>NC_089221.1:140451414-141803627 GCF_963924675.1 Phocoena phocoena
TTCCTGTCTTACCCCTAAGTTCTTTATGACATTTTTTCCCCTTAAATTCCATATATATGTGTTAGCATACGGTATTTGTCTTTCTCTTTCAGACTTACTTCACTCTGTATGACAGACTCTAAGTCTATCCACCTCATTACAAATAGCTCAATTTCGTTTCTTTTAATGGCTGAGTAATATTCCATTGTATATATATGCCACATCTTCTTTATCCATTCATCCGATGATGGACACTTAGGTTGTTTCCATCTCCAGGCTATTGTAAATAGAGCTGCAGTGAACATTTTGCTACATGACTCTTTTTGAATTTTGGTTTTCTCAGGATATATGCCCAGTAGTGGGATTGCTGGGTCATATGGTAGTTCTATTTGTAGTTTTTTAAGGAACCTCCATACTGTTCTCCACAGTGGCTGTATCAATTTACATTCCCACCAACAGTGCAAGAGGGTTCCCTTTTCTCCACACCCTCTCCAGCATTTATTGTTTCTAGATTTTTTGATGATGGCCATTCTGACTGGTGTGAGATGATATCTCATTGTAGTTTTGATTTGCATTTCTCTAATGATTAATGATGTTGAGCATTCTTTCATGTGTTTCTTGGCAGTCTGCATATCTTCTTTAGAGAAATGCCTATTTAGGTCTTCTGCCCATTTTTGGATTCGGTTGTTTGTTTTTTAGTTATTGAGCTGCATGAGCTGCTTATAAATTTTGGAGATTAATCCTTTGTCAGTTGCTTCATTTGCAAATATTTTCTCCCATTCTGAGGGTTGTCTTTTGGTCTTATTTATGGTTTCCTTTGCCGTGCAAAAGCTTTGAAGTTTCATTAGGTCCCATTTGTTTATTTTTGTTTTTATTTCCATTTCTGTAGGAGGTGGGTCAAAAAGGATCTTGCTGTGATTTATGTCATAGAGTGTTCTGCCTATGTTTTCCTCTAAGAGTTTGATAGTTTCCAGCCTTACATTTGGGTCTTTAATCCATTTTGAGCTTATTTTTATGTATGGTGTTAGGGAGTGATCTTATCTCATACTTTTACATGTACCTGTCCAGTTTTCCCAGCACAACTTATTGAAGAGGCTGTCCTTCCTCCACTGTACATTCCTGCCTCCTTTATCAAAGATAAGGTGACCATATGTGCATGGTTTATCTCTGGGCTTTGTATCCTGTTCTATTGATCTATCTTTCTGTTTTTGTGCCAGTACCATACTGTCTTGATTACTGTAGCTTTGTAGTATAGTCTGAAGTCAGGGAGCCTGATTCCTCCAGCTCCGTTTTTCATTCTCAAGATTGCTTTGGCTATTCGGGGTCTTTTATGTTTCCATACAAATTGTGAAATTTTTTGTTCTACTTCTTTGAAAAATGCCAGTGGTAGTTTGATAGGGATTGCATTGAATCTATAGATTGCTTTGGGTAGTAGAGTCATTTTCACAATGTTGATTCTTCCAATCCAAAAACATGGTATATCTCTCCATCTATTTGTATCATCTTTAATTTCTTTCATCAGTGTCTTATAATTTTCTGCATACAGGTCTTCTGTCTCCTTAGGTAGGTTTATTCCTAGATATTTTATTCTTTTTGTTGCAATGGTAAATGGGAGCGTTTTCTTGATTTCACTTTCAGATTTTTCATCATTAGTGTATAGGAATGCCAGAGATTTCTGTGCATTAATTTTGTATCCTGCTACTTTACCAAATTCATTTATTAGCTCTAGTAGTTTTCTGGTAGCATCTTTAGGATTCTCTATGTATAGTATCATGTCATCTGCAAACAGTGACAGCTTTACTTCTTCTTTTCTGATTTGGATTCCTTTTATTTCTTTTTCTTCTCTGATTGCTGTGGCTAAAACTTCCAAAACTATGTTGAATAAGAGTGCTGAGAGTGGGCAACCTTGTCTTGTTCCTGATTTTAGTGGAAATGCTTTCAGTGTTTCACCATTGAGGACGATGTTGGCTGTGGGTTTGTCCTATATGGCCTTTATTATGTTGAGGAAAGTTCCTTCTATGCCTACTTTCTGCAGGGTTTTTATCATAAATGGGTGTTGAATTTTGTTGAAAGCTTTCTCTGTATCTATTGAGATGATCATATGGTTTTTCTCCTTCAGTTTGTTAATATGGTGTATCACGTTGATTGATTTGCGTATATTGAAGAATCCTTGCATTCCTGGAATAAAGCCTACTTGATCATAGTGTATGATCCTTTTAATGTGCTGTTGGATTCTGTTTGCTAGTATTTTGTTGAGGATGTTTGCATCTATGTTCATCAGTGATATTGGCCTGTAGTTTTCTTTCTTTGTGACATCCTTGTCTGGTTTTGGTATCAGAGTGATGGTGGCCTCATAGAATGAGTTTGGGAGTGTTCCTCCCTCTGCTATATTTTGGAAGAGTTTGAGAAAGATAGGTGTTAGCTCTTCTCTAAATGTTTGATAGAATTTGCGTGTGAAGCCATGTGGTCCTGGGCTTTTGTTTGTTGGAAGATTTTTTAATCACAGTTTCAATTTCAGTGCTTGTGATTGGTCTCTTCATATTTTCTATTTCTTCCTGATTCAGACTTGGCAGGTTGTACATTTCTAAGAATTTGTCCGTTTCTTCCAGGTTGTCCATTTTATTGGCATAGAGTTGCTTGTAGTAATCTCTCATGATCTTCTGTATTTCTGCAGTGTCAGTTGTTACTTCTCCTTTTTCATTTCTAATTCTATTGATTTCAGTGTTCTCCCTTTTTTTCTTGATGAGTCTGGCTAATGGTTTATCAATTTTGTTTATCTTCTCAAAGAACCAGCTGTTAGTTTTATTGATCTTTCTATTGTTTCCTTAATTTCTTTTTCATTTATTTCTGATTTGATTTTTAGGATTTCTTTCCTTCTGCTAACTTTGGGTTTTTTTGGTTCTTCTTTCTCTAATTGCTTTAGGTGCAAGGTTAGGTTGTTTATTCAATATGTTTCCTGTTTCTTAAGGTAGGATTGTATTGCTATAAACTTCCCTCTTAGAACTGCTTTTGCTGCATCCCATAGATTTAGGGTCATCGTGTCTCTGTTGACATTTGTTTCTAGGTATTTTTTGATTTCCTCTTTGATTTCTTCAGTGATCACTTCGTTATTAAGTAGTGTATTGTTTAGCCTCCATGTGTTTGTATTTCTTACAGATCTTTTCCTGTAACTGATATCTAGTCTCATAGCGTTGTGGTCAGAAAAGATACCTGATACAATTTCAGTTTTCTTAAATTTACCAAGGCTTGGTTTGTGACCCAAGATATGATCTATCCTGGAGAATGTTCCATGAGCACTTGAGAAAAATGTGTATTCTGTTGTTTTTGGATGGAATGTCCTATAAATATCAATTAAGTCCATCTTGTTTAAGGTATCATTTAAAGCTTGTGTTTCCTTATTTATTTTCATTTTGGATGATCTGTCCATTGGTGAAAGTGGGGTGTTAAATTCCCCTACTATGAACGTGTTACTGTCGATTTCCCCTTTTATGGCTATTAGTATTTGCCTTATGTATTGAGGTGCTCCTATGTTGGGTGCATAAATATTTACAACTGTTATATCTCCTTGGTTCAATCCCTTGATCATTATGTAGTGTCCTTCTTTGTCTCTTGTAATAGTCTTTACTTTAAAGTCTATTTTTTCTGATATGAGAATTGCTACTCCAGCTTTCTTTTGGTTTCCATTTGCATGGGATATCTTTTTCCATCCCCTATTTTCAGTCTGTATGTGTCTCTAGGTCTGAAGTGGGTCTCTTGTAGACAGCATATATATGGGTCTTGTTTTTGTATCCATTCAGCCAATCTGTGTCTTTTGGTTGGGGCATTTAGTCCGTTTACATTTAAGGTAATTATTGATATGTATGTTCCTATTCCCATTTTCTTAATTGTTTTGGGTTTGTTATTGTAGGTCTTTTCCTTCTCTTGTGTTTCCTGTCTAGAGAAGTTCCTTTAGCAGTTGTTGTAAAGCTGGTTTGGTGGTGCTGAACTCTCTCAGCTTTTGCTTGTCTGTAAAGGTTTTAATTTCTCCATCAAATCTGAATGAGATCCTTGCTGGGTAGAGTAATCTTGGTTGCAGGTTTTTCTCCTTCATCACTTTAAATATGTCCTGCCAGTCCCTTCTGGCTTGCAGAGTTTCTGCTGAAAGATCAGCTGTTAACCTTATGGGGATTCCCTTGTGTGTTATTTGTTTTTCCCTTGCTGCTTTTAATATGTTTTCTTTGTATTTAATTTTGACAGTTTGATTAATATGTGTCTTGGCATATTTCTCCTTGGATTTATCCTGTATGGGACTCTCTGTGCTTCCTGGACTTGATTATTCCTTTCCCATATTAGGGAAGTTTTCAACTCTCTTCAAATATTTTCTCAGTCCCTTTCTTTTTCTCTTCTTCTTCTGGAACCTCTATAATTCGAATGTTGGTGTGTTTAATGTTGTCCCAGAGGTCTCTGATACTGTACTCAGTTCTTTTCAATCTTTTTTCTTTATTGTGCTCTGCAGTAGTTATTTCCACTATTTTATCTTCCAGGTCACTTATCCGTTCTTCTGCCTCAGTTATTCTGCTATTGATCCCTTCTAGAGTATGTTTAATTTCATTTATTGTGTTGTTCATCGTTGTTTGTTTCATCTTTAGTTCTTCTAGGTCCTTGTTAAATGTTTCTTGCATTTTGTCTATTCTATTTCCAAGATTTTGGATCTTCTTTACTATCATTATTCTGAATTCTTTTTCAGGTAGGCAGCCTATTTCCTCTTCATTTCTTAGGTCTGGTGGGTTTTTATCTTGCTCCTTCATCTGCTGTGTGTTTTTCCGTCTTCTCATTTTGCTTATCTTACTGTGTTTGGGGTCTCCTTTTTGCAGGCTGCAGGTTTGTAGTTTCCGTTGTTTTTGGTGTCTGTCCCCAGTGGGTAAGGTTGGTTCAGTGGGTTGTGTAGGCTTCCTGGTGGAGGGGACTAGTGCCTGTGCTCTTGTGGATGAGGCTGGATCTTGTCCTTCTGGTGGGCAGGTCCACGTCTGGTGGTGTGTTTTAGGGTTTCTGTGGACTTATTATGATTTTAGGCAGCCTCTCTGCTAATGGGTGGGGTTGTGTTCCTGTCTTGCTAGTTGTTTGGCATTGGGTGTCCAGCACTGTAGCTTGCTGGTCGTTGAGTGAAGCTGGGTGCTGGTGTTGAGATGGAGATCTCTGGGAGATTTTCGCCGTTTGATATTATGTGGAGCTGGGAGGTCTCTTGTGGACCAGTGTCCTGAAGTTGGCTCTCCCACCTCAGAGGTACAGCACTGACTCCTGGCTGCAGCACCAAGAGCCTTTCATCCACACGGCTCAGAATAAAAGGGAGAAAAAGTAGAAAGAAAGAATTAGTAGAAGTAGGAAGAAAGAAAGAAGGAAAGAAAGAAAAACAAAGGAGGGAGGGAGGGAGGAAGGAAGGAAGGAAGGAAGGAGGGAAGGAAGAAAAAAAGATAAAGTAGAATAAAATAAAGTGAGATAAAATATAATAAAGTTATGAAAATAAAAAAATAATTATTAAGAAAAAAATTAAAGACAAAAAACGGACGGATAGAACCCTAGGACCAATGGTGGAAGTAAAGCTATACAGACAAAATTTCACACAGAAGCATACACATACACGCTCACAAAAAGAGGAAAAGGGGAAAAATCATAAATCTTGCTCTCAAAGTCCACCTCCTCAATTTGGTATGATTCGTCATCTAAAGGAGGGAAGGAAGGAAAGAAAGAAAGAAGATAAAGTAAAATAAAAAGTTATTAAAATAAATAATTATTAAAAATAAAAAAAATACAGAAAACAAAAAAACCGGATGGATAGAACCCTACAACAAATGGTGGAAGCAAAGCTATACAGACAAAATCTCACACAGAAGCCTACACATACACACAAAAAGAGGAAAAGGGGAAAAAATCATAAATCTTCCTCTCAAAGTCCACCTCCTCAATTTGGGATGATTCGTTGTCTATTCATGTATTCCACAGATGCAGGGTACATCAAGTTGATTGTGGAGCTTTAATCGGCTGCTTCTGAGGTTGCTGGGAGAGATTTCCCTTTCTCTTCTTTTTTCCCACAGCCCCCAGGGCAGCTTTGGATTTGGCCCCGCCTCTGCGTGTAGGTCGCCGGAGGGCGTCTGTTCTTCGCTCAGACAGGACGGGGTTAAAGGAGCAGCTGCTTCGGGGGCTCTGGCTCACTCAGGCCGCGGGGAGGGAGGGGCACGGAGTGCGGGGCGGGCCTGTGGCGGCAGAGGCCGGCGTGACGTTGCACCAGCCTGAGGCGCGCCGTGCGTTCTCCCGGGGAAGTTGTCCCTGGATCCCGGGACCCTGGCAGTGGCGGACTGCACAGGCTCCCCGGAAGGGGGGTGTGGAGAGTGAACTGTGCTTGCCTTCAGGCTTGTTGGTGGCGGCAGCAGCAGCCTTAGCGTCTCATGCCTGTCTCTGGGGTCCGCGCTAACGGCGGCTCGCGCCCGTCTCTGGAGCTCCTTTAAGCAGCGCTCTTAATCCCCTCTCCTCGCGCACCAGGAAACAAAGAGGGAAGAAAAAGTCTCCTGCCTCTTCGGCAGGTCTAGACATTTCCTGGCTAGCCGTGGTGCACTAACCCCCTGCAGGCTGTGTTGACGCCGCCAACCCCAGTCCTCTCCCTGCGCTCCGACCGAAGCCCGAGACTCAACTCCCAGCCCCGCCTGACCCGGCGGGTGAGCAGACAAGCCTCTCGGCCTGGTGAGTGCCGGTCGGCACCGATCCTCTGTGCGGGAATCTCCCCGCTTTGCCTTCCACACCCCTGTTGCTGTGCTCTCCTCCGCGGCCCCGAAGCGTCCCCCCTCCGCTACCCGCAGTCTCCGCCGGCGAGGGGCTTCCTAGTGTGTGGTAACCTTTCCTCCTTCACGGCTCCCTCCCACTGGTGCAGGTCCCGTCCGTATCCTTTTGTCTCTGTTTATTCTTTTTTCTTTTGCCCTACCCAGGTACGTGGGGAGTTTCTTGCCTTTTGGGAGGTCTGAGGTCTTCTGCCAGTGTTCAGTAGGTGTTCTGTAGGAGTTGTTCCAGTTGTAGATGTATTTCTGGTGTATCTGTTGGGAGGAAGGTGATCTACGCGTCTTACTCTTCCGCCATCTTCCCGGAAGCCCCCAACTATATATTATTTAGTTCTGAAAAACGGATAATAAGCACACAGCTAGGGAAGAAAAGGATAATATTGCTACTGCAAAGTGACAGCTCCCAGGAGATGATTTACTGAATGTCTTTGACTTCGGCTTTCCTGCAAGTTTACAGTGGGCAAGGGTGTGAATGAGTCTTGGGAAAATTGGACCAACTACTGTTGAGTAGGTCAGGAAGGCCAGTAAGAATGTGGTAACAGGGACTGGCTTGCTCTGTGTTTTCTGCTTCTCAGCTTGCTGTGGCCTACCATCTAGCTGTCAGAGGTAGGTAGCACTTATTCTTTGAGGTTAAGATGAAGATCCCCGCCAATTCCAGGCTTCACAGCATGTCGGGCAGAGCAGAAACAGAACAAACTGGGCCAGACTCATCTGACATTCTCAGGTTTAAAACAAAGATGATAGGATTGCAAACACCATCTTGGAGATAGCTCTCAGCCTACTCTCTTTAGTCATGTTGCTCCAGTCTGGACTTGCTGCCCTGTATTTTCTGATCTCCCTTCTCTTGTCCTGGAATTTCCTTTGTCTCTCCTGTGTTGAGTCTCCTGTTTCCTGCATTTCATTTCTGTCACTTTATTGTGCTTTCTAGTTGTGGTCGCACATCCTTCAGTGGCTTCCTGAGAAAGGGTCTATAAGGGATAAAAATGTTGAAACTTGACCACTTGGGCATAACATGTTAACAGGGGAAACATTTCCCCCCAGGATTTTGGAGACATTGTTCCATTGTTTGTGCTTCCAATGTTGGTATTTGAAAGTCCAGAGCCAGTGATTTTTTGTCCTTCGTATGTTTCTTTTCCCCCTTGCTAGAAGCTTATTGAATCTTCTTTTTATCTTTGCTGTTCTGAAATTTTACAGTGGTGCCCCTTGTTGTAGGTCTATTTTCATTCATATTGCTTAGCCCTTAGCCCATTCAGTCTTTAAACTTAAAGCCTTCAGTATTTCATTACTATCTCCTCCTCTCCATCTTCTTTTTCATTGTACTTTATGGATATCACGCCTCGTAATCTGATTGTGGTAGGCCAAAAAATGCCCCCTGCCCAACTTGCCCATGTCCTAATCCCCAGAATCTGTGAATGGTACTTTATGTGGCAAAAGAAGCTTTGCAAATGTGATTAAGAATAACGAGATGAGATTATCCTGAATTATCCTGGTGGGTTCAATGTAATCACAGGGTCCTGTTAAGAAGGAAGCAGGAAATTAAGTAGTAGATGTGACAATGGAAGCAAGAGTGATGCAAGGAGGAGGTCACAGGCCAAGGAATGTAGGCAGCCTCCAGAAGCCAGAAAAAGCAGTATGGAAACAGATTTGCCTCTAGCACCTCAGGAAGAAGCATGACCCTGCCAACACCTTGGTTTTGGCCTAGTGAAACTCATTTCAGACTACTGACCTCCAGAACTGAAAGATAATAAATTAGTGTTGTTTAAGCCACCAAGTTTGTGGTAATACGTTACAGCAGCACTAGGAAACCAATAACTGATCCTCTGATTTTCATCTCTGTTTTTTAATTCTTTGTCTTTTTAGTATTCTCATTCTGGGAGACTGCGTTAACTTTAAAAAAATGTTCCCCACTTCTGCTAAATTATTCTTTTTGTTATCATCTTAGTTTCTAAGAACCTGCGTTCTCTCAACGTTTCCTTTTTAAAAAAGAGCATCATTGTTATGTTTCATGGATGTATGGACTGTGCTATCTCTTTTTTTATTAATGATAGTTTTGTTTTAGTTTTTTTTTTTTTTTTTGGCTGCAAGGTATGTTTCCTCCAAACTGCTTTTATTTGATTGATTGTGCTTAGTCTGTTTTCTTCTCTGTTAGAGGCTTTGCTAAGCTGTCTGGTAATCCTTGGCTGTCTGATCATGATTGAGAGCGAGACACTGAAAGGCTAATTGGAACTGCTGAGTATCTGTGTGTAGGAAGATTGTCCTGTGTATCGTAGGATGATTAACAGCACCCTTGGCCTCTCTTTACTAGACACCAGCCACACCCCTCCCGTCTTGACAATCAAAAATGTTTCCAGACATCGCCAGATATTCCCTGGGAGCAAAGTCATCCCAAAGGACAACAACTATTCTAGGACGATGTGAGTGCTTCCCGTTAGTTGGGGGAGCTCCTAATGTCATTATTTTCAGGTTTTTCCTTCTGGGCAGGTCAGATTCCTCATAAAAAGGTCTTCCAGTCCCCTGCTTGGAGGGCAGAGGTTTGCCTGCCAGTGGTCTGGTGGCTGGTTGGAGAAGAAGCCTGAGATCTGTACTATTAAGCCGTTTCAGGGAGAGTGAATCAGAAAGTTTTATCACAAAAGAAGTGTTGCCAGAGGAAGCAGAGCACTAAGTACATCAGCACATCACTGCCTTTAAGCTGCCTTGAGATGCTGGAGATAGAAGGGCCAGGAGGGTGACCTGCAGGCGGTACTCATAGCCTCCAGGGACTCTCTTATACCATCCTTTTCCTACTGAGATTAATACGGTTTAGAGATTCCATAATTAGTAATGTAGAGGGCCACTGTTAGAGAGCCAATTTTATCTTTTACATAATAGGCTTTTTCTTTTTTTTTACATAAATTTCACTTTATTTAAAACATATGAACGAGGGTATTTCAAATCACACTAAACATAATAAATATATAACTTGCTTTGTTAAAAATCTGCAGTATACCTTCAAGGAAAGGCTAAACTTCCAATGCCAACTATATATGAGACAAAATTAAATATTTACAATAATCAGTTTCCTAAAAGTGGTATTTTTAATACCTATAAGAGGAAACTCATTCTAGTGCTTTGTTTCCATCGAAACGTCTATACATTCCTTTATTCACAGAACCAGGTGCTTCTGTTACTAAAAATACATATCCAAAGCTTTTATATCCTTTTAAATAGATTTAACATTTTAGCTCTTTGGGGGAGGAACGGGGAAGTCCAGACAACACAGACCATCTTAAATTATTAGAGATGATTGACTTTGATAACACACCCTGTTTCAACTCTGATGGGAAATTTGATGAACATGTTAATGAAAAAAAAGAATCCCAGTTCACATGTCTAAGGTAAGTCATCCTTCTCTACGTGAGCATTTGCGTGGGTCGAGGAGCATCCACTACAGCAACCTTCCTGTGACCCAGACCTTGATACCACGCTCCACTTCTGATTTGTACATTCTCTTCCAACTTGATATGGCTTAGATTCTTCAGGGGTTATATTTAGTACATTGATTGAACTATGTTCAGATACACTTCTAGAGGCACGTGTCTGGCAAAAGTCGGAAGTAGAAGGAGAAGCAGGAAGAGATTTAATAAGTTTAGACTTGCAAACTGGAGACCCAGTAGGCACACCGTGAGGTTTCTTTTGCCGTGGCCTCGAGTGTACTGTAGGGTTGTCCCGATCAGAACTTCCTGAGAACGCACTGAAAAGTTTCACATTTTCTGAGCTCTGGTGGTCATAGGTAGTCATATTTAAAAACTGTTGATTTACCCAACTGGCTCTTTCTTCTTCAAATGCCTTTCTCTCCAATCCTAGGCGAATAGCTGCTTCTGTAAAGCTTAGTCTTTCTTTCTCGAAATTCTTCTTTTGCTCTTTAAATAGGGACCATTCTTCTTTGAGGCGTTCCTTTTCTTCCAACCAGTAACAGTCTTGTAGCAGTGAAGTGGTGTCATCATCACATGCAGTAGCGAGCTGCTGCTGTAAAAGTTGCTGCCGAGTTTTAATAATTTCTTTACACTGTTGAATTTCTAACTCAAGTTTTTTCAGTTTCTTGTTCGTGGTCTTGACGTGAGATTACATCTTCATCATTAAAACCTTCTAGGTGTACCTTTGAAACTTGGTTATCAAGTTTTTCTACGTGACTTTTCAAAGTTCTCTACTGTTTTTCTGATGCTGTTGGTAAGCTGCTCTCTCACAGTTTCACAGGAAAGGTGAAACGTACTCTCTCTATTCAGTTCCCCAGCATCTTCAGTATCAGGGATAACAGTTCCTGTACTATCATCTTCTCTTTCTCTAGGTTTCTGCTTTTGGGGAGAAAGAAGAGAAATTATTTCCTTTTTCATTTGCTGAAAAACCTTCTTAAGCTCAGCATTTTCCATTAGGATTTGTTTCTGACAATATTCAAGAGAATTTTTTACATTTCATCTTCATTCCTGGCTTCAGTTTTACCCATCCTCCAGGAGCCTCTTTTTCCATCAGCTCTCCCCACTTAATTTAAAACTTCATAGCTATTTTTTTATCCTTCTTGTTCATAACAAGTTGATGTAGACGTTCCTTTAGTTTATTATATTCACGCTCTTTTCTCTTCATATCATGATTATATTGAGTAGCTTGACTTACAATGATATTTTGTAATTTCTGCACCTCATCTTTCTCATTTTTCAGTAGCTGATGCAAATTCCTGTTCTTGCATTGTAACTGTGTGTCTCTCTCCTGAAGACCAATCATTTCTGTCCTGGAGGTTTCCAGTTGTTCCTTACGTTTTGCATAGCAGTTCTGCAGATGGTCCATATCGCTTCCCAGTTTCAGATTCTGTGTTTCCACATTTTTCTGGGCTACAAGTTTCTTCTGCTGAGTACAAGTAGCTCATTCATACAATTTAAAACAGCAAGTATATTTAATTCTCTCTTTGTCTCTTTACCTTTGAATTCTTCATATAATGAAGGAAAACCGAAAGTAGTCAATTCCTGATCAAGATATGAAATACTTTGTTCAATATTCTGTTATGTGCAGAAGGCACTGAAAAAAAGTGCACATTTTTTGATAAAGGTATTGAAGAATATAGCACTTGCTGTGAGTATAAATTTGATGGAGACATCTTTGTTTCTGAGGTATATTGAGAGATGTTTTTGCTTTCTGAAGACAGACCTCGATCTGTAACAGTCATCCAATCTCCCGTAGCAATCGCCAGAGCCAGGATACCTGAGGAACCAGTTCAGCAGTGAAACATTCAGCCCAGCTGCTGTCACTCTACTCTGTAGGCATCACCGCCCCTGGGTGCGGCGGAGACACACCGCTCGGCCGTCCGAGACCTGCTCGCGCAGCCCCGAGGGCCCGCACAGGCAGCCTACATAATAGACTTTCTTAAGGTGCGCAGTTCATCCAGTGGAGACCTTGACCCAAGATATTGAACTCCTTGCTAGATTATGTTAGTGCCCCCACACAGTTCAAAGTCCTGAAGTTAGCATTCAGCTTTCATACATTCACTTATTCCTCCTGTCTTCAGTGTAGTACCTCCATCCTCAACCTGCCCATCTCACCTCCTGTACTCCACTCCAGAAATCATCTGTGTTAAAAGACTCTCCAGAGGATAGATGTTCAGAAATCTGGAGGTGTTGGGGAGAGGATCTGGGAATCTAATTTCACTCATTTCTCTTTACGCTCTTCCTTCCCTTTCACCCAAGATTTGGAGGTATCTGGTCCTGAGTCTTTTAAGGATTTTCAGAGTAAATTACTTTGGTTCTCAGCTCTCACAACCACGGGCTACAACTCAGCTTTTGGGGGTTGGTTAAATCCTTTACCATAGTTCCCTTTGCTTTCCAGCTTCCAAAATTTTGTTACTGTTGTCTCCTTTCCTCTTCTTCCTGTCCTTGTTATTTTATGTCTTTTTTTTTTTAAGTATTTTTCACTGGGGTTTTGGGAGGAAACAAAATTTGATACATGTATTCCATCCACCATCTTAAAATAGGACGCCATACTTTTATTGATTTATAAAGTTAGATCATGGATCTCCTCCTGACCTGCTTTATGAGCTGAATGCTCCCAGTTTTCTTTAGTTTGGTGCCTTCCATAGCAGGTTTTGTGATCTCCTGCCTCACTTGAATTTCTATTCTTTGCTATTGTGTCTTTGGGAAAGTTAATTAACTACAACTGGAACATGATACCTAGGATAAGGTCATCCATCGTTTAATACAAGTGAAGCACCAAACTAACCATTTTATTTTTGGCTATTAATGTTGCCTGCATTACCTGGAAAAAGTGATTCTGTTATTAGTTATGATTCCTATCATTTTGGAGTATCTTTTAATTGAAAAGATCTAAATATTCCTTGAACTCCCGTGGACTTCAAGACTGCCAAGGCTAAGCTTTAAAACTGAGAACAATCAATTTTCCAATTCCTGCCAAGAGCAATTCTTGGGAGATGATTAAGGGTCAGCATGGCATATTAACACTGTTGATCTAAAACAAAGCTAATAATTTTCTTCCTTTACCCAATGTCCCAGTCAGTGTTCTTAAGATAATAATGTCAGCTTCCTAAAAGGACACTAGAGTCTTTATATTTTCCATTTGTGAGATATAATTTAATTTGATTTTAGCAAGCAGCATTTGAATTTCCATTGCACAGGGTGGTACTAACTAAATGATAATACAAGTCATATTAAATCTCTTATATTTGGGCATTAGGAAGATGATCTGGGTACCAAAATAGGATATTATACTTTAGACAGCATATTGGTTTTCTGGGTACCTTTTACAAATAACCACCAACATAGTGGCTTAAACAACTCAAATGTATTATCTCAGAGTCCTGTAGGTCAGAAGTCTGACACAGGTCTCAATGGGCTAAAATCAAAGTGTCTCCAGGCTGCATTCCTTTGCAGAGGCTTTAGAGAAGAAGAATTTCCTGCTCATTAGGGTTGTTGATAGAATTCAGTTTCTTGCATTTGAGGGAATGAAGTCCCCATTTTGTTGCTAGTTATAAACTGAAGGCTGTTCCCAACTTCTAGAGGCCACCACATTCCTTGGCTTGTGGCCCCCTCCTTCCATTTTCAAAGCCAGCAGCAGTGGGTCGAGTCCTCACGTTGAATCTCTCCCAACACTTCCGTCTCATCGCTCTCTGACCACTGTTGGGAAAGAGTCTCCAATTTTAAGGACGCACCTGAGTAGACTGGGTATCTCCCAATGATCCAGGATAATCTCCCCATCTTAAGGTCAATAGTCTTAATCATATCTACAAAGTCTATTTTGCCATGTAAGGTTCTGGGTGTCAAGGTATGGACATCTGTGGGCAACCATAATCCTGCCTACCATGTACATTAGATAACAGTTCTGTAACTAAAAATGGAATTATTTAGAATTGGCAGCTTGAAAACTCAAGGTAAAAAGGGTCTAAAAAACTGTTCTATCATTTGCTTAAATTGTTAAATGGTGGGTTGCAGAAACACAACCAGCTTTTGACAGCATTTCTTCTCCTCCCCAAATTTGGTTATTTTATTTTTGCTTTAATCTTTATTTAATCTTTGGTTAGGATTCTTCAGAATAACAAAGACTGTACTTTTGTCCATTTGTAAATAATGACTGCATCTACCCCCCCACCCCCCGCAAAGTGACAGCCATTGCAATGGGGCAGATAAAAATGGGAGATTTTCTTCTTGCTATTCTTAAAGCAAGACACTGCCATTTAAATGGAAACCAAATTAAAATAGAGATACTAGATAGTTTAAGAGGCAAATGTTGCCTTTCTTTGCTGTCTCTTACCCATAAACTTCAGCATGTGATCTGTAGACAGACTCGCAATATTGTCTACTGTCTTTTATCATCCTCCCAAAAGCAGTTGATTATCTTGGAAGGGCTTCAAAAGCAATTAAGAAAATCCCTTATGTCAAGTTACGTTTCAGACAGGATAAATTAGATGTATGGGGAAATGTCCTGATAAAGTACTCGAGAAATAATGAATCTGTGTACAATTTGTAATTGCTCCTACAGAAAATTTAGAGGCTGTTAACCTGAGACTGGGCGCTCAGAGATGGGTTTTTTTTTTTCTCATTACAAATGCAAATGCCTTATGAAATTGAGCCCAGAGCATTTTTTTTTTTTTTTTTTGCGGTACGCGGGCCTCTCACTGTTGTGGCCTCTCCCATTGCGGAGCACAGGCTCCGGACGCGCAGGCCCAGCGGCCATGGCCCACGGGCCCAGCCGCTCCGCGGCATGCGGGATCCTCCCGGACCGGGGCACGAACCCGCGTCCCCTGCATCGGCAGGCGGACTCCCAACCACTGCGCCACCAGGGAAGCCCGAGCCCAGAGCATTTTTAAATGTCCAAAATGTAATTCAAAACATTGTTTATTACATTTCTGTCCTGGCTCTTTACCGCATCACAAGCTTCTTTGTAAACGCTGATTTTTAAGCCAGGGGGTCTGAAAAAATGAAATGAATGACAATGAAAAAAATGGCCGATTTGACTCACTAATGTGGAACAGGTCCTAAAGGGCAGCTCTGCTCCAGAAAGAAGGGTGAGGGTTAGCACCAATGCCACAAAAGGATGGTGATGGATGGTGATTGAAAAGACGTTGATTTGTTAAGTGTCCATGAGATTATTGCGTTTGGTTTCCACTTTATGCATTAAAGTTAGACAGATGATCTTCAATCTGCATAACCCCATCCCTGTGACTCCAGAACAATACAGGCTCCATGGATGGCCCATAATGAGTTGGTGGGGACAGAGATTGGTGGGTTAGGTGCTGGAGCCTGGAGATACTCTGTCAAAAATAAGTATCTAGTTAGAATACTTTTATTATCACAATGCTAGGAAATTCAAATGCAATTTCCTTCCCTTATGAACTGCTATTCCCTTCTGAGTAAAGTGATTTCAACTCTTCCAAACTACTTGGATTTTATCTCCCATTTCCTAGCTTTTGAAGTACGGGTGTACCCGTTGCTAATTTTCCTCCCGTGATAAACATTAGCAAGTGGGAAGTTATTAGAGGGTTATTATACAATATTCATAGACCGCTTTTATTTGTGAAAGTGTTTGAAGGTCTCTTAAATATGAACTGTTTCCAAATAACCTTGGGCTCATTTTTCATCTTGATCCAAATCCCATGGAAGCAAACCAATCATGAAGCTCTCTGAAAAGTCACTGGAAGCCCCAGGCTCAGAACCCAGCTGTGGAGCATGAACTATTAGGTTCTGTGCTGCTGGAAGCTTTGAGTAACTGAACCACAGGGACTGATGCTCATTTAGGAATCAAAGTTGGTGCTTTGTTTCCAGAAGCCTTTGCCTGAGCTGAGGAAAGTAGACTAAACCTCTCATAGGAGTTCAGATTGTATAGACTTTACTTTTTACACAGTTGCTTTTGAGATGGTTCAACAAAGTGATGTCTTTTCTGTTTAAAGAATAGGGAACAATAACAACAGCAAAGCCAGTGAAAAACAAACTGCAGGGTATTCCCATCCACAGAACAACTCTGATTTCTAAGTTTGTCTTCGTTAATGTTCTATCCATTGGCATTCGTCCATGTTCTCTCTTGGTGAGCTGTTTCCCGCTCCTATCCTCAAATACCATCGCAGGTCGAAACTGAGACCTCTGCATTATTTCTCTTGCCTTGATCTACCTTCCTCTGATTTACAGCTTTATCATACTCCTTTCTACTTCTCATCAAAGCATGTTTGTCCTGATTCTCTCCAGAGTCAGCAGCCAACATAATAATAGTATTGCTTACTAAGTGCTTTATTTGTAATAATCCTCTTATCCTCAAAATAACCCTCTTGGGTAGTTACTATTCTTGTGCTCATTTTACAAGTGGAGGTAAGGGAGACAGTGATGAAAAATGATAAGCATGTTGTTTAAGTCTCACAGCTGGCAAGTGATGGAGTCAGGATTCATGCCCAGGTGATCTGGCCCCAGAGCCCCTGCTGTTCACCTCTGCTTTTCACTGGTTGTCAGAACTGGGAGAACTAATTGTTGCTTTAGGTTAGATCCTAAATGTAGATTCTGACATTTCAATGGCTGTTGGATCTAGGGCAAGTTAACTAACTTCTCTGAGCTTTAGTTTCCTCAGCAGTAAAATAGGGATATTTGTGTGAAAAAAACAGAGATAACCCCTATAAACATTCATGGCTATAGTAGGTCCTTGAGAAAATTTAGTGTTAGCTAACCCTTTCCTTTCCTTAATGTTCTCTCCTTAATGATATAATTTGCAAATGAAATCAGCTGATTTCTGATGTTGATGGGGAAAGTGGTTTACCATGTTGCCTCTCTCTTGTGGTAACATCAAGCATTGTGACTTTTCAGATTGGCGGACTTTTCAACACTTCAATCCATTTAGGCAAGGACTACATCTTCTCTGAAGTTGTACCAAGTCACATAGTCTTAGATGTACTTGTTCTCGATCTGGAAATTTTATATTACACTTACCACGTGCTCACTGCTACGTCTTCAGGAAATGTTTCTTTTGTTTGTTTGGTTTTTTTTTTTTTTGCGATACGCGGGCCTCTCACCGTTGTGGCCTCTCCCGTTGCGGAGCACAGGCTCCGACGTGCAGGCTCAGCGGCCATGGCTCACGGGCCCAGCCGCTCCGCGGCATGTGGGATCCTCCCGGACCGGGGCACGAACCCGTGTCCCCTGCATCGGCAGGCGGACTCTCAACCACTGCGCCACCACGGAAGTCCTTCAGGGAATGTTTTGAAGCAGGAAATGAAGTGGAGCGGCAGCCACCTGCTTGTGGGTTTGTGTCATATCATGAAGAGCTGGTGGGCTGGTCTGGTGCTCCAAGAATGGCAATGACCCATGGAAAATGCTTTGGCAGAAGTCAGCATATTCCCTGGCCATGGGACCAGCTGTTTCTAACTACACACTATGTATACACTGCACACTACGTGGTGGGAAGTTCCCTTTCCAAGTTCTGGGAACCACACGGGCTATTAATTTTATGACAGTAAATATAACTGCAGGTATCTGTGTGCAAGACTGGGTTGCAGGATAAACATGATGAATTATCCACTCTCGGGATGAAATGGAAAGTTATCTTTTTTGTTACACTTATCACAATAGCCAGTAGAATGCACAGGCCTTTGCCAAGTTTTAGTCACACTTATTTATATGAGATAAGAAGAATATGAAAAGTTCATTGTATTGTATTTGAATATCTCCTCAAATAAGCCCTCATATTAATTTCATCTTCATTTTGATGAATCTTTGTCTCTATGCCCCATCTTTACTTAGCTTTACCATATGTAACTCTGAGCACGCTAATCCACAGCCTTTTATTGAGTATCTCCTAAGTGTAATTTCCTGTGCACATGGGAATATAAAGAGGAACAGAGCATGACCCCTGTCCTGAGTGATCTTGAAATCTAATAAGAGCTAAGAATCAAACATGTAAAAATGCTACATAAACATATTAATATTTTTGAAACAACAGCTACTTGCAAACTACCAATTATTTAGATATCCTCTCAGAGGTAGCCTGTGTATAGATTGAGCATATATATATATATGTACTCTTTTTAAAAAGTAACAGTTAAAAGCATGCCGTATGTACTGTTATGGTCCTTGTTTTTTTTCACTGGTAATATGTCTTATAAGTCATTTCATAGCTGTGCATATATATCTGCTACATTACTTTTAATAGCTTCATAGGATCCCGTTATATGGAAACCAGCTATTTTCTATTATTACCTTATTGTTGTTGTTTTTTTTTTTACATCTTTATTGGAGTATAATTGCTTTACAACGGTGTGTTAGTTTCTGCTTTATAACAAAGTGAATCAGTTATACATATGTTCCCATATCTCTTCCCTCTTGTGTCTCCCTCCCTCCCACCCTCCCTATACCACCAGTCTAGGTGGTCACAGAGCATGGAGCTGACCTCCCTGTGCTATGCGGCTGCTTCCCACTAGCTATCTATTCTACGTTTGGTAGTGTATATATGTCCATGCCACTCTCTCACTTTGTCACAGCTTACCCTTCCCCCTCCTCATATCCTCAAGTCCGTTCTCTAGTAGGTCTGTGTCTTTATTCCTGTCTTACCCCTAGGTTCTTCATGACATTATTTTTTCTTAAATTCCATATATATGTGTTAGCATATGGTATTTGTCTTTCTCTTTCTGACTTACTTCACTCTGTGTGACAGACTCTAGGTCCATCCACCTCATTACAAATAACTCAATTTTGTTTCTTTTTATGGCTGAGTAATATTCCATTGTATATATGCGCCACATCTTCTTTATCCATTATATGTGGCACATCTTCTTTATCCATTCATCCGATGATGGACACTTAGGTTGTTTACATCTCCTGGCTATTGTAAATAGAGCTGCAATGAACATTTTGCTACATGACTCTTTTTGAATTTTGGTTTTCTCAGGATATATGCCCAGTAGTGGGATTGCTGGGTCATATGGTAGTTCTATTTGTAGTTTTTCAAGAAACCTCCATACTGTTCTCCATAGTCCTGTACCAATTCACATTCCCAACAGCAGTGCAAGAGTGTTCCCTTTTCTCCACACCCTCTCCAGCATTTATTGTTTCTAGATTTTTTGATGATGGCCATTCTGACTGGTGTGAGATGATATCTCATTGTAGTTTTGATTTGCATTTCTCTAATGATTAATGATGTTGAGCATTCTTTCGTGTGTCTGTTGGCAGTCTGTATATCTTCTTTGGAGAAATGTCTATTTAGGTCTTCTGCCCATTTTTGGATTGGTTGTTTGTTTTTTTTGTTATTGAGCTGCATGAGTTGCTTATAAATTTTGGAGATTAATCCTTTGTCAGTTGCTTCATTTGCAAATATTTTCTCCCATTCTGAGGGTTGTCTTTTGGTCTTATTTATGGTTTCCTTTGCCGTGCAAAAGCTTTGAAGTTTCATTAGGTCCCATTTGTTTATTTTTGTTTTTATTTCCATTTCTGTAGGAGGTGGGTCAAAAAGGATCTTCCTGTGATTTATGTCATAGAGTGTTCTGCCTATGTTTTCCTCTAAGAGTTTGATAGTTTCCAGCCTTACATTTGGGTCTTTAATCCATTTTGAGCTTATTTTTATGTATGGTGTTAGGGAGTGATCTTATCTCATATTTTTACATGTACCTGTCCAGTTTTCCCAGCACAACTTATTGAAGAGGCTGTCCTTCCTCCACTGTACATTCCTGCCTCCTTTATCAAAGATAAGGTGACCATATGTGCATGGTTTATCTCTGGGCTTTGTATCCTGTTCTATTGACCTATCTTTCTGTTTTTGTGCCATTACCATACTGTCTTGATTACTGTAGCTTTGTAGTATAGTCTGAAGTCAGGGAGCCTGATTCCTCCAGCTCCGTTTTTCATTCTCAAGATTGCTTTGGCTATTCGGGGTCTTTTGTGTTTCCATACAAATTGTGAAATTTTTTGTTCTACTTCTTTGTAAAATGCCAGTGGTAGTTTGATAGGGATTGCATTGAATCTGTAGATTGCTTTGGGTAGTAGAGTCATTTTCACAATGTTGATTCTTCCAATCCAAAAACATGGTATATCTCTCCATCTATTTGTATCATCTTTAATTTCTTTCATCAGTGTCTTACAATTTTCTGCATACAGGTCTTCTGTCTCCTTAGGTAGGTTTATTCCTAGATATTTTATTCTTTTTGTTGCAGTGGTAAATGGGAGTGTTTTCTTGATTTCACTTTCAGATTTTTCATCATTAGTGTATAGGAATGCCAGAGATGTCTGTGCATTAATTTTGTATCCTGCTACTTTACCAAATTCACTGATTAGCTCTAGTAGTTTTCTGGTAGCATCTTTAGGATTCTCTATGTATAGTATCATGTCATCTGCAAACAGTGACAGCTTTACTTCTTCTTTTCTGATTTGGATTCCTTTTATTTCTTTTTCTTCTCTGATTGCTGTGGCTAAAACTTCCAAAACTATGTTGAATAAGAGTGCTGAGAGTGGGCAACCTTGTCTTGTTCCTGATCTTAGTGGAAATACTTTCAGTGTTTCACCATTGAGGATGATGTTGGCTGTGGGTTTGTCCTATATGGCCTTTATTATGTTGAGGAAAGTTCCTTCTATGCCTACTTTCTGCAGGGTTTTTATCATAAATGGGTGTTGAATTTTGTTGAAAGCTTTATCTGTATCTATTGAGATGATCATATGGTTTTTCTCCTTCAATTTGTTAATACGGTGTATCACATTGATTGATTTGCATATATTGAAGAATCCTTGCATTCCTGGAATAAACCCACTTGATCATGGTGCATGATCCTTTTAATGTGCTGTTGGATTCTGTTTCCTAGTATTTTGTTGAGGATGTTTGCATCTATGTTCATCAGTGATATTGGCCTGTAGTTTTCTTTCTTTGTGACATCCTTGTCTGGTTTTGGTATCAGGGTGATGGTGGCCTCGTAGAATGAGTTTGGGAGTGTTCCTCCCTCTGCTACATTTTGGAAGAGTTTGAGAAGGATAGGTGTTAGCTCTTCTCTAAATGTTTGATAGAATTCGTGTGTGAAGCCATGTGGTCCTGGGCTTTTGTTTGTTGGAAGATTTTTAATCACAGTTTCAATTTCAGTGCTTGTGATTGGTCTCTTCATATTTTCTATTTCCTCCTGATTCAGTCTTGGCAGGTTGTGCATTTCTAAGAATTTGTCCATTTCTTCCAGGTTGTCCATTTTATTGGCATAGAATTGCTTGTAGTAATCTCTCATGATCTTTTGTATTTCTGCAGTGTCAATTGTTACCTCTCCTTTTTCATTTCTAATTCTATTGATTTGAGTCTTCTCCCTTTTTTTCTTGATGAGTCTGGCTAATCGTTTATCAACTTTGTTTATCTTCTCAAAGAACCAGCTTTTAGTTTTATTGATCTTTGCTATCGTTTCCTTCATTTCTTTTTCATTTATTTCTGATCTGATCTTTATGATTTCTTTCCTTCTGCTGACTTTGGGGTTTTTTGTTCTTCTTTCTCTAATTGCTTTAGGTGCAAGGTTAGGTTGTTTATTCGAGATATTTCCTGTTTCTTAAGGTAGGATTGTATTGCTATAAACTTCCCTCTTAGAACTGCTTTTGCTGCATCCCATAGGTTTTGGGTCATCGTGTCTCCATTGTCATTTGTTTGTAGGTATTTTTTGATTTCCTCTTAGATTTCTTCAGTGATCACTTCGTTTTTAAGTAGTGTGTTGTTTAGCCTCCATGTGTTTGTATTTTTTACAGATCTTTTCCTGTAATTGAGATCTAGTCTCATAGCGTTGTGGTCGGAAAAGATACTTGATGCAATTTCAGATTTCTTAAATTTACCAAGGCTTGATATGTGACCCAAGATATGATCTATCCTGGAGAATGTTCCATGAGCACTTTAGAAAAGTGTGTATTCTGCTGTTTTTGGGGTGGAATGTCCTATAAATGTCAATTAAGTACATCTTGTTTAATGTATCATTTAAAGCTTGTGTTTCCTTATTTATTTTCATTTTGGATGATCTGTTCATTGGTGAAAGTGGGGTGTTATAGTCCCCTACTGTGAATGTGTTACTGTTGCTTTCCCCTTTTATGGCTGTTAGTATTTGCCTTATGTATTGAGGTGCTCCTAGGTTGGGTGCATAAATATTTACAATTGTTATATCTTCTTCTTGGATCGATCCCTTGATCATTATGTAGTGTCCTTCTTTGTCTCTTCTAATAGTCTTTATTTTAAAGTCTATTTTGTCTGATATGAGAATTGCTACTCCAGCTTTCTTTTGGTTTCCATTTGCATGGAATATCTTTTTCCATCCCCTCACTTTCAGTCTGTATGTGTCTCTAGGTCTGAAGTGGGTCTCTTGTAGTCAGCATATATATGGGTCTTGTTTTTATATCCATTCAGCCAGTCTGTGTCTTTTGTTCGGAGCATTTGAACCATTTACATTTAAGGTAATTATCGATATGTATGTTCCTATTCCCATTTTCTTAATTGTTTTGGGTTCGTTATTGTAGGTCTTTTCCTTCTCTTGTGTTTTTGCCTAGGGAAGATCCTTTAGCAGTTGTTTAAAGCTGGTTTGGTGGTGCTGAACTCTCTCAGCTTTTGCTTGTCTGTAAAGGTTTTAATTTATCTATCAAATCTGAATGAGATCCTTGCTGGGTAGAGTAATCTTGGTTGTAGGTTTTTCTCCTTCATCAATTTAAATATGTCCTGCCAGTCCCTTCTGGCTTGCAGAGTTTCTGCTGAAAGATCAGCTGTTAACCTTATGGGGATTCCCTTGTGTGTTATTTGTTGTTTTTCCCCTGCTGCTTTTAATATGTTTTCTTTGTATTAATTTTTGACAATTTGATTAATATGTGTCTTGGAGTGTTTCTCCTTGGATTTATCCTGTATGGGACTCTCTGTGCTTCCTGGACTTTGGGGTCTCCTTTTTGCAGGCTGCAGGTTTGTAGTTCCCGTTGTTTTTGGTGTCTGTCCCCAGTGGCTAAAGTTGGTTCAGTGGGTTGTGTAGGCTTCCTGGAGGAGGGGACTAGTGCCTGTGTTATGGTGGATGAGGCTGGATATTGTCTTTCTGGTGGGCAGGTCCACGTCTGGTGGTGTGTTTTAGGGTGTCTGTGGACTTATTATGATTTTAGGCAGCCTCTCTGCTAATGGGTGGGGTTGTGTTCCTGTCTTGCTAGTTGTTTGGCATTGGGTGTCCAGCACTGTAGCTTGCTGGTCGTTGAGTGAAGCTGGGTGTTAGTGTTGAGATGGAGATCTATGGGAGATTTTTGTCATTTGATATTACGTGGAGCTGGGAGGTCTCTTGTAGACCAGTGTCCTGAAGTTGGCTCTCCCACCTCAGAGGCACAGCACTGACTCCTGGCTGCAGCACCAAGAGCCTTTCATCCACACAGCTGAGAATAAAAGGGAGAAAAAGTAGAAAGAAAGAAAGAGGATAAAAGAAAATAAAATAAAGTAAGGTAAAATAAAATAAATTTATTAAAATAAAAAATTATTATTAAGAAAAAAAATTTTTAATTAGAAAGAAACAAAAAATGGACGGATAGAACCCTAGGACAAATGGTGAAATCAAAGCTATACAGACAAAATCTCACACAGAAGCATACACATACACATTCACAATAAGAGGAAAAGGGGAAAAAAATCATAAATCTTGCTCTCAAAGTACACCTCTTCAATTTGAGATGATTCGTTGTCTACTCAGGTATTCCACAGATGCAGGGTGCATCAAGTTGATTGTGGAGATTTAATCCGCTGCTCCTGAGGCTGCTGGGAGAGATTTCCCTTTCTCTTCTTTGTTCGCAGAGGTCCCGGGATTCAGCTTTAGATTTGGACCCGCCTCTGCATGTAGGTCGCTGGAGGGCGTCTGTTCTTCGCTCAGACAGGATGGGGTTAAAGGAGCAGCTGCTTAGGGGACTCTGGCTCACTCAGGCCTAGGGGAGGGAGGGGCACGGAGGCGGGCCGAGCCTGCGGCGGCAGAGGCCGGCGTGACGTTGCACCAGCCTGAGGCGCGCCGTGCGTTCTCCCGGGGAAGTTGTCCCTGGGTCCCTGGATCCTGGACCCTGGCAGTGGCGGGCTGCACAGGCTCCCCGGAAGGGAGGTGTGGAGAGTGACCTGTGCTCGCACACAGGCTTCTTGGTGGCGGCAGCAGTAGCCTTAGCGTCTCATACACGTCTCTGGGGTCTGCGCTGTTAGCCGCGCCTCGCGCCCGTCTCTGGAGCTCGTTTAAGAAGCGCTCTTAATCCCCTCTCCTCGCGCACCAGGAAACAAAGAGGGAAGAAAAAATCTCTTGCCTCTTCGGCAGGTCCAGACTTTTCCCCGGACTCCCTCCCGGCCAGCCGTGGCACACTAACCCCCTACAGGCTGTGTTCACGCCGTCAACCCCAGTCCTCTCCCTGCACTCTGGTGGAAGCCTGAGCCTCAGCTGCAAGCCCCGCCCGCCCCGGCGGGTGAGCAGACAAGCCTCTCGGCCTGGTGAGTGTCGGTCGGCACGGATCCTCTGTGCGGGAATCTCCCTGCTATTCCCACCGCATCCCTGTTGCTGCGCTCTCCTCCGCGGCTCCGAAGCTTTCCCCCTCCACCCCCCGCAGTCTCTGCCCGCGAAAGGGCTTCCTAGTGTGTGGAAACCTTTTCTCCTTCACGCCTCCCTCCCACTGGTGCAGGTACAGTCCCTATTCTTTTGTCTCTGTTTATTCTTTTTTCTTTTGCCCTACCCAGGTATGTGGGGAGTTTCTTACATTTTGGGAGGTCTGAGGTCTTCTGCCAGTGTTCAGTAGGTGTTCTGTAGGAGTTGTTCCACTCCTACAGAGTGGAATGTATTTCTGATGGATCTGTGGGGAGGAAGGTGATCTACGTGTCTTACTCTTCCGTCATCTTCCCCTGAAGTCCTACCTTATTGTTTTAATGCCAAACAGATACATTAAACTTGATCAGTCTGTTTAGTCTTGGATTTAAATAAATTTTAATTGATTTTTGAATATCTGGTCTTGGGAAAAATTTTAGACACAGAAGTTTGGAACATCACTGAAACAAGTATATATCTTTTCTCTGAAACTATTTTGAAGGGAATGACATTTATTGGAATTTATATTCCGTCTTGTACGTTAAAAGAGCCGCCTCGTTAAATCACTGTCATATCAACATTAACAGCAAATGCCAGGAAAGTATTAAAGGGGTTTTGAGTATGGAGAGACTGTTGGAGCCACGTTTAACAAAGTGGAACCCTCATGTGCCATAGCCCTCAACACAGATGTAACCCCTGCCCCATTGCTCTACCCACATTTTTAAAAAAAATATATTTATTTGGCTGCGTTAGGTCTTAGTTGCGGCATGTGGGATTTTCGTTGCATGTGGGATCTAGTTCCCTGACCAGGGATCAAACCTGGGCCTCCTGCATTGGGAGTGTGGAGTCTTAGCCACTGGACCACCAGGAAAGTCCCTCTACCTACATTTGGAACTGTGGCTTTGGCTTCTTCACTCTTAGGTTTTGTTGTTTGTTTTGTTTTTGGTAAGGACACTTAGCATGGGATTTACCCTCTTAATAAATATTTAATTGTACAATAGAATATTGTTAATCATGGGGACAATGTTGTACAGCAGATCTCTAGAACTTATTTTGCATAACTGAGACTTTATGCCCATTGATTAGCAATTCCCCATATTCCCCTCCCCTTAGCCCCTGGCAAGCACCATTCTGCTCTCTGCTTCTGTGAGCTCGACTATTTTAGTTACCTCATTTAAGTGGAATCATGCAGTATTTGTCCTTCTGTGACTGGCTTATTTGATTTAGCATAATATCCTTAAGATTCTTCTATGTCACATTGCAGGATTTCCTTCTTTTTAAAGACCAAATAATATTCCATTGTATGATATACCACATTTTCTTTATCCATTATCTGTTGATGAATATTTAGGTTGTTTCTGCATCTTGGCTATTGTGAATAATGCTGCAGTGAACATGAGAATACAGATATCTCTTTGAGATCCTCATTTCAATTATTTTGGATAAATACTTGGAAGTGAAATTGCTGGATTGCTTGGTAGTTTTATTTTTAATTTTTTGAGGAATCTCCATATAGTTTTCCATAGTGGCTGCACCATTACTACATTCCCACCAACAGTGTTTTAATTTCTCCACGTCCTTGCCAACACTTATCTTTTGTTTTTCTGATAATGGCCATCCTAACAGGTGTGAGATGATCTCATGTGGTTTTGATATACATTTCCCTGATGATTAATGACATTGAGCATCTTTTCATGTACCTGTTAGCCATTTGTATGTCTTCTTTGGAGAAATGTCTATTCAAGTCTTTAGCCAATATTAACATTGGGTTATTAGTTTTTTGATAATAAGTTCTATGAGCTCCTTATATATTTCGGAAATTAACTCCTTATCTGATACGTTGTTTACAAATATTTTCTACCGTTCTGTAGGTTGCCTTCTCACTCTGTTGTTTACTTTGCCTCACTCTAGGTTTTGCTTTTGTTATTGTTTGATTGTTTTCAGGCAACATAAAAAGAAATACACACTGCAGATTTTGTTAACTGGTAACATTCATATTTTTAATTCAACAATAGCTGAGGCTTATAATGATGTTTTGGACATGCTGAGGTGCCTGTATTATTGTTGAAGAAAGATGACATCCATTCTAGTTTATTTTTTCTATGTATCTCCTTTATTTTTACCTGTATTTTATCTGAAATTTTTCTTGTGCACTTACTCTTGTGCTAGGTGCTCTACATGCATTATGTCATTGATTCCTCACATCATGTGAGGTACGAATTATTCTATTTTACAGATGAAACAAGCTCACCCAAGGCACAGCAAGGGGCAGAACTGGAACTGAGATCTACTTGTATCTAAAGCCCTATTATTTCTGTTCTGCCACACTCTCTCTAAATCTTTGAAAACTGTGAATCTGAATGTTATACACACACGTGCAAACATATATGTGCACACCATCCACAATGTTAACCGGAATAGTAGTCCTCAGCCGTTCCAGGTAGCCTTTTGTTGTAGATAGGAGGTTGAGACCTCCACATTGTAACCTTATACTCATCGTTTTACTTAAAAGGACCTGTGGCCAGCAGTGCCAGCAAGTAACCAACTTGATCCATGTGAATTTTATCTCATCTCCGATTTGCCTGCTTTCAGATGGAAGTGATGAAGTGAGGCAGAAGAGTGAATTGATGGAAAAGTCACTGTGTAATGTATTCACTATGTGCTTCACTAAGCAAAGAGCCTTGTGGATGTTGTGCATGGTGGGAGCCCATCCACATCTTACTGAAGCCCCCTTTTCTTGAGGAAAAGCCATTCCATGTGGTCTCATGGGACTGAACTCCCCTCCTCCCTGCCTGTGGCCATATGATACATACCTGGGCAGAGTACCGCATTTCCCTGGCCAGAGAGATTGGATCAGAGATGGGCATATCACCCAAGTTGTGCTAATATGACCTCTCCATGGGACGTTCGCTGTGACTATCAGTAGTTTTCTCTTTTTTCTTAGGAAAAACAGTTGTGAGGGTAAGTGTCAGCAGCTATCTTAGCCACCATGTGTAAGCATTTACCTAAGAATGAAACTGAGAAAAGCAGAACCAAAAGTTTGAGAGAAAGCTTTGAATTCCTAGTGACATCCGTTGAACCCTTTGATTCAGCTGTGCTTAAAGTCAGCTTCATTGCCTTGAACTTCCCAATGATGTCAGTTTTCTTGGAGAAATGGCTCATTCCAGGGCTGGAATTATGAGATGTACATAGGTGCCAGAAAGTGAGGAAGGGCCCAAAGAATAACAGAGGCGAGTTAAAAAGACACGGGAACCCAACTTGAAGGATCGCCCAATGACCAAATCTAAGGCAATTTTAGCAATAAAATAAGATAAAAATAAAATAAAGGTAGTAATGGATTATATCCTATAGAATAAAATATTTGTGAGTCCATACATCAGTAAATAAATAATTGAATAAATAAGTCAGGGAGATGGGACAACTCTTCTTTACAGTAAAATTCCAATTAATAAATGCAGAATGCATGGTGGAAATAGAAACCATTTGCCAAACACTGTGGTAATAATTGTTGCAGGCAATAATCGTTGATGGATGCTATGAGTGGACAAAACTATGATGAGAAAAAGCATATTTGTACAGTCACAAGGTATCATCTCACAAAATAGTTATTTACAAAGGAAAAATTAGTAACCCTGTGGTGAAGAAACCTTGCAGGCACCTCCTGGACCAGGTGATCAAAGTTAACATCATAGCAATGGGACATATTGACTCTTGATGCACTGAGAAGAGTACAACATCACTTCTGTGGTATTCTTACTAAAAATGAATAACCTCAGTCCAAATCATGAGACAATATTAGACAAACTCAAATTGAGAGACTTCTATAAAATAACTGGCTAATATTCTTCAAACTTGTCAAGGTCAAGAGAATAAAGAAAGTTGAGGAATTTTCCTAGGCGGTAGAGACCAAGGAGATACAAAGCCTAAATACAATGTGGGATCCTGAACCAGAAAAGAGATGATTGCCAAAATTTGAATCAGGTTTGTGGATTAAGGTATTTTTGTCGATGTTAATTTTCTGGTTTTAATAATTTTATGGCAGTGAACTTGTTTATATTTGGGGAAGCTGGCTCAAGGGAAACCAATATTTTTGTAATTCTTTTGGAAATATAAAATTATTCTAAATAAACGTTATTTCCCTCTTATTATTTTAAGTTATTTTATGTCAGGTTTCTCTCATCTGAAACCAAAAATGTCCTAATTTAATAAAATATACTATTTTGTCTAATTTTCACTTCAACCCTATAATGCCAGGGTTATTATCTTCATTTACAGATCATGAAACTAAGCCTTAGGTAGTTTAAATAATTTTCTAAACATCTCATAGCAAGTGACAGAGCCAGGATTTGAACCTATGTCTATTTGACTTCAAATTTTTATGCATATTAGAAAAATAATCAACCAACTGGATAACTGATCCATCTTTTTTTTTTAATTTTTGATTTTTGGCTGCGTTGGGTCTTAGTTGCTGCGCATGGGCTTTCTCTAGTTGTGGCGAGCGGGGGCTACTCTTCGTTGTGGTGCTCAGGCTTCTCATTGCGGTGGCTCCTCATGTTGCGGAGCACAGGCTCTAGGTGTGCAGGCTTCAGTAGCAGCAGCATGCAGACTCTGTAGTTGTGGCTCACAGGCTTAGTTGCTTCACGGCATGTGGGATCTTCCTGGACCAGGGCTCGATCCCGTGTCCTCTGCATTGGCAGGAAGATTCTTAACCACTGTACCACCAGGGAAGCCCCCATCTTATTTTAAAACATACTGCATTTTCAAAACTCTACCTTGTTCCAGAGAAGCCTTGAGACAGAATACTTGCAACTTGGGTGCAGGTTAGAAGAAATATTGGAAAAATATTAGAAAATGTGTTGGTGTTTGTGCTTCCTAAGCATACAGTAGAACTCTATAATTACACATGGTGCAGGAGGGCATGCAAATTACTCTCAGTATGGACTTCCTCTGAAAACAATGAACATTTGGCAGACAGTATGATCAAATAAATCAGATAACTGAGGCCTTTTTCCAATGGGATAGATACTTGGTTCAAACCTTTGATGAACTGTTTTTTTTTTTTTTATATGGTAAAGTAGTTTAAATTTAAGGAAAAGCAAACAGTGGGGCATGTTAAAATATCCATTAACTAAACACTCTGAAAGGGTATAAAATGCCTCCAGCTGCCAAAAAACAATTAGGCTGCAAATATGCCTTTGGTTACCTAACCAGACATTCCCTCAACACTTAGTTCTAATTAATTTTCTTCATTACACAACAATGCCTCTCCTAATTACACTAGAGAAATTCTATAAACCTACTAGCTATTCAAAGTCTTTATTGCACAAATTATTCTGGTAGGTCCCTATTAGAAGCAAATCCTCACTGTCTAATTTGTACATACCTCATCTCAACAGACATGGGCTACTTAGTAAACCCTTGACAGCCAGGCAAACTAGCCTTCTATGTGACAATATTTCAATAGGAGTTTTAGTACGATGGAACATCAAGGCTGAATAATTGAAAACATACCAAGGTAAAGGTGAAAAGTAGCAGCGCAAGAAGCACATAGGGTCTGAAATCATACGCATGTTGCAGAAGTTTTGTGATCCCTGGACCAGCAATAGAGGCTGACTCAGAGGAACAAAACTGTGCTTTCGCTGAACTCAAGTGCAAAGGGTAGGCAGTGGCAATCTTCAGCTCCAGAGGCAATGTAGCAAGTATAACAGTTGGACTGAGCGGGTCATAGAACTACAGACTTTTAAGGGTAGGCAAAGGCCCCAAACCTATCACTCAATATGTGAGGAAATCAAGGCCCAGTGAAGGGACATGAGTCAGAACTAGGAGTCCCCAAGTCCCTGACCAGAGCTGTCTATACAGCAGAGTCTGCTCTAGAGAGAGTTAGTATAATTTATCAGAGCCTATTAGCTGACTGGTGACAGTGTTTGTAAATTGCGTCAGAGTTTGATCCTTGTGAAGCCATTTTTGGCTTCCTTTCCTAGCCACATAAAAATCTGTGATCTTAGGGGAGTTCCCTGGTGGTCTCGTGGTTAGGATTTGGTGCTTTCACTGCAGAGGCCTGCATTCGATCCCTGGTCAGGGAACCATCCTGCATGCTGCACAGCGTAGCCAAAATACCAAAAAAAAAAAAAAAAATGTCATCTTAGTTATCACGGTTTTGGAGGATGGCCTGTGGGCCAGTCAGTGCAAATGCATCCCTCGTATTCAGAGCTCAAATCCAACTGATGGTATTTTAGCAGCTTCACTTTCTGTGCTTGGAGTGTGCTGATTACGTAACCATTTCAGCCTAGGCCTAGGAACCCGCCTTTAAAATTTTTTTTAACATATGAATTTTATCTCATACCATTAGATAAAAAATAACCTAGAGTTTTGTTCCTCAAACTGTGGTCTATGAACCAGCAGCATCAACGTCCCTTGGGAGATTTTTAGCTCCCATACCTACTGAAACAATTTGCATTTTAACAAGATCTCCAGGGAATTCATTTGTGCACTGAGAGTTGAGCAGAACAGGTCTAGAGCAGTGGTCCTCAAATTTCAGCATGCCTCAGACTCATCCTGAGGGTACCCCATCCCCAGAGTTTCTGATTCACCACTTCTGGGCTGAGGTGGAGAATTTCTTTCTTTCTTTTTTTTTTTTTGCGGTACGCGGGCCTCTCACTGTGTGGCCTCTCCCGTTGCGGAGCACAGGCTCCGGACGCGCAGGCTGAGCGGCCATGGCTCACGGGCCCAGCCGCTCCGCGGCATGTGGGATCTTCCCAGACTGGGGCACGAACACGTGTCCCCTGCACCGGCAGGCGGACTCTCAACCACTGCGCCACCAGGGAAGCCCTGTATGTTTTTTTTTTTTTTTTTTTTTTTTTTGAGAATTTCTAACAAGTGTCTCAGGAGGCTTCTGAGACAAAACCTACTTGGATTCTGGCAATAGATTCTTTGCTTTCTCAAGGACTTTTGGGGTTTTGGAGATTCAGTTGCTGGAGGTTTTGGTAGCCAAGGGCTCTACCAGAGTTACTGTTCCCAAAGTGTCAATTGTGCAGTCTTTTTTAGGTGATTCTAGAAATTCTACATATTTGAGGATAGCAATACGTCAGTGGCTCACAATTTTAGAGGGAGATTGTTAACAATACGGATTCCTGGTCCCCACCATCAACCCCCGCCCCCTAAATTAGTGGGTCTTGGATGAGGTCCAGAAATCTGCATTTTTAATAAGCATCCAGATGATTCTGAGACAGGTGGTCAATAGACACACTCTGAGAAACATTGATTTAAATGCTGAACATCTTAGGGAGAGAGCAGAATTCGTGCTCTCTCAGTAGCAGAATTGCAACATTCTCCCGATGCGGCAGCAAGCGCTTCTCATAATTTAGCAATTGAAGCAGTTCCAGGAAATCAGTCCACTGAGCCTTTCCCTCACTGAAGCCCCAGTAGAACTTGCTCACTCCTCCTTTCTTAATTATGTCCGGCTAGCAGTGAGCATTCCAGCTGCTGTGCTCTTTAATCCACTTATCCATCTTACAACTCCAATTAACCAGGTGCAGCCATCCATCTGGTTAATATGAGGACAAGCTGTTAATTTGTGAATGAAGAAAAGGTCTGCAGACAACAAACAAACTAGCTAGGAGCTCTGGAAGATAACATTTACCCCAATCCTTGTGAAACAGGTTGAAGGAACAGGGGTATCATTTGTTGTAATAAAAGAATGCTTTTTGGTGGAGGGAAGTAAATACAGAATTTAGGCAGCTTGGGTACCAATGTGACTTGCCCCAGGTCATCTCTGAACTTCGTGTTGTTACCTGTGAAACAGGAAAGTAATAGGACTTAATTTTCAACTCAGGGAAGTTAGGAGACTCCACTGAGATTAAGTGAGACAAGGCACTTTGTAAAATGCAACAGAAATATTTTCATTTGTTTTTGTGCATTTATTGTATACATGTATGTGGGGGGATCTCTTTTCATGCACATATATTTTATGAATAGTGTTTTCTAGCAAGCAGATTGTACACTTTGATTACATGCTAGCTTTACTATTTTATTGCCTTCAAGTGTTTTTTGTTTATTTGTTTTTAATATGCATAATAAGACAGATTTCCTCCATCCCTTCCAACCCCAGTCTTAGATTTAAGTGTGCATTTGAACGTATTACACAGGGAATGTGTCCTCAAATTCACATATTGAAACCTTAACCTCCAGTGTGATGGTGTTTGGAGGTAAGGCCTTTGGGAGGTAATTAGATTTAAACTATACCTTGAGGGTGGGGCCTTCCATAACAGGATTTTTTTTTTTTTTTTTTGCCGCACCTCGCGGCATGCGGAACTTCCCCGACCAGGGATCGAACCCATGCCCCCTGCAGTCGAAGCACTGAGTCTTAACCACTGGACCGCCAAGGAAGTCCCACAATGGGATTTAATGTCCCTATAAGAGGGAGAGAGAGAGCATCTAGGAAAGGCCACGTGAGTATACATCAAGAAGGCGGCCATTTACAAACCAGGAAGAAAGCCCTCACCAAGGACCGAATCTGCCGGCACCTTGATCTTGGACTTCCCAGCCCCCAGAACTGTGAGCAATAAATGTTTCTTGTTTAATTCCCCCCATCCCACGCGCACAAGTCTGTGGTATTTTGTTATAGCAGCCTTAGCTGACTAAGACAGAAGCAATCCCTGGAGAACTTGTTAAAACTCATATGTCTGGGTGCACTGCCAGAGTTTCTGATTCAGTGGGTCTGGGAGGAGCCTGAGAATGTGCATTTTCCATAAGGTCACTTTAATTTGGCTGGTTGTAGACCGCATTTTGAGGACTATTGCATTAAAGTGAAACTTGCCCTGATTATGAAGTAAAAAGCTTTTTAAAATTTAAAACGGTAATATTCTCCACCTGATATTCCTACTCCTGGCCTCCAATTTAAAAGGAATCATACTCCAGATTTAGAGCTGAATGAGGCAGCATAAAATATACATCTAGGGCTTCCCTGGTGGCGCAGTGGTTGACAGTCCGCCTGCCGATGCAGGGGACACGGGTTCGTGCCCCGGTCTGGGAAGATCCCACATGCCGGGAGCGGCTGGGCCTGTGAGCCATGGCCGCTGAGCCTGCGCATCCGGAGCCTGTGCTCCGCAACGGAATAGGCCACAACAGTGAGAGGCCCGTGTACCGCAAAAAAAGAAAGAAAGAAAGAAAAAAAAAAATATATATATATATACATCTAGTGACCTTGGATGCACTTTTGTCAACAGCGCTGAACTAAGCACATTTTCTCTCTTTCCATGTCATTAAAAACGTTTTTTTAAAGCCTTCCAACTACGCCAGGAGTTTATAGTCAAGCTGGGGAGACCAAATATACCCTGTAAAACATTTTGTGAATAATTACTGAGCAAAATAAACTCTAAATGCAAAACAGCATTGCCTAAAGTTCCCAGGTGAGAACGCTGTCACATTCCTAAAAGGAGAAATTGAGATTTAAATGTCAAATGCTCAGAAAGTCTACTTTATCACTTCAGCTTTTTTTTTTTTTTTTTTTTACAGTTAGCTAGAGGCAAACCTTTTGACTTCAGTTCACCCAGAGTTGGGATAAAATTTTGAGGCACTTCCGTTGGCCTCACTGTCCACCCTGTGTCATTAGATAAAGTTTGGAAGCACTGTTTCTGAGCGTGATCTGTGGGCTGTCTGCAGCAGAATTGCCTTAGAAAGCTATTCAATGTACACATGAAAAATGACCTACTGAAAAGGAATCTTGGGAGCGAGGTCATGGAAACTTCTCATTTAACTAGCTCCTCAGGTGAATCTGATGTTTGTTTACTTAGAGAGGACACCCTCCAGGAACTTCTCCCCCACCCCACCCCATGCGTCTAACTTTGGGATTACCACTAGTCCTTGTGACAACTCTGTGTGTCAGGTATTAGTAAACCTACAGCTGTAAGGAGTTTCAGTTTGAGACAGCTTCTGTGTGGATATAAGGTCCTAGCAGGATCTTGATCCTCCCTGTGATAGGAGCCTTCCCTTTGCACCTGCAAGAAGCACAGAGATCTGTGATGGACAAATGGGAGGCAAGACTCTAAACCATACATAACAAAAGGTATCCAAAGGGAGAGAAAAGGATCAGGGTCTGAGGATAGTCAGAAGAGCCATGTTGCTGTTGGTTGGGTCCAGGGAACTTGACAGACTAGGTTAAGAGGTAGATTTATTTTTGTTTGTTTTCTTAGAGAGTCCTATTTCTAACAAGGGAATTGCCTTCATTCACCCATACTGTCTCCAAAGGGTAGATGATATGACTATGAGGGCAGTAAATGTAGTCCTGTGATCCAATTGTGAGCTTCAGGCTGAAGGAAAGTCTTTCTTCTTGAATTCCATGGAGCAGTTTCTAATTATGAATGAATACATATCCAAAACAGACACCTTCTAAAAGCAGCAATAAGTGCAAAGAAATCTAATCACACTGAATTAATCTAATGATGATTACTGAGTATTTAGTTGTATGGGATTTCAGATTATTAAATAAATGGAACTACGTTATGCATTTGCTACCTGCCATTTTCACCTAATATACATGCAGTCACTGTTTTTCCCCCTTGAAATATATTCTGTGATCTGATTTTTTAAATGGCTGTATACCTTCCCATTGTATTGATATTATGGTTTATATATGTAGTCATTGATGATAGTAGTATCCTTTCATCATTCCCAAAAAGATTTCTCTATTTTATATCAAATGACTTTTCCTAGCCTTTGCCTAACAATCAAGGGATAATGTTCTGAATATAGTAGTTCCATTTCCCTTCCTCCAGATCACTTGAGTTCTCATTTCATCTTCAGGGGCTTGCTGCAAGCAGATGCAACAATCTCAACCCCTATGTTTCATTCATTAATTCCTTTATTCATCAAACATTGAGGAAATGGAGGTGACTTGATGGGTTTGATTCTGGTGGTGCTCAAGGGCAATATACAAGGGAAAATAAATGTATAATTTAATACCAGGTAGTGAGAAGAATCACTTAAATAGGTCTGGATTTATTACTCTTAATTGGAAGGTCACCTGTTATATTACAAACACTATTATCAGCAAAGTCAGGGTAGCAGGATGAGGTTATGGTAGGTCAAGGAGCGGTATCATGGACCCCTTCCCCCAGCATAACCACGATTCTTGCTCAGTCCCTGGTGGGCTTCCTTGTTCCCCCTTTTATCTACCATAAAAAGAGACTATCTGATTTTTAGCTCAATGCATTATAATTTTTAAATTAGATGGAGAACACTGGGCCTCTTTTCTAAAGCAGATCATTTTATTTATAATGGTCTTGCCTTTGGCTTGCTGCCTGTTGTTTTTGTGGTTTTTCATTTGTTGTTGCCTTTCCTTTTTTTTTTCTTTCCTTTTTAATCAATGAAGGGTTTAGATTGGTATGGACAGTGTTGGGAGTCTAGTTTCTCTTTTCAAGTTGAACAGAATGCTATTTACTGTGTATTTCTGGGGTCAAGAAAATCAATAAAAGAGGCCAACAAAAGCCCACCCTCCAGAAGGCACCAGCTCACTGAACGTATGTTTTGGCAAAAACTGGAATTTTATATCTTAAGAAAAAGGGACAGATCCCAATACTGACTGCTCTGTGAGACAACAGATGAAGAGAAACCTGTCCAAAAAGTTGTTAATGGTTCTTCATTGAACTTTCAGATGTCTGTTCACAGATGAGCTTCTAATTAACCAAAATCTGGCTCCCATGAGTCAATACAAATCTGACACCTTTTCAGGAGTAAATTTTAGAGTGACTTTCTGGTCATTTTTGAGAGCATTGAAGCATAAAAGCAGTTTGCTTTCCTGTAACAGTTCTTTTCTGTTAGTGTCAAAGATAAAATCTCCATGATCGCTTCTGTGTTTCTCAGCATCATAGCTGAAAAACTCAAAGAATTTTCCCATCAGTGTTCTACAATTCAAACCAAAGCAGGCTTAAAGGGAACAATCATGATATCTAGGATTGACTTGTGTAGCCCCAGATGGCTTTTGCGTATTTTCATTACGCATTTATTTGGTAATCAGAGGAAGTTATTTTGATTCTTATATATCCAGTTCTTCAGACAGTCAAGTCAGAATAAATTGAACCATCAAGCATTATGAATAGATCCATATTAGAGGAAAATACCCCTTTAGCCTGATCTTTATGAAAAAGGAATTAGGAAGTGGAAGTTCAAACCTCGGTCAATCTGACCATTGTAAAATGTTTCCTTAGATTCTTCAATGTGGCATGGTTAAATTTTTGTGTTAAAAAGAAAGTGTGGTGAGTTAGTTGACTTAAGGCCACCATAATAAGTTATCACAAACTGGGTGGCTTAAACAGGCATTGATTTTCTCACAGTTCTGTAGTCTGGGCTTTCCACAACAAGGTGCTGTCAGGGTGGGTTTCTGGTGAGATCTCTTCCTGGCTGGCAGACAGTGGGTACCTTCTTGCTGTGTGCTTACATGACCTTTTCTCTGTGTGTGCACAGAGATTGTGCTCTGGTATCACCTCCTCTTCCTAGAAGGACACCAGTTCTATTAGATTAGGGCCCTAACCCTATGACCTCATTTAACCTTAATTATCTTCTCAAAGAGTCATATCATGGGTCAGGGCTTCAACATATGAATTTGGGGGGACACAATTCAGTTCATAACAGATGGATCAATTCTGAGGAACTTTGTGTGGGATCTTTCTGGAAGAGGTCTTCTCAAATGTGAAAACCCTTGTAAGTTCTATTGTTGCAGTGGGTAGGGAGGGGAATGAGACCTTTCAGAATTGGTGACAGAGCCTCAGACCTGACTATCCACAGGGTCCCTGTTAGGAGCTTGTTGATACTTTTCAATCTAGATACATGAGGGTGCCCACACTCAAGCTTGGAGAATGTCCACAGGGTAGTGCGATGCTTTAGCCTCCCAAAGCATCCTTCAGCAGGTTAAGTAAGAAATATGTTTATTAAGGTAATTAAGGTAATTAAGGTTTATTAAGGTAATTTTCCTTTACCTTTAGTGTTAATCCACAACCAAGCTAAACACATACTTCAGAACTCTGGATTTAATGCATATCTAATCATCACTTTTGTCAAGGATTTATTCAGTCTTAAGCTTTCTGAGAAACTTGGGCAAGTACACACAATGTTTTTTTTAACCTGTCTCACTCTACTGTATATAATAGTATACAGCATAGCATACAGTATAGTATAGTATTGTATACTATACTATCAATATAGTATAGTATTGTATACTATACTATACTGTATGGTATATTATACAGTATAGTATACAGTAGAGCTTATATATGTCAAGCTCTCAGCCTTCATAAGGGAACAATTGTGCCTTCTTTGGGCATAAATGCTCTTGCTGTCAGTGAACGCAGGTCTGTTTTTTCAATTGCAGGACTCTCTCTGGATGCCTACAATTGAACGTTATGTCTGGTCAGTTTTGGGTCCTTTAACTGCTAGGTGAAAGTAGTATGGCCAGGAGAAGATAATTTATATTTTTCCTGATTAAAAAAAAAAAAGATCGTGGATGTTCATTATCAAAAACAGGAAAAAAAAAAAGCAAACCACACCTATAAGAAAGATAGCTCATAATCTTACCACACAGAAGTCATCATTGATAACATTTTGGCTTGTTTTCATCTGGTTTTTGTTTTAACAGTATTTATGGAGTATTTGCCATATGCAAATACTTTGCATTCATTAAGAGATAGATCTTATTATGCTAGGTTCTTAGAAACTACTATGCCACATACAATACAAGAGGGCTACTCCCCCATCTACACACCTGTTTGCATGGATTCCTCTGTATGGGTTTCTCTGTACCGTATTTTGCTCAATGTGCTATCGTAGACATTTAACCATAACAATAAGCAATCTTTCAATATATCTATGTCATACTATTTCAGGTTGCAAATGTAACACCATGTATTTAATCACTTCCCTGCTGTTGGCTTTTTAGGCTATTGCTCCCCCTTTTTAGATGTTACTTTCTGCACACTTGTATGTTCCACCAAATTAGAACCAAAATGCCTATTTTCTGAGACTTGGGTATTTACAATGGTATCGGGCAATTTTCTTTTCTTTTCTTTTTTTTTTTTCTATCTGAAAATTGTGTCTTATGTGGGGTTATAAACGAGTAGACTTTGGATATGATTATTTCCAGAAAGAGGGAAGAGGCATTAAAAACACTCTAAAAAGTTGAAAGCACATCTCAGAATTCTCAGTCCTTTTATTCCACAACACCTTCTATCTCCTGACCCCTTCCATCAATTTCATATACATCTCTTTTTTGTGGGGGGGGCATGAGGTGGGTAACTTTTTATTTTGATGAAATTATAAGTTTTCAAAATACTTGTAAGAATAATATAAAGAGCTCCTTTAAAATTTTTTTGAGAAGTTTTAGGTTCACAGCAAAATTGAAGGGAAGGTTCAGAGAGGTCCCATATACCCCCTGAACCCACACATTTACAGCTTCTGTTATCAACATCTCCCTCCAGAGAGGTGCACTCGTTACAATTGATGAACATACATAATCACCCAAAGATCATAGTTCATTTAGGGTTCACTCTTGGTGTTTTATATCCTATGGGTTTGGACAGATGTATAATGACATGTATTCATCATTACAGTACCACACAGAGTAGTTTCACTGCTCTAAAAATCCTCTGTTCTTTGCCTTTCATTCCTTCCTCCCTCCAACCCTGGGCAACCACTGATGTTTTTCACTGTCTCCATGGTTTTTGCCTTTTCCAGAATATATAGTTGGAATATATTTTCCAGTCATATAGTTGGAATCATAGAAGTCTGATCTTTCTTTAAAATTTTTTATTTATTTATTTTTTTGGCTGCATTGGGTCTTTGTTGCTGCATGTGGGCTTTCTCTAGTTGCGGCAAGCGGTGGCTACTCTTCGTTGCAGCGTGGGGGCTTCTCATTGCAGTGGCTTCTCTTGTTGCGAGGCATGGGCTCTAGGCGCATGGGCTTCAGTAGTTGCAGTACGTGGGCTCAGTAGTTGCGGCACGTGGGCTCTAGGGCACGTGGGCTTCAGTAGTTGTGGTGCATGGGCTCAGTAGTTGTGGCTCTCAGGCTCTAGAGCACAGGCTCAGTAGTTGTGGCGCACGGGCTTAGTTGCTCCACAGCATGTGGGATCTTCCAGGACCAGGGATCGAACCTGTGTCCCCTGCATTGGCAGGAGGATTCTTAACCACTGCACCACCAGGGAAGTCCTGATCATTTTTAAGAATAGGGCACAAAAAGCTGGAGTGAGAATAGGGGCTGTCAACTGTGAGCTTCACTGTAAGGTGACTTCACTGGCTATTTCATGGGGGTACCCCAAATACCAGGATTGTTACGTATTTCCTCTCTGGCTGGTCAGATTCCATAGTGAGGTCTTTTACATCCTGTCCAGAGGGTATAATTTAAGGTATCAACATTCTGGGCTCAGGTGGGGGAAGAAGGCTGGGAGTCTCAAGTTTTGGTATGTAACTTTTCTCTTATTCCTCCTGTTTTTTTTTTTGTTTTTTGTTTTTTTTTTAATTTTATTTATTTATTTATCTGTTTGTGCCGGGTCTTAGTTGCGGAATGCATGTGGGATCTAGTTCCCTGACCAGGGATCGAACCCGGGCCCCCTGCATTGGGAACGCATAGCCTTATCCACTGCACCACCAGGGAAGTCCCATTCCTCCTGTTTTTGATGAATGATTCCTACCTTAGCCTATGTAGTACCCTCACTACCTCTCTGTGCAGAATGAGGAAAGGACTCTGCGCATCTAACTGCTTATGAAACAGGCTCCATCAATTTTCAGGTTTTTAGTTTCATCCTTACTCCACAATCCCAGAAGTATCTGTTGTGACAAAGTCCTGTGCATTTTGGGTTCTGATATCAAATGGGTTGCTTCTCAGATCTCCCTCTGCCAGCTTAGGATTCTGTTTTCCCGGGTCTGCTAAATCGATGACCACTTAGTCTATTTTCCAGACCTTAAAATTTTATTTTCATTTTTTCTTCTATTCTTTGTTCTTATGAGTTTATGCCTTTTTCTTTTAAAATCCCTTTAGTATTGATATAGTGAGGTCTTGGGAGGGAGAGGAGATAATGTGTATTCCATTTCCTAAATTTTATTGAAAGTCTCCCATGTAGGTGAAGCAAACTATTGATTAAGAAGCCCACCTAGTTGATCTTACTGCACTGTTCTTAGAGTCACAAGTGCTGGAGGGAGACAGATTTCTGTTCAAGCAATGGCTCTGTTGGTTATTACTTCTGGAACCCTGGGGAAGTCACTTCATCTCTCCACACCTCAATTTCCAGATTTGTAAAATGAAGATTAAAATGGTACTTGCCTCATATGAATGTTTTAGGGATTAACTGAGACAATAGCTTTAATGTTTCATCACGGTGCCTGCCACATAGTAGGTGCTCAGGAAACGGTGGCCCTTAGCTTCTTGTTCATCCTTAAATCAGTTTATGATATGGGCAGAAAATGGTCGAAAGAGGTATGAAATTTTCAGGAATTGAGCCTATTTCTGAAATGCTGATTTTTGTAAGACATAATCTTTAAGTCTCACCTGAATGGGCAACACTTGACATTCAAAGCAGAGTGACCTAATCCACAGGGGAAAGCCATAGCCACCCTCATCCTCATCCATCCATCCATCCATCCATCCATCCATCCATTCACTCATTTAACAAAGAGTACCCACTGTGTGTAGCATTTTAAAGTAAATATTATATATCCTGTCAGTGAATCACTAAATGCTGCAAATGCCTCTCAAAAAATGTCTGTTTCATAAAAAGCCAATAGAATTAGGAAAATATTCTTAATATTATCTAATATCCAGTGCATATTAACATTGCTTTATTATAAACTTATATTCTAACTATTGCTCTGTTTATTGATTTGGTTTCCAAATGTGGTCTGTTTTTTTTTCATTCTTACACCTGAATTTTCTCTTAGCTCTACTTTTTCTCCCTCTAGACCACTTCTCTTTCTTTCATTCCCCATGTCTTTGCTTGTTGAAGAAACAAGGTAGCTGTCCCACAGTCTGCGTTTAGCCGATGTTTCCTTGTGGTACAGGTTAACGTGTTCCTCTATCTCCAGTATTCTGTGGGAGGGAAGGCAGAACTAAAGTCAAACTCGTTTCAAAATCAATTCACTTTTTATTTGTTTCATAAGAATATGCTGTAGGGGTGCCAAGTGGTTTACATTTTATCATGTCGTGTCATATGTAATGTTTTGTTGTTTAGCCTTTAGTGATACTAATATTGATCAGTGGGTTCAGGTGGTGACATCCTCATCTTTTCAGTGTAACGTTTTGCATCAACATTTTGCTTAATCTTTTTATGATCTGTTGTTGACTACTATGCATTGAATTGTGTCCCCCCAAAAAGATATGTTGACGTCCTAACCCCTGGTACCTGTGAGTGGAATCTTGTTTGGGAGTAGGGTCTTTGCATAAAGACATAAATTAACATGAGGTCATTGGGGTGGGCTTAAATCTAATATGACTGGTGTCTTATAGGAAGAGGAAACTGTCATGTGAAGTCAGAGGCACACAGGGAGAATGCCACACGATGACAGAGGCAGAGACTGGAATTATACAGCTGCAAGTTAAGGAATGCCAACGATTGACGGGGCCACCATCAGAAGTGAGAAAGAGGCAAGGGGAGATTCTATCCAGAGTCTCGGGGAGCATAGCCCTGCTGACATCTTTGTTTCAGACTACCAGCCTCCAGAATTGTGAGAAAAGAAATTTCTGTTCTTTTAAGCCACCCAGTCTGTGGTACTTTGTTACAGCAGCCCTAGGAAGCTAATACATGATCATTGCCTGGATTTGGTATTTCGTTAAAGATTGTGAAATGGTGATTTGTGAATTCTGTCATTTCTTTTGTATTTATTAGCTGGAATTCTTTTAGATAGAAAACTTTCTTTCCTTCACTAAAGGTGTTTTCATTGCCTTAAGATATATTTACACTAGACAGGTGCGGTATATTCTGACCTTTTTTTTTCCCCTTTTAATTATCAAATTTCAGAGTCATGAATTGGTTTTCTAGCAACCCTTAGTGATGTTAAATAAGTTTATTTCATTCCTCTTTTTCCTTTTGAATATACTATGGACTTATGAAGAGAACTTATTTAAAGAAAATGTCATAAATTATTCTGAGCCTCTGGGCCTCTCCCAGTTGTCAATGAAATGTAGGATTGGTATCTTGCCCTTATGTACACCAAGAGAAATGACCTTGTTGGGATGTCTAAGAAAATACCTTTTGGTGACCCAGTGGGAGACTATTTAAGTTCCAATAGGGTCAAAGTTGAGTTTGGTTCAGATAATTCTCTGAATACCAGTGTAATATTAGGTATAATTATATTACTATTTTTTTCCAGTTTGATAAATTTTATATCTCCTTGGAACTACTACCTTTTTATCTGAAAAAAATTAAACTTAGGTGCACTCTCAGAACTTTTGTCTCAAAACCATTACAAGGTATGAATAGAACCCCTCTTTTCATGGAGCAGATGAACTTCAGGATAAAGAGTTGCATAGTAGCGACTGAATGGAGATTTGTGTTTGACTGAAAATAAAAATTTGGGTACGAGAATTAGTATATTGAAGGAAAAGGACAGACTACTTAAAACTGGAAATGTCTTGAAAAATTCAATTTTATAGTCTCAGCTATATCTCGTATCTCCTCCAGTGCAAGACCATGTCTAATTTATCCTTATATTCTCAAACAGTAGAATGTTTTCACAGAGTAGGTGCTTCATAAATAAGTGAATATAATTAGAATTCAGTGCAAAGTTTCTCAAAAGAACAATATACTTTAGACACATTTAGAGCAATGAACATCATGGGAGAAGATGAAATGCATCCAAGTACCATAAAAAAGGATACATTAACTGTATACAAAATGATGTGGAAGTACATTGATGAAACAATGTAAAGCAACTTATGGCAGAATATAGTATCCCATTATATAAAGAACAATGGTAGGTAATATTTAAATATGAATTAAAAGCAACTTAGAGGAATGTATAGGTATATAATGGGCTTTGTCAGTCAAGATGCAATTAAGCAAACAGAAACCATACAAAATATTTCAACAAAAGGGATTTGGTATAAAGAAATATATACAAGGTTGGAGTGCTGAAAAAGTAAGAAGGGAATATTGAGATGTCACAAAGACAGTAACTGTGGAAGCAGCTACCGCATCTAAGAATGAGAAATAGGATGAGGCTGAATGTTATTAGAACCTCAGAGGAGGGCTCAGACCTGCGAGAAAGGAGCACTTCCTGGCTTTTGCTGGTACCCTTCCAAAGGGGGCCACAGGGATGGTGCTAGGAGGGCTGAAAGAAGCTGGAGACTGGAACTGGAACAAACTGCACTCTTGGGGTCAAGGGACATTGCTGTCTGACAATGTCCCTCTTGTGAGAAATATGACATGCTGAGTCCCAGTCAAAGCATCACAAAGCAGGTTATGGAAAAGTAGGCTTGGAGCCCAGAGACAGGAGCTTAATGACAGTCATGTGGGAAAAGGGAATGCAGACACTTACTCTCACATTATATGTTCTTCTGCTTTGTTTGAATTGGCTTATGGTGACCAAGCCTTACTTATTTTTTTATTGAGATATATTTCATGTGCCCCTTTAAAGTATACAATTCAGTATTTTTTAGTATATTCATAAAGTTGTACAATTATTGCCACTATCTAATTCCAGGCTATGTTCATTAGCCCAAAAGAAATCTTGTACCCTTTAGCTATCACCTCCCATCCCCTACACCCCTGTCCCTCCCCTCAGCCCTAGGCAACCGTTAATCTACTTTCTGTCTCTGTGGATTTGCCTATTCTGAACATTTCATATAAACAGAATCATGTAATTTGTGGCCTTCTTTATTTCATTTCTTTCACTTAGCAAACTTTTCAAGGTTCATCCATGTTGTAGTGTGTTATCAGTACTTCACTGCTTCTTACAGCTGACTAATACTCCATTACATGGATATACCCCATATTGTTTATCCTTCATCAGTGGATGGATAGTTGTATTGTTGCTACTTTTTGGCTATTATGAATATCGCTGCTATGAACATTTGTATACAAGTTTTTGTGTGGCCATATGTTTTCAATTCTATTTGGTATATACTAAATAGTAGAATTGCTGAGTCGTATGGTAACTCTATATTTAACATTTTGAGGAACTATTTAACTGTTTTCCATAGCAGCTGCACCATTTTACATTCCTACCAGCAATATATGCAGGTTCCAGTTCTGTACATCCTCATCAAGACTTGTTATTGTCTGTCTTTCTGATCAAAGCCATCCTAATGGATGTGAAATGATATCTCATGTGATTTTTTCCGTAAAATGAAATTATACTTTATTAATAACTCTAGCATCTTTTCATGTGCTTGTTAACAATTGGTATAAATTCTTTAGAGAATGTCTATTCAAGTCCTTTGCCCATTTTTTTTGAAGTGTAAATGATTTTTTAAAAAATTAATTAAGTTTTGGCTGCATTGGGTCTTTGTTGCTGTGCACGGACTTTCTCTAGTTGCGGTGAGCGGGGGGCTACTCTTCATTGCGGTGCGCGGGCTTCTTGTTGCGGTGGCTTCTCTTGTTGTGGAGCACGGGCTCTAGGTACACAGGCTTCAGTAGTTGTGGCATGTGGGCTGTGGAGCGCAGGCTCAGTAGTTGTGGTGCCCGGGCTTAGTTGCTCCACGGCATGTGGGATCTTCCCGGACCAGGGCTCGAACCTGTGTCCCCTGCATTGGCAGGTGGATTCTTAACCACTGCACCACCAGGGAAGTCCTACCCATTTTTAATTGGATTGTTTTTTTGTTGTTGAGTTGTAAGAGTTCTTTATATATTTTGGATATTAACCCCTTATCAGATATATGATTTGCAAATATTTTCTCCCATTGTATAAGTTGTCTTTTTATTTTCTTGATAATGTGCTTTGCTGTGCAAAAGTTTTCAATTTTGATGAAGTCTAATCTGTTTTTTATCGTTGCTTATATTTTTGTTGTCATATCTCAGAATTCATTGCCTAATTCAAGGTCACAAAGATTTACATATGTTTTCTTTTAAGATTTTTATAGTTTTAACTCTTATATTTAGGTTTTTAGTCTATTTTGAGCTAATTTTTACATGTGGGTACTCAGTTGTCCCAGCATCGTTTGCTGAAAAGACTATTCTTTTCCCTAACAAATTATCTTAGCACCCTTGCCAAAAATCAATAGACCATAAATGTCTATGTTTTTTTCTGGACTCTCAATTCTATTCTGTTGATCGATATGCCTATCCTTACGCTAGTACCACACTATCTTAATTGCTGTAGCTTTGTAGTAAGTTTTGAAATTAGGAAAAACATTGGTCTTATTTTTCCAGATTGTTTTGGCTATTTGCGATGCTTTGCATTTCCATATGAATTCCAGGATCAGTTTGTCAGTTTCTGCAGAAAAGGCAACTGGGATTTTGATAGGGATTACATAGAATACCATGTCTTACTTTTAGCAAAAACAAAAACATTTCCACTTTGATGACCAGAAAGTCTGTGGCTTTCAAGATGCTTGGTAGTAGGCAATTCTTATAAACTATATTAAGTTAGCTCAGAATAAAATCAAGATTTTTGTCTCTCTGTTGCAGAACACATCACACTGATAACTTTAAATCTGGGTGAAATAAATACTTGTGTAACTTCGTGAGGACAGGGACTCTGTCTAGTTTTGCTGACCACTGTATCTGGAGGCTAAGCCCAGAGCCTAATGTATAGAGGAGGCTCAGAGTTGTTCAGAAAGGCAGGCATCTTCACTAAGAGGATAGAGAACGAAAGAAGAAGGATATACGGGCTTTTGGGGGCTGTCCAAGGTGATGGCCAAGGCACTAGGGTATGTAAAAAGAGCTCAGCTTGACCAGATACAAAAGTGCACGCTTTGTGTTATTTCATTTACATGAAATGGTCAAAAGTCTGGGGGTGGGACTGTGGAGTGCCTGTAAATGGGCACAGGTTTCTTTTTAGGTGGATGGGAATATTCTAAAATTAGATTGTGGTGATGATTGTACAACTGTAATGTTACTATCATTCATTCAATTGTACACTTAAAAGTGGTAAATTTTAAGATATGTAATTTCTATCACAATAAAACTAAAAAAAAAACACCCTCCAGCTTGAGACTGGGATGTCAATTTCAATTTTTATCAGGGAAGATGCTGCAGATGAGGCAGGTTAGATGGGCTTTTATTTCACTGGCAAAAAGAAAAAGTGGAGGAGGTGTAGTGATTGAAAGGCAGAGTGGATCCGCACAAAGCAGTTGGGACCAAAGCTCCCTGAAAAGGTAATGACGGATCAAGGGCCAAGATTCCCATTGGGGATTGGCCTAAAAATGGGTCCGGAATACAAAGTAGAGAACGGACTCTAGGTTGAAGGGAGACCGGGGACTGGAAGCTTAATCCATCTGCCCAGCACTCGAGGGCAGGGCTGGTCTCCCTGGTGTGAAAAGACTACAGCAGCAGCCAGAGAAATGTGGCATCATGAAAACCTCCTAGTTAGGAGCCAGCACTTTGCCGTTCACCCTTGTCAGCCCAGCTGCGCGGATGGCTCAGAAGGGAAGGAAGATGATCGGTAGTGGCCCCTGACAGGTTACAAGGGAAGGAGTAAATGGCTGTGAGTCATGTTGGCCGGGCTGTCGGACTCCCAACCCTTGATCTCCCAACCCTTGATCTTGATGCTGGAGAGTTTGCATCCCTCCTAGTCACTAAGTCTAAATCGCATCCAGAGGCTTTCTGGCTTCGATACTTTTGCTCACCCCAAGCTCAGATTCACCCGGCCTTCAAAACCTGCTTCAATTATTTACTACAGTGCCAGCTCTGTTATCATCATTTAACAACATGTGTCGTGTGCCAAACAGGCATGCATTCTCACACCAACCCAGTGAGTCAGGGACCGTTATCCCTGTTTTATAGATCATCAGGATGTAAACTCGAGACACAGATTAACTTGCTGAGATCACACAGCTGGTAAGGGGCAGAGGTGGGGTGTATTGAGCTTGTGGGTATCTGATGCCAAAACTCATTTTCTCGGACACTGAGTGGGCACTCGCACAGAGCGGCAGACAGGCCTGATAATGAATAAAACAAAGACTAGCTATGTTGTCCCCCGCTTCCTAGCTGGGGAGTAAGCGTCCCACTCACTTTTGCAGCAGGATCTGGGGCAGTGGCGGGAGTTGGGATGGGGCACAGCAGCCTGCAGCCCTCAGAGGTGCTTGGGGTCCAGCTGGTTAGGACCTGTCATGGCCAGCCACTCAGCCAGCAATCCCAACACTGACTGCAGCAGGCTGGACCTTGCAGCTACGTTGGGCTCCCTTGGGGAGGAGCTTGGGGGCTTTCCGCTTTTGCAACCAATTGGCCTGGTTTCAACCATTGCAGGGAGCAACAAGCCGTTCTGAGTCACAAAGCTCAAGAAATCCACTCAGCTTTCAGATTATCAACCAAACATCCTATTCACTTGCACCTCAATTCAAACCAGAACGTTATGATGAAAGTCTACAGGCTTTGCTCAATCTTGGAGAGACTTTGATGCCCATCACTCGTGATGGTAAAGATTAAATAGAAGGCATTTTCCCCATTTTACAGGGAAGAAAGCTGGCTGAGAGGGGTTTCTACTCTGTGTGCCTGCCACCTTGTTTTGTGTTCATAGGTATTCCATTAAAAACATTTTGTTCGTTGAATAACCGAGTCACCCTAAAGTCAGTGGAAGAGAGAAGAAAATAGAAGTATTATTTATTTAGTTTGTTATAATGTTGTCTCCATCCTGTCTAGTTCACCATGCTGGGGAAGTTTTCCTTTCTATTCCCTGTCTGGGCACTGAATTCCTGCCACCCCCTCGGACGATGCCTACTCAGGGGTAGCCTCCAGGATATTTAAGCCCATGGACTTGAATGGTGTAGCCAGAGGTGGTTTGTAAGTACATGTTGCAGTCAGAACCTTTCAAGCGTTCTCGGAAAACAGTTGCATTATATCTTTAGACCACACGAGGGCAGCGGTGTCACATGTAAAAGATGCCTGCTTCTGCTTTCTGAACAGATGGCACATTTGTTAGATTTCATTGGATGTATTTTTCCTTTACTGAAGCACAAGGGAATTTCACATTTGCAGGTAGAACGGGGGAAGATAGTTAAAATTTTATACCGTATTTTTATCTTTGTTTATGCTGATAAAGGTAGCAAAGGCAGTTGATTTATCCTCCTTTTTGCTGTTTGGAGGGATTGCTGTGCTAACAAGCTGGGGTTAGTGCTCATTACCACTGTGACCCTGGCAGAAGATGTTCTGTTGATTTTGCATTTAATTGGAAATGTCACAAAGATAATACATAAGCCCATCCTTCCTCCAAACCCTCAATACCCTTAGATAGGACTTAAATCCTGCTGTTGCTATCAGAAAATTTTTGCATTTAATCTTTCTCCACACCTATTCAGTAGGCAGAATCTAGCCAGCTTTCTCTGAAGATGGAACTCTGTGACCTTCCTTAACCTCACGATCATAGAAACTCTGAAGCACCTCTTTCACAGATAGGTCTAGTCCTGCTGGGTTCCTAATGTCCCCTGGCCCCTTTGCACGCAGGAGGTCTTCACTCAGAGCTAATCAGCTGACTCTTCCTAAGGTAGGACAATGCAGAGGTTACAATGGCAGACAGTTCTAACACCTATCCTATGAGCATATTTGGTTTGTCAGGTTGTATGGGCCCATAGGGTGTTTAACATTTTTTAAAAAATTAATTACCAACACTTAAATGCAAAGAGTTCTTACTAAAAATCCAGGTTTCTTGCTGAAACCTGGATTTTTCTTGAAACACTGGACAACTTGGTATCACTTGGTGTCACTAGCCTGGTGACAAAGGGCAGCAGCCACCTTCTCTGTAGCTGTATGTAGTCACTACACACCCAGGTGTCCCCTTTTGCTTCTCTGACATTGAAGGAGGTGCCAGTTGAAATCACTTGGCGCTGTTTTTGTTACAATCAAAAGGAAAATGAGCATTTAATACCCATGCCTGTCTCAAAGTAGAAAAATGAAAGATGTAGTGAAGGTGCCACATGTCTCAAGAAAAATCAGCCTGAATGTGGAGCTCCCTGCTTGGGCAGCACTTAGAGAAGTTGCCAGCACCTTGAATTTCATTCCTGGAAGAGCTCTGTTTTTGAAGGTGGGCAGCCCTGAGGTTGACCTTGGGTAGAGTCTCACTGTGATTTTGGTGAAATGGGGATAATCTCATTTAACCCTCACGACAGCCCTGCGAGGCAGGCACTACCTTAACAGGGTACGCTGCTTGTCACGGTGCCCGGGAGGCCACCTCCTGGCTCTTTCTTGGTTTCCTCTTGGGAGCACTGGGTTTGCAGGCTGGTGATTCAGGGAGCTTCCTAACTGGCACTCTAGCAAGCTGCAGATTCCCTGCCTGACGGTGCTTGGGGAAGAAAGGGTTAAGCGAGACGCGGAGCAAGAGAGGAAAGCCTTTGGCTTGGGGCTCCGACCCCGACGCGGCTGCACGCCTGTTCTGGAGCCTCGCGGTGGTAGCTGAGCTCCGTGCGGCTCCAAGAAGCTAGACGAACAGACAGGAAATCCATGCTCGCTCTGCAGAGACAGCGGCAAAACGCCCAAAGCAAACAGCAGAGGAAGTTTGCTTTGGTGGAGACAAACTCACAACTTTGCTCTTTCAAAGCCTCTGTTTACAAGTCAAAGCCGAGGCTCAGGCGGGCTTTCTCCGCACTCTCACCTCCAAGAGATGCCGCCAGCGGGCCTATCGCTGCCTCTGGGGCTGGGATGACCCTGCGGGGGCGGCTCAGACGGAGAACCCGCTCTCTACGCCACGGGGAGCCCGGGCTGCTCACCCCAGACCTATCGGGGTCTAACTCGAGAAACGAAAAAAATAAAAGTCTTTAGAACTGGTGACTTATAGAGTTGAGCATCGCCTATAGAGTGAGGTGACGCAAAAGGAAATGGGCAGGTGCTGTTCTTAAGCAGTTGCAGCCGGAACAAAGGTGCTGAACGGTGCTGCTCAAAAGAATAGAAACCACCAGAGATATCCCTAAGGGGTGGTGTTGGCTCTGTCACCTGAACGGTGGCCAAAGATATAACTGGACTGGGTGTATCTGTTAGCTTGAAATAAAATAGCTATCATAATAGTCAGTGTCTGGAATAAAAAGTTGGCTAAAGGTGGCGTTGGGTGAATTTTTTAAAACAATAGCACAGATCTTATGTAACTTTGTATTCCAATAACACCTTTCTTGTGGGGCACAGGTGATGCTCTCAGCTGACTAACAGGGAAGTGGAGAGGCAGAGGTACCAGGGAGAACCATGGAGACTGGGTGAGTGACCGGCTTTCTTGCCCTTGAAGGGCTGAAGGGAAAAGATCTCAGAGATGGCATAATACCATGGTCCAGCCCAATGGTTCTGGAGGCAGCCAAATGTGGTTTTGAATCCTGGCTGAGATGCTTTTTGCAGTGGAATGTTGGGCAAATCACATTCCTTCTTTAAGCCTTTGTTTCCCAGCTGCTGGAAAGGGGATGGAGCCCCAAACTCCAAGGGTACATGGGGGTAAATGACAGCGTTGACATTCAAATGGAAATGTCTGATTTCAAAGCTCCGGCGCACACTGCCTTTGGGTTAAAAACACATCCCACCTCCTCACCCCACCACCCTCACCAACATTCTCTCTCGATTTAGGTTTTGAGCTTTTAGACCCAGCACATTCGATCTCTGCTGTTAATGTTATGATTCCTCAGTTCAGGACCCTCCCACTTTCTGTCCATTCAGGCTTTCCAGCTCCTTTGTAATCTGGTCTTAATTTTTTCAAATGGAACCTTTGACTCTTTCCAACCGTAATTCCTGGTGAATCTTGGCTTCTCTTCATGCCTCTTTCTCTGGCCATCTCCACTTCCTGTAATACCCTTCCTTCTCTCGAGAAGGCTGGTTTTGTTCTCTGCTCGTGCATTTCTCTACGCTATTCATTCCTAGGCTGTGCTCTGTGGGGCTCAGTGGGCAAACAAATTTGGAAAATGTTTGCTTTTTTAAATGGAGTTTTATGCTAATGTGCTTTATAAACCTCTCAAAGGATGCTCTTGTATGCAAGGTTTCTCAAGTTATTTGGACCTAGGAATTTAAAACCCTTCTTCCCTCCCTCCCCTCCTACCTTCACCCTTTCCTTCCTTTCCTCCTCCCTCCCTCCCTTCTTTCCTTGCTTCCTTCCTTTTCTCTTTTTTTTTTCCTTTTCTTTTATTCTCTTTTCTTTTAACATTTCATGGGGCCAGAATGTCATAGTCCATGTTTTAGAAGCTACAGTTCTGCCCATTGTGGTTGAGGTTATCATGTTCCTAAATAGGGGGAGCCTAAGGCCAGAGTCTGGGACCAATTATATTCCCAGGAAGCATATAATGAGGGTATCAATCAGCTCTGCTATTGCTTTTCTGGAAACTCGTATTTTGCATCTAGAATTGTACTCTTACCCTCTTACCTGGTAACCAAGTCCCTGTCTTGTAAGGCATTCCAGTAAGGGCATCCCTGCTTTGGTCTCTCATCTGTTACCCCAATTCTTTTGGACTTATTTGTCATTCCAAGGTCTAGCATCAAACTTGACTCTATATGGCTAGACTCTCCTCACGACACCTGCTTACATCTCTACCTGTTGTCTTTCAATATGCCTTTCCCCGTGGGCCTATCAGGTTTCCTGGTCTTCCTTTTTGGTCCTGTGCCTCGCTGATCCGTCCTCACTCTTTGCCAAGCGTTTGGTGTGATTTAGTTGTTGAAGACTTCAGGCTCTGGGGTCAGACAAACTGAGTTCAAATTTCAGTTCCACCACCTAAGAATTGCACAACCTTGGGTAAGTTATTCAACCTTGGGCTGCAATTGTCTCATCTGCAAAGCAGAGGTGACTCCCTCATACAGTCCCATGAGGGGTAAATGAGACAGTGCATGTGAAGTGCTTCTCATGCCACCCGTTACAGAGTGAGGGAGCAGTAACTCTCAGCTAGTCTATCATCCAAGTCCCAGGAAGCCCTTGGGACTTGGATGATAGAATTTAGCCCAACTTAGCCCACACTGAGCTCTCTCTGGCTCTATATACTTTATGGTTAGTATCTCAGACTCGGCACTGGATTTTGCCGGTGGCTTAGTTATAGCTCCCCAAACTAAATTTGGACTTCATTAAGAAAAAATATCGATAATTTCAAACATACCGTAAGTAGAGAGAAGAATAACATGGATCCTCCTAGACTTGTCACTGGACTGGGTCTTTCATGATAGTTGTTTTTACTTTGTTCTGAGGTCACGTCTGACCTGGTTGCATACACGGAATTCATGACCTTGGCCCTGACTGAGCAAAGAACGACCACTGTGTATGAGGCTGTGTATAAGGATGTCTTAGCCTCTCTTGGAGGGTGGGCCCACCAAAAAGCTCTCTTTTCTCTATTTTTCTAAGGGCTGGGGAGGTGGAAAAATAGCCACCTACTGTATGGCTTCCTGCAAAATACACTTCATTGTCCAGAGCTAACATCTCCTGCCTTCCCCTGTTAGTTCTTCAAGAGCTTGACCTGTGTTTAATTCCTTCTTATATCCCCAGCCTCTACCTAAACTAAGCCTGGTGCAAAATAGCATTGTTTGAATGAATGACTTGCTATTTTGTTTCTAAAGTGTTATTAGAATTGCTTTTTAGTATCAAATTTGAATCCCAGTTGTCCGCTTTTGAGGCATAAAACTGCAGGCTGTAGAGGACAGATCGCAGAGCGAAATCTCTCTTTTTTCTTTTCTTTCTTCTTTTTGTACTGGGTGATTGACATCTGGGGACAGAGCATGTTGACATCTCTGAAGCTGTTGAACAAAATAAAAACTTTGTGCAGGGGGGACATAGTCCAACATTTATTAATGTGGCACCAGACAATGTCTCTGGAAACAGATGTCTTATGCTGCAATTCCTCTTGATGGCACTGGAGCCTTAAATATCGTACCAAGTCCTGTCTTTCACATTCTAAATCCTATTATCTAGGTTAGCTCATCTGTATTCAAAAGATCAATGTTGCATTATTACAAAGATCCTTTCAAGTGTAAAAAGGATGGCACTTCATTACAGAAAGTAAAAGAAACTAATCAAACTTTCTTGGTGAAATCATTGACTTTTTTAAGTAAAGGGCAAATTTAAGAATTGAAAGTCCGAGATGGGAGAGAAGTCAGTGGTTTGGGCTCACTCCGGCATGCATCTGGTTGTAGTGTGTGGGTCTTGGATAACCTAAAGAAGAAAGAGGCTTTCTTGAAAGAGTCTCAGTGCTTTCAGCTGTTCTCGTTTCTTCTGTCATTACTTGGTTGTGTGTCTTGGAAGAAATGAGCTGCTCGTGGAAAGACTCAAAGAGACACTCCATGATGCATGGTACACAGGTGGCACATGTATTGACCCTGGTTAATAGAAATTGTTCGAAAGCCACTGGTAAATATTGTTTATTCACCATCTTAACTCTTCTTTCAACAGACAGTTCTGGTTTCTTATCACCCATCACCAGTTGGGTTCTGTGAGCTGTGTGTTAACAGGCAGGGTGTTTATTAGGGAGAGCCTTTAGGATCGACACCTGTGGAAGGAGGGGGAAGGAAGCAGCATAGGGTAGAGGGAGAAGTCGATGCACGACGTATGCTCAAGGTTACATACACAGGGATGAGGGTCTCTGGAGCTGGTATGTACCTTTGGAGCTGTCTTCCCTGCGGAGGAGAGAGCCTGCCTGATAGTTGTATTGTAAGTAAACAAACCTGGAAAAGGTGCTTGATTTTAAGCAAGCCCTTGGTCTTCAGTTGAGGCAATCCCAATAGGGAGAGGATAGCTGAGGGCTGCCTGCTGGCAGCATACCCAACAGCCCGAGTTAAATTCCTTTTCGTTCTGAAAGCAGGATCTGGGCAACCCATCACCACATCTTACCACTCTTAACAGCTTAAAAGAAAATGTTCATTGACCAGGTACCAGGTCCATGCTAGGTACTGGGACTTAACCGTGATGAATAAGGAACAGTCCTTGCCTTCAAGGTATTTCTGATCAGCCGCTTCTTGCCAGGATTTGTTGATTGTTATATGCCAGGAATGGTTCCAGGCACTCTACTTGTTTGTGTTCACTAATTTAACCGCTAAGCCATATGAGATAGCTTGAGCTCTTATCCTCACGATACAGATGAGGAAACTGAGGCAGGTGGAGGTAAAGCTTGGGCAGGGTTTTTCTCAGATTCCCTGTGGCCTGCTACTATACAGCCTCCCAAATGTTGCCATTTCATCAAAGCCATTATTCATCTTCCTGTAACTTGTGTCTGAGCTGACTGTAACGTTCGTTTTCTGAAAGATATTTAGGGTGGCTAATTACCTTAGAGCTGCACTGTCCGTTACTGGTAGTTACTAGTCACATAAGCCTTTCAAGCGTTTGAAATGCAGAAAGTTGGAATTGAGATGCTGTGCCATGTAAAATGCATACCACATTTCAAAGACTTAACATGGAAAAAGAATGTAAAAAATCTCATTGAACATTTTATATTGAGTGCATGTTGAAATGATAATGTTTTAGATCTATTGTGTTAAATAAAAATATTTTAAAAATTAAGTTCACCTCTTCTTCTGTTTTAATGTGGCTACTAGAAAATTTTAAAATTACCTAGTGGCTTGTATTTGTGACTTGCCTTTTATTTTATTTTTAAATTTATTTTATTGACGTATAGTTGATTTACAGTGTTGTGTTAATTTCTGCATACTACAGCAAAGTGATTCAGTTACGCATATATAGAGATTTTTTTTCATAGTTTTTTCCATTATGGTTTATCACAGGATATTGAAAACAGTTGCCTGTGCTATACAGTAGGGCCTTGTTTATCCATTGCCTTTTATTTCTGTCTATTGAGCAGAGCTGCCTTACAGTATCTGAGATGCTTCTGATGGGGATGTATTTTGCTCTTCAATTCAGAGAAAATCCATTTAGTTTGGTACTGGGATCGGGTTCTTATCGGGTTCTTTTGATATGCTTCGTTTAATTTGTATTTGTTAATAGGGATTCTGTCCACCGAATAGCCACCCCCACTTGCTGGTTGTTTAGTGATTGTTGAAAACTAGTTAGAGGCAGCCTGAGTGAGATGAATTAAAGTTCTATTGTTGTAGGGGAACAAGGTCATCAACTTGAAATTAATCAACGGATTTCAAATCACCTGGAAGGGATATTTTACCCTCAGCTTTGCAGTTTCAGCATGTAAATTGCTGTTCAGAGGACAGTCTGTAAAATCAATCCAGCCTCTCTCCCTTCAGAAATTAAAAGCAATTTAGTTTTGGCAACTCCTGGAAAGCACTTGTACATCCAGCTCCTTTGCCCTGACACCACCTGCGTTGCATGTTTTCTGGACTTTTGAGTATAGAGGTGGGCAATTCAGTTGTCTTAGTGTCCCACAAGATTTGGAGGAGACCCCTCTGATCCCTGTTGGGGGGCCCATCTGTTCCCACCTGATACACTTCACTTCAAATGAGTCAGAAACCCCAAAGCTAAACTTGGCCAAAGTAGCACATATGGTGTGGACTCCAACCAAAGCCATATAAATCATCCCCGGATCACACCAAACTTGGCCCCCAGACCGGGCACAGATTTTCCAATCTGGTCCTGGAGTTTGCCAGAAGGCAGGAGGACCACAGGGACGGACGTGTGGGATGCATCTGGCTTTTATCCCAACTTCTGTGGTTAGTGAAGCTTGTCTGAGCTGAGATTGGATATAAACACAGCTTGTGGACTTGAAAGATACCAAATCACCTTGAAGGGTCATTTGGTCCAAGCCCCTGCAGAAAACACTGCTACAAATAACTGTGTATCCCACTGTGTAACCTTCCTCATACACCCTGTGACCCCTGGAATAAAGAAAGATCCAGAGATGGGTTTGAAATGTATACACTAGGCATTCCAACTGATTGTTTTCTCAGTACATTTTAATATCAATACTTTGATGATAAGCCTAAGTTGGGCTCCCAAGTGGACTCTTTCTGAATGAGAGGCTGCCTTATTTGGTGGACTGATTCTTGAATATAGCAACAGCATGTTTGGTTTATCCGATTTCTAGGGGAAATTCTTTTAAAAGTTTTTTCGTTTGTTTGTTTTGTTGTTGTTTTAAAGGGAGAGGCCCAATAATGATTAGCTTTGTTTATCATAGTTTGCTCTCCTTGGATCCACACAATTTATTTTCTAGTTTTCACTGAGGTGGTGCTATGCTGTATGGCATTTGTCTGATTTGTGAAGTAACGTATATTTTGGGGAAGAGACCTAGAATGGTTGCTATAGCAATTTTGCCTTCAACTCTACCTAGAAGCCCACACATAACTGCACTTCTATGTAAAGAGAGGTACTTCATTCTACATCTGTTCTCCTTGCTGCTTTTTCTAACACAAGAATTTAGTCACCCATTTGATAATCAAATAAGGGCATAACTGGAAACCAAGAAACAGGTACGGATGGGGCTTCCAAGGATTCTTTAGTCTGCCCAGGTAATGGCCAGCTGGGTAACAGTTTAGGACTTATTGGCTGCATATTTGGGCAGTTTACTTAACCTCTCTGTGCCTCAGTTTCTTAATCTGTGAAATAGGGATAAGCCCTTATCTTAGGGTTTTGTGTGGCACAAATAGGAGAATACTCTAAAATGACTAGCACAGTTTCTGGATTATAGTGAGTGATCAGATGTAGGGAAGCAGTTATCCAGTGTAGGTGAAAGAGGTGTAGTGAAGGATCATCTCTTCCAGTCTTAAAGTGTTTCCATAAAGTTGTTTGTTTAAATACTAGAAGAGGTTCCTAATAGCATTTGTGTCACTCGCTTTTGTGAACATCTTACAAATAGAATACATGTATAATTCCTAAGATATTTGTCTTGTTTAAGCTAAGGTTGAGTTGGAGTCAAGGCCATGCAATGTGATTGCCTCATGAGTCAGTATTTTCAAAGAGAAGGAATTAAGAAGAGCTCGGTTACCTTCAGTTCACACAGATGTCCGCAAGTTTAGTTGTCACCTCTCTGAAACACACAGTAGAAACACAGAAACCTGGTCATATTTCTAGTCTGTCTTTTATTGAAGTATAGTTGCTGTATAATATTATATAAGTTACAGGTGTACAATATAGTGATTCACAATTTTTTTTTTTTTTGCGGTACGCGGGCCTCCCGCTGCTGTGGCCTCTCCCGTTGCGGAGCAGCAGGCTCAGTGGCCATGGCTCACGGGCGCAGCCGCTCCGCGGCATGTGGGATCTTCCCGAATCGGGACACGAACCCTTGTCCCCTGCATCGGCAGGCGGACTCTCAACCACTGCGCCACCAGGGAAGCCCTATTCACAATTTTTAAAGGTGAATTTTTAAAAAAAATTATTTAATTTTTGGCTGCATTGGGTCTTTGCTGCTGCACGCGGGTTCTCTCTAGTTACTAAGAGCGGAGGCTACTCCTTGTTGCTGTGCGCGGGCCTCTCATCGTGGTGGCTTCTCCCATTGCAGAGCATGGGCTCTAGGCGCGCGGGCCTCAGTAGCTGTGGCACATGGGCTTCAGCAGTTGTGGCCTGTGGGCTCTAGAGTGCAGGATCAGCAGTTGTGGTACACGGCCCCAGCTGCTCCGCGGCATGTGGGATCCTCCTGGACCACGGCTCGAACCCGTGTTCCCTGCATTGGCAGGCGGATTCCTAACCACTGCGCCACCAGGGAAGCCCCTAAAGGTGAATTTTTATACTCCACTTATAGTTATAAAATATTGGCTATGTTCCCCGTGTTGTACAATATATCCTTGTAGCTTATTTTGTAACTAATACTTTGTCCTTCTTAATTCCCTACCCCTAGATTTCCCCTCCCCTTTTCCCTCTCCCCACTGGTAGCCACTAGTTTGTTCTCTATATCTGTGAGTCTGCTTCTTTTTTGTTATATTCACTACTGTTATATTTTTTAGATTCCACATATAAGTGATATCGTATAGTATTCGTCTTTCTCTGTCTGACTTATTTCACTTAGCATAATGCCCTCCAAGTCCATATATGTTGCTGCAAATGGCAAAATTTTCATTCTTTTTTATGGCTGAGTAGTATTCTACTGTACATGTGTATACACCACATCTTCTTGATCCATTCATCTGCTGGCAGATACTTAGGTTGCTTCCATATCTTGGCAATTTTAAATAATGCTGCTATGAACATTAGGGTGCATGTATCTTTTTGAATTAGTGTTTTGGTGTTTTTTTTTCGGATATATACCTAAGTGTGGAATTGATGGGTAACATGGTAGTATTCTTTTTAGATTTTTGAGGAACTTCTATACTGTTTTCCATAGTGGCTACATCAATTTACATTTCCATATCAGTGTAGGAGGGTTCTCTTTTCTGCATATCCTTGCCAACATTTGTTATTTGTGTTCTTTTTGATGATAGCCATTCTGAGAAGTGTGAGGTGATACCTCGTGGTTTCGCTTTGCATTTCCCTGATAATTAGCAATGTTGAGCATTTTTCATGAGCCTCTTGGCCATTTGCATTTCCTCTTTGGAAAAAAGTCTATTTAGTTGAACATGTCCAGAGAAAGTTGTTTCTGACATCACTACAATGCTGTTTTCATTCTTGTACCACACTGATAATTGGAATATTCTTTCTAGGAACCTGATGTTTGCTCCTTCCCTATATCATCAGATCTTGGTCCTAGATCTGTCCTTTGGAGAATAAAGCTCTTCTTTAGTTCACATGCTAGAGTTTCAAATACTTGAAGATGGTTATTCTCCTTTTCTAAAGTGTTCCCTTTTCTAGGCTAAATATTCACTGTTCTTTTAATCATTCCTCATGTGGCAGGAAACAGTCTGTGAGACAGGAACCTCATGTTTTAGTTCTGTATTGTGTAACAAACTTAATGGCTAAAACCAGTTTTTATTGTATTAATACTTATACACGATATAATATATAAAATTGTGATCATGTTATTATCATATCTCATGAATCTGTAGGTTGACTGAACCCACCTGGCTGATTCATGCTTCGATCACTCATGTAGTTGCAGTCGGATTCTCAGTGGGGCTGGTTTGACTTGGGCTGGCTTTCCGAAATATCATCAGTGTCTGGCTCTGGTCTGGGCCAGGAATTGATTTGCTAGGTCCTGGAATATCTTGAGACTAGCTGGGCTTCTATCTCTCCACAAGGCCATTCCCCTTCCTCCCAGCATGATGGCCTCTGGGTAGATGGCCATTTTACATGGTGGCTCCATGCTCTAAGATGGAATAAGTAAAGGCTACTAGTACTATGTACCTTAAAGTCTGGGCCTAGAAACTGTTAGAGTCAACTACATTCTGTTGATCATAGAAGTCACAGAACCCACTCAGATGAGGAGAAGGGACATAGGTTGTACCTCTCCATGGGAGGAGCATCAAAAAATTTATGGCCATCTCCCCCTCCATTTTCACGTCTAATGTCACTTCTTAAAATGTAGCACAGTGTTCAAAATAGGACATAATAGCCTAGTATGCTACTGGAGAGGCCATGAGATTTTCTTTTTCACTTTTCTCTTTAATTTATAATTTCCTAGTAGCTTTCCCAATAGCTATCACCCACTGTGAGCTCCTAATAAACTTGTCCTTTACTGGATCCTTCAAATCTTGATTTCACAAACTGTTATCAGGCCTCCTATTTTCATGAACTCCTTTTTGCATTGAAAGGCAGTATTTGGTTTTTGTTAATGAAAAGTTCATCCTGTTGCATTGAGCTGGTTATTGTTTCAGTAGTAGTTAACTTTAGGATGTCTGAAGAGTGTATACACAGTTCAGGTGGAGTTTGTGGCCTTGCTTGTTCTTGCCAATCCTGCAGCTCGGGGGAACCTCCTACAACACAAATCTGGCTGTTGCTGCCCCTGCGTACGACTCTTCGGAGGCCCAAGATCTTTCCCTCAGGAAAAACTCTGACTTTTGTGTGTGAACTACGAGGTTTTCCATACCTGTATACTGACTGCGCTCTCATTCTCACTTTGTGTGTGTTGGGGGCAGGGTGGGCAACAGCATATTTCTGTTGGAGAAGGTCATCAAGAGGATGTGACCACCAGTTGACCCACAAGCTGGACCCGGGCAATTGGAGGCTCTTCAGTGCCCCCCCCAACCCCCCCGCCCCGTCCTTGGAATGTATGTTCTGCCCATCATTCCCACGCTAGGAGCTGTTTCAAGGATATAGCCTTGAGAAAGTAAGGTGTTGTTGAGATCATCTGGATGGTATATGTGACCGAACCCAATCAGGGCCTCTATATAAACCTTTAAGGTTCTGGTGGACTGGTGTGGAGATCTGCTCAGTCTTGCAGCTGCCTGAGACAAGCCTCATAAGTAAGTTGCCTTGGTTACTAAACCTGCCACCTGCCAACCTGAAGTGGTCTATCTCTTTCTTCGGTCTCTCCTTGCCTTCCGTGTATGGGGGTCATTTCATATTTCACCTGGGAAGCTATTGAGTTTGTGAACCAAAATATCCTTTAAAATTTTTCTCATTGTTTATTGGTGTACTGGAAAACAACTTTAAAAGAAATTGATCTTATATCTAGCAAGTTTCTGATTCTTTTCATTTTTTCTAATAGTTTTTCCATAGAATAATCTGGGTTTTCTATGTTCACAATGTCATTGCCTATGAATAACGGTTACCTTTTCCTTTCCAATGTTACACACTTTATTTCTTACTGAGTTGTCTGCCCTATGGTTCAATGTTGAAGAGATGTAGTGGTTGGACAGCCTTGGCTGGTTTCTGACTTGAAAGGAAACACTTCTGACTTTTCATCATTAACTATTCCGTTTGCCGTAGGTTTTTGTTTGAAGAAACTATTTATCAGATTAAGGCAGTGTCTTTCTCTTTCTTAGTTTGCTACTTTATTTTTAATGCCTGAATGGATGTTGAATTTTAAAAGGTCCCTTTTCCACGTAAACTGATGATCACAATCTTCTTTCCTTTAATTGTTTGAATTAATGGGTGACTTGCAATGATAGGTACCTATAGTTAAATCCACCTTTCATTCCTTTTTATTGCTCACTGGCATTCCCTTTATAGATGCATCACAGTTTGTTTATCCACTTACTTGTTGATGGACATTTGGGTTGTTTTCAGTGTTTGGCTATTAAAAATCAGTTGTTATGAAGATTCATGTACAAATCTTTGTACGGACATACATTTTCATGTTTCTTGGATGAACACCTAGGAGTAGAATGGCTGGATTATATGGTAGGTGAATGTTTAATTAAAAAAAAAACTTGCCAAGCTGTTTTATAAAGAAGATATACTATTTTATATTTCTGTCAGCAATCCCTGAGAGTTCCAGTTGCTCTACATCCTTGCCTTTACATCCTGATATGATTATTTTTGAAATGTAGCTATTTTAATGTATATGTAGTGATAGCTCACTATGATTTTAATTTGCATTTCCCTGATGACTAATGATGTTTTCCATCTTTTTATGTGCTTCTCAGCTATTTGAACATATTTTTTATGATGTTTATGTTCAAAGTTTTGTCCTAGTGTTTAAACTGGGTTGTTTTCTTATTAATGAGTTACACTGTTTTTTATGTATATTCTGGCTACAAGTCCTTTATCTGATATATGTTTTTGGAATATTTTCCCCTAGTCTGTGACTTGCTTTTTCATTTTCTAAAAATGATGTCTTTTAAAAATCAAAATCATTTAATTTGGAAGCCCAATTTATCATTTTTAAAAATAACTTGCGTCTTATATGTTCTATCTAAAAACTTTTATCTACCTCAAGGTTGTAAAGATTTTCTCTTGTTTTCTTCTAGAAGCTTTATAATTTTAAGTTTTATATGTAGGCCTGTGATCCATTTTGAATTAATATTTTTGTGTGGTGTGATGTAGGGGGTTAATGCTATTGAATTCAGTTTACCAATTCTTTTTTTTTTTAAATTATTTTTGTACTTATGCTCCAGTGAGTTGGCTGTATTTTTTTCTTTGTCATTTATTCTTCATCTGTTTTGAGATAAGGTTGTTCTAGTCTCATAAGGTGAATTGGAGAGCTTGCTGCTTTTTTCTATTCTCTGCAATAGTTTGTATGAGATTAAGATTATTTACTTCTTAAAATGGGGGAAAATTGACTGCTTCAGTAGTCTTCGCTTGCTGGTTCTGTGTGTGTATATAAATGTTGATTTAATTTTTAAAATGCTATTCTATTTTTTTTTTTTTTTTTTTTTTTTTGCGGTACGCGGGCCTCTCACTGTTGTGGCCTCCCCCACCGCGGAGCACAGACTTCGGACGCGCAGGCTCAGCGGCCATGGCTCACAGGCCCACCCGCTCCGCGGCATGTGGGATCCTCCCGAACCAGAGCACGAACCCGCGTCCCCTGCATCGGCAGGCGGACTCCCAAGCACTGCGCCACCAGGGAAGCCCGCTATTCTATTTATATTTTGTCTTCTTTATCTATGTTTAAGTTATATTTTTATGGGAAATTATTTTTATGTTTTAAAAATTATTAACACAAAGGCATTATGTTTTAGAATTTTTAAAAACAAGTCTGACTCATTGCTATCAAATGAGAGCTCATCGAGGGCTGTGACCAAATCTTATCACTGTAGACTCTGGCACAAGCACCAAAACCTGGGGGTTGAATAAACTGGTAAAACTGGAGTTCGGTTCAGTAGCAAGTCTGGTCAGCTCTACCGACAAGATATATCCAACCACTTCTCACCATCTCTTCTGCTATCCACCTTTCTCTTCTAGGCATCATCATCTCTTGTCTGGACTTCTGCTACAGACTACAGATTTCTCTGCTCCACTCTTGCCCCCATACTTTGGTCTATTTCCCAGAAAACTCCCAGAAAAATCATTTTAAAACTTTCACCAGATCATGCCAGCCCCACTGCTCAAAACTCTCCAGTGGGGACTTCCCTTGTGGCGCAGTGGTTAAGAATCCACCTGCCAATGCAGGGGACACGAGTTCGATCCCTGGTCCGGGAAGATCCCCCATGCTGAGGAGCAACTAAGCCCGTGCGCCACAACTACTGAAGCCCGTGCTCCTAGAGCCCGTGCTCCACAGCAAGAGAAGCCACTACAGTGAGAAGCCTGTGCACCGCAACAAAGAGTAGCCCCCACTCACCGCAACTAGAGAAAGCCCGCGCACAGCAACGAGAACCCAATGCAGCCAAAAATATAAAATAAATTTATTAAAAAAAAAAAAAAACTCCAGTGGCTTCTCATCACGCTTAGAATAAATTCTGAATGGAGGAGAAATGTAGAATTGACAAAGGGTGTCTTCAGAATCCCAAAGCTTTCTGTTTAGTAAAACCAACCATAACTCCTATAACTTCCTCACAGGTACCAAATATCTCTATAGTCCACCTTTGTACTCCAGCTCCACCCCCAACCTCAGTCCCACCAGTTTATTGGCTGATTGGAATCTTCAGAATTTGGAGGAAGGTTTCTCTGCAGTTTGATGGAAATGTTTGCCTTCAAATGAACTGGCAACATTTGCCTAGTATCTTACAGGGCTACAATGCAGGAGGCTATCTTAATTCATCTCCTTCATTAATTCAAGGCTGTTTCATAATGCTCTTGCTCACATATTTCTAAATTCACCCAAGTGGCTAGATAGATTATGTTTTTATTTGGTAATCTTTTTCTTTTCCAGTTCTTTGGAAGATAGTATTGGTTATTTAATAGGAGTTTTTACAATGCAAGTTCTCCATGTAGTTATATTTATTGTAAGCATTTATTTATTTATTTATTTATTCTTTGCGGTACGCGGGCCTCTCACTGTCGCGGCCTCTCCCGTTGCGGAACACAGGCTCCGGATGCGCAGGCTCAGCGGCCATGGCTCACGGGCCCAGCCGCTCCGCGGCATGTGGGATCTTCCCGGACCGGGGCACGAACCCGCGTCCCCTGCATCGGCAGGCGGACTCCCAACCACTGCGCCACCAGGGAAGCCCAAGCATTTATTTTTATTTTGTCTTATTTCATACAAAATTTGAAGCAATTTAACTTGCAGTGATTATTATGCCTCAGATAAACCTCACTGGCTATGACACTGCCACTGTGCAAAGCTTTGAGGGAGCTTATAAGGATGTTTACTGTAAGATGACATATGCAAAAAAGATATCAAGACCAGAGAAGGTAGAAATGATGACTGAAGGTCATCACACCATTAACTCCTATATAATTACTACAGTTGGAAGAACTTTTGGTTTCTGAACTTCCTAGCAGGCAAATTTATTTAATTTTTTTTTTTTTTTTTTTTTTTTGCGGTACGTGGGCCTCTCACTGCTGTGGCCTCTCTCGTTGCGGAGCACAGGCTCCAGACGCGCAGGCCCAGCGGCCACGGCTCACGGGCCCAGCCGCTCCACAGCATGTGGGATCCTCATGGACTGGGGCACGAACCCGCGTCCCCCGCATCGGCAGGCGGACTCCCAACCACTGCGCCACCAGGGAAGCCCCCTAGCAGGCAAATTAAAAGAGGAAGTAATGTCAGTTAAATTATCTGTGAAAATCATATAAAAACATAACAGTTCTTTGGAAGAGGGAAGTCTTTTCTTGGTACCTAAGTTATCATTCAACACTCATAACAGGGAAGGGGAATTATAGAATTTAAAAAATATATATACTTAACATCTTAAAACAAGTGAGTGGCATTTCCTGATAGTGGCATTCCCCGACGGTGACATTCCTTGGTGACAGCCACTCAGTAAAATGATTTCACATGTAACCCAGGCAAATGCTGCTTTCTGATGACCTAGCTTAATTCTAGTATATAATTTAGAACATCTAGCCTAAACATTCGTCCTCAGAAGAATTACTAGGTTCTTTACAAAAAATTGTGAGCTCCTAAACCCTATTATACATCTACTACCTCTGAATCTCTGGAGATGGGGCCCAGGAGCTGAGGTTAAAATAGTTTTTTGACTTTTAACATATTTATTGAGGTGTAGTTTATATACCATTCAATTCAACGATTGAAAGTATACATATCAGTGATTTTTAAAGTCATTTATGTAGTTGTCTTATTATCACCACAGTCCAGAAAAAGCTTGCATTTTTTTTTTTTTTTTATTTGGCGGTACGCGGGCCTCTCACTGTTGTGGCCTCTCCCGTTGCAGAGCACAGGCTCCGGACGCACAGGCTCAGCAGCCATGGGGCACGGGCCCAGCCGCTCCGCGGCATGGGATCTTCCCAGACCGGGGCATGAACCTGCGTCCCCTGCGTCGGCAGGCGGACTCTCAACCACTGCACCACCAGGGAAGCCCAAAAGCTGCATTTTTTTTTTTTTTTTTTTTTTTGGCGGTACGCGGGCCTCTCACTGTTGTGGCCTCTCCCGTTGCGGAGCACAGGCTCTGGATGCACAGGCTCAGCGGCCATGGCTCACGGGCCTAGCCGCTCCGCAGCATGTGGGATCTTCCCGGGCCGGGGCATGAACCCGTGTCCCCTGCATTGGCAGGCAGACTCTCAACCACTGCGCCACCAGGGAAGCCCAAAAGCTGCATTTTTAACAAGGGATTTCCCGTGAAATGGTCTGGGCTCTCAAGCTGAAAAACCCTGTTTGATGTGATCCCATGGATTGCAGGAGCTTTACCCAATTTGCTTTGAGCTTTAGTATTGTTGCATAGGTCTTTGGGCAGGAGGGAGTCATGATTGTTCCATAGAACCTTGGCAGTGATAGATTTAACATTTTTTGCTTTCAGTATCCTCAGGTGATTGTATGAATCCATGATGCACTAACATTTACTTTGGCTGAAGTACAGCTTTGAACTCTCCTTGCTGTGTCACTGGCTATAAGACTAGTTTCTCAGCTAGTGCTTGACTCTAGTTAACTCTCCAGCATCCATTATCTCAGAACAGCTTTTTTCTATTTTACTTGTAAGCACAGTGGTTAGTTTTCTCGGAACTGAAAAGTTATGCTCCACACAATGCTCTGATTGTCATTACTGAAACTGGAAGGCCTTAGACGTCCTTCATTCCTAGGCAAAAAATAGAAATTTTGGATGCACTGGAAAATTGTGTGTGTGTCGAGAGGGGTGGGTGGGTAATGAAAAGTTAAGGCATCTGCATTTTCTATATAGGGATTCAGGAAGTCTGAGGCATTAGAAAGGACAAGGTACCCTTACAGAGAGTCTTCTCCAACAATTCTCAAAATAGGTAAATCAGAGTGTTCCTTGATATAATGTAAAGAAGGCATTTTGTGGTTAAATAACTTGCAAACCTTTGAAAAGTCAATCCAGCTTACTTCTGTAGGATGTTTCAGGGCCATTGTACACTGTGAATCTCTACTGCAATCATGTGTTTTATAGTGGGATTTAAATTTTTCTGTAGAGTATCTCTGCAGGATACTTTTTCAGTCTCAGTATCCAATTTATCTTATTTTGATTGCACGATATTGAGAAAATTATAATTCATAAAGATAAGTAGTTGCAAATGGTAGCAGCTTTTGGAAACAGATTGCTTTGATGTGTCAAGATACTTGTCAATTAAACTGAGTGAAAAAGTGTAAACAAGGAGCTGTAGGACATTTTTGCTTAAACTGTCTATGTTTTATTGTCTATGTTTAAATTGTTTACGTCATTTGTTTAAATATGTCTATTTTTTGATCCGTCTCTGATTTAAAGATATTTAAAGACTGAGTTAGAATCTGTATGCTTCTTACCAGCACTGCTTAAATTGTGGTATGTGGAACAGCATTTTTACTGCTCTAGGTCAACAAAAGAATAGAAATGGAGAATTAGTATTTAGAAAATTTTATAACAGGTTGTCACTGCTGTGACATCCAAACAAGTGATCAGTGAACTCTTCTTTTTTTTTTCAGTCAGTGTCTGGTCCAGTTGGTTGATGTCAGACCCACATGGTGAATCACATCTACTGTAAGCTACTTACTGTCATCAACCTCCAATGGAAAGGAAGTTAATAAACAAAGGAGTGAAAACAGACTTGTCCTTCACCACAGATAGTTTGGGAAGCTCTGCACTGAAGGAAAATTAAGCTGTTGGTCATGTGTAATTAGATACACTATGTATACTTTTAAAAGGAAGGGATCAGGTTGTTGCTGTGTCTGTGGCATTATAACTATTATATTGCTGAAGATGCTTCTATAAAACTTCTTGAAATCTTGTTGAGTTTCTAGAATCTTCTCCCAGAAAAAAAATCCAATTTTCTTTCCCAGAACCAGAGGCAGTGTCTTCTCCACTGGGGATTTTCTTATCCCAGGACATCAGAAACATCGAGGGGGGTCCGTCTATTGTCATTCGACTAGTTATTCACCCTCTCCCCATTATTCAGTATGAGCTGTTGGCATTTTCTTGATTTAAATTCTATACAAATAGAGCTCAAGTCCAAACCCCTTTCAGATTGCTGGCTCTAGGTCCTGCTTTATAGAAATTCTGGAGCATCTATGACCTACAGGTTTTGCATTTTAGTGCTCTTTTTTCCCTTCTCTTTCTGGGTAACACTTTCAGAGCTGGCACTGTGATTGATTCCTTGTAAGAGTTTAATAACATGTCGACATTACTAAAATTATTTTCTGATCACTGTATGTGGAGAAGGACAACTCAAACATTTTTACAAGGAGAACTGTAGAATTGTCTCCTTATCTGGTAGTTGTAGAGGACAATCGGAGATGATTATCAGTTAGGCACTATTTGGTGGCTTAGATATACTTGTTAAAGGTATTATACCTGAATGCTGTCACATTTTTCCTTATGCCCTGAGGCATTTTTGAATTTTTAAAAAAATGAGAGCCTCTTACCTTCTTGATTTTTCTTTTCTTTCTCAAAATTGACTTCTTTCTAAGTGTTTATATGAATGGGATCAAACCTTATACCTTGTTTTCTAACTAAACTTTTCTCACTTAATGATGTAACTTGAGTTTTCCATGTTGGTGCATTCAACATAAGTCCACCTTATTTTTTGGATGGCAGTTGAGTTTTCTGTTGATTGCATATACAGTTAGGTGTTCTCCCACCCTACTACTGATGGATACTGGCTGACCTGATCGTCTTCATGACTACACACACTTGTCAAATTCTAGAATATTAATGCAGGTAAAATGTTTTCACATTCATGCAAATTACCATGTGCTAAGGGGATTAAAGGAAATCAGCTTGGCCCTAAAGGGAAAAAGGCAGCAGTTTCAAAGCCATTTGGACAACAACGCTAAAATAAAATTAACTTCCCTTTAAACAAATTCTTTTAAGTTTCCATGGCAATTTGTGCTTGTGAAAAAATGCTTGGCATGTCTTCTGTAGGGAAGACACTTATTCTCTGTAAACCCTAAAGATAGGAGGAAAAGGGGATAATGCCAAGTGGAAAGGGAAGACTCTATTAACATTGGACAGAGCAGAAAACTATTTTAGTTGCATGATTGTTTGCTGAAAGGCCCTTTGAAGCGATCTGAAACTGCAGTGTTAAGGCCATAGTAAAATTTCCCCATAGAATATTAAAATATAGGCTGGATATGAGACAGTCTCTAGTTTGTTTTCAGGCACATTGTAGGTGCTCAGATGTTTGTGGAATGGATGTGGTTGTAGGATGAATGATCAAATGCAAACCCAGAAACAGAGATGTGGCTGAAGTCTTATGGTGAGCCCAGTACTGCTTGGACCATGGTTAGCAGCTCACTGAGTCTTCCTGAAGGGCTGAAAAGTGATCCCCCAAATCAGGAAGAGCCCATGATTTAGAGTATGGAGAATAGGAAGAGTCATTCAACCAGGCTCTAACCCTTCAGCAGCCAGGCAGAATTTAGGAGAGGCTTCTCATTTTTATTATTAAATATTTAAAATATTTAATACTAATAAATATTTAAATAATTTAATTATTTAATAATAAAAATATTATTAAATAATTTTTATTCGTATTTTATTTAATTTATTGTTTTGGCTGTGCACAGGCTTTCTCTAGTTGTGGCGAGCAGGGGCTACTTTTCATTGCGGTGCATGGGCTTCTCATTGCGGTGGCTTCTCTTGCTGTGGAGCATGGGCTCTAGGTGCGTGGGCTTTGGTAGCTGCGGCATGCGGTCCCTAGAGTGTACGGGCTTCAGTAGTTGCAGTGTGTGGGCTCAGGAGTTGTGGCTCACAGGCTTAGTTGCTCCATGGCATGTGGGATCTTCCCGGACCAGGGATCAAACCTGTGTCCCCTGCATTGGCAGGCGGATTCTTAACCAGTGCACCACCAGGGAAGTCTGAGGCTTCTCATTTTTGCTCCTTAAACACTTTTATATCTTTGGGCAAGAAACTTAGGCTGACAAGGCTTTATCATCAGAGAATTGGGAATAAAAATACCAGTTCTGCTTATTTTGCAAGGTTGTTGCAAGGATGAAATGAAATAAATGAATATGAAAACATTTTATAAACTACTGTTACACAACTCTAAAGTCTCATTACTTGCTCAGATTATAATGTCCTCAAACTTGTGTGGATCAGAATCATTTGCGGTGCTTGCTAAGAATGCAGTTTTGAGAACTTCTATTTCCAGCAGTACACAAGGCAAGAGAGCCCAAAAAACCCTCTTGCTACACAACTCCTAGAAATGTTGGATAAAGTATAGCCAACATGATTATAAATGCATAACTGAGCTTGTGACCAAGAAAGGAAAATTCCTACGGCCAGAAACTGGCAGGAGGAGCTATGACTTGATGAGGTAATTGGGTGCTCATGCCACAGCCGCCTCGAGGGGCAATAATCTAGAGTAATGTATTTTAGGCTAGAGGTGGACAGAAGACAGGGTCTGAGGCTGCCCCAAGGCGTGGAGTAAGAATTGAGACCTCTATCTCCATCTCTTCGAAAGGGTATTTTCCAAATTAAAAAGTGGCAGACTGAAAGACAAATCTACCATTGGCAAAGGGAAGTGATAAGGAGTCTAGCCCTCCTGGTCTGAGTTCCAGGAGGGGGTGAAGGTGGGCTTTCCCCTGTGGGTTATACCATAGGCTTGCCCTTTGGTGACTTCACACTACTTACATGGTCCACAAAGACCCCAGCCCTGAAACGAACTCCTAGTTCCTGGGTTGATGGAATGGAGGCATGGAGGACAGAAGCCAGAGTATTTTCCTTGCAGGGTTGCCCCTCTGCCCGGGTGGATTCTAGAAATAAAGCCCAGTCCAACATTAACTCCAGTTTCCAAATCCATTTGTAACCAGACCCAGGAGAAATATAGACTCTCAAGGACTTTTAGACATTGGATATGAGGTACAGAATATAAGTATCTTTAAGATGTTTGAAAAGTGCAGATTCCTGGGTCCCAATGAATCAATAGGTAGTCTGGGTCCAGAAATTTGCATTTTAAATAAGCATCCCAAAGGAGTACGATGCAGATTGCTCTCAGAAGACCCACTGGGAAATGAAGCTTTGCTGCTTTCCTAAAATGTATTCCATTGGCCACTTTAAATACTCAAGGTATCCACACTTGGGTTCACCTCCACATTAGTGGGTTAAAAGAATACCCTTTAATGACAAATTTACTTTTCTCTTTTTTGTCTATCAGGCTTTATCAGTTTTCTGACTTCAGTGGATAATTAGGTAGCCAGAAATTTTCTCCCTTGGCCCGAAAGACAAGAAAATGGCAATGAATAATAATAATAATAATAATGATACTGAACCAACATAGAGAGTGAATGGAATTGGCATTCAACCCCCCTCTTCCGCATCTGCTTTGCTGGCCTCCCAAGTGTGTTGCTGCTGAATCCGTCCAGGCTGGAGATGCCCCTTCACCTTGTTATGACTTATGGAGGTTAACATGGTGCATGGCGAGCCATTGAGGCAGATGGCAGCCTTCTTTACTGCTTATGTTCTTTCCACATTGAAGACTTGTAGCTGCTCTGGATGATTTTGCATTTCAGAGGAGGGCTGGGGCAGGGATGGAGGAAGGGATAGGGGAAAGCCACCAGGAAACTTTTCGTCCTGGCTCTGCATCTTCTCACTCTTCATCGCTTTTTTATCTGTTGAGCTCAACATGAGAGGGGTTTACTTTTGAAAGCCCTATGCAGGGAAGAATTGTTTTTCCTATCTTTGAGCTGTTCAGCCATCTGTCCCAATTTCTTCCTGGTTTCCTGTTATTTTCATTTTGCCTTTTGTGACGATTAACATGCAGCACAACCACATATTCTATTAAGCTTGTCTCCTCACTACTTTATCTCATTAACTGCTTGATCACTGTGAATAAAAATAATATTCCATTAAGTCACAACTTCAAACGTCTCTGAGACTTTAGATCAAGCAAAACCTTCAACAACTTCAAAAACATCTCTTTAAATCCAAGAGGTTCACTTCAAAGGAAAACCTATGGGTGTTCTCCGCCCAACTGGCAGGTAAACAGTCATTTGTAACTAAAGATATGCAAGTGAGAAAATACAGCGTAATCTGGAGTTTGTAGCTGCTCTGAACTTTTTCTCTGGGTAAGGCAACTTAGAGCTGGCCCTGGGATGGAATTGGCTTGAAAAACACAACATCCTACACGTGAAAATGGGGTATATCAGTAAGTAAAAGTAGTATAATGTGCATAATCTTTTGTAGCCATTCTTTTTTCCACATCCATATATTTTCTTCATGCAAAGGATAACAACTTTGTGTGAGCTGTTTCCTTTGACTGGACTGTCCTTCTTTCTCTTGGGGACCATTATTGATCTCCCTGACCTATCTATTCCCCGTCAGATATTCTCATGGCTTAGCAGTTTTCTTCTGGGCACCAATCACTGTTATACATTTTTAATTCCTCTGTGATTTTTTATTGTTCTGTCTCTCCCACTAGACTGTGAGACTCATAAGGGTAGGGGTTGTGTATTCTCAAGGCTCAGCATAGCGCCTGACACACAGTGGAAGCTTCAAGAACTTTGGTTTGGATGAATGGACACGTTTTCACACCTACAGGATACTCCAGGCATGGATAAAACCATTGTTTGTCTAGCTATAGGTTAAGTTTGAAGTTGCTTACTGGCTATTATAAATGAGAATATGGGCATCTTTGTATGAAACAGTGGTGCCCACATTCTTAGTTATTTCTTTAGAAAAATTCCGAGTAGTAGAGTCACTGATTAGAGGGTATGGGACACTGTATGCCTTAGATACATACTTTTAAATTGTTTTCCAGAAAGATACCAGTGATTACACTGTCTCTAATAGCAGAGGAGACTGTTTCCCCACACCTTTGCCAACATTGTCATGCTTCACATTTTTTTTTTTTTTTGCTAATATGTTTTTTTTTCCTGCAAACTGACTATTCCTAATCTTTACCTTTCTACTTGGACATCTTATCTTTCTGTATTTATAACTATTCTGCAAATTAGGATTCGTGGCCTTATATCACAGAGTCTGTATTGGCTTAAATCTTTTTAAATATGTCAATTGATATTGCATGTTTGTTTGCACAGATGCAAACCTCTCTGTCTTTTTTCCTTTATTGTTCTTGTCTTTTATACTTATAAAGCTTTTCACACACTAGTATTATAGAAGTAATAGCTCAGAAAAAAAAAATCTAAGGGTGTATATATGAGTATATAGAGGGAAAGGCTGGATTAATTTATAAATGATCCTGGTGAATTGATCAGTTATATGGAGGGGAAAAAGTTATTTTCCATCTAACATTTTACATCAAAATATGTTCCAGATGGACTCAAATCAAAAATTAAAAAGGAAAAAAGAACAGGAAAAAATATTGGCGAGTATATGTTCCACTCATCTGTCTCATCTGACTGAATACTCAAACTTGTGGGAGTCTAAGAATTACATTGGATGAAAAAAATTCCTTATTGTTAAAAGTTTTGTTTAGAAATTTTGATCAGAAATTTCCCAAGTAGTTCAATGTTGAGAGGGAGATTCTAATGCTTAATCTCTGAATCCCAAGTATCTTTTCCTGAACAGCAGAGCACCACTTTTCCTAGTTAAGCCAGGTTAAGTAAATAGTATGATAGAGAAAGGACCCTGGCCTTGAAGTTGGAAGACACCATGTCTAGTCTTATCTTTTTTTTTTTTTTTTTTGCGGTACGCGGGCCTCTCACTGTTGTGACCTCTCCCATTGCAGAGCACATGCTCGGGACGCGCAGGCTCAGCGGCCATGGCTCACGGGCCCAGCCGCTCCACGGCACGTGGAATCTTCCCGGACCGGGGCACGAACCCGTGTCCCCTGCATCGGCAGGCGGACTCTCAACCACTGCGCCACCAGGGAAGCCCTAGTCTTATCTTTATCTCATTAGTCATCACACAGTGAGGTGATCTGAGGAGAACTTTCTCTTAGACATTCTCTTAATCTGTAAAACGGAATAACAAAAATCCCTGTGCTGTCTACTTCACAGAGTCATTGAGAAGTTCAGATCAGATACTGTAAATGAACAGTATTTATTACCGAGGAGTGCTAGATCACATAATAATAGCACAATATGCTTTATATTATTGCTATTTATATTCCTATCTATCTCTCCTACAGCACTATTTCTTTAAGAGCAATTTTGTTCTCCCCTGCATTCTGAAAATGCCTAGCAGGACGGCTTTGCTTAATAGATTATATTTTACAATGATTAAGAGCTCTGACTCTGGAGTCCTACTGAGTTTGGTTTAAATCCAGGTTCTGTCTTTTGTATTGGTGTGACCTTGAGCAAGTTATTGAATCTCTCTAAGTTTCAGCTTTCCCATCTTTGTAAAGAGGATAATAATAGTACCTGTTCTGATAAATCAAGGCTATTTGGTCATGTCAGCATCCACATTATGGTTGCTGAAGCAAAAAAGGGGATGTGCTAGTTAATCTGTCTCTGTCTCTGTCTCTGTCTGTCTCATCACCACACTCTCCAGGAGTGGTTAGTTAAGGTATGCCCTCGTTGCCCTCTGATTTGCTGCCTCTTTTAGCCTCAATCGTATTTTTGCATACAGGATTTGTCCACATAGCAGAGAAGAAGGTGTTGCCATTCCTCATTTGCATTATCTAGTTCTTTCACTTGAAATTTAAACAATGTACTGATTTTTTAAAACGTGGTAAAATAGTCTAAGTTAGTTCTACTTTGGTCATATCCCCACCCTGGACCAATCACGTGGTCTGGTGAGGGGACTTAGATTGTTTAGATCGTTCTATTTGCCCTCTTAGAGCTATGGTTGTGGTGTATGGGACTGCCAGTCCCACCGCTATCATAGGATTGGAGAATGGGAGAAGCAGGTCCGCAAAGGAATGGGATAGTGTAGGGTGTGTTAGCAGACAAAAAATAAGCAACGCTTACTATTTTCCTCATAGGACTATTGCAAGAATTAAATGATAGAAATTTTTTGTACCATTGATATACAGTAAGTGCTCAAGAATAAAAAGAAAAGAAAAAAGGTCTTCCTAGTATTGTTATTCATTGGAATATTCATTGGAATTGGAATATTTCTTTCTAGGCATCTTGCAGATATCAGTTGCCTTCTGAACTGTTGCAGTTAAACAACCTCTGAGTAAGCTTATTTTAAACATCTAGGAAAGAGTTCTAGGTAGTCATGGGATAAGAGATGAAAGTGAGCCATCATTACTCTTCACAGGAATTAGCCAAGAGAAGGGCATTGGGGGCTGGAGTAGAGGAAAGAGGCCTATCTCTTCCCATTAGGGATTCTTCACAATAAATGCTCATTTCAGTGGCAGCCGTAGGAGTATACTAGCCTTGGATCTCTGCTGCCATTCCCAACCTCTCTTCAGAGTCCAATGGTCAGTCTTAAACAGAGAGTGACATAAGACTGTGGTTCCTCTCTGTTTTCTTTATATTATTGCTGTTTTCTTTCTTCCCTACTGGTTAGTCTGCTACCCCTGGATTTTTGTCCTTTTGTCTCCTCAGGCTTGGATTTATCTTGGTGTAGACTTTTCTTTTAGTCTGACTCTGGTCATGCAGAGATAAAGCCTAATATTAATACATAATGAGAAAAATGGAATTTAGTTTAGCTAAATTGGTATGTATTGTATTGTTGAGACTAAAAAAAAAAGGCTGAACCTTTTGACTTGGAACCATGGAAACACTCGTCTTATTTAAGCACCATCGACTTAAAGTTGAGGCTTCCAACTGGCATAGATCATCACAGCAAGCAGATGAATCTATTGAAGTAAACCCAATTTTTTCTTAAGGACAGACATCAGGAGCCCATAAAAAAATCATGTGCACAGGTTGTATTTTAGGGGGTAATTTTCCTTGATTATCAGCAACATTTTGATGTACTCATATCTGGACCATCTATGAGAAAGAGTTCAAGTGAATAAATAGTTTCTGCATTTCATGATATGATTTTAATTCTCCCACCTTGGCTGCTTAGGGTTGACAGCTTAATCTGATATCACCGGAAATAAGAAATAGCTATATTTCCATGATCACTGAAAGTTCACATTGGATTGTAAACTCAGATAGAGCTGACCTGAGGCTTATCAGAGCTGAAGCAATGGAACTGCACGAGAACAGAGAAGATTTAATCAGAAAGAAAATTCTGCTTAAGAAAGTCTTTGCCCCACCAAAAAAACACTTGAGTTTAGGAGAAAGGAGGACAAGAGATGAGAAACAGAAAAAAGGAACATTTCAAACATTTTTTAAAAATAGCCCTTTTTTCTCCTGGTAACTTCCCCACTTAGGTTTGATAGAAAGTAATCCTGCATGTTCCTCAGGACATCTCCTGGAGATGTTCTTGAAGCAGGTGGAGTAATGGAGATTTTGTTTTCCTGCCACACTGGAAAACGGCACTGACTGATAATATTGTATGTTTTTGTTTGCCATGCCTTTTTGCAACTGACTTGCCTTCCCCTCTCATGGTAGCTGGGCTGCTTTATTTATAGATGTGATTTTTATCTTCTCTTATCCTCATGGGGCTGTTTGGAGAACCAAAGGAACTGTTATGAAAGCAACTCTAGGGAAAATAACCAAGCCTGTAGTACTGCAGTGATATCCTGAACTCACAGCCCGTTTGGAGGTTGGTGTGTTACTGAGGCCGAAGTGCATGTACATCACCCAGTTCCGAGTCTATTCACGGCAGACAGATGTGGGCATCGAAGCTGTTGCTATTGGATGATTTTTCTGCTCAGGCAGAATGACGTATTGTAGCTAAAGCTTTAAATTTAGCAAGTAGGATGATTGTTACTTCTCTAATGCCTCTGATTAAGGTCAGCAGCAGATGTTACTTTGGAGCAACTAAGCTTGCTTTCATGAGCAGATGACATGGGAAAAAAATCATTTTTTTTCTGTCTTGAAAATGGGGGAGTATCAGAAGGAAAAGAGTTACATACAGATTGTATCAATTGTCTAATGCACTGCGACATGTCACCCCAAAACACAGTGACTTAAAACGATACCCATTTATTCATACTTTTGCAATGTGGGCAGGGCTCAGCTGGGCTGGCTCATCTCTACTATGTGTGGTTATGGCTGGCCTCACTCATGCATTTGCAGTCAGCTGACTGGTTCCCAGGGCCTCTTGGACATGCCTAGCAATTTGCTGTGTGGCTTGGTTCTCCTTTGCATGGCTCCTCAGCAGGATAGCCTAGGCTTCTTACGTTGCATTGGCGGCCTCCCAACTATATAACATAAAACTCAACCCCCTTAAGAAATATCTCATCCTGGACCATTTCCTGTACTTCCTGAGAATGTGTCACAAATGTTCTCAGAAGATACCCTTCCATTGAAGCTGTGCTGCTCTGCCAGCTGCTGCAGTGTTTGTCTACCCTTCCATTAGTTCAGCTAATGGTTCAGCTGCCACTGCAGGTCTCTCTTACTGTATACCTTCCTCCATACATTCGACCCTCATGTCCCCAAAGCAGTGTGGCTCTCTGGGGCAAGGCGGGAAAATTGCTCCTTCCCTCTCTGGACTACTATTTTGGAGGGGCCCCCAAGCAGGACTGCTGTGTTCTCAATTTTGCTCATCTTTCTCCAGTCTCTGTTGTATTTCATCCATTTCAGACATGCGTCCAGCATGGGCTTGGCTGGGAATGGTTGGATTTGCTCAAGGGCATCACACTGAATGAATCTAATGACATTTTATTTGACTAAGCCTATCATGCCCCAGTCTTTCTATCTTTAGGGTAAATTCTCCTGAGGTCCTGATTTTCCAGACAACCTCTGATCTTTATATAACTGTCCAGCTAGGACCTCTACTTCACTAGCACCATTATCGAGTGAGGTTTGTCTCATTTGAGAGGTAAAGACATTAAGGAAAGGAAATGGGAAATTAAACTGCCTTGACTCAGGCAGTCACTGCAGGTTAGGGTAAAAAAAGAGTGAGATTCTAGGGCTCTATTTAGTCCATATCTCCCTTGGCAAAGCCTCCTTATCCTAAGAAATCAAAGGCATCCTGTAGGGGTAGCAGCGAGATACTCCATATGGCGCTCTGCTCTTTCTCACCCTTTTAATTTGGCGCATTGTTCAATCTTAATTTGCAATTGTCACAGCCGTGATCACATTCCCAAGTTCCACCAGCTCCCAAAAGCCTTGAATCTGAAACCTTGGTGGTTTTAATTTTATTTTTGTTGAGAAAGGTTATGTTGTCACAATGGGTAAAACTAGCTCTTCAGTGAGGGAAAACATTTTTGGGGGGGAAAAAGCTAATTCTAATTTTGAATTGAACCTCAGAATGGGCTGCAACTGTGGAACCTCAAGTTCAGGAGAGTTGACAACTCAGCTATAATCAAGCTAACTGAATTGGACAGAGCAATGTGAGACATAATTAGCAATTCCATTCAGCGAGCTGTCTCCTGAAAAACTTAAAATACCTTCTAGGCCTCATGCATATTCAGTGCCTCATTTGCTATTGTTTTTATCCAACAGGTTGAAATTCAAAAGGAAAGAATTCTGAGTTGTCTGTCTCACTTTCATCCTCTGCATTCTCCTCTCTTTTCAGCAGCTCCCCCTCCCCAAGCCTGTCCCATTTCCATACAGCAGGTCACCCCAATGCCAACTGCACATTGACAAATACAAAATACTCTGAGCACATTTTTTCTCTTGCTTGTACGTTTGTCAACCTTTTCTCTCAGTTAGATAGCCCGAACAGGTATGTTTGCCCTGGGGAATTAGGACCATTTTGTTGTTGTGGTCAGGCTTCTGTCGGGAACTCTTTCTGTCCCCTGGTTACTGGGTCATGAGTGGATCTGTGCTGAACTGGAGATTGATGATCCCACATTTTCCGTCCTGATCTCCATCCACCTTGATGGGTTATGCTTTCACTTTCCTTGATGTTCCAGGTGGCTGGGCTTTTGCCTGGAGGATGTGAAGGGAGATCAGAAGAGGCAATGAGAGGAGAGGGGGAAAAAATCATATATATTTCCATGTGTTCACTGTGTCCCCTGGTTAGCTGAGCCTGGGAGTTCCCCAGTAGAAGGCTGTCTCCTTGGCACCCAAAATGTGTAGGGTGTGACTCTTCTGGAAGGACCACTGAGGAATGATTGGTTGTTTGGAGAAGCAATATAGTACAAGAAGACAAGAGTCTGAGTTAGATCTAGAATCAAATCCTAGTTCTGCACTGTGTGGTCTCAGCTGTGTGGTCTTGACCAAGTTTCTTACCTCCCTAATCTTCAAATGCTTCATCTGTAAAACAAAGCTCCTAATGACCCTCTGCGTGGCTGTTAGGAGGATTACATGAGATAATGTATATGGAGGACCTAGCCAAGTGTCTGGCAGGTTATTGGTGCTCAAGAATTGTGTTCTTCTTTTTCAAGTTCCTTATCTTAGTCTTCATTTTCCTTTTCTTTCTGTTTTATTGTATTTTACAGTGCGATATCGGGAAATGTGAAATATGCTGCATTTTCAAAGAAATTACTCAGTACTTTCAATCTCTTTCCCTATAAACTTTCTAGCAATTAGTAAATGCTGATCTAAGTTTCACCATCTTTCCCCTCCCCCCCACCTCTTAATATCTGGTAAAGGTGTCTGGCCAAAGGCATACATTGAGTTCAATGAGAAATTAAATATTTTTCTAATCTTAAATTCCTGGAAGCATCACCGTATTTCCTCACTTCAGAATAGCCTCTTTCAGATTTTATTTTTTCCGTCTGGGGAGCATTGGAATAAGACAAGTTGATTGGTAAAACTTCATGTGAAAATTTTCAATTTGCTGACCTAACTTCAGCAGAAGCTTTGATTTTCATGTCTTTTTTTTTTTTTAAACTGTGAAGTAGAAAGTTAAGGCATACTCACCCTTGTAAATGTTTTAGAAGAGGCTGAGATACACTCTAAATGGATTCCTGTATCATATTTGATGGCAATTTTGGTAGTTTGGCGTTTCAAGGGGAAATAAAAGAAGGAGAAATGTCACCAGGGTTGTAAATCATAGAAGGAGAGTTGAGAACTTGTTCCTTTGCAAAGTCACATTTGCCATAACAGGTTGACATCTGAATGAGTTCACAGGATGAAAAATGAATGCAAGGACTGGATTAAGTAGAAGCATTCCTTTCCCTCTGCCCCTTCCAGTAGATCTTATACGTATCATACCATATGGCAGGTGACTTAGCCTTCATTAATTACCATCACATGCTGTCCTCTAATTGTTTTCTAAATAGAAGTCTTGTTTTGTTCAAAATATTGCAAAATACTTGAGGGGATGGGTCATCTCACATACTTACTTGGTGTGGCCTCCTACAGCTCCTAACCCCATTCTGTGCATGCATTATTGCAACTTGGGAACAGGATGAGAGAAAATGAAGCCCTGAGCCTATCTCCCATCTGTGGTGTCCCTCAGTTAATGAAGATGTTAAGGGCAAGGCTGTGACTCACCATGCTCACCAACAGAAGTGGATGTACAGGGAGGGTGAAGAGAGGCCAGAAGAGAAGGCTTTGAAAAGAGTACGTTGAACTCCAACAATGGAAAGAGATGAAGAATGTCGTGAAGATGGGGAGAATGTGAAAGATGAAAGGGAACTGGTGATTGCTCAGCTGCCATGGAGAGAATTTGGCTGTGAACAAGTTCCAAAACAATTTCCATGTCATAAAGGTGGGGAACAGGGTAGAGGATAATCACTGGAAATCAGAGCCCTTTTGACTGAATAACCTCAGTTAGTTCTTCAAGATACCCTCTTGTGTCTCTCCAGCAGGAGCTTGATAATCAGTACTTAATGAAGAATTGAGGGAGCCAGTATCCCAAAGAATGGGGATGAAATAGTTTCTGGACATTTGGAGCTTAGGGAGAGGTTTGCACACTGTTAACAGTGGAAAACACCGTCCTTTGCCTCCTTGAGCAAAAGTTCCCAGAGTTTTGAAAGGAATTAATCTGGTGTTTCTACTCTAACCCCAATAGAATCCTAAATCTTGAAAAGTCTCTGCAAAAAGTATATTTTGTTGACAGGTTATTGTATAGGGTATAACCTCCTACAAAAATCTTGTCTAAATCCACCAGAATGGTGAAAATGAATGATACTATGTCAAAGTCATTGCTGTATTTGCTACATGGCCTTCGATTTTTTGCTTCTTTTTTCCCTTACACTTTTTTTTAAAAGCAGTGAGTCTATTGAGAAATCTTATTAAAAATCACAAACTGAACAGCAGACCTTTTTTTTTTTTTGAGAACCAGAAACAGATTTTAAATGACAAAAAAAAAAAAAAACTTTAATCATTTTGTAACGTCTTGACAGTTGTGCCAGAAGATGTCTGCTTCTGCCTTCAAAATATAATTGCTTTGGGTCTGAAACAATTCATTTCCCACTCTTTTTCCACTACTAGAAATCCTTGCCCTTTAAGCTGGATATTTTCCCTTAATTTTGTGGCTACTTTTTTGGTAAGGTAATGGAAAGGGGTAGGCAGCCAGGAGGCTAAGGAGACCAGAATGAATGTCGTAACACAACACTATGCCTTGTGAATGTATAATGTGAGATAAAGAGAGCATCTGTGAACCAAGGAAAAAAAACTGAAATATTTTGTCATAAAAATGAGGTTGACTGTCACAGAGTTGAATATCTAGTGTCACCAAAGATATTTGACCTTTCTAAATCCATCAAGGCATCTTTCTATTGCTTTGTTTTCAATAACTCAAGTGAAGTCATATCATAGTTGAAAACCTTAGCAGTTCGTGTCTTAAAGATCCTAAATCTTACTTGTATTTTCTTCAAAGAAGCATTTTATAAATATTGGAATAACAGTGTCATCAGATTTCCATAAAATCTGCATCTATGGACTTTTTAGCACAAACATTTCTGATCTATAGAATAAACCTAATGAGAATCAGAAATAGGTGATCTCAGCAAGAAGGGAAGCTTTAAAAAAAAAAAAAGAAGGGAAGCTTTAATGGAGTGGGATGGGGAATTTAGGCATCAGTGAGAATCCATAACTGCAAAGCGACATGGTGTGTCCTAATCCCTAAACTCAAGCCTTGAATCATGAACGACAGAATAGGAAAAAAAATAAATAAAGGGAAAAGAGGACGTGAAACACAGTCAGAGGTGTTGACCACGCAGTAAACCTGATAGTTTGGGCTTCTTGCAATGTAGTGTACATTTTTTTCCAATATATATCTGTCATTTTTTTTCCAAACCAACTCTGTGAGAGTAAGTGTAATTCATTAATTCTTTTATGACTCAGTTTTTACAAAAATATTTATTTATTTGGATGCGCTGTGTCTTAGTTGTGGCACGCGGGATCTTCCTTGCGGTGTGTGGGATCTTTAGTTGCAGCATGTGGGATCTAGTTCCCTGACCAGGGATCGAACCTGGGCCCCCTGCATTAAGAGTGTGGAGTCTCAGCTGCTGGACCACCAGGGAATTCCCTGACTCAGTTTTATGAATATTTTTGGCTTCTTTGCATCTACTTCTCTCTATCGCCACTAGAGCCTGGAAGAGGACTGTGCCATGCAGTTGGGGGTCTCGTGGGATTAAGCAACTCAGTGCTGTCCACTTCTGTCCAGATTTGATCTGCTGGATGAATTGAGATTTGTCTTGTAGAGCATCTTCTCCGCTTTCCTAATTTCTTGAGAAATAGGAAATACAGGAATAAAATACAGGGAAAATACAGGGAAAAAAAGACAACCCCAATCCTCTGTTGCAGGACCCTTTGGAAAACTGTATCAGGCACACTGTTGCTTCCACTCACCTGGAAGCTACTTAGCTATAAGGGCCAGGGCAGAAATGGTGCATTTCTATGTAGGCAGGAACCAAGGTGCACTTGGAGAAGCAAGTCCAAGCCCAGGTTTTCTTCTTTCTTAAGGGATACAAGGATGAAAATCAGTATGCATTAATCACGAGCACTTCCTGTGAGCTGGGCATTGTGCTTGATTGCCCCCCTTCCCCGCCCATGATATATGGTCGGGTCTCTATCTGATTCCCCAGAAAGACAGGGTCACCAGTAGTCTGGGGGAGGATCAGTTATCTTAAAATTAACTCATAGTTTACGCTATCTATTACTGTGCTCTCTTAGGAGTTTCTCAATTGACGAGAACAAAGATTCAGTCTTGCTAGCTGGGTCCAAGACCTAGAAGTAAGAAATTGATTATTTTTTCCTTATATTTTCTTCCTCTGAGTCACATGCCCTGATATAATAAAGGTATCCCACCCCACCATCCATTCCCCAGGGGTGGTCTTTTTGTTTTTCTAACTCACTTCAGGACCTTATATGTCTTTCTCAAGTCTCTGAACTTTCTTTCACAGTCCCATTTCCAGGACACTCACTATACTCCATTATTTTTCATTCCGTTCTTCCTTCTTAGGAGCATAGCTCTTATCTATTTTGGTCTTTGGGAACGCTGGTAGTTTTATGCAAACCTAATAATCTTTCGTTATTATTAAGAGGCCTAGTATTTCTGGAGGGTCAGTTACCTCAACTCAGAGTCCGTCTCATTTGATCCGAAACACAGCTTTCTGAGGTAGGTTGTACCATCCTTCTCTTACAGCTGAGGAAACGAAGACCCAGAGTCAGATAAGTTGCTTAAAGCATGTGAGTAATACACGGTAGAGCCACAAGTTAAACCCTGGTCACTTTGGGTCTATGTTCCTTCTATACAGCGATCTCTTAAAATCTAAGAGTTATTGAATTGCCTACTAATAGGTCAAGTACTGTGCCAAGGCTACTGTGCTGAGGAATTCTAAACTGAAGTTGGCATAAGAATTGAAGACTGTTGGCTTCCTGAAATACGGTGATGAGAGAGATTCTACGGTCTTGTCTACACTCAGTGGGAAAGGATGCTGGGATTCATTGTTAATGTCTATCGTGGGAGCATAATAGAGTGACTTTGCCAATTATTCATCTCCTCTCACAGAGTTGCCCAATAATAGCAGGGGCAGAATGATAGGGTATTTGAGAGCTAGGGTTTGGACTGATACAGATCAGATTCAAGTCCTGATTCCACAATGTATTTAGCTGTGATGCCTTGAGGAAATTACTCAAACTGAGTCTCCATTATCTCATTCTTTAAATGAGGATGATTGTAGTACCTGCTTTGGGGTTATTGTGAGGCTTGATGAGACAATGCACTTAAGCACCTAATATGATGCCTAGCACATTAGGCTTCCCTGGTGGCTCAGTGGTTAAGAATCCTCCTGCCAGCGCAGGGGACATGGGTTCGAGCCCTGGCCCGGGGAAGAATCCCACATGCCGCAGAGCAGCTAAGCCCATGCGCTACAACTACTGAGCCTGCGCTCTGGAGCCCGCGTGCCACAACTACTGAAGCCCGTGGGCCTAGATCCCATGCTCTGCAAGAAGAGGAGCCACCCAATGAGAAGCCCGCGAACCGCAACGAAGAGTAGCCCCCGCTCGCCGCAACTAGAGAAAGCCCGCGCACAGCAACGAAGACCCAACACAGCCAAAATAATAAAAACAAACAAATAAATTAACTTAAAAAAAAAAAAGAAAGAAATGTAATGAGGATGGACGGTTAACTGACAGACCACTTACTATCTTTCATTTTCCTTTCTCTAATCTTAGAGAGGTTGCCTCTTTAAAGATACCTAGTTGACATATTTTTTCACAGTGACATAAAAGAGTAATTATTTCCCCATTTATTTCCCTGACAAGTTTCTCTTCACTTCCTTGAGATTAGAAGTCCTAATTTGGCTAATTGATTTAGTCAGTAATGAGCACCAAATATGACACTTGGGTAAGAAATCTGTAAAACCACAGAGGGAGGCGTAACGCATTTCGAAAAATCAGGATGCGTGTAATAATTTTAAGGGGCTGTAGGGGGCTACAGCGGGGAGAAAACCCTGTTGTCTGTATTTTGGGTGAAGATGGCACTGCTTTTGCAGACCACAATTTCTCTGTGCTGCCATCTTGTGAGATAAGAGAAATATGGAAGGATTTGAGGAGGGGGTTAAAACTGAGAAATGTAGGTCCAAACACTGTTCCCTGTCCAAACTCGGTTAGCACCATACTGTCAAGTGCTCCAGCATCGTGAGTGTACTTCCGTAGCTTATAATTGCCCTGTGCTTTGGTCAAGAGATGGGTAATTGCTCCTATGGGCCATAGATTTCCTGCTAGCGGCAGCTGATTGAAACCAGCCATATATTGCAGTTAAAAACCCCAGACTTGCTGCAGTGTTTACAGATAAACCTTCTGTGCGACAGTCATTTACTGTAACCAGCCACCCATATGTTAAAGATATTATCCGCGACACCCTCATTTTTTCTTGAAGACAGATCAACTGTTCTTTTCAGTTTGATTAAATTTCACTATGTGGGGTTGATAGGCCAACTCTTTTATTTTGTAGCTGATGCTTTAAGTAAAGTTGCATTTCTCTGGATCTAAGTTCTACTTTGGGGGCATTTGTTAATAGCCACACTACTATAAGATTAGTTACTTCTGCAAAGTTTCTTATTCCTCTTTTTCTACTCCTCTGATAAGCCAAATACAGCTATTAGCCTGTGTGTCTGTTGACGTCCTCAAGAATTGGAATCTAGTAAAGGTAAGCCATCCACTCATTAGCAATCATGACGTTTTGGGGTTTTGGAGAAGCTGACGGGGGATTGTGTGTTTTCTAATTTTAATGAGACTTGCATCTGCAATGGACACAATGGATGATGCTACATAATATTAAAAGGTAGATGACGCTCTGTGTCCATACTCACCTTATGGGCGTTCCCATTTCTCCACCCTTGCCGTTGTATTAAATATAGGCTTTAGAGGCTAAATGAACAGTTTGATATCTACATATGATTCAAGTCTGTCCAGTGGATCTCAAGATTTTGGGTGGTTTTAATTCAGTTTCTCTGTTTATCAATAGTAACATCGATATCATCTTCTTCTTGCTCCCTTTATTCTTTTTTTAAAAATTTATGTTTTTATTTTTTTATTTTTGGCTGCATTGGATCTTCATTGCTGCGCACGGGCTTTCTCTAATTGTGGCGAGCAGGGGCTACTCTTCGTTGTGGTGCGTGGGCTTCTCATTGCGGTGGCTTCTCTTGTTGCGGAGCATGGGCTCTAGGTGCGCAGGCTTCAGTAGTTGTGGCACGTGGGCTCAGCAGCTGTGGCTCACGGGCTCTAGAGCGCAGGCTCAGTAGTTGTGGCACATGGGCTTAGTTGCTCTGTGGCACGTGGGATCTTCCCAGGCCAGGGCTCGAACCTGTGTTCCCTGCATTGGCAGGCGGATTCTTAACCACTGCGTCACCAGGGAAGCCCTCTTCCTTTATTCTTGAAGCAATAATGAAAGATAAGAATGGTTACAGATAAACTGGGAATGCCTTGAACTTGTGAAATCAGAAACTCTGTCATTCCTACCATACCCTCCTTTTTTAAAAACTTCCCTGACAAACCTGTACACTTGTTTGAAATTCATTAGTAATTTGTCTTACGCTAGGAGAAAAATGTGTGTTTTTTTTTTTTTTTTTTTTTTTTTGCGGTACACAGGCCTCTCACTGTTGCGGCCTCTCCTGTTGCGGAGCACAGGCTCCGGACGCGCAGGCTCAGCGGCCATGGCTCACGAGCCCAGCCGCTCTGCGGCATGTGGGATCTTCCCGGACCGGGGCACGAACCCGTGTCTCCTGCATCGGCAGGCGGACTCTCAACCACTGCGCCACCAAGGAAGCCCTTTTATTAAAAAAATTAATTAATTTATTTAATTAATTTATTTTGGGCTGCATTGGGTCTTTGTTGCTGCGCATGGGCTTTCTCTAGTTGCGGCAAGCGGGGTCTGCTCTTCTTTGCGGTACGCGGGCTTCTCACTGCAGTGGCTTCTCTTGTTGTTGAGCACGGGCTCTAGGCACGCGAGCTTCAGTAGTTGTAGCACGCGGGCTCAGTAGTTGCGGCTCACGGGCTCCAGAGCGCAGGCTCAGCAGCTGTGGCGTACGGGCCCAGCTGCTCCGCAGCATGTGGGATCTTCCCCGACCAGGGCTCGAACCCACGTCTCCTGCATTGGCAGGCGGGCTCTCAACCACTGCGCCACCAGGGAAGCCTGGAAAAAAAAATGTTTAATCCATTTTTTAAAAAAACTGAGTGACTGAAGAATTTGTATCATCATGGTCCGACCTAGTCAAATTAACAAAAGAGATGGGATTTGTCGTGTGTTTCCTTTAGTTCTGCCTTCTCTTTTTTGCAGCTCTATCTTCCTTAGATATGTGGAGCTGATCAATTTTTTGGTAATGCAGTGGTAAAGAATATATTAGCATTTGCAGGGTTAGGTCTAAGCATGGGTTCCTGGAACCTCAGATAATGATTACTTACTTACCTTCCAAATTCTGAGGTTGAAATTAGTGGTTTGAGCAGAAGGAAAATACAGCAGTTGAAATAAAGCAAAGAACACTTGTCCACAGTATACAAATCCATGAATTTGGTTGCACATGGGGTGTATATGTCCAGGTGTTAAAGAATGTGGATACAGGACAAGGAAACAAAACTTGTCTACTATGATGGTACAGTTGTATGAAGCATTTTAGCAGATCCAAATTTAACCCAAAGGTGAAGTAATAATGAAATGTACAAAAATAGTTCTACATTAAAGGCCAAGGGAAGTGATAAATGAATGAACACTTGCTTGTAGGCCCAGCTACTTTGCTTGTATCTTCTTATTTATTGTTTAACTTATGAGGTAGATGTTATCTTCTTACCTAAAAATGAAGCAGAGTTTCCCAGAGGTTCAATAACTTGCCCCATGTCATAAAACGTGTAAGAGAGCAGCTAGGATTCTAATTCAGGTAGGCCTGACTCCTAAATCTATGTGCTTTCCATTATTTCATCCAGTCCTTGAATTTTTCTTATGATTTCTCTGAATATCAAATTTCCTTAGACTAATTAAACATGATTTGATTGATCAGTATTTGGTTTTCACTTGTTTTTTTAGGAACTCATTCAATTATTTATTCATTCAGCTAATACTTATTTTTGTTTCTCCCATGTGTCAGGCACAGCTAGGCACTGAGAATACAAGATTAATGAGACATGGTTCCTGTTCTTGAGAAGATTTCAGGGGGGAACAGATATATAAAAGAAATACTTGTGATTCCATATGAGAACTGCATTAGAAGTATGTCCAAGTTTCAGGGGTCGAACAAAAGAGTAAGTAATCAATGTGTTTTGGAGAAGAGGTATTTGGCCAAGAGCTGTTTTTCTTTTTTTTTAAAGGAGCTTTTTTTAAATCATCTTTATTGAAGTATAATTGCTTTACATTGTTGTGTTAGTTTCTGCTGTATAACAAAGTGAATCAGCTATACGTATACATATATCCCCATATCCTCTCCCTCTTGCGTCTCCCTCCCACCCTCCCTATGCCACCCCTCTAGGTGGTCATAAAGCACTGAGCTGATCTCCCTGTGCCATGCAGCTGCTTCCCACTAGGTATCTATTTTACGTTTGGTAGTGTATAGATGTCCATGCCACTCTCTCACTTCATCCCAGCTTACCCTCCTCCCTCCCCGTGTCCTCAAGTCCATTCTCTACATCTGCGTCTTTATTCCTGTCTTGCCCTTAGGTTCTTCAGAACCTTTTTTTTTTAGATTCCATATATATATGTGTGTTAGCATACGGTATTTGTTTTTCTCTTTCTGACTTACTTCACTCTGTATGACAGACTCTGGGTCCATCCACCTCACTACAAATAACTCAATTTCGTTTCTTTTTATGGCTAATATTCCATTGTATATATGTGCCACATCTTCTTTATCCATTCATCTGTCTATGGACAGTAGTGGGATTGCTGGGTCGTATGGTAGTTCTATTTTTAGTTTTTTTAGGAACCTTCATACTGTTCTCCATAGTGGCTGTATCAGTTTACATTCCTACCAACAGTGCAAGAGGGTTCCCTTTTCTCCACACCCCCTCCAGCATTTATTGTTTGTATATGTTTTGATGATGGCCATTCTGACTGGTGTGAGGTGATAACTCATTGTAGTTTTGATTTGCATTTATCTAATGATTAGTGATGTTGAGCATCCTTTCATGTGTTTGTTGGCAATCTGTATATCTTCTTTGGAGAAATATCTGTTTAGGTGTTCTGCCCATTTTTGGATTGGGTTTTTTGTTTTTTTGATATTGAGCTGCTTGTAAATTTTGGAGATTAATCCTTCATCAGTTGCTTCATTTGCAAATACTTTCTCCCTTTCTGAGGGTTGTCTTTTCATCTTGTTTATGGTTTCCTTTGCTGTGCAAAAGATTTTAAAGGAGCTTTAACTGGTGTGTTGTTTTAAAAAAGAAATATTTATTTATTATTAATTTATTTATTTTTGGCTGTGCTGGGTCTTCATTGCGGCACGTGGGAACTTTGCTGCGGCATGCGGGATCTTAGTTGTAGCACGCGGGCTTCTTAGTTGTGGTATGTGGACTCTTAGTTGCGGCGTGCATGTGGGATCTAATTCCCTGACCAGGGATCGAACCCAGACCCCCTACATTGGGAGTTTGGAGTCTTACCCCCTGGACCACCGGAAAGTCCCTAACTGGGGTCTTAAGAGAGAGTGATGGTGAGGATGCTAGTGACAATAGCTAATAGTTTTTGAATACTTAGTGTGTTCTCAAAAGCTACCTATAAAGTCTTACCTCCTTTAAACCCCTCAACACCTCTAGGTATTATTCCTCTTCACGTCTCTTCACATCTTCACAAAGACCCAGAGTAGTTAAGTAACTACTGGATGGTGGAAGCAGGATGCAAATCCAAGTTATCAGCTCCAGAGTCAGCCCCATTTTGTGGCTCTGTTTGATTAAAGTAGTGGTGAATAAGGATTTGCCTGGAAGAGTTGGAGGTCGAGTTGGGATAAAGGGAGGGTTGGGGAATTTGGAAGGGTTTTCCTGGCCAGGTGAGCAGCACATGGAAGACAGAGAGATGTGAAACAGTGTGGCACAAATTGGGGATTTGTAAGTAGCAGCACACAGCTGAATGTGCCTTGTACACTGAGGATCGTTGAGGAGGGGAACCCTGAGGCTGTGCCCAGATCAGGAAGGACTTATTTGGACATAATAAGGCATTTGGGCTTGGTGTCATTGTAGGATTTTAAGTAAGGGGACGAAATGACCCCGTCAGTTTTCATCACTAAGGTATACACAGGTAATTAGGAGAAAGTCAAAGTTTCAGCAGTATGTGTTAAAGCACTCAAAATACATTAGTAGCAGGAATTTTGATAACCCGAACTTAAAAAACATTTTAATAGTATTCATTATTTATCTCAGTATTTAAAGATGTGATGACTTCCACTTTTAATTGCCTTGCTTTCTTTCTAGTCAAAGCACTTCCAGCAATGAAGTTAGCCCAATCTCTGAAACTGAAATTTGGAAATATCATAATCATTTATCTGGGTTTTAGACAGACCAGCATAACCTTAGTCACTCTTTATGTTGCCTGAGATAGAGATTCATTCTGGATCTGAGCTTCAGATCACATTACTTTCTCCCAAAGGAGAGCCTCATGAAGAATTTGTAAATCACAGTTTTAGCTTTTGTGTCTCTTCAGGAGCCCATTCTAATGTTTCATAGACCATAACCCAAACTGCAGGCTTCTGAGCCCACGAATAGGTATTGACAACCCATTATGGGAGGGAGAGCCATGGTTGAAAGGGCCACTGGGTTACTGGTTTTGATTGCTGCCTTTCTGGGCACTGCAGCTTCAGAGGGAACGCACCACCTACAGATTTAAAGCCAATAAGCAGTCTTAACCTCTCTTGATATTTTCTGCCTTAGATTGGATCAAGCATTACCTGACACTGGCAGCTGTTTTCCCTGACTTGTTTTGCTGTTATATGATGACCTTTTCTTTGTTTATTGTTTTATTTGAACTTGCTGGGAGTTTATATAATTGATGGGCTTGTATGCCACAGTATGTCTGGGAATCTGCTGGTGATATACTACAGTTTCTGAATGGGTAGGTTTTTCTTTCTCTCCTCCCCTACTCTCACCCCTAATGTCAGAAAGTCAACATCCCAACTGGTGAACTGACGTGGTAATAGAGGCTCTTACCTTGTGGGCAAAGGGTTTGGGTCAATCAGAGTCACCCAGGGTCAGCCTATAGTAAAAATTTCAACATTTTGACCATCTCTTGAGCTCTGCTGTAATACCTGAGTTTTAGGTTTCAGTATATTTCTGAACAGAGACCCATCTTTGTTCACATCGCCTCAGCTTGACTGAGGTGTTGAAATGTACAAATCATGAAATTTTTCATTACTTATCAAAAATAAGCAGCACGTGGTTCTCAATATAGGCTTGACAGCTAATCGTGTAACATTTTTATCTGATTTTAAAAGCTATAGGCATTAAAGACAGACAAAGAAAATGAAAAAAAGCAAGTTACAAAACAATGTATAGGATCCCTTCTTTTAAAGCTAAATGTTATGTGATCTTAAATGAAAAAAACATGGAAGAAAAAGCATCAGAGAGTTAGGAGTGATACTGGATCTCAAGGACTTTCTATGTCATCCCTCCCTGTATTACTGAGTATGCAATTTCTTGTATTTAGAAAAGTTTAAAAGCACAAGCAATATTTATGCTCCTTGTGTAACTCAAAAGCCTCTAATGTGTAACAGAGTAGAATGATTACTAAATGTAATTCAAATATATTGTATGTTTCAAATAAAGAAGTTAATTGTCCAGTTGACATGGTTAAGCCTTAAGTTTCTGAGTTGTCATTTTAAATTAAACTGTGCTTAGGTTTTGCAGGAACAATTGAGTTTCTTACATTTTAGCACTAAGGAATCAGGCTTGGTAAGTTACTACCTTCATATCCTTAGAGCCTTGTTCAAGGCAAGCATCAAAAACACTTCCACTAGTTTTGGAAATTGATATGCAAATAGATGTACTTGTAATGACTCTTGTCCACCTGTGATGTTAGCCTTGGTCTTTAACTTGTATATGTCTCGGTACCTTCTCTGCCATTCAGTCAGCCTGCCCAGCATCTACTGGAAGTATACAGTGTACCAAGCATTGTGATGAGTGTTCAGGATAAAAAAAATAATATGGTTTCTGTCCAGAGAGCTCATGGTTTCTTTGAAAAAGAATTCAGTGTAAATATTGAATTTCATTGCTTATATATGTTTTCCTTTAGAGAAGTAGATGGATTCTAAAATTGGTTATGCTTTGCCATCTCTTTTGAGAGGTGTTCTAAAGCAAGCCATGGCTGCCAGGCAATGTTGAGATTGAATATTTTATCAAGGAATCATTAAGCATCTAGCTTGGTACTGATTTAGTACGAATGCTCCATGAATGTTCATAGTTGAGATTTTCCTTGAGTTCCTTAGAAGGGATTTGGAAACCTGCAAGCAAGAGCTAGAGTTTCTGCAGGATTGTATAAAGTTGGTTCTGTGTCCCCTCTTCATGCAATAATACAGTAAGTAAGAAGCCTGGAAGGGAAGAAAACCAACTAATAAGTAGTGAAGTGGGCAAAAGAAATGTCAAACTCAGAGGGTGTCTGTCAAAGTTGATCAGTGTCTTACTCCATTTGGGCTGCTAGAATAGAATACCACAGATTGGGTAGCTTATAAACAACAGAAATTTATTTCTCACAGCCTGGAAGCTGGAGAGTCCAAGATCAAGGTACCAGCATGGTCAGATTCTAGTGAAAGCCTTTTTCCTGGTTCATAGTCAGGTTCTTGCTGTGTCCTCACATGGTAGAAGGGGTCAGGGATATCTCTGGAGCCTATTTTATAAAGCACTCATCCTATGCATGAGGGCTGTATCTTCTTGGCTTAAGTACTTCCAAAAGGCCCCACCTCCTAATACCATTATCATTGAGGTTAGGAATTTGGCGGGCGGGGGTGGGGGTGGGGTGGGGGGGTGGGGGGGGTAACAACACAAACATTTAGGTCATAGCCATTAGGCACTCACATGTCCAGATTGGTCCCAAGTCATCCTGAAGGGATGGATCTTTGTGATCAAGGAAAGCAGCAGGGGTTGGGAGTACATGTAGTGGTGATACTCAAGGGTATTCCTTATTTCTGTTAGTACATATGTGTGTGTGTGTGTGTGTGTGTGTGTCTTGATATGTAAGATATCATGACACAAAACTTAAAAAAAAACTAATGAGAAAATTCTATGCCAGCAACTTTTCAAAGGTACAGAAAAATGCTTTCCCATTAATAATACCACTATTTTGAGAGAAAGTATTCAGATTTTGGAAAGGACTTAATATTTCTCATAATATCTGCATTCATATATGGATTTGATCTATCATCTATCTATCTATCTATCTAAATTTGATCTACATACATACATGAATTTCATCCAGTTGTTTTGGCTTTGAAATAGTTATCTGCTACACTCTCCTGTGTTGAATAGTAAAAGGTAGGGTATGATTTTAACTTAGCATTTTAGTTCACAGGATACGATTAATAAGTGTTGAACAATTTAGAAGGGGAATGAGTCTCTCTGGTTCAGACATTTCTTCTGAGACATAACTATATTCTAGATTTTACCTACATTTTCTCAGGGTCAGAACTGTGTTGTCACTCATTGTGGTTTGTTTACAATGTATGGTTTACTTACGGGAATTTATTGGGAGATGATATCTGTCACCTACTCTTTCTAATTCTTCCTTGCCTTCTCTGAGTCCAAGTCCCAGGAGAGCTTCTGCATTGGACTCATATTTTATATTTCCTGAAATCATGTTGCAAAATACCATTAAAAAGAAAAAAGGCCTTCACCATTTCCATCTTAATTTTCTGAACCTGATTTCTTCTTTCATAAGATGAAGACCTTGATACTTTCCTCTCCTGGTTTGGGGAAGTGGTCTGGCATGTGTTGGACACTCAGATCAGTTTGTGGAACTAAGTTTAGAATGCTTGGCAAAAGTCAGATGTTCAACAAATGTTACACCCCTTCCCCATCTTTCTGCCAGGGATACAAAGATGAGTGAGACATAGCTTCTGCTTTCAAGGACCTTGAAGCCTAGAGGAAAAGAAAAACAGGTAAATAAATAGAGCCAGTGAGACCTTTTAATCAAGGTGCTTTGGGAGTAAAGGAGACAATGACTAAGGACCTCTGTGTTCTCAGGCAACCTGAATGATCCATGTCAGCCATGGTATTTGCACAGGGTATAATTGATTGTTCACTCAAAAGACCTAAAGTTATTGGCAACCTATAAAACATGTTGTAATGGTGAATGCTATTAATGTGTGCACTGAGTAGAAAATGACTTTAGCAGTGGGACTGTATTAGTCTGCTGGGGCTGCCATAACCAAGTACCACAAATGGGTGACTTAAATACTTGTAGTTTATTGTCTCACAGTTCTGGAGGCTAGAAGCCTGAGATCAAAGTGTCAGCAGGGGTGGTTCCTTCTCAGGGCTAGGAGGAAGCATTCCATGCCTTTCTCCTAGCTTCTGGTAGTTTGCTGACAATGAGGCATTCCTTGGCTTCTGCTGCATCACTCAGATCTCTGTCTTCATCTTCACGTGGCATTCTCTTTGGGGGCCTGTCTCTTCACATGGTGTTCTTTTAATATGGATACCAGGCATATTGGATTAGGGACCCACCCTATTCCAGAATGACCTTGTATTAACTAATTACATCTGCCACAACTCTAGTTCAAATAAGGTCACCTTGTGAGGTACTGTGGGTGAGGACTTTAACATGCAAACTTTGGTGGGACACAATTCAAACTGGGCCCTTTTAGACATAAAAAAGCATTTCTGTATTTTTCAGTGTACAAACAGGAGGAACTGATTAGCATTTCTCCCAATTGCTGCAGCCATTGGAAAGGTACACATATTACCCTGACAAGAAGAATAGAAGAATATGTATTGGGAGGGAAGGGAAGGAGCCAGGCTCCTTCTATAGCCTAGACAGTATTAGATTCTTTGTCCAAGTTACTTCCTTTAAAGTAATTTGATTCTCATTAAAACATGTTTATTAGGTCATCTCCATTTTGCAGATGTAGAAACTGAGGCTCAGAAACATGGAATCACCACCCACAATTTGGAGCCAGAAAAGGGTAGAGCTGGGATTTGACAGCTGATAGGTTGGGTGCCAGAAAACATGCTCTTTCCCTTCTAGTCTGATATCCAGCTTCCCTGGTGGCACAGTGGTTGAGAGTCCGCCTGCCGATGCAGGGGACATGGGTTCGTGCCCCGGATTGGGAAGATCCCACATGCCGCGGAGCGGCTGGGCCCGTGAGCCATGGCTGCTGAGCCTGCGCGTCCGGAGCCAAAAACAAAGACCTTGTTAGTCTGATATCCTCCCAAGAAAACTGTGATGATGAATGTAAGATTGTGGAAGCCAAAGATCCTAGAACACCTTTCCTATAAAAACTGTCTATCCCCAGGTGGAATAACCTTAGCAGTTACTTTCTTAGTCATTTTTTAAAACTTTATAATGGGAGCAGATATCCCAATGTTCTCTCAGTCTTGCAAAGGTCATTTTATAGGCTAATATTGGAAACTCATGAATCTACATTTCCATTAAAAAAATTTATAACTGTCTACATTTTCTTACCCCACTCATCAGCTTGTAGACCACTATGGGAAAGAGCTGTGTCCACGATGGAATCATCAGGAGAGACTCTCATGGTGGTTCACACGGAAACTTGGAGCGCTGCAAATTTGACTTTCTTCTGTCTGGCATTCAACATACTCAATATCTCCCCCATTCCCCTTTCTTCTTCTCTATTCTTGTCCCACCACATCCATGTCATGAAAATGGCTACTGAAATAAAGTAGTTTAATTTGTGAAATCACAGTATGGTTCTCTCTGCTCATTCCAGTTTGCCCAGATTAGCCCAGGCAGATGGCTGTGGAGTTTCATGGCTGGTGAGAAAAGGGGCCCTTTCCAGAGCTGAAGAACAAGTGTGGGAGAAATGTTATGGATGCCAAAAAGCTGTGTGCTTGAGTTTTTGGGCGAGTGAAAGCAGGGCTGTGCATCAGGACGACTCTGCCTTCTGAACAGAGGGCTTTCTGAGAGCTAGAAGCAGCTGGTTCTGGAGAAAAGATGGCTTGCAAAGAATCAGAGGCATTATGAGTCTTAAATTATTTAAGTTCCTCCTGTGGCAGCAGACTGTAATTGCTTCCTATTTCTGTAAATATTAGCAGCTGTGAGCCTCTAGTAAGGAGCTAAAACAGTGCTCACTGTATCTGGAATATTGTTAAATACCTGACCTTGGGCTGTCAAAGCACACTCATTACCCACACTCGCCCTTATGCTGGGAGCTGTCGACACTCTGAACTGGTACATTATTTTCAGCCTAGTCTGTAATAGCCTCGATAGATGGAGAATTGGCAAAGGGAATTGCAAGTCACCAAGTAGCAATGTCATGATCCATTTCCTTGGGGGAGGTCACCTCTGTGCCCGCTGCCTTTTAGTTGTTTTCACACCTGTGACTCCACCTATAGCTGTCGTGGCGAATCCTTTATCAAACTGGCAAAAACTTGAAATAGGACTAATTGGCATACCAGCTCTTACCTCTTTAGTCTCACTTGATCTCTCTGCCTTATGTTCAGTGATTTAGTCCTACTGAATTTTTTTTTTTTGAGCCTTCAGACTCATTGTATTCTCATTTGTCTTTTGCATCTGGCCTGTCCTGAGTCTTCTATCTGGAACTCTGCTTGTTCCGTAGCATCTCTATGCTGACTTCTACTTATTCTGTTGATGACGCCTGCTCTTTGGAAGTCTTCCCTGACCCTCTGTATGTGGGCCAGTTAGGTCTTCTTTATTATCTCATGGGTGTGTAGGCACATTCCCTGAAGAGCACACGTCACGTTGGGACTGTAATAACCTACTTAGTGGTCTTCATCTGCCACTGTATAGTGAACTCTTTGAGGTTAAGAAAAGTGTCAGTCCTATTTGTAGTTTTAGTTGCAGGGTCCGTGTGGAACCTGGAGAATAGAAAGGGATTGACGAGGGTTTGTTGAGTGGAATTCATACTTCTACATCTAGCATTGTTGGGATATAATACCTGTGGGCTTAGTCTTCAGTAGAGCTGCCAAGGCAATCTGTGTATGTGGCAGAATCTCATCGATGTCTCCAGATAGCCACTTCCCTTCTTCCTTGTTAACACATTTCTTTGGGATGGTATGAGCCCAGGTCCCATAAGGAAATCATCATTGGCCTAACCCAGTTATCACAATTCATTCCTTTATGCCAGTGATTGGTCAAAGGGTGGGCACGTGATCCACTTCTGGCTAATGAGGCATAAGGGGAAGTGTGTTGCAGGTTTGGGGAATGATTTTGCTTTTTATTAATAGAGTGGTGTGAGAAGGAAGCCATTTGTATCCTTCTCCCTTCTTTTCTACTATGGATGCTTTCATAGAAGATAAGAAGAAATGCTACAACTATTTGTCAACCATGAGGAAATAGGCCTCCACATGAGGATGGGCAAGTGCAAGGTTCCTAGGTCCTTGGTGATGCTGTTGAGTCATCAACATCAACCTTGGGACAATTTACCTCTGAATTTTTGTAAAGTAAACGATAAAACATTCTTCTGATTTAAACAGCGTTTTGCTAGATGTTGTGTTACCTTTGGCTAAAATTGTTCTAACTGTAATAGACACTAGGAAAAGGAAGGTGTGTGCATAGATTTTGTGCTCATTTCAAAAACTAAAGTGCCTATGCCACATAGTGAGAGAAGACAGCATAGAAAATATATTGGGCTTGGGGTTAAGACATCTTAGTTCACCTGAATCTTTCTTTTTTTTTTGTGGTACGCGGGCCTCCCACTGTTGTGGCCTCTCCCGTTGCGGAGCACAGGCTCCGGACGCGCAGGCCCAGTGGCCATGGCTCGCGGGCCTAGCCGCTCGCTCCGCGGCATGTGGGATCTTTCCGGACCGGGGCACGAACCTGTGTCCCCTGCATCAGCAGGCGGACTCTCAACCACTGCGCCACGAGGGAAGCCCACCTGAATCTTTCTTGTATAATTTTGCACAAGTCACTTATCTCTCTTATTTTCTAGTCAGGCAATCATTGATTCAACAACAACAAAAATAAATATTTGTTTGACAACTGTGTGTTATATGCTGTCTTAAGTATTTTTTAAGGAAAACTGAGTTGAACTAGATGACTTTTTTATTTGTAAAAATCTGATTCACCTTTTATTTTTATGTCTTTGAAAAGAGTCTGAGGAACGACGAGTCTATAAAAATCCTGTACAACTTCCTTCCAAAATCTGCCTTGATTCCAATCATGTTTACCTTTGGCATTTCTTCTCATCCAAATTTCTTGCAGATCCTTATCTGAGAGATTTTTTTTTTTTTTTAAACACAACAAAACCCACAAAGCATCTGTCTCTGGCAAGCGTGCTCATGAGTCACATCTCCTCCTCTGCAAAGTGAAACCTCGTGAAACCAGCTGATTAAAAGGAGTACGTAAAGAGGAGGCAGTCTGTTAAATTTATTTTCAGTCCAGCGTTCTAATTTCCATTCCATGTGCACTTATTTATTCAGGTACCAGGTCTTGGCAGGTACAATCTATTTAGGTAACCCTGCCCTGACTCACCTCTCAAATTTCCTGGCTGGAGAAAAAAGCTATTGAGCTGTCATCAGGGATAATATAGCCACTGCTGACCAGGCTCAGTGGATGATTTCAAACTGGTTCATCATGGTCCCACCTTGATTAGGATAGAGCTCTTGATTCAAACTACCATGATCCTGCAAGTTTTCTATCTGTAGTAACCACCGGTCTGGGTAGTGGTGGTGGGGGGCAGTCGGTTGTGCCAGGATGTTAGATGGGGGAATCATCCATGCTTGATGGGAAGCACTGGGCAATGTTGAGAGGAGGGATAAGCATAACTCCACATGGAACAGAGGATGGTGGAGAACCAATTAGTGGTTGTATGTTTTAGTATATTGGTTTGGCTGCTGAGTGTAAGCGGTCAGGTTTATATGGTAGGTCCGTGGCATCGGGACTCAGCACCTTCTGTGTTGCTGCTCTTCCATGCTTAGCCTGTGCTTTCTTTTTTTTTTTTTTTTTTTTGCAGTACGCAGGCCTCTCGCTGCTGTGGCCTCTCCCGTTGTGAAGCACAGGCTCCGGACGCGCAGGCTCAGCGGCCATGGCTCATGGGCCCAGCTGCTCCGAGGCATGTGGGATCTTCCCGGAACGGGGCACGAACCCGCGTCCCCTGCATAGGCAGGCGGACTCCCAACCGCTGCGCCACCAGGGAAGCCCAGCCTGTGCTTTCTTACTCTTGGTTCATGATAGGTGCTTTAATTCCTACCACTATGTGTGAATTCCAGCAAATAAGAAGAAACAAAGAACAACAGAATTGCATATGCCTTATTTTTTAAGGCATAAGTAACTTCTGCTTGCATCTCCTATTGGCTAGTACCTGGTCACGTGCCACATCCAGCTTTAAGGAAGGCTGAGAAATGTAGTCTTTAACCTGGTAGCCGTACACATGATGTACCCAGTATCAGCCATACACATGATTATTATAGAAAAATAAATATGGGATAGAGACTAGAAATCTCAGGGTCCTTGAGGGATGGCAACATGAGTAGCATCTTTGTGGGCCTCAGCATCTATGCAGCTCTGAATTTTTTATGGAATGGTTCTGGCTGTAGCCAAGGCTCTAGTTTCCCTCTTATACTTTCTTCTTTATGTTCTTGTCTCTTCTCCCAACTTGCTTCTACCTTCTGGGAGTGGAAAAGCCTGTTTTATCACAGGATTTTCCTTTACTAGGCTTAGGTCAATGGCATTTTTTATGAGTTAAATAGTATTTGCACAATTGCTCTGTTTTTACAGACTGGAGAATAAGATTGACACCTAAACATATACCTTCAAAATATAATTCTTGGGCTTCCCTGCTGGTGCAGTGGTTAAGAATCCACCTGCCAGCCACATAGCACAGGGAGATCAGCTACGTGCTACCTAGAGGGGTGGGATAGGGAGGGTGGGAGGGAGACGCGAGAGGGAGGAGATATGGGGATATATGTATATGTATAGCTGATTCACTTTGTTATAAAGCAGAAACTAACATACCATTGTAAAGCAATTATACTCCACTAAAGATGTTAAAAAGAAAAAAAAAATCCACCGACCAATGCAGGGGACACAGGTTCGATCCCTGGTCGGGGAAGATCCCACATGCTGCGGAGCAGCTAAGCCCGTGCGTCACAACTACTGAGCCTGTGCTCTAGAGTCCGCAAGCCACAACTACTGATCCCATGCGCCTAGAGCGGGTGCTCCACAACAAGAGAAGCCACTGCGATGAGAAGCCCGCGCACCACAACGAAGAGTAGCCCCCACTTGCCGCAACTAGAGAAAGCCCACACGCAGCAACGAAGACCCAACGCAGCCATAAATAAATAAATAAGAAAGAAAGAAAGAAAAACCAGAATATAATTCTTCCCCATCTTTTCCCCAGATGCACAGCAGAGCCCTTGCCTCTAAAGGAGAGAGCAGATCCCCAATCCCAGCTGGGAGTGCATGAAACAGAGACATTTAGAGGCAGCTTTTTTGCCTCATGAGAACGTGTTCTCTAGAGATGCTTGCACCTTGTTAAGGAAATCCAACCAAACTAATTTTGGTCTCTGTTTAAGATTTATAAAAGACAGCAGCAGGTAACTTGCTCATTTCATATTCTCCAGGCACTTCTACTCTACCTGAAGTCTAAGGAGAAATGACATATTATGTTTCCTGACAACCTGATCTAGGGATATTCCTCTAAAGAACAATTCTTGACTTGTACTTTATTTTGTCCTTTTAAAAGATACACTACTGGGGAGTTTAAAAGTTGTCCTATTTCATGCTTGAGGGATTTAGGTTCTTTCTGTCCATTATCTTGGCCATGAATTGGTGACATGTGCTCATTTCCCAGTGAAACTGCAACATATCCTTATAAAATTCTATGAGAAGAGAGATCTATGCTTTGGTTTCTACAATGAGTGAAGGGAAATTCTGAGTAGTCCTCCTATAGTGTTGTATATATAACTAATAGTTTAAAAAGTGAATAGTTTATTTTGGTGGCTTGTGGTTATTTAGGGGAAATAAGCCACTAATGGGATTTTATTTTCTTATCACGTGGTGAAATCACAAGACTTTTTCTTGTAGAAACATGAGGGGAACCAGGAATAAGTTGATGTTAGGTGGGAAATGAACAGTGAGAGAACACCTGGGTCCCATCCCCTAACAGTGTTGTCTGGTTTTTAGTTCTGGGCAGGTGAGGACATGCCATCTTTGTACCCAGTATCAGCATCCTATCTTCTAAAGACGCACCAGGCTCCTGATCTCTACCATCCTCTCCCACATAGACAAAGCTTGTGTCCTATGTCTCACATCTTCAGAGGTCAATTCTCTGCTAGGTGAAGGGCTGATTGATCTAAGATGCTCTAATTGTGAGAACATCGGGCACTTAAGTAGCTAGGCCAAAGAGGTATTTTAGGGCAGATTTTTTTTGCATTCCTTATAAGTCCATGCCTGTCTGACTTCAGAACCATGGATAAAATAACTCAAAAGTTAAATATTTCCATGTGAATGAAAAATGGAAAGAAACTTGAAGGGCACGTTCATGAGCGTGTGAAAGTTCTTTACCTCTCCTTTTTGTCTGGTGTTATAAGACTATCTCTATCTATGAATCTGCATATCTACCTACCATCTACCTATCTATCTATCTATCTATCTATCTATCTGGAGGATTCTCTATGTAAGTGTGCTGCCTAAAAACTTGCTTTTTACTATTTAAATAAAGGGTGTAGAAAGGTTGAGGGGGTGGAGGAAGACATCTGACTACTAAAATGAGGTTGGTGTCAGAATAGATTTATTGATTCATTTTGTCCTTGTGAGACTAGTGATCTTTCGTAAAGTCAGAGCATTTTTGTAATAGAAATCTGAAGACCATCTTGTCCTACTGCTTATTTTACACATGATGGAACTTTTGAGGTCCAGAGATAAGTGACTTGCCTAAGGCCACACTAATAAATTGCTCTGTTGCTTTACTTTTTAGAAAGTGAACTTTTTATTGAAAAATAACACACATTCAGAAGTACAGAAAATTTCCCAAAGGGACTAGATTTGTGTAACCAGCTTGTAGACTGAGCATGAATATTACCAAGCACTTCAAAAATCTCCTTTATGTCCCCTCCCCAGTCACTACCTTTCCTCCCACTCCCAAAGGTAAATACTATTCTATTTAAAACATAGCTTAATGTTGCCTGTTTTTGAATTTTATGTAAATTCAATCACACAGACTCTCTTATTTTTTTGGTTGAGCTCTTTCATTCAACATGATGTTTATGAAATTAATCCATTTTTCATGTTGCAATAGTCTGTCCATTTGTATTGCAATACTTTATTCCAGTGTGTGAATATAACACACTTTATTTATTTTCCCATTGCTTTGTTTTTAATGACTAGAGATTCCTAGTGTTGGTTTTCATGTCCATCTTAATTATTTTGCTTCTGGACAGGAGTGTTTTCTCAAAAATCAACCTACAAGGCAGTTGTCTGAGGTTGAACCTTTAAATACAGCAACCAGAAAGCAAAAATTTATACTACTACTGATTATTTGCTATAGTAATTCCTGTTTTTCTTTTGCCTGACTTTCTATACTATTGAGACACTAGTTGAACGAGAGTCAGATGATATTCCTGCCCTTCTTCTATATTCTGCATTATGGCCATTTGCTGTTAAGAATTGATTTACAATTTGGGTTTTGAATGATGCATGTTGAAATGGTTTGTCTAGAGGAGGGACTTCCCTTGTTCATTTTCCCCAGCTCTTCAGGGAGAATCCAGATGGTTCTTGCATTTTAAGTGAATGAACAGTTGCCATCTTGCATAATCTAATTGTCTGAAACTGCCCACATGCTTACCATCCTAAGGCATGCTGTCTGCCAAAGGTGTCAGGTTAACTTTCATATGGCTTTAAGAAAGAAGTTATTTTAGCCTGAAAGTACAGCATCAAAAAGCATCACTCCTGAGTGGCTGAAACTGACAGATCTTCAACTCCTTTATTAAAAATGCAATTCACCAGGCTGAGGAAGAAAATCTAATTATTTAACCGTCAGCAGTTTTCCCCCTGGTAAAATAAACCTTAAGTGTTTACAATCAAGTTAGCTATATTTTAACCAATTTACTTATTTAAGCAAGTATTAAAAAAATCCATACCATATCTTGTAAGTTCTTCTAAACTCTTTTCGTTTCCATTGATTTTCATTAAAGAGGTAATTGGCAGTTGATCAGTAGGTATGATTCTAATGAGCTGGTTTGGATGAACCTTCTGTGTGACAGAGCTCTGGGAAGAGGGAACCGAGAGATTTGCTGACACTCCAGTCTATCTGCAATGAATGCAAGCTGGCTAATAAATATTTAATGGGCAGTTGTTTGCAGTTTAATAGAATTAGATAGTTCTATTAGAATCCTGTTTGGAGACCTATAGGTATCATATATCACAGTTGAAGACATGGTTAATAATTTAAGCTAAGTGACTAGTAATTAGAGAGACAGCCAGATTAAGCAGGAACTTTTGGTTTTAAGCCATTTGGGAATGTGTGTGTGTGTGTTTGTGTGTGTGTGTGTGTGTGTGTGTGTGTCTGTCTGTGTCTGTGTGTGTGTGAGAAAGAGAAAGAGAGATTGGAATTGGTAGGATTTTAGACTGTAAACCGTTATAAGGATTAGCTAATGCAGCTGGTCTGGACCAACCCCTAAATGTGATAACAAAGCATGAGACCCCTGGGGTTTATTTAATATCTCATCCTCTCAGTTAATGAGATGGAAAATAGTTCACTGTTTATCTACAGTAGATTGAGCAGATGTTGCCAATTCCGTTTTATGGAATGTAATCTTGGTGAGATTGTCTTCTGTCCGTTACCTTTTCATGGCCTTGATGTCTCCTGTACTCTTCTTGATTGGGGGTGGGGTTCAGATACCCTCTAGGCCATGGACTCGATGGAAAAACTTCCATGTTAGGAGTTAGTGGCCTTTTTACATTCTGAACATTCAGTCACCTCTTATAGGGCAAAGCTGGTTTGTTGACACAGAAAGGTTTGCAGACACCACAGGGCTTCTCAGATGTGAAGACTCTTGACTCTAAGGACTTCTTCCCCAATAACTGTTTTTGAAATTGTCAAGTTTGTAATTTTATTTGATTTATTTCATTTACTTCTTTGATTTTTCCCTATTCCATAAATGCATAATATATGAATTGGAACATTGGGTCTAAAAAGCCTAATATGATTTTTTATTTTGGTAAACAATTTCAATTTTCCAGAATCATCAGGTAATTAGTATTCTCCTAAATTGTGATATCAGAAGAAAGCGGCTAATTTAGGAACATAAGGTGGTAGAGATTTAGTTAAAGGCAAAAAGCCACTTTAGGCCTGTGGATTTGTTAGGATTTGCCTTTGTCTATAGCAGGAGCTGGACTTGTAATAGGCATAAATATATAAAGGCTTCTTTTTTTCTCATGCAAAAATGTCTGGAGGTATGTGACATTTGGTAGTAGATCAGTGGATCCAAGACATGAGGCCCAAAGTCTCTGTGGTTCTCTTGACTTTTTTCCTTATGTCCCAACGTGGCTGCTGCCACTTTATTATGCTTGCATTCCAGGCAGGAACTGGCAAACAGGGATAGTGTTTCCCAGCAATTCCCAGGAGACATCTGCATAGCTGTCATTGGTTGTAAATGTGTCACATGGCTATCCTTAGTTGTGGGGGTCTCTGGAAATGTGGGTTTACATCTATCTAGGTGGGTTTGCAAGAGAGGAAGAAAAGGGAAAGGGAAAAGTATTGCATGAGCCAACCTACAGTATTTGCCATATTCTCCTGGGAAATTTCCTTATTTTGTGGTAAATACTGACTTAAATCTCTTCTACAAAGTATAAGCCCTTTGAGATTTCTTTAGGCCCGACGTTCTAAATGCTAATGACAAAGGCTTGCACATGGCATATTGGAAGTTCTTGATGAACTATGCTATATTCTTGTGAGAAAGAAGTAGAAAAGAGAAGAATTAGGGAGAGAAGAGGAAGGCAGGGACCAAAGATGGTGTGAATATATGTGTATGACTAAAATATATATCATACTGCACCATTAGAATGTGCACCATTATCCTCAGTTATTCTCATTAAAGTTTAAAGTAGGGAAATTCCCTGGTGGTCCAGTGGTTAGGACTGCACACTTTCACTGCCAAGGGCCTGCGTTCAATCCCTGGTTGGGGAGCTAAGATCCCGCAAGCTATGCGGTACGTGGCCAAAAATAAATACATAAAAATTTAAAAAGAAAAAAAAGTTTTAAGTTCAACTTTATTTTTATTTACCAAGAGGTTGCTATTACTGAGGTGTAATCAAGTAATATTTCCACTTGTTTTTCTTAGCCTTTTTTTCTTAATGTTTTAAAAATACATTCTTTCCTCTTAAAGTAATATGCTGTAATTGCAAACATTTTACAAAATACAGATGAGAAAAAAAGAAGACGCATTCAAAACCTCACTAACTAGAAACAACTTAGGTTGATAATTCTGTTATATGGTAAGATCTTATTTTGTGCAAATTTAAGCAAATGGTGAAGTGATATAATGCAAATATTGATATTTCATTTAACGGAAAGATTTGAAATAGCATGAATTTATCAAATTAAAAATTATGCCCTATAAGGGTATCATTTCAAAGCTGTGTAGTCGTGGGAATTATAAGGGTGTTGAGGGGTGGGTACTGGAATCACTAGGTTGGCGATCTAAAAACCCCAGCAAGTTTTGTCAGAATGAGTCTTCAGTAGCTCCCCCTTTGCACTGAAGTGATCACCCTAGATAGACCTATTTTGAGCTGTGTTGTGAGTTGTGTTTATGTAGATAAATATAAGATTGTGCTCTACATTCTTTTTTATAAGTATCTTATTTTAATTGTTTGCTTGGTTTGTTATCCTATCTTATGCTCAGCAGATTTGTAGGGGCCAGTGAGGGAAATTTTCAGAAATGCTTGTTGTCATGAATAATCAAGCCAGGAACAACATAGGGTCTGCTATATGATTCATTCTCAGGGTTATTTTTTTTCTTTTGAGTAATATAAACAAGGTTCAGATTCAACTAATGTTTATTGAGCTCCAGTTATGTTCCAGGCATCACGCTAGGCACAATTACAAGCATTCATTCAGTTAGCACTCAGAATAATCCTGTGTGAAAATGGTCCTCTTATCTACTTGGCCCAACTTTTTTTTTTCTTGTCTCCCATAACTAATTAGCAAATCATATTGGTTCTGCTGTCAAAATCTGTCTGAGTCTGATCACTTACTATCTCTACCTCTAGCACCATGGTCTAAATCACTGTCGTCCTTTGCACACACTGCTTCAAGAGCCTCCAAGCTGCTCTCTCTGCTTTCACTCTGCATTTCCCCTCCCCTCAGTCCATAACCATTTTCCTACAGAGAAGACGGAGCGGGAAAGTGTGATCTGATTAAAATGTGAATATATTGTATAGCTCCTAGGATCAGTTGTATGTGGAAAGTGGAGGAGAAGGAAGATTTGGGAGAATGTTGTACACATAAATAACCAGAAATCTAAAATTATAAGAAGAGGACTCGGTCCTCATTGATGTCTATCAAAATGGAAATAGGGAGGAATATATTTAGTTATGCAGTGTAGACAATTTAAATCGTATATTTTTTTCTATTGTTGTGAATCATGCAAAATATAATGTGTTAGAGTTCCTAACACGTACAGCAAGGACGGGGGGTATCAGTACTGCAAACAGTGAGCACGCCCTGTGTGTAATGTCGCACGTTTTCTGCATCCCAACTTCGGTAATGAATTTTGATCCACTGTGCCAGAAGAAAGACTGAACTATCTTTTTATTCTCTTAGAGAAAATTACACTACAAAGTTATTGTCATGTGGAGAGGTGATCAAAGAGTAAGCAGGTAAAAGGAACAGGACAAAGTTATTACAAGAGTTTTATCAGCCAGTTAATTAACAAAAGCATTAGGATATTTTTCTGGATTTTGTGGTATTTGTAATATTTGTCAACATTTAAAAAATTGCAATTTGCTGTGGTTTCTTTTCTCATTCTTAATAAATACTCACTTTCAAACCTAATTTTGTGTTTGAAATTACAGAGACTCCCACCCTCCTTGCTCCCCGCAATCGTTGTTTAAACTTTGAGCCCTACAAAATCTGGATCCCTCTCTGCTTTTGCTTTATTTTCATAAGCTCACTCACTTACATAATCTCCAAAGGGTCCTTCTCCCTAGTTTGAAGGGTATTTCTGCTTTATACAACCCAGAGAGCTTTGACTAACACAAATAGCTTTAAAGAAATTAGTGGCAGAGTAACAGGCAGAGGGACGAAGAGGACAGGTATAGTGGGTGGGCAGAGAAAGGTCCTAATTGCGGTGCAGCTCTCGGGGAGGGCATGGCCACATGGGGGGTGGGTGGAGGGGCGTCCTTAGGGTGTTCCTAAAGATCCCAGGGGAACCTAGGAATCATAGGACAAAGAAAACCCCGCAGCCCGCAGCCCCGCAAAGAAAAAAGAGCACAGAGGGAGATGGAAAGGGGCTGGAGAATTTAGCCAGCAGCCAGTCTGCTCCTTTACAAGTTGTGCACACTCCTCCATACAATGTGTTGACTTTGTACGGGGAGGCTGATGTGCTGCTATCCATTCAGATGACGCTGGTGTGGAATGAAAGCAGAACGGCAGGAGCCGTGTAGTGGAGAGGGCTCTTTTGATTTGCAGCTTCTTTTGTTGCTTTCCTTTTCAGTTTCCTTGATTCTGTGGTTTGGACCTCCACAGACCTAGAAAAGTTCAGAAACTTGAAAGGGAAGAAGCCCTTCTTCCCCAGGGCTGGTTCCTCCACTTTCATCCTGTGTCAGGTGTTCACGCCTCACAAAGATGGTGCTAAATGGAACTCTCTGCAAACTCTGGGTAGCTGGGAGTCCTTCTGAGATGTTATGTTCTGGCAATAATGGAGTCTTGTTACTACAGGCTGTTAACACGCACCCTTCCATTGTTGGAGAAAGACATCCAGGTAGCCACAAAGCACATGGCTTCCAGGAGGCTCTCAGGCTGGAGGATCTCTCAGAGAGTTTGGTTTTGTGAAAGGAACACAGAAACCTCGGGGCCTTACTTCTAAGAGCCCTTTTTCTCTTTTTCCCTGAGTAAGCCATTTAATTTTATCTCTGATTCACAACATAAGGAGTTTAAAGTAGTTGGTTGTAGGAAACAACCAACAAGTACAAGCAATTTCAAGGAATGTGCTTTGAGATCAGTTTGTGTTATCTTCTTTGAACGATTGGGATTCTAAATATCTGTATCTATGTCCATATCTATATACAATAGGCTAGATATATTGCTTTCTGGAATTTTCTATGTATCATTGTATCTTGACTCCTAGAGAGGACAAATACATGGCATATATTCTAATATGCCACCATTCCCTGTCTGTGTAAACATTGCTATTCGATCATGGCATTCTTTCCTGCTAAGCTCTGATGTGGCTTCCAAACCATTTTCAAAGAGGGTTCTAGAGAGTCCCTCTCAATTGACTGAAATTTGTACCTCACTGAAAAAGATTGTTGAGGGGAGAAAAGTTCCCTTTACATGATTCAAAGATTCTTTCACCAAAGAACTTCTTAAAGGCCAGACACTTATTTGCTTACTGCCAAGATTAAAAAGGAGAATATGAAGTTTCAGAGAAAGTTTAAAGTAAACAAGGGATAGAGGGGTTGGTGAAATGTGGGTGAGAGAGAGAGGGGGATGTGTTTAATTTATATTAGGTATTTTTGTCTGCTAGGCTGATGATAAAATAAAAGCTACCTTAGCAAATCAATTAGAGTTAGAATGACAGGCTACAATAGTAAGAGTTGAGACAAGCTTCATTAGGCATTTGTGAGTGTGGCTTTTTTTCATCTCAGAGGTCTGCCTGGGTCACTGGAATAACTGTGAATTTGGGTCAAGGACCCGAGTAAGGAGGGGAAGGCTCATTTATCATCAGAGAAGGGAGAGACAACTGTCCTCACTCTATTTGACTCCAGCTGTGAAGTGAACAGCTTATTTTGTTTTAGTGATGATTTGAGAGAGTCATCAATAAAATCACCCATACTGTTTGCAGTGCAGCAATCTATCTGTGTGTCTGTGTGTTTGTGTGTGTGTGCGCGCTTGTATACATGCACATATTCTTGATGCAAGCAGAAAGGGAAAAAGCAGGGAAAAACTTTACCTTTACACCTGTATTTACATACGATTTCCTCCTTTCTGCTCACTGACGTTAGGGACTCATCTCAGAGTCTCCAGCTGGTCCATCTTTGTCCCTGATGGTTAGCATATTGAGCCGGTTTTTGCAGCTTTATTCCTCAAATGTGCTTCCGTTGCCTACTGTGCAACTCATATAACCAAGCACAGAGGATTCTTTGGAGGAAGGAGTGATTAACTGGAAGAAATGGGCTGAGTAGACTGTCATCAATCACTTTCCTTTATCTTCGAGCTCATCTCTTGAAACTTAATCATTTTGAAGACTCTAAGGTCCTTGTTATAATTTCCTGGGTACTTACTAAGCTAACACACACTCGGCACGTATGATGTGTGAGGCACTGTGCTAAGCATCTTCTTTGCGTGATTTCATTGAATCCTTACACCCCCACTGCGTGGTAGTAAGTTATCCTACCATCCATACAGTGATTCAGGGACCTGGGCTGATGGAGAATTTTTCCTCTTCAACAAATAGTTTTTAAGGTCACCCTGGGGGATCACCTCCATTCTAGCTAGCTGAAAGATAAAAAGAATATGATGGAGTGCTGTGTGGGTGGTCTGTATGTGCCCTGTCTGCAAGTTAAGGCCCTCAATTCTGTTCATATTCTGTTGGCTAGAACTTAGTCACATAACTGCCTCTAATGGTAAAGGGAACTGGGAAATGTCGTCCCTGGCTAACCAGTTACTTCTCTGAGACATCTCAGCTCTATGGGGGAAGGGTAACACAGTTAGCAACCTTTGTCCTAGTCCATCCCTCTGGCTACCAAGTATGTAAGAAGAGCACCTTTCTTCTCAGACTGTTGCCTTGGAGAGACAGTCCTGAGTCCCATTCATTTACTGCATCCATTCATTTACTGCATATGGGCTTTCTGGGTAACGCACTGTCCTACATGAAGTGTGGGTGAATGTGACTCCTCGTGACCTGCAACACATGAACTGAAAGCTAAGTTATCTTCTCTCCCCTACCATACATCGATAAATAATGACAGTTTAAACACAAACACATAAACCCCAACCTGGAAAATGAAAGCATGGGAAGCTCACAGCCGTGATTGAGCTGCAGCAATGATGAAATTATCCCTGGCCTAGTAGATGACGGACTTTTACAAAAAGGTTTTATGAACATTTGAATAGAATGCATCTTCTCTGTTTGGTACATACACACACACACACGTATATAATATACGTTACATTTAAATTTGTATGTGTCTATAATATTATATCTATATGGGCATAATATTCATACCTATATAAGAAGAGAGAACACATGTATAATGGTGAATGAATTTTGTTATTCAAATTCTCTATATCTCTACTTCATTTTGAACCTTTTTGTTATGCAAAATAAAGTATACATTGAGAAAAGTGCTTGAAACATATGTACATTTTAACATGTAGGTCAAGAAATAACATTACCAGCATGCCAGAAGTTCCCCTCCCCCATCATTTTGTTATCACAGCCCCTTCTATTATTGCCCAAGGTAATTACTCTCCTAATGTAATGAGATTCACTACCATGTTTTCCTATGTAGTTTTACCACCTAAGCATGCATTCCTAATATATATACTTTAAATCTGTTTTTGAATTTTGTGTGAATGGACTCATACTGTGTTTGTTTCTCATGTCTTATTCTTTTTACTAAACACTGTAATATTTATTGAATATCGCTGCAGTTAATTTATTTCTATTCATGATTTAGAAGAGCTTATCTCTTATTCTAGCCTCTTACATTTTTCAGTCTTACATTTTCAGGTAATGTGTTCAATTCTATGGCCTGCTGTTTTGCCAAAAATTAATCAACAATTGTTCTGTGTTAATTACAAGATACATATATTTTTGTTTATCTCAGCTTTTTTTTCTTTCAGTTTTTATTCAATTATAATATGTATACAGTAAAGTACAAAAACTTTAAGTGCATAGCCTGATGAATTTTTACAAACGTAGGTATCTGTGTAACCACCAGCCAGATCAAGTTATAGAATTTTTAGCACCCCAAAAGTCTTCCTCATGCCTTTATCAGTGAATACACATCCTCCACCTATATTAACCATTCTGATTTCCATCATCATAAATTAATTTTTCTTTTTGAACTTCATAAAAGTGAAATCATAGAGTAAATTCTATTTTGTGTCTGTCTTCCACTCATTAGTATTGTTTGGGGTTCCATTCCTGTCTTTGGGCATACCAGTATTTTGTTCCTTTTTATTGCTGTGTAGTTTTTCATTGTATGAATATATCAAAATATGTTTATCCACTCGATTATAATGAATAAAACTGCTCTGAGCAGTCTTTTAAATTTTTATTTTAAAAAATTTTTATTGAAGTATAGTTCATTTACAATATTGTGTTAGTTTTAGGTATACAGCGAAGTATTTCATTTTTTTATATATATGTTGTTTCAGATTATTTTCCATTATAGTTTATTACAAGATATTGAATATAGTTCACTGTGCTATACAGTAAATACTTGTTGCTTATCTATTTTATATATAGTAGTTTGTATCTGTTAATCCCATACTCCTAATTTTTCCCTCCCTCCCTCACCCCTTTGGTAACCATAAGTTTGTTTTCTATGTGATATTAATAGACTGTGAGTCTATAAATGTTTGGTATATAGATTCATTTGTATTATCTTTTAGATTCCACATATCATATAGTATTTGTCTTCCTCTGCCTGACTTACTTCACTTAGTGTGATAATCTCTAGGTCCATCCATTATGCCTCAAATGGCAATATTTCAATCTTTTTTATGGTTAATATTCCATTGTATATATATACCACATCTTCTTAAACCATTTGTCTGTTGATGGGCACTTGGGTTGTTTTCATGTCTTGGCTATTGTAAATGGTGCTGCAATGAACATCGGGGTGCATATATCTTTTCGAACTAGAGTTTTCATCTTTTCTGGATATATGTTCAGGAGTGGGATTGCTAGATTGTATGGTAGTTCTATTTTTAGTTTTTTTAAGGAACCTCCATACCGTTCTCCGTAGTGGCTGTATCAGTTTACATTCCCACCAATGGTGTAGGAGGGTTCCCTTTTTTCCTCACCTTCTCCAGCATTTACTATTTGTAGACTTTTTGATGCTGGCCATTCTGACTGGTATGAGGTGATACCTCATTGTGGCTTTGATATGCATTTCTCTAATGATTAGTGATGTGGAGCAGCTCTGAGCAGTCTTGAACATGCCTTTTGTGGATATATACACACATGCACACATGACACATACTTATTTATCTTGGGAATATATAGAGATGTGAAATTGCTGGGTAACAGGGCAGCTGTATATTTTACTTTATTCAAACTGTTTTTCAAACAGTTTTAGGAAATGCTTGTAACACTTTACACTCCAACTGGCATTGCTTGAGTGTTCCAGGTGCTTCATATCATCACCAAAACATATGCTTTCAGTCTTTAAAATTCTAACCAGGGGATGGCAAACTTTTTTTATAACTGGACAGACAGTGAATATTTTAGACTTTATAAACCATAAGGCCTCTGTTGCAACTATTTACCTCTGCCGTTGTAGTGCAAAAGCAGCCATTGAAAATAAGTAAATACAAGGGCATGGCTGTTTTTGCTGATCTTCGATTTAAAACATCTGTTCCATTACATCTGTACTCCGGCCAAGGGTAGAGGAAAGAGAAAGTGGAAGGCATTTTTCTTTTCTTTAAGACAGTGGCGCACAGTTGCACATATTGCTTCATCCCATATCTTATTGGGTAGAATTTTGTCACATGACCAATAAGCAAGAGGGGATGAGAAAGTATTTAGCTTGGTCCTCTGTGATAAGCTAAAATTCTCAGGGCGTTTCTTAAGAGAAGAAAAGGAGAATGGATATAGTGAGACAACCAGCTATCTTTTCTACAGTGGGCCATGTCCTGTGGAAAATTTCTTTAAGTCAAGGAAAATTGATGTTTATTTCTATCATTATATTCCCTCTCCATGTTTTTCATTTTTTTCTTCTAGAACTCATGGTAGAGAGATACTGGCTTTCTAAGATCTGTCTTGAAAGATTTAAGATTTATCATGACTTTTGCCACTTCTCTTATAATTTCTATCTCTTGGTCCATTTGATGGATTTTCACCTTGCTAATGCAGTTTTAGTTGATGTCCATTTTGCTATTTTGTTGATTTATTTCTTTTTTTAAAAAAATCTTAGCAATCTTGTTTTTAATTTGCTGACTGATGATCATTTTTCACAGTGCTCTTTTATAGCTGTAAGTCCTATCAAATCTCTTGAAGATAATTGTTATGTATTTAAATTTATATTCACTATTCATAAGCTCACTTACAGGGATTGGTTATTTTGGTTTTCAGCCTTTTATCCCTTTCATTTGTTAGTTTTCCTCATAAGTTTTGTTATTTTGGCATTCTTATATTTATAATTTGGGGTCTAGATTGATCAGTACTAGTAGTTGGCATGGATTTCTTCAGCATCAATGAAAATAGCTGTTCTTATGGTAGATAATTCAGTTATATTACAGGATCTGTGGCTCTACAGCTGTGTAGGGCAGAAGGGAAGAGAAACATTGGGCCGTGTAGCCTTTTCTTTAGGTGCATGTGTAGCTTAACTTTGGATGCTAGGAATATCATGCAACATAGTGTTCCAGTGCTTGCTTGAGTTGTCTTTTGGGGGCATATCTTCCACTTTATTTAGAGGGTTGTATTTGAGGCTTTCATTCAAAATGTATTGAAGATGATTTGAAAGCAGGGACCATTGCAGCTGCTCTCTAGCACTTTAATTTTCTCATGGACAATCACAAGATTTGTTGACTCTGCTGAAGCTTGCTACTGTACCTGATTCTCTTACTTGGGGATTATCCTGTAGTTCTGTTGGTCTTCTCTTTTGCCTGAGGTTGTAGGTTGTAGGTTGTAAGTTCTTCGGGAGTTCACTGTCAATCATATGATGTGTTTTTTTCTATCTTCCTGAAGTTCCTCAACGATCAGGTTGTCTGATGCACCTTCCGTGTTCAGTCAGCCATCATGAAGCGGGACTGCCTCTATCAGTTGAGTTTTGTGTCAGGGCTGTTGGAGAATGAGCCAAAAATCTCAACAGGGTCCTTGGAATAGGCTAAAACTTTGAAAGCAAATGTCCTTTCTGTGTTTCCATAACTTGTTTAAAAACATTCCAGCAGAATGTTTCATTTTGCTGGAATCTTTTGGAAGGACAGTTTTGTGGAAGTCCTGAGAGGTATATATCTGGATAACAGCACAGAGTCTGGTACAGGAGGCATTACGGGACTGTCAAGGGAGCCAGTTACCATGCTAGCTAAGGCCTGGAGGAATGGAATCGAGTGACCAATGGTGAGATGGGGAGGTTTTGTAATTTTATTTGTTACACTGTGCTGTGGTTTTGTTTCCCTTTATTTAGAATGAAGCCCATCAACTGATTTTCAAATTGACTTTTGGCATTTTGACAGTATTTAGAGGAACAAAGTTGGGATCTAACTATTGCTTGGATTTATCACGAATTACTGTATTAAAACCATTATTTCATTAAGTTCCAGTTTCCTTAGTTAAGTTTATTATTATATGGCATGTTTGTTTTTCTTTTTATAAAAATAATATATGCTCAATTGTAAAATTTTTTAGCAAATGCAGGTAAATTAAATAAAATAATTTAATGCTTAGTCCCTCTATCCAGAGGTAACTTGTTATAAAGATATATATATATATTTTTTTTAAAAAATATATATCTTCAGCTCTTCCTTCTCCCATGTGTGAATTAGGCTTAATAGAAATTAGGTAACTTACTGATAGTTATTCAGTAAGTGGTGAAGCCATGATATGAAATAAGAAAGACTTACTCCAAAGGCTTTGTTCTTAAACACTACAATTTATACTTTGCCTTATGGATCAAATGCTAGCCTTCGAAAGTCCCGGAAGATGTAGGATTATAGCAGTTGGTAGCCATCAGCCAGGAGCCGAGTGCAGGAGGTTGACTTCTGTAAAACATTCTGTTGGGTCCCAAGAGAATTGTTGTTCTTTAGAAGGTCTATTTCTCTTAGTTTCCCAAAGGTCCTGCTCTTGTTGATGACACGTATCTTGTTGAATATGAAATTCTACTCCTTGGTTCACTGTCTTTAGTTTTTGTTTTTAATAGAAATTCTGTACTGTTGAACTCTATAGAAAAACAAGCCAGCAAACAAACAAAAAACGCTTACATGGATTCTAATATTGTAATGATCAACTTGGGTGTGGTTTTCTCCTTGAGGTTCAGCAAAGATAGATGAGGCACTGTGCATGCTACAGCCTTCTTCATTATCCTCCGATTTGCTCATCTTCTTGGCAGTCTCATGGAAGTTTTCAGGGACCCAGAGAACAGGGTTGCCATAACATCTCTCTAAGATCTGCTTCAGGCAGTGCATTTCAGCAAAGAGGAAGCCTTGTAACATCACAGGTATCTGAAATTGCAGGTGATGGTCCAAATTCTTGGCTCCAACTATAAAAGACTGATTTCCCCAACTCCTCTTCTTTGGACTTTCTTGCTCTGAGGCCAGGCTGGCACTGTTTGCATAAAGTACTGTTCCATCTGAAACAGCTGTGCCTAGAAGCAGATGAGAGTCGGCAGAGTAGGGATCGTAAGTCAGCAGAACTGTGCTACAGAAGCATTTTCTGTGGCTGCTTTTGGTGGATGCTGACTAGAAAATCAGACTCTCTATAATCAACAGAACTTGATGCATTCTTAACTTCTAAAATACATCATGCATTTTAGAAGTTAAGAATCTAAGCTCAGAGATCCTTAATGGCTTACTACCCTGGACATAAAGTGCAGCTCATAGATTCTGTTCTTTATGTGCATATTTTGATCTCATCAAAATGAGTGTTATCAGAATTCCTTTTAAATAGGTTTTTTTTTTTTTTTTTTTTTTTTTTTTTGCGTTACGCGGGCCTCTCAATGCTGTGGCCTCTCCCGCCGCGGAGCACAGGCTCCGGACGCGCAGGCCCAGCGGCCATGGCTCACGGGCCCAGCCGCTCCGCGGCATGTGGGATCTTCCCGGACCGGGGCACGAACCCGCGTCCCCTGCATCGGCAGGCGGACTCTCAACCACTGCGCCACCAGGGAAGCCCTAAATAGGTTTTTTAAAGTTGGCTAGCTTATGATTACAAGATCTGCCTTTTCCTCCTCTGCTGAAAGTCACATGGTCCCATCTTCCCTACTTGAGTGACGTAAGCTACTTCTACCTGCTGTCCGTAAGACATATCTTGGTGGGGATCTTAGCTATACTCAGGAACAAAAGGAACACTGTCATTTCAGCATGTTAAGAAACTGGGGAGTGGGGGTTCCTATCACCTGGCTGGTGAACAGTCTCCTGCTTCCTTCAGTGCAGTTCTTATAAATGACAAGTTTTTGGGTTTTTTCTTCTGTTTTTACATTTATGACTTGGTGTTCTTTTTTCTATAACAAAGTTCAGCCATCCCAGGATGCTCTATCAATCCTAAAAGTGGTATCAAAGATAGAATTCAATTAAGAAGGCAAGCAGGATTTCGAGATTTTAACTGATACACTGAATAAGACATTCTTAATATGTCTTTCCTTCTCTCTTATGCCATCTGGCAATTATCTTCGACCACAGCCTCTATCATCTATACTCTCTTCCCACAGTTCACAGAGCCATGAGCTGTGACCCCGATTTTGGCCTGAGAATCTACTATTGATGATGGTGGCAAAGCTGGTGTTGGGCTCACATCATGATCCAGGTTCCTGAGGCAGAGTTAGACACTATAACCAGCCTGTCACCCTACTGGGTATAAAGCTTGAAAGCAGAGTGACCAAAAAAATGAAGACAAATCAATAGTTTCTCTTTCCTCATGAGGAGGGCAATCATATGCTCTTCTCGCTCCTAATAGTACACTTCTGAGGCATCTTTATTGTCTGGTTGGGTATCCTCCAATACCTTGAAAAAACATTCAGCGTGATAGTCATATGACGTTACTGACCAGGAAAAAGCAGGAAGTTGGGATGTAACATATCTAGTCAATGATAAAGTACAATTGAAATGATTGGGCTATAAAAACTGGCTCCCAAGTAGACACATTTCTATATGAGAGTATGTGATTGTAGAAGAGACTAGCCGTCCACCAAAATTGAGTGCCTTCCATGGTATAGGATCAACCTTGGGAAGAAGTTGCCCACTTAGGGACTATATTTCCTGGTCCTCCTGGCATCCAGATATGCCATGTGACTGCTCTTGCAAAGCGGCAGAGGTATTATTTCCTGGGCCAGAGTTTTAAGAAACCAATATCTCTTTGACCATGTCTTTCCCCTGTCTGTCATCTGGTTACAGGAGATGCCAGGGGCCTAGGAATTGACAGAGCCATCAGACAGTAGGATTCTGGTTCTCTAAATCTCCATGTGGTAGAGATTCAGATTCTCTCCAGGTGAGAGTAGCCTGCTCACCTAGAACACTCTCACTAGATGCTAACAGTTTTATTTTTAAGAGGAGCTGGTGTTGCCCTAACTAATACAGGCTGGGAGGCAAGTTGGGATGATGTATTAGTCACGGCAATGACCTTGTCTGTATTTGTGCTTTACGTTTCAATAGCCCAAATGATGCTGCATCCAGTTGCGAATTGTCCAGATGCCCCGGCAATTGATGTACTTATTTAAGTCAAGCTACATGTTCCTATTCCTTTGCCACTTGATTTGCTAGCAGGTGTTTAAAATGGAATGCTCTCCTTTGTCTGAGCATGTGCTATCAAAAGTTGTCTATCAATAGCAATAGAAAATGCAACTAACAAAACCTATTTCTTTTAGATCTATTTCTGCATGTCTCATATTCTCAATGTCATTGGTACCACCCTCCCACACCCAAGTGGTCATCTGGCCTTCCCTAACACAGTCCTTTAATTTCATTGAGAACAGACGTTTGTCAGATTTAGGTGGCATATGTGCTAATCATAGTTTAATTGGTCTCTCCTGGTCTGTGGTGGTACAGGTGTGATGCAAATAAAACATATATCTGCAATGGAGGTGATTGGAATTACGGTCAACTGACAGCAGGCATCAACCTCTCAGTGCCTGAATAGCCAGTTTATGGGATAAGACAGGACAATTACCACAAACGGCCCATCAGAATGGTTAGAGCTCCCTACAGGCTTTGAGGCAGGTGTTTGTGCCTTCCGTTTAATCTCTTCCTTTCTGGTTCCAGGCCACATGCAGCCCTTGGCACCAGCAGAAGCATTTATACAGAAATGTGGGTCACCTGGATGCCCAGCGCAGTGGATCAGGACATTCATTGCCAAACAAGGCATGAGCTCCCTATAACGCAAACTCAATTTCTCCAGGGGAAAGGTAACCTGACTTGCAATCTTTTTTGGATCATCTGTGTATTTTGTGTAGTAGCATCGTGGAAATTTAGAATGTTTTTTCGTTAGCTCTAGTGAACCTTCTAGCACATTTTCAGTTCAAATCTCTCATTTTATAATTGAGAATTTGGGGTCGCAGAGAGGTTAAGCAAGGGCCCCAGGTACAGCCTATTAGGGGCGAAGCCCAGGCGAGATTTTAGGGCTTCTCAGCCAGTGCTGATTACATAACTTCCTGTTGCTGTTCTGAGCATCCTTTCCTGTCACTGGTTAGCTCCTGTTCATAGAAGAAGCTGAAGCCTCAACAGCTTTTAGAGATTGGAGAAGTAAAACAGATACCTCCAGAAGGAGAAGTTGTGGATAACTGTTTTCTTCTTAACACCCCTCTTTTCTCCTGTAGGGATTTTTTTTATCTCATCACAGTCAAAGTAGCTATTATTCCACAGTGGTGCTTTTCTTTCTGCTGGTGTTGAAGTCGTTTGAGATCTGTGACAATTCTGCTATATAGCAAAGTTCTACTTCATATATTATGGTTGATCATCAGAGTTTCACGGAGGACATGTATTGGAATACTAGTATCCCTCTCTTAGAGAAGCAGAACCTGGGCTTATGAAATCTCTTATAACTTTCCTAAGGCCACCTGGGCCATGCTGGCAGAGCTGGGATTTGAACCTGAGACTGGCCTCTGCCAAACCTGTGCTGTTGATCTCATGATACCATGGTTCTGCAGAACACTCTGTGCTTCTGTAGTAACTTAACTTACTCCCAGGGAGTAGATTCAGCTTTGGGAGAGGCTGTTTCACAAGGTTGATACATTTTCTCAAATCTCCTCTTTCAGGATCAAGGTTCAGATGGAAATTTTCTTATTAGATCTTCTGAAACCATAAGTGGTCTGAACATTGTTTCAGTGATCAAACTAGTATCAAACTTGGACTCAGAGAACCAGACCAGAGCAGTGGAAAGATCCAGAGTTCTGGGTAACGGTACAGCCTTCCTGAGAAATCTGTCAGCGAAATCACTGTTGAGTTGCGTTAGATGTTAGTTCATTGTTTTTAAGTAACTTAGTTTCTTTGATTTTTTTGGCAAAAATTGGTCCTGGCTACATTTTACGTATTTACCACTTTCCTCATAGAAATATAGTCCTCGCTACTTGGGTCATTGCTATCAAAACTAAACAAGTTCTAGGCTAGTAAAAAAATTTGAGCATTACTGTTTTATGGACCAATTTATAAAACTGTCAACTTTCTAGATGGTATTTTTTTATTTGTGGATTTTTCTCAGAAAATTCCATGATTCAAAAGCCTTTTTTTTACAGTTCATTACACAATTTTACCCCCACGATATCCCTGCTGATTGTGTGCAATTCTTCCAGTTTTTCTTATTTTCATTGCAAAGAACAAAAGGGATAAAGGCAGTGGAATGGCTTGTTAAGAAAAGCCAAGTTCTGGGAGAAATTGGCAGGCACCACTCAATCATTGGTTTAGGAAAAGCGCTTCTAAATCCTTGTTTGTTTGTTTGTTTGTTTTTTTAAACATCTTTATTGGGGTATAATTGCTTTACAATGGTGTGTTAGTTTCTGCTTTATAACAAAGTGAATCAGTTATACATATACATATGTTCCCATATGTCTTCCCTCTTGCGTCTCCCTCCCTCCCACTCTCCCTATCCCACCCCTCCAGGCTGTCAAAAAGCACCGAGCTAATATCCCTGTGCCTTGCGGCTGCTTCCCCCTAGCTATCTACCTTACTACGTTTATTAGTGTGTATATGTCCATGATAAATCCTTGTTTGGATGGCAGGATTGAATGTGAAATTTGGGGGGCGTTCTGATCCAGATGCTTTTCTTGTTCCCTAGCAAGTCTACGTTTTCTTTTTTTTGGGAGGATGAAGACAGAAAAATGAAAGGTAGCAAAACTCAGTTTTTCTTTAGTTTTTTATTGAGTGATTACTCTAGTCCACCCATGTTTTGCATGTACTGCTTTTCATAATTACTAGTTAGCGTATTTGAATATACAATTGAGCATCATCACCTAGATAAAAGCATGACCAGTTTCAAAGCCTGGAGTACATGTGCAAAGAACTATTTCCCTGGATAGAGGTGCTCAAGGCTGAAGATGACCTTGACAATCTTGTCTTTACTGCCAAGAACGTGTTCAAATGCCTAGGTGCATACTTCCCATATATCTTTAAAGTCTAGGACATTTTTTTTTGTCTTCTTTTTCCTCTCTGTTTTCTTCTGCAGTATTTATCCGACTTGTGTTCCATTTTCTTTAATGTAGTTCTCTGCTCCTTGGTTGGCAGATAGTCTTATAAACAAAAAGGGTTTGTAATAGACTATTACCAGGATGAATGGAGCCTTTGGACACTTGCCCAGAATCTGTCTGTATCCTTTGATATAAGAACATTGGATTGTTAGTTTGAATTGGAGGGAGTAGTTTGGCTGCAATAAAGGTTACAAGGAGGAGGAGAGACAAAAACGATGAGGGTGTTGTTTTGTCTTTCTTGCCTATACAATGGAATGGGTTTGAGTTCATTGCTTAATGGGGCAATGGTCAGTAGTTGCTGTAATTTTTTTTCTTATGAGAGTCTTTAGGGATTCTAGTGCCCAATCAGTTGTGTTGCAGAACCTCGGTGTCACATTATGGCACAGAATGGAAAAGATGGAAGTCTCTAAGCACTGTTTTGGCACCTTTGGAATTGGCGTCATGGAGGATTCTCTGGAGACCCATACTCTTGCATGGACACTGGCATTCACAGGGTGGATGTGGTGAGAAGTTGCTGGGGGGGAGCTCAAAACACCTATGGAGGCAGTTGGTGCAGGAGAGGGAGAACATGGCAGTTCTGTGTGGTGGCTATTGCTGACATATCGGTTCATGGGCATGTGTGAAGCATTCTTTTGGGAGTGACAGCGTCTGGGGAATATTTTAAACATCCCTTAGAACCACTGCAATTCAGGAGTCGAGCAATCTGTTATTCCTGTGAGGAAAGAGTTGGTTGTTCTCAAGTTACATATTAATTTGTTAAGCGTGGTGAGTGTCCAGAGCTGTGATTGTCTGAAATTTTAACTTACTTGCAAACTAAGGAGTCAGCCTGCGACAATTTCATGGATGCTGGTTGAAAACATAAGACTCCTGGGTAGAGACCACAGACCTCCTTATTCATGGCTCCCCAGGCAGCGTGAGCGTCATGATCTCCTTGGTTCCCCTTGTCCCCAAGTCCAAAGGATGATGCAGAAGAGGTCCAATGGGATAGCTGTGCATATAATGGGTTTGTGTCATGGTTGAGGAACCCTAAGCTTCGGAAACTCCAGTTTTTTAAAGGGGCTGCTGATAAACCTGACCAACTTTTGCCTCAGAGGGAGACATTACCTGTCTTACATTGGTCAGGAAACAAATCTGTCCTCTGTCCCAGAGGAAGATACTATCTCTAGCTTCCAAGGCTGTTTGCTATTCAAACATTCTTGACAAGATAGTCTAGGAAAAAACTGTCAACGCCTCTTCTCAGAAAACTTGCAGGAACATGAGAAACCTATGAAGAGTTGACCCCAATGATATGTTCAAAAGACTCATATTTTTATAGTTATTGCATTTAGGTAATGCCTGAAATCAACGGAGTAATACTAATCACAGTAAAACAGGAGGAGTGTTTTGGGGGCATATCAGTTTTTTATGTCTCCCACTGAGGCTTTCCCTCCTGTGACCTGTAACTTGGATAGATTTTCCAGGGTGGTACCTTTTTTCTCTTGTTATTAAGGATCATCTGCCACAGACACTTAGGATCTGTCCACAGTGCTAATTGGGATACAAAGAAAAGGCTTTAGACTAAATGTTCCAGTGTCCATTAAAGAATAGTGACAGGAACCAGAAGCTATCATATCCTGTCACTATGTAATATGCTGGATCACCTCCCCAGATTAACTAGGGAATAATGAAAAGTCTATGTGTGAGTGAGTGAGTGAGTGTATGTGTGATGTGTGATATGTGTGTGTGTGTGTGTGTGTGTGTGTGAGAAGAAGAGAAAAGGGGGAAAGGGAAGAAGGGAGAGGGAAGAGGAGGAGAGGGGTGCTGATCACAGCCAGCATTCAGAGAGTATGCACATATATGTGCTTTGATGCCGTTGGGCTAGTGAGGCTCACTTAAACGGCATTTTAAAGCTCTTAAATTTATCCTCTCACACCTTCAAGACCTGCAAATGATGATCCAACCTTTTGGATGGTGATTCTCTTGGATAAACATGAAATTAGCCTCAGAAACACCTTCTCTTAATTCAGATATTGCTTAAATCATGGACTTACAGTATTCCAAAGTCCTAAAGGTTTTGCAGGTAGGAGGAAAAAGGAAGTCAGTAGTTTAAGTATTTGAAAACAAAGTGAAACAAGGAAAATAATATATACTTTACAGGAAGAGCCTCTTAAGCCTGTTTGTGGCTAATCTGTTAGCTATTCTTTGGCTAAGGTGGAATGAATGTATTGTAAGAGCGGCTCTATCGAGCACAGTGTGATGATAGCTTAATCTGACTGTGGCCGTGGCTCACAGATCACTGTACCCAGTCAATACTCTATTATTGCAAGTTAAGTGGTTTGCTACAGTATTCCACGCACAGGGTATTAGAAGCTGTGTTTCCTAATTTCCTAAGCAGTAATGGTATGAGCAGTATGCATTTTTTATGATAAAAACTAACAATTGCCTCCACAGAGTTAATGGTTTTTTATGTACCATTGGTACAGGAGATTCAATCATAAATCAGAGCAAAATTAAATGTAAAATGTACTAAATTTTGAAAGAATTAGATTTTCTTTGCAGAGACCGAAGTCTTCAGTTTTGCTTGGAATCAAATTTTGGTTTTCTTCCCAGTGCTTTTATTTTTTCATTTTATTTAAATGGGTATGCTGTTTCTTGATTAAAATTGATTCCAAATAATTATAACAATAGTAAATCACAGCATGAGCCTGGGTGTTCTTTGTAGCTCCTGGAGGCTGTCTCCATCCAGCCTTTCTGTGCTCTCCAGTTTTTAAGTGTTAACTATATCTGCGGCACAGACGGGGTTATGAACCACACAACAAAGGCTGTGGAGTGAAAGATCATTCCTCCTTTCAAATGGCAGCTGTTTGCACAGGTTGGCGACCCTGAGCAGGACAGAACTTCCTTGGCGGATTGCTTATCTGCTCATTTTACAGTAAATAGAAAGTAAGAAAGGACAATGGCTTTTCCTCATTAGGAGCCTTGGTGAGGATCAGGAGCCCTAGCCCAGGAAGGTGGGAGAGCAAGGGGTGGTTAGTGAGAAGGGACATGGGTGTTTCATTCAGACTGAAGGTAGAATTAGAGCTGCCCGTGGGTGATACGAACGGGAAGTTCAAAGTCACCATAGTTAAGCTTATACTCTTCTCTCCTGGAGGTCTCCTTTTTGCTCCTCTCGCACGCACATCTACTTCATTTTTCTTTCTGCAGTTGGGCTTTTTATGCATCTTTCTGCATGTGCAGAATATGGTGGCTTCAAAGGGTCTCAGTTTCAGTGACCAGTCCCACCTGCTAGGTCAGAGTCAGGCCCAAAGGCTGTCAGGAGCTGGGCCACACCTTAATTACCAGGTAGTGATGGGACAGTGGCAATATGCAGAGTGCATTTCTTCCTTAAAAGCATTCAACTTAAACAATATTAGTATAGGTAAAGCTAAACACAACCAGAGGGACTTCCCTGGTAGTCCAGTGGTTAAGACTTCGCCCTCTAATACAGAGGGTGTGGGTTTGATCCCTGGTCGGGGAGCTAGGATCCCACATGCCTCACAGCCAAAAAAACAAAACATAAAACAGAAGCAATATTGTAACGAATTCAATAAAGTCTTTAAAAATGGTCCACATCAAAAATATCTAAGAACAAACAAACAAAACCACACACACAACTAGACTCTGCAGGCCAAATGGAGTCTTGAGGCTGCCAGTGTAAGATTCCTTACACCGGGCTTTCTTAGACCATTTCTCAAATTCAGGGGATACCTAACTTTGTCAGCAGGGATGGGTCTAGGGTTAGGTGAGTGGAGCCTCAGCAAAATTTAAGGCAATGACTAAAATTATCAATAATCTGGATAAATAATACTTCAATGTAATATTTTACGAAATAAAAATTAATGTAAAAAATTCCGTGGTGAACAGAATACAAAATTTTGAATAAAAGGAGGATCACTATTACTGATTTTTTTCTTTTTGCCTCAGGTTCTAGTATGGCTCAGAGCAGCATGGTTTGCCAGGTGTCTACCCCTAGGCCAGTTAGTTATGGGCAGGAGAGTGAGTACCATTAATACCCTGTGGGTGAAGGGGGTGTCTGTTCTCAGCAGTAGGGATGTGGGCTAGGCAGGCAAATCCCAAAAGATGTCTGCTAAAGGATATTAGAGCATGATACTTTCTTCTGGGATATGGTCCTTGTATTAGCCAGCTCGGGCTGCCAGAACAAAATACCATACACTTGATGGCTTAAACAAGAGAAATTTGTTTTCTCACAGTTCCGGAAGTTGGAAGTCGAAGATCAGGGTGCCAACACTGTCAGATTCTGGTGTGGCCTCTGTCCCTGGCTTCCAGATGACTGCCTTCTGCCTGTGTCCTCACATGACCTTTCTTCTTTGTGTGTGTGTGTGTGTGTGTGTGTGTGTGTGTGTGTGGAGAGAAACTCTCTGGTGTCTCTCCTTGTAAGAACACTAATCCTATCATGAGGGCTCCACCCTCATGGCCTCATCTAACCGCAATTACTTCCCAAAGACCCCCTTTCCAAATACCATTACATGGAGGTTGGGGCTTCAACATGTGAATTTTGAGGGGACATAAACATTCAGTCTCTAATAGCCTCCCCATATTAGGAATATACTCCAAACATCGTTAACTCCCCTTTAGTCATCTTTCCTGAATTTGTCATATATAAATTAATCTTTTCTTAAAAAAATCTAGTTATCTTTTGACAGTTGTGTCAACATATAAGCTCAATAAAGTTAAGGTTTTGGGGCTTCCCTGGTGGTGCAGTGGTTGAGAGTCCACCTGCCGATGCAGGGGACACGGGTTCGTGCCCTGGTCCAGGAAGATCCCACATGCCGCGGAGCGGCTGGGCCCGTGAGCCGTGGCCGCTGAGCCTGCGCGTCCGGAGCCTGTGCTCTGCAACAGGAGAGGGAAAAAAAAAAGTTAAGGTTTTGTCATTGACTTCTTATTCCAAATAAGTTGCCACAAGAGTATATTTTTGCAAAGCTGAATTAATCATCAGAAGAATGACTCAAAGATTTAACTAGAAAATGAAGTTTGGGTACTTAACCATTTCTGAAACCCCTGGGACCTGACCAGCAATTACTCTTCCCACCCATAAGAAGACAGAAACATTTAGCATGTGGTTTTTCTTTCCCACCTAAAATCAATCAGAATTATGTCACTTTGTAGCTTACTGTAGTCAATCAAAATATGCCTAGTTCTTCTAGTTGTAAATCTGCTAAAGACATTTTTCAGAAAGGCCTGTCAAATTATTAAGTGATAGGAATATTGGTAGAGAAAATAATTCCTTTAGACATTTTGTAGGGACTAAAAAAATTAAGGAATTCTTTTTTTTTTTTAAATCTCCTCAAGAGCTGTTTTGGTTTTGATGTTCAAACACCATATTGGAGAACATTTCAACTGTGAATATAATCCTGAAAATACTTTGAGCCCTGACAATATCTGTCCTGGGTAGCCTTGTATCAAGATGGCAAACAAATCCTGGAAAAATTGGGAAGTATTTTTGTTTTCAGAATGCTTTATATGCAGTTCCCCAGAAACAGCTCAAAAAGACAGATACTCTTTTCTAAAAGGCTGCTGGTTTAGCACTTCCCAACTTACAAAAGTTGGAATTTCCCACTGGCTCAGTAGAGGGATTTGTATCACTTATTTTAGATTCACTTAATAGCACATTTGTGTTGGAGATAAAGCATGAGTCCCACCAGACAAGTAAGATTGTTCTTAAAAATTGGCCTCCTGGGACTTCCCTGGTGGCTCAGTGGTTAAGAATCTGCCTTCAAATGCAGGGGACATGGGTTTGAGCCCTGGTCCAGGAAGATCCCACATGCCACAGAGCAACTAAGCCCATGCGCCACAACTATTGAGCCTGAGCTCTAGAGCCCGTAAGCCACAACTACTGGGCCTTCATGCCACAACTACTGAAGCCCGCACCTCTAGAGCCCGTGCTGTGCAACAAGAGAAGACACTGCAATGAGAAGCCTGCAAACTGCAATGAAGAGTAGCCCCCTCTCGCTGCAACTAGAGAAAGCCCACATGCAGCAATGAAGACCCAATGCAGCCAATAATAAATAAATTTATTAAAAAAAAAAATTGGCCTCCTTCTCTCTCCCCACCATATATACTCAGATCTAAAGTAGAGTCTTCTAAATGTTATTTCACCACTAGATATGACATCCTATTTTAAACCAGCAGCAGTAGCTGCTGTTTCTCTTTGTAGAGAACATGGTTGGATGTACAGCAATCAGATCTGTGAAGACTGGTGAGTTTTCAGTTCCTTAAGTGAAGTCCTAACTGTAGTTACCCCATCCCCCCCTTTGTATTGGTGTAGATGGGAATGAGGGTGAAGTAGGTGGTAACACATGGAAAAGTACCATAAGGTTTTTAAAAAAAAAACATTGCTGAGTAACACTTGCCTAATCACATGTGACCTCAGTATATTCATTGCATTTTGTTTTCACTTTTGCCCTGGCATTCATCATAGTCTATCCTTCTTTTCCCCTCCTACTTGCCACCTTCATTACAATTTTTTTTTTTTTTTTTTTTTTGCGGTACGCGGGCCTCTCACTGTTGTGGCCTCTCCCGTCGTGGAGCACAGGCTCTGGAAGCACAGGCTCAGCGGCCATGGCTCACGGGCCCAGCCGCTCCGCGGCATGTGGGATCTTCCCGGACCGGGGCACGAACCCGTGTCCCCTTCGTCAGCCGGTGGACTCTCAACCATTGCGCCACCAGGGAAGCCCATAATTTTTTAATTAAGACTTTTTTTAGAGAGAAATTTTTTTCATAGCAAACTTGAGGGGAAGGTACAGAGGTCTCCCAAATACCCCCTGCTCCCATACATGCATATTCTCCCCATTATCAGCATCTCCCACATAAGTGTACATCTGCTAAAACTGACGAACCTACATTGACACATCATAATCACCCAAAGTCCATTATTTACCTTGGTGTTCACTCTTAATGTTGTACATTCTGTTATTTTGGACAAATATATGGTGACATGTACCCATCATTACAGTATTATACAGAGTATTTTCACTGCCCTAAAAATGTCCTGTGCTCCATGTGTTCATCCCTCCCTACCTACCAAAAACTTGGTAACTGCTGATCTTTTTACTGTGTCTATAGTTTTGCCTTTTCCAGAATATCATATTCTTAGAATCATACAGTACATAGCCTTTTTGGATTGGCCTCTTTTCACTTAGTAATATGCATTTAAGATTCCTCCATGGGCTGCCCTGGTGGTGCAGTGGTTGAGAGTCCGCCTGCCGATGAAGGGGACACGGGTTTGTGCCCCGGTCCGGGCAGATCCCACATGCCGCGGAGTGGCTGCGCCCATGAGCCATGGCCGCTGAGCCTGTGTGTCCGGAGCCTGTGCTCCGCAACAGGAGAGGCCACAACAGTGAGAGGCCCACGTACCGCAAAAAGTATTTTTTAGATGTGATTAACATTTGCAAGCAGTAGACTTTGAGTAAAGTAGATCATTCTCCATAATGAGGGGATGCCTCGTCCAATCAGCTGAAGGCCTTACGAGCAAAGACAGATTCCCTAAGGAAGAAGCAATTCTGTCTTGAGATTGTAGCATGAAAACCCTGCCTGAGTTACCAGACTGCCTGGCCTGCCTTGTGGAATTGGACTCAAGACTGCCGTGTTATCTTTTACCTGAATTTTCAGTCTGCCAGCTTACCCTACAGATTTTTTTTTTTTTTTTTTTTGCAGTACACGGGCCTCTCACTGTTGTGGCCTCTCCCGTTGCGGAGCACAGGCTCCGGACGCGCAGGCTCATTGGCCATGGCTCACGGGCCCAGCCGCTCCGCGGCATGTGGGATCTTCTCGGACCAGGGCACGAACCCGGGTCCCCTGCATCGGCAGGTGGACTCTCAACCACTGCACCACCAGGAAAGCCCTGTTCCCTTGTTTTTTTGTCTAATTGTTCTATCTATTCTTGAAGGTGGGGATTTGAAGTCTCCAGCTATTTTTGTTGAATTATATATTTCTCCCTTTAATTATTTCAGTTTTGACTACATTTATTTTGGGGCTGTGTTAGTTGAATATATGTTTATAATCGTTATGCCTTCTTGATGGATTGACCTTTTCATCATTATAAAATACCTTTTTCTCTAATAACAATTTTGTCTTAAAGTTTAATTTGCCTGATAAAAGTATATCCACTCCAACTTATTTTGGTTACTCTTTGCATGGTATGTCTTTTATTGTCCTTTTACTTTTCACCTACTTGTGTCTTTGAGTGTAAAGTGTATCTCTGGTAGACAACATATAGTTGGAATATATATATTTTAAAAATCCATCTGTCAATATCTGCCTTTTGATTGGAGTGTTTAACCTGTTTATATTTAGTGCAAATTACTGCCAAGGTAGGATTTATGTCTGCAGGTTTGCTATTTATATCTCTATGTCTTTTGTCCTTTTTGTTTCTCTGTACCTCCATACTGTTTTTTTTTAATATTTATTTATTTGGCTGCTCGGGTCTTAGTTGCGGCATGTGGGATCTTTAGTTGCAGCATGTGGGATATTTTAGTTGCAGCATTGGGATCTAGTTCCCTGACCAGGGATCGAACCTGTGTCCCCTGCATTGGGAGCGTGGAGTCTTAACCACTGGACCACCAGGGAAGTCCCTCTATACTGTTTTGCTTTGTGTTAATTAGATATTTCTTAGTATAACACCTGAATTCCCTAAGGCTGCTGGTTTCCACAGCTATTCTCTTTGTTAGACCGTTGGTTTTCAAGGCTATTGCAGAGCTGGGTAGAGGGTGATGGAATAGGTTAGGAATAGGTTACATTAAAACACCTCAAATCTCATTGTCCTTATGAGACTCAGATGTTTTCCTTGAATAAACACTCCTTGGATTGTTTTATGTCATTCTTTAATTTCCAGTGGTCTGAATAAGTTGATTTTGACAATTTTTGCTAGTGTTCCACTGTTGTTTTTTTGTTTTTTGTTTTGCTGTACGGGGGCCTCTCACTGCTGTGGCCTCTCCCGTTGTGGAGCACAGGCTCCGGACGCGCAGGCTCAGCGGCCATGGCTCACGGGCCCAGCCGCTCCATGGCCTGTGGGATCTTCCCGGACCAGGACACGAACCCATGTCCCCTGCATTGGCAGGCGGACTCTCAACCACTGTGCCACCAGGGAAGCCCCTCCACTGTTTTTATAGAGTGGTTTTTCAGGTATCCTTTTCCCACCATTCCAAATTTCTAGAGATTTCTTGAAACCTTTTTTGTTCTTTCTTTTGACTGTATTTATTCTTTGAGTATATATTTAAAAAAAATAATAAATGTATGCTCTTTTTTCCTGAGCACAATAGACAAGATATTTTATCTCTCTGAGGATATTATTAATTTAAAATATTTTTTTTCACCCTATACGATCTCCATTTTCTCTAATTGGCCTCAGTGTCTTCATTTTGTCCTCTCTTCAGACAACAATGGCAACTGTAGTAGCAACCATTTATTAAACACTGACTCTGCACTAGTTCCTCTTCTAGTGCCTTACACATATTAACTTATTTAATACATACTAACTTATTTAATCTTCACTTTAACTATTGGAGATATCATTTTCTTAATTTTACAGGTAACAAAGCTGAGACATAAAGAAGGTAAATACTTGTACATAGTACAAAGTTGCAGAGTTGCAATTCAGGTATAGTCTGACTTTCACATCTTCTTTCTCAAATATTAGCCCATACTTGGGTCATCTGCTCATATGTACCAGTGGGGTTATGAATATTTTGAGCATATGTGTGAGGCTTGTTGACTATGGCGGTGTTATCTGTAGGGTAAATTGGGTACTTCTTGGCTTTTCTGATGGTTACTTTAGAATGTAGCCTTTTCTTGTCTACTAGTAAATTATCACTTGTCCATCAGCTTTCCATCCTTCAAAATTTTTTTGTTTAGTTCTTACTTTTTTTCTTTTTACATTTGTGTGTTTATGCCTTAGGGAGGAAAAAGGTTTACTATATTTTAGAAGGGTTTTGGGAAGGACCAGAATTAATTGCATGTTTTCAATACACTGTCCTTTTAATCATTTTAAGCATACTTAAAAAAAAATGATCTCTGACAGTTTTATTTTCTGAAGTTTTGGGGTGGGGCATCTAGTTCTTCTTTTTATCTGCTGATCTATCATGAACATTAGATTTTTCCTCTTGAGCTCTATAATTTTGTTTTGCATGTACATTATCAGTAGAGCTTTTTCCATGGGATTTTTATGCGGTTTGGGCTGAGTCTTTCTCTACTGAGGTAAATTTCTCCTTTTCTCCTGCCAGGTGTTCCAGGATAACTTTTTATGTTAATTTCTTGCCTTAGGAATACAGGACCCTGCAAAGACAGTATAAAATAAACCCAAACTCATGGGAAGAAAGGCTTCAGGTTAAGAATTTTCAGGGAAGGCTTCCCGCACTCCTCCTGCCTGGAATGTAGAACTGCATCTGCCTCTTTATTACCTTCCTGTGCCAGTGAGCATACAAAACACCATTTAATTGAAAGTGCAGTCCTCTGAAGGTTCTGGATTAAGGGTGAAGGTCTCATTTTCAACTGTCTGTTTCACATAGGTCCCAGGTCTTATGTCCTATGTGTGCAGCTATTAAAATCGAAGACCCTGGGCTGAGACCAGACCAATCCCTTCCCCAATCACCAAACCAGGACAACTTGGTACCGTCTCACTGAGTTTCCTTCCATCTTCATTTTTGATTCCTGGGGATTTTCCTTAGTTTTAAGCTCAGACATGTATTTAAAAGGATACTTGTGATTTTTTAACCAGAATATCTATATATTTTATAACAGGAGGTATTCCGGTTATCTGATCTGATATTTTTGCTTGAAGCCCTAAAATTAACTTTTCTTGCTGAATTATTTCATGTATACTCCATAGATGTTATCCTTACATTGAAAGTATGTGTAATATTTTCCATGCCATTGGGGCTAAATCAAAGAATATATATTTTACTCAGCTTTATTGAGATATAATTGACATATAACACTGTGTAAGTTTAAGGTGTCTAATGTGTTGATTTGATACAGTTATATACTTAAGAAAACTTAAAGGGGTGTGATGGATTGTACTGTGGAAAACCTATCAAATATATCCTCTGTCTCTTCGGAAAGCTTCACAACTGACAGAAGTTATAGAAGGAGGTAAATTTGGGCTTGCTATGAGGAAAACCTCTTGCTGACCAGAGGCAGCTGCACATGAAAAGATAGTCCACCTTACAAATGGTTGATGACTTTGTCCTTTTCTCATCATTGGGAGTGGTCAAACACAGGTAGACATTATCTTATCTGTAATAGTTAAGTTCTCAGACTCTAAATGTAGGTTTCAGTACTTGTGGTTACATTTAGGACCCACCCAGATAATCCAGGGTAACCTTTTACCATTTCAAGATCCTTAACTTAATCATATCTGTAAAATTCTTCTTTGCTATATAAGGTAACATTCACAGATTCCGGTGTTTAGGACAGGGTTATCTTTTGGGATCCATTATTCAGCTTACTACAGCAAGCTTTGTGGACGTCAAACAAATATCTTCATTGCCCTAATACCACTCTTTACAGTATCTTGGGCAAGTGTCCTCCAGCCTCCACTTGAGTAATGTGACTGTTAGGGAACTAATATCATTGACCATTAGTTTGTACTACAATAACCTTTAGCCCTTTCCTATTCTCAAGAATCTATGGTTTTGGAATTACTGTTTTCAAGTTACTTTTTCGGGAACTGATTTATATTTACTAACTTCCATTTGTACCATCTATTACAAAAAAGAATATGCTAATATGCTAAACTCAGGTGAATTTATCCCAATCCATGCCTGAATGGTTGAGGTTTTACAGTGACCTATCACATTTAAAATAAAGAAATATATTAATCAAAATTCTTAAGTTTGCAAGTGTTAAAAAATAACCAAGTGACTTAAGCAATGACAAGAATTTATTGGCTCACATACCAGAAAAGGCTTGGAATAGGTAGAGCGTCGGCAGGATCTGGGGCTCAAATGGTGACTTGTTTGCTTAGGACTTGGTCTCTTCATCTCTGAGTTCTGGTTCTTTTTGATTGATTGTATTCAGCCAGCTAATACTTAGATGGCTAGATTATCACCAGGATGACCCAAGCAACCTTGATATCTTCTTAGACCTCAGTGGAAGAAGCTCCATTTTTTCAACTGTTTTTAGAATTTGCATTTATTGGGCTGGCCAAGGTCATAAGCCCAACCTTGGATCATGTCAGACCCATTGAAACTGCAGGGACATAGGGTAAGGAGTGATGGTTCTCCTTTAAAATATTAAAAAGCCACTATCAGAAAAAGGGACATATTTGTTGGTCAGGCCACAATAACAGATGCAATACGCAAAACATTACATGTAATATGCAAAACATTACATATGCTATATGTAATCATAGTTTCAGCTCCAAGTTTAGCCGGAGGCTTATGGAGTCAATCCCGTTGCTTTTAAAGCCGTGCATCAGGCTCTGGGTACCTTTATGTTTGTTTACATATTTAGATAAAATTTGCCAGATGGGACAAATCCATCGGTGCTGCCTAGCCAGTAAGCTGGCTTGGTGGAAGTGATCAGAGAATGTGGGTAAATTCATCTTTGAACAAATGAATTAAATATGCACAGTAAATGGTTTGATGCACAGCAGGAAATTGCTGCCTAATCGTTGGGGAAGAAAGCAAAGCCAGCAGAGCAGCAAGCCTCACGCAGTCACTCCTGTGGTAGGGTCTGAGAGGTGGCCATAGCCAGGAGGCTAGCAGAGTGCTTTGTAGCACAGCGCTCATCTGAGTGTGCAATATGTTACCTACAGCTGGATCTGGCATAATCATCCCTGACTAATGGGAGGCGAGAGGAGGGGGTTCAAGCGCTGAATAAATAAATTACTTAATTACATATTATCAGAGAGAAGAACAGATGGTCAACTTAGCCCATCTCCTGATGCCTTTGGCTTTGGAACGAAGAATAGATCCTCAGAGACTGTAGCAGGTTGGGCTCTTGATCCTGTATATCCGTTGGTCCTACCAGAGGCTCATGGTCTTCAGGAATAAACAGGCTCATTTCTCCAAGGCTGAAAGGCACTGGGTGCTCTGGTGCCCACTCTAAGCTGAAGCTGGACAGGCCTAAGCAGGTCGGCATTTTCCACTCTGTTAATTTTGGCACCGGATGGAGGTGGAAATGGATTTCATTTCCTGCAAAATGGTTGAAAAGTGATTTTCAAATGAGGATCTAATCAAATGTGAAAGGGGTAGTTGAGCATTTACTTAATGTGCTCAGGAGCATCTCCTATCACTGCAGACCGTATGCTCGTTTTCCTCAGCTTTGGATGTCCCCATGGAGAATCCACTTCTTCTTCTGAGTACTGGTTGCTCTGGTGTTAGAGGGAAGTATAGCTGGGGTTGTATTTTGGAAGCACCATGTTTGTTTTCAGATGATTCTGTTTGGTATGGTAGGATCTGCAGAGCACTTGTTCCCAAATGCTGGTCTGGGGATGTGGTTGCAGCAGAATCACCTGGGTTGTTTATTAAAGGTACGTGTTCTTTAGCTCCAGGCATAGAGATTCTGTTTCACTCAGTTTGGGGTAGGATCTGGGAATCTATGTTTCTAAAAAGCTCAACAAATGATTATGAAGCAAGTGTGGAGATCACTGTGTATCAGTTGAGGGGCAGGAAACAGACAGTAAATTCAAAAGGGTTATTAAAGAGATTTTAATAATGAGTTATTTACAAAAGTGTGGGCAAGTTTATTTTTTTTTGTTATATTTAATGTTTAGCATTTTTATTTTTATTTTTTTTTTACATCTTTATTGGAGTATAATTGCTTTACAATGGTGTGTTAGTTTCTGCTTTATAACAAAGTGAATCAGTTATACATATACATATGTTCCCACATCTCTTCCCTCTTGCGTCTCCCTCCCTCCTACCCTCCCTATCACCCCTCCAGGCAGTCACAAAGCACTGAGCTGATCTCCCTGTGCTATGCGGCTGCTTCCCACTAGCTATCTACCTTACGTTTTGTAGTGTATATATGTCCATGCCTCTCTCTCGCTTTGTCACAGCTTACCCTTCCCCCTCCCCATATCCTCAAGTCCGTTCTCTAGTAGGTCTGTGTCTTTGTTCCTGTCTTACCCCTAGGTTCTTCATAACATTTTTTTTCTTAAATTCCATATATATGTGTTAGCATACGGTATTTGTCTTTCTCTTTCTGACTTACCTCACTCTGTATGACAGACTCTAGGTCTATCCACCTCATTACAAATAGCTCAATTTCATTTCTTTTTATGGCTGAGTAATATTCCATTGTATATATGTGCCACATCTTCTTTATCCATTCATCCGGTGATGAACGCTTAGGTTGTTTCCATCTCCGGGCTATTGTAAATAGAGCTGCAATGAACATTTTGGTACATGTCTCACAAAAGTGTGGGCAAGTTTAAAGGAAACTATTAAGGGATGATGGGCCCCCACAGCTAGCAATAGCAGGAAACAGGTGCAAAGGGCAGGAGTAGTTATCAGAACTTGTTCAGACTTAGAGGACTTCTGGACAAGAACTGTGGACCAACCCGTGGTCCAGCAGAGAGAAAAATCTTTTTCTCCTTTTGCTCTTTGATCTCAATCTGGTGCTTTCCATTGGCTAAATCCAAAGGGCCAGGGAGTCCAGATGACATAGCCAATAAAAATCAGACTCCTGAGATGCAAAGCAGGATGAAGAAGGCTGGAGAGTGGACCTAGAGGGGCAAACAGAGAATATCTACCATGCGTTGGTATAGATAACATTTTCTAGTCACACATTTGTGTGCTAGGTTGTGGATGGCAAATGTATGGATCTATTTTGTTCTGCAGACATATTTCTTTTCTCAGTGTAAAATTGCCTCTACAATTTCATCATAGAGTCTAGAAACTCTGAAAGAGCATGGGTGACATCTTTAGAATTATCTTCCTCTGTCCCGCCCGCGGTTCAGTCCGTTCACATTCTGTCTCTCGAAAAGGCTACGAGAAGAATATTTTGGAAGATCACAGTTGTCTGCCTGGTTGTCAACTTTAAATTTGGCAATATACCTATAGTATACTTTATCCTCTCTTATTCAGTAATTGTGGGCCTATCATTCTGATTTTTATTATTTATTTATTTTGACTGAGCAGCATGTGGGATCTTAGTTCCCCATGCCCGCTGTATTGGAAGTGCGGAGTCTCAACCACTGGACAGCCAGGGAAGCCCCGGGCCTATCATTCTATATTCTATGAATTTACTTATATTTTCCATGAAGCTATTTTTATTTGTAACGAATGTGCTGACTATTCAGGCTGACTGTTCTAAACATAGCTCCTTAAAGAAGCCACATTGCTATACCTCCTAAAAGACTGAATTCAGCCATGTTGCTTGGTTTTGATTTTATGTTCTATATTTCGTTCACTGTATTTAAAGCATACTCTGAATGGTCACTTGTAATTAGAACTCCACATCAGAAGGATTGGAATAATTTTGATTTTAGTATGTTGCCTGTGGAAATTTGAGCACATCTTAAAATATAGCACAAAAAGAAAATTTATAGAAATTGTCCATGAGACCCCTGGAGATTTATTTGTGGCTTCCGTTTTAAGTCTCCAGCTCCCTCCCCCAGTGAAGAAGTTTTTGGCATTTAGAGTCCCCCTTGATGATAAAAACTAACAGCTCAAAGACAGAGGCTTTCATTACAGCTATTCATTAGGACACCTGTGCTTGGTTAAGAGGACAATCGCTAGTCTCACCCCAAGGAAGTAATATGTATACTGATTGCTGGCATCTCTTAGCACCTACTGCCTCCTGGCACTTTACCTGCAACTCGCTTATTCCAGTTGCTCAGGCAGGAACCTTGGAGTAAACTTTGATTCTTTATTTTTCTTTATGCTCCACCTAAATCTACCAGAATGTCCTGTTGTCTTTATTTTAAAAACATATTCAGAATCTGACCAGTTCTCACCACCTGCACTGAAGTGCAGTGGTTCAAGTCACCATCCTCTCTCACTCAGATTATTGTGGTCAACTCCTAATTTCTCTACCTGCTTCTTTTTCTTCTCCCAGCCATCTTTTCTCTACAGAGCAAACAGAGAAAGCCTTATGAAAGGTCATGTCATGTAGCTCCTCTGTTCAAAACCCTCTGATGGCTCCCATCTCACTCAGTAAAAGCCAAAGCCATCACCAAAGCTTATAAGGCTTCGCATTATCTTTTCTTCTGCTCTCTCTCTGACCTCATCTCCTTTCACTCTCCCCTTCTCTCATTGTAATCCAGCCACAGGCCGCTCCTGCTGCCGAGCCTTTGTACGTGTCACTCCTTCTGTCTAAAATGTTCTTCCTCCCGTTATCTTCCTGGTTTACTCGCTCATTTCATTCAAGTCTCTTAAAATATGACCCTGTAAGAGAGGCCTTTGCTGATCACCATATACAGAGTGCCCACCATCACTCTGTTTTCACTGCAACTCCGTTATTTTTCTTTATAGGACATATCACCATCTGACATATTTACCTGTTTGTCTCTTCCCCACAAGAATGAAAGCTTCTCGAGGGCTGAGACTGTTGAGTTTAGGGCTGTATCTCTGGCATCTATTTTAGTACATGGCACATAGTTGGTGCTCATCAAATATTGGTTAAATGAACGAGCAGATAAATGAATAAATAAGTTGGTCTTAAGAAGTACATTGTCTAGCATTTAGCAAAAATAACTCGGCAATTTTCCATTTTAAGTAATATTTTATTGAGTACTTATCTGATACTTCACTAAGCATTTTATCAGTCATATTGCCAATGACGGATGCTTTGGTTTATAGACAAGGAGGGGGATATACATATCCTATATACACACTTACATAAAATAAATATATGCGTGCATATATTACATGTGAATGTGTCTGTGAATATATGTATGAATGTATGTGTTTGTGTGTGTATGTGTTCATTAGTGTGTTCGTGTATAAAATTTTTTTGGCCCAGGTAGGAGTTGCCTTCCTATTCAATGTCTCACTGGAAAAGTCTTCATCTTCTGCCCTAGGAGGCAGTGCCAGAGGCAGGACATCAAAGGAGGTGACAGTGGGGACCTGCGCAGTATTGGAGAGACCTGACTGTGGAGTGGATGGGAAATTTATGAAAGGACTGAACAGTATTCCTCATGGGCTTTGTGAACCTGGGGTTACTAACTGCCAGTGGAATAGGGTATAACAAAGATAATGGCCCTTAGTAGGAGTTCAGCCCTCTATTCCTACCTTGGGAGCAGTAGCCTAATAAACCTGAGTGGTCAACATTTATGGTACTCTTCGCTCTCTTCCAGGACCCTTTGAAACATATATTTTTTGAGTTTAGTTTTTGCCTGAAAAATCTGCATCCCATTTGAATGAAATTGAATAAGTTTCAGGGCCCAAGCAGCATGTCTTCCATCTGAAGCAAAATGGAGATGAATTTCTATTAGATGTTCCCATTATAATCTGTTTCTACCTGTAGTTTTCATCAAAAATTGCTAGGAAGTACCACGTAATGTATGATCAAGATTTTCCCACTGGCAGCAGTGTCCCATTATCTTAGTAAAGAAGCACAAAATAATTAGTCTGTTGCATATAGATAGCAGCTTCTTACAGCGAGTGACTTTAATTGTGGTGAGTAATATATATGGAGTTTGAAGCATTATATATTTCCCTCCCAAGAAGACACCAGTTACTAATTCAGTTGACAAACTAATAATGTTTCAGAAGATTTAATGCAAACTGAACATCATAGTCAATAGCCACTGTAAAATGTCCACTTTATGGCCTTATTTTTGCCTGAGCTTAATTTATGATAATTTGGTGGTTGCATATAGCCTGAAAGTGTGCTCTTGGCTTGAGAATTAGTACTTGGGTATTGCATAAATCATGGCTGAATGTGTCGGCTTCCTCTAATGCTCTTCTCTCTACTACAATTGGAATCCTTCTCGTCTTGTCATTTCCCTTGCCTCATTCATACCTGCGAATTCACGGGGCTCTGAGAGCTCAGTATTTAGAGGACCACTTCCTCATAGAGTAGCATCTTCCAAATGCCAGGTAGAGTGCTTCCAGGCTTCAGAGGGGGAAAATTCAGCAATTCTTTTTATGAGATGGAGTATTTGTACCAACCCACTTTAAGTGCTTTAAAAGAAAATGTAATTCCCCCACCCCACCCTCCCATTTGCCCCTAAACTCTGTGCTAATATAAAAGGTAAGATTTAAAAGTATATTATCTGAATGGTTTCTTTTCAGGACAGGTTTATATTGGTTGTTTTTTTAAATTAATTTGAAAAATAGGACAAGTAAGCTAGCATGTTCTAGGCTGACAGGTAATCTACCTGTGGACCTAAATATGTAATATGAATCCACTAACTATGCTGTAGGATTTAGTTTAGGTGACTGGTCTTCAAAGAAATACATGAGATATTTCAGAATTAATGAGATAATTGCCTACCTTCTACTGCTCTTTATACTCATCTACAAAGATTTAAAATTTTTAGTTGTGATTAGTCATTTTCAGAAGTGATTAAAATTTTAAATAAACAAATATCATACATCTAATTGTGGACAACTGTACTCTAAATGTTGTGGGAAACCATGTTTTAAAATTTAGGTTATTCCGAGGAACTTCCCAGGTGGTCCAGCATTTAAGACTATGTGCTTCCACTGCAGGGGGCGAGGGTTCGATCCCTGCTGGGGGAACTAGATCCTGCATACCGTGCAGTGTGGCAAAAAAAAAAAAAATTTAGGTTATTCTCTTGAACACCCCCAAATCATAATTCACATGTTACCATCTATTTTTCAGTTGTATAACAATGTTCTTCTACATCAGTTATGCAACTGTCTTCCTTTACTTATGTATGTTATAATCATAATAGCTAACATGAATATAGACTGTACAGAACTTTTATGTGCATTATTGCTTTTAGTCCACATATCAACTCCATGTTTTTGGCATTCTTATTCATAATTTAAATGTAGAAGAAGCAAATTTAAAATGTATTTAAAATTATAATATTTTTCTAATTATAAAATAATAAATATTTATTGTAAGGAATCTGAAGTGCCAAAAGTAGATGTAAATAAGACTGACCAAAGAATAGAAAAGATAAAAATTACAGATAAAAATATCTGTACAGGGGCTTCCCTGGTGGCACAGTGGTTGAGCGTCCGCCTGCCGATGCAGGGGACACGGGTTCGTGTCCCGGTCTGGGAGGAGCCCACGTGCCGCGGAGCGGCTGGGCCCGTGAGCCATGGCCGCTGAGCCTGCGCGTCCGGAGCCTGTGCTCTGCGACGGGAGAGGCCACAGCAGTGAGAGGCCCGTGTACCGCAAAAAAAAAAAAAAATATCTGTACAAATATCAGAAATAAAATAAGTGGATATCACTACAGAGTGTGCAGAATTAAGAGGATAATAAAGAAATCCTACAAAACACTCTATGCATGTGAACTTGACTTTCAGCAATAGATAAAAAGTACTAATTCCTTAAAAAATTTAAATTATTAAACTCACTGAAGATAAAATAGGTAACAGGGTTAGTCTTATTACTATTAAAAAACTGAGTACATAGTTTAAAATCTTTTGTAAAAGAAATCTACAGGCCCAGGTGGTTTCACTGGTGAATTCTAACAAACACTTAAAGAATTAACACAAATTCTATATAATTTCTTCCAGAGAATAGAAGAGGACGGGATACTTCCCAACTCATTTTATGAAGCCAGCATTGTCCTGATATAAAAACAAGACAAAGACATCACAAGGGAAGAAAACTACAAAACAATAAGACAATCTATCTCATGTGTATCACTGTAAAAATTTTCTATAAAATATTAGCAAATTCAATCCAACAATGCATAAAAGGAATAATATAACATGACCAAGCAGGTTTTATTCTGGAAATGTAAAGCTGGCTTAGTATCTAAAAATCAATCAAAGTAATCTACTGAGTTAACACTTTTAAAGAAGAAAAACCATATGATCATATCAACCAACACACACACAAAAAATTGCCAAAATTCAACGTCTATTTCTTATAGTGACTCTCAAAAAACTAGAAATAGAAGGGCATTTCCTTAACCTAATAAAGAGTATTTGTAAAAAAGCCATCGCCAAAATCATTTAATGGTGAGAGACTGAATGCTTTTCCCAGGAAGATGAGTAACAAGGAAAGGATACCTTATCTCACCACTCCCATTCAATACTCTACTAAAAGGCCTAGCCAATGTAATAAACAACAAAAAGAAAGAAACGACATGAATTGAAAAGAAATAAAATTGTCCCTATTTGCAGACATGATTTTCTACATAGAAAAGCCAAGGTGGGCTTCCCTGGTGGCGCAGTGGTTGAGAGTCCGCCTGCCGATGCAGGGGACACAGTTTGTGCCCCGGTCTGGGAAGATCCCACATGCCACGGAGCGGCTGGGCCCATGAGCCATGGCCACTGAGCCTGCGCATGCGAAGCCTGTGCTCCGCGACGGGAGAGGCCACAACAGTGAGAGGCCCGCGTACCACAAAAAAAATAAATAAATAAAAAAAGAAAAGCCAAGGAATTTACAAATAACAGCAGCAGCAGCAGCAACAACAACAACAAAAACAAACCAACTAAATCAAACTGAATAAAAAACTCGTAGAACTAATAGGTGAATTTTACAAGGTTGCAGTCTACTAGTTGTAGTTTTTTATTCCTTCTCTTCTTCTCCTTATATTGGATATAATTTGCTCTTCTTTTTCTAGATTTGTAAGGTAGAAACTAAGATGATTAATTTTTGATCTTTTTTTTTTTTTTTTTTTTTTGCGGTACGCGGGCCTCTCACTGTTGTGGCCTCTCCTGTTGCAGAGCACAGGCTCCGGATGCGCAGGCTCAGCAGCCATGGCTCACAGGCCCAGCCGCTCCGCGGCATGTGGGATCTTCCCGGACCGGGACACAAACCGGTGTCCCCTGCATCGGCAGGTGAACTCCCAACCACTGCGCCACCACGGAAGCCCGAGTTTATTTTTGTGTATGGTGTTAGGGAGTATTCTAATTTCATTCTTTTACATGTAGCTGTCCAGTTTTCCTAGCATAACTTATTGAAGAGACTGTCTTTTCTCCATTGTATATCTTGCCTCTTTTGTCATAGATTATTTGACCATAGGTGCGTGGGTTTATCTCTGGGCTTTCTATCCTGTTCCATTGATCTATATTTCTGTTTTTGTGCCAGTACCATATTGTCTTCATTACTGTAGGTTTGTAATATAGTCGGAGTCAGGGAGTCTGATTCCTCCAGCTCCCTTTTATTCCCTCAAGACTGCTTTGGCTATTCGAGGTCATTTGTGTCTCCATACAGATTTTAAGATTTTTTTTTTGTTCTAATTCTGTAAAAAATGCCATTCGTAATTTGATAGGGCTTGCATTGAATCTGTAGATTGCTTTGGGGAGTGTAGTCATTTTCACAGTATTGATTCTTCAAATCCAAGAACATGGTATATCTCTCCATCTGTTTGTATCATCTTTAATTTCTTTCATCAGTGTCTTATAGTTTTCTGCATAAAGGTCTTTTGTCTCCTTAGGTAGGCTTATTGCTAGGTATTTTATTCTTTTTGTTGCAATGGTAAATGGGAGTGTTTCCTTAATTTCTCTTTCATATTTTTCATCATTAGTGTATAAGAATGCAAGAGATTTCTGTGCATTAATTTTGTATCCCGCAACTTTACCAAATTCATTAATTAGGTCTAGTAGTTTTCTGGAGGCATCTTTAGGATTCTCTATGTATAGTATCATGTCATCTGCAAACAGTGACAGTTTTACTTCTTCTTTTCCAATTTATATTCCTTTTATTTCTTTTTCTTCTCTGATTGCCATGGCTAAGACTTCCAGAACTATGTTGAATAAGAGGGGTGAGAGTGGACATCCTTGTCTTGTTCCTGATCTTAGAGAAGATGCTTTCAGTTTTTCACCATTGAGAATGATGTTTGCTGTGGGTTTGTCGTATATGCCCTTTATTATGTTGAAGTAGGTTCCCTCTATGTCCACTTTCTGGAGAGATTTTATCATAACTGGGTGTTGAATTTTGTCAAAAGCTTTTTCTGCATCTATTGAGATGATTATATGGTTTTTATTCTTCAGTTTGTTAATATGGTGTATCACATTGATTGATTTGCGTATATTGAAGAATCCTTGCATCTCTGGGATAAATCCCACTTGATCATGGTGTATGATCCTTTTAATGTGTTGTTGGATTCTGTTTGCTAGTATTTTGTTGAGAATTTTTGCATCTATATTCATCAGTGATATTGGTCTGTAATTTTCTTTTTTTGTAGTGTCTTTGTCTGGTTTTGGTATCAGGGTGATGGTGGCCTCATAGAATGAGTTTGGGAGTTTTCCCTCCTCTGCAATTTTTTGGAAGAGTTTGAGAAGGATGGGTGTTAGCTCTTCTCTAAATGATAGACGTCACCTGTGAAGCCATCTGGTCCTGGACTTTTGTTCGTTGGAAGATTTTTAATCACAGTTTCAATTTCATTACTTGTGATTGGTCTGTTCATATTTTCTGTTTCTTCCTGGTTCAGTCTTGGCAGGTTATACCTTTCTAAGAATTTGTCCATTTCTTCCAGGTTGTCCATTTTATAGGCATAGAGTTGCTTGTAGTAGTCTCTTAGGATGCTTTGTATTCCTGTGGTGTCTGTTGTAACTTCTCCTTTTTCATTTCTAATTTTATTGATTTGATCCTCTCCCTCTTTTTCTTGATGAGCCTGGCTAATGGTTTATCAATTTTGTTTATCTTCTCAGAGAACCAGCTTTCAGTTTTATTGATCTTTGATATTGTTTTCTTTGTTTCTATTTCATTTATTTCTACTCTGATCTTTATGATTTCTTTCCTTCTGCTAACTTTGGGTTTTCTTTGTTCTTCTTTCTCTAGTTCCTTTAGGTGTAAGGTTAGATTGTTTACTTGAGATTTTTCTTGTTTCTTGAGGTAGGCTTGTATAGCTATAAACTTCCCTCTTAGAACTGCTTTTGCTGCACCCTATAGGTTTTGGATCATCGTGTTTTCATTGTCAGTTGTCTCTAGGTATTTTTTGATTTCCTCTTTGATTTCTTCAGTGATCTCTTGGTTATTTAATAACATATTGTTTAGCCTCCATGTGTTTGTGCTTTTTACGTTTTTTTCCCCCTGTAATTGATTTCTAATCTCATAGCATTGTGGTCAGAAAAGATGCTTGATATGATTTCAATTTTTTAAAATTTACTGAGGCTTGATTTGTGACCCAAGATGTGATCTATCCTGGAGAATGTTCCATTCACACTTGAGAAGAAAGTGTAATCTGCTGTTTTTGGATGGAATGTCCTATAAATATCAATTAAATCTATCTGGTCTATTGTGCCATTTAAAGCTTCTGTTTCCTTATTAAGTTTCTGTTTGGATAATCTGTCCATTGGTGTAAGTGAGGTGTTAAAGTCCCCCAGTATTACTGTCGATTTCCTCTTTTATAGCTGTTAGCAGTTGCCTTATGTATTGAGGTGCTCCTATGTTGTGTGCATATATATTTATAATTGTTTTATCTTCTTCTTGGATTGATCCCTTGATCATTACATAGTGTTCTTCATTATCTCTTGTAACGTTCTTTATTTTAAAGTCTATTTTATCTGATATGTGTATTGCTACTCCAGCTTTACTTTGATTTCCATTTACATGGAATATCTTTTTCCATCCCCTCACTTTCAGTCTGTATGTGTCCCTAGGTCAGAAGTGGGTCTCTTGTAGACAGCATATATATGGGTCTTGTTTTTGTATCCATTCAGCAAGCCGGTGTCTTTTGGTTGGAGCATTTAATCCATTCATGTTTAAGGTAATTATCAATATGTATGTTCCTATTACCATTTTCTTAATTGTTTTGGGTTTGTTTTTGTAGGTCCTTTTCTTCTCTTGTATTTCCCACTTAGAGAAATTCCTTTAGCATTTATTGTAGAGCTGGTTTGGTGGTGCTGAATTCTCTTAGCTTTTGCTTGTCTGCAAAGCTTTTGATTTCTCTGTCGAATCTGAATGAGATCCTTGCCAGGTAGAGTAATCTTGGTTGTAGGTTCTTCCCATTCATCACTTTAAGTATATTATGCCACTCCCTTCTGGCTTGTAGAGTTTCTGCTGAGAATTCAGCTCTTAGCCTTATGGGAGTTCCCTTGTATGTTATTTGTCATTTTTCTCTTGCTGCTTTCAAAAATTTTTCTTTGTCTTTAATTTTTGCCCATTTGATTACTGTGTGTCTTGGCATGTTTCTCCTTGGGTTTATCCTGTATGGGACTCACTGCATCTCCTGGACTTGGGTGACTATTTCCTTTCCCGTGTTAGGGAAGTTTTTGACTATAATCTCTGCAAATATTTTCTTGGGTCCTTTCTCTGTCTCTTCTCCTTCTGGGACCCCTATAATGCGAATGTTGTTGAATTTAACGTTGTCCCAGAGGTCTCTTAGGCTGTCTTCATTTCTTTTCATTCTTTTTTCTTTATTCTGTTCTGCAGCAGTGAATTTCCCCATTCTGTCTTCCAGGTCACTTATCCGTTCTTCTGCCTCAGTTATTCTGCTATTGATTCCTTCTAGTGTAGTTTTCATTTCAGTTATTGTATTGTTCATCTCTGTTTGTTTGTTCTTTAATTCTTCTAGGTCTTTGTTAAACATTTCTTGCATCTTCTCAATCTTTGCCTCCATTCTTTTTCCAAGGTCCTGGATCATCTTCACTATCATTATTCTGAATTCTTTTTCTGGAAGATTGTGTATCTCCATTTCATTTAGTTGTTTTTCTGGGGTTTTATCTTGTTCCTTCATCTGGTACATAGCCCTCTGCCTTTTCATCTTGTCTATCTTTCTGTGAATGTGGGTTTTGTTCCACAGGCTGTAGGATTGTAGTTCTTCTTGCTTCTGCTGTCTGCCTTCTGGTGGATGAAGCTATTTAAGAGGCTTGTGGAAGTTTCCTGATGGGAGGGACTGGTGGTGGATAGAGCTGGCTGTTGCCGTGGTGGGCCGAGCTCAGTAAAACTTTAATCTGCTTGTCTGCTGATGGGTGGGGCTGGGTTCCCTCCCTTTTGGTTGTTTGGCTTGAGGCAACCCAACACTGGAGCCTACCTAGGCTCTTTGGTGGGGCTAATGGCAGCCTCTGGGAGGGCTCACATCAAGGAGTACTTCCCAGAACTTTTGCTTCCAGTGTCCTTTTCCCTTGGTGAGCCACAGTTGCCCCCGCCTCTGCAGGAGACCCTCCAACACTAGCAGGTAGGTCTGGTTCAGTCTCCTATGGGGTCACTTCTCCTTCCCCTGCATCCCGATGTGCACAGTACTTTGTGTCCTCCAAGAGTGGAGTCTCTGTTTCCCCCAGTCCTGCCAAAGTCCTGCAATCAAATCCCTCTAGCCTTCAAAGTCTGATTCTCTAGGAATTCCTCCTCCCGTTGCCAGACCCCCAGGTTGGGAAGCCTGACATGTGGCTCAGAACCTTCACTCCAGTGTGTGGACTTATGTGGTATAAGTGTTCTCTAATTTGTGAGTCACCCTCCCAGCAATTATGGGATTTGATTTTATTGTGATTGTGCCTCTCCTACCGTCTCATTGTGGCTTCTCCTTTGTCTTTGGATGTGAGGTATCTTTTTTGGTGAGTTCTGATGTCTTCCTATTGATGATTATTCAACCAGTGTTCTCAAAAGAGGGAGTGAGAGCATGTCCTTCTACTCCGCCATCTTGAACCAATCTCCGCATTTTATGGTTTTAATTGAGCATTTTATATGATTCCATTTTTCTCTCTTATCATATCCGTTATACTTCTTTTTACTTTTTTTAGTGGCTGTTCTAGAGTTTGCAGTATACTTTTACAAGTAATCCAAGTGCACTTTTAAATAATACTTCATGGGTAGTGTGCATACCTTATAATAAAAAAATAATCCTAATTTTTCCCTTCTGTCTCTTTTATCACTACTGTCATTTAACTTATACATAAGTACACATAAGCATATATATTAAATAAATATATAATAATAAATAATAATAATGTATATCAACATATATAAATATATAAAGTTGAATAAAATTATACATACTTGAATTCTTTGTTGCTATTATCATTTTAAACAAACTGTTTTCTGTTAGATAAATTAAGAATAAGAAAAATGAAAGATTTTACTTGATTTTCACTTGTTCCTTCTATGCTTCACCTCCCTTTTTTATGTAGATCTGAGTTTCTGAACTATAACTTTTTCTTCTCTCTAAAGAGCTGCTTTTATATTTCTTGCAAGGCAAGTCTACTGGCAACAAACTTGCTTACTTTTTGTTTGTCTAAGAAAAACCTTTATTCCTCCTTCACTTTTGAAGGATGATTTCACAGTGCAGAATTCTAGATTGGCTCCCAAAGTGAAATTGTTAGGAAAAATCTAACAAAATATGTTGTATGCTGTCTGCTGAAAGTACTAATGCTGCTGAAAGAAATCTAAGAAGATGTATATACATGGAGAGACAAACTATATCCATAGACAAGAAGACTCAGCAGAGGAAAGATTTAAATTCTCCCCAAATTTTTCTATAGACTTAACAGAATTCTAATAAAAATCTCAGCAGGATTTGTGTAGATACAGACAAGCAGGTTCTAAAATATATATGGAAAGGCAAAGAAATTAGAATAGCTGAAACAATTTTGAGAAAGAAGAATAAAGTTACAGAAATCAAACTACCCAATTTAAAAACTTACTATAAAGCTACAGTTATCAAGATGGTGTGGTATTGCTAACAGGATGGACACACGGATCAATGAAATGGAACAGATTCCAGAAATAGACTAACACAAATATGACCCTTTGATTATATTTGCACTTGAGGAATTTTATTTATTTAAAAAATAAACTATTTTAGAACAATTTTAGATTTACGAAAAAACTGAGAAGATAATACAGAGTTCCCCTATATCCTGTCTCTACAGTTTCACTTATTATTAACATCTTACATTAGTGTGGTACATTTGTTACAATTAATGAACCAGTATTAATACCTTATTATTAACTGAAGCCCATGCTTTTTTTCAGATTACTTTAGCTTTTACCTAAAGTTCACTTTCTGTTCCAGGATTCCAGGTAAGATACACATTACATTTAGTTTTCATCTGTTCTTAGGCTTCTCTTGACTCTGACAGTCCCTCAGACTTTCCTTATTTTTGTTGACCTTGACAGTTTGGAAGAGTACTTGTCAGGTCTTTTACAGATTGCACCTCAATTGGGATTTTTCTGACATTTTAATCGTAATTAAACTGGGGCTATAGTTTTTTGGGAAGAAGACTGTAGAGGTACATTGCCTTTTTCATCACATCATATCAAGAACACATACCACCAATATGACATCACGGTTGGTGTTGACCTTGAGCATCTGGCTGAAATAGTGTTTGTCAGGTTTCTCAAATGAAAAGTTGCTCATTTCTCCTCCTTTTTGAACTTTACTATTTGGAGACAAGTCTCTATGCATAGCCCACACTTAGGGAGTGAGCAGTTACGCTTCCCCATGGAAGGACTATGCAAGTAAATTATTTGGAATTTTTCTGCATAAAATATTTAGTTCTTCTTCCCATTCATTTATTTGTTGAGTCATTTATTTCTATCAGTATGGGCTCATGGATAGTCCATCCTGGGATCCCATGTCATTCTAGTAATTTTCAAAAATTTGCATACATTAAGGTCCATTGTAAAGTGCTATAAAATTGAATAGGTTTTGACAGATGCATAGTGCCCTGTATCAGCAATTATATATCATGCAGAATCGTTTCGCCATCCTGAAAATTCTCCCGTGACTCAACTAGCCAACCCCTCCTCCCTGCTAAATCCCTGGCAACCACTAATCTTTTATTGTCGCTATAGTTTTGCCTTTTCCAGAATGCCACATAATTGTAACTAGTATGTAGCCTTTTCAGATTGACTTCTTTAACTTAAATGTGTGCATTTATGACTCATCCATGTATTTGCATGACTTGATAGCTCATTTCTTTTTGTTTCTAAATAATATTTCAGTGTATGGTTGTCATTTGATTTTTTTAAACATCTTTATTGGAGTATAATTGCTTTACAATGGTGTGTTACTTTCTACTGCATACCAAAGTGAATCAGCTATACATATACATATATCCCCATATCTCCTCTCTCTTGTATCTCCCTGCCACCCTCCCTATCCCACCCCTCTAGGTGGTCACAAAGCACTAAGCTGATCTCCCTGTGCTATGCAGCTGCTTCCCACTAGCTATCTATTTTACATTTGGTAGTGTATATATGTCCATGCCACCATTTGATTTTTACAAAGATGCATAAGCAATTCAATGGAGAAAGAATAGACATTTCAACAAACAGTGTTTAACTATTTGAATCTGTATGCAAAACATAAGCCTTAATTTCATCCTTACACCTTATATAAAAATCAACTCAAAGTGAATTACAGGGACTTCCCTGGTGGCACAGTGGTTAAGAATCCACCTGCCAATGCAGGGGACATGGGTTCGATCTCTGGTCCAGGAAGATCCTACATGCCACGGAGCAACTAAGCTTGTGCACCACAACTACTGAGCCTGCACTCTAGAGCCTGCGAGCCACAACTACTGAGCCCGCGTGCCACAACTACTGAAGCCCGTGCACCTGGAGCCTGTGCTCTACAACAAGAGAAGCCACCTCAATGAGAAGCCCATGCACTGCAACAAAGAGTAGCTCCCGCTCACTGCAACTAGAGAAAGCCCATGCAGAGCAACGAAGACCTAACACAGCCAAAAAAAAAGACACCACAATGAATTACAAATGTAATTTTAAAATTATTAAACTTTTAGGAGGATATCTTCATGACCTGGGGTTAAGCAAAGTATTCTCAGATGGAACTGCAAAAGTAGGATCCATAAAAGAAGTTGATAAATAGGAAGTCATCAAAATTAAATATCTTTGTTCTGCAAAAGACATTATTTAGAGAATGAAAAGACAAACTATAGACTGATAGAAAATATTTGCAAAACACATGCCCAACAAAGGACTTTTATCCAAAATATATAAAGAACTCTCAAAACTCAATAGTGAAGAAACCAGCAAACCAATTCCAAAATTAGCAAAGACTTGGACAGACACTTCACCAGCGAGTATGCATGAATGGCACATGAAAAGATGTTCAACACCATTAACAGACAGGGGAGTGAAAATACATCATCTGGCTTCTTAGCCCTTCTCTGAATTCCTTTCCTACATCTCCTGCCTCACTTGCTCCACATCAGCCATTTGCTGTTCCTAGAATATCCCAGGTACAGTCTTGAGCTCCACCTGAAATGCACTTCCTCCAAATATTCGAGTAGCTAGCTAGCTCTCTCACCTTCCTCAAAATTTGCTTAAATGTTACAGCCCTAATGAGGCCTCCTATCTCCACCTTGTTTAAATTGCAATTCCACATTCTTCTACTCTCAACTCTTCTCTGGTTTTGTTTTTCTCCATAGCATTTGTCATCTTCCAACAAATTATATAATGTACTGATTATACTTATTACTTATTGGTTATATTTACCTAGTAATAGCTAAATTTTATGGAGACAAATCTTGGATTTTCTTTACTCATGGATCCCATTGCCTGGCATATAGTAGATAATCAATAAATATCTGTTGCTTCTATTAAAGAAATAAGGTTTTTGCCCACGAGTGGAGAGAATTTTGATATTGTGATGTCTGAATATCAAATACCCTTTTATGTGCTTTACATTGTTATAATTTAGTGGTTAGTTTAGGGGGGTACTTTAATATAAATACTATCGCATTTTTCTGTATCTGTATTAGAATAACATGATGATTTCATACAGAATCCCTAGTTCTGAGACTTATGACTAATTATTCTGCTTTCTAAATATTGCTTTATCTTTTTATATTTTTGTCTTTCCTCCTCTTCTTTCTTGTTATTTTTTTCTGGGAATTTATAATTGAGCTGTATTAGTGATATTCTTCTATTCTTTTTCCACAGTGTAAAATAATACCTTTTGAAAAACTCAGAAGTTTAAGGTAGTGTTAATAAACACATTTATGAAATAGTTTTTAATTTTCAAAGGAAGGGATGATGTCATAATAGAGCAAGGCTTTGCCTTTTTAGTTCACTTAACATATGGAATTGGTACCAAGAATCCAAGCAGGACTTAACAGAATTAAGCAAGTAGATATTCATTTTCACTAAATAAATTGGGTAAACTCACAGAAGCAGAAGATTAGGTCAGTTCCATTTTTACCTTGCTGCTTATGTCCACAGCTGAGTTTTTTGGATGAAACTTCAATGAGAAGAAAAGAGTAGATAAAAATCTTTAGTTCTGCAAATGTTACTCACAACAAATGTTATGGGCATCTCAGCTCTTAGTTCAGTTCTTAGCTCAAGCTCATGTTTGAAAATATTGATGTTGCAATTTCTCCAATATAAAATGCATCAAATGGCATAGGCTTGAAAAACTTATACAGACAGTGTTTATATTGAGAGCCATTTAGGTTTAAATGGTTATTTGTTCTTTGACAAGTCTGTTCAAAAAGCAGTGTAATGAGCATGAGCTTCAGAGTCAGAAAATGCTGGGATTCAAGAGGTGAGAAAAGCAAAGTCCCTGGCTTCTTGGTGAATATATCCTAGTGGAGGGAGATGGGCATTCAATAAAATAATCACAGTGACGTGAAATTACAAACTCTAAAAGCTTCAGAAGTAGGGTAGGGGGAACTATAGAAAGGAAGGCAGGTGATGGAGCTGTCTGGGAGTGCAGGGCATGTATCTCTGAGGAAGCGGTGTTAGAATTGGAATATGAAAGGTGATGGTTTAGTAGGTGAAGTGTGATGAGGTTGGGAAGGATTTCCAGTCTGAGACAACAGTATTAAAATATCCCTAGGGCAGGGCTTCCCTGGTGGTGCAGTGGTTGAGAGTCCGCCTGCCGATGCAGGGGACGCGGGTTCGTGCCCCGGTCCGGGAAGATCCCACATGCCGCGGAGCGGCTGGGCCCGTGAGCCATGGCCGCTGAGCCTACGCGTCCGGATGCTCCGCAACGGGAGAGAGGCCACAACAGTGAGAGGCCTGCGTACCGCAAAAAAAAAAAAAAAAAAAAAAAAAAAAATATATATATATATATCCCTAGGGCAGAAAGGATCATAGCATGTTGGCAGAACAGAAAAAAGGCTGACAGGACTAAGGTATGGGGAACAAGGAGGGTGAAGTTGTTAGATAAGAGCTAGGCAAAGGCTAGATCATGCATCACCTTCAGGGTGCTAATAGGAATCGTGATTTATCACTAATAAATAATCTCTAACAGCTCTGGGAAGCCATAGAAAGGTTTTAATCAAAACTCAAATGTTCAGAATTTGGTTTCAAAAATGTCGCTTAAGGTGCTACAGTGGTTAATGTGGTTTCCAATACAGGGGGCGTGGGTTCGATCCCTGGTCAGGGAACTAAGATCCCATATGCCATGTAATGTGGCCAAAAAAAAAAAATCTCTTCACATAGCTAAATGTGGGAAAATCAACTGGGGTAAGGAGAGCTAGAGTGGAAACATGCTAGTTAGGAGGCTACTTATTATTAGTAATGATCAGGCAAGTGAGTTTGGACTAAGGTGGTTTGGACCAGATCAGTTAGGTGGCTATTGTAATCATCTAGGCAGCAGATGATGGTGGTTTGGACTTAGAGCAGTGGTAGAGGAGATGGAGAGAGATGAATGCATTCTCCATAGCTGTCTCATTTCTTCAATGTCACATGGACCACTATAGGCCATCCATGTTATTGATGCAAATGAATTAACTGCCCAGTGCCAGTTGATATAAAACTTGCAGGCATAACTATAGTTTAATGGATCTCATTTTGGAGTTTTTTTTTTTTTTTTTAAAGACAGATTTCCATCAGGATATCCCTGCAGTTTTAAGAAAGATGGCATGATGACTGCAGATAATCTGTCAAAGCTCCAAGAAAACACTAGATGAGGAGGGCCCTTGACTCAGGAGCTGCTATGATGGCTGGCAGCTAACACAGCAGCAGGAGGTAGGGAGGTGACAGACACGCAAGGCAGATGTTCTACTGAACTCCTCCATCTGGATGGGGCCTTTTGGTTGTACTGCTCCTTCCCAGCCAAGCGTGAAGCAAGGGCCAATGATGCATCTTCATTAGGATGAACAGGACCTTGGATAGTGGAAAAGCAATTGCGACTCACTGAAAGGGTCAATGAGAACCGAAATACTCTACTGATAGCACTGTGGGAAAGCGATGGGGCCATAATCTGTTCAGCAAGTGTTTTTCTGGAAAGAGGACTTGTTGACAGTATTAAGGAAGGCTATCTAATCCTAACTTGCATCAACAACACAGGGATGAAATATTTTAAAAATAACCACCTTTTGAACACTTGCTCTGTGCCAGGTTCTCCGTGATCTGCCTCTACTCCCTTCCCCTTATTTTTCAGACCTCACTTCCCCGTACTCTGCCCATTGGCCACTGAACATCAGCCACAGTGACCTCCTCATTGTTCCTTGAAGACCCCAAGCGTGTTGCCATACTATGGAATTTGCGCTTGCTCTTTGCTCTTGTCTAGAAGTCTCTTCATCCGCATATGTGCATGGCTTACTCTGTCACTTTAATAGATCTTCACTCAAATTCATTGCCAGAGAGAGGCCTTGCTTGACCACCTTTATCCCCAATAGCACTTTTTGTTACTCTCTAGCCTTTCACATTGCTTTTGTTTCTCTACATAGTTCTTGGCACTGCTTAACTATAAAGTACACAAGTTTGTTTATCTCTTTGGTTAGAATGCAAGCTCCATTATGTGGAGATTTTGACAGTCCTTTCCACCGTGCTAACCGAAGTGTCTAAACAGCATCTGCACAGAGTAGGTACTTAAGAAGTACTAGAAGAAATGACCAAATGGATCTCACTTAATATTCACAACACAGTCTGGGAAGTAGGTATCACTGTTACCCAATTTGACAGAGGAGGAAACAAGATTAAGCATTTTATACAAAATCAAACAGATATTGATTTCAGAGTCTGATCTTTTTACTCAAGCTATTCTGTCCCATTTTAATCTTTGATTTTCTCTGAATCATATAAGCGGAAGAGAAAGATCAGAAAATACTATTTACCTTTGTTATCAAAGCTGTCCTTTTGCCAGGCCAGAGGGTATAATACAAAGAGAGAGTGAGGGTGTGGTTGTTGTCTAGGTATTAGAGAATCCACATAGGAAAATTGTTATGGAGTGAATGTTTGTATCCCTGATATCAAAATTCATATGTTGAAATCCTAAACCCAATATGACAGTATTAGGAGGTAGGGCCTTTGGGAGGTAATCAGGTTTAGATGAGGTCATGAGGGTGGAGGCTTCATATAAGATTACGTGCTCTTATGAGAACAGGCAGTGATCTCTCGAACTCTCTTTCTCACTCACCTGTCCCTTCCCTCCCCTCTCCTTCTCCTCCCTTTTCCTTCCCTTTCTTCCTCTCTCTCTCTTCCATGTGAGAACACAGCAAGGAGGCAGAAGTCTACAAGAGGGCCTTCACCAGAAACTGAATCTCCTAGCACCTTGATCTTTGACTCTCCATCCTCCAGAGTTGTGAGAAATAAATGTTTGCTGTTGAAGCCCCCCAGTCTCTGGTATTCTGTTGTAGTAGCCCAACCTGCCTAAGACAATAATATTCCCTGCACGTTTCCGCTCAAGGTTGCCTCTAGTTTGAGGGGTATAAGAAATAATTGAGAGGTATACATCTCACAGAAGAGGCTTGGCGTGATGCTTCTTCTGAGGAGCAGACAATGACCTTTCTGGACAAAGGACAAATGAGAGAAACTGAAGACAGATATTCAGGAGATCCTCAGTCTCTAGACACAGGTCTCCAAGAAGGAAAACTGTAACCTCTCAGTCTCCTGAAGATGAAGCTCTGAAATCCCATTTCCTTCTTTAGCATTCTGTGTGGTCAGAGGCAGAGAGTGACAGCATTGATGAGGATTCATTGATGTGAGGCTCTATTTGCGTAAATAACTGTGGGAAATCCCAAAGCTTACAGGTGGTAATGAGCATGGACTCCAGCTCCCTGAAGCCCCGTGTGCAGTACAGTCTGTTCACTCATATCCTGGTCTACCTCATGTGGAATGCTTTTGGTGTGTGGCTATTATGTTACATTTCTTTTCCTATTTCTCAATTCTGGGTTAGCTTGTATGGAAAACCAGAAGCCTTCCCCACAAAAGCATCTAAGCTGCTGACTTTGTGAACTTCTATTACGAGTTTGTCCTCGAGTGGTTATTTTTCGTGTTACCAGTTGCAGAAATATTTATTCTTTGTTAGCAAGCACCTTACCAAATTATGTGCATTTCAAATAATTTTGCCAGCATAAAAATCAGAACTATAAATGTGGTAAGCAATATGCCCAAAGTGAAATCAAGACTTAGTAATATAACTTGGATAAACTTCAAAGCTGGAAGAATGGGGTTAAAATTTTTTGTATTTTAGTTAGCTAAAGGTTAGGCATCCTTTCTTTTTCCAGCTCTGAAAATCTTTAATGTTTGAGTTCACTCACTCTCCTGTCTTTAAAAATAATAAATGAAGCATAATAAGAACCACTTTAAATAAAAAATCTTACAGTGCATAATGTAAATCACCCCAATTTATCAATTTCATTGATTATAGTAAATAGATTGGCCTAAATATTGGTTGATTATAAGCCATATCTATTTTTTAATTTTAATTTTTTTGGCCATGCCATGGGGCTTGCGGAATCTTAGTTCCCTGACCAGGGATGGTACCTGTACCCTCCGCAGTGAAAGTGCAGAGTCCTAACCACTGGACCGCTAGGGTATTCCCTAAGCCATAGCTAGAATTTTTAAAATTTAACTTTATAAATACTCATAAGTTTCAATCAAATGGGAAACTCTAGCTAGTTGAAAGTTAGGGTAGTTTGAATTTCAAAGCTCCACTGTATTTTTATCTTTTCCCTATGAAAGACTGATAGTTATGTTTCCTTCTTTTCTTTTTAAATATCAATTTAATATCTCCACAATCTTAAAATTCCTTTATCTTAGTGCTATTTCCAAACTTCTAGTACTGTACTAGAACCTCAGTTTTATTTGTAGCTGTTTCATTGGCTTACTTGATTTAAGCCACTTCAAAATAATAATTGCAATTGGGGGTTCCCCCCTTTTCTGAATGTGATAAAGAAAATAAAAATGACTGGTTTAGAACAAAAATAAATGAAACATCCCAAGAAAACAAAATGCACAATTTACACATTTTATCATCATGATCTTAATGTGTTACCATATTAGTTTAATTTAACAAATCTTTATGTAGAGCTCACCATGTGCCAGGCACTATTCTAAGAGCTGGATAGATAATAAATCCCTTTATTAATCTGTGTAACACCCCTACGAGGTTGTTACCATTATCCCCATTTTACACGTTAGGAAATGAGACATAGAGAGGTTATATAACTTTCCCAAGGTCACACTCCTAATAAAAGAAAGAGCTGTGATTTGGAATGTCTAGAATATGTACTTTTAACTATTATACTATGCTGTTGGTCTTGATTGCTTAAAAGACAGAAGTGTTTAAGATGTCAACATCTAGGGCTTCCCTGGTGGCGCAGTGGTTGAGAGTCCGCCTGCCGATGCAGGGGACACGGGTTCGTGCCCCGGTCTGGGAGGATCCCACATGCCGCGGAGCGGCTGGGCCTGTGGGCCATGGCCGCTGAGCCTGCGTGTCCGGAGACTGTGCTCCACAACGGGAGAGGCCACAGCAGTGAGAGGCCCGAGTACCACACACACACAAAAAAAGTCAACATCTAGAACCCTATTAATAATGTTTGGGGCTATTAATATCTGGAAGTAGATGAATTTTATGACCATTTCTCTTACCTCAGGAATATACGATGAATATTTTAAGTATGCACATTTATGTATGACACACTCACATTTTACAATAAAGATACAGTTATAACTACATTATGGTTCTAACATTTCCTTACAATTTGTCCTCTCCAAGGATTCAGACATTTCTAGATAATCCCAGAAGAGGCTAATGGAAATGTCCCAGTCTTGGTCAATTTGTGACTCTTACTCCTTTTGCCCTGCTTCATCTTTGACTGCTGATTATCTATGTGTTCCATGCTTTTCCACATTCTGTGTGGATCCACGATATACTCATGCTTAGCTTATATTGTGGTTGATTTATTACAACCAAGAAATCAGTTAGCTTTCAGTTACAAAAATTTCTCTCTGTGAAATAGAATCAGAAAAACTAAAATTTTCATTATGACTTAAATGTGAATAAACATGTAGCTTTCTTTGTTTTCTAAAACTAATTTCATATTGCTATCATGTTTTTCTTTTACTTATTCCCTCTCATGGAAATAAAAAACCCATAAACTTTGGGTTTACAAAGTACAGTCAATTCAGAGATAACTCTAACCTCTCAGGACTGTTTTGTCCTGAGCTGATTCCCATTGTATGTGAATTGCTGGTATGGCCTAGGCATGCTGACATCTGCTGTGGATCACCACAAACCCTTTTTGTCTCTGGTTATGAGGTCTCTACTCTGAGATTTCCTTGTCCTGAGCACTGGTCTTCTCTTGTCCCCTTCCCCTTAGGAGCATCTGTAATAGAAAGTTTCAGTAGGATCTTTCAAAGGTAAAATGTTACAGATGTTCCTTAACTAAGTAAGGTGCCAGATTAAAATGCAGCCTATTTAAAGAAGGATCTTTCAGTCAAATCAAAGTTGTAGCAAGGGGTCAAAATGTTGAGAAGAGAGGATTTGATGAGGAGACCTTCTTTAGAGAATGTTATGCTAAACCCTGAATTAGGGTTCTCCAGAGAAACAGAACCAATAGAATGTGTATATTTATAGGAAGAGATTTATTTTAGGGAATTGGCTTATGCAGTTGTGGAGCTTGGTGGGTCCAAAATCTAGTAAAGAGGCCAACAGGCTGGAGATTCAGGATGGAGTTGTGGTTCAAGTCCACAGGCAGTCTGCTAGAAAACCAGGAAGAGTCGATGTTACAGACCAACTCTGAAGGCCATCTGCTGAAGAATTCCCTTTTGTTCTGGGCAGACCAGTTTTTTGTTCTCTTCAGGCCTTCGACTGATGGGATGAGGCCCACCCACATTATGGAGAGCAATCTGCTTTACTCAAAGGTCACTGATTTAAATGTTAATCTCATCCAAAACACCCTCACAGAATTACTCAGAATAATGTTTGACTAAATACCTGGGCACAGGCCAGCCAAGTTTATACGTGAAATTAACCATCACAAGTTCTCCTCTTGTCAATTTGGTACCTGTATGCATCACCTTAGACCATTCTTAATCTCCAAAGACAATGACAAGGTCATATGTCCACCTAACATGATACAACTATTCTGTGTACAACCAGAACCACAGTAATCCTTCCCCTAGGAGAGGAGGTAAATTCCTTGAATGATGTTTACTCTTCTCCTTGACTTTATGGAACTTAAATACTATGCTGTAAAGTTAACAAAACTTAAATACTATGCTATAAAGTCAATACATGTATGTTACATGATAAGGAAATAAGAAAGTGGAGAAAACAAAGATTTTTCTTTTTTTTACGAACACACACATACACAAACATTCATAACAAAATAAGGAAGAAGGACTCATGACATCATTACAACCACAGTCCTCATTTCTATAACTACTCATGTGCTCACAGCTGATATTTATAACTACTTTCCTCTATCACCCATTCCTTATCCCACTTGTACTCAGCTAGTCATTGTTCTTTACCTGATAGGCTGCCCCAAATCTTCATTCCTGAAGGGTCTGGGCCATGGTAGGATTGGGTTGTTGTAGTTTTCCATTGACCTTAATCACAGGCCATAGTAATATTAAGAGATGCCCCAATATTCCAGACATATTCCTCCTTGCCTTCATTGTGGAGTAGCAGTCCAATTTCTTGCTAGTTCTCCAACCAGGTGAGGTGGGGATTGTCTGCTCCTTACCTTAGGCCTAGTTAAGAACTGGGGGCTTCATTGGGACTGCTAGGAGAGCCTACAGCTGCCACAGCTGTGGACTGTGGGGCCTCACTCATGTCAGAGGGAGCCAGAGGAACCTGAGTAAAGGTGGAGAGAGCCTCTGGAAGACTGTATTTAGGAAATAACTACATGTCTGCTAACGGCCAAGCAGATAATGCACATTTTCCATGGTCCAAATGTGGGCCACATGAAAATCAGACCTGGCCCTGAACTGCTTTAGGTTTTTCCCAAGAGGGGGACAAAGAGCTTCCACTGGTGAGAGTCTCTGTGCGGAGGGGCCACTGGAGAACCATGCTGAAGGAGAAATACCACCCATGTCATTGGAGCTGTTCCTTGATTGGCCCAGAGGGGGAGGAGGATCTGAAACATCCACAAAGAATCTGGTTTAAGTATTTGCCAAGCCCAGAGGGCATGATGTAGTTCTATCATTTTCAAGCCAGGTGGAATGCGGCGCCATGTTGGACACTCAGCCCTCTCTGAGATGTTCATGGCTACCTCAGCCTCAGCCAGGAAAATGGGGCACCCACTCGAATGTTCTCAAATTCCTACAAAATTATGTTGGCATTTCTGGGCCTTTTTCTCCCCTGAAGGTGGTAACTTGCTGGGATCCTTCTCTTTCTTTCTTTTATTTCTTCCTTTAATGCCAGCACTGGAAAGGTTTTCCACTTCATCCCCTTTCTGGCAGGAATTTTTGCCTTATGTTATGGCTTGTTCTTTTTTTACTCCCTATTGGTGACGTAATCTTAATGCCAGAAAGGTTTGTAGGAAGCTAAATGTATTTTAGCCAAACCAAAGACCAACAAATATTTTGGGAGGTAATCTTATGGCTGTTTCTTCAGAAAAACTTCTCTCGTTTGCTCTGCTGATATCGGTGGAATTTTAAGGGTTTGCCTTGCTTGTGGGTGTTGAAGAACCCTCAGTGCAGTAAGAACCCTGACTCACGGTTACCTCCTGCTTTCCACAACCAATTTATCCCCCTTTATTTAGCTACAGATCCCTTTTATTCTTCTTTTTCCTTCTTTTTTTGTACTTAATAATCATAAGTTTACTTTTCTAGCCTGAATTAGAGAAGAATTATAATAACCTTATTTCAGTGTTTTACTCTCTTTCTTAAAAGTTGTTTGTACAAGCTAGGGTCAGTCATTGGATTCAAAGGAATGGATCAGTTGGGCAATAATTATATTAAACTCCATTTAAAGTTACACACAGAAAACAAAACCCTGGCTTTTATTTAGACAAAAAAGATAAATGAATATTCAATCAGAGTCATTTCTACTAACTTCAGGATTTTGTCTCAGTAGATCAGGGAGTGATTTTCCATCTTCTAGTCCTGGGGTAGAGGCATATTTTCAGTAAAGGTTTTAATTGTGTAATTTGACTTCTTAAAAATAGGATGCTAGATGTAATATCTGTATATGCATTTTCATTAAACATTCTTTTCAATGAGCTATATTTAAAGATTCTTGTTTGGGTTAAGTCAGATTTGTCAGCTCTTCAATCAGTTTGTAGTACATTGTAAAAGAATACACTCAAAACAGAGCTAAGCTGTCAAGCTGTGACAACTTTGAATGAGGAAGATTTTCAAAAATTATGAGTGAGATATTTTAAATGTCTCCTTGACATCTATAGCACTATTCAAAATACTTCATCAGAGGCATGTGCTTTAAAAATGCACTTGAAAATTAATGTGAGGAGCGCAATTTGTCAGTCTTTGTCTTAGCAGACACACCGCTGACAGTCACAGAGCATTCACAATAAGACAGCACTGAATCTCTCTACCTAGATGCTGCCAGGATGCAGGAGAGATGGAGTGACCTGTTCAAGGGGCAGTTAGATGGGCCTCAAGCAAAGCAGAAACATAAGAGGCTTGATTCCAAGTCCTGTTGATACCTGTTTGAGCCGGTGGTGTCCTTTGCCAGGAGGATCGTGTGATTTAGTGATTCCTCGAAGGAGCCAGCTCATCCTTAGCTGTGAGTCAGGGACATGAACTATCTGTCCTGACCTCATCTCATAATAGGGTAGGCCATGGCAAAGAGGCAAAGCCTTGGCTATTTATTTTAAACAAAAAACCCTCCAGGGACACCACTTAATTGGTGAAGGGGCTTTAGGAATGACTCACATTGAGCCATGGACTTTTATTTTTTTTAATAAATTTATTTATTTTATTTATTTATTATTTTTGGCCCCGTTGGGTCTTAGTTGCTGCGCACGGGCTTGCCACTCTTCGTTACGGTGTGCGGGCTTCTCATTGCGGTGGCTTCTCTTGTTGCGGAGCACAGGCTTTAGGCGCGCAGGCTTCAGTAGTTGTGGCTCACGGGCTCTAGAGCGCAGGCTCAGTAGTTGTGGCACACGGACTTAGTTGCTCCACGGCATGTGGGATATTCCTGGTCCAGGGCTCGAACCCGTGTCCCCTGCATGGGCAGGTGGATTCTTAACCACTGCGCCACCAGGGAGGCCCCACCATGGACTTTCATGTTTCTTTTCACCCCTTCCCAGTGCCTGTCAAATGCATATGTTATGTGCTTGTCTGTTGCCAAAGCTTAAGAAATCAAGGTGTGGGAGGGGACACAATGCAGGCTATTGAAGAGAAAAATTTTAAATTGACTAAATGGTGGTCTTGTCCATCTGTATAGTGTCTCTGATCTTTTAAGGTACCCCAAAGGGACATTCACAGCAAAGATTCATGACAGGGTCACAGAACCCAAAGTCAGGAAGGCTGGAACCCTAGTTCCAAGAGCCCAAAGAAACTCAGGTAGCTGCTGTCCCTTGCACCACAGCGGCTTCTCTTTTGTGCATCTTTCTGCAGAGAGAAGGAGCTGTTTCACGAAGGCAGAAGTGGCCAACATTGTTCCATGCTGTTGAGGCACTGTGGTAGCACAGTGGGGGCTGGAAAAGTGGCCATCGGCTCAGGACAAAGGTGACTTAGTGACAAAGGTGACTTTAAGGACAGCTGTTTCAGTGGAGTGGGGAGGCAACAAGCCATACAGGAGTGGGTTGAGAAGTACATGAGAGGCAAGAATATGGCCAAAAGATAGCCTTTTGATACTTTACATAGGCTTATCATTCCATTGCTAACCAATTAGGAAAAGGGGCTTTAGAAAGGTTCAGTACTTTACCTGGGATTATACATCTAATGAGTGGCAGATGCAGGATTCCCAAATACATCTACCCCTTGAGGCTGAGCTCTTAACTGTGGTTAATTTTTCCACCACTTTCATTAAGGCCGTGGGTCTGTGGTCACCTAACGGAACAGAGAGCCTTCTTGGTCCCAGGGCATGCTGAGGACATTTGTGGCCATGGACACTGCACGGAAGAGATGGCTTCCATGTTTTGGTTAGCCTCACAGAAATATCACACAGCACAGGGAAGGAGTTTTTCTTCCTAATCTTGTTATTTAGCCGGATTTACCATAGACATAATCGTCTCATTTGCCCTAGCCCTCCAATATCACTTGAAGTAAATATAGCCTTTTGGTGGCCTATTGTCCCTTATCAGGGTACCTGTAATGATACAGCATTTTATTATTTGACTTCTACATTCTATCTGTAGCTTTTAGAATAAAAGAATAATAGAGACAATTAGTTCTGCTAAATGCATCTTGGAGCCATGTGTTTATCTATGGATTTTCTCCTTAGATGTTTAAATATTCCCCCTGCAATTTAAGTTTCATCAAACAAAGGAGATCTGATTTTAGATAATTCTCTTGGTGAGAAAGCAATTGCTGCTGCAATCTGCCATTCACCCAGAACCACTGATCCCAGAATAAACATTCATTTATCAAAGAATTCAAAATAAAACACAACATATGCTGTCGTTTATAACAAATTGATGGGTAGAATTCTGCATTCTTCCTAGGTTCTCCTATTGAAGCATTGTTTCATTTACTTTGGTGAAAATTCTTGTAAAATATTAGTTTCATCTCCTTTTACCCTAATTCTTACTTCAAACTACATTTATAGAGTCAGTCCATTATCTTAACCTCTGTGTACAGTGATGGTTATTTAAAATTGTCTTTTAAAAGCACTTGAAATTGTCTTTTGAAAACATTTTAAAATTAAAATGACATTTTGAAAGTCTCTTTCATAAGCCACTCCATCGTTTGGAGCCATTCATTCTGCAATGTGCTGGTAAAGTGCTTGGGAGGAATTCAGGCATCTGGATTGTGACTCTAGCCTTGTGCGGTGACCTTCTTGCAGCAGCCATATAATCATCTCCTGAAAGCCAGAGTCCAGGTGTAAAGAGGTTGTGGCCATGAAGAAATGCTTTTCATTAGAGTTGTTATTGGGTTTTGCAATCCGCACGTAGCAGGCAAAATGACCATGAGTTGATAATTAAGTGGTCTCTTTATTATTTCAGAGAGGAAAAATCTTCACAATTCTGATAATTGCAAAGCCTCTGAATTGGAGATAAAAAAAAAATACAACATAAAACACTTGTGTAAGCACAGATTCCCTCCTTTCATTTTTTAAATGTAGATGATATTTTTTTTCTTGAATAATGAGTGTCTTGTAGGACAAGAGGCTCTTGACTGAAGGTTGGTATTAAAATACTTGCTATCTAACAGCAGTATAGCAGATTGTACAAAGGAGACCACTGTTTAATCACTGAAGTTCAAAACCAAGGTTTCTCTCTATGAAGGGTGTTTGGAGCCTCTAAAAAATGCAACAGATGGGTACCTCAAATTTAAATTCTTTTGATAATGATTAAGGATTTGCTACTTAAAAATGATTAAGGATTTGCTACTTTCGCTGACAGTCTTTGAAGATGACAGGAGATCTATCAGGAAATTATAAATTTTTTGTGGGATGCATTTTAAAGTAGATGGTTTTTGCTTCTCTGCACCATATGATCTGACTTTTCTGCATTTTAATAAAAGTTTTCACTTGAGCTCACATAAAACTCAGAAAGAAGATATAATTATAAATAAGAGTATGTACATTATTTCTTGTACTTTTACTAAATTGAAAAACTTGAAGGGACTTCCCCGGTGGTCCAGTGGTAAAGAATCAGCCTTCTAATGCAGGGGACGTAGGTTTGATCCCTGGTTGGGGAACTGAGATGCCACATGCTTCAGGGCAACTAAGCCCGCGTGCCACAACTACTGAGCCCGCACACCTCAACTAGAGAGAGAAAACCTGCATGCCGCAACCAAGAGCCCATGCACTGCAACGAAAAAGATCCCGCATGCCTCAACGAAGATCCCACATGCCGCAACTAAGACCCAATGGAGCCAAAAAAAAAAAAAAAACTTAAAAATATTTTTTTTTTTTTTTTTGCGGTACGCGGGCCTCTCACTGTTGCGGCCTCTCCCGTTGCGGAGCACAGGCTCCGGACGCACAGGCTCAGCGGCCATGCCTCACGGGCCCAGCCGCTCTGCGGCATGTGGGATCCTCCCGGACCCGGGCACGAACCCATGTCCTCTGCATCGGCAGGCGGACTCGCAACCACTGCGCCACCAGGGAAGCCCTAAAAATATTTTTAAAATTTCTGGTGTAAAAAAAAAAAGTCTCATCTGAACTGTTAAATTATTTATCTTCCCTCTCTTAATTGTCGTACAGAATATCACCATCCCAGGCAAACAAAACTCACCAGTGACCTACAGGACACAATGATGCTGTTCAAATATTTGTCTGCTAGTTTTCTCATCTGGAATCTGGATGGGATTATGTAAAAATCCATAAACATCAACTATGAATATATTTTGCTAATTCCTAATAATTTCTTAGGTCATTTTCCCCATGTCATTAACAAGTTGTTTTGAAAATTTTCCACTGCAGTAGGTCCTTCAAGCATTTCCAGGCAATTGCCACTCATGGTTTCATGCCCAGAGGAAATCTGGCCCAAACATACTCACCTTTGATTACGCTCAGTGTACAGGCTAATGTGATGTTTATTATGTCTCCTTATAAAATCGACCATTTTGGTAGTATGCCAATGCTTTGCTAATTCAATAGCTGCACATCTAAGAAATTAATTCTATATCTTTATAGAATCTCATAAAACACATTGGATAATATACTTGCTTAGTATCTGGAGAAACCCTTTTTATTTTATAAACTATCAACAATTATTGATTGGACTACAGAAGGCTGAGGAATTCTGGAGTGGCAAATTTGTACTAAGTATAAATGAAACATCATATAGAATCTTAGAAGATTTGTTAAGCTCCAGAAGGGACTTTTTCTATCATCAGTATATTTTGTGGTTTGGATGGCATACTGAATATGGATGAAAAAAATCAATATTAAATGCATTTTATTTAAATTTAAAAATATACATCACATTCAAGTGCAACAGCTCAATGGTTACACTAGAACAATCTAAAAGTTGTTAATTCTACAGCATGAGGCCCTATATATGCAAAATGAGATGAAATCTACTATGTGCCAGAGCTCCAGATTGCTGGCTGCTTTTGCCTTCTGATATATGCAAAAGCTCAGTAAAATATGCTGTGTGAGAAAAGAAATCAGTTGGGTTTATATTATTATTTCTAGTAGATAAGCTACATTTCTTTGTTGATGAAAAACTTTAGTGGTCCATTGTTTGCTTTTCTCTTATTTTTATTTTGCATTAGAAATTCCCCTTAGACATTAGTGTAATTTTTTAGAAGACTTTTTTTTAGATCATTACTTGTAAAGCACTAGTCATAAATCTACATATATCAGGCTTCTTAAAGCTGTATTTGCATAACTGATTTAAAAGTAACATTTGTTATAAGCTTAAGTCTTGATGCTATTATCCCATGGCAATTACTTCAAACCTCTGTGAAATGTCAAGGATGATCTGTTTATAGTGTGACCCTTATTCTTTCCCTTGCCAAAGCAGAAGGCATTGGATAAGCACTTAGATTCTAGGAAGTTGAGGAACAGGCACTTAATATCCCTGAGGATTAGTTATCCCTCTCCACCCTCCCTATGGAATAAAAGTCATCCCCATTTGTTGGGTACCTCCACTCTTTTCTCTCTTTGGCACTTCCTTTTGGCTGCTATTAGGGTTAAATCCTAAAACGCACATTTGGTCATGGGCCTTCATTGCTTTCAAGTTTATATATTTAGAGAGGCCTTCCTTGACCACCCTGCCGCTCTCATAATATAGTTCTCAAGTGGTATACTTTGCTTCGTAGCATTTTTTCCCTACCTGACTTTAGATTCATTTGTTTATTATTTTTACACAGCACAATTATAATGTCCAAGGGACTTGTCTGGTGTCCTAAAGATTGTACCTGGCATATAGTAGATACTCAATAGACATTTTTTTGAACAAGTGAATGCATTTTCTTTAAAGACAAATTGTATCTTAACATTCCCTCCTACAGTCTTGTGGTGCCACTGTTTGACCATAGCAGTATGTGTTATTCCTCATTTATTATCCCAAAGAAAAGTATTTTCCTGTTTGGAGATGACCTGCGATCTCTTTATTCTATGTTGAAGATAGCCTGGTTAAAGATGTATTCATGAGAAATAATCAATACAAATTACACTATTTATGTTAAGCTTTTTGTTCTATGAAATGATTTCTTTAGAAATTTTGCTTCCTCTAATCTTTCCAACCTGCCATAATATTATCTGTGAAATTGCTACAAGATTTGCTTGGGTCTTGGATGTGTAGGGGCTGCAGCATGAAAATTACACTAGGGTATTCTAGAAAAGTACATCAGGATTAATTTGTTGTTGTTTTTGTTCTGATCTATAAGCAGTTTAAATTCATACTGGCCTCTGCTGTGTGTGGGAGAGATCCTTAGATAATTTGTTCTTTTAATGATAGAGGTTCTCATAATTCCTTACATGAATACCCTGACAGGAAAGGCAAAATTGCCTTTTTGCCACTTAGAAACAAAGGACAAAGCAGCTGACACATGTCATCTGGAATTTTATATCATACAAACATACTCCCTGTGTCAGCCAGCCTATATGATTCTACCAGTTTCCTTCCAGTTTCTCTAGAAATAATGGGTTAGTCCACCTAAGACAGTCTTGAGATTATTGATACAATCGCAAATTGAAATGGGACCGTGAGCTCTTTGCTCCCAGAAAAGCATGCCTGGCTCTCTCTGTATTTGAAGTGATTAACGATGCTGCAGCATTATGGGAAAATGGTATGTCTATAATTATATGAAACCACAGGAGGGAGAAACCCTTTCTGTTAGTGGTCTTTGAAGGCACCCAAGTTATCTGAGTCTGAGCCATTAGAGGGGAAAAGCAGGAAGAAACAGAGTAAGACAAATATGAAAAAAAGAAGAGAAAGTCAGAATATGGAGTAGTGATATTGGTCCCGGGGGAAACCGTGTGTGTGAGACAAAAAGATTGGTTGGGGCCATGGAAAGCTAACGGACAGGAGGAGAATTGGTTCAGCAGTTAAACAAGGGACTTTAAAACTCATAGAACACTTACCTGTTCTCTAATACTCTCCCTATTGTTCTTATCACTTCACCCCTTCTTTTTTATCTGTAATATGGAGACAATATTTCTCATTATCTTTGTGGGGCATAGTGACACAGACAGACTTTAGTAAAAATAGAAAATACTATGTGACTTATAAACAGCGATATAGAATAGGCAGTCCTCATTGCTATCCACCCCTAACCCCGCCCCTGTTTTGGTGATCTTTAAAATGTAAGTCTCCTTAAAATTAGGAGAGTTTAGGATTTATGTGAGTTTCAGAATCACCTCTAAGGTATCAGGGGTATGTGGGCCTCTGTTTTCCTCTCTGGTCCTGGTCACCATTCTGAGGAGACGGGCTGAGACCTCCTGCAGCCCTGGGAGCAACATTGTGTTGACAGGCATGCAGCCTGGCCAGAGGCTGTGAATACAAACTGATTCCTGTCCTGACCACTTGGTGCCACTCTAGCTTTAGGAACTGCTCCGCTGCAGCCAAATCCTGGGAAAAAACGGCTTCCTCCTAGGTTGGCTTCGGTGGTTTCAGAGACAGTCATTGTTTTGCAGAAGGTCATTTGGAGAGTTAGGTGGCAGATGTGATTAGAATGTGTATGGCGAGCTGCATTCCAGGTGCTTTGTGTGCTAACATTTCGGTGTTATTACCAGCATTAATTATCCAAGGGACATGCAACAAACACAGGTGGGCCCTTGTTGGTTCATTTAAAAGGCAAGGCTCTACAGAACGCAAATTTCCAGGTAGCCACCCAGGCCTTTAACTTGGAGTTTAATTTGGTGATAGGCTGTAGCCCATCAGACTTCATCTATTCATAGATTGGATGTTATATAAGAATTCCTCCCAATGTATGTTACACACACACACACACACACACACACACACACACACTAGTAAAAACAGAAAGAACTTGAAAATGCTGTTGTTGAGTGTGCTTCCTGGTATACAATAGTTAGGGTTTTTTTTTTCCCCAGCCCCACCCTCTTTACTTGCATAATTTTTATTCATCAACAAAAAAGACATTTTCCTTCACAGGAAGAATCATCTTTTAAATCAGTTAACTACTTCTAGTGTTATCCAAAATATTACCCAAATGACATGTTAACCAAGATGACACATCTTCATTTCTTTCCTGCTTCTCTTTTTTTTTCTGGGACCAAAGGAATTCAAGGAAGGGATCTGTGTACAGGCTTTTTCAGTTTTGAGATGACTTTCTAGATTGGAGGACATTGCAGCATTTAGCCGAAGGTCCTGTGTTTTAATGGGAGCCCAGGAGGGGGGCTTGCCCATTTCTTAAGATGCTATTGAGAGGAGTGCTTTTCTGACTCGTTAATTTGGAAAGTCAAGAGGAGGCTGCCATTAAGAAATGTCTTTGCACTTAACTGCATGTAAAACCTCAAGTTTTTTTCTGACACATTTATAGAAACTGCTTTGCCTTGTTTATACCGGTACACTTCTGCTGGCCTTAGCATGAGTGGAACTGGCCCTAGCCAAAGTTGAGTGGCTGGCGAAGTCTGTTTCTGAGCCCCTTCTGATTTCATTGCTCACCTTTCCTCTCACTGAACCTTCCATTTCCCCTTAAACTTTGTTAGTTTTCAGTTTAATTACCTCTGGCATCAGGCTTGCCTACTTGGGGTTGTCCTTGGGTTTGGGAGTCTGGAAGCTCTGTTAGGATCCTGAGTCTGCCATTTCCTTGCTGTGTAAGTTTAGGTGAATTATTTTTCTTCTACTTTATGTCCCCTCTGTAAATAGGGCTATTTTGAGCAGTAAGTGCAACACCACATTTAAAGCTCAGTGTCTGGATCGAACACTTAAGGTGCTTGTTAAAAATGGAGTTTTCTGAATCTTATTCTAGACAACTGACTTGAAATATTGAGGGAAATGTCCAGCAATCTGCATTTTTAAAAGAGCTTCAAGAAATACTTATGCTCACCAAAGTCTGAGGATTCCTGGCTTAAGGCATAAATCTTCTGAGGGGTAACTGTCTTTATAAAAGGATCAGGGAAAATAGCATAACCAAAAGGAGGGGGTGAGTATTGGAAGGACAGTTGTTTTGTCGGGGAGAGATTTGGGGGCAACTGCAGGGTACAATTTGATCAGGGCTCTCCTGAATCCTATGTAGAAAGGAAAACGTGGAGAATTGATTCATTATGTTGCTGGATAAAGTATGCAGTGCCTCCTTTCTGAAGTGAAGATGCTAAATCCATCTATTTTATTACTTGGTCACTTTTTTCTGACTTGGTTTTACTTGTTTTGGGTCCCCTCTTTGTGTAAACGAGGAAAGGGTTGTTCCCCTCTACTTCTGATTAGCGGACTCTTACTAGACTGCAGGCTGCATAAAGGAAGACAGCATGATTTAGTGCTCCTTTGAGATTTCAGGGTCTTGCATAGAGCACACGTATAGGGTAGGCATTTGATCAATGAGTACATGAGTTGGGTAGGAAAACAGTTTCTTAACCTCTAATGCATGCTAATTAATCTCCCCCTTTCCTCTTTTTGTTCACATTCACACACATACTTAAGGCTTGATCAGATTCTGGTTCCTTGAATAATAGACCGTTTTGTGGGAACTGATGCTCTGGATGAAACTCAGTTACATTAATTGAGAATTGGAGATGACCAGGTATGGAATGCAGATTTTAAGGGAAATGAATTCCGTCTTGGCTTGCTGCTGGGCCATCTTTCCTGTTCAGATCATCCAGGAGTTTAAAGATCTACTCACCCAATACGAGTCCGATTTGCAGAGCTCACTGACCATGTGGAAAATTGAGGGAGGGAGGGTGAGTCGCTACCTGCTGAGCTTTGTTGTTGACCCCAGTACATAACACCTAATCAGAACATTGTAAGAAGTAACAGTGGAGAGGATTGCTTTGGATATGGTTAATATTTCCCTGAGGCATGAACAACCATTTAATTTTTCTCAAAATTATGTGTGATTGGAGAAATGCAGATTTCTGGGCCCTACTCAAACCTACATACTGCAAACTATAGGTGTGGGCCAGGGCCTAAGAGAAATTCAAGAGATTCAGTTGAACTTGGTCTGGAGGAGGCTGTTTACAGGGTCCAGGCTACCCCAAGTCCCCCTACTCTGCCATCCTGGGCACTAAAAGGAGTGATATCTGATACCTGTAAGGTAATTATTGCTCTCCATGTGTAAAACTCTAGCATCAGAGTAAGAAAATTCTTTGGTTTATATATCATATAGCCTTTGATTCCAAGCCTCAGCCTTGTCACTTATAGAAAACCAAGGGCTACCTAACATTTTTTTAAAATTAAGATTATCCTTTGTTAGAGCAGTTTTAGGTCCATGGCCGAATTGAGTGGAAGGTGCAGAGATGTCTTTACACTTCCTGCCTCAACACATGCACAGCCTCCTCCATTACAAACATCCCCCTCAAGAGTGGTACATTCGTTCCAGCTGAGAAGCTACATTTACTCATCATTGGCATCCCCAGTCCATAGTTTATATTAAGGTCCACACAACTTTTTTGAACCTCATTTGCTTCACCTGTAAACATTTTAAGGGTGCAAACTTCTCTCATGCGCTCTGCTTGTTCCTGTTCCCATGTGTCAGGCAGGTAACAGGAAGAGTTTTGTAGATTTTGTTGTTGTTAACTTTGAACTCTTTATGTTAGGTGGGCTAGAAGCCACAGTCATTGTTTTAGAGTAGGGCTTCTCAAAACGTTGTTCCTAAGCTAGCAGTTTCAGCATCCCTGGCAGCCGCGTCAATTCTTGGGCCCTACCTCAGACCTACTAAATCAAACGCTAGGTTGGGGCCCAGCAAGCTGACTTCTAATCAGCCATTCAAACAATTGTAATATTGCTGTAATTTGAGAACCGCTGGACTTTAGGGAAACGTTATTCATTGGCTTAAAATTTTAATGAGCACCAGTTTGGCTGAGTGGATGATCCCTCATATAGAGGCCTTTAAGGAGACTAGAAAAAGGCTCTTTGTGGCAAGGTGAGGGCAAGACAGTACCATGGATCAGCTATATCACAGTCACATTTATATTTTTGCCTAGGGATGACCATACCAGTATATGAGACAAATGATTTAACCTCTGGGCTTCGTGGTCCTTGTTTGTAAATGTGGGGAATAATCAGAGTCCAACTTGATGCAGTTGTTGTGGGCTAAAATGAGGTGGCAGGCTAAGTGCCTTGTACAGTCTGGTGAGCAGGTGTTCAGGGACAGTCCCTTTGCTGCCCTCACCAGAGGCAGTGTGCAGTGTGTGATTCCACCAGACCGTAAAGCCAGGGACGGGCAGGGCCTGCATCTCCTTTGGTCAGTGTTATAACTCTAGCAACTAGCACAGTTTCTGACCCAGAACTTGCTCAGTAAATGTTGGTTTTGTGAACAAATATGATGGAATAAATGCAAAACATTGAATGAACGAAGACAGTTTTATTGGCTATGTTGGCTGATACAGTGTAAATATGAGGAAGAGTTTTTGAGGCAAAGCTTAGACCCATCATAAAAAGTGTAAGAGGGCTTTCCCTGGTGGCGCAGTGGTAGAGAGTCCGCCTGCGCGTCCGGAGCCTGTGCTCCGCAACGGGAGAGGCCGCAACAGTGAGAGGCCCGCGTACCAAAAAAAAAAAAAAAAAAAGTTTAAGGGCTGATGCTGAGGCCCGGGTGAGAAGCACTCACACCTGGAGGCGGATAGGTCAGGTGGAAGCCGGAAGGGCAGTGATTTAGGATCCCCGCCCCCGACTCAGCCAAGCCCGAATAGGCCCAGCCCCACGCAGCCAACTTCCTCCTCCCAGCACGGGCCTCGCCCTCGCCCTCGCCCAGCCCCAAAGCCATTCTGCTGGCTCCGCCCCAAGTAGCGTGAGTGGGATTGCTGGCTCTTCCCTTCCAGGGTCTGCGCTCGGCAATGTCCCGGAGCCCCTCACAGTGACGCAATATCTGGACAGCAAGCTGATGGCCGTGGAGGCCGAAGAGAAGATGGACTGCCTTCAGGAGTTCCTTGAACACCCTGAAATGATCCTGGACTGACTGAAGGCGCAGCGCGACCAGGACCGGTTCGCTACATCACGCTGATTGTCGAGGGAAACCATTTTGAGGCCCAACAGGCTGTTTCGGCTGCTTGCAGTAAGTTCTCTTACAAATTCTTTCAGGAGTTTACTCAGAACTTTGGGTGGAGATAGAAGGTGTTAGTAAAACGGACCTTTTGTCGTTTAATGCAGGTCACGTAAACAGCAAAATTAATGATACTAGGGGAAGAAACCAGTGATGTATGGAAAGCAGCTGAGGTTACACAAATGCTAGAAGCTGTCAGAGCTTTTGAAGTCAGATACAGAGGTGAATAAGGTGCTCTTCTCACATTTGTAGTATGCAAATAGTTTGGGAATACAGTGTAACCTTTCTGAATAAGAGTGAAAAAAATACTAGGACCTGATTTTGCTTTGGTGGAGTTGCATCATTGTTTATTTAGAACTGTGTGTGAGAAGGTTCCTGTTATTTGTTAGGAAGCAGCAGCTGCTTTAGAGATTTTTCCTCCCCAACCTATTGAGGTATAACTTATAATATGATTCACCCCTTTTAGTGTAGAGTTTGAATTAGGGTAACTGTATACCGTGGTGCAAGCACCATAAGCAAGACATAGGAACATTTCCATCACCCTAAATTTTCTCATGACTCTGCAGTAGGCCCTGATCCCCAGCCCCAGGAAACCACTGACACGATTTTTTTTTTTTTCTTTTTTTGCGGTACGCGGGCCTCTCACTGCTGTGGCCTCTCCCGTGACGGAGCACAGGCTCCGGAGGCGCAGGCTCAGCGGCCATGGCTCACGCGCCCAGCCGCTCTGCGGCCCGTGGAATCATCCCGGACCGGGGCACGAACCTGTGTCCCCTGCATCGGCAGGTGGACTCTCAATCACTGTGCCACTAGGGAAGCCTGATATGATTTTTATCATTGTGGTTTTATCTTATTTAGAATTTCATATAAAAGGATCCCTACAGTATGTAGTGTTTTGTGTTTCACTTTTCTTAGTACTATGTTTTAGAGGTTTGCCCCTGTTATTGTGGGTATTACTATTTTGTTCCTTTTTATTTCTGAGTAGTGTTCCATTGTATGGATGTAACATCTGTTGATGGACATTTGGGTTGTTGCCAGTTTTTGGCTACCACAGATGAAGTGGCTGTAAACATTTGTGTACAGAAAAAAATTGAAGGGCTATATCATTTAGTGTAAGGAGAATAGGGTTCTCTCACTAAAATATAATGGCAATTAAATTAGTATGGTTGTTAACAGATTCTGAATAAGTCATTAGAGGACATTTTTAAAGTTTCAAGTTGCGAAACAAAATGTGGAGCTCTATTGCTGAAATAGTTAGACTAGAATACAGGATAAATCAACTTTGAAACACATTTTTTCTCCTTTGGTTTCCCAATGATTCATTTGTTTTTGACTCTCTTCAAAACAAGGGTTGCCAAAAAAAAAGTCTGCAATGAAGTTCTGTCTTTGTATTCACTTATTCTTCTCCTTTTCTTCTGTGCCTTCATTTTCATAACCACCCCGTCTCTTATTTGAGTTCTAACTGTATATCAGCTATATTAAGCACCTTATCAACTTTGTTAAATTTATATTCTTAACAACTGTGGTGTTACCAACCCATTTTACAGATGGAAAGACCGAGGCCCTGAAATGTCGGTTATATAAGCAAAACCAGGACCGGAACTTAAGGCTGATTTATTAGCCAATGGTTTTTGTATTATAGCACCTGGTACAGAGAAGAATCTTCATATTTCTTTCTGGCTAGCCATGATTACCTGTTACTCCTACACTTGGCAAGGGTAGGTGAGCTTATTTATTCTTAAAAGACTTGCAGCTGGAAAAGGAACACAGAGAAAATTGCCAGAGCTTGGGCCATAGGAAAAGGAAGAATAGCTTTTCACCTGAGAAGTGGAAATGCGAATGTCAGGATGGAAAAAACTTAAAAGGGTAAGGCTTTTGTAACCTGGGAATTGATGAAGGAATGCCCTCAGTGCTCTTTGTTCTTTCCTTTCTACCCCCTGGTTGCTTCTATTCCAAGGTCCATGATTTCAGCTTAATTTTTACATGGCCTCTGACATGGGCTGCCTGTGTTCTCTCCTGCTTCATCTTCATTCGTGGAAACTTGAAGTTTTCATGTCTGTCAAGTCTTTTCTGATCACTCTAGGCAAAAGTGATCTCTCCTTTGAGTTCTGGACTCTGACATTCACTAGGTACTTAATTACATATTTTTTTGTGGTAGCAATAAATTAGCTAAATAAAAGCTGTTTAATATCAGATAAGTATCATATTGTTCCACAACCACAATTGGATTGTAGCAGTCCTGTTAAAACTAGCAAGCATTTAAAATAAAAGGGGCTTCCCGGGTGGCACAGTGGTTGAGAGTCCGCCTGCCGATGCAGGGGACACGGGTTCGTGCCCCGGTTCGGGAAGATCCCACATGCCGCGGAGCGGCTGGGACCGTGAGCCATGGCCGATGAGGCTGTGCGTCCGGAGCCTGTCTCCGCAATGGGAGAGGCCACAGCAGTGAGAGGCCCGCGTAACGCAAAAAAAAAAAAAAAGCAATAAAGGGACTTCCCTGGTGGCACAGTGGTTAGGAATCACACTGCCAGTGCAGGGGACGTGGATTCGAGCCCTGGTCCAGGAAGATCCCACATGCCACAGAGCAACTAAGCCTGTGTGCCACAACTACTGAGCTTGTGCTCTAGAGCCTGCGTGCCATAGCTACTGAGCCTGCATGCCACAACTACTGAAGCTTGTGCATCTAGAGCCCGTGCTCTGCAACAAGAGAAGCCACCGCAATGAGAAGCCTGTGCACTGCCATGAAGATTAGCCCCCTCTCGCCACAACTAGAGAAAGCCCGTGCGCAGCAACGAAGACCCAACGCAGCCAAAAATAAATAAAATTAAACCTTATAAAATCCCAATAAAAATGAAATAATAGCTAATATTTATTCATTGATTTATTTATTTTTGTGGTACGCGGGCCTCTCACTGTTGTGGCCTCTCCCGTTGCGGAGCACAGGCTCGGGACGCGCAGGCTCAGCGGCCATGGCTCACGGGCCCAGCCGCTCAGCGCCATGTGGGATCTTCCCAGACCGGGGCACGAACCCACGTCCCCTGCATCGGCAGGCGGACTCCCAACCGCTGCGCCACCAGGGAAGCCCAATAGCTAATATTTATTGAAAAACATTTACTATGTATCATTATTTCATCTATTTCTCACATGAACTTTATGAGATAGATATACTATTATTCCTGCCTTATGTATGAAGGAATGGAGGCTTAGCGAGATTAATTTCCCCAGGTTGATACAGCTAGAAAATATAGTCCAAAAGGGAATATAAAAATCAACATAATCCTACCATCCAATAATAATTACTCTTAAATTTTAATGAGGACAGACCCTTTTTTAGAAACTTAAAATGCTTAAAGTGCTAGTCAAATAATGAATACTCAAGGTATATTCATTGAATAATCCAGTGCATTCCACAGAAACACCATTGAATAAATCACAAGCTGAATCATATTTTCCTGACTCGACTACTTAATTTAGTAGTCCTTTCCTTCCTACACAGCTGATTGTCCAGTATGAGGTTTTCTACCCACTGATGTCAAAGACAGTTGTTATGGAGAAATTTTGGTCATAGGAAAAAACATAGCTTCCCCAGCCCTACCCTTTACTTTGTAAAAAGAAACCAGAAAGGATAAATTCTAATGTTTTCTTAAGTAAACTTCCCAGGCCCTAAAAGTTGCATTTTTAGAAAAATTTTACTCAGCTTAAATCCCTTGTGGTTCTGTAATGTCCTCTGTAGAAAAATACCTTGAAATAGCTATGCCTCTTTTTTTCTGAAAAATTGTTCTTCCTTTGGTCTGTGAAGATTTAATTATATTCGTTTTTAAAAGACACAACTTTGGCCATATTTTCCCCTCCTGTTTGAATTCTTCATCTTTTTTAGTGAAAAGACTCATGCTTTTGTCTGGATCCTTCTCTTTCATAGTTCTTAGCCTTTCTTCAAAAACAGATGTTATGCCAATAGTCTTGACTGGGAGCACCATAGAAAGTAATGGCTGAGAGCATAGATTTTGGAGTTTCAAATACTCATTCCATCACTTTTTAGCCTTGTGATCTTGGGCAAGTTACTTAACTACCTCAGTTTTCTCATCTGGAAAATGGCAACAATAATATTTTCCACTTCACAGGGTTATTTTGAAAATTTCATATGGAACACATTACATATAAGATACTTAGCATACTGCCTGATGGATGTTTAAACATAAGAAAGGCTTTCTTTTCTCTAAAATATTATCCATCGGAAGACTGAGTGGCATTTCATAAAAAGTTCTTCGGAAGCCTCTCATAAGGGATACACTGTAAAATAGCGTTAAGATTTGTGGAAAACACAGAAGTCCTAAAGACCTCATTGAATGTTAGTTTTGCATACTTAAAGAGCTCATCTGCCATCATAGGTTTTAAAAAGAAGTAAAACTATTTGACACAGCTTGTAATTGTTCCTGGGGCTTTGACCTCACAACTTGAAGCATTGTATGCCAGTGTAAACCAAAATTTTAGTCCTTAAGGAAGGAAAATTCTGTGTGTTTGGGTTTGTGGAAATTAGGAATATATTCCTACAGGATGATGAGAAGAGTAAGTGCCCTAATGTCACGCTGATGAGGCTTCAGGTGTGGGTAATACTGCTACCGATCGCATTTGCACAAATTCAAACAGTTTAGACGGAGGAAAACTCGATGAGCTCTGGAAAGCTGTTAGACATCTCAAAATGAGGATCCAGAGTTGATACAGATGTAATGATAACGATACACGTGAAGAATTCAAATAAAATTATTTTAGTAAGGGATTTCCCCCGTGGTGCAGTGGTTAAGAATTAGCCTGCCAATGTGGGGGACAGGGGTTCGAGCCCTGGTCCGGGAAGATCCCACATGCTGCGGAGCAACTAGGCCCGTGTGCCACAACTACTGAGTATGTGCACCACAACTACTGAAGCCCACGTGCCTAGAGCCCATGCTCCGCAACAAGAGAAGCCACCGCAATGAGAAGCCCGTGCACTGCAATGAAGAGTAGCCCCTGCCCGCCACAACTAGAGAAAGCCTGCGAGCAGCAACGAAGACCCAACGCAGCCAAAACTAAATAAATTTAAAAAAAATTACTTCAAGTAATATGAGAATAGTAAAGAGGAGTAATTCTAAATTAATATATTTCATATAATATGTGGTTTTAAACATGAGTGTAAGGAATAAAAAAAGTCAGTCATTAGAAGTAAATATTTAACTCTTCTATCTTAATGTAAAAGTTTATGTGCTTAAGTCAGCTAGAAATATTTTAGGAATCTTCTTACTAGGAAAATGGAGGAATCATATTCAAGGTCACAATCTATTATGGTATATATATGGTAATGAGTTCTAAAAAATAAGCCAAAATAATATTGGTAACAATATACTTTTAAAAGACCAGATCTTCGGGCTTCCCTGGTGGCGCAGTGGTTGCGAGTCCGCCTGCCGATGCAGGGGACACGGGTTCGTGCCCCAGTCTGGGAAGATCCCACATGCCGCGGAGCGGCTGGGCCCGTGAGCCATGGCCGCTGAGCCTGCGCGTCTGGAGCCTGTGCTCCGCAACGGGAGAGGCCACAACAGTGAGAGGCCCATGTACCGCAAAAAAAAAAAAAAAAAAAAAGACCAGATCTTCTTAAAAGTAATCAACCCGATAATTTGGAGTAGTTCATTCAGGTCTTTTGTCCCTACATGGACTGTTTTTCTCTTAATTTACCATTGTCTCTTTCTATTGATCTTTTTGTTTGTCTGTTTATCTTCTGGCTTTTGTTGTTTGTAAGAGACCCATTTTTTTTTTTAAATATCTTTACTGGAGTATAATTGCTTTAAAATTGTGTGTTAGTTTCTGCTGTATAACAAACTGAATCAGCTATGTGCTTTTCTAAGAATTTGTCCATTTCTTCCAGGTTGTCCATTTTATAGGTATATAGTTGTAGTAATCTCTCATGATCCTTTGTATTTCTGCAGTGTCAGTTGTTACTTCTCCTTTTTCATTTCTAATTCTTCTGATTTGAGTCTTTTTCCTTTGTTTCTTGGTGAGTCTGGCCAGTGGTTTATCAATTTTGTTTATTTTCTCCAAGAACCAGCTTTTAGTTTTATTGATCTTTGCTATTGTTTCTTTCATTGCTTTCTGATCTGATTTTTATGATTTCTTTCTTCTGCTAACTTTGGGGGGTTTTTGTTCTTCTTTCTCTAATTGCTTTAGGTGTAAGGTTAGGTTGTTTATTTGAGATGTTTCTTGCGGTAGGATTGTAATGCTATAAACTTGCTGCATCCCATAGGTTTTGGGTCGTCGCAATTTCATTGTCATTTGTTTCTAGGTATTTTTTGATTTCGTCTTTGATTTCTTCAGTGATCTCTTGGTCATTTAGTAGTGTATTATTTAGCCTCCATGTGTTTGTATTTTTTACAGATTTTTTTTCCTGTAATTGATATCTAGTCTCATAGCGTTGTGGTTGGAAAAGATACTTGATACGATTTCAATTTCCTTAAATTTACCAAGGCTTGATATGTGACCCAAGATATGGACTGTCCTGGAGAATGTTCCATGAGCACTTGAGAAGAAAGTGTATTCTGTTGTTTTGGGATGGAATGTTCTATAAATGTCAATTAAGTCCATCTTGTTTAATGTGTCATTTAAAGCTTGTGTGTCCTTATTTATTTTTATTTTGGATGATCTGTGCATTGGTGAAAGTGGGGCGTTAAAGTCCCCTACTATGATTGTGTTACTATCGATTTCCCCTTTTATGGCTGTTAGCATTTGCCTTATGTATTGAGGTGCTCCAATGTTGGGTGCATAAATATTTACAATTGTTATGTCTTCTTCTTGGATCGATCCCTTGATCATTATGTAGGATCCTTCTTTTTCTCTTGTAATAGTCTTTATTTTAAAGTCTATTTTGTCTGATAAGAGAATTGCTACTCCAGCTTTCTTTTGGTTTCCATTTGCATGGAATATCTTTTTCCATCCCCTCACTTTCAGTCTGTATGTGTCCCTAGGTCAGAAGTGGGTCTCTTGTAGACAGCATATGTATGGGTCTTGTTTTTGTATTCCTTCAGCCAGTCTAAGTCTTTTGGTTGGAGCATTTAATCCATTTACATTTAAGGTAATTATCGATATGTATGTTCTTATTACCATTTTCTTAATTGTTTTGGGTTTGTTAATGTAGGTCTTTTCCTTCCCTTGTGTTTTGTGTCTAGAGAAGTTCCTTTAGCATTTGTTGTAAAGCTGGTTTGTTGGTGCTGAATTCTCTTAGCTTTTGCTTGTCTGTGAAGGTTTTAATTTCTCTGTCGAATCTGAATGAGATCCTTGCTGGGTAGAGTAACCTTGGGTTGTAGATTTTTCCCTTTCATCACTTTAAATATGTCCTGCTACTCCCTTCTGGCTTGCAGAGTTTCTGCTGAAAGATCAGCTGTTAGCCTTATGGAGATTCCCTTGTATGTTATTGGTTGTTTTTCCCTTGCTGCTTTTAATACTTTTCCCTTGTATTTAATTTTTGATAGTTTGATTACTATGTGTCTTGGCATGTTTCTCCTTGGATTTGTCCTGTATGGGACTCTCTGTGCTTCCTGGACTTGATTAACTATTTCCTTTCCCATATTAGGGAAGTTTTCAACTATAATGTTTTCAAATATCTTCTCAGTCCCTTTCTTTTTCTCTGTTCTTCTGGGACCCCTGTAATTCGAATATTGATCTTTTAGATTGTTAAACTGAAATAAGTACAATTGTTCCTTGAGTGCCAGTCTAAATATCTTCCTCCTCAAAACACAGACTATGGGCTTCCCTCTTGGCTCAGTGGTTGAGAGAAAACCTGCTGACTGGGTTTGTGCCCCGGTCCGGGAAGATTCCACATGCCGCGGAGTGGCTGGGCCCGTGAGCCATGGCCGCTGAGCCTGCGCGTCCGGAGCCTGTGCTCCACAACGGGAGAGGCCACACAGTGAGAGGCCCGCGTACTGCAAGAAAACCCAAAACAAACAAACAAAAACACCCCACAGACAGTGACTAAAATTCAAGTCCTCATTAGTGTTCATTTTCTTCCGGTGTAAACCCACCAACTTTAAATATACACATACACAATTACATACACATGTACTTCTTTGTACTTAAAAAAAAAAAAAAGTAAAGTCTATGCAATTTATGATTTTATCTCACAGTAGGGTTTTATTCGTTATTCACTTCAGTTTAGCATGTTCTCTGTTCCAGGTACTGTTTTAAGAACTGTGCAATTATTACCTCATTTAATCCTCACAACCCCGTTTTTAGATAGATACTATTTTTATCCATTTTTTAACAATGAAAATCTGAGGCACAGAGAGGTTAAACAATTTTCTCTTGGTCAGTAGCTAATAAGCTACAGAGCCAGCATTTGAATTCAGAGTCCAAGCCTTTCACAATTTTGCTATAGACTGACACTGGCTGGATGTTCTTGTTTACGTTTACTTAAAGAAAATAAACTTTTTGTAAATATAAAATGTAATACATGCTAATTATTAATGGAGAGTAGTAAGATACGTAAGTTGTTAAAATCTCAGTCTATGGTAAAATTGATAAAATTGATGATAGTCACTCCTAACCTACCAGTTTCCATAAAGATAGCTACTATTAAAGTTTGTTGTATATTATTTGTCATATCTCTGTAGCTTGTGACTAACTTTATTATGTGTTGTGGATGTTTTTCCATGAAAGGTTGTGTGGTTCTGTCTTAATTTATCTTACTGGTTCTATTGTATGGGTATACCATAATTTATTTAGTTATTATACTATTCATTGCTATTTAGATTATTTGTAGTTACTGGAAAACAGGAAACTATATGGAAATAAGTATCCTAGTCTTTAACATCTCTGTAAATGCAAATTTCATTTTTCCAGTTTAGGCCCAAAACCTTGGCATTATCCTTGATATCTCTCTTTCTCTAACACAGAGATTATTGTATTGAATTCAACAGCAAATCCTATTGATTTTAATTTTTACATATATGCAGATTCTGTTTTTTAAATATGTTGGCCATTTCTCAGTACCTGTTATCACTAACATCTGGTCCAAACCATCATTGCCTCTTATCTAAATTATTGTCATCATCTTCTAGCAGTGTCTCTTCTTCCCAACAGCAGCCACTAGTCATTTTTTAAAGCTCAGTCAGATAAAAATCACTCTGGTCAAAGCTCTTCAGTATCTCCCATTTAACTCGCTGAAATCCAAAGTGTTTGCTATGGTCTTTTAAGGCTCCCCATAAACCAGCATCCTACTACTTTTCTGACCTGGACCTCTACCATTCTTCCCCCATATTCACTGCACACCAGCCACGCTGAAATATTTGCTATTTCTTGAATGTAATAAGCACAGTTTTTCCTTAGGGTCTCTGTGTTTGTAGTTTACACTGCCTAGAAATCTTCCAGCCTCTCCCTTCCCCCCCATACTTTCCTGACTCACTCCCTTATTTCTCCTTTAGGTCTCTGTTCAAATGTTGCTTTACATATTTGTTGAATGAGTATTGAATGAACATATGTTTGTCCATTTGAATAAATGCTTGTGTAGAATAAATTTCTAGAAACAAAATCGCTTCTTTACGTGCTCATTGCAATTGTTTGTCTTTTTCAAATCCTCTGTTATTACACTCCTCCTTCCCACACCGTTGCCTATCTTATTTAGTGTTCTCCTGCCCTTCTTCAAAATGGTTCTGTGAGTCTATCTGCTGTTTCTACCGTGGAAGGCTGGCTCGGTTTCTTTCCCTCCTGGGATCTCTGGAGGAGAAACAGGCACTAGGCAGCTGGTCTGATCCCCATGGGCCTCTTCACAAGGTTGTGATTTCAAGAGTGACCTTGGGGTATGACAGAGTTGTCATTAAACAGTTTAATAGATGAAAGAATCTCCTCTTCATCCTTCAGTCGCACTTATTTCTCCTCAAATGTCTGGCATTAAATTGTAAATAATACCACAAAGAAAAGGTATAGAAAAGATTGGATTTATCATATCGGTTTAAAATTTCCCAAACATATATTGAAATTGGAATAGATCAAAGACATCCTGGGATTTTAGTCATGAAAAAATACCTATCTGTATGTACCTTAAAAAAAATAATTACAGCACTTTTGCTTATATTTACCACCATCCTTTTAAGAAAATAATATGAATATTGGTAAATTTTAGGTAATTTGTGATTTGCACTGTCCCCTGGATCTCTAACATAACAATGAGTAATTGGAATCATGAAATTATGGAATTTTTGTAGAAGAGCTCATTTATCTAAATCCTTAATCTTACAAAGAGGGAAACAAATCTACAGAGGTTGGGTGACTTATTCAAGGTCACACAGCTAGTTAATGGTACAGGCAGGTCTTCTGACTCCTCAAACAGTGCTCAGCAGTATCCATTGAGCAGTGTCTATGAACCAAGCTCTTTGCTAACTGAAATTCTATCTGCTAGATAATTCCCATTCCTTCCAATTGTCCTGACACCCTGCAGTTTATTTAGATTACGTGATGTGGCCTCATATTATTTCTGGAGCTGGCAGGATAAGAATCACCCTGTTAGGGTGCTTAATTTTGTGCTAATGATCCTTCTTTCTGTCTGAAGTCTTCAGGCTACAGTTTTTTCAAAGGAACTCTGTGCCGCTTGTCCTTTTCCACTTGCCGCATGATGTGCACATCAGTGCCTCCTGTAGCCTTCCATTTTTAATTGCCTCTCCTTCCTAATGAAGCCTGTATCAGCTCCAGTGCTAATTGAACTTCGTCCTTCATTCAGACTGTGTTATTAAACAAATAGTCACAGTGTTTGGTCGCACTTTAATAGGATGTTTGCTTAACATCAAAAACTTATTAGTAATCCATTGAAAAGGCAATTAATGGAGGACATGTGGGTAAGGAAATTGAGCTAGTCTGCAGCACAGGACATAAGAATGGCAAAGACGCGTTGGTGTGCTAAGGTTTAACTGTCTGTGTCCTGGAAGTTGCAGACTGATGGTGAGATTCAGGATTCTTAACCCAAGTCAATAAAGTTATCCTTTATATGAAGTAGCATGTACACGTCTGGTATTGAACTGAAGGACAGGCTGGTTGTCTGTCTCGCTTGATCCTAACTCACCTCTCTCACTTTCTCTGTCTCTCAAACATTTTCCCCAAGCTTTTTATCATATAGACTTAAATTTATCATTATATAAAATATTGATAGGTTAGAAGGAGCAAGCAGCTCATCTGTAATCTTATCAGAGATAACCATTGATAAGATTTTGGTGTATACTCTTCCATGCTCCCTTTTAACGCACATATACAGTCTTAAAATTGGATCATCTACCACCTTGACCTATTATTTGCTAATTTTTAATTGGTAGTATGTCCTGGACAATAAATAGGGACCTATACATCATATTCAATGGCTTTGACATATTTTCTTGGATGGATAGGCTGTAATTTATTTCATCATATTGTTGAACGCTTAGAAACAAGTGTCTCTTACTTGTTTGTTTGTATAGCCCTAAGTGAGCATCATCATTTGGGTGAATAATATTAACATTAGGAAATCAAATTGACAGACTGCTCTGTTATAGAACAATTATCATCTGTGGTGTGAATACATGCAGTATTTGGTGTCATTAGAATACAGATTTACATCCTATGTAGCAACTTTTATGAGTATCAAATTTCCTTATATTTATACCAATAAAAGAAGAGACAACAGGTGGCTGATCAAGATATAGTCTTAGGATAATGGCTTATGGATTTCCCCCTACCTGTGAACTCATGAGGATAAAAGATACCTAGGTTCAAAGGGAAAACAAAGTCTAAAAATATGAACCTAATGGTATCTGGCAATTAAGGCATAGTAGACCAAATTCTTTTTATGATCCACGTTAAATAGATACGAGAGAAGAAGAACCAATAATGGGTTACTCCGTTTATTCCACAGACCTTGGATATGACTTGTGAAACTCCCATCTGCCTTAATGTGAGTCATGCATGGCTGGGTCCCCAAGCAATATTTAGTAAATGAATGGTGTTACTGCCTGGCAGGGACCCTTTTAGAAAGTGCTGTTGCTGGGAGAACCTAAATAGATATATATACTCTCATTTAGCTAGGATTATGATGCATAAAATGTTGGTAATAGGTTTAAAAGATTAGCATAGACCAGCTTTCCATGAGAGCGTTCCTTATATATAAAAAATTGAATGTTATTTCTAATGTCATCGTAAAAGTAAGGCTGGAGGATTATTGATTATAATTATAATAATTATAATTATTATTATAGTTTGATAATTGACTCTCTCGAGTTTTTAGCACTCGGCCCTGAGTTTTCTGTTTACCTTGCTCAAGCAATTTGGTGTAATTAATTTTAATGGCTGTATTTACTTGTAGGGTTTATACTTGGGTGGAAAGATATCTTTAGTCAAAATCTCATGGAATTATCATCTCTCTTTGAATTAAAACCATACAATAGTTTAAAATAAGAATCTCTCTAAAATTAAATGAAGAGAGCAAAATGCAGAATCTTTTAACATGTTTACAACTCCATGAAATAGAAGTGTCTGTGGATGAGGATTAGAAAGAAAAACATAGATGAAAATAGTTAATATGGTAGATGGTAACTTCATATATATTTTTAGTAAAATATAAGTACAGATTGGGGAAAGACGGCGTTGGATAAGATTTTTTGTTTGTTTGTTTGGAGATGCCTCCAAAAAGCTGTGAGTTGCTCATCTGTCAAAAGATTTGGCTAGAAAAATAGTCATTGATCATGTTGACTCATAAATGTAATCAATCAGAAATCCCATGTTGCTCCATAGGCTTCTAAGAGAAAAGGAAAGAAACAATGGGTGAAATTTATGAAAGATACATTCTCTAGCATTGGAAAAGCCTCCTCCTTTTTCTCCTCCTCTTCTTTATTTTTATATCCACAGACTTGTTGGTAGTTAGCTTTTAGGAGATGTGTTTTCACCATATGATACTGAATCTCTCAGTATTATCTTAGGCTGAGACTCTGTTCCTTTTATTCTGGCAGTTAAGGCAGATACAAATATTAAAAAAAGACAGTTATGATCAGAGAACTCCTCTACTTTTTATTGTTAAAAGAATTTTTATTAAACATTAAAACTATGAATTTTTAATGGAACACGTAGTAGTTGAAAAAAAAAACACAAAGTAAAAAGAAAACAAGAATAATTGATAATTCCTTTATTTAGGGATGTATCATAGTATTAAATGGTTTTATTTCATTACAGTCTTTTTTTCTGTCCAATATGGATGCACATATGTATATTTTTGATACTATAATTGGATAATATTGTGATAAACCCTTTTATAGATACATTTGGTATACTGTTCTGAGTGTTTCCTTAGGATTAGCTAAAATTACTTAAAATTTGTCTGAAGGTTTTAAGTCACCAAGGGGCTTGGGGCCGGAGAAAGGGGTTGGTGACGTTGAAGCTGTTGATTAGAGGAGGAAGGAGTTATGACTTTGGAAATATTTTCCTCCATTCCAGTCATCTCTCTGAGCATTGTGGAAGATAGTGTGGAATGGTCTCTGGCTTGATGATAATTCTGAGGACCCTAGTTGATAGTGAGGGTATATGGGAAGCAAAACTTAGAAAAGATTCTTATGCATGTAAGTCAGTCCTTAAAAGTTGTGTAGAAAAGTGAGAGGTTATTTGAGATTATTATATGCTATAAATATTCTGATCTATAAATTTGACTTTTTTCATTAGGGAAAATATGAATCACAGAGTGTTCTGAGTATGCTTTCTTTGAAAGAGAACATGGGTTTAGTAATAGAGACTCACAAATGCAGAAATAAGAGAAATATGAAGTTTTGCTTTTGCAAACATACTGAAGTGGAAAATAGAAAAGCCGAAATCAACAACAGTAACAGCAACAACAAAAAGCCACATCCATTTGGACTAAAATACATGTATATATAACACAACTTTCCAAGCATAAAATGAAAATTCTAGCCAAGGGAATGAAAGAAATACCTTTTGAAAAATCACTGAAATAGGCCTGTTGTTGACAGAGTTTTATTTCCCCTTTAGAAGATCTGTTTATTACAATTCTGGGAATGAGAGGGATGATTTTGAATAAAGAATAGAGCCATTTAAGATGTTGTGCACAGTACCAGAATTTATGAAGACTGGTTCGAATTAAAACTAAATGTCACCAGCACATAGAAGCCAACAGGAATGTACATTTCATTTATTGTATTGGGAATTGGGGAGGGGAACAGGAATGGGCTTACTCTTATAGGACTTTCTTTTCTGCAGCACTAATTTGTATAGGCAGAACTTAGACCTTAAAGAAGCATGCATTTCTCTAGAATCTTCTTAGATGTTCAGGTTAATTTATTAATCAGCAAGAGTTAGAATCATAGCCCCTACTTGGACAGAGTGCAAGAGGGAAAAATTCAAATGTACAATGGAATCATTTATGCAGCAAATCTGTACTGAGCACCTACTCTTTGCCAGGTGTCATTTTGGCCATTGTAAGTACATTGGTGGACCAGACAGACAGGTCCTTGTCTTTGGGAGTGTCTAGAGTTTGGGGACTGTTAATACACAGCAAGAGAAGGATGATTGCTCTGTCAACAATTAAAATTGGATGATTGGGAGATGCTGGAGGGGACACTTAGGTTGGATGGTCAGGGAAGACCGCTGTGTCACATTTGAGAGGGTCTTCCAAAGTTAAGTCTGCTCCTTTTCCCCTGCATTTTAGAGAAAGCTTCCTTTTGTGGGCTTTACCTTCTTGTCGAGGGCTTACTATTATGATTTGCTTCGACTGAAGAGCTGTAAAGCTGAAATAAAGATGCAGTTAAAAAAAAGAGTTGGAGATGCATTTTTTATAAGTCAGAGGCTCAGGTGCACCATCATTTTCTCAGCTCCAAGAAAATCATAAATTATTTTTTATTAGAGGGAATTTCTGCAGCTCTAGATCTTAATGACTGCTGAACAGGAGGTTTTTTTTTTTTTTTTTTTTTTTTTGCTAAACATCAAGTAGCTGCCAGTTTTAATTTTCTTTTAGAATTTACACTTTAAAAACATTGTTTTAGCTGTTGAACAAAACTGTCTCTTTTATCCAAGGGACGGTGCCAGAGTATGAAATGTGCATCTTGGTTTGATTTCTTCCCCTGCAGCCTGACTCACGAGTAAAAACCAGCCTTGCGTTTTATGATTAGAGGGCTAGTGTTCAATATTAATAACTATGGAAAAATCAAATTCCAACTTTACCCTTTAATATCTTCATGCCCAGAAGTCATATAATTTGAAAATTTGAGAGCAAGCCAACTGCATTCCTGGTATTTTTCTTGATGATGCCCTGTGATTCTTTAGCACAGATTATTAGTGCAATAATTTTGGCACTTGGGATTTCAAGGACCGGTAAAATGGCAAAAAAGTAAATTAAAAAATATTTATCCGGGGCTTCCCTGGTAGCACAGTGGTTGAGAGTTCGCCTGCCTATGCAGGGGACACGGGTTCGTGCCCTGGTCTGGGAAGATCCCACATGCCGCGGAGCGGCTGGGCCCGTGAGCCATGGCCGCTGAGCCTGCGCGTCCGTAGCCTGTGCTCCGCAACGGGAGAGGCCACAACAGTGAGAAGCCCGCGAACCACAAAAAAAAATAAATAAAAAAGTAAAAATATTTATCCAGTGTTTGTTATATCTCAGACATTTTTCTGGGGATGGAGAGACAACAGTGAACTAAAAAAGAAAAGAAATAGACAAAAGTTACTGCCCTCATGTAGAGTACGTTGAAACGAGGGGAAGTATTCAGCAATAAATACTCAACAGGTAATGCCTAATAGTGATAGATAATAAGAAGAAAAATTATAGATAAGGGTTAAAGGAACAGTCAGGTTGGGGTGAGGCTTGCAATTTTAGAAAGGAGAAGGATTGGCTTGGAAAATTCTTACTGAGTTATTACTTTTGAGTATAGAAGGGAAACGGGTGAGGGAGCAAGCCAATGTGGATATCTGGATAGATAGGAGCAGCAAGTGCAAAGACCCTGAGGCACATGCATTCGTGGTACCATCCAGGAGCTGTAAGGAAGCCAGTTTGGCTAGAGTAGATGGGAAGGAAGAAAGAGTTGTAGGAGATCAGCTCAGAGATGATGGAGACAGATCATGTAGGTTCTTATAAGCCATTATAAAGACTCTTTGGTTTTTAGTTGGAGTCAAGTGGAGAGTCATTTCAGGATTGTGAGCAGAGGAATGCCGTGATTTGACTTTCTAAGAATACACTAAAGGAAAGCAAGGGAGGGGCTTCCCCCGTGGCGCAGTGGTTCAGGATCTGTCTGCCAGTACAGGGTACACGGGTTCAATCCCTGGTCTGGGAAGATCCCACATGCCGCAGAGCAACTAAGCCTGTGCACCACAACTAATGAACCTGCGTGCCACAACTACTGAAGCCTGCATGCCTAGAACCCATGCTCCACAACAAGAGAAGCCACTGCAATGAGAAGCCCGTGCACCACAATGAAGAGTAGCCCCTGGTCACCGCAACTAGAGAAAGCCCGCGTGCAGCAATGAAGACCCAACGCAGCCAAAAATAAAAGATAAATAAATAAATAAATATATTTGGTGGGCGGGAAGGAAAGCAAGGAAGGTAGCAGAGAGACAAATTAGGAGACTGTTTCAATAATCCAGGCCAGAGGAAATGGTGGTTTGGACTAGAGCAGTATCAGTAAAGGTGGTAAGAAGTTGATTTCTGGATATATTTTGAAATTAGAGCCAACAGATTTTACTGTTGGATTGAATGAGGGTTGTAAGAAGAGTTGAGTCCAAGGTTTTTGGCTGGAGCAACTGGAAGGTGGAGTTGCTGTTTGCAGAGAATGGCTGCACTGTGGCTGATGGGGGTACAGGTTTTTAGGGGAGGATCAAGAGATTGGTTTTGGACATGTTGGGTTTGAGCTGTCTATTTGGTATGCAGTGGAGATGATAACAGGATATTGAGAATGAGTTGGAGGTATACCTTTGGGAGCAGTCAGTACCAGTCAGCAAAGAGCCAGGATGCTCTTTGCTGTTGTGCACACTGCCTTCTATGTTATGCTGTTTGTGACTTGCATAAAAATTGTTTGTGACACCCTAGTAACCTAGTTTAAAGCCAGGACTCTTTTAAGTTTTTTCTCTGCTTTAATTCTGGATAGGTAATGATTTTATGTTTATTTTTCTTTTTATCAGTATTCTTTTTTCCCCCTACTCATCATAGCCATGTATCTTCTTCTTATTTCCTCAAGGGTTTGGATGAGGGGTGAAGGTCTGGTATTGATTTATCGGCCACAGAAAAGCAATTCCTTTTTGATATTTCTCTGGAAGGAGGCTCTTTTTGGAAGAGTTTTTGTTACCTTTCCAATTAACCCATCTTAGAGTTGATTATGATTTTAAGCTTCATGGTGCAATAATCTGTAACATTTATATCATGCCATTATCTCTTTCCAAGTACTTTGTGAATGTTTGTTAATTGCTTGCCATTCATCCCACAGCAAATAAAGCTGAATTTACATTCATTGTAGGGGTTTCCCAACAGTGGAGGTTTGAGCGATGAAGTGACTGTCCATCAAACACCTGGCTGGTCAGGGAAAAGGGATTCATAATGCAAGTAATGTTGATGACCTCATCTCCATTAATTATTACTATTTTAGTACCAGCAGCATTCTCCTCATAAAAGTCAGAACCCCAAATGAAAGAGGTGTCTTCTTTCCCTAGAGATTATAACTGATATGACCAACTTGATGAACCGATGGGCAGTATTAAGCACTAAGAGGATACATGAGGAGGTGGACCACAGTTGCATTAAACACTTCTAATCATGAAAACAGGGAACTGTTACCCCAGAGGTCTTTAGAGCAGGGCTCAATAATCTGGTAGAATGAGAGTAGAAGCAGTTGGCCGACTAGCTAATTACAAAGGCAACTCCACTTTTACTTGTATTGTCAGAGGACTCAAGTAAACATGTTTTATTTACTTTTTAAAAAATTCACTCATTGAAAAATTTATTGACATGTCCTATATGATATATACGTCACAGGTTCAAGGGGATATAGTAATGTATAAAACAGACTAACATCCCTGCCCTTATGGAACTTTCTAGGGGGTGGAGATAATGCGATTAATATTTACTGATGCTTACCATTGTTAAACCCTCTTCTATTACTTCATTTAAGAAATCATTTAATAACAACAACTGTCCTGTTATTATCCACATTTTGAAGAAAAGAAAGCTAAGGTATAGAGAGAATAAGTTATTTGTTCAAATCCATAGTTAGTACATGGTGGGGCTTTAGTCAAACAAAGAGAGCCACTCTGCTTTGCTTAATTTTCTTTCCTACATGAAGTATTGGAGATGAAGGGGGTAGTTGGTTCGAATAATTCACATTAGCCATTTACAATGATAAAATTCAACATATTGATCTTAAATTCTTGGGAGTTAGAATGCATGCCTCCAGAATTATGTCACAGGTCAGAGAAAAAAATGGTCTCACATTGGTTTTCTCCAAGTTTTTGCCTTGGACAAGTAGGACATGGGTTATTCCATTCTCACATATTGTCTTTCCTGTTCATTTACATTTAATGAAGACAGCTGGTTCTTTGAGATAAGTCTTATTTCTAGGATTTTTGGAGATGATAATTCAGGGCTGGCCTTAGGCAAAATTGTAAAGTATGTTGAGTTAGGGATCTTTGATCATCTTAGTTTCTCACGCTGTTCCCACCCTATTTTTACTTACTTTCTTGTACAACCCCTTCTCCGTTCCTTTCTACAAACAAAATGAATAACAACAGCTTAAAAGTTATTATGTGGGGAGAAAGAGTTAAATTTATGTGTTTCAGGAGGGATTCTACTTTTCATGATGGCATTTCATGCAAACAGTAGATCATGGTTGAGGCCTTGTAGAACCTTTCAAAACATCTTTTAATGTCTTCAAAGAATTATTAATTATGATGCAGCGGAAAGAGTAGAGACTTTCATGTTGAATGGAACTGGGTTTTAATTCTGACCCAATCATTTGTAAATTAATGGGAGGCTGGGCAAAATATTTTAATCATGGGAGCCTCATTTTCCTCATCTAATTAGGGTGAAATAATTTCTTCTATATGTGTAGTGACTTTTTCTGTGTCTGGTACTCAATAAGTGCTTAGTAAATGGCTGCTGTTTGTTAATATTCATTCAACAGATGTTTAAATACCTATTGTTTATGGGCTAGGTTCTGGGAAGCGAAATTATGGTGCAGTTCAAATATTGTGAATACAGATGAAAAAGATGAAAATAGTATTCACTGTGAGCCTCAATCACTGGAGTAGGTGCTGTCCTTTCCACGTCTTCTTCACTCACCCGCCCCCCTCCCCTTCATTGGTGAGTACTCTGGTAACTAAAACACTTTGGCACCCATCAGAGTCCTATTCTGGTAAGAACTGCCTTTACTTATCATCTTGCCTTTGTCTGTCCTAAGCTTCAGGAGATTGACCATGAATGTTGCTAGTTCTATTCTTGTGGATTCCTCATTGCTGCTTTCCCCTGCTGTGTTCCTCTGTAAGATGAGGAATTGGGCATCCTGACTGTAGTGTCTATACTTCTAATTTCTTTGCTGTGCTGCATCCTTGAAATAGTGATGACCCAATCAGGCTCTAGTGGGAATAAGGTGGAGGGGATGGATTCCTAAACTAAGTATAAGTAGGAATCAAAGGAGAGGAAGTTGTTTTTCAAAGTTGAAACCTATAAGAATGGCAGTGCCATTAACCAAAATTATGAGCACAGAAGAAGAAGGTGTTTTCAAATGGTGATGGGAAAGATGGGTAATGGGAAGATGATTTCATCTTTAGATGTATCAATAGGACATGTTCAGTATTTATCAAAGATATTCTGTAGTTACGTTTACAGAGATCTTTGAAAGAAGAAACATCATTGTATGAATTTCTCAGTCCCAGAGAACACACAGACTAAATGTTTGAAAGTTGAATTGATCAGGAAGGAGACTAGAATTTGCAAGAGGAGTCGGGGCTGGGAAGAGAGAGATGAGATATGGATCAGAGAGTCTTCTGAATAGTGGTGATATTTAAAGCCATGAGACTGGATTAATATATCAAGAATAGCAGGGGGGTAGGGGGAGAAGTAGAAAGAGTAGAGGGGAGGACCAGGATACGTCTGCAGGGTAGCTCACATTTAGTGAAGGAGCAGCAAGAGGACCTGCATTGGATCAGACACATAGGAAAATAATGGTCCCATGAGGTAAGAGAGTTTCAGAAGATAAATTGTCAAGACTATAAACAGCTATATAGGGATCAAGAAAATGGAAGATTGAGAAATAGATTTAGGATTTTGTGATGAAGTGGCCATTAGAAACCTTCTCAGGGGCAGTTGGGCATGGTAGTTGGCATAGATTGCTATGGATTAAGAGTAGAGACAAACATGAGCTACTCTTTCAAGATCTTGTATGGTGAAGACAGGGAGGGAGGTAGACAGGCTGAAAGCAAAAGAAGACTTGAGTGATAGGGACCAAGGCTAGGTAGATTAGGAGACAGCTTTTGGTGGAGGGGAAGGCTCAAGTGGGAAGGGAGAGAAAAATAAAATCAAATTTAAGGCTTTTCTTAAGAAGAGTGATAGTTCTTAGTTGTAAGACTAGTAGGAAGAAGATGGATTAGATACAGATAAATGCTGAGGAGGATGAAGTAATATTAAGGATTTAAGGAGAAAGTAAAGGCATGATATAGACATTTTGGGGGGTGTTAGTTTTATTTTTGAGCAGTAATCATTCCAGATGGGAAGGATAGCAGACATTTATATTGGAACACATCAACTCCATTTCACAGTTTTCTCCAATGATGCTCCTGGGCATGTATGTGCTCTAACATTAGTTTTACCAGTTTAATTGCTAACAGGACCATCAATATAGAAATTTGCGACCTGAGTTCTCAGTGTATCATCATTATCACCTTGGTATATGATTGTTTTTACTGTTTTCTATTTCTAGTCACACATTCAATTTAATCATATTTTATGATAAAAAGCTACGTTTTTAAGAACTGCAAGTATCTATGGGATCATACTGTCTAACCCATTAGGTTGATTCCAGCTTATTAGCTGCCAACAAATTGGGTTTTATGGAGGACATGACATTTCTTAGAATGATGAAATAATGCCATTTCTACAACTCTGTCTCTAGAAAGACAGGCAGGGAGCTGAGATTTAGGAGAGCCTAATTATTATTTGTGTAGCTCCGGTATCTTCTTATATCACAGGGCATGATATCTGTCTCATGCATCTCTCAAAGCAAATACGAGAAATCATAACTTTAAAAAATCGTTGAATACTAAAAATGCATAATAGTGTGTTTTTAATATGTTAATCAGAGGCCCTGGAAAAACCCATTGGTTTATTTGGAAGATCAATATGTTACACGTTTTATTAGACTATGTTATTTCTAAGATTCCATATTTTAATTTAAAAAGAAAGATTTTGAAAGAAAGCTATTAATTTAGTATCCAGTTTTTTAATTTAAGTACTAAACATAAGTTTAGCATTCTGTCTTTACCATGATACCCATGGTTTGGATAGATGATAAAGGGTGATAGTTTCAAAGGCAGTATATACTAAGAACCTACTGTATGTCAAGCATTTCATGCAGTATTTAGAAATAAGATTGGAAAATAAAATTAAATATGAAATGATCAAAATGTTAACATGTAGAGTCCAGATATATACTGGATGGTTTAAGAGTAGGGAAAGTCAATATAAGTTGTCATAGTTTGACAACCCCATTAAAAAGGAGGCTCAAGATAGATCCTGAAGGATGAGAAGAATTTGAGGTAAGTGGAAAGGTAAATATGAAGTTTCAACCAGAAATGCCCCATGGTATTTTAACTTGAAATTATAGATTGTTTAAATAGAGTTCTATCTGTGTGGTTAGACATGAGTATAAACATCTCAAACTCGAATCATTAGGTGTTATGCTCATAACAGCATTCAGACATACTTGTACACGTACACATAGCTCTGCATACTGAAAAGTTCAGTGGAAGACAACTTTAGTTAGACTTGTATGATTGGGGCCAGCTTCTGTAGTATTGAGGAAATGACCCAGGCAAGTTCCTTTTATTTCTCCAAATAATAAAAAAAAAACATTTATTTTTGAGGGACTAAGGTGATTATTAACTTACAGTAGAAACAACCAACTAACCAGCTGAATTGGGCAATTAAAAAGCTCTGTTTGAATGGTTAATTTACCCACAGTAGTGAGGGCTGGGACATTGATCCAATGGGAGAGGAGCAAGACCCCCCAAAGCATGTTTCCAGAAGAAGGCAGAGGTACAAGGAAGGCACAACAGTAAATATCCACTACTCTGTAGTTGAAGACTTTGTTCATTGTGTCGTCTGATATTCCCTATGCAATGTTTCTGTCACATTCCATAAATACTATGTGCTGTAAGTACTTGTCAAAATGCTTTGTGCTGCAAGTCATAGATACGCAGATCTAACAGCATTGCCTCTTGGATTAACACAAGAACAGAGAGAGATTGCTTTGACAGCTCATTGATATCTATAGAACCTACAATCTTTTTTTTTCTCTTTTTTCTGGTCACACCACGCAGCTTGTGGGGTCTTACTTCCCCGAACACGGATGGGACCTGGGCCCCCGGCAGTGGAAGCACAGAGTCCTAACCACTGGACTGACAGGGAACTCCCTGTGCTTTATGTCTTTTCCCTCCTCTATTCTCTCTATAATTTCTCTGTTTGCTTCTGAGATGTATTACCTCCTGGTCACAAAATGGCTGTCAAACGCCCAGAAATCATCTTAACATGACTGTGTTCAAGGTAGGAAGTAGAGGATCTGCCAGGGTGACAAGAGAGACAGATCTCCTCATGTTCTTCTATCTTTTTGTCAGGCACAAAAAAATAATCTCAGGAGAACTCTAGCAGATTTGTTTATATTCTTTTTAAAAATTAACTTCATTGAGGGATAATTTATTTAAAGTAAAAGTTACCAAATTTAAGGATGCACATTAATTTTTCGCAGTGTATATACAGTCGTGTAATCAACACCACAATCATGATAAAGAATCTTCAGAAAGTTGAGATATTCCTTTTTAATTGGATCCAGCTAGAGTACGGTATTAAAATCTTTCTGTCCACGATGATATTTTCGTAGTCCTGGTCATCAGATCTTTTTTTTTTTCCTTTTAAACAAAGTTCCAAGAGTTTTATTGGCTATTGGAATTTTTTATTGGTATTTCTTTAATTGATTATCTTTTTAAAAAAATATTTATTGGAGTATAGTTGACTTACAATGTTGTGTTAGTTTCGGGTGTACAGCAAAGTGAATCAGTTATGCATATACATATATCCACTCTTTAGATTCTTTTCCCATGATCATCAGATCTTGATGAAAGCTGCCATTACAATTATAGCTAACATTTATTAAGTGCTCTCTATATTATAGCCGCTATACTATTTGACATACATTACCTCCTTTAACCTTTATGCATGTTTGACATATTGCTTCATTACCTCCTTTAATTAATTCTTAGAACAACAGGATGGGATAGGCTCATAAAAGGGCTGCTGTTAGTCTGTATGGTTCCTGAAGTAGAGAAAGGAAGCCCCTCTGGTTGGAGGGGGGTGACAGGTCTGACTAAGTAGAACAGAAATGGATCTGGGCTCCTGCTTTCCCCCTAAACCGAAGTGCTTTGTGGAGTACATGCATGTTGCCCCCAGATGAGGCAGCCTTGTCGGTTCCCATTTTACAATACGAAAGCTTCAGGTTTAGAGGAGTGAATCAGCCTACTAAATGGCTATAAATTATGGGGCGTTTCTTGGCTTTTGACAATAGGGTGCTAGCATCTTTGGTGGGTCTCTGAAGAAATGTTCTTGACTAAACAATTATTGATTATCCTCTTTAAGTTTTCCCTTCTTCCTATTATCTATTTACCCACGCCCATGTACTTACTCAGGTGTATCTCTCACCTCATTGATTTATTCACATGAAATAATTTTCTCAGTTATTTCACTATTAACAACTATTGTAGTTAGTATTTGTTCATGGAACCTTATATAATTCTATTTATGTTTTTAGTGGAAATTGGTTTTAGATGATTATTGTATTAGTTTTTAATTGACTAGTTACTGACATCCTGTATGAATGAGTTTATTTGCGTTCAGATACATGAAAAGCTCATGTATAGGAGGTTTCCTGTTTTTGATAAAATCACTCTTGTTAAAAAAAAAAACCCTCAAAGCTCTTTGAATAACCATGTATCTTCTTTTATTAGTCATAGAAGGTTATTGGGTTCTATTAAATTGCTTGATGATGCCATAACATAAAATGACAAATCTGGTCCAATATTATATGCCTTGTATAAGTTTCACATAATTTTATGATTTTAAACCTGTCATGGAAAATCTCAGGGGAAGTATCTTTGGGAATTGCAAAACAATGGTTTTTGAAATAAATTGTTTAGAGGTTGTCAGTCTGTATTAGATTTTGTGAATGTAACCTGTAATTGGAATTTTCTTCTTTTTCCTGATGTTGAGAGCAAGTAAATTAAAATCAGATGTTCATTTCTTGCTATTTAAGTCCATGGTTTACTCATCTTGTCTTCTGAAAAATATGTATAATTAGATCTCTTGCATAATTTAGTAAATACTCTATAAAAAGCAGTATACAGATTAGTAAGAAACTAGACATGTTGGCAGAAAAGTCTCTCAATTAGAAAATGATTGATTAGTTTTGTTGAAACTGATAAAGTACTAGTGTCATTTTTCAGGTTGTAGGTGTACAAAGCAAGTAACTTAACCTAGACTATCTACTGTGTGTTAAAATCAGAGGCTATCAGTCCCTTTGAGACACACTCCTTTTTTGGAGTAAACTTGTTTCACTGTTACTTCCCTTTTGTTTTTGTTTCTGAGGGATAATGCTTCTCCTTGAAATGACAGAGGAGATGTCTCAAGCAAAAGAAGAATTTCTTTCCTATACGTCTGTGTCAAGGTGTAAATCTGGGACAGCACATTATTCTAGAGCAGTGCTTCTCCAAGTGTGGTTCTCAGACCAGTAGCATGAGGATCACCTGAGATCTTGCTACAATTGCGAATTCTAGGGCCACATCTCACCTACTGAATCAGAAACTCTAGGATGGGCCCAGGGATTTATCCTTGCTTTAAGAAGCCTCCCAGGGGATTCTGATGCATGCTAAGATTTTAGACCTACTGCCCTAAAGGAAATCTAGTATACCCAGTTTACCTAGGTTGCTATTAATTACTTAAAATATTTTACTCCTTGGAGTAGAACTGCTAAGTCCCAGGGTATGGACTTATTCAACTTTCGTAGGTAATGATAAATACTTTTATAAACCTTGTGCCAATTTAGATTACCACCAGTCTTACTGAAAGCCTTATTGTCTTTGTACCTAACTTTGTCAGACACTTTAATTTCTACAAATCTGGTGGGTGTGAAATGGTATCAAGTTGTGGTTTTAATTTGACAATCCCTAACAAGGTTTAGCATCTTTTTATCTATTTATTGGACAGTCATGTTTGCATTTAAGTGAATTGCTTATTTTTATTTTATGCCCGTTGCTTGATTGGGTTGTCTTTTTTGAGTCATAGGAGTTTAAAAATATTCTGGATGCTAATCCTTTGTCATTTTATATTTCAAATATCTTTTTGATGGTTAATTTTTTTTATCAGTCTAACGTATCTGAGAAGAAAAGGAGTTCATAACTTTAATGTAGTCAAAACCATTTCTCTTTTCCATTTATGATTTTTTTTCTGTGATTTATTTAGAAAATTATTTCCTACCCAGAAAACTGGGTAGAGCTGGTATATTTTCTGGTATTTTTTCTCCAGAAGGTGTTTAATGTTATGTCTTTAACATTTAAGTTTTTAATCCATATTAAAATTATACATACATTTTATTGAGGCCTAATTCACATAAAATACACCCATTTAAAGTGTACAGCTTGGGTTTTGACAAATGTGTGCACTCGTGTAACCACCACCACAATCAAGATGTAGAACATTTTCATCACCTCCAAAAGCTCCCTTGTGTCTCTTTGTAGTCAGTCCCTCTAACTTTCCTGGCCCCAACCAAGCACTCACCTGTGTTGTAACCAGAGGTTCGTTTTATCTTTTCTAGAACTTCCTATAAACAGAACCGAACGGTATGTATTATTTTGCATCTGGCTGCTTTCACTAAGCAAAATGTATTTGAGATTTGCCCATGTTTTTCTATGTAGCACTAGTTGGTTCCTTTTTATTCTCTTTTCTGCTGAGTGCTACTCCATTCCACTGTGTGGATATTCCTCAGTTTGTGTGTCCGTTTACCTCTTTACAGTTTTTTGACTATTGTGAGTCAAGCTAGGAGTGGTAAGTTTATGTTTAACTTTATAAAAGCTGCCAAACTTGTTTTCCAAAGTAGTTGTACCTTTTTGCATTCCCACCTACCATGTATGAAGGTTCCAATTTCTTCACATTCTGGCCAACACTTGCTACTGTCAGTCTTATTAATTTCAGGCATTTGAATGTGTGTATGGTAGTATCTCATTGTGGTTTTAGTTTGAATTTTTTGATGCATGAGAGAGTTTTAGTTGGATTCTTTTTTTCCATATGACCAGCCCATGGTCTCAACACCATATATTGAATAAGGCAAAATTTCCATATTAATATGCAGTGATAGTCCTCTCATATCCTCAGATGGTACTGAAACTATTTAAAAACTGGTATGAAAATAGGCACTATACTTTTTTTAGAGCTTACAGTAAAATGTTAAAGTTGAACATGGTTATTTAATTTTAGACTTTTATCAATATTAATAAGCTTCCCTTAGAACTTGGAATGTTTCTTTCTTGTCCAGCATCTTACTCCATTTCCTCTCATTTAAAAAAAATTCTTAGCCGTGAATTTTAAAAAGTGTTCTTTTTTAAAAATATATTTTATCTAGAGATTTAGGTGGTTTGTGTTTGCGCCGTACTCTAGATATCTGGTTAGCAGTATTGCTGGCAGGGGCTGTCTTCTTTTACTTTTAAGGTTTATTCTATCTCTGAGTAAAAAAGAAATATATTCTTTTGGAAGAGAATTGGAAAAATATATAAAAGTATGAAGGAGAAAATTAAGTATATCTTGTAATCTTACCTCTCAGACATAACCATTATCTGCATTTTTTTGTTTCTTTGTTTATCAAAATTATACGTGCAAAGATTAAAGAAACAAAATAATTCAGAATAATTTAGTATTGAAAGTAAATCTTTATTTCTTTCTCCTCCTCTATCCCATTCTTTGTATATCCTTTAACAGTAAGAACACAGTCTGTTCTAGAACCATTAAGATTTCTGTGTTTGGCTACTGTTAAACTGTAAAATTAAAACCTAGTAAAGAGTATTTACATTGTTGTGACTATATATTTGAAAATATTTTTATATAAATACTATTATTTTAAGTCATAAGCATAACAACAATAAATATGTATAACTATAATCAAAAGAAAATATGTTCTAAAATCTATCAAGGTTATAATATTATTTTACCTGAGACCCATGTTAGGTCATATTCTGAGTCAAGAATATTAAATTTTGCTAATGTTCAGTTTTATCTTACAATTTTTATAGAAAGGCTATAGTGAGGTAAATAGTACACACTGAATTCATCTGTTTTTATGTTTTTCCTCCGTAAAGCAGAAGCCTCAAACTTATTTTCTAATATTTAAATTCCCTAGTTAAGGGCAGAGACAAGAAGATTTAAAATGTCTAATTTCTTAGGGTTTAAAACTACAAGCAGTTACGGTATGTTGGATTTATTAGTTCTGTAGATTAAAATCAATGGGATTTTAGCAATTAATGACCAAATTGCATATAATGGTCTTATGGTATTAATAGTTTTAGGAAGCCATCTGTAGCAGTTTTCAGTTCTCAGCATAATTGCATAGAGTAGTTTATGTTTTCTAAAGAAAAATCTCTAGACAAACTGTGCCTTGTTTTACTTCTGTTTTAAGTTTATCCCCTGACTGAATCTGAGATCTATGAGAGTTATTCCTCTTTGGAGATTTGGGAATTTTCAGAAGTATAGAGATAATAAAATTGTGATTTGAAAAACTGCATGCTATTTAGACGTGGCAGCTTCTTCCTATGCCAATATCAGTGTTTGATTTTCTTTTTTGCAAGTGGGGGACAGGGTAAAAGAGAGAAATACTATTCTCCCCTTTCATTTGGGTGTTCAAGTTTATCCTTTGGACATAAGAATGTTTCACCGACCTGGAAATCAGTTTGGGAGAATAGAATCTGTCAGTTGGCATTTAGTTACATGACATAGATGGTCATTTCTCTTCTAACACGTAGATGTGTGCCATTGACCGTTTGTTTTTCTTAGTGTGAACTTTAGGTGCAACAATTGAGTTAATCTTAATTTACGGCAATCTCATCATTCCTTAATTTATCTTCTTGAATGATGTTTTCTCTCTTTATCTTCAGTCCTTCCCATCATTCCACTCTGTCTAGAAGCACTCACTTGGTTGAATTTAACATATTTCTTTCTAGTCTTATGTTCCTATGTTTATTCAGGTATACGTCCTTAACAAACATGCTGCTTTTTTTGTGTGTGTGAGGTTTTATTTTACATACATGGTACTAGGCTGTAAAACACACTCCTGATTTATCTCCTCAACATTCAAAATATATTTTATTATTATAAAGTATATTGTTTATTATTTTTTCCATCATATACATTTATTACATTTTACTTACCTATTCTTTTAGTGATGGACAGCTTGGAGGACCCCAGCATTTTAGTATGAGAACAGTGCTTCAACAATTACCCTCCTAGGTGTCTCCATAAGGATGACTGTTGGGTGCCAGGATATACTCTGACTTAATGTTCTCCCACCAGTAGTTCATGAGACTTTTAGTAATTGATGTTATCTGATCTTTTAAATTTTGCCATTCTAGTGTATGTGAAGTGGCATCCTGTTCTTTTAATTTGCATTTTTCTGATTACTCATGAGGTCAAACATTACATGCTTATTAGGCATTAAAGGTTTTTCTTTTTGGAAGTTGCCTATTCATAACCTTGCCCATTTTACTTACAGATTTCCAGTTTTTTTCTGGATGATATATAAGGATGCCCTGTATATTGTAATCAATCCTTTGTCTTAATTATCGTGAATGTTTTCCCTCAGTCTGTCACTCATATTTTGTTTATGAAATTCATTATTGAACATGAACTTTTTACTCAGTTTAAAACATTTTCAATAGAGTTATTTTTTTTTTCCTGCAAATGTCCTTTTTTTTTTTTGAGTTCTAAGTCGCTGCTCTGCTTTATTTTTTTTTAATTTTTAAATTTTTTTTTAACATCTTTATTGGGGTACAATTGCTTTACAATGGTGTGTTAGTTTCTGCTCTATAACAAAGTGAATCAGTTATATATATACATATGTTCCCATATGTCCTCCCTCTTGCGTCTCCCTCCCTCCCACTCTCCCTATCCAAATGTCCTTTTAGTTTAGGGTAATTCCTAGATTTTTGCTAGCTGCTTTGTCATGGCTGTCACTAGTATCTTGTTTTCTATTATATCATTTAGCTAGTTGCTATTGTTAAAGACAAATGTGTAGATTTTCATGCTAATGTTTTATAAGGTTTTCTCAACTCTTATTAATAAAAGTATTTTGTTAATTTTCTGGGGTTGGCTATGCAAGAGATAATATTTACTAAGTAATAGTAATTTTACCTTCTTCAGAATCCTCATACTTCTCATTTCTTTTCTTTGCCTTATGGTATTGGGCTATGGCTTTCTTATGGCTTATGGCTTCTAGTACAGTGTTGAGGAGTGGCAGTGTTTCTGATGTTGAAGGGAAAAATGTCTCCACTTGTGCCGTTGATTACGTGGAAATTTGGGCAGATGTTTATCAAATTAAGCAAGTTCCCTTCTACTTCAGGTTTTACAAGTTTTTTTTTTAAATAATAATCCTATAAACTATTGAGATTTGTGTAATGCCTTCTCTGCCTCTGTTGAAATGATCATGTCTTTTTTTCTGCTTTAGTCCGTTAATATGGTGCATTATGGTGGTTAGATTGTCTGATGTTACAGTTTCTACATTCCTGGGGTAAACTGTCAAATTATGATGTACACATTTTAATATAGAATTAGAGCGGTTAGCTTCCATTTTATTTAAGATTTGGGGATCTATGTTCATATATTGAAATGACCCTATAATGTCATTTTCTTGTATCCAGATTTGGTTTTAGGTTAATCCTTAGCTTTGCAGTATATCCAGGGAGCTCACATTCTTTTCATGCTTGCTAGAATTTCTTGAATAAGACAGAGATCATCACTGCCTTCAGAGCATTTGATAATGGGCCCAGAATTACTGTTGATCAGCAGGAAACCTATTGACAGCTTTGTATCTGTTATAGTAATTTGTTGAAAATATTTAATAACAGGCTCTCTGGGGGGGGTCGTGAGGGGAGGGGGTGGCTTCCTGATTTAAGTCTTTGCGAATATCTGTGGTGTAAATATTGCCACTGTGTCCGATTTCAAGCTAACAATATGGTCTCTGAAGGATAAGTTTTGAAGAAATAAGCATAATGAACTTCTGTGATCTGGCACAGGCTGGCCTCAGCACAGCACTGGTCTGTCACCACACCTGACTATGACAACCTTCATAGAGTAATGACAGTACTTCACTTCCACCTTCCACATCTTTTACACATTTCTCTTTTGGCAAGAGCTAACTCAGAATCATTCATGAAAGGGGATTCTGGGAATCTTGTCGTTTAACATATCACTTTTAGCTTAACAGAAAACAAACTGCCAAAATTACTACTTTCAGTTTATTTGATGGCCGTTGGCCCATTCAACTTTCCTATTTTGACATATCACATATTTCCGAAAATGTTTGCTTTTTGTCTAGGTTTCACATGTTACCATAGTTTTCCATAGCATTTTAATATTTTTAATACTTGTTATATTATAATAATTTACCCACTTTAATTCTGATATATACGTTTTAAATTATTTTTCTTGATTTGCCTTGCCAGGGCTTTGCTAATATTAACTTTTGGTTTTGTCATTTATTTCCATTTCATTGATTTCTGTCCTTATCTTTATTATTTCCTTCCTTCCTCCCTCCCTCCCTCCTTCCCTTCCTTCCTCCTTCCCTCTCTCCCTCCTCCCTCTCTCTCCCTTTCCCTCTCTCTCCCTGCCCCTTTCTATCACCTTTTCTTGTTTTGATTTTTTACTCCTTTAACCTGTTTATAATATCCTTTTTTTTTGTCCCTTATGATGTTTTTCTCCCTTAGGTGTACGTTATCTGAAATAAATCTGTTTCCCTGACTTTATTTGGCTTGATAGTTACTTGGTGTATCCAACTGTATTCCTCTCTTTTCTTTTTGTAAGAGTTCATTTGCTTTTATTATGAGTATCATAATATTGATATTCAATATTATAGTCTTGGATTTGTTTCTATAGTTTCATTTCACAAATTAAAATACCTGTTTTTCAAACATCACAAAGATTTAATGATACTTCAACATATACAGCCCACTACCATCAAATATATTATCAAATATTTTATTTATGTGCTGTTTTTCTAACCACACAAATTAGATGATATTTTCATCATGCTCACTAATTTTTATTTTATAGTAAATCTGATCTTAGAGTAAAATGTATCCTCATTTTATCATTTTTTTTTTTTTTTTTTTTTTTTTGCAGTAAGCGGGTCTCTCACTCTTGTGGCCTCTCCCGCTGCGGAGCACAGGCTCCGGACGCGCAGGCTCAGCGGCCATGGCTCACGGGCCCAGCCGCTCTGCGGCATGTGGGATCCTCCCAGACCGGGGCACGAACCTGCGTCCCCTGCGTCGGCAGGCGGACTCTCAACCACTGCGCCACCAGAGAAGCCCCATTTTTTTGTTCAAGATTTCTTCTTGCATTTTAAGCCTTTTTTCAGAAATCATTTCCCAACTTGCTTTTTTTTTAAAAAAAATGTATTTATTTATTTTTGGCGGTGTTGGGTCTCCATTGCTGCATGCGAGCTTTCTCTAGTTCTGGTGAGCGGGGGCTACTCTTTGTTGTGGTGCGCAGGCTTCTCATGGCAGTGGCTTCTCTTATTGTGGAGTTCGGGCTCTAGGCACATGGGCTTCAGTACTTGTGGCCCGTGGGCACAGTAGTTGTGGCTCGCAGGCTCTAGAGCGCAGGTTCAGTGGTTGTGGCACACAGGCTTAGTTGCTCTGTGGCATGTGGGATATTCCCGGACCAGGGCTCGAACCCGTGTCCCCTGCATTGGCAGGCAGATTCTTAACCACTGTGCCACCAGGGAAGTCCCCATTTCCCAACTTTCTAATGTACGTTCTTTCAAATAACTTTAGCAAGTATATGTTGGTTGTAAAGTTTTTGTCTGAAAGAAATGTATTTGTCCTTTGTCCTTGAAATTGTAAATTTTGCTAAATTTACAGTTTTGGATTAACATTTATTTTCTCTCAGAACTTTATGGAGATTTTATTACTGTGTCTTCTGGCTTTTGTAACCAGTCAAGTGAAGTCAACCATAGGTTTGTCTTTGATCTTTGGCTGCTTGTAAGATTTTCTCTTTGTCTTTGGTATAATTCGGTTTTCGTTACTATGTCTTTTTTTTTTAATCTATTTTTTTATTGGCATATAGTTGCTTTACAATGTTGTGTTAGTTTCTGCTGTACAGCAAAGTGAATCAGTTATACATATACATATACATATATCCATTCTTTTTTAGATTTCCTCCCCATTCAGGTCACTGCAGAGGATTTAGTAGAGTTCCCTGTGCTATGCAGTAGGTTCTTATTAGTTATCCTACTGTATATATAGGATAACTAATATCCTATATAGGATATAAGTTATATATAGTAGTGTATATATGTCAATCCCAATCCCCCAATTCATTTTACCCTCACTTCTGCCTTGGTAACCATAAGTTTGTTTTCTAATCTGTGACTCTATTTCTGCTTTGCAAATAAGTTCATCTGAACTATTACTGCATGTCTTTTTTGGTGATTCTTTTCATTCAAACATCAGATTTTTGTTTTCCAAACCAGAGCATTACTGTCCTGAAGCCATCTTAAGTGTTCTCACTTAAATGTTTTTTCTCCTTAGTTTTTTTCCCATTATTTCTGGAACTCCAAATTTAAGTGGTGGAATTTATACTTTTTCTCTTTTAATTTCTTTTCATATTTGATTTTCTTTAACTCTGTGTACTTACGACTTCTGAGTTGTTTCTTCACTTCTGTTTTTCAGTTCATTAGTCATCTTGCCAGAGGTGTCTAATTTTCAGTTTAATTGATCCAATATATTTAAAATTTTACCTATTATTTTTCCATTTCTAAAACTTCTCTTTGGTTCTTTTTCAAATTCCTGATAATTTTTAATAGTCTCTTTTCCCCCTCTTTGTGCTTTCAGTTCCTTTTTTTCTAGTTCCTTAAATGTTTTAAATATTCTTCACTTGTGTTCTGGATCTTCCAGTCTTTACAGTCTTCAAGTATGTGTTTTCATTTAATCCTCACCATAATTATGTCAGCTTGTAACTCTCACTATCCCTATTTCCAGGTAAGGAAAATTGAGGCTAGGAATACTAAATAATTCACCCAAGTCACAAATTTAATGAGTATCTGGGCTGAGATTTTAATGCTGGTCTTTTGACCTTAAAAATGTTGATGTGATTATGCTTGATTCTTCCATTCACTATTTATTGAGCAACTGGTATATGTACCATTAGAACTCATACTAGACTGAGTGCATTGAGGGTGGAAATAATGTCACAGTCAGTACTGTATCCCAAACATCTATTATAAAACATAAAAGACTGGAGAGAATATTTGTACAGTTACATAGCCAGTTATTGACATTGGATCTCATTTATGCATCTCTTATTACTGTAGAGGCAGTGAGTTTTAGGATCAGTTAATATTTAGCTCATTAATTGCATACTGCCTCTGCAGTAGGGCATGAGGGCTAATTATAGAATATCTTTGGTGTCTTCATTATGTTCATCTTTCTTTTTCTCAGTCCATTATGGACACCACTGCCACATTATTCTTTCTGTAGTATAACTCTCATCATAAAATTCCTTGAGTCAAAAACTTTCAGTGTTATTTCTCTCTTGCCCACAATACATTGTCCAAACTCTTCTCTGTGGCATTCACACCAGTCTTCAGTATGGTCCCAACCTTCTATTTCAAGCTGTTCTCCCACGACCTCCATACAGTAACAACTGCTAACACTCACTTTCCAGGTATGCGGTATCCTCTTAAGAGCTTGATATGTATCATGTCATTTAATCTTTGAAACAGATCTTGGGATATGTACCATTATGCTTACTTTACAGATGAGGATGCTGAGGTTTAGAGGGCTTAAATAATTTGCACAAGTTCCCACAGCTAACAGGTGGTCAAGCTGGAATTAGAATACAGACAGCCTCATTCCAAAGCTGACGTTGTAACTCATCCACTGCATATTGCTTACCTGTACCCTATTTTGAAGCCAAAATCAATCATTCATTGTGTCCCAAACCTACATTGTACTTTTTTGTTTCTATGCCTTTGTTTACATTTTGTCTTTCTTCTGGAATGCTTTGTGAGTCACATGCCAAAATCTACCACAGGTCTAGCTTATATTTCATTTCTTTCAATTCTTCCCTCATTTCTCAACTCCTAAGGCACTAGATGTATCCTTCCTTATAGCATCATCACAGAAACATTTATTAGAGTGATCTTTATCTTTGCCCTTTCTCCCTGGCTCAGGGATCCATTTCTGGAGGGTAGGTGATGTCTTTGTTTTTCCTGCAGAAACTTGCATGGAGATTTGAGTCAACAGAAGAAAGTTTAGATGCTGCTTCTGCCATTTGGTGGGTGTCATCTCGAGCAGACTGCTCAGTGCTCGATGCATCTGTTTCCTCACCTGTAACATGAAGATGACAACCTTTTAGGGGCTGTGATGAGAGAGAAACAAGGAAACCCAGGGAAAGCTGCTGGCAAATAAGTGGTGGTCATCCAATGCTACATTCTCTCCTTCTCCCACTTAGTGCAAGTACAGGACCTTGTATATATTGCATATTTGGTAAAAAAAATTGCTGAAAAAATGAATGAATGTTCATAAGGTCTCATGTTGATGGACTGCCAATGTGTCCTTCGTTGAATTCTTTGCATGGGATTTTCTTGATGTTGCCCCTCCTATTTTCAAATAAAAGCTGCTGGCCTCCTGGTGCATTTTTCAGGCCACCTTACTTTTTCTAGGTGATAGTGACTCTAATTGTTTCGAGAGATAAACTAATCCTTTCTATTGAATTAGTTGTCTAATGTTTCTTTCTTTGAGGACGAGTAAGTCTTCATCCATTTCAATGCAGAGACCCCTAGAAATAATGAATCCTTGTGGGAATTGCCTGTCAGGTTTAAAGGGAGTTTCTTGGGCAGATGGGCTTTTTTTTTGAGCCTATCGCTCAAGACTGTTGTTCTCCTTATTCAGAGGACTAATGTGCTCTCCATTTTCCTCTTGTCCCTGTGAGCGAATGGTATAGGGTTTGTCCTGTGGATAACTGGGGATTGGAAATAGGATTCTTCATTGCTGAGATCACCTTCAGCTTAATAGATGAGAAGAGAAAACCTCTTTCATTTGTGGGTGCTGTATGGAATCACTAAGATCAGCAGGTCACAGTGGGTCCGGTCACAACCGGATATGGAATTCTCTCTTCCTGCTCAGTGTTACTGTCTGTCTGCCCTCTGAGCAGGTTGCAGGGAAATTTTCTGGGAGCTTTCAGCCTCTGAAGCAAATCCGGGGTCCTACATGATGTTCTTCTCAGGCATTCTTCTATAACAATTTTCATTTAGGCAATGGAAAAGTTTTTTTGGGGGGGGGGGCTCTAAAATAAGGTGTTTTTAAAAGGTTATTGTGATATATAGGCTTTAAAGAACTTAGTTTTATTTGCATATTAGTTTTCTGATACTCTTTATATCACAGTTTAAATAATAAGAACAGCTCTTATGAATGCCTTGGGAAAAGAACACAAAAGCGTCCTTTTGGACACTTTATAATAGCTATACTGTGCAGACTCTCTGCAAATGTAATCAAATGGAGCAATCTTTTATACACAGCAAAATAAAGCTGTTGTTGTAATTAGTGTGAACATACCAAACAAAACAAGGCTAATTACTGGAGGGGAAAAAAACCAGAATGAATTTTGTGAGAAATAGGCCATCTTCCTCACTAGGCAGGATTTTTTTTTTTTTTTTCTGTTCCCCCAACTCTGGAGAATAGGAATTTTGATGACATTAACACAGCTTATTAATGATCATTGTAACTCACTCCATCCACCTAATTAAATCATCAGCTACAATTGGTAACAGGGGAGCTTAATTTAAATGGAACTGTTCTGACAAACTAGATGCCACCACACTCCTAAATATTTAATACTCCCTGTGGCTGGATTAACGGGAATGTTTGAGTCATTTAACCACGTCTTTCAAAGGTGACTGACAGACGTTTTCTATGCCTTTTAAAATAAAAGACAAATTAATTGTAAATACATTTCTGATTAAAATCTTTTGTCTTTGGGTATAACATAGGTTGAGAAATTATAATTAAAACCATTTTTTTAACTCAATTAATAAGATAGCTGAGCCCCTGAAGGCAAATTGATTTTAAGTACTTTATTAAGACCAGGAAGTAGAGATAAAAAAAAAATACACAGTTGCGTTAAAACAGTTAAAAAACTAGATAAGAGGCATAAGGAGGTTTGTTTACTGAGCATTTACTATGTAACAGCACTAAGGTAGGTCCTGAGGATTTAACAGAATGGAATGATCCCTTAGTATGACAGCAGGGAACACAGATATTAATAATTACAAGTGTGGGCTTCCCTGGTGGCGCAGTGGTTGAGAGTCCGCCTGCCGATGCAGGGGACGCGGGTTCATGCCCCGGTCTGGGAAGATCCCACATGCCGCGGAGCGGCTAGGCCCGTGAGCCATGGCCGCTGAGCCTGTGCGTACAGAGCCTGTGCTCCGCAACGGGAGAGGCCACAACGGTGAGAGACCTGCGTACCGCAAAAAAAAAAAAAAAAATTACAAGTGGAGTGAGTGCCACCACGAAGACAGGGAATGGACAAAATCTTCCATCTGACACTTATTCTAGATCTTAAAAGGGGGAGAAGTCATGTAAAATTATGCCTGCCTGCCTCCCACCCCGCCCCTCACCTTGGCTTTTGTAAACAGTCCCCGTTTAAATTTTATTTATTTATATTTTTTCCTGTTTTTATCCCTTTGGAGAAGTTTGGGTTATGTTTCCTCTATGGATTTGTGGAAATCAAAAGTATTGTGTGCCTTCCAGGCACTTAAACAAGAAAAGAGTGTACAGATCTGCTGTGCTTGCTACTAACAGCAATCCTTACTTGTAGTTGTTGGGATCAGTTTCAGAGTTTCTGCAGACCAGAAGCTTCCACCTCAGATGGCTCCTGCCCTCTTAGTTAGTGGCTGTTTCCATTGCTTTTCTGGTTGCAAGGCTGGCACAAAGGAGCTGGGCAGCTTTGGGCTCCAGGTAGCAGGGAAAGCCTGATGGGCATCAAAAGTGAAAATGAGACGGGAATAGAAAGTTAACATTTCCTAACACTAGAGCCTCTTCTGTATCTCTTGTTGAATTTCCCACAATCTATTTGCCTTATGAATCAGGGCTATTTTTTCTGCCGGTTCCTATCAAGGTCAAAGAAAGATTGGATATGCCACATTGCTCTTTCAGCATGGCTTTTGTATATGTGTGGCTAAGCATTTGCAGTAGGTCTTTTGGATTATTTCAGACAGAAAAAGTGTCAGAAAAGAAAGGGAAAAGCAGGGAGAGTTTTTCTGGCAGTGGAACAGCACGTGCAGAATCTTACAAAATGTCATCCTTGAAGATCGGAGAGAGGCGCACCATGCTAGAGAGGAGAAAGTTGTTTGAGGTGAGCCTGGGGAAGTAAGGAAATAAGCTTTATTTTCCTCCCCTTTGGACAGATGTAGAGATTATAGGTTCGTGGTTGCCAAAAAATGTCATGCCTACTAGGTTTTTAAAAATAAATTTTAAATCTTAGAATAATTTTAGATTTACAGGAAAGTTGCCGAGAGAGCAGGGAGAGTTCCACCTCACACCCAGATTCTGCTGTTATTAACATGTTACACAGGTGTGGTGAATTTGCCACAACTAATGAACCACTATTGATGTATTACTATTAACTAAGTCCATACTTTATTCAGATTCTTTTACTTTTTACCTAATGCCTTTTGTTTTTCTATTCCACTATCCCATCTAGGATACCACATGACATTTAGTTGTCATGTCTCTTTAGGTCTTTTTTTTGGGAGGGGGGTGGGGAGAAGGTAACTATTTTTCTAAGATTGTTGCATTCTATATGAAGTAATGATTTTGTCATGTACTTAACCCATTTACATTTCAGGAGTGTTTTTGCTCTAGCATTTTGAAATTTAGATGAACCTATTACCTTATACAGGCCATTTAAAAGAATTTGGTAATGTCCTTTCACAGCCTTCCAAAGCAAGTCAAGTTTTGCAGCTTGTGCTCCCGTGGCAGTCTCTTCATCTGTCTAGATGGTCAGTAGGTCTCCATATTGGAGAAGTAAGATGAGGGTCAGATTGTTTACTGCTGATGGCACCTGTAGAATTTGGCTTATTGCTCATATAAACACTTGAAATTGTTATTAGGCAAAGACTTGTCTTTTTTTTTTTTTTTTACAGCAGTATACATGTATATGTTTATATATATGTATGCACTTGCAAGTAGATATGTATGCATATATACATGCATATGTGTGTGTATGTGTATATTTCATTCCGTTATTTTTAAGTCAGTTGCTGAAAAATAATCTCTCTTGTGTAGGCACTATAGCCTAGGCAAAGATAGTCCATGACTGGTTCAAGGAAACTTTCCTTGTAGATGAATGTGAAAATGTAATGGATCAGGTATAATGACTACCCTACTCTTATACTAACTTCGTTAAGAATCTGGGAGCTTGATAGTGATTAGAAACTTCAAACAGATCTTGTGAGTGTTGGGTCTGTGGAGAAGTTCCAAGCCAAACACCATGAACACTGACAAATTTCTGTGTTTTAGTTGCATTTACATGATGGATTGTCAAATAAAAGGGCATGGATATGACAGTTTAGTTTCGCATTCATCAGATCCTGCTCTGTTGCCATCACAAAAACTTCTAGGGTCAGGATCCAGAGGGTCTGTGAGTCTGAGACTCATAAATATGGTTTTATAATGTCCATGTGAGGTTATTAATGTTAATTGCTTGTGGTTTTCCCTTGGTGTTAAATTCTCCATTGCTCTTTGTGGTTTATTCTGAATTCTGTGGTTGGAATTCACGGTGTTCCTGAGACGGTGTGCTAATATGCATTTTTGACTTGCCATTTACTATTTTGAGAGGCATAGTGGCTTTTTGGCCTCTGAACAGTTGTCCAGAAACAGAAATGCTTAGCGTTCTCGTTAAGTAATTTTTCTTTTTTTGTGCCCATAAATTTTCCTGTGTGGGGATTTGTTGGATCACTTTTTAAAAATCTTTGTAAGGCTCAGTTTCCTTTTGTAAAGCACAGATAATAGCAATACCTTCTTCACAGTGTTGTTGTGAAGGTTAAGTATGCTAATGTGTGTAAGGGGATGAACCTGATGTGTGGCATTTATTAAGTGCTAAATAAATGTCATCCACAAAAGCCATTTGTACTCTCAGGATTAGATAGCAGGCTATTGCAAAGCTTGAGCATCTGTGTGTTCCCACCTTTTTTTTTCTTTTTCCTCCTCAACAATGCCTAGCCTTAGACCTCAGCATCAGGTAATAAGTAGCAACTTTTGAAAGGTCCATTAATTTTTAGAGGCCACTTATGCACCATTGGGTAAACTGGCTCGCTTGGGTCTCTAAATGGCATCCTGGAAGAGTTAACACTTCTTTCCAAAAGGGAAAAGTAGTTGATTCCTTTCTCACTACTATTTTCAGAGCCATTAAATTCTAAATAATGGTGAGGCTTCCATGACTGCTTTGAGGAGTACACTGTTCTTTATTCTCTCTCCAAAAGACCTATTACAGCTCTATCGAGTTGTTTGTTCTTTGATTTCCATCAAAGAGAGTAATTCCAGCAAAGGTTAACAAAGGCCTCTCTCTGTCTCTCATATTGCCTTTCTGTTATCTGACTTAACATTTACTGATTATGAAAACTTAAATCACCAAATAGTTTAATAAAATAGTTAAATAAAAGAATTGAGTAAAATGAGAAGCATAGCATCTGTCAAAGGCTTAAAGCACATCGTGGGGCTTTTTTTTTTTCCTCAGTGTACACAGCTAGAAGAAATACTAATTATCAAGATAACTCCTGGATTGTGATTAGGAAGGATGAGGCGAGAAAGGGAATAGAATTGTTTTTCAGGTGCAATGAACTTTCAAGATATCTGGTCCACCATGTTGTTGGAAATGAAATTTATGAAACCAAAAAGACAAGTTGCTTATGAATTTTAGTAACTATAAAAGATTAAATACTGAACATGGGCTGCAATCTATCTGCCTGTTTATTTGAATAGGTTGTGTCTCTTTCTTACTTCATCTCTCACACTTGGCCTCGGAAAATAGTGGGAGAATCTTTTCACAGATTCACAGCCCTTTAGAAAGAGGGCTCAGTTGACCACAGCTAGCGAAGGCCTAGCATTTAGTAGTTCACCTTGTCTCCATTTGTGTTGGTCAGTGATTTTCACCAAAGTGGACAGTAGGCTGGTAGGTAATTAACTTACGCTCAGATTTCTAGGTACAATTTTACCAGTAACCTTCATTTCAGAGCTCTTTTTTATAAAAACTTAAGGATTAATACGATGCTTCCAGTTGAACCCTGGGTAGAAGAGGGACTTACTTTGGGGTCTACTAGATTAATACTCCAGGACTTGTGAATGATATCAAGGGAGGTCATTCTTCAATGCTGATTATGATTTGAGGCAAAAAACTTCGATTTACAGTGAAACATGCTAAATCTTGGAGAACCCCACCCCTTGAGGATTGCTGCAAGCAGAGGATATTGTGACATGTCTGCAGAAGGTTTTGCCCAAGGTCCTCCATTACTCTTGGAAATGCTTATTTTATTTTATTTTGGTCTTTTCTAGTTACACCTGATCTTGGTGAGGTTTCTTTTCCTCTGCTCCTGGCCAGGCTGCCCTGCTCTACATCATTAACCCTACACTCTGGGGAACTGATCCCCTGACAGCCTCTTTGATATTAGATTAGATCCCTTCCAGGCTGCATTTAATTGACTGCATTCCTAGGGGGAATAGATGGTTCCCATTCCCTCTCTCTATTTTACTTGGCCACTCTTTTTTAGTAGCTGGCTTGCAAATTCATTGTGCCTCCATGAAGAAGGAAATGTGACAGATAAAACAAATGCTTATGATTCCAAATTCTCCTTTTTTTCTCCCCCTTCTTATGTCTGTGGTTAGACCTGTCAGTGAGCTGCTTTGTTCTTTTTGAGTCCTCTTCCTCCAAGTAATAAGAAAGTGGCTTCTTTCCTCCCTTCTCACTGTACCTTATCTATTTTTCTGAAAATGAAAGAGGCGAGGACTGTTAATTAAAACACCAGTTCTTTTTCCTTGGCTCGAATGTCTTCCCTTCTGTTTTTAAACTTTCAAAATCTTTTACTTTTCTTTAAATGACTCTTGCATTGTAAATGTTTTTTCGTGATCTTTCATTTTCTTGCAGTGATTAAAAAATTCAAACCACCTTGTTTTCCCCAAATATAAAAGTAATATATGCTCAATGTCAAGAAGTCAAACATTAGAAAGATACATAATGTGGAAAATAAAAGGTGCCTGTAATAATAACTCCCCATTTCCCCCCACAAACCTAATCTTTATTTTTTGATGTGTAATCCTCATTTTTCTATATAGTATTAATTTTTTTTTTTTTTTGCGGTATGCGGGCCTCTCACTGTTGTGGCCTCTCCCGTTGCAGAGCACAGGCTCCGGACGCGCAGGCTCAGCGGCCATGGCTCACGGGCCCAGGCGCTCCGCAGCATGTGGGATCTTCCCGGACCGGGGCACGAACCCGTGTCCCCAGCATCGGCAGGCGGACTCTCAACCCCTGCGCCACCAGGGAAGCCCCAAGGCATTCTTTTAACATTGAGAAAAGACAATTTCCCTGCCCTAATGAAGTTCTTGTATCCATGGGAGGAAATAGAAAATAAACAAGAAAACAAATAAATGTATAATTATTTTAGGAAGGATAAGCACCAGATGTAGAGTGTCATGTAGAAAGGTAAAGCTGACTATAAAATAAGAACTTTTATAGGAGAGAGGGATATTTAGATGGGATGATCAAAGGATGTGGTAATTGATCTCAAACCTGAATGAGATGAAGCATACCTCTTTGTGAAGCCCTGGGTAAAGAGAGTTTTAGGTGGAGGGAACAAAGTACAGCAGAAGCCCAGAATGAGCCATGAAGACCTCATTCTTCCAGGGAAGCTTGAGCAGAATAGGTGAAGGGTAGGGTGGCCAGAGCCAGAGTAGAAACTGCAAACCAGACTGTACTGTAGGTCATGACAAGGAGTGTGGATCCTAAAGCTAGTGAAAATCATTTCTACTTATTTAAGACTTTCTGTTGTGAAGTTGTCTGAAGAACTTGCCTCATTATTTCTCCCTGGAGATCTGTCAGGGCTTCTCATGATATGATATTTTATTGATTATAAGCTGAGAGTTTTTTCATATTTTACATCTCTGAATTGGGGATGTGAGAATGTCTCGTCTTAGTGTCATCATTTATTTGATACCATTTGTATTTCCTGGTGGTAAATAAAATAGTGGAGCATCTTATAATTGATGTCTTAGATCTGGTAAAATATGGTACGTCCAGTTTTCCAAAATGGTTCATAATTGACATCTCTCCCATCTCCCTAGCTTGATGGAACAGAGCAACAGTCAGAAGCTCTTAAGTACTGAGATATTTTCTTAGAGAATGAGTGCCTTTCAACCATATACCCTTGGCAGTCAGTCCTAATCGTGCATTTTCAAGATGATGCCTGATTGGAAACAGAAATGTAGCTTATGGCTTTTGGGCATAGTTTGTCATGTGCAGAGCTATCTATCACTATCCTGACTTTATTGCTAGTCTGCACTAACTGACTGAGCTAAGCAGATAATAATAAACCATTTGTGTATTTAGCACAAATTTCCCTAATTCGCAAACAACTTTGATGATTCTTTCATTCTCTCCTGAAGTTTTAAAACCACGTACGGGATCTTCTTTTGGTGTGAATGGACCAATGGAGCTCTCCTATTAAAAGAATTGTTTGTTTTCTTTCTATATTATAGACTCTGAGCTTCTTGAGGGAAGGGACTGTGCCCTTCATTTCTATATTTTGAGTGCCTACTAGAACGCCTTGCTCATGGTAGATATTCATTGAAAATTGATTAAATAGATGAAAGGAACCACAGTTCATCAGCTCAAGTAGCTTATGGTGTAAGGAAGAGCTAACTTCTTTTTTTTTTTTTAAAGAAACTTCATGTATTTATTTGTTTGGCTGCGTTGGGTCTTCGTTGCTGCACATGGGTTTTCTCTAGTTGCCGTGAGCGGGGGCTACTCTTCATTGCAGTGCACACGGGCTTCTCATTGCAGTGGCTTTTCTTGTTGCAGAGCATAGGCTCTAGGTGTGCGGGCTTCAGTAGTTGTGGCACATGGGCTCTAGAGCGCAGACTCAGTAGTTGTGGCACACGGGCTTAGCTGCTCCATGGCATGTGGGATCTTTCTGGACCAGGGATCGAACTCATGTCCTCTGCCTTGGCAGGTGGATTCTTAACCAGTGTGCCAACAGGGAAGTCCCGAGCTAACTTCTTAACATATTGAAAACTTAAACAAATTCCTAGTTTAGGAGGAATGGCTGTATTTCAACCCAGATATCAAAATAAAAGTGGCTTTCTTTATGATTTTTATAACTGATCTCATCTTGTTCTTGGACTCCCATTTCTGCTGACAACAGAAAATATTTAAGCTTCATGTTTAAAATGAACTCAAACTCTTTAGATATAAAACAATCTTCTTTGGGTAAATATTCAGTCAGTTCAAAGTTCAGGAACTTATCAAGTCTATTTTTCTTCTTATGCAGCCTTTCTTCTTCCTTCCCAAGATTACATCATGTGGGGAGTGACCTTGGTTCAAGTGTTATACTCTGTTTCTTGGCTGGTCTCCAAGGCGATGTTAGTCCATCAGTTTACTGGGTGTCTGGGCAAGTGATCCAAAGGCATAGAATGTTTTGGTCTTTTGGGAGACATCATATTGGTTTCATACTGCCATTATGTGAGGAAGCCCAGGCCAAGCAGAAAGGCCACGGGAATGTATTCCAACTGACACTAGCCACATCTAGGTTCTCCACTTGATAGCCACCATTGACTGCCAGACCACTGAGTCAGTGAGCCTTCAGATGCTTCCAGACATCAGCTTCCAAGTCTTCAAGAAGAGGCTTCATCTGACTGGGAGCCGAGACAAGCCATCCCTGTTGTGTCCTATCTGAATTTTTAAAAAATTTATTTTATTGAAGTATAGTTGGTTTACAATGTGTTAATTTCCACTGTACAGCACAGTGATTCAGTTATACATATATATACATTCCTTTTCATATTCTTTTCCATTATGGTTTATTACAGGATATTGAATGTAGTTCCCTGTGCTGTACAGTAGGATCTTGTTTATCCATTCCATATATAATAGTTTGCATCTGCTAGTTCCAAACCCTGTCTGAATTTTTGACCCACAGAATCCATGAGCATAACAAATGGTTATGCCTCTTAAATTTTGGAGTAATTTGTTATATATTCCTTGATGATATGCAACCCTTTCTCCCTCCTTCTTTTCTCTATCTCCTTCCCTTCCTTCAAAAAAAAAAAAGTTTAAAGATTCACAGTATTTGGTGGACACTTAAAAGTAAGGACTATTTCTTCAAGTCTATAAATAATGAGTATTTTAACCGTGAGGTGCTTTGAAAATGTGTTACAGAAAAGGATTCACTTTTTTTTTTAAAGGACTTTTGTTAACAGCCAAATTATATGAAGAAAAAAATTAAACTCAGGACAATTCCACCAGCCTCACCCCAGGCCAAAAGCTATTTTCATTAGAGGAAAAAATGTTTTTCATTTCCTCAAATGTGGTAATATGTGCACCCAAGTAAGTACAAAGTTGAAAGTCAAAAGTTGTGATACAGCTGGCTGCGTTACTTGATCTCTATCTGAACGTTAGTCGCCTGATTATTGGAGTTCGTTGTCACAGCAGGGTGGGGAGAGGATGTGGCTGCATCAAAAGGAAATTACATTTGCTAAAAAATGTGGGTGAAAATGTCTTCAGCAATTACCACAGGTCATCTCTGCTGCATACAGCAAATGGCAGAGAAAAAAGGCTGTGTGAAGGAGCAGAAAGGAGGGTTAGGACTGGGCTGTTGTGCTGTGCAGAATCAAAAGGGAACCCCCCATAATGCAGGCTTGGAGTAAACAGCAATAATATTAGTATAATGAGCTGTAATAAATTACTAGCAGTTTTTAAGATTTCTGTTTTGTTCTTTCAGGTCAGCAAAAATGCCATCATCTTTCCTTGCTTTGTGTTGTCTGCGCTACCCTTTTAGACCCAGATGATTCCCATTCTATTCCAGCTGGCTGCCTTTAGACTTTTGAATTAGCACTCAATATATTTTAATTCAATTTGGAAACTAATGGATGCCTGAACTTATTTAGCCCATCCATTCAAGCATCTTGAAGTGCAATTCTAATTGAAGCAATTTTTCTAATTACAATTTAATCCTTCATTTTTCTCTATCTCTCAGAAAAATGAAACTCTGCTCCATTGATGGCTGGAAAATTCTAGGTAAGCAGTAGAGAAAAGCAAAATCCCAGTGCTTCTTCCAAATTTTTTCCTGGTAAAGTGGAAAAGATAAGCATTAAGTAATGTTAGATTTATGTTGATTGTAACAGTCTTGTGTATAACTTGGCTTATTTTTTGTCCAAATTTTATGGGTAGTCTGGAGGTCAAATTGTGTTTCTACCAGAAAAAAAGACATGTGAAATAAAGACATAACTTGACATGGTTAAGCTATCAGACAGGTGGTTCTCTTGTTACCTAGCTTCCAGGGGTTTCAAAGGGTTCAGATATTTGCATTTTAAGGTCATGCTCAGCTTCAATAAGCTAAGTATATATTCTCTATGTCCCTTTGCTTTGCTTTTTGAAACTTTCTTCCTTCACAGTGGGAGAGAGATGCTTGAAGCCAAAACACAGAGTGAGGCACTGCTCTTCCCACAACAACAATAAAATGTTATCTTCCTGTATCACCAAGAGTAGAGTGTCCAGACAGTCTTTTAGTTAGGCCATGTTTAATCAACGAGAGGGAATGGTAGTAGCTCTTTGCTGGTCTGCTTATCAAGGCTTTCTGTCTCCTCTTTTTTTGGGTAATGCATCTAGGCTCCTGAACTCTGGAATGGCTGGAACCGTGGTCAGGCTTGGTTCTATTATCCATCTCCCTGGCAGCAGAAATTGATCCTAAGCATGGGCTCATGAACCATGCAAAGACCACTAGAATCCTTACATGATATTGGTATGTAGACCCTGGGAGAAGGAGGCTCACGCTTTCCAATAAGGGTACTTGTTTGGCTACTGTTCCCAGGGTTCCTGCCATTCTGACTAACCTATTTTAGTTGGAGGATACATAAATACAAAGAGAAACAGTGTGGGAATGAGTGGAAGATGGACACAGAGAGAATGTGTCCCAACAGCTTGGAGTTGCTCATTCTTTTCCCTGGGTCCTAGATTTTTGTGGGCTTTTCATCAATTCTGTAACCTACTTCAATATTCAGGTGCATGGCCAACACATTTCTCTTTTGTAAATGTTAGTTTGAGTTGGATTTAACTTGCAACTAAGTCATATTATGTTTGTCTGCGTGGGTATATGGGTATACGTAAGTGTGTATTTCCTTCTGTCATGAGAGATCCATGGGGCTGGCCATCCCTATTACCTTTTTTCCCCCAACACCCTTATCATCTTTCTATAAAGTAATTCCAGAGATAGTCATTAACTACTGTGTCCTGGTTTTTGAAGTTGCAAGGACCAATACGAAATGGGTTCTCCTCTTAATGATGTCAATCTAAAAATATTAAGAGGCAATAATCAAGCGAAAGCATTTATTTGGGGTTAGAGAATTGCAATTCAGAGTACACAGATTTGGGAACAAAAGTCAGGGCTTTTAAAGACAAAAACGGGACTGTTTACGTACTTGGCTTACAAAGAATTTTGATTGGTGTTGGTGGCAGAAAGCTAGTCTTGGCTAAACATGATTGGTTGCTAAGGCTATCACTAAGCAGAATTCTGTACCTGGAGCAAGTTGCAGGTATTCTTGCGGAGTTCTTGGAATATTTGGAATATTTGTGGTTTAGCCCAGTTCAAAAGTTCATGTTTCACCCTGTGAGGACGTGAAAGCCCCACTTCTAAATGGCCTCCTAGCTCTATTTTAAAACCCCTTGACATAAGTGACTTAATTTTATTTCATCTTTCACGTCTAGCTTTTTTGATCTGGATCTTTCTCTGAAGGCATTGCTGATCAAGCATAGATTAGCTTAGTCCTGTGTTGCTGGGATGAACATGTTCCTGAAAGTCATGTCCTACGTGGGGGTAATTTTTAAATCTCTAATGGTTATTTCAAGGAGTCAGTGTCCTAAGGGTTAGGCCACATTTGAGCAAAAAGAAAGCAGTCAGGAAGTGGTTGTTAGGTAGTTTCCTTGCCTGGGAACTTCATTAAGCCACCAGGAAGTTTAGATGAATACGCCTTATTTATCATTTCAACCTGTTGAGTGACTGTAATCTTGGTGGTTGTAGAGGTTTTGGAGAAGAACTGAGTAGTAGTATAAGAAGCTTAAACACAGGTACATATAGAAAAAATTCCCCAAATTATCACCGATCCTATTTTAGATCCTGATCTTAACCAATTGCCTTTACCTGAAGGAAGCCAGCTAAAAACATCAACAGGGAACCAGAGGGTGCCATTAAAAGACATGGGAATGGAGAGATCTTGTGGTATTTTTCTAATTTTCTCAAGTTCTAATTCAATTTCACCAGAAGTATTGATCCAGGTGCAGCAGGAGGTATTGGTTATGGCATAGATGTTGTCTTATTCTGCAAGCAGATAATAGAGTGTTATTCCTTGCTAGGGAACCCAAGGATTGTTGCTGCTGAGCCAAGGCTCCAGCAGTGGGGTTTGCTAATTCAGCTACAGTTAGGGGTAAATTTCTTATCAATAGGTCATTATGGATCACACCAATCCAAGGAACAAATTATTTGGCACCGGTAATCGATGCAGAGTAGATGGGGTTTGAAAAGAGGGTTGTCACGTTTTATTTACTTGGGTTTTTTCTTTAACACTTGAAATGGAATACTGTGGTAGCCCAAAAGACATTGACCAGCCATGCGCCAACTGTCTAGACATTCATAAGCCCATGGTTCTCCTCTGTAATCACATACAAAGGTGTAACCAGAAGGGGTACATAGTACATCACCAAGAGTATAGTTATTTATGATTTCTTTGATAGATATGGATTTAGGAATATGTTCCAGCCAAGAAGGGCGGCTGGATAATATCCATTTGCTGTACTTTAGAAGGTCCTTTAGGTAAGTCAGAATGTCCAGGAGCTGTGTGGATAGTCTTCCCTGGATTGTATTTAAGACATACAGTACAAACCAATCGTGCCTCTTGAGCAGCCCTAGAAATATATCCCCGTGTATTGTTTTGTGAAACAAGTTTATCAACTGCCCAGTGGGTCATCTGATGAGCCATTTCCATGAGGGTCATTTTATGGACTCTGGCAAGGCAGATTTCTTATTTGGGCCAGACCATAAATTGTTCAGTGGATTGAAACTGTAACCGTTGTCAGCCCAATAAAGATTTTCCTTGTGAGGTGCCATAGATTGGTCATCCTTAATAATGAATTTTAGATCTTCCGTCAGGAGGTAATTAATGTTGGCTATAAGAGCCTTGGTTTTGATAGATTTCAAGGCAGGCTTCGCTGGTTAATCAGCCAAATTGTTGCCTTCACCTTCTTCTGAGTCTAATTTTGAATGTCCAGGAACTTTGACAGTGGTCAAGGCAGATGGAAGTTAGATTGAATCTAATAATTCATTAATGAAGGATCCATTCTTAATTTGAGATTTTCCAGAGGTTAGAAATTTTCCCGGTTTCCAGAACATACTAAAATCATGAAGGACCCCAAAGGCATAATAATTGTCTGTATAAATGTTTGCAGTTTTACCTTTTGCTGAAGTCCAAGCTCTAGTCAAAGCCTATAGTTGAGCTTGTTGAGCTCAAGTGGCTGTCAGCAGCAGAGATGCTTTAGCCACCTCAAAAGGAGTTATAATAACATACCCAGTGCAATATTTTCCTTCATCATTTCTTAAATAGGAACCATCGGTAAACCATGGAAGTTTGGCATTCATAATAGAAGTTTCCTGCAAGTAATCTTTCAATGTCAGTAGTTGGTCAAAGTTAAACAGTCATGAGGTGTCTTGTCAGAAGGCGGAGGAAGGAGAGGTGGAGGGTTAAAACTGCTACAGCTGGAGTGTAATGTGGGAGAAGTTAGCAAAAGGATTTCATGAGAGATAGGTGAGTTGGCTTGTAGAAAGATGTTGAATGTGATGGGAATTTTAATGAAGCTTGGACTGCATGAACAACATAAATGGTGAGGAGAAGCCCATCTCTTCTGTTGATTTGGCAAGGGCTGCTGTGGCTGAACTGGCTCTCATGCAAGGAGGAAGTTCTTTGACTACTGGGTCTAGTTGTTGGCTGTAATAGACACAGAGTCAGTGCTGATCTCGATATTTCTAGGTAAGGACCCCAAGGCGTTTCCTTCCTTTTCACATATGAAAAGGAAGAACGGAAGTTGATAATTACGGTGTCTGAATAATGTAGATAGGCTGAACCTTTCTTTTAATTGGCAGGAGGTGCATGAACATTCTTTTCCCATTCTATAGGGTTAGATTTATCAGAGTTTAGCAAGGCGTAGAGGGGTTGAACTACTAAGGAAAAATTAGGTATCCAATTTCTATGATATCCTACCAGCCCTAAAAATCCTCTCAGTTGTCTTTTAGTTTGTGGTTGTGGGAAGTTTAAAATGCTTTGGAATCTCTCAGGGTCCAGAAGGAATCCCTGATCTGAAATTAAATGTCCCACATATTTAACTTGAGTTCGGACAAATTGAAGTGTCTCCATGGAGACGTTATGGCCTTTGGCTGCTAGTAGCTCGAAGAGGTGAATACTGTCCCATTCACATGCTTCCTTGCTTGGAAGGAGAGCAGAGGAGGAGCTCATCAACATACTGCCAAGGGTTGATTCATATGGGAAAGTAACATCTGCCAAGTCTGACTTTTAAAGTCTGTGAAAAGTAGGATGGACTCTGTATAGCTTTGTGACTTGACAGTCCAAGTAAAGTGTTGTCCTTTCCAAGTAAAGGAAAACAAAAATTGACTTTCAGGATCTACAGGAAGACTGAAGAAGGTACTGCAAAGATCAATTACAGTAAAGAATTTGCTTTCCATACGAAAGGAAGTTAGGAGAGTGTGGGGGTTAGGGCCAACTGGATATTGAGAAATGACCATGTTATTAATGGCTCTGAAGTCCTGGGTAAATCTCCATTCTCATCCAAGGTTTTTTTGTTTTGTGTTTTTTTTTAAACAAGGAAGATGGATGTGTTACAAGGGCTAGTGCAAGGGATTATAAGACCTTGGGCCTTATATTCTTTTATAATTAGTTTAATTCCTGCAAGGGTCAGATGGTCAAAAGCATCTGATGTTGGGGAGAAGTTTACTTGGATTTATTTGAATTATTATCAGGAGTGCTGAGTGAACTCACCAGATATCTGTGGTGGATTTTTGACCAAAGCTTTTCAGGAACTTGCTCTAAGAGGGTTAAGCTCTCATTATTTTCCTTAGTTGGTTTAAGGTTCAAAACTGTTAAGTACATTGAAAGGTCTTCGGTAGTGCCAGGTGAAATGGAGCCTAAGTTGAGTTCCAGAATTATTTCTCCCTTTTGAGAAAAAAAAAGATGGCATCATGGTATTTTTCTAAAAAGTCTCATCCTAGTTAGTTGACAGGAATAAAATTGATCAATAGGAAGGAATGGTTGTCCTGAAGATAGATACTTCCACTATTTGAATGTTTTCAGTACTCTGAGGAAGGGGTTGTTTGAGTTTGGTGAGGTTGAGCATGGAAAGTGTGGCTCTATATTGATTAAGACAGTAATGACCTTTTTTCTGATCATAAGGGAAGTTTTACCCAGCTGAGTAAGGGAAAGATCAGAAAAACTCCTTAATTGTCTTTGAAGGAGCTTTAATCCATGGAGGAGCTAAAGGCTTAACATTGGAGGATTGTTTAAAAGTGTTTTAGGTTAAGACAATCCTTTTTCCAATGACCAATTTTTTTGTAAATAATGGCAAACGTTTTTAGAGTTTGGAGGCTTTGATTTAGTTTGCCAAGGAGTTTGGGAGGAGGCTGATGGCTGTTGAAGCTGGAAATTCATGATTTTAGTGGCCTTTCATTTATTTGATTTTTGTATGGTTTGCACCAATTGTTTGGCCAGTTTAACCAAATCAGGAGTTGCCATAGTTTCCCAATTAAGTTGAGCTCACTTTACTAGAAGTGCAAGATCTTCATCTAGGCCATTTATGAACATAGAGTTAAAAGACCTCTAGTATAGGGGTCTCCAACCCCCGGGCTGCGGACTGCGAGTCCATGGCCTGTTAGGAACTGGGCCGCACAGCAGGAGGTGGGCAGCGGGTGACCGAGCGAAGCTTCGTCTGCCACTCCCCATCGCTCCCATTACCGCCTGAACCATCTTCCCTCCCCGCCACCCCCCATGGAAAAATTGTCTTCCACAAAACCGTTCCTGGTGCCAAAAGGGTGGGGACCACTGCTCTAGTAGATTCTGTGTCTAAAGGGCATCCAAAGTTTCCCTTAAAAGCAATTTCAAGTCTGTTAAAAATGGTCATGCACTGGTTCACCAGTCCTTTGAGTGCATTCTTGGATTTTATTCCCATCCACAGGTTTTGGGAGGGACAGAGGGATGGCTTCATGTAAGGCTTTTGCTCTTCTTGGTTGTTTAGATTTATCATTTGACATGGTTTATTGAAGATTTCCATCCGATGGTGGCCTGACCTTATCCCATGAGCATGTAAATTAGTTGACAGAAATAGGAAAACCCAGGTTCATAGGTTTAAATGACAATGTTAAATTCCTCTGCCAGAGAGTGAGTAATCTTGGGAAATTCCTTGGCTATAATTTGTAATTCTGCCTTAGTCCAAGGTGTATAAGCTATATTTAAAGGGGTGCCTTTTATTATTCAATATTAGGTCTTAATTCAAAGGGATGAATTTAAACCAGTTGAGTGGAAAAGGTTGGGGCTGGAGGATTGAGGGGGCCTTCAGGGTCTTGAGGATACAAAGGAAATTCAGCAGAAGAAGGGTAAAGAGAAGGAAGAGAGGTGGAGGGTAGAGTACAGCCTTGAATAGCAGAAGGAGGTGACAGAGAAGTGTTATGAGTCTTATGTAACTGAGAAATCTTTTCAGAGAGTTTAGAATTTATGTATTGGAGGGAAGTGATTTTGGATTCATAGACTCATGTAGAGGCTTCTAAATACCAAATTAAAGCAAGCATTCCATTCAGTTTGTTTAGTTCTACGATTTTTAAGTTTATTGTGCAGGAAAACAAGTTTGGGGACTTCAAAAAAACTCCATTATGGCCATTGTAATTATAAGTCATCCTTGGTGTTATCGGTTCATTGAGATATAAGTGCTCTTATCTAGCACTTGGAAATGAAGTGTCCCAGGAGACACACGTGCTGACAAAGCAAGAGACTTTATTGGGAAGGAGCACCTGGGCGGAGAGCAGCTGGGTAAGGGAACCCAGGAGGACTGCTCTGCCACATGGCTCGTGGTCTTCGGTTTTATTGTAATGGAGTTATTTTCTGAGTTGCCTCTGGCCAATCATTCTGACTCAGGATCCTTCCTGGTGGTGCGCACATCACTCAGCCAAGATGGATTCCAGCGAGAAGGATTCTAGGAGGTTGGTAGGACTTAGGGACTGGTGTCTCCTCTCTCCTTTTGACCTTTCCCGAATTATTCTGGTTGGTGGTAGCTTGTTTGACCTCCGGCTGTAAGATAACTCATGCAAGTGCTTACTATTGTGCCTGGCCAGGGTGGGTGGTTTCGGTCAGTGGTTCCCTTAACATTATGATTAGGGTAAATACAATATTCTGGGGAGTCTCCCTGGTGGGATACCAACTCTCTTCCTGTCTGCCTGTGCGAAGGGTCAGAGAGGGTTTCATGGAGGAGACCATGGCATTCAAAGTTGAATCCAAAAGGATGAACCAGATATAAGAATACGGAATAATCCAGAAATAAGAAAATGGATGACGGTGAGGTTGTTCTGGGCAGAGAGAAGAGAGTGTGTCAAAGATCAGACAGGAGACCTCAGCATTCAGTTTGGCCTTGAATTTGCAAAGGAAAGGTTTTCAGGAGATAAGACTGAAGAGGTAGGCAGAGTACAAAGGACTCTCATATCATTTAAAGTTATTTTGATTTTATTCTGAAACCTATTCAGCATTATCGAGGTGGTTTGCATTAAAAAAACCCTAATTCATGTTAAGTATGGAGAGGGGCAAGCCTGGAGGCTGTCAGGCTGCAGAAATGTCGTCAAGGCTAGAGATGGTGGTGCCCTGACTCATAGGAGTGGCAGTGGTGATGGAAAGAATGTGTTGGAGAGAGGTGGAGAAGGGGGAAAAAATTGGTTTTGGTGTTTGATTGGATGTGGATATGAAGGGAAGGGAGGAGTGGAGATCTGATTGAATTTTCTACCCTATAAACTTTGGTAGCCTTTGAATGCATCAGCTGTCTGATAACTAAAAATATTTATCTCATATATTTGTTTATTTTCCCTTCTTGTTTATCTCTTTTCTAAGCATAAGACTCATAAGGGGGAGGGATGAGTTTTTACTTTATATAGTACCACAGAAAAAGCACATAGAGGACGCTAAAAAGAAAGTTAATTTTTTTTTCTGAACAAAGAATCACACTGGCTTTTTCCTTCCTTTCTTTCTCCCTTTCTTCCTCCCTCCCTCCCTCTCTCTCACTCTTTCTTTCCTTCTCTTTTTTCTTTCCCTCCCTCCCTTTATTTTTTTCCCTTTCTTTCTCCCTTTTCTCCCTTCCTTCCTTCCTTCCTTCCTTTCTCTTTTTTTCTTCCTTCCTTCCTTCCTTCCTCCCTCCCTCCCTTCTCTCTCTCTTTCCTTCCTTCCTTCCTCCCTCCCTCCCTCCCTCCCTTCTCTCTCTCTTTCCTTCCTTCCTTCCTTCTTTCTTTCCCTCCCCCCATCCCCCCCATTCTTTCTTCTTTTATTCTTTCATTCTTTTTTTCAAGAAGCAATAATTGCTATTTGCCACACTGGGGTATTTCTCTCTACTTAAATACAAACTAATAGCATTTAACTAGATTCTTGAACTTCTCTATTACTTTATCCGGATGTTTAAAAAGTATTTTTGGTTATTCAGTTTTCTTTTACAGTTGCCCTCTGTGGTCAGCTAAGTGCTTTTTACCTTCTCTCGCTAGTCATTGCTATCATCTCTGGCAAAGTTATCACTGATATTCTCACTTTACAGGTCAATTCTGTCCTGTGGGAGCAAACTGAATGTAGAGTGTCAGGTCTGGCTCTTCTAAAATATAAATGAGGAAAGGGAGGAATGCCACTGGTATATCAAAACACCCCAGCTATAGCTCCACTGAGCTTTGCATGCTCCTCATTAATCAAAAACAGGGAGTCATGGGACACAATTGCTGGATTCTCCAAAAGTATGGGCCTTGTTCAGAAAGTCTAGCTAAGCAGAGATCCTGAGGTGTCAGCAGAAGTGGGAGAGGAAGACCTGTCATTCGTTTGCTACTTGCAGGTGTCGGCAGAAGTGGGAGAGGAAAACCTGTCATTTGTTTGCTACTTGCTATGTACTAATCACTGTGCCAGCAACCGGTGGATTAGATATCTATTCCCACTTGACAGATGAGCAGACTGATGCTTAGAAATTTAACCAAAGCCACACAAATAGCAAAACAAACAGCTGGCCTCAGCAAAGCCCTTGGTCTGTCCATTGCTACTTGCTTCCTGTATTCTTTGCAGCTGGCTGGGGTAAAAACATGTTGCAGATATTTATAGCACTGAGAGTGCATGAGCAATACTGGGATGAGGAGAAGGACCCAGGAGAAGGTTGAATTGTCCCTTATTCTGCCATGGACATTTGGAGACCTTGGTTGTGGTTCTATCTTTGTTTCTTTCCAGGTTTCTAATGTTGAGCAATTCATTTAACTAACTTGGACTTTACTCAGGGCTGCTGGGTCTCGATCTGCAGTTGGTGCACTGCACGCAAGCACTAGGCTGAGAGGGTGATTGTGATGATCAGCCCTGAAATGAGGCTGCATTTATCCAGAGGTTCATATAGGCTAGCAGGGGCCCTGACTTTAGTTTTCTTATTTTCAGACTAGGTAAAATCCTCATCGAGGAAGATTATTATCTTTCAGGTAAGTAGAACAAGCACTTGTGTTCTGTTCAACATTTTGCAGGAAATCTTACCATTTTCTTGAACCAATGTTCTCTGTGAGGAAATATCTCCCAAGATATTACAACGGCAGGAATGAGGAATATATCTTTGAATTTTATAAAATGAAGATTGGATTCCTACCATTAGGAAGCTCTACCACTTCCTAATTTTAGGACTTTGGGCAAGTTACCTGTAAACTTTAAGTTCTTTGTCTGTTAAATGGGGGTCTTGATAATACCTATTGCACAGGCTTGTGAAATTAAAATAAGTTAATAGATGTAAAATTTTGGGGGCAGCACCTGGCAGAAATCACATTTATTGAGTACTTACTGCTGTGATGGTTACTTATCATTTTGTGTCTTCCTCCTAAAAGGAGCTTTCCTTACAAACAGTAAATAAGTTGTCAATTTTGACTTTTTTCCCATTGGGTATGGTATCTGATTTCTTTGCAATACTTTTTTTCTGTTAGCAGGACTTTTTTTTAATCAGTCAGCTCAAATTGACTTAAGCCAAAAAAAAGAAAGAAAGAAAAAAAAAGGGTTGGTGTTATATACAGCTGGAGTCAGAGGTTCATATGATGTTGGAGGATGGAGGCCTTTCTGCCGGGTACCTGTTTTCCTGTCTTAACTTCATGATTAAGCAGGATTTTTCTACTCTCTAGGCCCATAGCTCCTGGCTTTATACCCTCTTTGTAATCTTCAGATTCAGCAGAAATCGTGTTTTTCTTTTCCCAAGCAATCTAACAAACATCCCTGAACTGTGAATCTTGACTTTCTTGGAACATGTGTTTGTTTCTGAATTGGTAGGAGTACTCTGGTTGATCAGGTCGGGTGCACCTGCCTATCCCAGGAGCTGAGGAAGAAGATGGGGTCAAACAACATTCAAAAACTGGGGAGAGGTGTTTCCTTAACAGAAAAGCAGGGTGCTATTGCAAGAAGAAGAGAGAGAGGGTATTGGGAAGGCAAAAAAATGAAAAATGACAAATGTTCACCACATTCCCTCTGCCCTTTTATTTTACTACTGGCTTTCGAAATCTATAAAAAAAAATGGACCATCTTACAATAATATTCCTTTAAACTATCTGGAAAAGTGATTTACATTGTAGCTTGGACAGTGTGGAGAAAACAAAATAAGGGAGAAAACAGTGGTTTGGGATTTTTCTAATTGTCCGTCTGCCTCGCATGAGTTGTGTGACCATTGATATACACTTGTCTTTCAGTTGAGGCTGGGATCAATTTATTAGGTGAACTTCCAGCTCTAATTCTATGATATTCATGAAATAATGCCCATTACTGGCAATCGCTATTAACTTTATCTCTTTTTTCCATCTGACAGTGGAGAATGATGTATGTATACCTTGACAGACTTTCAAATACCGTGAAATCTTTGATCTGTTGGCTTTTAAAAATCAGAAAGAACCCTGATATAAGACACCAGCTTTTCTCCAGATTTGCCTAGACTAAAAACCCCCCATACCCTTAATAGAAAATGTCATATGAGGAGAAAGTCAGGTTTTATCTTTTCCTCCCATCTTCCCTCTCTGTCCCCCTTTGCCTCTGTGCAAAGGAACGAGAGAGAGGAGCTAATATTTGACTTGGATAGAGTAACTCCCAGGGTGCCCTTGGAATTTATGTACTAAAGATGGCAGAGTCACTTAACCTGGTTTCCTAAATGACTATATGGGGCAGGGCCTCACTTGCCTATCCCAGCATCCTCCATTTCCACTAACCCCAACAGATTTGGACCTACTGTGGACTGTTACGTGAGCATGAAATAATCTTTTGTTGTATTGAGAGCCACTAGGTATTTGGTTGAATTTCTTACTGCAACCTAATCAGCCTAACTCAAAGTACCGTGGATTTTGGAAGGGGAAATACTGGTTAGACATCACAACTGCAGCTGCACCTGTTGGCCCATGCTGTATTTGTTTTATTTTTTTATTGAATTTGTTGCCAATTAATTCTATATAAAATTTAGATCTCCAGCTGTTTTTGAAGAATTAGAAGAACTTGGCAGTTCTTTGGCAATAATAGAAGAACTGGCAATACTGAGACTTCATTTCCCCAGGAAGGCAGTTTTCTGGGAGCTCAGTGATAGTTGCCTCAGTGAATGGAGCCCCTGTGCTAAGTTTTCCACAGTCTATACCATTGCCTTGTACTCCATGACCTAGCTGGCTTCACTCATTTATTTATTTTTCCTGACCTGTGTAGGTATTTGAGCTTATGTCCCTAATCTAAAGGGTAAGCCACCAAGTGCTCAGAGGCTGGCATTAAAACTATGGCAACCATGAGTACAAAAGGCTGGGAACCTGCCTCACTTAGGAATAAATTCTCCTGTGCTATTTTAAAAGTTGTATGTGTAACACATGGTGGTTGATGGGAAAAAAGCAACAGTCTTAATGCTCAGAAGCAGATACATGAAAGAATTTGGTATGGTCTTTTCCCAGAACTTTCTATGTTAGAGAATTTGAAAATGGGAAATGATGGATTAGAAGTTTGTAGTCCCACCCAAGCTAAACCCGAGCAGTCTGCCTCATGGTGCGGGTAGGACAAAAGTCAGGATGTTCGTGATGGCCCTTCACTGTGAGGGAATTTCCGTGGCGTGACTCCATAGCAGGGCCACATTCCAGGCAGCATGTGTTCACTTCTGTACTTTTCCTGTGTGAAGGAAAATAACGCTCTGGCCTGCTGCTCCTGGCACACTGAGGTGCAGTTCTTAATTTAAATCCTCTTAAATGTCCGGAGGAAAGACGGTGGAATTTCTCAGTCATTTGCCATCAAGGATATCAAGATGATAGGGAAGCACTAAGTGCAGAAGGGATCCCTTGGGCGAACCACCTTCCTACCCTGCTGCCTGCAAGAAGCATTTACTTTTTCTCAACCTGGGGAACCTCTAAATGGCAGTGCAGGGGGCAGCGGAGAGAGATTATTCAGAAGAGGCAGCAGGAAGAAAATAACCTCATATATGTTTTAGTTGTGTTTCCTGGTCAGGATGCTTTCTGAAACCAGAAGCACATAGAATTCCACCTTCCCTGTCCCTTACCTGTCCCCTTGTCTCCCAGGACACTTGTCAACACATCTCCAAGTCTTGGTCTCTGGCTTGGCTGTGGGTCTGCTCCCCTGTGCTGTCCCATCGAATCTCCTGCCAAGCCCGTGGTGTTGGCGTTCTCACTGCAGGTCGTGTTTGTGTTCGCTTCTCACTTATTACTCTCTTAACTTCAATTAGTACCCTCTTGCCATGGGATGCCAGTGTGCTCTCTGAGAGCAAGAAAGAAGGAGCCCTAGAGCTAGTCTGTGGCCCTGTCTTGGCATTTTCGTGGAATCCTTACCTCCTCTCCAATTTAAATTCAGTCCACAGCGAGGGTCACAAATCAGTGGTTGTTAGAATGTATTATGAAGAAATAAACATTTATCAAATTGCTTTTCGAGAAGGTGAATAATTTAGCAAAAAAAAAATTACTACTACCAGCATCACAACAAAATTGTGCTACTGACTGACAATTTATTTTATTCCTCTGAGATGCTAGGAGCTGAAGCATGCTGAGTGAATATTGATCAGGTGGATGCAGATAAATGCAGTTCTTTATAAGTCTTGGGTTACTAACTTGTTGCCGATTAAGAGCTAAAAAAACATTTAAATGCCCCCCACAGTAATAGTATGGACCCTGGGGACCCTGGGATGCTAGCTTGTTATTGCCAACTTATGTTTTAATCACCACAGAAGCACAAGTTATTGTGGGAGTACTCGGGAGAAGCCTTACTCTTTGGTCTATCCGTGTAAAGCTGTGTTCCCCCCAGGGAATGTTTTTCTGAAAATTTATCATTATTATCTTTTCTAATATTTATTGAGCACTTGAAGTGTGTTAGGTACCATATTATTTCTTTTATGTAACTGACCTAACAGTCCACCTAACAACCCTGTATGGTAGGTGTTGTTATTTTCATTTGACTCATGGGAAAAACTGATACTCAGGGAAGTTCACTTGTCCGGGGCTACACAGCTTGTGAATAGCAAAGCAAAGATTTGTGTCCAGCTCAGTCTAATTTCAAAACCCTTGCTCGTTAAACACAACTGTATCCCATATTATTTAAGATGTGAACCACTTATGACTGGCTCTAAAACCATCTTCCGTGGAAGTTTATGATTTGGAGGAGTCCATTGTGGCATCTCTCTTTTCAACAAGTGGGAAATGAGTAGAATTTTTCTAAGCCTAATCAGAATCAGCAACCTCTGGAAACTCACATAGGGAGGCCTTCGCACGTGAACAGAACCAGGCTGCTTGTTTGGCGTTACGTCTAATTCATTGGTCGCCCGTTAAGCACCCACTGTGAGTTCATGTGTGAGGGTGAAGGCAGGACAGTGAGAGATTCTGGGCTTTGGATTGATTAGGGGGCGATGTAAGATTACGGGCATTGGAATCTGGAATGTAGAGTCCATCGCTTATCAGTTATCTACCTTTGGGTAGGTATCTTCACTTTCAGCCTAAGGCTCCTGAACTGGTAAGTAGAGTTGATGGTAATTATTGTGCTCCCTATTTGTTCTCAGAGCCGTTCTTCACTCTTCTGTTCTACTCCAAATCCAAGCGGACACTGATGCCGCAAACTCCCTTGTCACCTGACTTGTTCGGGATTTGGCCAATGGGATCCACTGGTGGGAGAGTGGAGGGCTGGAGGAACATTAGAAGTTAGAGTATTTCTCCCTCTGTCTGCTTCCTGCAGCCTCTCTGGCAGCAGCTGCGTCTCTCCCAGGGCTCCAGCTCCCAGCAGACAAGTTGGTTATGGCTTCAGCTTTCATCACTGAGGTTGACCCGTCGGCTCTGATGACATGCCCTGTCGCTTATCTCTCCAGCCCTGAGGTAGCAGCTTCCTGTTTTGGCTCAATTCTGAGTAGCCTTACTATCCCTGTTAGGCTTCTCAACTCTCCTGTCACCTTCGTGACCGATTTCCTACTTGAAATGCTCTTGGTTTGGAACACCTAGAGTGTTTTCTGTTTTCCTAACTAGACTGTGACTTAATCTTTCAGGATTAAGTAAAGAATGCATTTAAAGCCCCTACTATATAAGAGATGTTCAAGAAGCCTCAAAGTGATTAGGGATCAGGGATAGAAGGAAAGTAAAAATTAAAAGATGATAAAGTGGGTTGTAAGTGAGATAGTAGAAAGTGCTTCCAGTCAGACACTGGACACTTGGGTTTAATTTCTGCCTCTGGGTTAAGCCATCTATGAGAAATTAGGTTAATACCTTAAGTGCTAAGGACCTCACTTTACCTACCTGTTCAGTAAGACATGTAAAAAATAATGTATTTCTCAGATGCAAAAAGGTAGATATTAATTCGGTTGGGGATAAATGGTGGGGATCCGGGAGAACTTCATGAAGGAGGGAAAATTGGCCTGAGTCCTGAAGGATGACTACCCCAGAGACTATTAATGTTACTGGCAGACTGGAAAGCTGGTGAGGGTATAAACGTTCTAGATAAGGTCATTAGAAAAGACCACATTAGATAGCCAGACAGCTCTTGTTAGGAGCCAAACAGGAGCAAGTCCATTGCAGATGTTTTGGAATCTTCAATTAGCAGAGAAGGAATAGGTTGGATGACATTCCCAAATTCCTCCCATCTCTTTTCTTTATCCTTCACTTGTTACAAGCCCTAATCTTAGGAGTCATACCAAGAAATAACCAAGAGGACTTCTGGCAAGTTGAGAGCTTTGATTTCTTTGTAAAGATATTTGTCCTCTAGTTCTGCTACTCAGTGGATGATTTGGGGTTTCAAATAGACTCTCAAGAGAGATCATTCCATGGGCCTAGAGATTATCATACTGAGTGAAGTAAGTCAGAAAGAGAAAGACAGGTACCACATGATACCACTTACTTATGGAATCTGTGACACCAATGAACTTACCTATGAAACAGAAACAGACTCGCAGACATAGAGAACAGACTTGTGGTTGCCAAAGGGGAGGGGGAATGGGAAAGGGATGGATTGGGAGTTTGGGATTTGCAGATGTAAACTATTATATGTAGGATGGATAAACAACAAGGTCCTACTGTATAGCACAGGGAACTATATTCAATATTCTGTAATAAACCATAATGGAAAAGAACATGAAAAAGAATGTGTATAACTCAATCACTTTGCTGTACAGCAGAAATTAACACAACATTGTAAATCAACTATACTTCAATTTGTGGCTTCCCTGGTGGTCCAGTGGTTAAGACTCTGCCTTCCAATGCAGGGGGCTCTGGTTCGACCCCTGGTTGGGGAACTAAGATCCCACGTGTCGTGCAGTGTGGCAAAAAACAAACAAAAAAACAATACTTCAATTAAAAAAAAGATTATTCTTTATATCCTGAATCAAATAAGAGGTTGGTGGGACATTGGATATTCAAATTTTTAGGTCATGTTTGTAAACTGAGGGAGACCTGTAATAACAGCCTCTGCAGACACCCTTAGAACCTCTCCTATTTAAGTAAGAAACTATAAGCAGACATGTCAGTATTCCTGGGATGCAGACTCTTCTTCAGTGCTGTGACTTATTTTCATGTCCTGAGATATATTTGAGGAAAAAAACTCCAAACAACTCATGAGTTGGAGATTGGCCTGGGACAGCTGTTTGGGAAACTCTTCCTTTAGTATTTTGGGTACATTATAATTTTTGGCATTTGCAGTGGCCGTAGGCTGAGAAAATATTTATTGGGTGCAGAACATCTTTGCATCTGTGAGTGAAACCTGTCTATGGTCTAAGGCTGGCGTTTTCCCCTGGGGGCTTTCTCACATGGTGTTTAGGAGGAAGGAGTCAGGTTGGGATGAGTGGGACTAAAGGAACGAGCATTTCCAAAAAGCTGTTGCACTTTGCAATTTGAGCTTCCACTGCCAGATAACTTGGCAGGTGCCAGAAACAGCTACTGCAGGACTAGAAAGTTACATGAATACCAGAGGGAGAAAACTGATTTGCTCACTAGGAGGCTCTATTAAGTGAACATCTGTTAACTGTAAAAATCCCATGCACCAAGTGGGAAAATATAATGAAATTCAGAGCTTTTGAGCAAATTAAAATCATAAAATACCAGTGGGCAGGAATCACTGTGTGTTTCACGATTCTGAAATTTACATGGAAACTTGGAGCAAGGCGAAACAAGGGGGGAACACTTAAGATTATTTACTATGGGTGTGGAATAGAGCTATCCTTTTGCTTTGGGAGAAAGCTGGCAGTTAGGGGAAAATGCACTCAGTGAGGAAGTTCGTGTGAAAAGCTCCCCAGCTGATAACTGTTGACATAATAAAAAAACTGTGGCTCTGCAGTGGGAAGGCTTGAGTCAGAACAAGGGAAGTCTGGGATGTGGCTCTGTCCTTTGCAGAGTTGGGGACCATTACAGATTTGTGCTGTCCAGATGCTACTGAAATCCTAAAGGAGGGAAGGGAAAGAGCAGGGAACACGTGGTTTTTCCATATGGTGTGTGCCCAAGACAAATGCCTTAGCAAGGTAGTATGTGGAGGGAATTGTGTTTAAAATGCTCATCTCAGTTGTGGAAATTCCATTAGCTGTTTCTTTGGTTGTTTTTTTTCTGTTTTTTTTTTGGGGGGTGTATGCGGGCCTCTCACTGCCGCGGCTCTCCCGCCGCGGAGCACAGGCTCCGGACACGCAGGCTCAGTGGCCATGGCTCACAGGCCCAGCCGCTCCGCGGCATGTGGGACCTTCCCGGACCGGGGCACTAACCCGTGTCCCCCGCATCGGCAGGAGGACTCCCAACCACTGCACCACCAGGGAAGCCCCTCCTTGGTTGTTCTGCATTGCAACCATCCTAGACTAGGCAACAAGAGAAGAACACAGGTTAACTAGGAAGAACAGATCTATGTCGAAGATAGGGTGAGGTCAGTTTAATTTCAGTACTACATAAATCCCTGTGGCCACTTGGGCGTTTGTCATATTAATGGCTTTGAACGTTTTAGCACTAGTGGCATTGGAGTTATTTAATCTTGTGATTATCTTCGCTGATTTCCTGTGGGAGCAAAGGAGGGGTAGGGAGTTAACAAGGGGATGTGAAGCATAACAAAGGGGTCAAAGGTTCCTAGCACGTGAGAAAAATTTTGATTATTGTCAGGTGCATATAAATGGAATGGGCTTCTGGAAGGATGTGCTTTGCCCCACGTTTTGCTGAGCTCTAATTGGAGACCTGGCTTCCCTAATTGTGTGGTGAGATCTAGTTACTCTAGTTAAGAGGGAAATTGTGTATCAGAGGGCAGAGGGTAAAGCTTTTAAATAAGGCTTCTTTCCCAAATGCCTAAGCAAGAAATTGGAACAGAAATATACTGTAGAGCTAAAAAGTCTTAAAGTGCCTCTTAAATCTTTACTACAATTACCATAATACAGAATAATAGAGCTGATGCTATTTTTAAAAGCTTTTGAAGGTTGCAAGTAGCAGCCATAAATTGTGGGTTGCAGAAAATCTGTAACTGTAGTTTTTCAGGGGCTTTTTATTTTAATGAAAGAGAAAGGTTTTAATAAAACCAGAGAGAACTAACAGGGGACATTGTGAGATAATGGGACTGTCTCCTTAGCGCTAGAAGTGCAAAGGAGTCTAAATGATTGGCGAGTATGTGCTTATTTAAAAAAAAAAAAAAAAATCAGATTCTCTTTCCTGGCCACATTTGGGGACATTTGGGTAAATTTGATTTATTAGGTCAACAACATGGAGGTAGCCAAGCATGAGAACAAGAAAGAATCTGACATTAGCTGAGATGTGAATAGTTTAGAGAAAATGAGGCAGATATTCTGGCTCCCTTTGTGAAGGAAAGAACAAAATGCCATTAGCATACCTTGCTGTAAAGAGAAGCTCAGTAACAATGACCTGATTCACCTGGAGAAAATTGTCCCCGTGTCTGCCGAGATTTGTTGTGGGTGAGAGTTCTGAAAGAAAAACTTGAGTGTGATGGGATACTTTCAGATGCCTCCCCTCCCGCACCCATTTTTACAAATAGGAAGAAAGGAGGAACTAAAGAAACCTCACACAGTATTATGTTTTTCTGCCTCTGCATTCTTTGCCCAGTCTTCACCACAGCAAGCTGAGCTGAAAAGTGTTTTTGTAGTTTAAACCATCTGGGGTTCCATCTACCAAACTTCCTTAACAAACCCACCTGCCATTAATAACAATGTTCTCTTGACTGTCAAATTATTATTGACTTCTAGTTGATGTACTGTGGATACAAACATCATTCACTGATATCAAACGGTATTGATGTTCTTGGTTAGTCTCTAATTGTGATATATAGTGGCAGTAGCAGTGGGGAGCACCCCCCCAGAGCATCTGAGGCGGCGGGGTGTATTAATTTACCTGAAAAAAGTGACTTGGAAGGGGAGTTTTATTGGATGAGTTGCATAGGGATGAAAGGGAGGAGGAGAAGTGGAGGGTTAAGATATGGCATGTGTGGTGGGGAAAAGAAACATTTGAAGTGGACACGCGAGTAGAGGTCAGACCAGAAAGGGTGGTAGACATGGTGCCTGATACCCAGGATCTTTCAGTAAATATTTGCTGGAAGAATTAATGAATATCTGGCTAGTTGTTGGCTTTTAATTGTTCAATTAAAGGTCCATCTAGTCACTTTCTGCCTTTTTCATTTTTACTGATGGTGTCAAAGAATGCATATGTGTACATCTTTAACTCATGTTATTCTTTACCACATATTTTTTCCAAGCCAATGCCAGTACTTTCTTCTCCACAGAGATTTCCCTTCTAATCTCTTTAGGATGTAAATATTCTGTACTATTCCATGATACGGACTCTTGGTACCATCCATGCCTCTTTCCTCCTATGATCTTGTTAGTGCAGTTATTTATAATTCTCTCTTTTCCCTTGTATGATTCTAATCTCCTTGAGGGAAGATAATCTGATTTATTTTTCCATTAAAACGAAAGTCACAAAAATTATAATCATCCTCATCAGTTCACTCAGTCCCATGTAATTAATTTGTTTTTTCATCTTGATCTTTTGTTAGCACTTGTATGAGTTCATCAGTTTTCCATTAGAGTTCTGAAAATGCTTATTCATTCAGTTCAGCAGTGTAGTCAGTTACCAGAAACCTGTACTTGTCAGAGTCTTTTTCATGAATTCCTTGAAGATGAAACCCTTTTATAGGAACATATTTGCAAAAGCATCAGAGTACAGCCAGAACTGTCTGTAAATAACAAAAGACTTAAAAATGACCACAAAGATTTGATGAAAGTTCTTAATAATGCAATTGACAAGGAAATTTAGTTATTTCTGAGATATACATTTTAAAGTAATAATTAGAATTATGACTTATAATATTATACCAGAACATATAAGATTTTTAGAAATTTCATGTAATGTCTAAAACATTTATATTAACATATTTCCGTACAAATATCCCAAAGAAAGTTTAGTATTAGTTGTTTCATTTTTTTATACTGCAGGTTCTTATTAGTCATCAGTTTTATACACATCAGTGTATACATGTCAATCCCAATTTTCCAATTCAGCACACCAAGATCCCCACCCCACCGCGGATTTCCCCCCTTGGTGTCCATACGTCTGTTCTCTACATCTGTGTCTCAATTTCTGCCCTGCAAACCGGTTCATCTGTACCATTCTACTAGGTTCCACGTACATACGTTAATATACGATATTTGTTTTCCTCTTTCTGACTTACTTCACTCTGTTTGACAGTCTCTAGATCCGTCCACATCTCAACAAATGACTCAATTTCGTTCCTTTTTATGGCTGAGTAATATTCCTTTGTATATATATACCACATCTTCTTTATCCATTCATCTCTCGATAGTCATTTAGGTTGCCTCCATGACCTGGCTATTGTAAATAGTGCTGCAGTGAACATTGGGGTGCATGTGTCTTTTTGAACTATGTTTTTCTCTGGGTATATGCCCAGTAGTGGGATTGCTGGATCATATGGTAATTCTATTTTTAGTTTTTTAAGGAACCTCCATACTGTTCTCCATAGTGGCTGTATCAATTTACATTCCCACCAACACAGTGCAAGAGGGTTCCCTTTTCTCCACACCTTCTCCAGCATTTGTTGTTTATAGATTTTCTGATGATGGCCATTCTGACTGGTGTGAGGTGATACCTCATTGTAGTTTTGATTTACATTTCTCTAATGATTAGTGATTTTGAGCATGCTTTCACGTGTTTGTTGGCAATCTGTATATCTTCTTTGGAGAAATGTCTATTTAGGTCTTCTGCCCATTTTTGGATTGGGTTGTTTGTTTTTTTAATATGAGCTGCATGAGCTCTTTATATATTTTGGAGATTAATCCTTTGTTGATTCATTTACAAATATTTTCTCCCATTTCTGAGGGTTGTCTTTCGTCTTGTTTATGGTTTCCTTTGCTGTGCAAAAGCTTTGAAGTTTCATTAGGTCCCATTTGTTTATTTTTGTTTTTATTTCCATTTCTGTAGGAGGTGGGTCAAAAAGGATCTTGCTGTGGTTTATGTCATAGAGTGTTCTGCCTATGTTTTCCTCTAAGAGTTTGATAGTTTCTGGCCTTACATTTAGGACTTTAATCCATTTTGAGCTTATTTTTGTGTATGGTGTTAGAGAGCGATCTAATCTCATACTTTTACATGTACCTGTCCAGTTTTCTCAGCACCACTTATTGAAGAGGATGTCTTTTCTCTATTGTATATCTCTGCCTCCTTTTTGATAGATTAGTTGACCATAGGTGCGTGGGTTTATCTCTGGGCTTTTTATCTTGTTCCATTGATCTATGTTTCTGTTTTTGTGCCAGTACCATATTGTCTTGATTACTGTAGCTTTTTAGTATAGTCTGAAGTCAGGGAGTCTGATTCCTCCAGCTCCGTTTTTTTCTCTCAAGACTGCTTTGGCTATTCGGGGTCTTTTGTGTCTCTGTACAAATTTTAAGATGATTTGTTCTACTTCTGTAAAAAATGCCATTGGTAATTTGATAGGGATTGCATTGAATCTGTAGATTGCTTTGGGTAGTATAGTCATTTTCACGATATTGATTCTTCCAATCAAAGAACATGGTATATCTCTCCACCTGTTGGTATCATCTTTAATTTCTTTCATCAGTGTCTTACAGTTTTCTGCATAAAGGTCTTTTGTCTCCCTAGGTAGGTTTATTCCTAGGTATTCTACTCTTTTTGGTGCAGTGGTAGATAGGAGTGTTTCCTAAATTTCTCTTTCACATTTTTCATCATTAGTGTATAGGAATGCAAGAGATTTCTGTACATTAATTTTGTATCCTGCAACTTTAACAAATTCATTGTTTAGCTCTAGTAGTTTTCTGGTAGCATCTTTAGGATTCTCTATGTATAGTATCATGTCATCTGCAAACAGTGACAGTTTTACTTCTTCTTTTCCAATTTATATTCCTTTTATTTCTTTTTCTTCTCTGATTGCCATGGCTAGGACTTCCAAAGCTACGTTGAATAATACGTTGGTGAGAGTGGACATCCTTGTCTCGTTCCTGATCTTAGAGGAAATATTTTCAGTTTTTCACCATTGAGAATGATGTTTGCCGTGGGTTTGTCATATATGGCCTTTATTATGTTGAGGTAGGTTCCCTCTATGCCCACTTTCTGGAGAGTTTTTATCATAAATGGGTGTTGAATTTTGTCAAAATCTTTTTCTGCATCTGTTGAGATGATCATATGGTTTATATTCTTCGGTTTGTTAATATGGTGTATCACATTGATTGATTTGCGTATATTGAAGAATCCTTGCATCTCTGGGATAAGTCCCACTTGATCATGGTGTATGATCCTTTTAATGTGTTGTTGGATTATGTTTGCTAGTATTTTGTTGAGGATTTTTGCATCTTTATTCATGACTGATATTGGTCTGTAATTTTCTTTTTTTGTAGTATCTTTGTCTGGTTTTGGTATCAGAGTGAGGGTGGCCTCATAGAATGAGTTTGGGAGTGTTCCTTCCTCTGCAAGTTTTTTGGAAGAGTTTGAGAAGGATGGTGTTAGCTCTTCTCTAAATGTTTGACAGAATTCACCTGTGAAGCCATCTGGTCCTGGACTTTTGTTCGTTGGAAAATTTTTAGTCACAGTTTCAATTTCATTACTTGTGATTGGTCTGTTCATATTTTCTGTTTCTTACTGGTTCAGTCTTAGAAGGTTATACCTTTCTAAGAATTTGTCCATTTCTTCCAAGTTGTCCACTTTATTGGCATAGAGTTGGTTGTAGTAGGCTCTTAGGATGCTTTGTATTTCTGCAGTGTCTTGTGTAACATCTCCTTTTTCATATCTAATTTTATTGATTTGAGTCCTCTTCCTCTTTTTCTTGATGAGTCTGGCTAATGGTGTATCAGTTTTGTTTATCTTCTCAAAGAACAAGCTTTTAGTTTTATTGATCTTTGCTATTGTTTTCTTTGTTTCTATTTCATTTATTTCTGCTCTGATATTTATGATTTCTTTCCTTCTGCTAACTTTGGGTTTTCTTTGTTCTTCTTTCTCTAGTTCCTTTAGGTGTAAGGTTAGATTGTTTACTTGAGATTTTTCTTGTTTCTTGAGGTAGGCTTGTATAGCTATAAACTTCCCTCTTAGAACTGCTTTTGCTGCATCCCATAGGTTTTGGGTTGTCATGTTTTCATTTTCATTTGTCTCTAGGTATTCTTTGATTTCCTCTTTGATTTGTTCATTGACCTCTTGGTTATTTAGTAACGTATTGTTTAGCCTCCATGTGTTTGTGTTTTTTACATTTTTTCTCCTGTAATTCATTTCTAATCTCATAGCGTTGTGGTCAAAAAGATGCTTGATATGATTGCAATTTTCTTAAATTTACTGAGGCTTGATTTGTGACCCAAGATGTGATGTATCCTGGAGAATGTTCCTTATGCACTTGAGAAGAAAGTGTAATCTGCTGGTTTTGGATGCAATGTCCTATAAATATCAATTAAATCTATCTGGTCTGTGTGTCATTTAAAGCTTCTGTTACCTTATTTATTTTCATTTTGGATGATATGTCTTTGGTGTATGTGAGGTGTTAAAGTCCCCCACTATTATTGTGTTACTGTTGATTTCCTCTTTTATAGCTGTTAGCATTTGCCTTATGTATTGAGGTGCTCCTATGTTGGGTGCATAAATATTTATAATTGTTATATCTTCTTCTTGGATTGATCCCTTGATCATTACATAGTGTCCTTCCTTGTCTCTTGTAACATTCTTTATTTTAAAGTCTATTTTATCTGATATGAGTATTGCTACTCCAGCTTTCTTTTGATTTCCATTTGCATGGAGTATCTTTTTCCATCCCCTCACTTTCAGCCTGTATGTGTCCCTAGGTCAGAAGTGGGTCTCTTATAGACAGCATATATATGGGTCTTGTTTTTGTATCCATTGAGCAAGCCTGTGTCTTTTAATTGGAGTATTTAATCCATTCACGTTTAAGGTAATTATTGATATGAATGTTCCTATGACCATTTTCTTAATTGTTTTGGGTTTGTTTTGTAGGTCCTTTTCTTCTCTTGTGTTTCCCATGTAGAGAAGTTCCTTTAGCATTTGTTGTAGAGCTGGCTTGGTGGTGCTGAACTCTCTTAGCTTTTGCATGTCTGTAAAGCTTTTGATTTCTCCGTGGAATCTGAATGAGATCTTTGCTGGGTAGAGTAATCTTGGTTGTAGGTTCTTCCCTTTCATCACTTTAAGTATATCATGCCACCCCCTTCTGGCTTGTAGAGTTTCTGCTGAGAAATCAGCTGTTAACCTTATGGGAGTTCCCTTGTATGTTATCTGTCATTTTCCCTTGCTGCTTTCAATAGTTTGTCTTTAGTTTTTGCCAATTTGATTACTGTGTGTCTTGGCGTGTTTCTCCTTGGGTTTATTCTGTGCGGGACTCTCCGCACATCCTGGACTTGGGTGGCTATTTCCTTTCCCGTGTTAGGGAAGTTTTGGACTATAATCTCTTCAAATATTTTCTCTGGTTCTTTCTCTCGTTTTTCTCCTTCTGGGACCCCTATAATGCGATTGTTGTTGCGTTTAATGTTGTCCCAGAGGTCTCTTAGGCTGTCTTCATTTCTTTTCATTCTTTTTTCTTTATTCTGTTCCACAACAGTGAATTCCACCATTCTGTCTTCCAGGTCAGTTATCCGTTCTTCTGCCTCAGTTATTCTGCTATTGATTCCTTCTAGTGTAGTTTTCATTTCAGTTATTGTATTGTTCATCTCTGTTTGTTTGTTCTTTAATTCTTCTAAGTCTTTGTTAAACATTTCTTGCATCTTCTCAATCTTTACCTCCATTCGTTTTCTGAGGTCCTGAATCATCTTCACTATCATTATTCTGAATTCTTTTTCTGGAAGGTTGCCTATGTCCACTTCATTTAGTTGTTTTTCTGGGGTTTTATCTTGTTCCTTCATCTGGTACATAGCCCTCTGCCTTTTCATCTTGTCGATCTTTCTGTGAATGTGGTTTTTGTTCCATAGGCTGCAGGATTTTAGTTCTTCTTGCTTCTGCTGTCTGCCCTCTGGTGGATGAGGCTATCTAAGAGACTTGATGGGCAGGATTGGTGGTGGGTAGAGCTGACTGTTGCTCTGGTGGGCAGAGCTCAGTAAAACTTTAATCCACTTGACTTTGATGGGTGGGGCTGGGTTCCCTCCCTGTTGGTTTTTTGGCCTGAGGCAACCAACACTGGAGCCCACCTGGGCTGTTTGGTGCGGCCAATGACAAACTCTGGGAGGTCTCACGCCAAGGAGTACCTCTCAGTACTTCTGCTGCCAGTGTCCTTGTCCCCATGGTGAAGCAGAGCCACTCCCTGCCTCTGCAGGAGACCCTCCAACACTAGCAGGTAGGTCTGGTTCAGCCTCCCCCGGGGTCACTGTTCCTTCCCTTGGGTCCCGATGCGCACACTACTTTGTGTGTGCCTTCCAAGAGTGGAGTCTGTTTCCTCCAGTCCTGTCAAAGTCCTGCGATCAATTCCCACTAGGCTTCAAACTCTGATTCTCTAGGAATTCTTCATCTCGTTGCCAGACCCCAAGGTTGGGAAGCCTGACGTGGGGCTCAGAACCTTCAGTCCAGTGGGTGGACTTCTGTGGTTTAAGTGTTCGCCAGTCTATGAGTCCCGAACCCACCAGATATGGGATTTGATTTTACTGTGATTGCGCCCCTCCTACCATCTCATCGTGGCTTCTCCTTTGTCTTTGGATGTGGGGTATCTTTTTTGGTGAGTTCCAGTGTCTTCCTGTCAATGTTTATCCAGCTGCTAGTTGTGATTCTGGTTTCTTGCAAGAGGGAGTGAGAGCACATCCTTCTACTCCGCCATCTTGGTTCCTCCTCTTCATTCCTGAGCTCAGATAATCTGATTTTTAAAAAATTCCTTCAACTACCTAGCACAAGATTGAAGCTTAATAAATATTTATTTAAAAGCCTAAACAATTCATTCATAGATCTCATGAAAAGATCTTGTGGTATAAGGAGAGTCCCTGTTTTATTCCTGTTTCCTCTAGTTTCTGTTAATTTCATGCTGTTATTATTTTTTTTTAAAGCACATTAGTAACTCATTCATTCCTCTAACATATATTTAGGGAACTTCTATGTGTCAGTGCTGTGATACCAAGGTCTTGCTTGCATTTAAGCAAAAGAAGAAAGAAAGGCATTTTAAAATGTTAATATAATGCGATAAGGAAGCAATAAAAAAAAGACATGTACAATGTGCTTTTAGAAAACAGTGGAAGAAAGTGTTACATGTGCTTTCTTTCACTGGTATCATGATGCACTGATATCATGACATAGTAGATGCACTGGTATCATGACAGTATTTCTGGATTATCCCTTTATTCATCAACTCCAAAGTAAAGGGTAGACTTAATTTTCTCAAACTCTTACTATGAGTTTGATTTTGGATATGCTTGTTTTGGTCTCTATTTCAACTACTTCGTACTTTTTAAATTATAGTAATAAGTCACATAGAAAGTATGGAAAAAAGTTTTTTTTTTTTTGCGGTACGCGGGTCTCTCACTGCTGTGGCCTCTCCCGTTGCGGAGCACAGGCTTCGGATGCTCAGGCTCAGCAGCCATGGCTCACGGGCCCAGCCGCTCGGCGGCATGTGGGATCTTCCCGGACCGGGGCACGAACCCATGTCCCCTGCATCGGCAGGTGGACTCTCAACCACTGCGCCACCAGGAAAGCCTTGGAAAAAAGTTTTTAATGAAATAAATCTTTCATAATTCTGCTTGGAAATAATTACAGCTAATATTTTGGCATTCTTTCTTACTTTTTTTTTCTCCTCTCTTGTCCAGGCATATGTAAATAGTCCTGTATATTTAAAAATTGAGATTTTATTGTATACCTTTTTATATTCTTACCCCATTTCCATTCTATAACACTACAGATAATATGTCTATACATATAGAGAATATGACTTTTTTTTCCGCTGGGGGCTGACCCGAAACATTTTTTTTTTAATTAATTTTTATTGGAGTGTAGTTGCTTTACAGTGTTGTGAGACTATAACTTTTATTCCTTAAACTTAGATATATGAAAAACATTGCATTTCTTTCGCTTCATGTTCTTAAAATTTTTTTATTATGTAAAATTTATAAATAAAAGCAGAGAGCAGCGAACCCCTATGTTCCTGTCACCCAGCTACAGTAAATATCAACTAATGGCCACTGTAGTTTGATTTATACCAGTATGTTTTCTTCACTTCCTCCCAAACAAATTTGCAAATACCATAAATATTTTAGTGTGGATATCTGATTCCTTAATATCCTTAAATACCCAGTTAGCACAAACTTTTTTATTAGTTAATCTGTTAAAATCAGAATGTAACTAAAATCTGTACATTGAATTTGGTTGATATGTCTCTTAAGTCTCTTTATTTTCTTGAGATTTATTTGTCTGAGGAAATGTGTTGCTTATTCTGTAGTATTTCTCTCATTCTGGATTTTGCTGATTGCAACCATTAAACTTAATTTAATACGTTCTCATGTACCATGTATTTTGCATTTAGAAGTTTGAAGTGATTCAGGTTCTTATTTTTTGGCAAAAATACAAACATATGTGGTTTGTGTACTTCCAACAAGAGATAAGTTGTTTGTCTTTTTGGAATGTTCGTAGCCTTGATAACCATTGGCTAGGTTTATTATTAGGGATTTGCCAAATACTGATATTCTTTATTTTCTTTAAAGATGTCATTCTGTTGTCTTTATGTTTACATACTCTCTGATGAGAAGTCATTTATGTTTCTTTCTTTTTTTCTTCTCTCTACATAGTTTGTGTATTTTTCACTGATTGCTTTTAAGATTTTCTCTTTATTGCTTTTTATTTTTAAGTAGTTTGATTATTATGTGTATCGATATGGTGTTCTTTGTGTTTATCGTGCTTGAGTTTTGTTGATCTTTTTGAATCTGTGTGTTGAAAATTTTCATCAAATTTGGAAAAATTATGTCCATTATTTCTTCAAATGATTTTTCTGTTCTTGCTGCCATTCTGCTTGATTTTTTCCTACAGTTTACTATGGTTCTGTTTTTCTTTGTTTTGTTTTATTTTTTTGCTCTTTTTTACCTCTGTGCTTTATTTTGATACATTTTATTGCTATATTTTCAGTTTTCCTGATTTTTTCATTCGCAGAGTGCAATTTGCTATTGAGACTCACCAGTGAAGTTTTCATTTCAGATAATGTATTTTTCATGTCTCAGAGTTCCATTGAGATCTTATATCATCTGTTTTTCTCCTCATTATATTCCAGTTACCCTTAAATACTGAACATAGTTATATTAGCTGACTTAATGTACGTGTCAACTAGTTCCATCATCTGTGTCACTACTGAGGGTTTTTTTTAAACTGATTCTTTTCCAGGTTTTGGGTTACATCATTGCCAGGGCAGAATGCGTTATTTATTTTATTTTGTCTTTTAAGAGGAGGTAAGTTCCATAAAGATAGGGCTTGTCTGTCTTGTTCACTGATATAACCTCAGAGTGTGGGACAGGGTTTACCTAGGGTTACCCACCCTGTCAGTGGCAGAGCTGGAGTTGAAAATCTGAGTTCCTTGGGTGGGTAAAAACTGAGATGTGTATATATGAATAAATACTCACAGTACTCACTCCTTACTCTGGTCTGGGGAAACTTCTCTTATTTCTTTGACTTTTAATTTTGTTCCCTCCCTCCCTTCCCACACCTAGCATTATTTCTTCTATGAATCTCCACCTATAGTAAGAACTCTAGACTTGGGCTTCTCTTGCTTTTTGCCCTGAAAAATACCTGAGTCGAGGAAGCAAAAATAGCCTGGCCATTGCTTAAAACTGGAGGAGGGTGAAGGAAATATAGAAAGACAAAACTGAATGAACATTTGTAGAAATTATTCTCACACACACACATACACCCACACCCACACACACACACACACACACTCTCTCTCTCCTATACCTGATTAGTTCTTCAGTATAGAGTACTAGAAGTATGATTACAGGGTCAGAGAGTATATACGTTTAAATGCTCTTGTAGCATCTTGCCAACTACTAGCATATGGAGAATTTTTGAGTTGAACACCACCCAGATTTTCTAGCCAAGAAGTAAAATGGAGAGATCTACAACACAGTGACTGTTCATTTTAGTGCTCTCCTTAAGTCTATGTTCATTCAACAGCAAGTGTTCTGTCAGCATCTAAAAACCCTGTGTGTTGCCCCATTATCTAATCCAGAGTTGCACTTACTTGTTTGGTTCCAAGAGCATCCAGTTTTCACTGGTCCTCTAACCAGGCAGTTCAGTGAGTAGCTCAGAGGACATGACACGAAAAACAGAAAAGAGGCATCTGTTGTACATTTACTAGAGTAATCCATTTCAACCCCTTTAATAATTTCTTGTTTCTATTCCAAAGCAATATCAAGTTATTAGTGCATTAAATTTAGGTACTAAAGCACCTTGTTATTTATAGGAATAGAACACATTAAAGGCAGGAGAAAAAAGGAGTCAAACATTAAAAACAATGATTAGTATTAGTGCGAGTATTGCACCCTTTTTCTTGATACTGAGATTATGTTTGGGATAGGTTTCCATATATGATAGCATTTGATCACTGGTCAAGCAGATGCCTGCTTTCTTTTGCATTGTCTCCAAAATTTTAACAATTAAATATTTTATTGTAAAAGTTTAATGTGACATTGGTTATTAAAAATTTTACTGAAGTGGTGAACCGTTTCTTTATTATAACTGATGAATATTTTTTAAGAGCATAATATAGAACTAGAACTCTAGATGGTTTTACAATATTATTTTTAACATGCTCCCCATCTCTGTTTTGGCTCCTTTCTGCTTTGATTCTGTAATAGTTAACCTTACCCTTGGAGTCGTCAGAGCTTTAAACATCCAAGTCATCTTTAACTTCTTAGTCTTTCCTCCAGCTACTATGCATCACGTTTCTTTCATAGTACCTATATTAGTTTTCCAATTTTCTGTAACAAATTGCCATGGACTTGCTGGTTTAAAACAACACAAATTTATTATTTTATAGTTTTGGAGGTCAGTAGTCCAAAATTGGTCTCACTGGAGTAAAATCAAGATGTTGGCTATGCTGTGTTCTTTCTTGCGGCTCTAAGGGAGATTCGTTTTCATGCCCTTTTCCATCTCCTGGAGTCTGCCTGCATTCTTTGACGGTTGGCCCCTTCCATCTTCAAAGCTAGAGACATATGATTGAGTCTTTCTCATGTTGCATCACACTGCCAAAGACTTTTCTGCCTCCCTCTTCCACATTTAAGGACCTTGTGACTACACTGGGCCCACCAAGATAGTGCATGTTAAGCTTTTTATTTTAGGGTTTTCTGATTAGCAACCTTAATTCCATCTGCAATGCTAATTCTCTCTGGCCGTTTAAAATAATATATTCACAGGTTCTAGGAATCAGGATATTGATATATTTGAGGAGCCATTATTCTGCCTGTCACAATAACTATCATATACATTCCTTCTTTCATGATTACCAAGTGAATCTTTTATTTCAGGCCCATTTATTAGGATCGTTGCAAGAGCCTTTGACTTTCTTCTCTGCCATTAGTTTCTCATCTCTCCAGACAATCCTAATCTCCATTGGCAGACTCATCTCCGTAAAGTCTAGTGTAGAGTATTCTGTCCTCAAAAAGCTTCATTGGCAGGATTTTCAGTAAGGCAGTATTCCCCAAGCTCTTTTGATTATGCAGCCTATCTATACAAATTTATGTACACATTAATGTTTTTATTTAATTATAATTTTTGTTCATATGCTATTGTACTAGTGTTTTATAAACTTATCCACATATGTAAAAATTTCAAAAATACGTGCAAAACATGAAATAAACAAGCTTTTGAGGTACTTAAAAATTTTGTGTGTAGTACAAAATTCCCATTAGTAAAATTATTAATATTATCAGTAAGAGAAATGTGATGAAGTTATGCACCATGATTTTATGGAACTATTGGCTTAACACTTTAATATATTGAATATCTTGGACTACATCCAGATTATTTTGATACTTGTTATAGATGTTATTAACTAAAAAACGTTGCCTCATAATATACATACGAGAGAATATATTGTTTACTATACTATCATGATACTCATTTTCAATCTGCTTTGCCAGTTATATGAAAGGATTTTTTTTCACTGAAATTTGACATGTAAATTTCTACCTTCTTTAACATTAGTCAGTTTTGCTTGCAGATTAATTAATCTTGCAAAGTAATCAGTCAAACATTTTTATATTAACAAATGGCTGTAAACAGTCTGAAACTCATTTAGAAGATTTGTGTTCAAGCTAGAAAATTCCATTCCCAAATTTAAATGTATTGATATGTATTTAACTATGTGACATAATTCAGTTACTTAGGTAACAAAAATTTTTAAATGGGAAAATTCCCAAACATTAATATTCTAAGTTTTTTCCGTAGCTTTTTTTCTCTCCCCAAATAAGTTACTTTCTTAGTTATTAAAATATTAACATTTACCTTCAAGGGACAGTTAAGGCATGTATGATATTTTAAATCTATTGTCATCGAAGAGGCCTGAAAAATTGGAATTTATTTCTCTAAAAAATATATAATTCATCTTTAATTTGATAACTCTACAACTCTTTTAAATACTCTTCATTAAGGTAACCAACAAACATCTGAGTGATATATAAGATGTTTTTGATGAGTCCTTATCTTATTATAAAATCTTATTATAAAGTATTACAAGAACTCTACTAGTTAAACGTATTCACATTATTTAACATCTTAGGGCAGTTATACAAGCACTGCAAATGAAGGCAAGATTGAAGGAAATGACTTGCTCTGTCAGGATGCCTTTCAAAATTTCATGTCTGTCCAACATATGGGTCAAGTAAGGAAGCTATAGTGACCTTTGTCTTACAGTTTTTAGATAAGAAATGTAAATAGATATTCTAATTTGTTCTTCCTCCCCTCAATGGTTTAATTATTTTGTAAACACCAATATATAGGCCTCTGTACTAGAGAATAAAATCCATACTCCCTTGTATGGAGTTCAAAGCCTTCTAAGATCTCACTTCTATTTGAAGACTCACTTGTAATTTTCTATCTTATATATTTCCTCATGTTTTTCAATCTACATAGACTACCATACTAACCTTCTTTCCTCAATTTTTCCTTATCTTGTTCTCAAAATTCCATCCACCCTTCAAGCCACAGGACCTGACTTACTGAACTCGTACAGCAGATGGTGGTTGAATGAAAGGCCTTCTGTTCATTTCTTTTAGTGTACTTTTCTTAACTCGTAGTTACATATCTATTTATTTGTTGACCTGTTTGTTTGTTGCTATGACGAGACCAAGCTGCACAAAGACATATGGGGACTGTGACCATCAAATAAATATTTGCACCTAGGTCTGTAACTAGCACAAAGTAGGTGCTTTATAGCAGTATACTGGGGAATGAATAAAGGTTATATCACCTGAAGCCTTCACTGATTCCTCATCCCACCTAGCCATAACTAATATTTTCCTTTTATGTTCTCAAAATTTGTACTTTGTGCAGAGTAGGTACACAATAACTATTCAAGTAGAATAAGATTCAATAAGAGGTTCAGGCTTTTTGGTTGGTTGTTTTTGTGATTTTCTTTGCTTTGTAGTGGCATCTGCCCCAGTGGTAAAAGCACAAGTGGAATTTTGATTGCTAGAGTGTCGTATCGTTGAGATGGAAAGTTGTTTGGAAGGGTGCCTGATGCTGAACACCAAACATGTAGTTGTTCACTTACCAAAGTCATGTTTGTGTATGTTACTTCACAGCAATGTGCAAATTGCTTATGGCTGTACCCAGTAGAATGGTGCTCGATCTGAGCTCATTTGCAGCTGTTTAAAAACAAACTCCGGAGCCCAATATCACAACTGTTTTCTTCCTTTTTGATCTTACCTCATTAGGAGGACAGGGTAAGGGTTGTATAATGTGCTGAAATCTGTCAATACTTTGTGTGTCTTATTCATTAAAACCTTCAGATGCTGTTTTCCTAGCGGCTTCATTTACCAGGGAGGGCGAGGAGAAAAACACTAAACAGGTGTTCCTGACTTGAAAAACAGCAATTTCAAGCAACTCACAAGGGGAGAAGTTGGAAATTTTCAGATTCTGAAGTTGTCACTGGGAGATAAATTTGGGCTACACATTCGCTTCTCATAAACAGACTTTTTTTAACCTAAATTTCTGCTGTGCACGAGGCACCTGATTTCTCTGGGGGCAGACATGCTTCACAGAGCAATCGTGCTGCAAAAAGATAGTGTATATTTTCCCAGACTTCTTCCAAATACACAAATGTGAGCTGGAGGAGTAGTATGCTGAGCTGCTAATATAGAATTCTAGCTTTCCTGGCGGGGATAAAAATACCTATGGTAAATATTTGGCTTGATTGATGGGAAAGTGTCTGCATTTTGACTAATCTAAACTCAAATGTTTCTATAATACCATAAGAAGATTATTGGTCAAATAAACAGTGAGGTATCTTAAGTATCTTACATAAAAGGACTGCATAGTACTGTGTTTGTTTCTGAAGCAGCAGCAGCTTTCTGAAGCAAGGGGAAATTTAAAAGAGATATTTCCTATGGCAGTGCTTCTCAAAACGTGGTCCCCAGGGCAGTAGCATTAGCATCACGTAGTAGTTTGTTAGAAATGCACACTCTTGGGCCACACCCCAGAAGTACTGAATCAAAAACTCTGGGGTCAGGTCCAGCAATCTGTGTTTTAGCAAATGTTTCAGGTGATTTTGATGTATGCATACCTTGGAGAACCCTTGTTTTACTGGAATTTGATTCATTAATTCATTCGACAAATATTTTTTGGGTATCTAACACATTCTAGGCACTCTTTTTAGGCACTGACAGTGCAGCCTTGTGAACAAATAGTCAAACTCTTGCTGTCTTGTATTTTGTATTCTAGTGAGTAATCTGGGAAAGTCAAAGGAAATGGGAATTCATTAGTTTGCTTTATGCCATGTTGGGCACTGCAAGATGCCCTTTTCCGTGACCATGGTGATTGAAGTAGGCTTGGCATAAGTTGCAGTGTAAACATTTGGGAACTGAATTTGGCACTTACTTCATTTTACAGTGTTACTTTCCCTTTCATGGACAGCTCTCTTGGGACTAGTTCCAAGATCTCTATCTAGATGCTCAAGATCCTTGACTTACCTAAATGGGCAGTTGATCTGCATATATTTTTGTTCCTCCAGTAATTTATAAATCATCATTCTGTGTTTGACACTCTAGTATGGGCATTGGAAATGAATTGATTGGCATAATTCCTGACATCTGAGCTCTTATTCTGTAAGGATTATCATTGAACCAAGTGGTATAAAGGACATACAACTTGTTAAAAGTCAAGAGACCGATGGCTTAGACTATTAAATAAGTGTAAATAACCGTTCTTATCATGAAAAATTGGAGCAATAGTGCATCCTGAGTACTTGATGTTAGGTAGGCTAGAATCAATAGGAACTTGCTACCTTTTATCTAGCTAGTCATTTACTCAAATGCTGTTTTTCCCAACTTTGAAAATTTTCATAAGAAATAAGTCAAAAGACAAGTACAATAAAGACCTATATAATATCCTTTAAGATTTACTATCTACATTTCCTCATTCTCTCTCTCTCTCTCTCTCTGTCTACACACACACACACACTGAGTTTCAACATTCCATTTGAAAATTTAAGTTGCAGATATTTAAAAATTTCAGCCATTAATAATTCAGCATGGATCTCTTAAAAATAAGGACATTTGGCTAAATTATCACAATGTCATTGTCATTTCTAAGAAAATAACAATTCCATAAATCATTGAACATCTAAATCTTCCTCAGATAATCCCTCCACTTTGTTTTCACCATGACACCGATGTATTGGAGAGTTCAAGCTAGTTACCTATGTATAATCTCCCACATTTTGATATGCTTGATTATTTCCTTCTGGTGTCATTTAATGTGTGTATCTCTATCCCTTGAGTTCACTGTGCACTAGGGTTTGGGTCTGGAGACTCAACTGCATTTTAAGTAGATATATGACTGCCCAGAATGTGGCAGTCACAGTATGGTAAGCAAAACAGATGCATTCTTGCTTTTATGAAGCTCAAATTATAACCAGGGAAGACATACACTAAACAAACATATTATGGACCTGTATAAAGATAACTTCCCCTAATGGTAAGTGCTGTGATGAAAATTAAGTATGGTGATGTGACAGTGAGTTAGTGATAGTTCGTTGCAGAGGGGCTGGCCAAGCACAACCTCATTGTGAAGATGATATTTGAGCTGTGATCTGAGTGGAAGTGACAGGAAGTGGGGGATGGGGTGAAAAAAATTATTTGCTAAACCTGCTGTCTGAAACAAAGACTTCTTAGGGGATGAGTCTCTTGAATGAAGGAAGGGAGACCTGGGAAGTACTTAAGAATGTGAGGAGGATAATCATGTGAGTTATTGGACAGGGGTTGGTGAGAACAGTCTTGATCAATCAGATAATAATTCTAGTGAATCATGGAGACTGTTCCCTTTTGTTAGTAGCTGCCCATATTGTTTACTTGGGTGGGTACAGTGATGTCAACACAATGGACAAAGAGAAGAAAGTCTAAAAAAATCATCAAGAATTATAATTCAAATTTGTCTAGTACTATTGTCTCTATCCTCACAAGTTCGTAAAGTGACAAAGAGAACTTGATTGGGAGTCATAGGCCAGAAAAATCCAGTCTTCCACTGTGGAAAGTTGGGAAAGTGGAGTTATTCTTAATTGGGTTTTTTGTCCATGTTTATCATCCTTCCCATCCCTTCAAAATATATGTCCTTTTATTATTCTGGTCTATTTTTATGATTTGCTGGAGCACACTCTGGATGCATTTATGAATGTAACTTTATTAAACACATGCAGGGACTTCCCTGGTGGTGCAGTGGTTAAGAATCCTCCTCTCAATGCAGGGGACATGGGTTTGAGCCCTGGTCCGGGAAGATCCCACATGCTGCGGAGCAACGAAGCCCGCGCACCACAACTACTGAGCCTGTGCTCTAGAGCCCGTGAGCCACAACTACTGAGCCTGTGCACCACAACTGCTGAAGCCTGCAAGCCTAGAGCCCATGCTCCGCAACAAGAGAAGACACTGCAATGAGAAGCCCCCCCACCACAACGAAGAGTAGCCCCTGCTCACCGCAACTAGAGAAAGCCCACGCACAGCCATGAAGACCCAGCGCAGCCAAAAATAAATAAATTTATTAAAAAAATAAACACATGTAAATAAATATGAGTAATGGCATTTGTAGTGAATAGAAAGGAGAAACTGAAGAAGATGCTTTTTTTGAAGAGTTTTTGTTTGGCTCCTTGGCAGAAAAGCAATATAAACCTGGACATGGAAGTGCATTTGTATGCCATAATAGTGCGGTGGATGATTGTGTCAGATGAAATATCGACCTGCATACAGAGTACACAGCTACTAGGAAGTACCTATTGTTGATTTCTCATCTAGCATCTGACATAGCCCGTGGGTGAGGTTTTTGACAACTGTCAGAGAGCAAAGGAAATGCTCCCTCTAGAAGTACATGGGGTGGGAGCAGACTGAGCTCCGGCTGCTGAGAAGAGAATCCTCAGAGAGAGAAACACACTGGAGCAACTGACATTCTCATAACTGTTCCTAATACGTGTTCCTCACTTGAGGCCTCAGTCTGCCCATCTGTGAAACCCATCTGTGAAGTGTGTTTACTGAAAATTCTTGATGTATTGATGTGTCAGGAAAAAGAGCTAAAAAAGAAAACATTCACCAGCTATGTAGTACTTCTTGGGATTTGTAATCAAGCTTATGGTTCTGTGTGAGTTGGATTCTGTTTATAATTTATGTCTTTCATAGTAAAATGCTGTATGTGTGTGTGCATGCACGAGCTTGGGCTTACTTTGGAGAAGAACCAAAGAGGATGAATACATTATTCCATTATAATACTAAAACATTTCAGGGACATCCATAGTTAATTTACATGCTTTCGAAAGACCATGATCTTTCTAATAGGAATTTCTGAGATTTGGAGAGTATTCTGAATATGTGTTGTCCAATATGGTAGCCACTAGCTGTGTGTCACTGTGGAGCACTTGAAATGTAGCTGGTGTGAATGAGGAACTTAATTTTTAACTTTTAACTTAAATAGCCATATGTAGTTGGTGGCTACCATTTTGGACAGAGCAGGTCTAAAGAGATGTGGAAGAAATACTTTAAAAAAAGTCACCATCTGGTTATGCAGTCTGCCAATTAAATTATTTTATTTTTGGATTCTGATTATTAATATATTCTCTTGTGTTTAAAATGTGCACCAGTTCCCACTCTCCTGACACCTCCTTCCCCTTCCTGGTCTTACACATATACACACAATACCCTATTTTACTCTGCTGTTATAGCTCAGCACTAAAATTTTCTTTTATATCCACTTCCTGAGTACTTCCTGAGGCAGTACTATGTACATATTATGCTTCATCAAATTCTTCACCATTGGTTCTCCTTTAAAATTAAGAACTGGATGTTCACTCCTGATTTACGTTCTCAGAGGTAGCTGATGTCTTCCATGGTGGTCACAGCCTTCTCCTTAATCTTCTCATAGTATTTCCACTATCATCAGCCCCTGCCTTAAGACTGCTCTTTAGTCTCCTTAGTGCTGCAACATCCTGAGTGTCTTCCTTCTTCTCCCGTTGGTCATTTTCTTTTCTTTCCAGTTTCCTTCAATATTATGGATGTTTACTACAACTCAGATATGCTTTTTTAGATTCAGCCAAAAGCTCTGATTTATGTCTTCAGTGAGAAAATCTATGTAATTCTGATCTCTTCACTGGTCTGTTTTAAACTCTTACACTTTCTCCTTGAAATTTCTTGTTTGATGTGCAAAAATCTAAGTTTAATATTAAAACATAACTCATATTTTTCCTATCAAAATGAATCCCCCGTCCTATGTTGAAAAGGCACCACTCTATGTCTTGTTAACCAGAGTTGAAGGGCTTGGTCATACTTGACTTTTTATGTATTTTTATGGTCCCTCTCAATTCAGTCAACACATGCTGCTTTTATGAAATACGGAATGCTTCCTGAATTTGCATGTCATTCTTGCTGAGAGGCCATGCTAATTTTCTCTGTATCACTCTAATTTGAGTATGTACTGCTGAAGCCAGCAGAGTTCCTCCTTTCTTAGTGGATGTTGGGTTATAACAAGTTTCCTTTTCCACTGTCCATATCCTGGCTTAGGTTTTCCTTGGCTCATATGTGCATTATTTTCAGCCCCCTAATTGGTGTTATTACCTTCAATCTCAGTTGGGGTTGTACTAACCACTCCAGTTCTATCTCTTCTGACTGTTGTGCATGCGTCTTGCCCTCTGGATACATTGGCATGCCCGGTCTCATTGAATAACTCTTGCTTTTCCAACCACGTGCTTTTGCTTAATGCTGTTGGCTCTGCCAAAAATTAAATTGTCTTATTAGTGTATTCAAATCCTATATGCCTAAAACTTTCAAGGTTTATTTATACATTATTCACCAACTGTTTATTGAGTGTATGCTGTGTACTGGCATTGAACTAGGCATCTCTATCTTTAGTGCTCAGCTCATAAGAAGACAGAATCGCTGCTTTCCCGGAGTTTACATTATAACAGGGAATCTGACAAGTAAATATTCAGTTATGGTACCATGTGATAAACTTCTGTATCATCATCACATGGAAACCATCCCAAACCACTTTGGCTTCTCTGAACTTACGGAGATTACTCATTGGCCACTTAATTACATTACTTACTTTTATCTGTTCACCTACCGATTTTTCTATTATGTGTTAACTTCATTTTCTCTATTGGATTGCAAACGATTTGAGGGCAGAAAATACTTTGTATACCACTGAATATACCGTATGGCCTCTAGCCCACAATGTTTCATATAAAAATCACAAATACCTGGCAGTTTGTAAGAGGGCTATATTTTACCTTTGGGAATCTTTCCTATGCACTACATAATTATTTCTCGGTCAACATAAAATACAGAAATGTAATAACGGAGAAGGTGAGATTTGTTTATACTCATTCTACATTGAATGATGGATTTAAACATGCAAATTGAATTACTTATGCTATTTAAAGTATATTATGTATTACAAAATGTTATGTTTCAGAATTCCCTGATACAAAATACACATAAATCTTAAAAATGAAGAACATCAATTAGAATTGAATTTCCAAACTACTGTGAAATTTATGCTAAAAATCAGAAGCCAAGAGTAAAATATTACAGTTGTTAGATTGTAAAATCAGAAGTTGATTTTTAAAAAATAAGTCTTTTATTAATATAGTTGGACTTATGAAGCCCTAACTGGATAAAGCAGATTTTTCTGATAGAGTGATCTTTAAAAGTAAATGTAAATGACCAAAACTTTTCAGCATTCTCATCAATTAAATAATTTATTATTGCATTTTAATCTAATCCTGGCTTATTCCCAGATGTTGATTATAATATTTCCTGTTAAATTAAGTTTTCATAGGAACTTTTTTCTCTTTTAGTTTAATTCTTAAAAACCTCTTTATTGAGTTGTAATTGACATAGACTACACATATTTAAAGTGTAAAATTTGAGACATTTGGACATATGTATATATCAGTGAAGCCATCAGCACAATCAGGTTAATGAAAATATTCATCACTCTCAAAAGTTTCCTCATTCCCCTTTGTAATTCCTCTGGACTTTCTCCATCTCCCCTACCAAAGGCACCCATTAATCTGTTTTCTGTCCATGTAGTTTTGCATTTTTAAAGAATTTGATGTAAATGAAATCATACAGCATTTGATCTTTCCTGTCTGGTTTCTTTTCTCATAGGATAATTGTTTTAAGATTCATCCATGTTATAGTTTAACAGGAGTTCACTACTTTGTATTTGCTGAGTAGAAACACAACTGATTTTTGTGTATTGATTGTGTACCTACAGCTTTACTGAATTTGTTTACTAGTTCTAACAGGTTTTTTTGTGTGGAATCTTTAGGGTTTTCTATGTATAATATCATGTCCACTGCAAGTAGAGAAAATTTTATTCCTTTCTTTCCGATTTAGTTTCCTTGTTTTTCCTTTTCCTACCTAATTGCTCTGGCTAGGACTTCCAGTGCTATGTTGAATTGTTTAGTGTTTAATGTATAGATCTTTTACATCTTTGGTCAGATTTATCCTTAAATATAATATTTCATACTTTTGATGCCATTGTAAATGGTATTTTAAAAAAATTTGAAATTCTGATTGTTGATAGACTAGAGAAATACAATTGGTTTTTATGTACTGATCTTTCATCCTGCACCTTAGTAAACTCATTTATTCTAGTAGCTTTTTGTAGCATTCGTTGGATTTCCTATATAGACAATCATGTTTTGCTGTGAATAAAGATTTTTACATGTTCCTTTCTAATCTTTATGCTTTGCTTTTCCTTCCCTGTTTGCACTGCCTAGAACCTCTAGTACAATGTTGAATAGAAATAGTGAGCGTGGACATCCTGTCTTAATCCTCATCTGAGGAGCACCATTTGGTTTTTCAACATTAAGTAACATAGGCTAGATGTAAGTTCCTTGTCAGATACATGATTTTTTCAAATGTTTTCTCCCATTCTGTGGGTTGTCTTCATTCTTTGCATGGTATTATCTGTTGTAAAAATGTTTAAATTTGAGGTAATCCAATTAAATATTTTCCTTTGGTGACTTTATTATTCTTTTAATTCTGTAGTGTCTATAGTAGTATCTCCCATCATTCATTATACTGTTTTCTCCCCAATACCCAAGCTATTTATCATTTATTCCATCATTCCTGATACTGTTAATTTGTGTCTTCTTTCTTTTTTATATCATCTGCCTGATATTTATCAGTATCTTATATCAATACCTTGGTAGATGTATTTATCAAGATCTCAAAAAGCCAAGTTTTAATTTTATTAGATTTAAAAAATAGTTTGTTTTCTACTTTTTTGGTATCTGCACTAATTTTTATTATTTCCTTTATGATTCTTACTTTGGGTTTTATATGCTGGTCTTTTTCATATGTTTTAAGGTGAAATCTGGGGTCTTTGATTTGAGATACTCTTTAGTGCTTTAGATTTTCCAAAAGTACTGCTTTAGAGATAGCCTGGAAATTTTTATATGCTGTGTTATTCACTGCAAAATACTTGCAGATTTCAATTTAGATTTGTGCTTTGACTCATGGGATATTTAGAAGTATGTTATTTAGTTTCTGAATATTTGGAGATTTTCTAGAGATCTTTCTCTTATTGATATCTATTAATATTATGGTCATAGAACATATTTTATATGACTTGAGTAATTAAAAATTTATAACATTTTATGATGCAGAATGTGGTAAGTCTTTTGTGTGCGCTTGAAAAGAATGTGTATTCTTCTGTAGTTGGGTGGAGTGTTTTATTAATGTCAGTGAAGTCAAGTTGATTGTGGTAATTTTTATATTCTAACTGATTTGCTGTGTATTTGTTCTATCAATTGTTTAAAAGAGTATTAAATCTCCAACTATAATTGTGGATTTATCTATTTCTCCTTGCAACTTACTTTTTAAAAAAATGTGTTATAATACTTTCTTCTTAAGTGCAAAATTATTTAGCACATCAGGTCTTCCTGATGAATCCATCTCTTTATTTTTTGAGGTAAACTTCTTTATCCTAGGTAGTAGCCTTTGTTCTGGTCTCAGTTTTATCCAATATTACAGAGTCACTGCTGCTTTCCTTTTTTTAAAAATTGTGGTAACATTTGTTTATAACACTATATAAGTTTCATGTGACCAACATTATATTTTGACTTCTGTATATACTACAGTGCGTTCACCACCAAAAGTTTAGTTTTCATTCATCTCTATACAGTTGATCCCCCCTTTACCCATTTCACCTAAACTCCCTTTTGCCTTTGGTAACCACTACTCTGTTGTCTGTATCTATGTGTTTGTTTTTCTTTGGTTTGGTGTGTTCATTTATTTTGTGTGGTTGAATATTCCACTCATGAGTGAAATCATATGGTATTTGTCATTTCTGACTTATTTCACTTAGCGTAATACCATCATGGTCCATCCATGTTGTCACAAATGACAAGATTTCATCTATTTTTATGGCTGAGTAGTATTCCATTGTATGTATATGCCACATCTTCTTTCTCCATTCATCCACTGATGAACACCTAAGTGGTTTCCATGTCTTGGTTACTGTAAATAGTGCTGTGATGAATATAGGGGTGTGGATATCTTTTCACCTTAGTGTTTTCCTATTATTTGAATAGGTAGCCTGAAATGGAATAACTGGATCATATGGTAGCTGTATTCTTAATTTTTTGAGGAATCTCCATACTTTTTTTTCCCCATAGTGGCTGCACTAATTTACATTCCCACTAACAATGTAAGAGGGTTCCGTTTCCTCTACACCCTCTCTTAACATGTGTCATTTCTTGCTTTTTTGATAATAGCCATTCTAACAGATATGAGGTGATAGTTCATCATGGTTGTGATTTGCATTTCCCTAATAATTAGTGATGTCGAATGTCTTTTCATGTGCCTTTTGGGTATTTGTATGTCTTCTTTGGATAAATGTCTGTTAAGATTTTCTTCTCATTTTTAATCAGGTTATTTTGTTGTTGTTGAGTTGTATGAGTTCTTTATATATTTTGGATTTTAATTCCTTACTGAATATATAATTTGCAAATACAGTTTTTTATTTGATAGGTTGTCTTTTCATTGTGTTGTTTGCTGTGCAGAAGCTTTTTAGTTCAATGTAGTCCTATTTGTTTATTTTTGATTTTGTTTCCCTTGCCTCAGGAGACATATTCAGAAAGACTGCTAAGACCAATGTCAAAGAGCATACTGCCTCTGTTTTCCTCTAGAAGTTATATGGTTTCTGGTCATACATTTAAGTCCTTAATACATCTTGAGTTGATTTTTGTGTATGGTATAAGGTAGTGGTCTAGTTTTATTCTTTTGATGAGGCGGTTCAGATTTCCCAGCACCATTTATTGAAGTCTGTCATTTTCCCATTTATGTTCTCTGCTCCTTTGCTATAAATTAATTGTTTGTATATGTGTGGATTTATTTCTGGGTTCTCAATTCTGTTCCATTGATCTGTGTCTATTTTTCTGACAATACCATGTCGTTTGATTATTTTGTAGTCTATTTTTTTAGTGTAGTTTTGATAGCTTTGTAGTACAGTTTGAAATCAGGGATTGTGGTAACTCCAGCTTTGTACATTTTTTTCAGGATTGCTTTGGCTACTGGGTCTTTTTTATTTCTGTATAAATTTTAGGATTTTTAATTCTATTTCCATGAAAAATTTCATTGGAATTTTGATAGGGATTGAATGTGTATTTTACTTTAGGTAATATAGACATTTTAACAATGTTAATTCTTCCAGTCCATGAGCGTGGACTCTCGTACCTTTTCTTTGTGTCTTCTTCAGTTTATTTCAACAATGTCTTATAGTTTTCAGTATATAGTTCTTTCGCCTCCTTGCTTAAATTTATTCCTAGGTATTTTATTCTTTTTGTTGCAATTGTAAATGGGACTGTTTTCTTAATTTCTCTTTCTGCTAGCTTATTGTTAGCATATAAAAATGCAACAAATTTTTGTGTATCAATTTTGTACCTTGCAACTATATTGTATTCATTTATTATTTCTAATAGTATTTTGGTAGAGTCTTTAGGGTTTTTAATATATATAAAAAATCATGTCATCCACAAATTTCAATAGTAAAAGTTTTATTTCTTTCTTCCTTCCTTTTGCTCTGACTGAAACTTCCAATACTGTATCGAATAAGAGTGGTGAGAGTGGCATCCTTGTCTTTTTCCTGATCTTTTTAGGGATAGCTTTCAGTTTTTTACTCTTGAGTGTGATGTTAGGTGTGGGTTTGTCACATACAGCCTTTATTATGTTAAGGTATTTTATATGTACTTTATTGAGAGTTTTTATCATAAATCGGTGTTGAATCTTATCAAATGCTTTTTCTGCATCTATTGAGATATTCATATGACTTTTATCCTTCACACCGTTAATGTGGTATATCATGTTGATTGATTTGTGAATGTTGAACCATCCCTGCATCCCTGTAATAAATCTTAGTTGATCATGTATGTTTCTTCTAATGTATTGTTGTATTTGGTTTGTTAGTATTTTGTTCAGGATTTTTCCATCTACATTTATCAGAGATATTGGGCTGTAGTTTTCATTTTTTGTGTTGTCTTTGTGTGGTTTTAGTATCAGGGTAATGTTGGCCTTGTAAAATGAGTTAGAAACTGTTTCCTTCTTTTCAGTTTTTTGGAAGCATTTGAAGGTAGGTATTATATCTTCTTTCAGTGTTTGCTAGAATTCACCTATGAAGCTGTCTGGTCCTGGACTTTTTTTTTTCAGAGGTTTTTGATTACTTTTTCAGTCTTCTTATTAGTGATCAGTGTATTCACTTTTTCTCTTTCTTCATTATTCAGTCTTGGAAAGTTGTATGATTCTAAAATCTTATCCATTTCTTCTACATTGTCCAATTTGTTGATGTATAGGTATTCTTAGTATTCTCATATAATCATTTGTATTTCTGTGGTATCCATTTTAATTTCATTTCTTTCATTTTTGATTTTATTTATCTGAGCTTTCTCTGTATTTTTCTTAGTGAGTCTAGCTAATGGTGTGTCAATTTTATCTTTTCAAAGAACCTGCTCTTATTTTTATTGATCTTTTATCTTTACAGTCTCTCTTTTATTTATTTCTGCTCTGATTGTATTATTTCCTTTCTTCTAACTTTTTGCTTCATTTGTTCTTCTTTTTCTAGTTCCTTTAGATGTAAGGATAGATTGTTTATTTGAGCTTTTTCTTGTCTCAAATGAACAAGTCTCAAATGAGATAGACCTATATTGCTATAAACTTACCTCTTAGTACCCTTTTTACTTTATCCCGTATATTTTGTATTTTCCATTTTCATTTGTCTTCAGGTATTTTTTTCTCTTTCTCCTTTAACTTCTTTGGTGACCCAATAGTTGTTCAGTAGAATGTTGTTCAGTCTCCACATATTTGTGATTTTTCTAGCTTTCTTCCTGTAGTAGATTTCCAGTTTCATACCATTGTGGTTGAAAAAGACACTTGATACGTTTAAATCTCCTTTTTTTTTTCTGTGGTACGTGGGCCTCTCACTGTTGTGGCCTCTCCCGTTGCAGAGCACAGGCTCCAGACGCGCAGGCTCAGCTGCCATGGCTCATGGGCCCAGCCGCTCCGCGGCATGTGGGATCTTCCCAGACCGGGGCACGAACCCGCGTCCCCTGCATCGGCAGATGGACTCTCAACCACTGTGCCACCAGGGAAGCCCAATTTAAATCTTCTTAAATTTAATGAGACTTGAATCCCAGCATATGGTCTATCCTTGACAGAGTTCCACGTGCACTTGAGAAAGTGTATTCTGCAGCATTTGGATGGAATGTTCTGTACATTCTATCAAACCTCTGTGGTCTAATGTTTCATTTAAGGCTGCTGTTTCCTTGTTGACTTTCTTTCTAGATGAGCCATCCCTTTATGTAAGTGTGGTGTTAAAGTGCCTTACTATTATTTTGTTGCTGTAAATGTTTCCCTTTTTGTCTGTTAATAATTGTTTTATATATGTTAGGTGCATATTTTAATCACTGTTATGTCTTCTTGATGAATTATCTCTTTTATTATTGTACACTATCCATCTTTGACTCTTGTTACCTGTTTTGGCTTGAAGTGTATTTTCTCTGATATGAATATGGCTACACCTGCTTTCTTTTGGTTGCTGTTAGCTTAAGAGTATTGTCTTCTATCCACTTTGAGCCTATGTTTGTCTTAAGAACTCAGATGAGTCTTCTGAGGCAGTGTATAGTTGGTTGTTATTTATTAATCAATCCAGCTACTCTGTCTTTTGATTGGAGAATTCTATTCATTTACTAAATGTAAATGATTATTGATAAATGAAGACTTAGTATTGCCATTTTATTTTTTCTTTTCTGTTTATATCTCCATGTTTCTTTTTCCTTGTTTCTGTCTGCCAGTTTGGTTTGGTGGTTTTCTATGATGTTTTCCTCAGTTTCCCTTTTTTTTAATGTCTCTGCTCTAGATTTATGTTTTGTAGTTACCATCGGGTTTGTATAAAATATCTCATAGATAAAATATCCCTTTTCCTGTCTATAGCATCTGATCTTCAGTTGCCTCTATGAATTCTATCCTTTTCCCTTCTCATTTTATGTTTTTTCAAATTATCCCTTTTTATGTTGTTTGTTACCAAATTGAAGTATAGTTATTTTTATTTCTTTAAAAAACCTAGTCTGATTTAGAGTTTCAGTTTTCTGATTCTGTCTGTCTATTTATCATCTTACTCAACATTTTGTGTACTTTCGCCTTTTTTGTTTCAGGTAGAAGAGCCGTAAGGCAAGTCTAGTATTGATGAACTCCCTCAGCTCTTGTTTGTTTGGGAAAGCCTTTATTTCTCCTTCATATCTGAATGATAACTGTGCTGGAAAGAGTATATGTTTTTTGTGGACAGTTTTATCTTTCAGTATTTTGAGAATGTTATTACACTCCCTCGTGACTTATAGAATTTCTGTTGAGAAATTTGCTGATAGCGTAATGGGGGTTACTTTGTAGGTTACCATCCTTTTTTTCTGTGGCTGCCTTTAAAATTTTTTCTTTGTTGTTGACTTTTGGCAGTTTTCATATAATGTGTCTTGGAAAAGGTCTTTTTGCATTAAGGTTTCTTAATAGGTTTTCTCTTAACTTCATTGACCTGGAGATGCAGTTCCTTCCCCAGGTATGGGAAGTTCTCAGCTATTATTTCTTTAAATAAACTCTCTACGTCCTTCTCCCTCTTTCCTCCTTCTAGGATACCCATTAGCCTTACGTTGCCCTTCCTAAAAGTGCTGGATAGATCTCTTAGGAGATCCTCATTTCTTTTAGATCTTAATTCTCTCTCCTTTTCTACCAGGATCATTTCTAGATTTGTATCTTCAGGCTTGCTAATTCTCTCTTCCATATGGTCTACTCTATTTCCAGTGCTCTCTAATGTGTTATCTCATTTATTGCATCTTCAGCCTCAGAATTTCTGTTGGTTCTCTTTTAGATTTAAATCTCTTTGGTAAAGTTTTCCTTCTGTTTACTAATTTCATCCCTGAGCTCCTCCAACTGCCTTTCTGAGTTTTTTGTAGCTTGTGCATTTCTTCATGACAGCTATTTTGAATTCTCTGTTAGATCACTCTATTCCATGACTTTGGCTTTTGAATTGTCATTTTCTTTTTGTGATTTAGTGTTACTGTGGATTTTCGTGGCACTTCATGAGTTGTTCCTCTGCTGTTGCATTTGAAGTAGCAAACACTTCGCTTCTTTAGATAAAGCTTTTTTTACTTGATTGTAAAAATTCAAGGTTAGTATTTAGAGGCCCTTCTTTTGTTTTTCAGTAGGTGGCGCTATAGCACAAGTTTTTGGTTTCTCCTACCTGAGCTGCCTCTGGTTGTATCGCTCTTCGATAATCAGGTCTTTCCACCCTCCACTGCCTCTGCCAGAGTTCTTGCCCTGTGCCCTTACTGTTGCTTCTTGTGCCTTCGGGCTGGCTTCTGCCTTGCTGTAGCCAGTGTTGCTGCTGTTGCTGGTGCAGCTTCCTGGGGTGCCCAGATGGTGGGCGCCTGCACTGCCTCAGGGGTAGCGTGGGTCATGGACTCTGCCTCTACCATATCCAGGTTTGTTAGGTTCATGGGCACCGCCTCTTGGGTGTAGGGGCTGGAGTCGCAGGTGCCTTTGCAGCTAGAGGGATGGAGTGAGAGGCCATGCTGCCTCTCTTGCCCTGTTCTCAGCAGTGGAGTGTGCTGCTGCAGTCAGGGGACTAGAGTTGTATGCACGGCCTCCCCTGCTACTCCTGGGTTCTCAAGGGCCACAGGGTCACGTGTTGTGCTGGGGGCGGGGGGATGGGATCCTCAGCATCGCCTCTGTTGTTCCCGCCTTCTGCTTCCTCTGTGTGTTCCATTCCACCCATCTTTAGATGTGCACATGTGTGGACTTCTCCAGTGTATGTTGGGCAGAAGAACGTTTATGATGTTATGGATGTTTTACTGGGTATATATTGAAGGGGACAGAGAAAGGGAGCAAAGTGTCTTATGATGCAGTGATGCTCATGTCACCCCTTCCACCTTATTTTTGATTACTGTTACCATGGTATGTGTCTATTTTATCACTGCTTTTAACCCATTAGTGCTTTAGATTTGAAGTGCATTTCCAAAAGAAGCACATAATTGGATTTTGCTTTGTATCCAATCTTACAATATTTGTCTTTTAAGTGTTTAGAACATTTATATTTTCTGTGATGATCAATAAAAGTTATATCTGCCATATTGCTATTTTCCTACCTGTGCTTTCTTGCCTTTTCTCTTTTTTCCCCTGCCTTCTTTGGTAATAATTGGGTAGTGTTTATGATTCCCTCTTGTCTCCTTTGTTACTAGCTATGATTCTTTGCATGTTCTTCTAATGGTTGCTTTAGAATTTGTCGCATCCATATTTGACTCATCACAGTCTACCTTCAAGTAATATTATGCCACTTCACATGTCATGTAGGAACCTTACAATAGTATACTTTCATTTTTGACTCCCTGCCTTTGTGATATTTTTGTCATACTTTTAAGTATATTATAAACATCATACTACAATTTTTTTTTTTTTTTTCGGTACGCGGGCCTCTCACTGTTGTGGCCTCTCCCGTTGCGGAGCACAGGCTCCAGATGCGCAGGCTCAGTGGCCATGGCTCACGGGTGCAGCCGCTCCGCGGCATGTGGGATCTTCCCGGACCAGGGCACGAACCCGTGTCCCCTGCATCGGCAGGCGGACTTTCAACCACTGCGTTACCAGGGAAGCCCTAGACATCATTCTTGGTATTGCAAATTCTATACGTTTAAATGTATAATGGCATATATCCACCATTGCAGTATTATGAAAGTTTCAGGGTTTTTTTTTTTCAACTCACCACCTTTGCTTTATTGCTAATAAGCACTTCAGACAGACTTAGAGATGTCTTCTTGGAGGAAAGAATCCAGCAACACCAAGAATCCAGAAGAGCCCAAGACTGTGAAACAGATGTGTTGGGCTGGAAAAATTCCCTTGACCACAAGAATGAGAAAATTGTGGTCGCTTTGTCTTCCACCCAGTCAGGGCCCAAAGCTCCTGCTATACCTTATCTTGAAGTGTCAGCAGGAGAATGGTTGCAGGTGCTCAGCCTGGGGCCCACCTATCTCTTACCTCAAATCTCCCCTGAGCAATGTGGACCCCAAGAACTCTTTATTGGGAGGATGAGAAGTGGAGGTCTGTCTTCAGCTTCTTCAGTCTGGCACTGGGCTCGTGGACCCTACCTAATTGGGGCCACGGAACTCTTGCCCTGTCTTATCCAGGGGCCCCAGGGTGACTTCTGCTGTTATTCTGGTAGGATCTATGTCAGGGAGTGGCTGGAATCCCTGCATCACCATCATCTTGATGTGGAATTGTTGCAGCTGGGAAGAAACAAAATTAACAAGCAAATTAAAAAGGCAGGGACCAAAGTTCAGTAAAAGGATTATGGCAACTAGAGGCTCAAGCAGGGGGTAAGAACCAGGTCACACTTGGTAACATCTCCTTAATTGCAGTCTAGATAGTCAGTGCTTGGGTTACCCTGTTCGAAGGAATGAAGCCATTTGGCGTGGTCACATGTTCTTGATGTCCTTTTCTACTACCCCAGTGTTATTGATGTAGGTGCAACGTGTCTTATTGATAACTGCACATACTCCTTGTTTGGCTAGGAGGAAGTCGAAGGCCAGTCTATTAGCCATCACTTTATTAGCCAAGGAACTTAGAGACAATGAGAGTCTGATGAGTGCGTTCCCTGTGGATTCACTCAGGACAGACAGGGCATCTGAAAGATTGTGGAACAACGCTTCCTGATAAACAAAGCCTCCCCAAGGGGCCACCAAACCAACCAACAGCAGCTCCATTTCCTGCTGAAAGGAGGCCAGTTGCCCTTTTGCCCCAGCGGTGGGTGATGTTATAGATGGTAATACCTGTGTGTGTTTGGTTACTCAGTTGGCCTAGCGTTACATTGTCCTTTACACAGAGCATTGTCTATACAGGGAAAGGCCACAGCTAATCCCAGGAAAGGGGAAGAGGGATTGGGGTTTTTTGAAGAGGACATTCAGTTTATATCTGGACCACAAAGAAGTAGATGTCCGGGAGGGGCACATGCCTGACATACTGTTGTGGAATTAAACCACTTCAGTAGAGGGTCTGCCCAAGGGGGTTCTGGTGCAGTTGGAGGACAGGATCCCACCATTGAATAAGGGTGTATGAGTCTTTTTGAAGGCTTTTGAGAGGCAAAAAACATGTATTACACGCGGGGAAGATGTGTGTCAGATGCTTGGCTCCAGGCCTGTCCAGGAGACACACATCCCACTGGCCGGCTGATCTTGGGGGCACCAATAGGTGGCATTGCCTATTTCGTCTTCGCAGTTAGAATTCGGGGTAATGGCGGTGATGCCAACAGCCGGTGCATTGCAGATTTTAGTTCCAGGCTTCTGGCAGGAGCAACAAGATGAATTACTTATTAATGCAGTTGTCACTTGGCTTGGGGATCACCTTCTTGAAGAGGTATTTGAGATCTTGGGCAGGTTCACGGGAATAGCTGGGATGTGTGTCTTCAGGTTCCTTGAATCCAGGGATCCGAGTCAGGGCACCAAGGCCCCTAGACTGATGCTGGTTTACCTCAGGGTCTCCAGCCGGATCACCGACAGCCCTGTACAGAGAAGCAGATCTGGAGGTTCCGACTTCCTGATGGAACTGGGGGGAGGGGGAAACAGAAACGTGTCGAAGGCTGAGGACCAAGATGGGGCTCAGGCGGAGGCTGGATCTGGGCGCTCAGGCGCTAGGTTGGCTGGTGGGTTTGGGCCACGTCCCCAGCCCCTCCGGGCCTGGTTCCTCCCTCGACCGTGGCACACAGAACCACGGAGGACAACCTCTCCAATCTCGTACTTGATCCGGAAAGCAAAAGTTTCAGTTTTTTTTTAGGAAAAACCTTCTGTGTCTCTTGCCTATTCATCCTTCCCTCCCCCAATCCCTGGCAACCACCAAAACCAGTTTTTTTTACAGTCTCCATAGCTTTGCCTTTTCCCTACGTCATATATTGGAATCGTACAGTATGTAGCTTTTATAGACTGCTTCTTTCACCTAGTAATATGCATGGAAGGTCCTCCATGTCTTTCCATTGCTTGATGGCTCACTTCTTTTTAGCAGAATAATATTCTGTTGTCTGGATGTACCATAGTTCATCTGTTCATCTACTGAAAGACATATTGGTTGCTTTCCAATTTTGAATAAAGCTGCTCTAAATATTTGTATGCAGTTTTTTGTGTGGACATAAGTTTTTGACTCCTTTGAGTATGATATTCTTCATATTCAGAGACTGTACGCATTATAGGAGATACCCCATGTTTCACCTTTGATCCTCCTTTTCCAGTCCTAGCCTGCTATTCTTGCTGCTGGGGCCCTTGATTATTCTATCTCTTATCCAATGTTGATATTTATTAAATACTATTTAATACCATTTTAGGGTTGATTCATCTTCTCTTTGACTTACTGACTGGAAGTTTTGAACTGTAAGATATATAATTTTCTGAAAGCCTATAACTTCTTAACTACAATTACCAACTTTCTTTTAGTCACTTGTTTTAATCCTTTAATTTCACCCTTTGGCATTTTCACAGCTCATCAGCACACTGGAAGTGAGGAATAATTTTGGTTAAATATATCTTTCTCTTTTTCTTCTTTGAGAAATGCTACTATGACAATGCATTTATTGTTTTAATGTCTTTAAAATCTCATAAAATATATTTGATTATATTCACCTATATTTGCCTAATAAGGGTCTCTTGTTCTAAAAAACTAAGTAAGTGTTTTGAGTATCAAATGTTAAGTTGGAGCAAACTCACATTATTGAACTGGATTTTTTAAACATGAGGAGTTTAAAATATGAGTTATATGGGTTTAATTATTGCCATGTAATAAAATGTGGTCACGGTGTAGGCTAATTTTATTAACCATTCTAAATAAATGAGGAATTACATGAAAACAAGATTCAGGAAGTTTTGAGAGTATATTCATTTCACCAGTGTAGGAGAAATTCTTAAAGCTGACCTGATGGCAGAGTGTCCAGTTGGATAGAATGATTGTTGAAAATGCTGCCTTGAATAGAACTGTACCCATGCCATATGAGGTTGATAACCATCTTATTTTCCATCACTGTAAGTCTTTGGTTGTCTGAAAGGTACTATGCAAAATCCAAAATTTTATCACCTCTTAAATCTCTGATGGTCAAGATTGATTATGAGTGATTTTTCAAATTCTTTTTTTCTGCCGCTTTGCTGAATTTATATACAATGTATGTGTAGTTTATGTGTAGGTTTCTAAAAAAAAAACCCTTTTGCATACAGAAAATATTTTCTTGATTTATGATTGATAGATTAATATACTCCAACTAACTTCAAAGACTTGTGTTTTAAAAGCTTTTAAATGCAACCATTTCCTTAATCAGAGAATTATTTGGGTAAGTTTAGCATTGGGTTAGAGTAGAGGAATAGAAAAGAAATGTAAACGTGACATACTTTGGAAATTACCGGCAATGGCATTCTTGTCTCTCCCATTACCAATAGTTAATGTTTTGGGCACTTCAGATTGCCATATCTTTAATGAGAATTAGCTCCTACAGGGCCTAAATATCAAGGGCTTGGTGACAGTAGTTTATTTTACCATCAGCAAGATAAGTAAATCTCAGCATTCCAGATGTCATAGAATTCCCATAGCCATTGCAGAGAGCTGACTGTATTGACATCTGGTCACTTGGCAATTATAGCCTTTGCATGAGAAGTTGCTGTCCAAGGTGATTTCTTTCTCATGCATTCTAAATACCAGCAATACCAGGGCTGATGCAAAGTCCCTGTCAAATTCTCCAGACTCCTGATATATGACCATTTGTCAGTAGTTTCAAGCTAGCATTTTCAGTGTACTTCCAAACATCAAGCTTTTCTGTAGGGCTTCTGGAGCTGGAAAGGTGGCCTGGAGGGGAGGGGTTGGGGGAAGCTTACCACAACCAACTGCTAAATTTGAAGGTTAAGTTTGCTTTAAATATTATTTTTGTAAGAAGGAAAATTGCCCATTAATCTTATTCTATGATCCTTGGGCCCAAGAAAATTAGAAGAAGGAGAGCCTTTGTTAAATACACACAAGGGTATATTTCTGTCCTTTTGCATATAAACATTGGGAATAATTAATTGGGGTTTTCCCATAATATCTTACAAAGTCAAAAAACTAAAGGAGGGCTGATTATTTATTAGCTTGAAGTGTAATCATCTCGTGGCGTGAAAATTTCCTTGGGCAATATTTGACAGCAGTGAGATGAATGGTTCAATGGTGTATACTAATTGTAATTTACAATTATGCCTTTGAATGCTGTCATAGAAATGATCTCATGTATTGGGGAGTCACACTAGACGTGTTCATAAATGAAAGACAGTTGATTAGATTTATTTAATATTGTTTTAGGAGTGAAAACAAAGGTCAGTAAATAAAACTTACAGAAATAATAGATGGAAGAATTTACCAGAAAATTGAGTTATTTTAAAAAAATGGAATTAGCTCTCTCTCTAGGTAGTGAATTCCCTGTCGCTAAATTGGATGGTCAGTATTGGGACAGGTAGCTTCTGATATCAGTCTCATTTATTGAATATTTGCTATGTGTCTACATTGTAGTAATAAACTCAAAGGCTTCCTAGGACAGGTAAACCCAGGTTAAGGCCGTGGAGTGTGGTGTCTGGGGCAAATTGGAGAATGCCTTCTCTGCTTAAAGTCACTTAAATTCAAATAAAAAATAAAGTCCACTGTGCTGGCCAAACAAAAGATCTAACTAACCTACTGCATTTACTGTGATAGGCTTATTCATAGACAGGAGTTTTATTTTATCATTAAATTCAACACTGCATTATTCTGATTTTACAAATACAGGACCTGAGACTGGGTAATTTGGCTGTGCTCAAATAGCTATTCAGTGGAAGAACTAGAATCATGGTATCGTGGTTAATTCATTTTGTCTTCCTGATGACACAGACCTTAAGAAGTTAAACTGCTTCTCTCACATTCCCAGGTATTTTCTGAAAAAGCCCAAACTGGTACATGGTCCATTTTATTCCAAGTCAGTTTGGATTCTTTCATTGACATCTGTTGATGGCTGTGCTGTTTTTTAGATGATGACACAGTAGGTACTTGGGAAGGGTTATCTGTATATAATTTCAGGCTTGGCACCCTAAGGAAAATGAGAGAGGGTGACACAGACAGAAGCATTTATTTAACTATTTAAATAAAATAGTTGACCGTAGGTAAGGTATGGTGAGTGTAATGGGTTGAATAGTGTCCTCCCTAAGTTGATGTCCACTCAGGACCTCAGAATGGGTTTGGAAATAGGGTCTTTGCAGTTATAATTAGTTAAGGATCTAGAGGTGAAATCATCTTGCAGTTAGAGTGGACGGAAACCCAGTGACTGTTGCCCTTATAAGAGCAGAGGACACGTAGAGAGACACTCAGGCACAGAGGAAGCAGAGACATAGAGAAGAAAGCCATGGTGGAGGCAGATACTAGGGTTAAATGATGCTACAAACCAAGGAGTACCGAGGAATGCCAGCAACCACCAGAATCTGGGATAGCGGCCTGGGGCAGACTGTTCCTTAGAGCGCCTGGCAGGAACCAACCCTGCTGTCATCTTGATTTCAGACTTCTAGACTCCATAACTGCAAATAACAAATTTCTGTTGTTTTAAGCCACAAAATTTGTGGCAGTTGGTTATAGCAGCCTCAGGAAATGAAAATGGTAATATACTCCAAAAAGTCTTCCTGTCCCTCAATGCCCACTCCCACGCACACATAAACATATGTGCTTTCCAGCTCTGGGTCCCTGGGTCCCTGGAAATATAACATCACTAGAGTTCTTTTTAAGTATATTATTAATAAATTCCTATCAAAATAAAAATATCTTACCTGGGAAGAGTAACATATCAAACCTTAATAGCAGAATTCTTTTAAAAAATGATGATTGTTTCTGATATCTTACTGTAGACCCCCTTATGCTGGTTCAGACAGTATTTTAACTGATTTGAGTGAGGATATTTGAAGGTAAAAGTCAAATGCTTCTGGCTTTTAGTTTCTGAGAGTTGCAATTATTAAAAATCATGACTATATCTTAAAGCATACTTTATATCATATTAATGTACTAAAACTCATGGTGATACAGAATACTTGATTATAGTTTGCAGCCCAAAGGAAGGTATTTTTAAAGCAGTAGATTTAAATTTGGTATTGAACGCGTTCTTTATTTTTCAAGTGTAGTAGGACTACAAATTCATGTGATAGCTGAAAATCTGAGAAGATAATTAGGCCTGTATTGCTTACTGCTTTAGGTTACTTGGAAGGGTAAATATTTTAATGGTTACACTTTCTGTCTCCTTTCTGTTCAGGTACTCACATGAAGGCTTTATTAAGCATAAAGAAATAAACCAAGTCTAAATTTATGACGTCTTTTTATTCATAATAGAATAAAGCATAATTTTTACTTCCTCTACATAAAATGCACATACATCTCCCCTACAAATTTGAATTATTTTTCTCATTTTCTTAGAGATATGATTGCTTTTTTTTTTGTTAGCATCTTTATGGAAGTATAATTGCTTTACAATGTTGTGTTAGTGTCTGCTGTATAACAAAGTGAATCAGCTATACGTATACATATATCCCCATACCTCCTCCCTCTTGCGTCTCCCTCCCACCCTCCCTATCCCACCCCTCTAGGTGGTCACAAAGCACCTAGCTGATCTCCCTGTGCTATGCGATTGCTTCCCACTAGCTATCTATTTTACATTTGGTAGTGTATACATGTCCATGCCGCTCTCTCACTTGGTCCCAGCTTACCCTTCCCCCTCCCCGGGTCCTCAAGTCCTTTCTCTACATCAGCATCTTTATTGCTGTCCTGCCCCTAGGTTCATCAGAACCATTTTTTTTTTTTTAGATTCCATATATATGTGTTAGCATATGGTATTTGTTTTAGAGATGATGATTTCTTAAGAGAAATTCTAGCAGAACTTCTGAAGTGATGTTGAGAGAGGAGAAGCAAGGGTGAATGATGAACTTAGGTGTTATTCCATGTTTTTAAGCCTAAGACTTACACAGCTCTTTTGTCCTATCACTGCAGTGCTTTGAAATTTCTGGTATTTTCTTGGCTCACTTCATTGGCTCTGTAAATACTATTTCTGTATTACTGTAGATTGGGGTTTCAATACATTGCACTATTGATGATTTGCACCAGGTAATTGTTTGTTTGGGGGTGCTGTCTTGTGTATTATAGGATATTTAGCAGCATTTCTGGTTTTACCCGCTAGATGCCAGTAGTACTCCCTAAGTAGTGACAACCCAAAACATCTCCAGACATTGCCAAACATCCCTGGGGAGCAAGATCATCCCTAGTTGAGAAGCACTGACGTTTACATGCATTTTTCTCCTTGACGTTAAACCTGTCAAAGAACTTCCTGAGGGTTTGGGAATGGTTAGTTGCATTCTTTGATTTTTCCCCATATCGTTCATATTACAGACTACCAGAATTTTAGAATTAATTCTGAAGCTTCATTATATACATTCAAAATTCAAGACTCAAACAGCTATGACTTGCCTCACCCAGCCACAGAATGGTAGAAATTGTCTTAGATCCTATAACTCTTTACATCTTCTAATCCTTGTTTACCTTCCCCTGTTTTATGATTACTAATGCTAGTATACATTTTAATTTCTCCTTACTCTTAGGTCTAAAAATCTTTCCATCTTTATCCACCATTTTTTCAGTAATTCTTTGTCATTGTCTAGCGTTCCAGTCTCTCCACTCTGCTCCACGTTTCTAGTTTAGTGCAGTAGACAAATTAATATACTTTTTTTTCTTGCACTTGAATGATGCTTTAGGTTCATTGGGTCTTTTTTTTTTTTCTATTTAATCATTTCATTCATTCATTTGCCAAGTATTTGTTGAGTGTTTTCTAGAGTAAGGCCCTGTGCAAGGTTCTGGGCATCTAGTAATGAATGAGGGTGCTTGTCACTGTTGAACCAAAGATAACTTTTGGTACAAACAGACTTAAAATATCTTAATAGGGCATTAATCAAACTTTTCCTGGCTTAACTCTTTCCTGTACTTCTCATTAGCTGAAATCTGGTTTTGTAGCCATTGGTAGGTCTGACATTTCTCTTCTTTCATGTTCTCTAGTTTCATTGGCCAAGCACTTTAAATAATAATGTTAGTTACCAAATGACCTGTGGGGACCTCCCCCCTCCCACCCGTGAACTTCTGGCTATTGTCTTCTCCCCACCTCTTCAGAAAACCCATGTATTGTTCTCCTCCTCAAAGTGGAGTCTCATTTTGTCATTCCCTTACTTAACTATTTGATCCTCTGAGGATTTGCTAGTTCATCGTTGACCTATAGTGCTACAATTTTTCAATCAGTTACTGTGTGGAAGAGTGTTGTGAGATAGAAATAGTATGTGACTCACATATTTACTTTTACGTTTTCTTGTTGCCCCATAAAAAAGATACACAGTTGAATTAATTTAATGATGTATTTTATTTAACCTAATATAACCAAATATTTACCATTTCAACGTATCAGTATAAAAATGATTAATGAGATATTTAATGTTTTTTGTTTTGTACTAAGTCCTTGAAATCTAATGTTTGTTTTCTACTTAAAGCACATCTCAGCTTGGACTAGCCATATCATAAGAACTCCAAACCCCCATGTGGCTAGTGAATAATCTGTTGGATGGCAGAGATTTGGAATATTAACTTTTCCGGTCTACCACACCCAAAGTGCAGGAAGTCCCAGCCAAGGTGTTATGGTGTCCCCAAGATTGACGTACCTTCCCACTCCAGAGATGTGTTTTCTTTTAATTGTCTTTTAAGTTTTTTCATATTGTCATTAGAAAATCCATTTAAGTGTGTGTTCCATGGAAAGGAAAGGGTTAGGTCTGTTGGATTCCTCACGGTAGTGAATGTAATAGTCTGGGGCTTACACTATTATGTCCCTATAAAGCATGCTGTACATCTCGTAACAAGACTGCCATTCATTTTTTCAATAAATCCTGCACAGGGGTATTAGGGTCTGTGAACTGACAATTGACTTACTGCCTGGAAAATTATTCTTTATTGATTTATATTGCGTGGAGCAGACTGCAGATCTATAGTGTCTCTAATCAGAGAGAAAATGCTTTTAAAGTTAGTGTCATTCTTATTTAGACAGGCAATTCTAAGGAGGAGAATTGGTTTAGCACCTCTAGGTGACATCTACATATTATTCAGTTTTTAATTCCTGTAATCCATGAATTAAAATACATAAAGAAAGAGACCAGGATAATTAATTTTAAAAAAGCCAAAGATTCGTTTCTGCAAATAAGTATTTTAAATGTCCACCTGACATTCTCTTTCTATGTGGAATGGGACACCTCGGCTTGATTTTTCTCTGTATCATATCTGGCTTGTTATCCACATATTGAAAATGCAAGTGTTTTAAATGAGTAAGACCTTTCAAATAGAAAGTGCTCTAAGTTGATAAATCAAGTTAGGGGAGGTTTCTAAAAAATATATTTAAATGATGTACTTAATTTCTACAAGCTACAACTTCAGGAAGCTTTCTAAGATTGGGAAGGGGCTGAGATCACCTGCCATGTTGCCCTGCCTTTTTGAGCCTCTGTTCTAATCAAGAGGCTTCTGTCCAGTACATAACCTGAATTTAATTTAAATGCACAAAGACAAAATACAGCAGCATGTTAGATCATTGGTAGGGCAGAGGGCAGTGGAATCAGTAGGTTGCTATACCTGTATATACTCTGGGTATGTGAATTGGCTTTGGTTGTTCTACAACTTCCTTGAAACTGTATGTAAAACATGTACATGTATGATTTTGTTCTGTTTCTTTTCCCCAGGGAGAGGGTCTGTATATCAGATTCTTAAATTAATTTAGGACCTTAAAAAAAATCTTAGATGCACACTGTGTGTTCACTGTTCAATCCACAGCACTTAGCACAGTACTTAGCAAAAAGCAGGTCTCTAAATATTTGTTGGGTAAATGAATGCTCTCAAGTTGTGTCAACATGTCAAGTGCGTTTCCTGCAATACTCTAGTTTGTCCAAAGGAAACATTTTTTACTTTGCCTGGTTTCTTGTAGTGCCTACCAAATGTAGTCACCCACAGTATTTATATTTAAAGGTAAGGTAAGATTGCCATTTGGGATGTGGAGCTCAAGCTTTTGATCCGATCATGCCAAGTGACATCTTTCCATTTCCTATAGCTTTTCTTTCTACTATTGCTATTTTATTTTTCTGCCCTGGCTCCCAAATCTCTTTCCTTTCCTTTGATGCACCCTAAAATGGTAGATTCAAGTGGAATCTTGGGAAGATTTCCCCCTGAAAGGTTAATGGTGAAAGGCATTGTTGTTGTTCGTTTTTTTTTGTGGTACGCGGGCCTCTCACTGTTGTGGCCTTTCCCATTGCGGAACACAGGCTCCGGACACGCAGGCTCAGCGGCCATGGCTCACGGGCCCAGCCGCTCCGCAGCATGTGGGATCTTCCCGGACCGGGGCACGAACCCATATCCCCTGCATCGGCAGGCGGACTCTCAACCACTGCACCACCAGGGAAGCCTGAAAGGCATTGTTTTGACATCCATTCAAAGACACTTTTTATTTGATTCAATGGGAAATGAAAATTTGTTTATTTACTCAAAAGGTGTATATTAATTGCGAATCACATTCTGTGCTTGGCCCTGGAGACACAGCTGCACATACATACAGACCTTGTCCTTAGGGTGCTTACAATTTAATATGGAAATGACTATATACAGATTTTTAGCCAAAGGCTCTGTGGTTTGGTTTTATGTCAAGTAATTTCACCAATAGGAAACTTGGATTCAGTTCATTACCTTGATCTCTATTGAATCAAGTGTATTTTAAAAGCTTTTTATTGGTGCTTATGGGCTCATCATGGTGCCTTGGGTGACATACAGAGTCTTGTGGAGCAGAATCTGAGCAGTTGAATTCGGTTTTTGACTACTGGACCCTCCTCTGGGGACTGGGTTATGGCATTTTAAAAAAATAAACAAAGCCAGACTACTCCTTTGTCACTTTTTTTTTCTATCTTCCAACCTAAGACAACAAAAACAAAAGCACTGTCTTCCCTAGAAATAATCTCTAATTCTAAACTTTGCTACCATGAAGGACATGTCTAGATCTTTTATTCACCGTACAGCACACCGTGAGGTTTAGTATTTTTCCTTATTCTATTACTTAAAAAATCCAAATGACAGAGGGACTGGGTCTTTAAAAACTGAAAACTAGATATTTTTTGGTTGTTGTAGACAAGCAATTTAATGAAAATGCTACTGAAATGCTTTTTCCTGTATGAAAACTAGTAAATCAATTACAAAAGCAATTTCCTTACACAGTATGATTTTATTGTGTTTGACCAGGGCATTTGATGAGTATTAGTTCTTGCTGAGAGCAAAGAGTAAATTTTATTTCAAGCTTTTCTTTCATGCAGACAGCGAGAGAAGTATCAGAAGGGCAGTTGGACAGTAGCCTTGCCTGGTTGGTGTGCACAGAGGATGGGGGAACCCATGGGCTGGCCTGAATGCCTCATTGTCCATACTGAGAAAGGCAAGAGAGAGACTCTTTTTTTCTAATAAAAATGGGGGGAATGATAGCAAATTCTCACATCTGGGTTTATTTCCTACACGAGCAAGTACTGTAGTATTTCTTCCTTCTTCCTGAGAGACTTTCCTCTATTAAATAAACACATGCCTACCCCCAATTCAAACAAAACAAATAAATGTACAACAAGAGAGAAAAAAAGTCTAGGTCTGATGTGTGAACATAGTGGAGTGGGAGATTAGAAGCTGTGGATTTCATTTCTACCCCTGAGCTTGATTATCCTTGGTCCAAATATATAAGAGCCAAAAAAAAAAAAAAAAGGGCCTGCAAGCAAGAGCACCACCTAAACGAGCTCCAGAGACAGGTGCGAGCCACGGCTATCAGCTTGGACAGCAGAATTGGGTGTGAAATGCTAACGCTGCTGCTGCAGCCACCAAGAATCCTGTGTGCAAGCACAGGTCACTCCCATACCTCCCCTCCTGGGAGCCTGTGCAGCCCGCCACTGCCAGGATCCCGTGATCCCAGGAAAATTTCCCTGGGAGAACACACAGCGCGCCTCAGGCTGTTGCAACGTCACACTGGCCTCTGCCGCCACAGGCTTTTCCCGCATTCCAATTATGACTACTGTAACCCCCACCGCCTGAGTGAGCCAGAGCTCCGTAATGAGCCGCTGCTTTAACCCTCTCCTCTCTGGGTTGGAACAGAAGCCTGAGGGCACCCTACAAGCAGAGGTGCAGCCAATCCAAAGCTGAACCCCAGGAGCTGTGCGAACAAAGAAGACAAAGGGAGATTTCTCCCAGCAGCCTCAGGAGCAGCGAATTAAATCCCCACAATCAACTTGAGGCACCCTGCATCTGTGGAATACCTGAATAGACAATGCATCAACTCAAAATTGAGGTGGTGGACTTTGAGACGAGGGGTTTGATGTCCGCAACTGACTTGCTTCTGATTTTTATGTTTATCTTAGTATATTTTTAGCATTTGTTATTGTTGGATTTGTTTATTAGTTTGGCTGCTCTCTGTTTTTTTAAATTACTCAATCTTTTTAGTTTAATATTTTATTTTGTTTATTTTTTCTTTCTTTTTTTCCCCTTTTCTTCTGAGCCGTGTGGCTGACAGGGTCTTGGTGCTTGGCCTGGTGTTAGGCCTGAGCCTCTAAGGTCGGAAAGCTAAGTTCAGGACGTTGGTCCACCAGAGACCTCCTGGCCCCACGTAATATCAGTTGGTGAGAGATCTCCCAGAGATCTCTGTCTCAACGCTAAGACCCAGCTCCACCCAACGGCCAGCAAGCTCCAGTGCTGGACGCCCCATGCCAAACAACTAGCAGGACAAGAACACAACCCCACCCAATAGAAGAGAGGCTGCCTAAAATCATACTAAGTTCACAGACACCCTAAAACACACCGCTGGACATGGTCATGCCCATCAGAAAGACAAGATCCAGCCCCACCCACCACAACACAGGCACCAGTCCCCTCCACCAGGAAGCCTACACAACCCATTGAACCAGCCTTACCCACTGGGGGCAGACACCAACAACAGTGGGAATTATGAACCTGCAGCCTGCAGAGAGGGGACCCCAAACACAGTAATTTAAAGCAAAATGAGAAGACAGAGAAATACGCAGCAGATGAAGTAGCAAGGTAAAAACCCACCAGACCAAACAAGTGAAGAGGAAATAAGTAGTCTACCTGAAAAAGAATTAAGAGTAATGATAGTAAAGATGATCCAAAATCTTGGAAATAGAATGGAGAAAATACAAGAAACGTTTAACAAGGACCTAGAAGAACTGAAGAGCAAACAAACAATGATGAACAAAACAATAAATGAAATTAAAAATTCTCTTGAAGGAATCAATAGCAGAATAACTGAGGCAGAAGAACGGATAAATGACCTGGAAGACAAAACAGTGGAAATAACTACCTCAGAGCAAAATAAAGAAAAAATAGTGAAAAGAATTGAGGACAGTCTCAGAGACCTCTGGGACAACATTAAATGCACCAACATTTGAATTATAGGGGTCCCAGAAGAGGAGGAGAAAAAGAAAGGGACTGAGAAAATATTTGAAGAGATTATAGTTGAAAACTTCTCTGACTTCCCTGGTGGCGCAGTGGTTGAGAGTCTGCTTGCCAATGCAGGGGACATGGGTTTGTGCCCCGGTCCAGGAAGATTCCACATGTCGTAGAGTGGCTGGGCCCATGAGCCATGGCCACTGGGCCTGTGTATCCGGAGCCTGTGCTCCGTGGCGGGAGAGGCCACAACAGTGAGAGGCCCGCATACCGCAAAAAAAATAAATCTTCCAACCAACGAAAGCCCAAGGGCCAGGTGGCTTCACAGGCGAATTCTATCGAGCATTTAGAGAAGAGCTAACACCTAACATTTTCAAAGTCTTCCAAAATACAGCAGAGGGAGGCACACTCCCCAACTCATTCTACGAGGCCACCATCACCCTGATACCAAAACCAGACAAAGATGTCACAAAAAAAGAAAACTACAGACCAATATCACTGATCAACATAGATGCAAAAATCATCAACAAAATACTAGCAAACAGAATCCAACAGCACTTTAGAAGGATCAGATACCATGATCAAGTGGGGTTTATCCCAGGAATGCAAGGATTCTTCCATATACGCATCGACGTGATACACCATATTAACAAATTGAAGGATAAAAACCATATGATCGGGCTTCCCTGGTGGTGCAGTGGTTGAGAGTCTGCCTGCCGATGCAGGGGACACGGGTTCGTGCCCCCGTCCAGGAGGATCCCACATGCCGCGGAGCAGCTGGGCCCGTGAGCCATGGCCGCGAGCCTGCACGTCCGGAGCCTGTGCTCCTCAACGGGAGAGGCCACAGCAGTGAGAGGCCCACATACCGCAAAAAAAAAAAAAAAAAAAAAAAACCATATGATCATCTCAATAGATGCAGAAATAGCTTTTGACAAAATTCAACACCCATTTATATAAAAAGTATCTAGAGAGTAGGCATAGAGGGAACTTACCTCAACATATATATGACAAACCCACAGCCAACATTGTTCTCAATGGTGAAGAACTGAAACCATTTCCTCTAAAATCAGGAACAAGACAAGGATATTGGGTCACCACTATTATTCAACATAGTTTTGGAAGTGGTAGCCACAGCAATCAGAGAAGAGAAATAAATAAAAGGAATCCAAATTGGAAAAGAAGTACATCTGTCACTGTTTGCAGATGACATGGTACTATACATAGAGAATCCTAAATATGCTACCAGAAAAGTACTAGAGCTAATCAATGAATTTGGTAAAGTAGCAGGATACAAAATTAATGCACAGAAATCTTTCATTCCTATACACTAATGATGAAAAATATGAAAGAGAAATTAAGGAAACACTCCCATTTACCATTGCAACAAAAAGAATAAAATACCTAGGATTAACCTACCTAAGGACACAAAAGACCTGTATGCAGAAAACTATAAGACACTGATGAAAGAAATTAAAGATGATACAAACAGATGGAGAGAAATACTATGTTCTTGGATTGGAGGAACCAACATTGTGAAAATGACTATAGTACCCAAAGCAATCTACAGATTCAATGCAATCCCTATCAAACTGCCGATGGCATTTTTCACAGAACTAGAACAAAAAATTTCACAATTTGTATGGAAACAAAAAAGACCCCGAATAGCCAAAGCAATCTTGAGAAAGAAAAATGGAACTAGGAGAATCAGGCTCCCTGACTTCAGACTATACTACAAAGCTACAGTAATCAAGCCAGTATGGTACTGGCACAAAAGCAGAAATATAGATCAATGGAACAGGATAGAGAGCCCAGATATAAACCCACACACATATGGTCACCTTATCTTTGATAAGGGAGGCAAGAATATACAATGGAGGAAAGACAGCCTCTTCAATAACTGGTGCTGGGAAAACTGACAGCTACATATAAAAGAGTGAAATTAGAACATTTCCTAACACCATACACAAAAATAAACTCAAAATGGATCAAAGACCTAAATGTAAGGCCAGACACTATCAAACTCTCAGAGGAAAACATAGGAAGAACACTCTGACAGAAATCAGAACAAGATCTTTTTTGACCCACTCCTGGGTGGAAATGGAAATAAAAACAAAAATGAACAGATGGGACCTAATGAAACAAAAGCTTTTGTACAGCAAAGGAAACCATAAACAAGACCAAAAGACAACCCTGAGAGTGAGAGAAAATATTTGCAAATGAGGCAACTGACAGAGCATTAATCTCCAAAATTTACAAGCAGCTCATGCAGCTCAATATCAAAAAAACAACCCAATTCAAAAGTGGGCAGAAGACCTAAATAGACATTTCTCCAAAGAAGATATACAGATTGCCAACAAACACGTGTAAGGATGCTCAGCATCACTAATCATTAGAGAAATGCAAATCAAAACTACAAGGAGGTACCACCTCACACCAGTCAGAATGGCCATCATCAAAAGATCTAGAAACAATAAATGCTGGAGAGGGTGTGGAGAAAAGGGAACCGTCTTGCACTGTTGGTGGGAATGTAAACTGATACAGCCACTATGGAGAACAGTATGGAGGTTCCTTAAAAAACTGAAAATAGAACTTCATGTGACCCAGCAATCCCACTACTGGGCATATACCCTGAGAAAACCATAATTCAAAAAAAAAAGTCATGTACCACAATGTTTATTGCAGCACTGTTTACAATAGCCAGGACATGGAAGCAGCCTAAGTGTCCATCAACAGATGAATGGATAAAGAAAATGTGGCACATATGTACAATGGAATGTTCCTCACCCATTAAAAAAAAAAATGAAATTGAGTTATTTGTAGTGAGATGGATGGACCTAGAGTGTGTCGTACAGAGTGAAGTTAGAAAGAGAAGAACAAATACTGTATGCTAACACATATATATGGAATCTAAAAAACAAAGATTCTGAAGAACCTAGGAGCACGACAGGAATAAAGACACAGATGTAGATAATGGACCTGAGGACACGGGGAGGAGGAAGGATAAGCTGGGGCGAAGTAAGAGCATAGCATTGACATATATACACTACCAAATATGAAATAGATAGCTAGTGGGAAGCAGCTGCATAGCACAGGGAGATCAGCTCGGTTCTTTATGTCCACCTAGAGGGGTGGGATAGGGAGGGTGGGAAGGAAACGCAAGAGGGAGGGGATGTGGGGATATATGTATATGTATAGCTGATTCACTTTGTTATACAGCGGAAACTAACACAACATTGTAAAGCAGTTATACTTGAATAAAGCTGTTAAAAAATAAAAATAGGCCTACAAACAATTTACTGTGTGCCTAGTTACTGTCCTAGGATTCATGTGACACATGTACCCCCTTCCCTTCTCCCCAGTATATTTTGTATCAGCCACAGATGATTGGAATTTTGCCGTATTGTAGTGAAGAGCCTGGATATTGACCCAGTGTTTCTTAGTCTGTCTTCTCACCCTAAAATGCTGACCATAGTAGCATCTATGTGGTTCTAACTCATAGTGTGGTAATGAGAATTAAATGAGATAATGGGTATGCTCAACAGATGTTAGGCACAGAAAGTGCTAGAATGACTGTGACATGGTATTCTATTATAGGAATCCAGAGAAAGGAGGTAGAACAATTTTCTTAATGACTTCTCCCATTCCTCTACATCCCATGCTCAGAAGGTCTTCCTTTCTCGATGCTGCCTCAGCACCTTCTGTAGTATCTTATAACGTTATTTTAAAACTATGTATTTAATTACTATCCACCGCCCTTCCTCAACATGCAAGCTCCTACATGGTATATAGTCTATTACTTAATATTGTTTTCTCAGCCCCTGTTTCTATTCTTGGAGCAGAGAGAGAGCTGAAAAATATTCTTAAAACAAGGAATGGAAAGCAGGAAGAAGTCAAGAGCTGGAGTGGTCTTTTTGAAGATAGTATGAGAAATTAATTGCAAGGGATGAAGACATTCAAGGTAGTGGCAGCAGAGTAAGGGCAGGCTAGAGGTGGGGGAAGAGGAGGAAAGAAGAGAAGGAGGTGAACTAGGGGTTCATCCAAGGAGGGAAAAGAGTTGAACTAGGAGGAAAAATATTTGAAATAGTTGAAAATAGGCTAAAAACAACACATTCTGTGTTTTAGAGCGTTCAAAACATATTACCTATTCTGTTGATAAGGTCTTCTATGTCAGCTTGAAGAAGTTGGTAGGAATTTGTGTTTTGGAAATAAAAGGAATCCATGTAATTGATCAGGCATTTAGTAAATTATGATTAGTGTTGTATGAAGCCTATGTGGGTTTTTAAATCAGTTTAAAGCAGAACCCTAAACTCACCAAGGAACCCCAGTACCATTGGAGACGAGAAGCTTGAAATCTGATGTTTATGAGACACGGAGAAGGGTTAGCTGTACCCGACAACAACCTTTCAGCCTTCAGTATTAATAAGACTCATTCAGTAAATACTCAATGATGAGCTGCTGCTTTTCAGGCACGTTGCTAGGGGCTAGTGTTTCAACAGAAAACAATAAAAATGGTCCCTGACCTAAAGGAGCGTTCAGTCTGTCAGGGGAGACAGAAAATTACGTGGCCAATATTATGGTGGGCTATGAGCTATGGGATTATATAGGTGGGACGTTTAATCCAGTGTAAGGAGTCAAGGAAGACTTCCTCAGGGGTGCAACCTGTAAGCTGGTTTCTGAAAGATGAATAGGGAATAGCTAGAGAAAAGGAGGAGAAAGAAATGTTTTGTGCAGAGAAAGTGAAAAAATTTCCGTGAACTTGGAGGGTAAAATTCAGTGAACATGGAGGGTAAACGTCAAGGAAATGTGTAGTAGACGTAATCAGGACCCAATTATGTAGGTACTTGTAAGCTATACAACAAGGTCAGAATTGCGTATGTAAAATAAAACCCCTCTGTATGTAGTCTGTGGGATGATTCAAGGAGCCAAATGCTGAGAGGTCATAGGATTTTGGGGTAATCATGTGGGAGATAGTTGTGGTCTGAACTAGAGCAGAGAGAGTAGGGACAGAGGCAAATGAACATAGAGATATTTAGAAGCAGAATTGACTGGTGTTGATTGATTAGACATGTGGAGTTAGGGAGAGGGGGTGGATTTAAGTTTTATGTTGAATTTTAGCTTGTGCATCTCTGAGTGGGTGGAAGTATTATTTTCTGAATTGGGGAGTCAGGAGGGAGAATAGTTTGGGTATCATTAGATATTGAGTACAGTTTTAGATGGACCGAGTTTGGAATGTCTTTGTAATATCCAAGTGCAGATTAATGAAAGTGGCAGAAAGGAGAGAGAGAAATATATATATATTGGGTGAGCCAAAAAGTGCTTTTGGTTTTTTTTTTTTTAACATCTTTATTGGAGTATAATTGCTTTACAATGGTGTGTTAGTTTCTGCTTTATAACAAAGTGAATCAGTTATACATATACATATATCCCCATATCTCTTCCCTCTTGTGTCTCCCTCCCTCCCACCCTCCCTATCCCATCCCTCTAGGTGGTCACAAAGCACCGAGCTGATCTCACTGTGCCATGTGGCTGCTTGCCACTCCTTCGGTTTTCTAAGTAAAAATAAGACACATTTTTCATTTTCACCAAGATTTTATTGAACAACATATTCATGCTTTTGTTCTGCTACCTTCTGCCATTTTTCAGGCAACTTCATAATTCCATCTTCCCAAAACTTTTATCTTTTTGAGCAAAGAACTGTTCCAGGTGCCTTTTACAGTCTTCCAGGGAATTGAAATTTTTTCCATTAAGAGAATTTTGTGAAGGCTGAAATAAATGGAAATCCGAAGGTGCAATGTCTGGTGAATACGGCAGATGAATCAGAACTTCCCAGCCAAGCTATAACAGTTTTTGCCAGGCCGTCAAGGAAACACGCAGTCTTGAGTTATCCTGATGGAAGATTATGCGTTTTCTGTTGACGAATTCTGGACATTTTTCGTCCAGTGCCGATTTCAGTTGGTCTAATTGGGAGCAGTACTTGTTGGAATTAATCGTTTGGTTTTCTGAAAGGAGATCATAATAGAGGACTCCCTTCCAATCTCACCATATATACACAACATCACCTTCTTTGGATGAAGACCGGCATTTGGTGTGGTTGGTGGTGGTTCATTTCGCTTGCCCCATGATCTCTTCCATTCCACATTGTTGTAGAGTATCCTCTTTTCATCACCTGTCTCAGTTTACTTTAAAAATGGAACATTTTCATTACGTTTCAGTAGAGAATCACATGAGGGAATATGGTCAAGCAGGTTTTTTTCGCTTAACTTAACGTGGAACCTAAACATCAAAGCGATTCTCATAACCAAGCTGGTGCAGATGATTTTCAGTGCTTGATTTGGATATTTTGAGTATGTCGGCTATCTCCCGCGTGGTATAACGTTGATTGTTCTCAATTATTGTTTCGATGTGATCGCTATCAACTTCAACTGGTCTGTCCGACCATGGAGCATCATCCAACGAGAAATCTCCGGCATGAAACTTCACAAACCACTTTTGACACGTTCGAGCGGTCACAGCATCTTCTCCATACACTGCACAAATCTTCTTGTGCGTTTCCATTGCGTTTTCACCTTTCTTGAAATAATAAAGCATAATATGCCAGAAATGTTGCTTTTTTTCTTCCATCTTCAATATTAAAATGGCTACACAAAATTTCACCAATTTTGATGTCTTTGTAAATGCATGCTGATATGACAGCTGCCACATACAATCTAACAAAATTGTTCTGAATGAAATTAAAGACAACTAAGTGCTACTAGAGCCATCTTATGGAAAAAAAACCGAACGAACCTTTTGGACCACCCTACACACACACACACACACACACACACACACACACACACACACAGGAGCTATCAAGGTACGGATATTAATTGGTAATAGGAGGAGATAAACTGGCTTACACAGAACTGTTAGGGATACAAATTATTTTATGTCATCTCTATTAAAGTATAATTTATATACAACAAAGTGCACCCATTTTAAGTGAACATTTCAATGATTCTGACAAATGTATACATTCCCATAACCAATACACTAATCACAATACAGAAAATATCCACTGCTGGATCTGGCTTGCGAGTTCTGATTATTTAATTTTTAGGAAATTTGGTTGCTGTTTATTAAATACAGCCATTAGTTTAGAATTATATGATCTTACAATTAAATAAATTATATTAAAAAACATACTCAAAACCTCCTAGTTATTTGCTATGTTTATTTCTATTATGATCTTGGAGTTATATGTGTTTCATCTGAATGGAGGAAATCCTGTATTTTGGTATGTGTTCAGTGATTTCACGTGTTCATTGATTTCATGGTAACTGGGAAATGGGCCATGGTGAGAGTATTAGTGTCATGGAATTTGGCAAACACTACAAATCAGGGCTTGACATTTTTTAGCTGATTGTCTAGACATAAGTGAAGGGTAAAATGTTAATAATGTAGATTAAATTTGAAAGTGCCATGTCTATAGCTGTTACTTTATGAATAGCATTAAAAATTGAGGATATATTCCTCCTATATTTGAAAACTATTATCTGGTTCAGGAAAGAAACTATTCATGTATTTATTGAACAAGATAGTTTCCAACATACATGGTACTGAAGCTTAATAAATGTAATTTGCCAGAGAATGAGAAGGAATTTACCAGTATGTGACCTACTGGATGTAATGAAAATAAATTTATTGGGTAAAGGATTAGAGAATTGGGATGCAACATCATTGTGGAAACTTGGTTGAATTGGAATCATAGGTAGCTTAGGCATGTAAGAGTTTCGCAAAAATCAATGAAAGCATTCTGTGAGGATTAATTGGCTGTATGGAATTTATAATAAAGTGTGTTGTATATTTTATTATTTGTAAATTGTGTATAGTACATTTTTTATATCAGTAAAACTTATTGGAGTAACTTGCATGGGCAAGTTTCATATGTGCAAGTTTCATATATATATATAAACTTTATCATATATATATATATATGTATTTTTTTCCCCCAGAGACTGTTAAGCATTTACTAGCACAGAACTAATCACATTGTCCCACAAAGTTTCCTTATGTGCTTTGCTGCATACTCCCATCTTTGGCCCCAAGCCACCGTTCATTTGCTTTCTGTCACCATAGATTAGTTTTGCCTGTTCTAGAATTTCCTATAAATGGAATAATACTCTTTAGTGTATTTCTTCTTTGTACAACATAATATTTCTGAGTTTCACCCACATTGTTGTATATGTCAAATATCAGTGATTTATTTCTTTTGATTGCTGGGTAGTATTTCATTGTATGGATGTACCATCATTGATTTTTCATTCATGTATTGATTTTTTTTCTTCTTCAGTGTTTGGCTCTTATGATTAAAACTGCCCTGAGATTTTGTTTAAAAGTCATCCAATGTCTTAATTTCCTTTTGGGTAAATACCCACGAGTAGAATTGCCAAGTCACATATATGTTTTAATTCTAAGAAGCTGCTGCTGAACTTTTCCAAGTGTCTGTACTGTTTTATGTTCCACCCAGTAGTGTCTGAGACGTCCGGCTGCTTCACGTCCTCACCAGGACTGCACTGTGTTCATCATTTTAATTTTAGGCGTTCTAATGTGTGTGTGTATTGGTACTTCATGGTAGTTTTAATTGGCACACTATTTCTTTTTTTTTAACATCAATATTGGAATATAATTGCTTTACAATGGTGTGTTAGTTTCTGCTTTATAACAAAGTGAATCAGTTATAAATAAACGTATGTCCCCATATCTCTTCCCTCTTGCATCACCCTCCCTCGCACCCTCCCTATCCCACCCCTCTAGGTGGTCTCAAAGCACCGAGCTGATCTCCCTGTGCTCTGCGGCTGCTTCCCATCAGCTATCTATTTTACGTTTGGTTATGTATATATGTCCATGTCACTCTCTCACTTTGTCCCATCTTACCGTTCCCCCTTCCCGTATCCTCAAGTCCATTCTCTAGTAGGTCTGCATCTTTATTCCCGTCTTGCCCCTAGGTTCTTCACGACCTTTTTTTTTTTAGATTCCATATATATGTGTTAGCATACAGTATTTGTTTTTCTCTTTCTGACTTACTGCACTCTGTATGACAGTCTCTAGGTCCATCCACCTCACTACAAATAACTCAATTTCATTTTTTTTATGGCTGAGTAATATTCCATTGCATATATGTGCCACATTTTCTTTATCCATTCATCTGTTGATGAACACTTAGGTTGCTTCCATGTCCAGGCTATTGTAAATAGAGCTGCAATGAACATTTTGGTACATGACTCTTTTGAATTATGGTTTTCTCAGGGTATATGCCCAGTAGTGGGATTGCTGAGTCATATGGTAGTTCTATTTTTAGTTTTTTAAGGAACCTCCATACTGTTCTCCATAGTGGCTGTATCAATTTACATTTCCACCAACAGTGCAAGAGGGTTCCCTTTTCTCCACACCCTCTCCAGCATTTGTTGTTTCTAGATCTTTTGATGATGGCCATTGTGACCAGTGTGAGATTATATCTCATTGTAGATTTGATTTGCATTTCTCTAATGATTAATGATGTTGAGCATTCTTTCATGTGTCTGTTTGCAATCTGTATATCTTCTTTAGAGAAATGTCTATTTAGGTCTTCTGCCCATTTTTGGATTGGGTTGTTTGTTTTTTGATATTGAGCTGCTTGTAAATTTTGGAGATTAATCCTTTGTCAGTTGCTTCATTTGCAAATATTTTCTCCCATTCTGAGGGTTGTCTTTTTGTCTTATTTATGGTTTCCTTTGCTGTGCAGAAGCTTTTAAGTTTCATTAGGTCCCATTTGTTTATTTTTGTTTTTATTTCCATTTCTGTAGGAGGTGGGTCAAAAAGGATCTTGCTGTGATTTATGTCATAGAGTGTTCTGCCTATGTTTTCCTCTAAGAGTTTGATAGTATCTGGCATTACATTTAGGTCTTTAATCTATTTTGTGTTTATTTTTGTGTATGGTGTTAGAGAGTGTTCTAATTTCATTTTTTACATGTAGCTGTCCAGTTTTCCCAGCACCACTTATTGAAGGGGCTGTCTTTTCTCCACTGTATATTCTTGCCTCCTTTATCAAAGCTAAGGGGACAGTATGTGCATGGGTTTATCTCTGGCCTTTCTATCCTGTTCCATTGAATTATATTTCTGTTTCTGTGCCAGTACCATACTGTCTTGATTACTGTACCTTTGTAGTATACTCTGAAGTCTGGGCACCTGATTCCTCCAACTCCGTTTTTCTTTCTCAAGATTGCTTTAGCTATTCACTGTCTTTTGTGTTTCCATACAAATTGTGAAATTTTTTGTTCTAGTTCTGTGAAAAATACCATTGGTAGTTTGATAGGGATTGCATTGAATCTGTAGATTGCTTTGGGTAGTAGAGTCATTTTCACATTGTTGATTCTTCCAATCTGACGACATGGTATGTCTCTCCATCTGTTGGTGTCATCTTCAACTTCTTTCATCATTGCCTTGTAATTTTCTGCATACAGGTCTTTTGTGTCCTTAGGTAAGTTTATTCCTAGATATTTTATTCTTTTTGTTGCAATGGTAAATGGGAGTGTTTTCTTGATTTCACTTTCAGATTTTTCATCATTAGTGTATAGGAATGCTAGAGTTTTCTGTGCATTAATTTTGTATCCTGCTACTTTACCAAATTCATTGATTAGCTCTAGTAGAGTTCTGGTAGCATCTTTAGGATTCTCTATGTATAGTGTCATGTCATCTGCAAACAGTGACAGCTTTACTTCTTTTCCAATTTGGATTCCTTTTATTTATTTCTCTTCTCTGATTGCTGTGGCTACCACTTCCAAAACTATGTTGAATAATAGTGGTGACCCAATATCCTTGTCTTGTTCCTGATTTTAGAGGAAATGGTTTCAGTTCTTCACCATTGAGAACAATGTTGGCTGTGGGTTTGTCAATGTTGAGGTAAGTTCCCTCTATGCCTACTCTCTAGATACTTTTTATATAAATGGGTGTTGAATTTTGTCAAAAGCTATTTCTGCATCTATTGAGATGATCATATGGTTTTTATCCTTCAATTTGTTAATATGGTGTATCACATCGATTGATTTGCGTATACTGAAGAATCCTTGCATTCCTGGGATAAACCCCACTTGATCATGGTATCTGATCCTTCTAAAGTGCTGTTGGATTCTGTTTGCTAGTATTTTGTTGATGATTTTTGCATCTATGTTCATCTGTGAAATTGGCCTGCAGTTTTCTTTCTTTGTGACATCTTTGTCTGATTTTGGTATCAAAGTGAGAGTGGTGTCGTAGAATGAGTTTGGGAGTGTTCCTTCCTCTGCTGTATTTGGAAGAGTTTGAGAAGGATAGGTATTAGCTCTTCTCCAAATGTGTGATAGAATTCACCTGTGAAGCCACCTGGTCCTGGGCTTTTGTTTTTTGGAAGATTTTTAATCAGTTTCAATTTCAGTGCTTGTGATTGGTCTGTTCAACTTTTCTATTTCTTCCTGGTTCAGTCTTGGAAGGTTGTGCATTTCAAAGAATTTGTCCATTTCTTCCAGGTTGTCCATTTTATTGGCATATAGTTGCTTGTAGTAATCGCTCATGATCCTTTGTATTTCTGCAGTGTCAGTTGTTACTTCTGCTTTTTCATTTCTAATTCTATTGATTTGCGTCTTCTCACTTTTTTTCTTGATGAGTCTGGCTAATGGTTTATCAATTTTGTTTATCTTCTCCAAGGACCAGCTTTTAGTTTTATTGATATTTGCTATCGTTTCCTTCATTTCTTTATCATGTATTTCTGATCTGATCTTTATGATTTCTTTCCTTCGGCTAACTTTGGGAATTTTTTGTTCTTCTTCCTCTAATTGCTTTAGGTATAAGGTTAGGTTGTTATTTGAGATGTTTCTTGTTTCTTAAGGTAGGATTGTATTGCTGTAAACTTCCCTCTTATAACTGCTTTTGTTGCATCCCATATGTTTTGGGTCGTTGTGTTTTCATTGTCATTTGTTTATAGGTATTTTTTGATTTCACCTTTGATTTCTTCAGTGATCTCTTGGTTATTAAGTAGTGTGTTGTTTAGCCTCCATGTGTTTGTATTTCTTACAGATTTTTTCCTGTAATTGATATCTAGTCTAATAGCATTGTGGCCTGAAAAGATACTTGATATGATTTCAGTTTCCTTAAATATACCAAGGCTTGATTTGTGACCCAAGATATGATCTATTCTGGAGAATGTTCCATGAACACTTGAGAAGAATGTGTATTCTGTTGTTTTTGAATGGAATGTCCTATAAATATCAATTATGTCCATCTGGGTAATGTATCATTTAAAGGTTGTGTTTCCTTATTTATTTTCATTTTAGATGATCTGTCCATGGGTGAAAGTGGGGTGGGTGTTAAAGTCCCCTACTATGATTGTGTTACTGTCGATTTCCCCTTTTATGGCTGTTAGTATTTGCCTTATGTATTGAGGTGCTCCTATGTTGGGTGCATAAATATTTACAATTGTCATATCTTCTTCTTGGATCAATCCCGTGATCACTATGTAGTGTCCTTCTTTGTCTCTTGTAATAGTCTTTGTTTTAAAGTCTATTTTGTCTGATATGAGTATTGCTACTCCAGCTTTCTTTTGATTTCCATTTGCATGGAATATCTTTTTCCATCCCCTCATTTTCAGTCTGTATGTGTCCCTAGGTCTGAAGTGGGTCTCTTGTAGACAGCATATATATGGGTCCTGTTTTTGTGTCCGTCCAGTCAATCTATGTCTTTTGGTTGGAGCGTTTAATCCATTTAGATTTACGGTAATTATCGATATGTATGTTCATATTACCATTTTGTAAATTTTGGGGGTTTATTATTGCAGGTCTTTTCCTTCTCTTGTGTTTCATGCCAAGACAAGTTCCTTTAGCATTTGTTGTAAAGCTGGTTTTGTGGTGCTGAATTCTGTTAGTTTTTGCTTGTCTGTAAAGGTTTTAACTTCTCCGTCAACTCTGAATGAGATCCTTGCTGGGTAGAGTAATCTTGGTTGTAGGTTTTTCTCCTTCATCATTTTAAACATGTCCTGCCACTCCCTTCTGGCTTGCAGAGTTTCTGCTGAAAGATCAGCTGTTAACCTTATGGGGATTCCCTTATGTGTTATTTGTTGTTTTTCCCTTGCTGCTCTTATTCTTTGTGTTTAAATTTTGGTAGTTTGATTTATATGTGTCTTGGCGTCTTTCTCCTTGGATTTATCCTGTATGGGACTCTGTGCTTGCTGGACTTGATTAATTATTTCCTTTCCCATATTAGGGAAATTTTCAACTATAATCTCTTCAAATATTTTCTCAGTCCCTTACTTTTTCTCTTCTTCTTCTGGGACCCCTATGATTCCAATTTTGGTGCATTTAATGTTGTCCCAGAGGTTTCTAAGACTGTCCTCAATTCTTTTCATTCTTTTTTGTTTTTTCTGCTCTGCAGTAGTTATTTCCACTGTTTTATCTTCCAGGTCACTTATCCGTTCTTTTGCCTCAGGTATTCTACTATTGATCCCTTCTAGAGAATTTTTAATTTCATTTATTGTGTTGTTCGTCACTGTTTGTTTGCTCTTTAGTTCTTCTTGGTCCTTGTTAAACGTTTCTTGTATTTTCTCCATTCTATTTCCAAGATTTTGGATCATCTTTACTATCATTATTCTGAATTCTTTTTCAGGTAGACTGCCTATTTCTTCTTCATTTGTTAGGTCTGGTGGGTTTTTACCTTGCTTTTTCATCTGCTGTGTGTTTCTTTGTCTTCTCATTTTGCTTAAATTACTGTGTTTTGGGTCTTCTTTTCGCACGCTGCAGGTTCAGTTTCCGTTGTTTTGGTGTCTGTCCCCAGTGGGTAAGGTTGGTTCAGTGGGTTGTGTAGGCTTCCTGGTGGAGGGGACTAGTGCCTGTGCTCTTGTGGATGAGGCTGGATCTTGTCTTTCTGGTGGGCAGGTCCATGTCTGGTGGTGTGTTTTGGGTTGTCTGTGGCTTATTATGATTCTAGGCAGCCTCTCTGCTAATGGATGGGGTTGTGTTCCTGTCTTGCTAGTTGTTTGGCTTAGGGTGTGCAGCACTGTAGCTTGCTGGTCGTTGAGTGGAGCTGGGTCTTGGCGTTGAGATGGAGATCTCTTGGAGATTTTCACCGTTTGATGTTACGTGGAGATGGGAGGTCTCTTGTGGATCAGTGTCCTGAACTTGTCTCTCCCAGCTCAGTGGCACAGCCCTGATGCCTGGCTGGAGCACCAAGAACCTGTCCTCCACATGGCTCAGAATAAAAGGGAGAAAAAAATGAAAGAAAGAAGAAAATAAGATAAAATAAAATAAAGTAAAGTAAAATTAAAGTTATTGAAAGAAAGTATTGTTAAGAAAATTCTTTTTAAGTATTAAGGAAAACAAAACAAACAAAAAATCATGACAGACAGAACCCTAGGACAAATGGTAAAAGCAAAGCTATAGAGACAAAATCACACACAGAAGCATACACATACACACTGACAAAAAGAGAAAAAGGGAAGAAATATATATATCATTGCTCCCAAAGTCCACCTCCTCAATTTGGGATGATTCGTTGTCTATTCATGTATTCCACAGATGCAGGGTATATCAAGTTGATTGTGGAGATTTATTCCGCTGCTTCTGAGGCTGCTGGGAGAGATTTCTCTTTCTCTTCTTTGTTCGCACAGCCCCAGGGGCTCAGCTTTGGATTTGGCCCTGCCTCTGTGTGTAGGTCGCCTGAGGGCGTCTGTTCTTCGCTCAGACAGGATGGGGTTAAAGGAGCAGCTGATTCGGAGGCTCTGGCTCAGTCAGGCTGGGGGGAGGGAGGGGTACGGAGTGTGGGGCGGGCCTGCGGCAGCAGAGGCCAACATGATGTTGCACCAGCCTGAAATGTGCCGTGTGTCCCCCCTCCCCTCCCCCCCCCCCCGGGGAAGTTGTCCCTGGATCACAGGACCCTGACAGTGGAGGGCTGCACAGGCTCCCGGGAGGGGCGTGGCACACTATTTTTTCAAGAACTGAAAAAGTCGGGCAAAATATATAGTAGAGTAAAATGTTAGGGAAGTCAGGAGAGCAGAACATTATGAGAAACAGGGAGCATGTAGAGCTAAAAGGTTAAAGAAGACAGGAACAACAAAGCGTTTATTGGATTTAAGAGCAGGAAGGTCATATTTGTTACTTTAGTATGAGCAATTACAGGGAGAAAATTGAAATCGTCCAGTGGAAATTCTCACTACTTGCTACCCTAAAGCCTGCCATCTTATGCTGCCCACGTTGTGAAGGTTCCAAAATATCATTCTTTCTGTGGCTGAAACCCTAGCATCGGACAAGGGAAACCTCTCTTGCTGAGTAGAACCTTAGGCTGGTATCCAACTCTGTCTTACAAGGACACTTTATTATTTCCAGGTTGACCTTGAATAAGGTATTCTCATTTGATGCTTGAAGTCTGGAACATGCTTCTGCCTCTGTCATGAATTGCTTGGGGATAGGTGAAACTTTATCCTACCCCCAGTGTCTTTCTACTTGGAGATATTTTTCCCGAGAGGGCATGATAAGTCATCTGTAGTGTCCCCTGATTTATTCTCATTAGGCAGTAGGCCGAACCTTGTTCAGTGCCTACTGTATAGGTTTTATTTAATCAGTGTTTATATTGAATAAATGAGTGAAAGAATGAATGAATAAAGGAGTGCATGAGTTACCATATAAGGTAGGATTTTGGTTAAAGCCCTTTGTTTTCAATTTCCATTGTGATTTGTTAAATAGAAGTAACACTGGTTTCATGTGCAACATTAATATTTGTACTTCTGTATACACTGTAGCATGATCACCACCAAAAATTTAGTTTCCATCTGTTGCTATACAGTTGCCTGCTTTTACCTTTTATTTCTTCCTTCCCCCAGTCCCTTCTCCTCTGGTAACTACTAATCTGTTCTCTGTATCTACGTGTTTGTTTTGGGTTGTAAATTTATTTATGTTTGTTTGTTTGTTTTTATCTCATATAGGAATAAAAATATGGTATTTGTCATCCCCGTATGACATATCGCTTAGCATAATACTCTCAAGACCCATTCATGTTGTTGCAGATGGCAAGATTTCATCTTTTTTTTATGGCTGAGTAGTAGTATATTTTATAGATGTATATAACGCAATTTTAAAAATCCATTCATCCATTAATGGACACTTAGATGGTTTCCATATCTTGGATATTGTAAACAATGCTGTGATGACCATAGAGGTGCAGAATCTTTTCAACTTAGTGTTTCATGTTCTTTGAATAAATACCCAGATGTGAAATAGCTAGATCATATGGTAGTTGTATTCTTAATTTTTTGAGGAATGTCCATAGTGTTTTCCATAATGGCTGTACCCAATTTACATTCCCACCAATAGTGTAGGAGGGTTCCGTTTTTTCCACATCCTTACTAACACTTGTTTTTTTCTTTTTTTTGATAATAGTCATTCTAATAGGCTTGAGGAGGTATCTCAGTGTGGTTTTGATTTGCATTTCCCTTATAGTTGGTAATGTTAGCCATCTTTACATGTGCCTATTGGCCATCTGTTTATCTTTTTCAGAAAAATGTCTATTCACATCCTAATACCATTTTTTTAAATTGGTTTTTTCGTTGTTGTTGTTTTGGAGTTGTATGACTTGTTCATATATTTTGGATATTAACCCCTTATTAGGTATATGATTTGCAAATATCTTATTGCATTCAGTAGGTTATCTTTTCATTTTGTTTCCTTTCCTGTGCAGAAGCTTTTTAGTTTGATATAGTCCCACTTGTTTATTTTTGCTTTTGTTTCCCTTGCCTGAGGAGACCTGTCCAGAAAGATATTGCTAAGACTTGTGTCAAAGAGTGTACTATGTTTTCTTCTAGAAATGTCATGATTTCAGGTCTTACATTCAAGTCTTTAATCCATTTTGAGCAGTTTCTGTGTATGGTGTGAGATATTGGTCTAGCTTCATTTTTTTTTTGGCATGTGGCTATTTGGTTTTCCCAGCACCATTTATTGGTAAACACATTTTCTCCAAGTATGTTCTCTGACCCTTTGTCATAATTTTTTTTTTTTTTCTTTTTTGGTGGTACACAGGCCTCTCACTGCTGTGGCCTCTCCCGTTGCGGAGCACAGGCTCCGGACGCGCAGGCTCAGCGGCCATGGCTCACGGGCCCAGCCGCTCCGCAGCATGTGGGATCCTCCCAGACTGGGGCACGAACCCGTGTCTCCTGCATCGGCAGGCAGACTCTCAACCACTGTGCCACCAGGGAAGCCCCTTTTGTCATAATTTAATTGCCCATATGTATGTGGGTTTATTTATGCACTCTCAGTTTTGTTCCTCTGATCTGTATATCTGTTTTTCTGCCATTACCTTGCTGTTTTGATTACATAGCTTTGTAACGTAGCTTGAAATCAAGGAGTGTGATACCTCCAGCTTTGCTCTGCTTTCTCAGGATTGCTTTAGGTATCCTCTGTCTTTTATGCTTCCATATAAATTTTAGGATTTTTTGTTCTATTTCTGTGAAAAACATTGTTGCAATTTTGATAGGGGTGCATTGAATCTGTAGATTGCTGTAAGCAATATGGACATTTTAACACTTAATTCTTCCAATGCATAAGCACAAAATATCTTTCCATTTCTTTGTGTCTTGTTCAGTTTCTTTCAAATATGTCTTATAGTTTTCATTATATAGGTCTTTGACCTCCCTGGTTAAATTTATTTCTAGGTATTTTATTCTTTTTGTTGTGATTGTAAATGGGATTGTCTTCTTAATTTCTCTTTTGTCTAGCTCATTGTTAGCATATAAAAATGCAACACATTTTTCATGTTGATTTGTACCCTACAACTTTACTATATTCATTGATTATTTCTAGTAGTTTTTTTTGTAGAGTCTTTAGGATTTTTCTATATCTAAAATAATGTCATCCACAAGTAGTGACAGTTTTACTTCTTCCTTTCCAATTTGGATGCCTTTTATTTCTTTTTCTTGACTAATTGCTCTGGTGAAGACTTTCAGTACTGCACTGAATAAGAGTGGTGAAGGTGGGCATCCTTGTCTTGTTCCTAATCTTAAAGAGATAGTTTTTAGTTTTTCACCATTGAGTATGATGTTAACTGTGGGTTTGTCCTATATGGCCTTTATATGATGAGGTATGTTCTTTCTATATCCATTTTATTGAGAGTTTTTTTTATCATAAATGATTGTCTAATCTTGTCATATGCTTTTTCTCCATCTATTGAGATGATCATATGATTTTTATCCTTCATTTTGTTAATGTGGTATATCATATTGATTGATTTACAGATGCTGAACCATCCTCACATCCCTGGAATAAATCCTACTTCATCATAGTATATGATCCTTTTAATGTATTGTTGTATTTGGTTTGCTACTACTTTGTTGAGGATTTTTCCATCTATTTTTATCACATATATTGGCGTGTAATTTTTTTGTGTTGGTTTTGGCCTCATAAAATGACGTAGGAAGCATTCCCTTCTTTTCAGGTTTTTGAAGAGTTTGAGAACGATAGGTATTAAATCTTTGATGTTTGGGAGAACTCACCAGTGAAGCTGTCTGATCCTGGACTTTTGTTTTTTCAGAGGTTTTTGATTACTGTTCAATCTCCTTACTAGTAATTGGTGTTTTCAGCTTTTCTATCTCTTCCTCATTCAGTCTTGGTAAATTGTATGATTCTAAGAATTTATCCACTTCTTCTAGGCTGTCCAATATTTTGACAGTACTCTTTTCTAACCTTTTGTGTTTCTTTGGTGTCCATTGTTATTTCTCCTCTTTTGTTTCTGATTTTATCAGAGCCTTCTCTCTTTTTTTCTTAGTGAGTCTAGCTAATGGTGTGTCAATTTTGTTTATCTTTTCAAAGAACCAGCTCCTATTTTCATTGAACTTTTCTATTGTCTTTTTTTGTGTGTGTGTGGTACACGGGCCTCTCACTGTTTTGGCCTTTCCTATTGCAGAGCACAGGCTCCAGACACGCAGGCTCAGCAGCCATGGCTCACTGGCCCAGCCGCTCCACGGCATGTGGAATCTTCCTGGACAGGGGCACGAACCCTCATCCCCTGCATCTGCAGGTGGACTCTCAACCACTGTGCCACAAGGGAAGCTCCTCTATTGTCTTTTTAATATGTATTTCATTTATTTCCACTCTGATCTGTATTATTTCCTTCCTTCTACTGACTTTGGGCTTCATTTGTTCTTCTTTTTCCAGTTCCTTTAGGTGTAAGGTTAAATTGTTTATTTGAGCTTTTCTTGTGTTTTGAGGTAGGCCTGTATTACTATGAACTTCCTTTTTAGTATTGATTTTGCTGCATCTCATAGATTTTGATATATTGAATTTTAAATTTCATTTGCCTTAAGGTATTTTAAAAAATCTTTTATTTCCTTTTTCAACTCAATAATTATCAATAGTATGTTGTTTAGTCTCCATCTATTTGTGATTTTTCTAGTTTTCTTCTTGTAGTTGATTTCTCGTTTCATACCATTGTGATTGGAAAAGATGCTTGATATGATTTCAGTCTTCTTAAATTTATTACTTCTTTTGTATCACAGTATATGATCCATCTTTTAGATTATTCCATTGTGCACTTGAGAAGAATGGGTATCCTGCTGCATCTGGGTGGAATGTTCTATATAAATCTATTAAGTCCATGTGGTCTAATATTTCATTTAGGCACCATTTTCTTCTTTACTCTCTGTATGATCTGTCCATTGATAAAAGTGAGGTGTTATAGTCCCCTAATATTACTGTCTTGCTGTCAGTTTCTCCCTTTAGGTCTGTTAATAATTGTTTTATATATTTTGGTGCCCCTGTGTTAGGTGCATATATAAATAATAACAGTTACATATTCTTGATGAATTGTCCTCTTTATCATTAGATTCTGTCTATCTTTGTCTTCTGTTACTTTTTTAGCTTGAAGTCTGTTTTACCTGGTATAAGTATGGTGATACCCACTTCCTTTTGGCTGTCATTAGCTTGGAGTATCAAATTCTATCCCTTTACCTTGAGCCTATGTTTGTCTTTAGAGCCGAGGTAAGTCTCCTGGATACAGCGTATAGTTGTGTTGTTTTTTAATGTATCTAGCCACTCTGTGTCTTTTGATTGGTGAGTTCAGTCCATTTACATTTATGGTGTTTATTGATAAATGAGGACTCAGTACTGCCATTTTACGTTTTGTTTTCTGGTGCTCTGTCTCCAGTGTTTCTTTTTTCTTGTGATTCTGTCTGCCAGTTTGGTTTGGTGGTTTTCTGTGATCTTTCTCTCATTTTCCTCTTTTTTATGTTCAGTGTCTCTGCTCTCGATTTATGTTTTGTGGTTACTGCGAGGTTTGTATAAATGTCTCATAGATAAAACAGTCCTTTTTCTGCTGAAAGCATCTTATCTTCAATTACCTGTATGGATTCTATCATTTTCCTTTCCCCCTTTTATGTTTTTGTTGTCTCAAATTATTAATTTTTATGTTCAGTTTGTTACCGAATTGAAGTAGCCATAGTTATTTTTACTGCTTTTTAACCTTTGTGCTTTAATTAAGTGTTCAACACCTATCATGATACAGAGTTGCATTTTTCTGATTCTGTTTATCACCTTGCTCAGAATTTTATGTACTCTTGCCGTTTTGTTTCAGATGGAAGAGCTCCTTTAAAAACTTCTTGTAGGGCCTCCCTGGTGGCGCAGTGGTTGAGAGTCCACCTGCTGATGCAGGGGACATGGGTTCATGCCCCGGTCTGGGAAGATCCCACATGCTGCGGAGCGGCTGGGCCCGTGAGCCATGGCCGCTGAGCCTGTGCGTCAGGAGCCAAAAAACTTCTTGTAAGGCAGGTCTAGTGTTGATGAACTCCCTCAGCTTTTGTTTGTCTAGGAAAGCCTTTATTTCTTCTTCATATCTGAATGATAGCTGTGCTGGATAGAATATTCTTGGCTGACAGTTTTTATCTTTCAATATTTTGAGAATGTCATTCTCCTCCCTCTTGGCTTGTAGAGTTCCTGCTGAGAAATCTGCTGATAGCCTAATGGGGGTTCCTTTGTAAGTTACCATACTTTCTCCCTGGCTGTCCTTAAAATTCTTTCTTTGTCATTGACTTTGGCAGTTTTAATACAATGTGCTTGGAGAAGGTCTTTTTGTGTTGAGATTATTAGTTGTTTTCTTAGCTTCATGAGTTTGTAAATCCAGTTCCTTTCCCAGGTTTGGGAAGTGCTCAGCTATTATTTCTTTAAATAAACTCTCTACTGTCTTCTCCCTCTCTTCTCCTTCTGGGATATCCCCTATTCTTATGTTATCCTTCCTAAAAGGGTTGGAGTGTTCTTTGCATATTTCCTCACTATTTTTAGATATTATCTCCTCTTCTACCTGTATCATTTCTAGATTTGAATCTTTGAGCTTGCACATTTTCTCTTCCACATGGTCTTCTCTATTTCCAGTGCTTTCTAATGTTCTTCATCTCATTTACTGAGTTCTTTAGTTCCAGAATTTCCATTTGATTCTTTTTTAGAGTTAAAAAAATCTCTTTGGTTAAATATTACTTTTGTTCATTAATTTTATTCCTGAGCTCATTAAACTGCCTTTCTGAGTTTTACTTTCAGCTTGTTGAGTTTCTCCATGACAGCTATTTTGAGTTCTTTATTAGTTAGACCACAGTATTCTGTGACTTAAATTTGGTTTCTGGGGGAATTTTCATTTTCTTTTGTGATACAGTATTACTGTGATTTTTTTTTTTTTTTTTTTAATGCTTGATGGGTTATTTCTCTGCCAGCCCATTTGAAGTTGCAAACTCTTTTCATTTTTAGGTAGGTCTTCTCCCCCACTCTCCCCACTGGATTCTCAGGATTCAACTAGTTAGAAATTAGGTGCCTTTATTTCCCCCCTGTAGGTGTGTTGTAGCACAAGTTTTTGGTTTCTTTTACCTGTAATTATATTCGAGAATTGGCACTTTCTATACTCCACTACCTCCATAAGAGGTGTCAGCCAGTGCCCTGGTTGTTGCTGCTGTGGGGTCATTGGTTCTTTGCCACTGTTAGTATCATTGGTATTGCTCCTTGGGGCACTGGGGTGGTGGGTGTTTCTGCCACATCCAGGGTCTCCTGAGTCACATGCTCCACTGCTGCTAGGGGAGGAGAGAGTAGGACAGGAGCTAGGTGCCTCTGCCGTGTTTGGGGTGCCTCTGCCGTGTTTGGGGTTTTCATGTTCCAGGGTGCCACAGTTGTGGATGGGGTGGGGGGTTAGAGTTGTGAGTCCCTCCGTGAATGAAGGGATGAGGTTGCAGTTTCCTCTGTTGCTTCTGCCTGGTTCCTGTGTCTGTGGGCTCCACTGTGGCCGAAGCATGGGCGTCGTGTCCATTGCCTCCCCTGATGCTACTGGGTTCTCTGGGGTTGCAGGCTTGGCTACCATGGCTGAAGGTCAGGGATCATAGTCACCCTCCACCTTTCACCTGATTCTGCCTCCTCTGTGTGTCCCAGTTTTCACACCTTTAGATACACAGACATCTGGAATTCTCTGGCATCCTGGTATGTTGGGCAGAGGCACCTTTGCTGAGTTGTGAGGGTTTTACTGCTTGTAGACTGAGGGGGAGAGACCAAGAGAATGTCTCAAGCTGCCATGATGCTGAAGTCACTCCTTCGTTCTGTTTCTTTCTATAAGTACTCAAACCTATATGAAGGGGTTTTGTGGCTGGTAATTGCTGACAAGTAGTTGTGGTTGCAAATTTGAGGGAGTTAGAGCTCTGGATTGTTGCTATAAATATAAGAAAGACTTTGAATACAAGAAAGAGGCAAGTCATCTCTTCCAAATTGACTTAGAAAGTGGCCAGTAAGTTTTTAAAAAGGCAATAAAAACTCTGGTTATCAGTTCTAAAGTCAGTTTTGGAACCCAGAAACAAAACTGTGTTTTGAACATCCCTCTGTTAGTGCCACATTCTACAAAGTTTTACATTACTCATTTGCATGTTTGCTTCTCACCCAAGGCTCTGAGCTCCTCCAGGGCGGAAATAGCATCTGTATCTTTGTATCTTCTGTTGCACTTAACACATAATAGGCGCTTGGTAACTTTCTTTTTGAAGAATGAAACAAGTTAGGAGATGATAAATTGGGGACAGTGTTTAAGAGACAGAAGTAAAATGGAAAGTTTGGTTGAGAATTGACTGAATACTGATTAAAGGAAAGGCAGAATACTTGAAATTACAGCTTCAGATTTTAGCTGAACTCTCTAGCTCTCCTCAGTATAAAGTAAGGGTTTATAAGATGTAACTTGTTTGATAAGGCATATTTGAGGGCTCTGAACAAAAGTGGTAAGTAATTCAGGCCTGTGTTGAGGATATATAATACGTGATTCCCCAGAAGAACCAGTTTTCTTATGCGAGGGGTTTCTTAAAGCAGGGGGTGGTTGCCTAGGACTATGGGAAACTCTTAACAAAGCATAGGATCACTTTTTCCAGGGATAATGCAGTGAAAGCTAAAAGAAGAGCTGAAAGGCATTGTAGTGGAGCTCCAGAGTCAAGAGGTCTACTTCTCTCTTTTCCTCCATACTAATGGTCTCTCCTCTGCAATCTGACTTGAGTCCACCAGGAATAATCCCATATGCCCTTCATTTCTATATGCTTCAGCCTCTTCAAGAAGGCTAAGATTTCCCAGGTCGTCTTTCAAGACCTGGAGTTTCATTCTTATTTGGCTCTGCACATCCACTCATCTGATTTCATCTTCATCCTCTTTGGCCTCTTTCCACTCTTTCTAAAGGTATAGTGTCTTTTTCATTGTCAGTTAGAGTTCATTGTCTCTCTCTCTTCTCCCCCAAAGTTTCCAGTCTTGAAATCCAAAGGGTCAGACTGCACTTCCTGCTACCCCTCCTTTGTTGTAGTCTTCATGGACACATAACTTCTCATTTTGTGAAGATTTTAGCTCGTAGCTCACTGTCATTTTCTCTCATACTTTCCCATCATCATTGTGACTGATTTTAATTTTCCTGTTAATAATTCTTCTACCACCCTGATTTCCAAATTCCTTGACTTCTCTTCCAGGGAACCTGTCCTCTACCTTCTACAGTCGTATACTTCCTTAGCTGAACCCTAGACTGTCAGATTCTCTAAAATCACTACTCTTCCATAATTTTAATTACAAGCATCTTACTCTTCAGCCATCATCTTTCTTGCTCACACCCTCTAAAACACGTGGCAACCATTCTTTCACTCTGTTGGCTTTACACTAACATCACATTTTCATTGCTATTCTCTCCTTCATACCTTGCTTAGCTTGAGTTCTGTGGCGTTAACTGTGAAATATCTCTGCTCAAACCTTGTACTGCAATTCAGGGTTTGACCATTGCTTGACCCTATGTCTGATCCAGTCTTGTACCTGCTCATTAGGACTGGATCACTCCTAACCCTGAGCTAGTTTGACACTTAAGTTACTTTATGCCATCTTGTTGAGAATCAGACCCTGTTTTACTCTTGCACAAATGACCAGTCATGCTGAGATAATGACCAATCCTGAGAAAGGCTTTCATTGCTTTCTTCTGTAATCAAAAAGTGCTTTTCAGAATCCTATCTTCCTGGGGTAGAAGTTCCCCCTTCCTGTCCTATATCTAGCTGAGGACTTCACACTCAGAGAAACTCACTGTCTACTCCAGAGTGACTTTCCCTTGCATGGCAGACTAATACATTTAGCTTTGGTATTTCTGGTCTTTGGTTATCCTTTAACAGGTCTGCCATTTTCATCACCTCCCTAATACACTCTCAACTATGTTGTCCTTTCTTCTTCTACCCCTTCATTTTATTTACATAGAAACACATATGGTTGAATCCAACTCTCTACTTACTATGCTTCTGGACCTAGATGGCTGAACATGATTGGAGAACAAAGCTATGATGAATAGTCTTACTTGAAATCCATGGCCGCTTTATTCAAGTGGGCTTATCTACTGTTCAGCCATCCTACCTCATTTTCCTAGTCCATTCATTCTTTTACTCTCCTAGGTGACTATTTCCTTTTCATCTCATTTTCATTAAACTTTCAACACATACTGTCTCATCTTCATGCTCATTTGATAACCTTGCTTCCTAGTTCACTGAGAAAGTAAAAGCACTTAAAAGAAAATTTCTACATGGTCCCATTCTGGCATCTGCCAGTCAACTTGGAACTATTAGGAATGAAACTTCAGTGTTTCTCTCTAACAACACTTGTGCTACAGCAGTTTCCCCCCTCACTTCCTTTTTACTGATTTATTCTAATAGAATGCAAATATGCTATAATTTCTCACATCTGAAAAAACATTTCCTGGCTTCGCATTTCCCTCTACCTTCTGCCCTATTTTCTGACCCCCTTTCCTATAAAACTTGAAAGAGGTGTCTGTTTGCTTGCTCCCAAATTCCTTGAACATACTCAAAACAGTTTTTATCCCCATCACTCCACTGAAAGCACTTGTCAGAAAAATCCAGTGACCTCCACAGGGCTCAAAACCAATGGCCATATCTTAGGCTTCATCTTTCTTGACCTCACATATAACACTTGGATTCTGGGTTACTGTTTTCCTCTTAGAAATTATATCCTTCTCTATCTGCTTTGCTAATGTTTCCTCATCTTATCTTAGTCCTTGGATCTCTTCCCTTCTCTATTTACTCTCACTCCAGAGTGATCTCATCCAGACTCTTGCTTTTAAAACTATTTTAAAACTGGTGATTTCTGGGCTTCCCTGGTGGCGCAGGGGTTGGGAGTCCGCCTGCCGATGCAGGGGACGCGGGTTCGTGCCCCGGTCTGGGAGGATCCCGCATGCCGCGGAGCGGCTGGGCCCATGAGCCGTGGCCGCCGAGCCTGTGCTCCGCAACGGGAGAGACCACGGCAGTGAGAGGCCCGCGTACCGCAAAAAAAAAAAAAAAAAAAAAAAAAAAAACTGGTGATTTCTAAATCTGTATGTGCAGCCTGGACCAATATGAACTCAGCTATCTGGCTGCTATCCCAACAGTTCCATTGGGATGACAAATTGGCATCTCATACTTTATATGTCTGCAATTCAACTGCCAATGCCTCTCTCCTTCCCAACCTGTTTCTTCTTGTCTTCTCCATCTCAGTAAAGAATAACTTCATCCTTCCAACTGCTTATACCAAAATCTTGGATTTGCCCATGACCCTTGCCTTTTTCTCCAGTCCTCCTTCCAATGAGACAGTCTCTTTGGCTCTCCCTTTAATTTATATACAGAATTCTGATATTTTCTAACTATATCTACTGCTATCTTCCTGATTTAACAACCATAATTTCTCACTTGAATGATTGCAATAGTCTCCTAACTGTTCTCTTTCCTATGCTGACATCCATTTGCCATCCAGTAGTCAAAATGATTCTTTTGAAACATGTCAGATCACAGCATCTTCCAGTGGTTTCCTATAACATGGGCATACCACTCAGAGCAAAAGAAAATTTTATTACAATGGCTTACAACACGTTTTGATATCTGGTCCTTTGTGATCTCCCAGATACCATGTCCTACAATTTTCCCCTATGCTTCCTAAACGTTAGCCCTACCGACCTCCTTCCCCTTCCTCAAACCTGCCAAGCACACCTCCACATCATGGCCCAACCTTACATATTCTTCCTTCTGCCTGACACTTTCGTTCTCCAGTAACCACTGGAGATTACTGGAGATTTCTCTCTCCTGATTGTGGTCAAATATTGCTTATTTGATAAGCCTTCTTTTTTTATCTTATTGCTTATTAGATAAAAGCCTTCTTTTATCACCGTAAATAAAATTCCCCCTCCCCTATTCCTTTTCTTCCTGATCTTGCCTTATTTTTCTCTTCGTTTATCATTTATATTTTATATTTACTCTTGTTTATTTACCATCTGCCTCCTAAGCAATAAACTTGAGTTGTGAACCCCAGGCCATCGTGAGGGGCCCTGTTGTGTTCTAGTGGCCAGCACAAAGCAAGTGCTTATTATGTATTTGTTAAATTAGTTGATATGAGATCATTCTGTATCTTGGTTTCCTGACTTTGGCCTGAAAAATGCTATTGTTTTATTAAAACGCTGCACGCAGTGCTCACCAAGAAACCCCAGATTATCTTTTCCCTTCACATTCAGCTACTTCTAGTTTGCCGTTGGGTTTAGTGATTTACCCTGCGTGTCATTTCCCAAATGCTTTTCCACTTGACGTTTTTTTTTTTTTTTTTTTTTGTAAAGCAAGAAAACAAGCACATAAGCAAATAGAAAATACTCATAATGAATTTTATCAGAGTGAGGTAAATAAAAATTGAGAAATATTTGTGGAGTAACAATGGCTTTTGGTGATGTTTAAAATGGCTGGAGTTTTGGCCAAGTTTGGGAGATCTGGAGGGGATGCTACACACGTACTGCAATAGAGTAGAAGCCTTGAGGAGGAGACCACATTTGCAGGAATAAGTTGGAATTCATCCAGAGTGGGTTGTCAGAATTCTTTGCAGGCATTCCAATTGATTTAAAATGTTGCAGTTAGCACTAAAACCCATTGTTTATCTATTTCAGCCTTCTCATCGGAGTGCCATCTACTCGTTAAAAGGCACACTTTGTATAAAGCTCATGATCATTCTGCCCCTGGCCTGAGGATTTGGTCCTATTACCCCTTTGCTGGGAAGGGGTCCTTTCCTCTGTGGCAGTTGGAGAGATGGCAACCTCAGCCCAGATCACAGATGGTGATTGAAAACGATGTGATTCAACCTTCTTAGGTGACCTTGACTAGGCTGCTCACAGGTCTCTCCGTGCTCCATAAATTACAGGTAATTACGCAGAAATAGGAGATCAGCTCGTTCCCTTGCGTTATATGTGAAGTGCAACTGATTTCACTTAAGGCTGAGCAGCCGTACAGTATATTAATATCAGCTTAATTTGTGGTAATTGAGGTAGCAATAAAGAATTATCCCTGGAATATTTTATTCCCATGATCATCTGAGTGTTTAAACTATGGAAGTGGTTTTTTTTGGTCATAGTATAAAATGTCCCATTCTCTCCCATCAGGAACTTAGTGTAATTAGTGTCTGGCAGACAACACTGTGTTCAGTCATTTCCCCTGTCCCTTGGATGCATTTTTATTAACCAAACCATCAAGTAACCTTATTTATTATTCTAGATAGAAGCATTTTGATCTCATTAACATGGATAATTTTCTCCAAACTTATGTAGTCATGCTGCAGCCAAAGCTCCCTTTATGACAATTAAAATATACTATGTTTTTCTTCTGGTGCCCTACTATACAATTAAGGTACCATTCAAATCAGTACATTTATTAGTGTATTAACACACTAATTGGATTACAAACACATCCTCTTATTTATGAAATGTTTATGATTTAATTGACTTGTTTAAACTAATTTTCATCTCCCTTTGCAATTATAACTCGTTGTTAATTGAACTTATTTACACATGGAATACTGATACTGCATTCCCTTGTACCAAGGAAATACATCTAAAGGTCTCATCAGAGGGTTAGGTTTTGGCTTTATTCATTGGGCACCTGAAACTGCTACTAGAGATAATAATCATCATGTAATATTCATTTGCTGAAATATGTAAGAATTAATTGCAGTAACTTGTAGGACAAATAAGTATGATTCCATTAGTCTATAATTATTCACTTATTCATGCACACTCTATGTGGAAGAGCTATTGCTTAAAAAACAGTCATTTCCTCCCTCCCTATTTAGGTAGGGGTCTGTAACTGCAGTGGCCAGGTCCAATGTCACAGAGATAATGGACATAGTGACATGTTTTAGAATGCTGTTATTTTGTGCTGCTGTTTCCAAGTCTGGAATGCTCTCTGAATTAAAGATTTTTCAAGGAGACAAAGAGACATGCACGTTTATGGGAAGTAACGTCAAATGCATTATAATGTGCGATGATAGTGATTTACATCCTTGGGGTAAAAATCATGACTTGAGTTTAAAACCATATTGTCTTGGAAAAAGGTAGCTAAGACATAAACAGAATTGTCTGTGGTGATTTTGAGGACCTTTGGTACTATGGTTTTCCAACTTGCAACTTTGAATTTCCTCTTTGTCATTACTGTTGTTATAAGATATAAGCCACATGCGGAAAAGTACATAAAACAAAGATGAATACCTGTGTGACCACTTCCCAGGTTAAGGAATTGATTGTCACCAGCATACCAGAACCCCTCTTCCCGTCCCTTCCAATGTTTCTCAAAGGTCACCATCATCCTGACTTGTAGGGGAATTACTGCTCTGCTTTGCCTTTTAAGTTTATACCTAAGTATCTATTCCTGAATATAAAATTTCCAACTTTATATGGACAGTCACACACCACATTCTTTTGTGTCTGGATTCTTTGGCTCAATAATATGTTTGTGAGTATATATGTTCAATATACAAGTTGTTATGTGTAGCTGTAGTTAGCTTATTTTTATTGCTGTATACTATTGCATTATATGAACATAGCACAAATGATATATCTATTCCATTGTCGATCAACATTCTGGTTGTTTTCAGGTGAGAGCTATGACATACATATAATGCTGAATTTGGGTATGTACTTTGGAGTGAAATTGGTAGGTCAGAGTCATGCAATTTACTTCCTAAAAGTAGCTTATGAGAATTTCCATTGTTCCACATTCTTGTTAACCCTTATATTGTCAGTCTTTTTAGCTGGTGCAATAGTATTTAGTTCTGATTTTAATTTACATTTTCCTGATGACTAATGAGGTGCAACACCTTTTCATATTTATATTAGCTGTTTAGATGTAAGTTTCCAATTATTCAGTATTTTTATTTATTGAAGTCTCTTTTGGGCTTTCTGCCCAAGGCTTCTCAGATCTTCCCTCTATTCCCATGGAGTGCCTGCCCCACCTTGCTGGACCATGTCCTGAGGTTTCTATACCCTTAACATATTTTCACCCATAACTATATGAGTACTTCTCCTCTCTCAAGTATTTTTCCCAACCTGCACTTCTAAATCCATCTGGATTTGGAGCCTGGGGAAGCCTTCTCTTTAAGAGCAGTTGGAATTCTATAATGCAACATATCTGCTTTAAAATAAATAATGCCTGTGGTTACTTACCCTGTGAAGATTTTTACCTTTGTTTCCTGAGTTTTCAACAAAATTCCTATTGGCCTCTCAATAATTCTTAGAAAGAATTAACAGAGTTATATATAAAGTATATATAATTGTTATCGCCCATGTTTGGCAGGCATATAGTGATGTAATACTCACACCTTCATTGCGAACAGTCTGTTCATGATAATTTAGGTATTCTCTGAGACATAATACATGTTTTTCTCTACCATCCTTTTATTTCCTTCTGCTTTCTTACAAACAGATTTGTTATCATCCATGTTTTTACTGTGTTCAAGGCAATCTAGCCTTTTTCTATCATGACCCCCCAATTTCTTCCATCCTTTTTCCATTTCCTAGTTACAAAACCATTTTCACATTTTTACATGTTTGTTATAGCATCATCTCACTTCCAGGTACCAGTATCTGTATTGTTTTCTTTTGCTGTTCTAACAGATTACCACAAATGTAGTGGCTTAAATTAGTACCTTATGGTTCTGAAGATAAGAAATCTTAAAAGGATCTCACTGGTAAAATCAAGGTGTTGGCAGGGCTGCATTGTTTTCTGGAGACTTTAGGGGAGAATCTGTTTTCTTGCTTTTCCCATGGAGATTCTACAGACCACCTGCTTTCCTCAGCTCATGGCCCCTTCCTTTCTCACATCCCTCTGACACTCAATTTCCTGGCTTTCTTTTTCTCTTACAAGGACCCTTGTGATTACATTCAGATAATCCAGGATAATCTCTCCATCTCAAGGTCTTGGTAATTGGCAACCTTAATTCTATGTGCAGCCCTTAATACCCTTGACTTGTAACATAAAATATTCCCAGGTTCTAGGGACTAGGACGTGGACATCTTTATTCTATCACAATTTTCATACAGAGAAAGGGTTAGAAAACATCGTGAATCTCAAATGCCTTTTACTTTATGAAATCTTTGTCTTGCCTAAACTGATGTCCTTGAATTTGTTTATAACTTTGCTTTCCAAGCAGAGAATTGACCTGAATATCATAAAACATTGTGGATAAAAACTTTCACAGAGTAAAAAAATTCATGGGAGAAAAAGTGAGAGTATGATAATAGTCAAAATAGATAATTTCGAATCTGAAGTTGGCATAGTTTGTTTGGGAAGTCCCTTTTACTCTCAGGCAGATCTTACAGCTTGAAACACATCTGTTACACTGCAGACATATTTATCATTTTCACCACTTCATTCGATTTGCGTTATAAGGAATTCATTTGGAGATGCTGGAGAATACTTCTCAAATGCATGCTGTTGATTAAACAGGGCAGAGTAGCTGTGGACCAGAATTGGTAAAGAGTTATAGAGGGAGAAGGCAATGGGAGTTGATGTGAGTAATGGTGTCTATCCATGCCTTGAAAAATCCTCTTTAAATTACACTTGTGGGTGGATGGGAGAGTGCCTTCTCTTGAAGCCACCATCAATCCTCTGTCCACGTTGCCGTTCTCTTTAATACATCAGCCTCTTCCCTTCTAGCACACTTGCTCTTCTGCTGTCTGGAGGTAAGACGCTGTAGTCTTCACAGTGACAGAAGGACGTGAGGGCCATTGATTCAAGAGTGAAATCAAAGGACAGAATATTTAGCCTCAAATCCTCTAGAAAATTTAAGTCAACCTCCTAGGGTGAAGGTTTTCTCAATAGAAGGTGTATGAAATTGAGTTGAATTGAAATTTTGGCTGATTCTTTTTTAAAGGAAAGGAGAGTCCACTGATAAGTCATCTTCCTTTGCTACTTCTTAGAGCATATTCTCATGCTTCTAGCTATTGTTCAGGAGTCATTTTTAATGGCAACATTTACAATGTAGTCCTGTAGTAGAAGCAATACAACTAGTAGTTAGGAGCACAGTTTGAGTGATACAGACTTATTCAGATCCCAGCTCTACCACTAGAGAGCTGTGTGGCCTTAGGCAAATTGATAAATTTTCTTATCTATAAAATGGGAATAATCATATCTAACACGTTGGGTGGTTATTATGATTAAATGTGGGATGATACACGTAAAGCATTTACTGAAGAGCTTCTGTATAGTATTTTGATAGTATCATTATCATCATCTTCCTCCTTCAGGCTTCTTCAGTTCTTTCAGGAGCCACAAAATTAATGTAACTGTGTTGGAAGCTGACTGTAAGAGCTGGTGTGTGTGGAGACTGTAACAAATTGGTGACAAAGGAACTTAAGTTAAAAATTACTTAACAACACTTGGTGCACCAAATAAAATATGACTGTGGAAACAACCTTGACATTCAGGCAGACAGTTAACTGCCTTCATCAGAGATCTTTCATCACCAATGACCACACTGTAGGGGAGACTTAGGCTGTGGACATACTAGGAATTCAGAGACTGATTCTACTGCTATGGGAACCACCTTTTCATTAGGGTCATTTCAGCTGACCCTAAACTATGAAATAAAAATATCTGTATCTATGCTATAAGAATGCTGTGAGGATTAGCAGTAATGTCTGTAAAATATCTAGCAAGGGCTTGGAAACTATAGGTACGTAATAGATGATAGGACTGTATTGTCTCAAAAACAAACGTTCAACAGATTCTCAACTTCGACTGTACCTATTAGAGTTATTTTAGTCTTTCTAGAATGCCCTGTCTCTGTCCCCTCCGTGGTGAATGTGATTCTTATTTCTTTATTCTATCACAAAACCCCACATAATCAGCTGTATCCAGGTTTAATAGGGCACAGGGGAAAGGGGAAAGATTCCATTGTCCAGTTACATGAATACAAAAATCTTTTCGTGCTATGTCAAGAGTAAAAATCTTAGCATGTATTGTCTCACAGAACCAATTTTATACATTATGGTCAGATTTTGTAAAATAGTATTCATACTTTTATGTGGGTACACTATGCTTTTGTGGGTACTCATTGGGCTGTAAACACTGTTTCTAGGGGAAATCACCCCAACCAAGCAGATTATACTTGAGGTGCAACCTAATAGAGTGGTAAAAAGTGTAGGTTCAGGAGTCAGAGAGCCTTTCATTAAAATCCTGGGTTGACCACGTAGTGGCTAAGTGACAGAGTGAGTTTCTTAATCTCTCTGTCCTTCAGTTTCTCCATCTGTAAATGGGGTTGGCATAAATACCTCCCTCATGCAGTATTTGGAGGAATAAATGAAATAATGTATGTCACACTTCATAAGCACATAGTAAGATATCAAGTATTAGCTGTTTAATATCACTATTGTTATTGTAGGTTATGTTTAAACACTCTTTTTGGAGTTTGCCAATGTTTATATTTATATTCTTGGAAATGAGAGGGCAATTGAGAGAGGCCATTTGAGATACAAAACACAATTTCCTAAACGAATATGTTATTTTATGCATTCACCCAGCAGTTGAGAACCTTATGATGAAAATATCTGATGGTCTTATATTTAATTATTGTTGTTCCCAACTTTAACCCTGAATAATGCCAAAAGCAGACATGTAAGAGAGACATCAGAAATGAAAACCTAATAGTGATCTTAGAACAGTGATAAATATTTTGTTATCTTGTTATAGTGGAGTTTATTTTAAAATATATATATTTTGGGATCTAATATAGTGTGGCCTTTTCCTAATACTTTAAACAAAATGTATGTAAGAAAATATAATGCTTTCTATTATATTGTAATTGATTCTCCTATATCTTTACATGTACAGACACACTATTGTGTTTTCTCAGCCCTTGTATCTTTCATTAAATGAAATAACATGGACATAATATTAAATAAAAGAACAAGGGTAAAAATAACGCAGCAGTTTGTGTCTGTGGCATTTTCTATTACTTATCCTGGGAGGCACTAAAGCGTGGCTTTTGTTGATTCACAGTAGGAAATAAAAGTTAAAGCAGTTGACTATGTAATCTGTCTTTCCATACACAAATTAAATCTCTCTCTCAGTGTTTACATGGTGCTTATTGCAGAATATAGAGAAATATGCCTTAGTACATCATCTAAGCAATTTTTCACTTGATATTTAGCAAGATGTTAGATGCATTTTATAGACTGAAAATAGTAATAATACTTAGATAACCAGCAGTGCACATCCAGTTTTATTCTAAAGGTTATGGGATAAATTATAATGTATATAGGGAAGATCCTATATAAACTGTATTAACTATATTTTCTTATTTTCTGTATTCTTCTCTTATGGCAGATGGGGCCTCACTGATAGGGGTGGAGGGTGAGGGAGAAGGAGGGGGAAAGAGACTGCCCCATTCCTAGAGATAAGGAATACTTGCCTGGCAGTGTCCCTTTGATATGCAAAGCAACCAATCCTGAGTACTACCCCCTTCTGCATCCTTTTGTCAGGCTCCTGCAGTCTGGGACACAATCCTCTTGCCCTGAATCACCCCAATTCCAGGTACTAGAAGACTAGAAACAACCTTACAGCCCACAGTCCACTGAAGTTACTCAGACCATCCAGTCCTAAGCCTACTCAGCTGCTTACATTGCCTTGCTCATACCCTCATGAAAACCACAATAAAGGTTTTGACCCACCTTCTCCTCCTTTCTCCTCACTCCTTTTACCTCCTGATTGCCCCTGGTGTTTCTCTTTGTGGCCCTGCATGGTATGCCCCCTGCTCTTAGGAACTGTGGGTAACAAACTGTCTTTTCAATGACAATCATCTCCTGATCTATTGACCTGAATAAAAACAAAATCCAAGGTTCACATAAATCTAGGACATTTTTATAATTAAGATTAGCTTTGGTATCTACAGAATGACAGAAGAAAACATTTTTTCCCCCAAGGCATGGTTGGGAGAGAAAACAGTAATGAAAGAGACTGTCTTTTTCCCTTCATTCATTCATTCATTCATTCATTCATTCATTCTTTCTTTCTCCCAACAACTTTTGATTATCTTTATGTGTTAGATATAACTTTAAGCATGGGGATACAGCTTTGGGGGAAATAAACCTCTCAGGGAGCCCAATCCAGTGAGAGAACGACAGAAACAACGTTGAGTTTAATCTAGGGTACTAAGCACAAGGATAGAGGCACGTCCAAGAGAGTGGCCAAGTAACCACTGAAGTGAGACAACAGGCTGAAAATAATGAAGGCAAGAAATATTTCCAAGAGAAAATGATATTCAATTGAGATTTCCTTTTCCTTATTCTTCTTTAAAAGTACTGTTTGTTGAGCTAAAATGTACATATGATAAAATATAACTTTTAAAAGTGTTCAGTTCCGTGACTTGACAAATGTATACAGTTATATAACCACCAGCACAATCAAGGTATAACATTTCCATCACCACAAAATTGTTCCCTTTTGTCTCTCTGCAGTCAGGCTTCTGCTCTTAACCCCTAGTCGCTGGAAATCACTGATCTGTTTTCTGACCCAGTAGTTTTGCCTTTCTCAGAATGTCACATGAATGAATGTATACAAATGCGTGTGTGTGTATTTTTCCACCTTTATTCTGTTCCTTGATTTATGTGTCTGTCTTGTACCATACTGTTTTGATTACTGTTGCTTTCTGGGATGTCTGGAAATGTAGTCTTATAAATTCTACAACTCTGGTCTTCATTTTCAAAATTGTTTGGGGTTTTAAAATTTCCTTTGTCTTTCCCTATTAATTTTAGAATCAGCTCCTCAATTTCTACAAAGATTCTCCTGATATTTTTTTTTTTTTTTTTTTTTTTGCGATACGCGGGCCTCTCACTGCTGTGGCCTCTCCCGTTGTGGAGCACAGGCTCCGGACGCGCAGGCTCAGCGGCCATGGCTCACGGGCCCAGCCGCTGCCGCGGCATGTGGGATCCTCCCGGACCCGGGGCACGAACCCATGTCCCCTGCATCGGCAGGCGGACTCTCAACCACTGCGCCACCAGGGAAGCCCCTCTCCTGATATTTTGAATGAGTTTGCAATAGGCCAACTTTAGAAGCATTGGCATCTTCCTAATAATGAATTTTCTAAACCACAGTCATGATTTCTTATGTATTTATTTAGGTCTTTAAAATTTGTTCTCAGCAGTGCTTTGTAGATTTTGGTCTACAGCTCTTGCACGTATCCTGTTTAATCTATCCCTAAGTGTTTTATGTTTGATGCTGTTATATATGGTATTATTTCTTTAATTCCAATTTCCAGCTGTTTGTTGGAAAAGTACACCTGTTAAGCTTTAATAGATCTCCACTCTGACCTTCCAGCTTCTGCCATGCAGTAGAGGTTTTGTTTTTATTACATGGTTAAATATGGGAAACAAAGCAAAATAAGATGAAATACTCAGCTATGATCTGTTTATATTTTTTTATCCTTTTCATTTACCTGGGAACAATTACCTCCCAAGAATAGTTAGGGACTACTAACTCATTTCTTGGTACCAATGGAAGAAATGTTCATTGCTCTCCCTACTTGGTGTGCCAGATGGTTGTGCTGTGGCTGGTGAGGTGCGTGAAGTTTCCAGATCACTAGTTGGAGGAATCAGTGGTAACGTGGACAGTTATTGGTTAAGTATATGTGAAATATATTCAGGAAAGAGAGGCCGAGAATATTGAGAGTATTCTGAATATTATTGTTACAGTAATACTGATGTTTATTATATAGACATATATATAACTATGTTTTTATATGTATTTTTTAATTTTTGAATAAATCCTTTTGGGTGCAATGAGCTCAAAAACTGGAAGTGCATACTTAAAAAAAATTAAGTACTAAATTTGTTTTTCAAAAAAGTTGGTAAAGAACATTTAGCTTATGCTAAATATTTGTTGACAGTTACTACCCACCATGGGGACCACAGTGATATTCGTGACTAAATAGGAAAGAGAAGACAAATATGCTAAGGGAGGATCAGAATTTACTTCAAGTTGGCTTGTTCAATTAAAACATTGTGACCGGTTTTCCATAAAACTGCGTCCTAGTTTTAATTTTTGTTATGTTCCCATTGCATGTATGAACTACAGTTAATGTAATCTCTTTCCTAATTGGGGGAACTTGAATTGATTCAGTTATTTACTGTTATAAACATTATGTAATGACTATCTTGTAGTTAAATTTTGCACATCTTCCTAATTCATTTTCTCTAATTTCTAGAAGTGGAATTTATGAAACAAAGAATATCAGTATATCTATACTTGATTTTTTATTGCTGAGTAGTATTCCATTGTGTGGCTAAGCCACAGTTGGTTTATCCATTGTCGTCTTCATGGACATTTGGGTTGTTGTAGTATTTGGCTATTATGAATAAGGTTGCTGTAAACGTTCTTGTACAAGTTTTTGGGTAGACATATGGTTTTATTTCTCTTGAGTAGATACCCAGGACTAGACATGCTGGGTCATAAGCTAGATCTATGTTTTATTTTTCAAAAAATGTCAGCAGTCCTCCGAAGTGGTTGCATCTTTCACATTCTTAACAACCAAGAGAGAACATGGTTCCGCATCCTCACCAGCATTCTGTTTTTAGCCAGCTATCATGTTTGAAGTAGTATCTCAATGTGTTTTTTAATTTGTTTTTCCTTGGTGACTAATAATGTTGAGTACATTTTCTTGTTTTCCTTAGACGATTAAATGTGTTTTGTTGTCAACTATCTACGTCTTGTATTCATTTTATAAATTAGGAATTTTAGGGTATTTTTGTTGGTAATTTATAGTTCTTTCTTCTGCATACAAGTTCTTTGTCAGGTATATGTGCTGCAGATCTTTTTTCCAAGTCTGTGGTTGTTTATTCGTTTCTTACTTGGGGTCTTTTGATGGGCGAACATTTTATTGAAGTTCACTTTATCACTTTTTTGGGTGTTACTTGTGCTTTTAAGTCCTGTCCAAGCCTATCCCACGATTCCCACAATCACAGAAATATTATTTTATGTTCTTTTCTAAAGGCTTTTTGTTTTTAATGATTATATTTTGGTTCTGCGATCCATCAGATTTTCCATATGAATGGATAAAGTAGTTGAACTCGAAAATTTCTGCTCAGATTTTCAGATTCTTAGCCTCTTGGTTGAGGTGATTGGCAAATGCTGATAGAGATGACTGGATAAATAACCCTGAATGTTGGACTCTGGATAAAAAATTTTATCCACATTCCTAGTTGTTCTCAGGAGGAGGCTTTTTCCAAAGCAAGAGAGTCCAGTAGGGTCAGAAAGGAGGTTATTCCCCTTGTTTTCAATTTCTCAGTTTTCCCATATACCCAGAGATTGTTCTCTGTTTGTTTACATTGATGTTTGTCAGGAATATAGATTTAAACTCAATTCTGTTAGTTTTTTTGAGTGTGTGTGTATATATATATATATATATATATATATATATATATATATATACATATATGTGTGTGTGTGTGTGTGTGTGTATTTCAGAAAAAAGAAATAAAAAAAAATAGGGAGAGAAGAATTCTCTGTAATTTTGTTTTCCCAGCTGGAAGCTTGGTGAAGAATAGGGAAGGTCCTGTGGCTGGCTGGATGTGTCTGTGGGGGAGTGATCCTTTAAAGAGAAAGGGATTTTTTTTTAAAACTTTTAATTTTATATTGGAGTAGGGTTGATTAACAATGTTGTGATAGTTTCCGGTGTACAGCAAAGGGATTCAGTTATACATGTATATGTGTATGTATATCCATATACATGTGTCTAATTGTTTTCAGATCCTGAGAAAGGGATTCTATTTTGTGGTTTGCTGAAATCAGCTGGGACTAACTCCTTTTGCCAGCAGCAGCCCCCATATTACTCAGTTTATTATTTGTAACAGGTGCCAGTTATCATCCTCACAGTGGGACTTCTGATACATGGCCTGGAGTGCATGATAAACACTCTAGAAGCTTCAGGAAGTGTTCCACTTATCTGTGGCTACCTAACAAATGACCCCGAACTTTGTTAGTTTAAAACAACGGACACTTTATTACATCTTATGATTTTCTGAGTTGAGGATTTAGGCAGGGCTTGGCTGGGTGATTCTTCCATGTGGTATGGATGGCGGTCACCTCACAGTATTCAGCTGGTAGAGGGCTGCTCTTGGCCCTCCAGGATGGCTTCACTGTCATTCAAGTGCCTTGGTGGGGATGGTTGGAAGGCTGGACTCAGCTGGAACTGTCAACCAGATTGCTCATAGAGGTCTCTCCATGATGGCAGCCTTGCAGCGGTCAGACTTCCAATGAATAAGGCAGAAGGTTCATAACCTTTTATGAGCTACCCTCTAGAAGTCATTCAGCATCACTTCTGGTATATCTTATTAGTTGAAGCATCTACTAATTTACCTCACTTCAAGGGTGGGGTATGTAAGCTCCACTTTTTGATGAAAGAAGTATCAAAGATTTTGTATCCACTTTCAAAACTACCACAGTCTGCCTTCAAACTGGCTTGAGATCCAGGATCTCATTTAAATCATGTCTGGGAGCAGATGAACCTCTTTGAGTTCAGTTACTTGGGCACAATTCTTGTTCTGAAGAATTGTGAACGTAAGGAATAATGTCTTGTCTCCCTCCCACCCTCAAGACACATACAGGCAAGATACCGTGATGGGAGCTAGCCACATTAGACACTCCTGTTCAGTAAAGGAGGGGTATGGGAGGTATATGGCAGTCACTAGTAGAGCACTTCTGAAATTCAGCTGTGTACATATTGTCAGTTTCATGAATGGGGCTCAGTCTTGCTCTCTGTGAATGATTCCATGCAACTCTTGGTTCTGCCTTCTGAGTAGTACTTTCCCTAAAACATAGCCAGTATTGCAGCTAAGTAACTTTCTTCATCTGTTCTCTGCCTATAGATTTTCACATTTTTATGAGTCTTAGAAGCACTGTTGTCTTGTTGACAATCAATGTAAGGCATGCTATTAGTGTTCCTTAGAAGCTTCTCTGTATAAGTGAAAGGGTGTTTGAGGTACTGACTTAAATCTTTCTCACATCTTAAGGAAGGATTTTACAGCCAAAACCTTGGATTCTTTGTTTTATTTGCAATGCTCTGAATTTGATCTTCTCCCTAAGGCTAAATCTTTTAGAACATTGGGTTGCTTATAAAGACTCTTCTGGACCCTTTACATTTCCTTCCAATTCTGTTCAAAAACTGAAGAGTTCATTCTTTGATCAGTTGCTTCCCCCTTTCATTGTATTTTAGGCATTGAGGATAGGACAGATGGTATCTCCAACACTGTCCAGAAATCCCCTTAGTAAGTCATTGAATTCATTAAGTATATGTCCTATTTTCCATGTTAGCCCAGTGGACAGTGTTGCCAAACTTTTTGCTATTGCATAACAAGAATTTCTTTTCCTCCAACCTCCAAAATGTTTTGTCTCACTTAAGCCCTTTGACAGCTAGCTTGAGTCCTATCATGCTTTTATTCATTGCTTGTTTCCCAGATCCACACCACATGTTGTAACTTTAGTGTTACCATTTCTGTTATCAAATTCTGTACCTGCATACCAAACTGCCCTAAAACATAGGGACCTAAGCCACCAGCCTTTTAATTATTTCTCTTAAATTTCTGTGTCAGGCATTCAGGCAAGGCATGACTTGATTTTTCTTTTGATCAAGGGGATGTTGATGGAGGTCATTCCATGACTTTCTGCTAGTAAAAGAGCTGGTTGGGCATACAGTCTTCAGTTACACGTCTGGCACCTTGGCATGGATGCCTGGAAGCAAGACTTAGCTGGGAGTGTTGACCAGAGTGCCTACATATGGCTCCCCCAACATGGGCTGTTCAGAGCAGTAAGGCATTTTACATGGAGGCCCAGGGCTCCCTTAGAGAGTATTCCATTGTACAGAGCACAGGCTGCATGATGTTAGCCATTGAAAAAAATTTTGAAAGTCGCAGTTACATTTGCTGTGCTCTGTTAGTCAGAGCACAAAATGAGATTTCATAGATTCCCACATTTTAATGCTGCCATGTAAAAAACCTGCTCTTATTTCAATAGGATTAATTCTTTTTTTTTCCCCCTCTTCCTGATCTCATTTGCTTCTCTGAATATGAGGTCTGAGAATAGTTCTGCTGGGGGCTCCTTCACTTACTCCCCATCCTGGCATTTCCTTTGTGTAATGGAAATTCCAGTCTCTAGTCCTTCCTTCCAGTATTCATAGAATTGCCTGAAAATATCTAGCACTTGTATGGAACAGTTAAAAAAATTTTTTTCCAGTTGTAATAGAGATTTGTTCTACCATATTTCTTAACTGATTTTAAGGAAATTTAAAGGTAAGGAGTGTGGACATCTATCCATAGGCTCATGTTTTCATTTGGAACATGAAGAATCAACAAAGTTTTAAACCATGTTTAGAATTAAAGAGGTAAATTAATTTTTAAAGACATTAAATTCAAGGTACCTAAGGGATACTCACAGGAAGGTCTCTAATTGCTGTTTAGAATCATGAACAGAATTATTTATTGAAACCCAAGCTTTAGCATAATACTAAGCTCAGCTAGTTTTTGTAAATGAAGCGATGCTCGTTTCCTTTCTTCTAATCTCTTCCTTAGTTTCAGAAACGTAAATGAGCTTCAAGGAGAGGATACAAGTCTTCTACTTCAACTAGTTCACACTCTAGTAGAATATAATTAAACCAGTGTCTTAGGAATCATTATTATAAGTTACATAAGAACCTTAAGAGTCTCTAGGAAACTGGAATGTTCATTTGTTTTAAAAATTGTTATTAAGGAATAATATCCCAATTCATGGGAGGAGAGAGAGAAATAATAGTAATCACCATGGAAATTGAGCCTAGACTTCCTTTAATTGTTTGTTTTACTCATTCATTTGCTGATTTATTTATTTGTGCATCATTCTATCCATGTGACCATCCAGTTATTGAAATTTTGAATTCTTCCCTTCTTTAGGGGTCTTGATGATAAACAACAGAAATCATGAGTGACTAATTTAAGCAGAAAATTGATTTATTTGTAGAAAACTGTGCAGTTCCTAGAGTCAAAGACCTGGACTGAGAATGCAAAGCAAATGACAGCACAGACCTTGGTAAGGTAGGTGCCAGAGCTTGTCCGTGGTCTTTTTATGATATAATTGTCAATACTGGACTCCTGATAGCACAGATGCCACTGAGAATAATCTCTGTCTCACATGCTTTTGTTTTCATTCCCGTGGCTTCAGAGTCCTGGGCAAGGGTGTCCAGTTGGCCAATCCTAGGTCTCATGCTCAAGGCCTAATTTCTAGGTATCAGAAAATGAGAATTTCTGGTACCATATGGCTTCTGTCAGCCCTGATTACTACCAATACTCATGCACTGGAGTTTTCACCAGAAGTCAGAGGGTTTTTGGATGCTGGATTACTAAACAACAAATGGCAGATGTTAACTCTGGCCACTCATTTGTCAGATTCTGTATGGATTGCTAGAGATGCAGTAGTGACCAATAAATGTTCCCTGCTCTAAAGAATCTCCCAGTATGATAATAAAGATGTGACAGATTAGTGATTTATCTTAGAGCACAGGGCATAGCTTCCGGACCAATTAGAGGGAGTGCTGGCCTGGCCTAGTTTTTGGGAGGCAGTCCAGCAAGTAAGATGAAGCTTCTTGGAGCACCTAAGCTCAGAATGAGAGGATGAATAGAAGTTAGCCAATCTTGCGGGGGTCGAAGAGAGGTGCTCCATGCGGTATTTAAGCTGCTCTGTGTGCAAGTGCCCTTTATTCTGGCACTCTACACTTTGGGGAAGAAATTACAGGGACACGCAGTCCAGAAGGCCTTGACCAGATTAGGGAACGATAGATACTCTTCTGCATTCTTCTTTGAATTACATTTGATCGCATACGTTTCTCACCCCTGAGCCCATACACACGCTTGGTAAAGCCTGTCACTGTGTCATAAGCTTGATGTGCATTATCTCCTTTACTTCACCAACCCCATCAAGTAGATATTACCTCCATTTTACAAGAGTTGAAACAGACACACGTGAAGGTTCAGCTGTTTTCCCAGGGTTACTTGGCTAACAGTAATTCCGTCAGAAATTGAATCCAAGGTATTTTCACTCTAAAGCTAATTCTCTCACCTCGGGCTGGATTCCTATTGTTTTATTCCCATTATAGTGCTTTAGATCCATAGATGCTCTTATTTCTTTGCTTGTGGAGTGTATTTAGTACTTGGAGGCTCTGCTCTATGGATGATAGGAACTGGCCACCTTTCCTTTATGCCTGCCATCTGCAGGATATACGTACATGAAAGGCCCATCTTATGTCACTCATTCCTTGTTTCAAGTGACTCTTGACTGGGTCCCACAGTGCTCACTGACTTAGTCAATTCTGTTGGACTTTTGACAGAGATTTTCCTATTAGTTGGTAAAACACACTCCAGACATTCCAGTTTTGCTTTTTCAAAATGAAGGAGGGAAAGTAAGGAGTTAGTTCAGAATGGAAAGACTCTCCTTCCATTCAGTAGAAGGGGGAACCAGAAGGAGTGTGGGGAAAGGGACAGACATGAGGCAGGTGGCAGGCGTGCTTGCCCCTTGAAAGAGGGGTAGACAGAGGGTATAGTTTCTGGTTCTAATTCCTAATTTTGTGTTCTTATGAGGAAAGATGAACGTTGTGTCTTTAGTTTTGTGACCTACTCTTTTAACTTTTATACACACACATACACACACATTGTTGGGAGGTGGAGTGGGCTTTTGTTTGCTAAAAAAACCCCAGTGAATTCTAAACACCTGATTAAAAAATGAAACCTGCATTTGGCATCACAAAGGACCATAAAAAGGTTTCATTGAATTTCTCTTTAAAAACTTCAGTACACAGGTGAGTGTATAGACTGGCAATTCTATACTTAGTTTCTATTGGCAGTTGTTCTACAAGAGGAATTGATTCCATGGCTCCTAAAACCTTTCTTAATATTCACTTGAAGAGAAAATCCAGCAGAATCACACTTCTTTTTTTTTTTTGATGGTTGAGGCATACTAGATGAACATTCTTTCGTCAAATACTCATGTTTAAAAAGTGGATCTGGCACATAAGTTAAATATGTATGGAGAGAAAAAAAGAGAAAGGGGGACAAAAAAATTACAACATTTTAAAATTGTAATTGAAGAATAAGTCAATTTATATTATGATCAGAGATTAGTTTAAAAAATGAACTCAAAACTAGTTCACCCTTAAGTAATTACAGTATTTCGAAGAGAAAGAACATCCAGTTCTGATAAATTACCTTAGGCTCAAGATCCATATTCTTTATTTGTACCTGATCTTCAGTGTCTAAAACAATCATGTTCCCATATTACTCAGTTTTTTCAACAGACATCTCAATATATAACTGGAGATTTCCTTTTCCATTTCATAATATCTCATTATGTTTTCTGTAGGAGTTTTCTTAGTAGTCTGATTTATTGATGAAGTAGTTTTGCTGATTACCAAAATTGCCAGTAGTATTTTTTGCTCCCATTTCAAGTAAATAAACCCTTAAAAAATTATTCTGAATCTGGACTGAGAAAGCTGAGGAAAAATCTGCAGTTACTATTTTATGCTTGTTTTGTATCACACATTGTAGAGTGCTAAGAGAAGAGCAAATGCTTTAATTAAAAGGAACAATTTTCTTAGGAAAAACAATTGCTGTGTTTGCTAACCGAAGTGAATGTGTTGCATAGCCAAACTGGGGCTTTAATATACGCCAGCTTTTTAAACATCAGCTGAACCAGTGGTACTTGTGACTGTATATTTATTCAGTGTAATTGATAAAAATGTTTAATTAAATATTATGAAGGGTAATTCTCTAACTTTTCTTACCAGATAAATTGAAACCACGAGCTTCTGAGATTATTCTTGTATAATTAAACAAAAACACCCAAAGAACAGAAAAGCCATTCTGCCAAAGTTCAAGATAGTTTTAAACCACTTTTTTTTAATATTAATGAATATTTATTTAACAAATACACTTTTTAAAACATCTTTATTGGAGTATAATCGCTTTACAGTGGTGTGTTAGTTTCTGCTTTATAAGGAAGTGAATCAGCTCTACATATACTAAACCACTTTTTTATTTTAATAGGTCTTTATTGGAGTATAATTGCTTCACAATACTGTGTTAGTTTCTGTTGTACAACAAAGTGAATCAGCCATATGCATACGTATGTCCCCATATCCCCTCCTTCTTGAGCTCCCTCCCACCCTCCCTACCCCACCCCTCTAGGTCAAAGCAAGCACCGAGCTGATCTTCCTGTGCTATGCTGCTACTTCCCACTAGCCAACTATTTTACATTCTGTAGTGTATATATGTTGATGCTACTCTCACTTTGCCCCAGTTTCCGCCTCCCACCCCATGTCCTCAAGTCCATTCTCTATGTCTACATCTTTATTCCTTCTCTGCAACTAAGTTCATCAGTATCAGTTGTTCTTTTTTAGATTCCACATATATGTGTTAGCATACGGTATTTTGTTTATCTCTTTCTGATTTCACTCTACATGGCAGACTCTGGGTCTATCCACCTCACTACAAATAACCAATTTCGTTTCTTTTTATGGCTGAGTAATATTCCATTATATATATGTGCCACATCTTCTTTATCCATTCATCTGTCATTGGACACTTAGGTTGCTTCCATGTCCTGGCTATTGTAAACAGAGCTGCAATGAACATTGTGGTACATGACTCTTTCTGAATTATGGTTTTTTCAGGGTATATGCCCAGTAGTGGGATTGCTGGGTCATATGGTAGTTCTTTGTTTAGTTTTTTAAGGAACCTCCATATGGTTCTCCATAGTGGCTGTATCAGTTTACATTCCCACCAACAGTGCAAGAGGGTTCCCTTTTCTCCAGACCCTCTCCAGCATTTATTGTTTGTAGATTTTTTGATGATGGCTATTCTGACTGGTATGAGGTGATACCTCATTGCAGTTTTTTTTCTGTTGTTTGTTTTGGTTTTTTTAAAATTAATTAATTAATTTTTGTCTGTGTTGTGTCTTTGTTTCTGTGCAAGGGCTTTCTCTAGTTGCGGCAAGCGGGGGACACTCTTCATCGCGGTGCACAGGCCTCTCACTATCGCAGCCTCTCTTGTTGGGAGCACAGGCTCCAGACGTGCAGGCTCAGTAGTTGTGGCTCACGGGCCTAGTTGTTCCGTGGCATGTGGGATCTTCCCAGACCTGTCCCCTGTGTTGGCAGGCAGATCCTCAACCACTGTGCCACCAGGGAAGCCCCTCATTGTAGTTTTGATTTGCATTTCTCTAATGATTAATGATGTTGAGCATTCTTTCATGTGTCTGTTGGCAATCTGTATATCTTCTTTGGAGAAATGTCTGTTTAGGTCTTCTGCCCATTTTTGGATTGGGTTGTTTGTTTTTTTGATATTGAGCTGTATGAGGTGCTTGTAAATTTTGGAGATTAATCCTTTTTCAGTTGCTTCATTTATAAATATTTTCTCCCATTCTGAGGGTTGCCTTTTCGTCTTGTTTATGGTTTCCTTTGCAGTGCAAAAGCTTTTAAGTTTCATTAGGTCCCATTTGTTTATTTTTGTTTTTATTTCCATTTCTCTAGGAAGTGGGTCAAAAAGGATCTTGCTGTGATTTATGTCATAGAGTGTTCTGCCTATGCTTTCCTCTAAGAGTTTTATAGTGTCTGGCCTTACGTTTAGGGCTTTAATCCATTTTGCGTTTATTTTTGTGTATGGTGTTAGGGAGTGTTCTAATTTCATCCTTTTACATGTAGCTGTCCAGTTTTCCCAGCACCACTTATTGAAGAGGCTGTCTTTTCTCCATCGAATATTCTTGTCTCCTTTATCAAAAATAAGGTGACCATATGTGCATGGGTTTATCTCTGGGCTTTCTATCCCATTCCATTGATCTATATTTCTGTTTTTGTGCCAGTACCATACTGTCTTGATTACTGTAACTTTGTAGTATAGTCTGAAGTCAGGGAGCCTGATTCCTCCAGCTCCGTTTTTCTTTCTCAAGATTGCTTTGGCTATGCGGGGTCTTTTGTGTTTTCACACAAATTGTGAAATTTTTTGTTCTAGTTCTGTGAAATATGCCATTGGTAGTTTGATAGAGATTGCATTGAATCTGTAGATTGCTTTGGGTAGTATAGTCATTTTCATGGTATTGATTCTTCCGATCCAAGAACACGGTATATCTCTCCATGTTTGTATCATCTTTAATTTCTTCCATCAGTGTCTTATAGTTTTCTGCATACAGGTCTTTTGTCTCCTTAGGTAGGTTTATTCTGAGGTATTTTATTCTTTTTGTTGCAGTGGTAAATGGGAGTGTTTCCTTAATTTCTCTTTCATAGTTTTCATCATTAGTGTATAGGAATGCAAGAGATTTCTGTGCATTAATTTTGTATCCTGCTACTTTACCAAATTCATTAATTAGCTCTGGTATTTTTCTGGTGGCATCTTTAGGATTCTCTATGTATAGTATCATGTAATCTGCAAACAGTGACAGTTTTACTTCTTCTTTTCCAGTTTGTATTCCTTTTATTTATTTTTATTCTCTGATTGCTGTGGCTAAAACTTCCAAAACTGTGTTGAATAAGAGTAGTGAGAGTTGGCAACCTTGTCTGGTTCCTGATCTTAGTGGAAATGGCTTCAGTTTTTCACCTTTGAGAATGATGTTGGCTGTGGGTTTGTCATATATGGCCTTTATTATGTTGAGGTAGGTTCCCTCTATGCCCATTTTCTGGAGAGTTTTTTTAATCATAAATGGGTGTTGAATTTTGTCAAAAGCTTTTTCTGTTTCTATTGAGATGAACATGTGGTTTTTATTCCTTTATTTTTTAAAGTGGTGTATCATATTGATTGATTTTGCGTATATTGAAGAATCCTTGCATCCCTGGGATAAATCCACTTGATCATGGTGTATCATCCTTTTAGTGTGTGGTTGGATTCTGTTTGCTAGTATTTTGTTCAGGATTTTTGCATCTGTGTTTATCAGTGATATTGGTGTATAATTTTCTTTTGTGATTTTTTTCTTTTCTGATTTTGGTATCAGGGTGATGGTGGCTTCGTAGAATGAATTTGGGAGTGTTTCTCCCTCTGCAGTTGTTTGGAAGAGTTTGAGAAGGATTGGTGTTAGCTCTTCTTGGAATGTTTGATAGAATTTGCTTGTGAAGCTGTCTGGTCCTGGACTTTTGTCTGTTGGAAGATTTTTATTTGTTTTAATTAATTAATTTTTTTGTTTATTTAATTTTGACTGTGTTGGGTCTTTACTGCTGCACACGGGCTTTCTCTAGTTGTGGCGAATGGGGGCTACTCTGTATTGTGGTGCGTGGGCTTCTCATTGTGGTTGGTTCTCTTTTTGTGGAGCATGGGGTCGAGGCGTGCAGGCTTAGTAATTGTGGCAGACAGGCTTAGTTGCTCCGTGGCATGTGGGATCTTCCCAGACCAGGGATCAAACCCATGTCCCCTGCATTGGTAGGTGGATTCTTAACCACTGCGCCACCAGGGAAGTCCCAAGATTTTTAAGTATGGTTTCAATTTCATTGCTTGTGGTAGGTCTGTTTATATTTCTAATTCTTCCTGGTTCAGTCTTGGAAAATTGTACCTTTCCTAGATTTTGTCCATTTCTTCATGGTTGTACATTTTATTGGTATAGAGCTGTTTGTAGTAGTCTTTTATAATCCTTTGTATTTCTGCAGTGTTAGTTGTGATTCCTCCTTTTTCATTTCTAATTTTATTGATTTGCCTCCTCTCCCTTTTTTTCATGATGAGACTGGCTGAGGGTTTATCAATTTTGTTTATCTTCTCAGAGAACCAGGTTTTAGTTTTATTGATCTTTGCTATTGTTTATTTCTTTTCTATTTCATTTATTTCTGATCTGATCTTTATGATTTCTTTCCTTCTACTGACTTTGGTTGTTCTTTGTTCTTCTTTCTCTAGTTGTTTAAGTGTAGGGTTAGATTGTTTATTTAAGATTTTTCTTGTTTCTTGAGGTGAGATTGAATTGCTGTAAACTTCCCTCTTACAACTGTTTTTGCTATGTCCCATAGATTTTGGATTGTCATGTTTTTGTTGTCATTTGTTGCTATGTATTTTTTCTTTATTCTTTGATTTCTTCAGTGATCTCTTGGTTATTTAATGGTGCACTGTTCAGCCTCCATGTATTTGTGTGTTTTACAGTTTTTTTCCTGTAATTGATTTCCAGTCTCATAGCATGGTCAGAAAAGATGCTTGATACGATTTGAATTTTCTGAGGCTTGATTTGTGACCCAAGATGTGATCTGTCCTGGAGAATGTTCCATGTGCACTTGAGAAGAAAGTGTATTCTGCCACATTTGGGTGGAATGTTCTACAAATATCAATTAAATCTATCTGGTCTGTTGTGTCATTTAAAGCTTGTGTTTCCTTATTTATATTCTGTTTGGATGATCTGTCCATTGGTATAAGAAGGGTGTTAAACCACTTTTGTTTGTATAAATACTGGATAGTAATTGCCCATCTTGTTTCTTGTAACTGCCCTCCCTCTCTTTCTTTCTCCCGTCATTATGTATCTACAGTAGGAAGTGACTATATGTGATAAGAATTGAAGAAAATATGGACCTTTCATCAAAGGGTTTTTGGACTAACTGCAGAGTATTGATTATCTGATAAATAACACAGATAATAAATGTATAGGGTAGAAGGAAGTAAATTATATTCTCAAACTGATGGGGGAAACTCTATTCGAAGCGATTCATGTTTTAAAAGTTTCCTGATTAAACAAGTAGACTGCACTGTTGACTTTATTTTAATTTCTTTGCTTCTTCAAGGGAGGGTGGATATTTTACTAGTAGTCAAACTTTAAATTGGCCTCATGTCTCAACGTTAGCCATATATCATAGCCATATCATCCTCAGGTTAAATATTTATTTCTGCACTTGTATATTTTAGCAAATGAGCATTAAATACTCTTCCAAAGGTATTTAATTCTCTGACAGAGTAATTTGCACAAGTGTTCAAATGTCTAACAGCTAAAAACAGCTGTACCCTGATCCTTCCCAACCAACTTCCTGCTGCTACATCGCTCTCAGAAAAATGACTTTAATCCAGTTTAGCTGTTTCATCTTGGATTTACCTCCATGTCTTTTAAAAAACACGATTATCCTGCATACCTATTTATTTATTTATATTTTTGCTGCGTTGGGTCTTCATTGCTGTGCGCGGCCTTTCTGTAGTTGTGGTGAACGGGGTCCACTCTTCTTTGTGGTGCGCAGGCTTCTCACTGTGGTGGCTTCTCTTGTTGTGGAGCACAGGCTCTAGGCGCATGGGCTTCAGTAGTTGTGGCACGCAACAAACTTCTTTGTTAAAGAAGTTTCTCCTGTGGGCTAGAGAGCCACCCAGGAGTGACAGTTTTATGCAGTTATGTAACTTCTTTGTGTTATAGTTTCCTCATCTGTAAAAGGAGAATGATCACAGTGCCTTCCTCATCGGAATGTTAGGAAGATTCAATAGCTTTGGCCTCTTAGTAGGGGGTCAGTGTATAAAAGCTACTGTTACTGTTATTTGTTCTCTATTCCCCAGGGGAAATAATACTGATACTAGTAGTAGTTGTCATTTGGTGATCTGTTAGGTAAATTTTGCTACTAACTTCTACTATCTATTCAATCCTCCCACCATGGGCAAGTGAATATTATCATCTCCATTTTGCAGATAAAGAAGCAGAAGTTTAGCTAGGTTAAGAAACCTCTCTAAGCTCACAAAGGTAAGTGAATCAAGACCTGAATCTAGGGAGTTTTTAATTCTGAGATGTCTGATTCTTAATCAGGCTGCTCTTCTCTGACTTGGACCCTCCCATTGCTGGGCTGGAAATGAGTTTCAGGTGTGCTGAAGGGCTTCCTTCAGTCCTGGGAGGACCTTTTACTTCAGTGTGCCCCTCAAGGATTTTTATATGTGTGTGTATGTGTGTACTGTGAATTTAACACAGGGGGAAAGGAGAATGGTAGGTGCTCAGAAGGTGCTGGTGAATTGAAGAAAGAGAGAAACTTGTTTGAAAGATTTTTGATTGGAAAGACTTCCATTCTCATCTCCTACCAGCGCCCACCATTTACTCCATCCTTCAGCCCCATGAAGCAGTCTGTGCAGTTGATAAATATTCCCTCCCCCACATATGCCCCTCTCCATTTGATTCTTTTCTACCTGCCCAGGATCTACTTTTGCTCATGGGACAGAGTGGGATTTGTGAAGTAGGTATTTCATTAAGTAGTGACTCTTCCCCTAGACAAAGAGAGCCACTCTAAAGTTCAGCCGTGCTCCCACACAGTTTTTGCATACCTGGGTTGTGATTCTCATCACTTTGGCAGAAACTGGCCCTGTAATGGTCAGGCCTGCTGGACTGCAGGCTCCTTCAGGATGCAGTAGTTTCGTTTTTTGTCTCTATTCCCTTACATGTGGTTTGAGACCCGTTATCCTCATCAGTGTCTGCTACTTTAATGGAAGCAAAATCTTTAAGATAGTCAAATTATTGTTTTTAGTTTGAAGCCTTTTCTTTGGATTAGGAAGATGGAACATGAGTTTTGGACTCCATTTACAGTATTTATGGTTTGCAAGTTCTATTTTGATGGCAGTATTGTATTTTTGACAAGTAGAAAACTGTAACAAACTTTTTAAAGGCTGTGGGATGTGAATTAAACAGTCTAGGGTATCCATCAAAATCTAGATGTAAATTTTGCTTGAGACGGATTTTTTTAAATTGACAACTTGGTCTTGTGAGTGTTGTTGAAGCTCACATATACAAAGAAAGAAGAATACAAATGCAAGTGATCTGTGAATGATTTGACAACTTTCCAACATTATAGAGATTGGAGTATTTAAATCCTTCCTTCACATTCCAGTGGTTTCTTAACCACCCATGGTATGAAAGACTTTCTTAGACTTCTACTGAAGCAGGTCTGATTAGGGAAGGAGGATTTTTACATATTCTGAGACATCTTAAAATATACAAGGTTAGTTATCCAGGAAATTATTGTCTGGGAGTAGGATTCTATTTGATGGTTTGGATTTATAATCACTGGACCTTATATAGAAAAGAAGGATATTCCAAGAATACCAAGATGTGATGAACATGATTTGAAGATTTTTGAGTGGAAAAAGGTTTTCATTCTAATAAAAGAAAAAAGAAGAGAATTGTAATCTTGAAATGTCCTGTGGCCTGCTGATACATTTTTTCCCTGTCTTTGTTATCATCAGCCTTTCTTAATATGTTTTCTTTTTAAATTGCAATAACTCCTGGAATTTTAATATTCTAATCAAAGTTAGTGGTGTCCTACTGAAAGGAGACAAATGAACAGCTAAAGTTGCAGCATCACCATTCAGAAACCTCATTGTATTTATAAGGAGCTTTAAAAAAAAAAGGCTCTGAGATATGACAGATTCAAGAGTCGTCTCTTTCCTCTTTATTTCTTCCTTTATTAAGCTAACTTGCTCATGAATTATAGCTATTTTAGTAAATTTCCTGTTGATGGTGTATTAGTCATTTTTAAAGAAATTTTCTTTCTACGTGAGGCAGTTTGACCATAGTTCCATCACCATGGCAACCAGTTGTTGGTATTAATAGTGCCAGAGTCATGGATTTTATTCCCAGAATCGACCCCTTAATATTACACTATTTTAGGCTTTCAGGTACATTCAGGCCATTGTTTTCCAAGTGCATGTTTCAACAGAAACCATGAAAGGTGTTGTAAATGAATTCATCAAATACCCCTGGTATTTGGGGTAGAAGGGGCATACCACCCACAGACTTTTCAAAGTGTGGACTATAGACCTATATTCCTATTTATAGGCCTATAAATACTTGAAGTGCTGTTAAAAGTGCAGATTTGGGGACCATTAAGCTGACCTACTGAATTAGAATCTTTGGGAGTTATAGAAACTACATGTCAAGCAAATAAACCAAGTCTAGTTTGCTTACTGTGGGACACTAGAAATAGCATTTTCAGTTATGGAGGGCAGCCGGTCATCATTAAATCTGTTAGTTATAAATAGCTGATTTTCAAATGCTTTCTTCAAACCCCAGTGGTTTCTTTTTTTTTTTTTAAGATGAAAGTTACTTTATTTTATTTTTATTTATTTATTTATTTTTTCCATGTTGGGTCTTCGTTTCTGTGCAAGGGCTTTCTCTAGTTGCGGAAAGCGGGGGCCACTCTTCATCGCGGTGCCCGGGCCTTTCGCTATCGCAGCCTCTCTTGTTGCGTGGCACAGGCTCCAGATGCGCAGGCTCAGTAGTTGTGGCTCACGGGCCTAGTTGCTCCGCGGCATGTGGGATCTTCCCAGACCAGGACTTGAACCCATGTCCCCTGCATTGGCAGGCAGATTCTCAACCACTGCACCACCAGGGAAGCCCCCCAGTGGTTTCTTAATCATCTGTGAAATAAAGACTTTTCTAGACTTTTAATTTTTTATCATATTAAAAAACACATAACATGAGATCTACCCTCTTAACAAAATTTTAAATGTACACTATAGCATTGTGAACTCTGAGCACAATGTTGTATAGCTGATCACTAGAACTTTTTCATCTTGAATGACTGAGACTTTATACCTGTTGAACAGACACTCCCAACTCCCACTAGATTACCTTAGGCTTTTGATAGAGCAGTTCTGTTTGTTTTTAATTTTTATTGGAGTATAATTGATGTACAATGTTGTGTTAGTTTCTGCTATACAGCAAAGTGAATCAGGTATACATATACATATATCCGCTCTTTTTTAGATACTTTTCCCATATAGGTCATTACAGAATATTGAGCAGAGTTCCCTGTGCTATTCAGTAGGTCTTTATTAGCTACCTGTTGAATATATAGTAGTGTGTATATGTCAATCCCAATCTCCCAATTTATCCCTCCCCACCCCCGTTACTCCCTGGTAACCGTAAGTTTGTTTTCTACATCTGTGACTCCATTTCTGTTTTATAAATAAGCACTTCTGGTCAGAGAAGAGGGATTCTCTTCATTCCATTCAAATACACAAAATGTCAAAAATTCAAAAGTACATTTAATTCAGTGGTCCAGTCAAATAAGCACAGACACATTTGTACTTTACTTTCGTAATATTTTTTTTTCACCAATATTACCTGCTTGAAAGTTGTGTAGCATGTGGAAGGAATCAGAATGAATGACACAACCTACAATTTAGAGTCAGTTTAAGAATTAGAAGAAAAGCATGTGAGTTGTGAGTTATTGTTTCTTTTGTATAGCACAGTAGACAAGTGATAGAGAAATCTAGACAAGTAATAACACCTGATATTTAATATGGAGTCATCCTTCTCTGAGGGCACATTTTCATTGTTTCCTTAACCTGGGTAGATGCATGGTTATGATCTGTTTGGAGGCAGCCAGCAGCTGTGGTCCGTAATAAACATACATAATTTGCTCATTTCTATTCAGGCTTTTACAAATGTACCCGATGATATGGCAACAAACAAATATCAAATGACTATCAATTAAGCATATACAAGACTGCTGGTAACTAAGTAGGTTATAAATATAATCTTTATACTCCAGAGACAAACAATGTATGTTTTCTCTGGGTTATTCCACTTGTAAAGGTTGTGTTAGGATCAAAGCTCAGATGTTTCTGAAACCAAATGAAAATCTACATCATGGGATTGTATCCTTTGGAAAGAGATACAGGGAGGGAGGGATCTCTGGGTTATTCCACTTGTAAAGGTTGTGTTAGGATCAAAGCTCAGATGTTTCCGAAACCAAATGAAAGTCTACATCATGGGATTGTATCTTTTGGAAAGAGATACAGGGAGGGAGGGAGAAAGGGAGAAAGGAAAAGAGACCATCCATTAAACAATGCTTTTTGGAATTGAAGTTTAGACACCTTAGAAGGGACATATTGACCTTTCCCTCTTTTTTTTCATGCAAATCAAAGCAATGGGCAATGAACACATTCTAAATCCAGCAAGTACACAATATGAACATAGATTTCACAACCCTTTTGAAATTGAAGACTTGAGGGGTCATTGCTTTGTCACTTTTCAGTCACAGAATAATCTCTTTATTTCCACCCCTTTGAACCTTCAGTTTTAGACACATGTGCAGAGAATTCTGCTAAATTATAAGGGCAAGTCATTTTAAAGGTTAAAGGATGAGATACAATTAGCCTCTAAATTCAAACCTGATTATTGATGTCAGATTATCCTTTGGTTTAGAACAATGAAACCAGACATTTTAATGTATAAGTGTGTTCACTGGTGGACAATTAGAGTTGTCAGTTAAGTCGTCAGTTGAAGAGGCAGGTTAAACTGAAATTGGTAGTGTCTTTATGACCTTGTGCTTAGAAACATCTCTCTGGAAATACAATCGTGAGTTTTGAATTGGTGAGGGAAGTAGCAGAATCTAATTATGGCTAAAGTACCACTGCCTACATTCTTTTCCTATACATCACAAACAACTGACCCATGAAACGATGGATACCAGATAGATATTCTAGAAAGGCATCAGTAATTGTTACTCAGGTAACCAAGAGGATCAAGCAATTTTTGTAGCCTATAATATGTTTTTGAAATAGAGCCCTGGTTGGGAAGAAAGAAGGATAAAAGAAAACATTGTTTTGTTTACCTTTATCCCTCTCCCATTTTATATGCATGTTTCTGAAATCTGCAAGGAGAATTCTGGTTCTCACTTGAGCATGAAAATAGCAGCTTCCTATCTCATGGCTAATTAGTCATTTTTAATGATCTTTACTCACTCTGAGACTCTTTGTCCAAAGCGCCTGGCACCATGGCAACCAGTTACTTAAAAAGTGCATTAGGCTAAAAACAAACATTTGTGTGGGAAGAAAACTGTGTTTTTCATTCAAATTTGTATTTAATTGAATGAGTGGTAATGGCAGGTGAGATGAGAGATAATTAACCCATACTGTCAAGAGTTTCTGGGAGTAAAGACCTGGGTGAAGCATTCCTGGTCCAACCTCAACTTGCAAATGGCAACTAGGGATGTATGAATTCCAAGACAAGCAAGAGAACAAAGGCAGGGTCTTTTTTTTTGCTATACGCGGGCCTCTCACTGTAGTGGCCTCTCCCGTTGCGGAGCACAGGCTCCGGATACGCAGGCTCAGTGGCAATGGCTCACGGGCCCAGCCGCTCCGCGGCATGTGGGATCTTCCCAGACCAGGGCACGAACCCGTATCCCCTGCATCGGCAGGTGGACTCTCAACCACTGCGCCACCAGGGAAGCCCCAAGGCAGGGTCTTTACATGGGTGTGGTCAGCTAATTTGGGGATGAAAAACAGTCAACATTTTGATCTAAGTCATTACTGAAGATTGTAGTAATAAGTTCTCTTGTTCAGAAGACAGTTATTCTTAGTAATTAGACGTCCTGATAGCATTTAATTTTGCACTTTGGCTTATCTATAAGGAATCTTTTATATTCTTAAGAATGGCAAATGTGAAAATGGATATGAGGGAAAAATTATTAAAGATGGGTGGATTCATTAATGATACTATCAATAGTTCCCACTCTAAAACCTTATTGATTTCTCCTCTTTCCTCTTTTTCTAAAATACTGTATTTTGCTCCTTTACAACCTTGCAATTAATTGGGGCGGGGGGATAGTTCTCTCTACTACATGTAATGTTACGTCCAAAAACATGTTAGTGAAGTTAAACTAGATGAAGACAATTATAACCTAGTAACTAAGACTTTGCCTTAATTCAAATTCACAATATATTATGTAATTACATTGCTAAATTTGTGAATATGAGTTGAATGATATTTTCAGTTCTTTATCTCTACTTTCCCTCCCACATGAAAACCTAGTAAATGTTTAGTATATTGGAAAAAGTATTTACTTCTGTTTTTGTTTGAAATTAATATATAAACTAACAGATGAAATTGATGTTGTTTTTCCATTTCCATAAATAGTATACCTAATTATAAGGAGATCAGAAATCTACAAGGAGAAAATTGACCACCCTTAGCTATTTCCCAAGAGCCTTAGTCTATATATTAAGTGACATTTTGTCGAAAGATTGAATTGCATAAATTAAAAAATATATAGACGAAGCAATGGACTGCCAATTTGCATCCTGAGGTACTTCAATGAAATGTATTGTTATAAAATCTTAACCAGCTCAGTTGCCAAAGAAAGAGGAATTCTGATAGGTTGAATTCTCTACTTAACTGAAAATGAATCAGAAGGACATTTTTTTTGGTTTCAGTTTTGTTGCTAAAGAGTTCCAAATTCATATTTCTTGCATCTTTCTCTTAAAATGTTCTGATGTAATTTTTAATTGCATTCTTTGGTAAGTGAGACTCTTGCTGGGGCAGTGTGTCATAATTCTGAACAGTAATTTTCAGTGTATAATGCTAGAGGTATAAATGATAAAGTGGATAGGGATAAATGTACCCTGACCCCTGGACCAGAGATTTCCAAACTCTATAATGGCCACATATTCCTGAGGCACGACTGACTTGATAAGCCCTGTCTTCTTCCAATATGTCCTACGGTTTAAGCATATGCAGTCCTCTAATGAATAATGAATTATTAATTCATTTATAAGTGCTACTGAATTCATTGTAACATGGTCATTACAGTTTTCCTTAGAAAAACTGGCTAGAAGTATAACTTCTATTATGTGGAGAGAATAGTCAATAATATTTTTACATGATGATGAGCTGATATTTATTGACTGTTAACCGCAGATCAGATACTTTTCTAAACACTTTACCTGTATTATCTCATGTAAGTTCTCATTAACTATGACATCGGTAGTTGGTAGTTTAATTTCCATTTTACAAGTAGAGAAACCAAGGCACAGAGAGATGAATTATCTGGTCCAAGTGCATATAGCTATATATTGGTCATTAATGAGATGTTAAAAAAAAAATAGGTCTTCCTTATTGAAAAACTGGGGATATGCTGCTCTAGATGACAGCACACATTAAAAAATATCCTTGGAAGACTTTGTTTTGGTCATTTGTCAGTTGCTAAAGTTCAAGGTGAGATCAGAAGTCTGGTTGGTAATATGTAGTAATTGGGCTCAGGTTAGCCATGGTTTATTCCGAGTGGGTATGAGAGAGGTCTGTTTATTGGTCTCCAAGGCAATCAGGAGATGTATGTTGATGGGAGACATAACTGTGTCAGCTGGAGTGCATCTGCTTAGTATTCCTTGAGGATACCTGCTTTAGCCCTGTTTGAGGTATTCAGCACTGCAGCAGTCATAGTCTCTGTGGCCTCAGCAGAATCCAGGCGCTTGTTTGCCAGGCAGACCTGAAATAACTGTTATTTATTTATAGCCTCTGGCATTGTCTGAAACATGCTGCAACACAACTAGCTTAACAACTTCAAGTTAATGTAAACAATCTGAAAATGAAAGCACCAGGTGCTGAATTGCAGTTATGGCCAGGCAAAGGAGAAGGATGGGAAGAAATAAAGGCACAGGCCATACAGACTGCAGGGGCCATGAGCCATTCCTTAGGGGAAGTTGACAATGACTGGTTGTTGTTGGGTGCTTGATGCTATGAAGGGTGTCTTTTGTAAGTTTGTGCTGCTCACCATTTGGACATGACATTTATAAGGGAAGGGAGTCAGACTAAGAGACAGATTTTTATGACAGAATATTCCACTCAGAATTTGAGCCCCTGTTCGAAACTCTGTAATGCACTCACAGCAAGTGCCAGTCCTTGAAATGGCCTTCCTGATCTGCTGTCCTGCTTTCTCTCTGAGTGCATCTCCTACCACTCTATTCTTTACTTACTCCATTCCAGTCACAGGGCCACTTCCTTGATGTTCCTTGAACATACCTTGCAAGCCTTCACCTCGGTCCTTTACTCGCTGTTCCCTTGGCCTGAAACTGGCATGTCTTATTCCCTGTTTCCTTCAGATGTTTGCTCAGAGGTCACCTTATCAAAGAGCTATTCCTGACCATGTATTCCAGTTATCTGTTGCTCCATATCAAACTACCCTAACACATAGTGACCTTAAGCAGCATTTTTATTATAGCTCACAATTTTGTGGGTGAGGAATTTGGGCAGGGCTTGGCTCGAAGAATCTATTGAAATTGATATTGACAGAGGTAATTCAGGGCTATTTAGTGGGTAAATGGGCTTGGAGGGAGGCTTCATTCACATGCCTGGGAGTTTGGCAGGGATGATGGAAGGCTGGTCTCAACTAGGATGGTTTTCCAGTGTATTAGTTATCTCTTGCTGCGTAACAAAGCACCCCAAAACATAGTGGCTTAAAATAACAAACATTGTTATCTCGAAGTTTCTGTGAGTCAGAAGTCTAGGTGGAACTTAGCTGAGTCCTCTGGCTCAGGGTTTCTCACATGGAAGGCAATCAAGGTGTTTTCTGGGGTTGTAGTTACCTTGTCTTGCCTGGGGAAGAAGCAGAATCCAAACTCATGCAGCTGTTAGCAGGTCTCAAGTCCTTGCTGGTTGTTGGTCAGAGATATTAGTTCCTTGCTACGTGGGCCTCTCTGTAGGTTGACCACAACAGCACAACATGGCAACTTGCATTCCTCGGAGTGAGAGATCTGGTGCAGGGCAAGGGTGGCAGTGGGTATGAGATTGATCAAGCAAGACAGAAGACGTTGGTTTTTGGAACCTAATGGGTGGATGTGACATTTCAACATGTTTGTGGTATTTATTCTCTTGGTTAGAAGTGAGTCACTAGGTCCAGCCCATACTCAAGGGGAGGGGAATGCACAAGGATATGAATGTTAGGAAGTTGGGATCATTGGGAGCCAGTTTAGATGCTGTCTACCACAACCGGAGTGTCTATGCATGACTTCTCCCATGCGATGCTCTCAACAGCTCCCAGAAAGACTGTTCCCAGAGACCTGGGTAGGAGCCACAAGGATTGTTATGTTCTAGCTGCACAAGTCTCAGAAAATCACTTTCACTGGATCCTATTATTGAAGAAAGTCATCAAGGCTAGCACAGGTTCAAGGGTAAGGGAATCAGACTCAACATCTTAATGTAAGGAGTGGCAAAGAATTTGCAGTCATCCTTCACTTACCGTAATACTCTGTATAATATAGCATGCCTCTCCCCACCACATAGCAATTATATTCCTTAGGCCTTTTATTTTTTCTCCATAGCATTGTATTTTTAAAAATGTGTTTACTGTCTGTCTCTAATATTTAGACAGTGAGCTCCCTGAGGTCAGGGAATTTGCCCTTTTGTTCACTGATATAACTCTGGAATTTACAATAGTACCTGGTACATACCAGGTTTTCAGTAAATATTTAGTACAATTATATGGGCCTACCAGGCCTTACATGATCTACTCTATTTCTCCAGTCCTTTCCTCTAGGTTAATATTCTCTAGCCAGACTTACTTTTTTTTTTTTTTGGTTGTCGTTATTGTTCCTAAAGCATGCAAAGTTTATTCCTGTCTCACAGGCTTTGTACCAGATATCTCAGCTTTTACTTGATTTCCAAATGACTGGGTACTTTTTGGCATTTGGGTCTAAGTTTAAGTGTGATGCTTCAGGGAGAACTTCTGTATTATTAAGTCCCTGGTCATCATTTTCTGATATATCATCTAGTTTTATTTTCTTCATTGCACTTACAGCTAATACATTCTGGTACATTGTCTGTTTTCTCCAAAGCTCTATTTTTTAGCACCTAGAACAGTGTCTGGCTAACTGTAAGCCCTCAATATAGTTTTGTTGAATAAAACAAATCTATTGGTAATTAGTGTATGATAATGCTAGTTTTCTTCTTAATATTTTTTTCTTATAAAATTTAGCTCAGATTCAGTGCCTGTAAGTCTTCCTTGCTGGCATCGCTTGCCCCTGTCTTTTATGACTGTTATCATGAAATCACTGAATGTCATTACACCACTTTTCTTAGTGACAGTACAGTATCTACCCAAGATGGGCCTAATGACCTGGAAGTAATTGCAAGAGTGTGCCAACAGAGTTGCCAGTTGGCCAACAGGGCTGACAACAGAGCCTTGTCCCCATGGCAACAAATCTGTTCCTGTACTTGATTTTAGACCTATCATGTGAATTGATAATTAAAAAACTTGGGAGAGCTTGGGAAAAAAACACCTGGAGACTAAGATCCTTTTAGAAAGTACATGTCCAACATTGTGGAGGTAGAATAGAGAGAAACACTGAGTGCATTTGTGGGCTACATTTTGAACCTAGCAAATTTTCAGGACGTAGGGATATCTTCTTGCTTTAAAATCTGTACTCTTCTCTGTCCCCTTTTTCTCCCCAGCTTCAAAGCCATTTATTTTCTATAGACAATAAAATAACAGTCCCTCTGTCACTCTGAAATTTAGGAGAAAGGGATGAGCTCAGCATCAGTGGGAAGTTTTTGCTTCATTGCATGGGCTCATCCAAATGACTGTGGAGCTAGTGGTGAGGTGAAAAAACAGAGGTCAGTGGAATTCAGGAGTCTCATGCCTGTTCATCTTTGACAATGTAGAAGCATGACGATTTCAACCTGGTCTGTTTTAGTCCATTATATGTCCCTCGACTGACCCAAATGCTTCCTTTTTTTTTTTTAAATTTAATTAATTAATTTATTTATTTTGGGCTGTGTCGCTGTGTTGGGTCTTCATAGCTGTGTGTGGGCTTTCTCTAGTTGCGGCGAGTGGGGGCTACTCTTCGTTGGGGTGCGCGGGCTTCTCATTGTGGTGGCTTCTCTTGTTGTGGAGCACGGGCGCTAGGTGCATGGGCTTCAGTAGTTGTGGCTCGCGGGCTGTAGAGCGCAGGCTCAGTAGTTGTGGCACATGGGCTTAGTTGCTCCGCAGCACGTGGGATCTTCCCGAACCAGGGCTCGAACCCGTGTCTCCTGCATTGGCAGGCGGATTCTTAACCACTGCGCCACCAGGGAAGCTCCCCAAATGCCTCCTTAAGCATACATTTCTAGTACCAATATCGACCAGCAAATCATACATGTTGAAAAATAACTATTTAAATCACAACTAATTTTCCCAAAATGAGAAGATTAAATGACAGGAAGAATTTGGTGGATCAAAGATAATAGTTCATGAATTCCAGGCTCAGGTCACTGGATTCTGTTTAGTTGTGTCCTTTCTCCAGTGAGAATCAGAGTATTTTTAGGGTAGGTTATTTGGAGAGAGAGCTCTCTGAATTAGGAACTTGTCTAGTGCTTTTTCTGTACAATGACAGAGCCTCACACACACACACACACACACACACACACACACACACACACACACACAAAATACATGTATGTTTACACACGTAGGGAAACCGGTCATGTCTTTTATGAACACGGTAACCAATATCATAAGGTTTTTTAATGGGAGATGAACATAGTCCTGAACCCTTGTGCTTCAGGTTCAAAGTCAAAAAGGTTAGTAGCTCCCACAGGTGGAAAGGTTTTGACTTTAGTTATATACTAATAGGTGAATAGTGCCAGAAGTTATTTAGAATTGCCTTTCAAATTTATCTTGTCATTTGCTAACAATAGCTTTTCATCTTTTTCAAGAAGGTAATAAATCCTTTTTTTAAAAAATAAATTTATTTATTTGGCTGTGTTGGGTCTTCGTTTCTGTGTGAGGGTTTTCTCTAGTTGCGGCAAGGGGGGGCCACTTTTCATCGTGGTGCGCGGGCCTCTCACTGTCGTGGCCTCTCTTGTTGCGGAGCACAGGCTCCAGACGCGCAGGCTCAGTAGCTGTGGCTCACGGGCCCAGTTGCTCCACGGCATATGGGATCTTCCCAGACCAGGGCTCGAACCTGTGTCCCCTGCATTGGCAGGCAGATTCTCAACCACTGCGCCACCAGGGAAGCCCTGGAAGGTAATAAATCTTTTTTTCTCCTGGTCCTTCTCATTTCTAACTTCCAATCTCCTGCTGAAATGTTTCTTTAAAGCCTGTCTGAAAATGGACAAATCGTAGGATGCCTCTTAGAAGGCAGTGAGCTCCTCATGTAAAAGTCACTGAAACAGGAGTTGTAAGTCTTTTGTTCTAGATTCCCCAGCTCTAACTTTTGGTGACTTTTGGCAACTCATTAAAGCAGACTTATTTTCTTTCACATTAATGTATTGTAGAAGTTATTGTGAGGTTAAAAGAAGAGGTATGTGAGAAAGTGTTTTGAAAATATAAAATGCCAGAGGAATATAGGTATTATTATTTGTGTGTAGGTATATTTAATGTATATTAGGTATATTTAGGTATATTAAGGTATAATGTCTGATGATAGATAGAGGTAGGTATATTTAAGGTATATTAAGGTATCATGTTTGATGATAGATATAGGTAGGTATATTTAAGGTATATTAAGGTGTCATGTCTGATGATAGATATAGCTAACTAGTACTGTTGGATACACAGAAATGAGACCCTATATAAAAAAAGATGCCATCTTTTCCAAAATGGAATTTACTGTGTATACTACTAACTGTTCTGTATAACCCAGTGTTTTAAGTGCTATATTCAAAGTTAAAAAAAGAATGTAACAAAAGAAGAAGGCAGACAGATCTAGACTGTTTGGATGTATTGGAAAATGTTTCCTGAGTGGAAGTCGGTAGTAGAGAATTATGTTTAGATTAAGAGAAATGTCAGTAATGGTCTTATACTACATTGTAAATTCCCTGAGGACGGGGTCCAAGTTGTTTCACTGTTGTATTTCAGTGCCCTGAAAGATAGCAGGTGCTTAACTGATGTTTGAGAATGAAAGAATTAAGTGTAATTAAGGAGTGTCCACTGAAATGAAAGCGCACAGTGTAAAATTGTGAGTTAACTTTTGTTCAGGGGCCTTACTGAGGATGATAACCCAGAAGACAGCCTCTCAGATACCTTTGAAGAACTGCTCCAAAGAGGGAAGGGATGAGCCCAGTTATATATGAACTTTTTTTTTGCTGGGAAAATACGTGGTCAAGCATAAAAATATTACTGCTAATCACAAAGAACAGACGTTTTAAGTTAATGATTTTAGTGCTCTTAGGTGCAAGAATCTGGGGGTCATTGAAAATTTTCCTTAGATATGTATCTTACTATCTAAGGACCAGTATATCCACAGCACAGACTACTTCCTGTTTTTCTCCATCCTGAATTCCCCTCAGGGTGCCCTGTGGGTGGGCAAGTGCAGTGGCTAATGGCTTGATCCCTGCAGAACTGGAAGGGTAGGGAACATTTTTCTCTTCATAGAAGCAACTAATATTTTGAGGTATCTGAAATGTAGGAAGAGTTAAGGGCTGTTTTATAGAGGAATTTAGAAAGGAAGATGGATACTATGTCAAGCCTTCTGAATAACCTTGGTTTCCTTTTATTCCATCCATTTTAATTAAGACATTTTGATAATGCTTATAATGGTGAAATGATAATAATAACACCCACACAACGTATGAGGTAGCTTCTACTTTTTCCATTTCACAAGTGAGTGTAATGAGACTTTGAGCGGTTAAGTATTTTGCGTGAAGCTACAAAGCTGGTAATAGCAAATCTTTAATAGAAGGGAGACAGAAACAGAGGCTATGGTAATTCATCCGTATGTATCACTTTCACGCTGAGGGGCCTTTAGATCTTCTCTGTGTCTTCTGGATGATTTTGCACGGTGGTCTGCTAAGTGAGTGAAACATTGTTGTATTAAACTTTGAACACAGACTCCCTCTGAATCACAAAGATGACCACGATTGGGATGTCAGATTCCAACTTAATTTAATATCCATCTCTCCAATTTTAGTTTAAATACAAAGGAAAAAAAGTGATCCTTGAGGTCATTTCTGGATTACATCACATTGCCTTTAATTATCTTAGTCTAAAATTCTCAGAAAATGAGGAGAAGCAAGATTCTGATTAAAATCCCTATTCTTTCATGCCAGGAGCTTTCGAGGAGTAAAGGAGACACTTCCCTTCCTCCTGTCTTATTGATCATCCACCAAAATAGAATGCTGACATCATATGTGCATCTGTTCATTTCATGATCAGCGTCATCACCTTCATGCAGTCCTAACTCGTGTCTATTTAGGGCTTTACTCTATAGCAGGGATTCTGCTAAGCACTTGGAATATGTTACATGCTTATGTGCACACAGCGGCCTAGGAGGTTACAGATCCCGGGAAGAGACTGGCATTTATACAGAGATCCTCTGTAGGTTAGATTGTGAGCCTGAGTTAATTAGTCAAGGATGCAAAGTCTTTGTGTAAGTGAGGTGTATGCTGAGAGAAAGCAGGACCAGTTTCAGCATATCTTAGCATAATTCCTATGTGTTCCAGAGACCTTAACAGGAGATCACCCAGAACTACTGATAAGCTTTTGGCAGACCTGAGATCATCATTTTTGCCATGCCACAGTCATTTTTTGTGTCAATTCAGAAAGTTGCACAAACTATGTTCCCTTTTAAGGGAATCTTTCCAATAATGAGACACTCATGATTCTGAAACCAAACTTAGTAATATCAAATCTGTATCCTTAACTGGAAACAGAAAGTAGATTTATAGCTTCCTCTAGTTTTCTTGAACTACATAAATCCATTTCCCTGAAGTCTACTTCAACTCTGGTTTAATAATCTTTTTTTTTTTTTTTTTTTTTTTGTGGTACGCGGGCCTCTCACTGTTGTGGCCTCTCCGGTCGCGGAGCACAGGCTCCGGACGCGCAGGCTCAGCGGCCATGGCTCATGGGCCCAGCCTCTCCGCGGCATGTGGGATCTTCCCGGACCGGGGCACGAACCCGTGTCCCCTGCATCGGCAGGCAGACTCTCAACCACTGCACCACCAGGGAAGCCCTGGTTTAATTGTCTTTTATCTGAGTGGTTCTGATACTAAATTCATATGAAGACTATGAAAACAAATCTATTTTCTTACAGCTAAATATTATTATTATTCTCACTTTAAGATGAGGAAATTGAGACTCAGAGATTAGGGAATATGCACAAGGTCTTACAGATAGTAATGACAGAGTTTTGGTTTTGAAACTGGCCTGAGCTCTTAACAATTACACTATTCTGTCTAGTTTTTAAAGGAAATTATGCCTGGGCTTATCCTATATTGTTTTGTGGGATTAGTTAGTTGTGTAGCTCTTGATGTAACATTCGAGGAGGATGAAAGAAATTATGTAAAATGTAAAATCCCTGTATGAATTTGGATTTCCTGTAATCACTGCTCATGTATGAATAAAACAATAGACTATCAGAGAATCATTGTAATTTCCTCATCTTTTATTTAAAAATCCTGTTTTTATCCATTTTATCTTGAATGGTGTGAGGTATTTGTATGGCTAATATGTGGTTTATGAAAGGAAAAGACAGGGACCTCATTTTTTATTTGGATGATTATATGCAGCAGATGTGTGTGTCCAAGATGGTTAAAAGCAAGGGCAGAGAAGTAGAAGCAAAAGGGAATGAAAGTATATGGCATCTGCAGAAATTCTGTAAAAAGTGCCTGAAAAGTTCTTTTTTGCTTTTCCCCCCAATCTGTGCCTTGCCCAGTCTTCAAAGACTTCTTTGAGCACAAATCTTGACAAAGGCTTCTCTGACCATTTCAGATCTCAGTAGTATGGGACTTCTTGCATGAATTCACAATGAGATTAGACCTGTATAATACGAATTATTTTCCATTACATTCCTCAACATTTATTTGATTCTAAGTTATTGAAGAAGAGACTCATAGTTCTTATGAGGGATGGTAACCTGAATTATATTATACCTTGATTTTAAGGTATACCCTATTTGATTTTTTATAAATTTATTTATTTATGGCTGCGTTGGGTCTTCGTTGCTGTGCGCGGGCTTTCTCTAGTAGCGGCGAGCGGGGGCTACCCTTTGTTGCGGTGCGCAGGCTTCTCATGCGGTAGTTTCTCTTGTTGCAGAGCTCTAGGCATGTAGGCTTCAGTAGTTGTGGCTCACAGGCTCAGTGGTTGTGGCTTGCGGGCTTAGTTGCTCCGCGGCATGTGTGATCTTCCCGGACCAGGGCTCGAACCCGTGTCCCCTGCATTGGCAGACAGATTCTTAACCACTGCGCCACCAGGAAAGTCCCAAGATATACCCTACTTTTAGACATGTGAAGATTTTTAAAACCATTGAAAGTTAGAATCTAAAAAAGGAAGCAAATAGGTATTTATCAGTGTGCTTTAAAAAAAAGTTTTTAAAACTGAAAAAAAATCTATATCTTTTTTCTATAGACTTTATTATATTTATCAAAATCAGGGATTAATATATTTGAAGGCTTGTAGTACCTAGTACTAGTGCTGAATACATGTACCCCCTTTTTTGGGTGGGGAGAGTAGCTTTATCAAGATATAATTTACATACCATACAATTTGCCCATTTAAACTATACAGTTCAATGGTATTTACTATATTCACAGAGTTGTGCAAGCATCACAACCACAATTTTAGAACATTTTTGTCACCCCCCAAAAGAAACCCTATTCCCTTTAGCTGTTATTCTCCAATCCCCGCAACTCTCCTCATCCCAAGGCAGTCTTTAACTTTCTGTCTCTATAGATTTGCCTATTCTGAACACTTCATAAAATAATATGTGGTCTTTTGTAACTGTATTATTTCACTTAGCATAATGTTTTCAGTGTTAATCCATGTTGAAGAATGTATCAGGATTTCATTTCTTTTTGTTGCTGAATAATATTGCATCTCATGGGTGTACCACATTTTGTTTATCCATATATACCACATATTATGCCACATATTAATGAACATTTAGGTTGTTTCTGCATTTTGCCTATTATTAATAATGCTGTATTTGTTTCTGTTTGGATATATGTGTTCATTTCCTTTCAGTATAAACCTAGGAGTGAAATTGCTTGGTAAAACAGTAATTCTGTGTTTAAGTTTTTGATGATTTGACAAACTGATTTCCAAAGCAGCTGCACCATTTTACATTCCCCCAAGCAATGTATAGTGGTTCCAGGTTTTCTGCATCTTTATGAACTCCTGTTGTTATCTGACTTTTTGTTTCGAGCCGTACTAGTGGGGGTGAAGTGGTATCTCATTGCGGTTTTGATTTGCATTTCCTTAATAACTAGTGAAATTGAGCATCTTTTCACATGCTTGTTGGTCATTTGTATATCTTCTTTGGAGAAATGTCTAGTCAATCCTTTGCTCATTTTGTAATTGGGTTATTATTCTTTTTATTATTGAGTTGTAAGAACTCTTTATGTATTTTAGATACAAGTACCTTGTCAGATATATGATTTGCAGGTAGTTTCTCCCATTCTGTAGGTCATGATTTCACTTTCCTAATACTGTTTTTTTTTCAAGCACAAATGTTTTTAATTTTGATGAAATTCAATTTATCTTTTAAAAATTTTGTTGCTTATGCTTGGTGTCATGCTTTTGAAACTGCTACCAAATCCAAAGCTGATTTCTGGATACTCAGTTCTATTCCTTTAATCTATGTATCTATCCTATGCTGGTACCATGCTGTTTTGATTACAGCTGCTTTGTACTAACTTTTAAAATCAGGAAGTATGAGTTCTCCAGCTTTGTTCTTCCTTCTCAGGATGGTTTTGGCTCTTCTGAGTCCCTTGAATTTCCATATGAATTTTAGGATTAGCTTGTCTATTTCTACAAAGAAACTAGTTGGAATTCTATAGAAATTGCAGTGAGTCTGTGTATCAATTTGGAAAGTTTTGCCATCTTAACCATATTAAATCTTCTCAACCGTGATTATGGGATGTCTTTCTGTTCATTTAAAGCCTCTTTAATTTCTTTCAACAATGTTTTGTAGTTTTCAGAGTAGGAATCTAACACTCCTTTTGTTAAATTCATTTCTAAGCAGCACGTTATTCTTTTTGATGTTATTTGTTAAGTGGAACTATTTTCTTAATTTCATTGTTAGATTGTTCATTGCTATAGTCTAGGAATTTTATTGGCTTTTTATATTGATCTTGTATCCTCTAACCTTGTTGAACTCATTTAGTAGTTTTAATAGTAGATTCCTTAGAATTTTCTATGTGTAAGTTCATATCATCTGTAAATATCGTTTTATTTCTTCTTTTCCAGTTTAAGTGCCCTTTATTTCATTTTCTTGTCCTAATGTCCTGACTAGAATCCTCAGTAAAATGTTTAGTAGAAGTAAAGAGAGCAAACATTCTTACCTTGTTCCTGATCTTTAGAGAAAAGCACCTAACCTTTCATAATGAAGTTGATGTTAGCTGTGGGTTTTTCATAGATGCCCTTTATCATGTTGAGTGCGTTTTCTTCTATTCCTAGATTGTTGAGTGTTTTTATTATGGAAGGGTGTTGGGTTTTCTGCAAATGCTTTTTCTGCAATTTAGTGACGATTATGTGGTTTTGGTTTTTAATTTTATCGGTTGATATGTTCTATTACATTAATTGATTTTATGCATATTTATCCTTGCCTTCCTGGGATAAAGCCCAGTTGGTCATGGTGTATAATCTTTTTTCATGTTGTTGGGTTTGGTTTGCTAGTATTCTGTTGAAGATTTGTTTGTCAGTATTCACAAGAGATATTGGTCTGTGGTCCTTAATGATGTCTTTTCAATTCTTGAAATATTTTGTGGAATTCACCAGTGAAATCATCTATACCTGGGCTTTTCTTTGTAGGTATAGTTTTGATTATTGATTCAATCTCTTTATTGTCATAGTCTACTCATATTTTCTGTTTCCTTTTATAGAGATCATATTTTAGTTAGGTATGTTTTGAGTAAATAAAAACCCACTGACAGATACCTTCTCAGAACCCATAAAATACTTGCTTTTATGTGTGGAGCAGATTAGTATATGTCAACTTAAGTTCTTCAAAATATGACCCTTTTTAATATAAATATTTCTGAAGTTTTCTTTATTTCTTTGGTATCACAATTGGTTTTATCTCATATTTTCATATTGCATTTCAATTTACAAATAATTTTCACATTAAAATGTCATTTAATCTCACTAATTATTATTCCTCTTTACAGATAAAAACCAACCCTCAGAAGGTTTATGTGATCAGCCATGGTCCTAGAGCTAGTGAATCTCATTACTGGGGTTCAAAAATAGGTCCTTTTATTCCATATCCTGTAGTTTCTCCCTTCCCCCCATATTCATAATGGAAAAGTTGATTACCAATTTGGACTTAACAATTTCCCAACTTATATTTCAATCTATAATACCACTTTTTTTAAAAAGAAAACTATGAAGACTGGCCAAAGATACACTGATTTTTCTTCCAGTCTCTCTTACAGCTTCAAACTTTGAAGTTTTGAAAACTCTGAGCTAGGATATTTCTCCTTTTGGCTCTGATAGAATAGCTTGTATCTTACTAACCCGCAATGCAGAACAATCATAAAGGATAAGTAAAAATATAAAAGGCATAGTAAAGCAACCAAAGCATCCAGGACTTAGGTGTTAAAGATTCTGAAGAAAAGGGTGAGGTAAACCTAACCTTCTCCTCCACTTTTCCTTAAAATTGTTCTGTGGTTCATAAGTAGTATGGGCAGAGAATAGTGGCTCAGAGCTTTTGGCTGTCCCCTCAGGTTGAGTAGATGGAAGATGGAAATCAGGGTTATGAAGGAAGTCAGGACTGCAGAGGCTGAGGTTCTAGAGAGAAGGAAACAGCAAAAACCAAATGGATCTGACATTCTGTGGTTCTTGCCTCATTGAGGCATTTATTGATCCATATTCTGGGCAGGACAGAGGACTAAAAAGCTAAGCAGAAAGGAATGGAGGCTAAAAATCTTGGTGAAGTTTCTACTGGAATCTTGATTTTAGCAATTCAAAAACTGGAGTTCAAGACTTTAGAATTGCTCATTATTAGGTTCAAGAAGATAGATAAGAATATGAGAATTAAACATTAGGATAAATAATAATTAAATGGAAATTCTAGAACTGAAAAATTAAGTAGAAATTATAAACCCAACAGTTTGGTTTAGTAGCAAAAGAGAAAACTAATATACTACATAAAAGAACATTTGAGATGTGTGGGCTAGTACAAAAAGGTCTATCATATGTGTAATGTTCTAAAAGGAGAAGAGAGAATTGAATAAGACAGAAGCAATCTTTAAAGATACAATGGCCAGGAATTTTCCAAATCTGATGAATTACATCAACGTACAGATCTAGGAAGTTTTTCTCTAAACTGCCAGCAGTATAAATTAAAACACACACACACACACACACACACACACACACATACACACATACAGACACACACACACACATACACACATTCACACATCTCGATTCATGATAGTCTAACCAAAGATAAAGGGAATATATTAAAAAATAGCTAGGAAAAAAAATACACATTAGTTTCAAAGGTATAACAACAAGAGTGATAGATATTTAGCACAAATAATGGAAACCAGAGACATTAAAATGATGTCTTTAAAGTACTAAAAGGAATAACTTCCAACCTGAAAAATCAAAAGTGGAGAAAATAATATTACCAGAAAAATTGGAATTTATCATTAGCAGAAACATGCTAAAAGAACAATTTAGGGGGATTATTCAAGCAGAAGGAAAACGACTCCTTATAAAAGTATGAAGATGCAATAAGTAATGAAGAGCAATGAAAGCAAATGTGTTGATAAATCTAAATGTATACTGACTTACAAAACAATAAATATAATTGGAATCAAAATAGATGACAATTACATAAAAGTCTGGAGAGCAGCAAATGGATTTGAAAAGTTCTAACATCCTTACTTTGCCCTGGTAGTGGCAAAAGTACTACCTTATTAGAATTTAATAGGTTAAACATGGTAGTATCATCGTTAGGGTATTCTTTAAAAAATAATAAAATAAGTATAACTAAAAAGCTAATTGTGGGTGAAAATGGAGTAAAATATGGTTGTTACTTCAAAAGACTATAGGAAAGGAAAAAAAGAAAAAGAACAAACATCATGCTCAATATTATGTAACAACCTAAATGGGAAAAGAATTTGAAAAAGAATAGATAAAGGTATATGTATAACTGAATCACTTTGCTGTACACCTGAAACTAATGCAACATTGTTAATCAACTATCCTCCAATATAAAGTAAAAAGTTTTTAAGAAAAGAATAGATTGGGTCATTAGAAAAGAAAGAATAAGGTAGTAGATAAACTCAAATGTATTAATAAAATTAATTTATTAAATGTACGTGGACTACATCACCCAAGTGAAAAATAATGTCAGTCTGGATAAGAAACAAGCCCTGTCTGTATACTACTTATAAGAGGTACACCATAAATATAAGGACAGATAAATGTTGAAATAAAAGGATTTTAAAACAAGATAGAAGAGGCAAACACTGTATAAAAGAATGCTGACATAGTTATACTAACATTAGAAAAAGTAGACTATAAGAAAAAACGTTGCTGGATATACAGAGAAGTTTCATAATTATAAAAGGATCGATCTACGAAAATATAACAGTTGTATTTTGTGTATACAATAACAAAGAAAAACAGTAAAAATCAGCTTCACACAGGATAGTCATCCCTGTCTATGCAAGATATAATAGAAAATTAGTAGAAATATAGAAAAATTTATCAATGCATGACATCTAATTGATATGTGTAAAACACTATACCAACAATTACAGGGTTCATTCATTTCAAATGCACATAAAATAGACCATGTGTTTGTTCCTAAAGCAAACCTTTACAAGTTCCTAAGGTGACGTTTATACAGAGTGTGTTCTTCAACCACATTGAAATTGGCAGAAGATCAAAAACAAAGAGTATCTTTTTTTTTTTTTTGCGGTACACGGGCCTCTCACTGTTGTGGCCTCTCCCGTTGCGGAGCGCAGGCTCCGGACGCGCAGGCTCCGGACGCGCAGGCTCAGCGGCCATGGCTCATGGGCCTAGCCGCTCCGCGGCATGTGGGATCTTCCCGGACCGGGGCATGAACCCGCGACCCCTGCATCGGCAGGTGGACTCTTAACCACTGCGCCACCAGGGAAGCCCCAAAGAGTATCTTTGAAAACGTAACTTACGTTTCTAAATAACCCATGGGTCAAAGAAGAAGTCAAAATAAAATGCAGAAAACATTTCAAACTAAGTGGTAAAAAGTATTTCTTATTAAAACACATGAGATGTAGCTCCAGGGAAATAGCTAGCCTGAAATATGTATATTACAAAAGAAGAAAAATCTTGAAAAGGCAATAATTTTATCAAATGAAAAAATGTTGGAAAAAACAGGAAGTAAACTAAAAGAAAAGGAAACAGTAGATAAGAGAAACTAATAAAATAGTAAACTTGTATAGAAAAATCAGTAAAGCCAAAATTTTATTTTCTGAAGAAACTCATATAATTGAAAACTCTTAACGAAGAAAGTACAAATTGCCAGTATCAGCAATGAAGAAAATTAAATCACCTCAGAGCCTATGGACATTTGAAAATATTAAAAAAGATATCATAAAATAACCTTAATAGTAGTTTATAATTTAAGTGAAATGGATAAAGCCCCATAAAAATACAGTTATAAAAAGTGACACAAGAAGAAATAGAAATTCTGAACTGCTCTGTATCAAAGCAAAAAATGGAACCTACAAAAAATAAATCTGCAAATAATAACATATTATAAAAGAGAACATTAGACACATAGAGCTTTACCGCTAAGTTCTTCCAGCAAATTTAAGGAAGAACTATCACCAACCTTACACAAACTTTTCCATAGGATGGAAAATGAGAGAATCCTTCTCAGTTCATTTTATAAAACTAGCATCATGATACCGAAATTTGTCAAGGGCATTACAGGATAGCCCATTTATAGACCAAACCCTTTTATGTTACATAAATGAAAAATGCTATAAATATTAGGAAAACAAAACAAACAATATATAAAGTAGTATACAGCACAGCAAAGTTATGTAGAATTCAAGAATGCAAGCTGTGTGTAATATTTCAAAATCAGTCACTGAACTTCACATTAATAGAATTAAAAAGAAAACAAATGCATGATTATCACAGTAAATGCAAAAAATAGCATTTGATAAAAGTGAATACCTACTCGTGATAAAAACTCATCATAAATAAGGGAAAAAAAAGAACTTCCACAATTTTTTAGAATATAAAAAAGCATATAGTAAACATCTTAATTTAGGATGAATTACTGAAATCTTACCCCCTCAGATCCGGAGTAAAACAAAGATTCCCCTTATGACTACTTTTTATTGAAAGTCTGTTGGGAGTTCTAGCCAGGGCAGTAATGAAAGTAAAATAAATAAAAGGTATATTAAAAAAAGGAAAAAAAGTCATTATTTACAAATATGATTGTATGCTTAGAATATCCAAAAGAGTGGAGGTAAACCATTAGAATTAATCAGTAGGCTTAGCAGATTCTCAGAAATCACATTCAACACACATGTACACACACACATTTCTTAATATTAGCAATATAAAGTCAGAAAATAAAATTTGAAGCTATACCAAGCACAATAGCAAAGCAAAGCAAAAACTAGGAATAGGCCTATTAAATGATGTATAGTTACCATACACAGACAAAAACAAAAGGTTATTGAGAGAAATTAAAGACTTCAGTAAGGAGAGGGAACTACCATATTAACAGAATGAAAGATGCAGTTTTGCAGAGATGTCAGTTCTCACCAAAATAACCTATTTGCAATGCAATTTCAGTCAAGATCCCTTCAAGTTTTGTTTTCTTGTGGAAATTCACAAATGATTCTTAAGTGTATTGGAATATGTGGAGTATATGGAAACACAAAGGACCAAAATAGCCAATGAATTATTGCATGAGAACAAAATTGGAGGACTTATTCCACCAGCTTTGAGATTTATAAAGCTATACAATTAAATGGTGTGCTGTTGACACAGGGGTAGACAAATAGAATAGGTCAGAAATAGACCCACAGGGGCTTCCCTGGTGACGCAGTGGTTAACAGTCTGCCTGCCAATGTAGGGGACACGGGTTCGGTCCCTGGCCCGGGAAGATCCCACATGCTGTGGAGCAGCTAAGCCCGGCTACCACAACTACTGAGCCTGCGCTCTAGAGCCCGTGAGCCACAACAAGAGAAGCCACCGCAATGAGAAGCCTGCGCACCGAAACAAAGAGTAGCCCCCGCTCACCAGCGCACAGCAACGAAGACCCAACACGACCAAAAATAAAAACAAACAAATAAATAAATTTTTTAAAAAAGAAATAGACCCACATATATAGGAATGATTGAGTTATGAAAAAGATGTCACTGCAGTAAATTGAGGATAAACAGTAACAGTGGTATTTCCAATACAAGGTGCCAGATCAATCGTATATCTAATGGAAAATAATGACTTAATCCCTATTGACACCATATACAAAAATACATTTGGATTGTTGACGCAGTTTGAAAGGAAAAAAGATATTCTAGAAGATAGCATAGTTCAGTCTCTGAACTTAAGAGAGGAAAAGATTTCTTGAATAAAACATAAAAAGCACTAGGCATATAGAAAAAAAATTATTGGTGAATTGAATTTCTTTAAAATTAAGAACCACTTAAGTACCCAAGAGAGTGAAAAAGCAAGCCACAGAATACAAATTATTTGCAATATATGTATCTCATAAGAGATTTACATCTAGCATAAATTTAAAAAAGACGAATCAATCGAATAATGGCCAAATGACTTCAACAGGCATTTTACAAATGGCCAGTAAATATGGAAGTGTGCTCAATTTTATTAGTCATCAGGGGAGTACAAATTAAAATTACAATGAAAAGCCACTACGTACCCACCAGATTGCTAAAGTGAAAAAGACCGACAGTGTCCAGTGCTATCAAGGATGGAGAGCGACTGAAACCCTCATACGCTGCTGGTGGATATGGTTGTTTTGGAAAACTGTGATCAATTGCACAAATACATCTAATCCTATCAGAGATGCATATGTATGTTCACCAAAAAAATGTATAAAAATGGTCATAGAAGCACTACAGCAGTACCCCCTTATCTGCAGGGGATGTGTTTTAAGACCCCCAGTGGATTCTTGAAACCATGGATAGTACCAAACCCTATATATACTGTTTTGTCCTTACATACATACTTATGATGAAGTTTCATTTATAAATTAGGTGCACTAAGAGATTAATAATGAGAATAAAATAGAACAATTTTAACAATATACTATAATAAAAGTTATGTGAATATGGTCTTTCTCTCTCAAAATATCTTGGACAAATTTAATACCTTTTCCATCTTAACTAAGCACTTACCTCATACTGGGGCCATGACTTTTGCAGTTGAGGTTCAACAGCAAAACTAACATGAATTTCTTTTTCCTTCTTCACAATTTCATGGATAGAAGGTTCGTTTCTATGGTAGAGCTTGTCAACCTCAGCATATTATTTTTTTCTTTGCTTATTAAGTTGAGAACTTTCGCCTGTTTACTTAAAGGAAGCACCTTAGGGCTTCTGTTTGGTAGATCCAAATTGCCAGCATCACTGCTCTTGCACTTTGGAGCCGTTATTAAATAAAATAAGGGTGGCTTGAACACAAGTACTGCAGTACCGCGACAGTTGATCTGAGACCCCCTAAGTGACTTATGGGTGGGATAAGCTGGGCAAAGCGGTGATTCATGTCCTGGGCAGTATGGCACAGGCCGGTGTGAGATTTTATCATGTTATTCAGAATGGCACACAATGTAAAGCTTACGAATTGTTTATTTCTGGAATTTTCCATGTACTATTTTCAGGCTGAGGTTGAGCCTGGGTAACTGAACCCACAGAAAGCAAAACTGCGGATAAAGGGTTCTACTGTATTTGTGATCACACCCCAAACTAGAAAAATCCGCAAAGTTCATCAATGGGAAAATGGATAAATTGTTGTATATTTATAAAATATGCTTATGTACAGCAATGGCATGAATCTCAATGGATGAATCTCAAGCAGGATGTTTTGTGAATAAAGCCAGATACAAAATAGTAAACACTATATGAGACTATTTGTGTACATTTCAGTAAGATGTAAATTAGTCTTTGGTGTTAGAATTAAAATAGTGGTTATATTGGGGGAGGAAATAACTTGGGAAGGAACACAAGGGAGGCTTCTGGGGTATGGTATGGTATGAGTAAGTTTTTATTTCTTGAGCTGGGAGGTGTTTACATGGGTACGTTTACTTTAAAAAATTCCTTAAGCTGTACATTAATGATTTGTGCACTTTTCTGTATCTATTATGCGTCAATCAACATTTAAAAGCTATAAGGACCTTTTTCTTTTAAAGCTCTTGGGTGAAGCTAAAGGAAAAATCTTTATTAAGAGTCAGACTGCCTAAATGTCATAAGATGTGTTGAGGCTTCCACTTAACAGATGCTTTGGTTCAGTGGCCTGTCCATTCCATTATCATGTGGCCTTTCTGAACCTACCTTAGTGACCTTTGCTCAGGTGACTTAATCTTCTTAAGAAGTAGTTTCTTTAAGTATAGATTTTACTTCCATATTTAAAGCAACTGTGCTGAACAAAATAGATGGATTAATTGATGCTTTAAAATCCTATAAAAATGCTAAATCCCAGCAAATGAAATTTACATCTTAAACAATCAGTTTTCACAGGCGAGTGTATAAGCTCAGGAAGAAACAGCCTGGCAAATTCATCTGGTGTTCTGTATAAATACAATTTTAAACTACCTCCCGTTTTTTCATGCTATGCCATCTGCCAAATGGCTCTTGGAATGGAATTTTAATCTCTAATTGCAAATACAGGGATTAAAAAGGTTACATTCAAAATGTGCTGAGAGACCAACTAACAATTCAGAAAGAAAAAAAAAGTCTCTATCTGCAGGTTTTTCTGGCATAGATGTTTTCTGGAAATGATAACCTGACACCAGGTCTTTCACAGTCAGAAGTGGAAAAGGAAAATAAAGCTGCTCCAATTGGGAGCTGTCTGAACTGTCTGGACCTTGTATAAACTCCAGCTGCTTTTGACTGTGGAATCAGAGCAGGCATGGGTAACTTTACTCTTTGATTTTCTTAGAAGTGAGAGCATTATTTTAGCTGTCATTTAAACAATTAAAACAAAGAAAAGAGAATATACCACACTCTTTGCTTTGGGGGTACCTGGCGTAGACTCACTGAAATGAAGACATAGAAAAAGTCACAATTGGATATGGTAGATTCTGGACACAAAAAGCAGAAAATTCTACAAACAAATGACAAACTGATACCCATGCTTGTAAATTGGGTAGAAATTTATGAAACGATTTCCAATTATTTTTAGTTTTAAGGTGTTTAATATATAGATATCAATTCTCTTCCCTTCTAAACTTTCTCTTATTATTTCTTTACCAGGCCTCTGCTCCTGTGTATAGTAATACATTAAAATATGCATGCCGTACTTCTATCCTCCTCTGTGACCTTGTGTGTATGGTATGTCTTTCTTGGATTGCCCTTTGGACAACCAAGTCAAATCCTTTTCTATAATGACTTGACAAAGTGGATGGTCATTATGGAATAAGAATTTGTACACTTTTGAACTCTATCATAGAAACTTGCACTTGATTTTATTGTCCTTCAGTTGTTCTATATGTGTATATTTTGTCTACTTAACTCCAGATGAAGGACCATGACTTCTTGTTTATGTTCCCTAATGAAAGAGAGATTATAGGGGACTTATAAAAGTCTTCAAAAAAATCAGAAGAAGGGCTATTTACGTGGTATAGTACAAAAATTTTTGAAATATGAAAGATTATTTTTATAAATACATTGTAATTCCTCAGATTTTTTGACTTTTTTGAGTGTGACATACACACATATACATACATACATATCTATGTATATATGCAAATTGTCACCCTATAATGAACTATTCGTAATGTATGGGCATATTTCCTAACATGTATTTTCCTCCCTTCCTTCCTTCCTAAAATGACCTAGAAAACCCAATGAAATTAACATTAGATGGTTTAAAACAGCTGAAATGGGAAACTATGGAAGAAGCTCAGGCTAGAACAGCTGTGGTGAATCAACAGTAATCTTGCCTCTGAATATTAGCTGTGGTATAGACCAATTAATGAAACTTAATCAAAGCTTCTTCTTGGTAAAGGGGGAATGAGGGAAAATAGACTTCCAAAACATGTACAGCATAAATATTCTTTCAATGTGTCCCTAGCAGTTCAGAATAGTGATAGACAGTAGGAAAAGCAAGGATGGAATGCTGTGTCCACCATGATGTGAGCTTTAGTCTCTCCCATCCACAAGAGTTGACTCCAGCTGAGGAATATGATTTCCCTTTTGAAATCCAAATATTATTTAAAATTAAATGAAGAATCCCTCCAAAAGTCTAATTTGAAGCAAGGAGTACAATGTGAAAAAGTAGCTGTGAACTCAATAGGGGTGTGGTACGCTACTTTATGTGACTTTGTTTAAAGAAAAAACAAACCTCCAAAATCCTTAATTCTCACTCCCCCAAACCTATAAATCTCTCCCCCTCCCAATTTTTCATGGTTTATTTGTGAAAGAGAATGAAAAAATTAAAATAGCCTTTCAAACTCTGTCATCTCTAATCAAACAAGACAGTGACAAAGATGTCAGTGAACCTTGGTAACAGCTCTTGCTTTCCAATGCAGAATCATTTCCACATAATGCCACAAACCCTAATGATCATCCCAAGTATCTGCTTGGGCAAGAGAGACCACTTTATCCTTGGGATCATGAACTTTCATCTTTCTGTCTCTGACTAGGTTCACTGATCCGCCATTCGTTCTTCTAGCATTTCCTCAGTAGACACATTGCAATGGTATGTGGCTCTCCTTTTCCAGTCCTGTTTTTCTTGGTAGGACCACATCTTCTCCTCCTTGGACAACAAAAATGCACCCAGGGAGATTAGCTTTTTTTTTTTCACAGGTGAATTAACTCCCCAGTTGGATGTAGCATTCTGTTAACAAAATAATCATTGCTTCCTAAAATATCTTTCGAGTGTCTTATGTAAAGAAGTAATTATTCATGGTGCTTGTTAAAGAACACTAAGGCAGACTTTATTTAGGACTATCATGAAAGGGGTAGGGACTACTGCGGTGGGGTTTTCTAGGAGCAGGGAGAGATTGAACTCACTGCAGTGGGGTTTGTAGTAGGGGGAGAAACTGGGCTGCATTCTGAATATAACAAGGAAAAATGGGAATTTATAGCCAAGAAGCAGGGTGGAAAATGACTAAGGAAACAGGGGTAAGGAGGAATTCTGGCCAAACCTACCTAATAGGATTCTTTTTTTTTTTGTTTTTTTTTTGTGGTATGTGGGCCTCTCACTGTTGTGGCCTCTCCCGTTACGGAGCACAGGCTCCGGACGTGCAGGCTCAGCGGCTATGGCTCACGGGCCCAGCCGCTCCGCGGCACGTGGGATCTTCCCGGATTGGGGCACGAACCCGTGTCCTCTGCATCGGCAGGCGGACTCTCAACCACTGCGCCACCAGGGAAGCCCCCTAATAGGATTCTTACTAAAGGCAAGCCAGGGTGATCAGACATCACCTGGGGGGACAGTAGGGATGAGAAAAGTGATCGGATATCAAGAATGGAGGATTCTGGCTAAATTTGACTTGACAGGAATCTTGCTAAAATGGGCTCTTAAGGACATGCCTCAGGCCAGGACCTAGACAAAAAGAGCTGAACGAAACCTGACTGGAGTTTGGTCAAGGAGAGAGTCTTTGTCACTTACCACCTTAACCCAGGAGCAGATAAACTTGAATTTGAGCAGGAGTGGAGTGTGACTGGTAAGGGGTAGACATGCAGATTTCCAACTTCTGCACCTCCTTTCTTTCGTCCATGGCAGTCACTTCTGTGCATGACCAGACATTTTCTGTTTTCTTCAACCAGTCTGCATGAAACCATAAAAGGTTTCATGCCTAAATCTATAAAAATTCCTGACTCTCACAAGCCTGTAATCTATACAAGACGTGTTGCAACTAAGATCGTTTCTTATTCTGTGATGATTTTAAAGTTCTAACAAAAATCACTGACTTACCCCTAAATATCTAATATGTGCACGTGCAATGTCATTTGCAGACTGTATATCAACTTTATTATTTATTTATTTTTTTAACCAAAAACTGCTATTCATCTTGGGAGTTGTCAAGACAGCCAAACAACATACTTTGCAAGGGAAACTTTAAAAATAATCTGCGGAGCAATTCTCGTGGTAATGCTCATCTCCTTCAAGGAAATCACAAAACACTTATAATTAGCACTTATTATTGAGTGCTAAGGCCAAAATCAAAACAAAATGAAAACACCCCCCCTTCCCCAAAGCAAAAAAAAAAAGAAAGCAAACACAAAGCTCAATGGTGGAGGCACTATTAAAATAATTGTTTGTCTTTAAAAATAAATGGGTCCATCATCGTAGGCTGTTATCAAGTAAATACACCCAGAACTTTATTACCAATATGTTTCCTCTTCATCCAGATTGAATCACTCTTGTTAAAGATCTGACCTGTCATATGCCTGGGGTGACATCGGAATGGAACATACTGTTAAAGCCAGCTGTCAGCACAGAGAGATGGGGTGTGAAATGGGAGAAATAACAGAAATATTCTCAGTGCCTATTGAATTCTTTGGAAGAATTTGATTGGGTTGCATCATCCTACACCACCTAAGTAAAGAGACTTTGTAAAAGCCACGTGCTTCTGTCCTTCATGAGTCTGTTTGCCAAAGCAAGAGGAGCTAGGATGTTGAAGGAAAGCCTTCAAAGTGATGGAGCATACATGGGAAGGAGAGGAAAGGCCTTGAACTTGCTGTTTCAGGCAGAGGTGATAGGAAAATATGAGTGGTGGAACCCGGAGCAACAGAATATTGAAAGACCGTGTTGAAAGGTTATGGCTCAAAGGATGTTTTCCAAGGGCTTTCATCATTATTAATGGGTGACTGAAATGTGTAAAGGATTTTGTGTGGTTAGTACAAGAGTGAATGTTAGGGTTTGTGGAGAAGAGTCATTTACATATGGAGTTTTCAAATCAGCTACACCAGTGTAACCTGCCAGCTACCAAATCACTTGTTCTTTATTTTCTTCCCAGATCTAAGCACACCTGTCCAGATATGTGTATACACACACACACACACACACACACACATACACACACATTCCTGGACAGCTGGAAGTCTTCATAATTTCAATTGATATGGGGTGGTAACACTGGATTTACTGATTTCTGAAATTTTAATTGTTGCTTCTGTGATATGTGTTTAAAATAAGAGTCAGAATTTCTTCTTAAGCCTCTTCATTGAAAAGTCTCTGGAAAGCCTTAGAATGTTTGCTTCAATGTCCTAGCTTGGTATTCGATTCTATAGTTTTCTCCTTATAGGAGGAAACTTTCACTGTGAGAATGGCTGTCAAATGCCTGCTAGCTATTGCCAGGAATCAGGAGAAATGTAGCTAAACTTAATCTGACTGTCCTGGTGTCCTTACTGATAGACATCCAAAAGCCTAGGATGAATGCCCTGATCTTTGACTGTATACATATATGCTCTTACTGATTTTCCTAAAGCAGACTTCACAACAGGTGACAGATTTCTTCTCTGGCACTTCAACAATTTTTCTGACAGAGAGATTTGAGAGCTACTATTTTATGAAGATCATTTAGAGGAGCAAGGCTAGATTGCCAATGGAACATAATATATCTGAAACATGAGATTGGAAGGGTCCATTTGTTGGTAGTTGGGAGTGAGGAGAACTAGCTGTGAGCATATTCACAGAAGGAAATGACTTCTTTCTTGCATATGGAAAACAATATTTTAAAGTCCTCCAACCTCTTTCGTCTCCCAAACTTCATTGAATACCGCTCACAGTGTCAGACACTAGGGTAGACATTGGAGATGGAAAGTTGAATACAATGCTGTATTTGCCCTCAAGTCACTCTTGGATTTGGCTGTTTAATGTTTTGTTTCTTGTTCTGAAAAATATGTGAAAGGTATTAGCAGAATAGGAGCAAGAGTGCAATTGAAAAAGAAGAAAGAACTCTGAAGGGTTTTGGTTTGTTTTTATTGCTTCACTTTCCATATAGGCATCTGGGAAATATAAGCACAGAGTGATTGGTGGGGTTACCAACTGTTCTAGTTTGCCCAGAACTAAGGGGTTCCTGTGCTGCAAAATTTTTAGTGCTAAAATTGGAAAAGTCTTGGGCAAACCTTAGCATTATGCCGAGGTTTTCAGAGAAAGGGACATGTTGAACTGCTTAAGTCTTTAAATGCCTTATTTTTAAAGGGAATCTCCAATACAAAGTTGATGTGTAGCCATTTCCATTGGCAGAATGTCTATAAGACTGGGAGCCATATATACAGTATAACATTTATTTTTAATAATATAGCTAAGTATAAGTCTAGTGATCAGCGGGAGTCCTTATGGGCAATTCTGGATGGGAAAGTGATTGCAGTAGAGGAAAAAGCAAGACAGAGAAGAGGAAAGAACTTTCCAAGGATTACCATCTCTTTTAGAGGTTTCCACATTGGTCCTTGTCGTAATCATTTATAAACACAGATTCCTGCAACCCCCGCCCCCCCCAAATTAATCATTGGGAGCAGAGTTTAAGGATCTTTAGTTTTCATAAGTAATACTGGCTAAAGTTGAGGGATAGCTGCTGTATCCTTGTTTTGTTGTGTTTAAATAAATCATGCAATTCAACTCTAGCACTATAGTCCTTAACCCTCTCTGTGTCCTTAGGTTCTTAGGGCATTTTTGAATAATACTAGCTTTTAGGATGAGGCAAGCCGCAAAGATACAAAACACTAAATTGTAACTGTGGAAGATAAATTAATCACTTCCTTTTGTCTTGCTTTTAAACAACCTTAGGAATCATTCTCTTTTCTTGGTTGTTTTTTTAGGACATCTTGTTTTAGAGGAGTACTGTGACTTTCCCTACCACTGGCTCATGCATAATAATAATGATATAGAGATCTTCTGTATTCCAGAAACATGAGCTCTTTCCTTGTTGTTGTTGTTGTCTTTATTGTTCTAATTTCAAGTCAGGACCAAAAGATAAAATCATTTTGTCTCGTATCTATTCTTTTGGAGAAAAATGTACTCCTGTCTCTACTGTCACAAGAACACACATAGATGTCTAACAATATGAATAATCAAGTTATAGAAAATATAAAGTTTAGATATCAAGATTTGACAAAGCAGATATAAAATTTACACACTACTTAAATTTGGCACAGAGATAAAAAAAAATACCACCTTAGCCGTTAGTAGGAAAGCCCCAGTAAATTCTTGCACCCTAAAAATGAATGAAATAGTTATAAGGATGTTAAACTAATTAAAAGCGTAGACCACTTGACTGGGGTGACTATAATGACTTAGTAACCTGCATAAGCAAACCAAGACTTAAGCCGGAGTCAACACATTCAAATCTGACAAAATGAAACTTAAGAACAACCAATCACAGATATCCAAAGGGGCTTTCCCAAATAAGGGAACTGTTTAAGCTGTAGCCAATCAAATAATTTCCTTGCCTTGCTTCCACATTTTATGATCCAAAAAAAAAACAAAACAAAAACAAAAAGCAAACTCCTCCCTGTCTCCTGTCAGTAGAACGCTCTTAACCCCCTGTGGTTTGGTGCTGCCCAATTTGAATCCATGTGTGCTCAAATAAGCTCTTGAAAATGTTAATGCACCTCAGTTTACCTTTGAACAGTGTCTTAGGTGTGCAGGGAGACATAATTTATTTTTCCATAATTGAACGTAGTTTGTATCTTAAAGTCCCTGTTGGCAGAAAATAGAATCTTGAATTTGTATTTTAATAGTCTTAAAATATCATGTCCGCTGAACTGATTTTGTCATAGATACTATATGGGTTTTGCTCTGCTTTATTGAGTATTTTTATAGTTCGAGTCTTTTTATTTTTTTAAACTTTTGGCTGCATTGGGTGTTCCTTGCTGCGCGCAGGCTTTCTCTGGTTGCGGCGAGCTGGGGCTACTCTTTGTTGCAGTGCGCAGGGCTTCTCATTGTGCTGGTTTCTCTTGTTGCAGAGCACGGGCTCTAGGCATATGAGCTCTGCAGCGCAGGCTCAGTAGTTGTGGCGCACGGGCTTAGTTGCTCCACGGCATGTGGGATCTTCCCGGACCAGGGCGGGAACCCGTGTCCCCTGCACTGGCAGGCGGATTCTTAACCATTGCGCCACCAGGGAAATCCCATTCAAGTGTTTTTAGAAATCCCTTAACCTGCAGTGAAGTAGTACTTTACCATCCTGATGCTGAGGACTAATGAATTTATTTTTCTGTGGCTTAAGCCAATGATTGCCGTAGTAGGATCCCTAGACCGGGAGCATTAACATCATCTGGGAAATTGTTACAAAAGTAAATTCTTGGGCTCCACCCCAGACCTACGGAATCAGAAATTCGGGTGGAGCTAAAGTTTCTGGCTTAGGTATCCTGTGCTATGGTAATATGAGAGTCTCAGCAACTCATCACCAGTGTTTTTTCTTTCGAGAGATTCAGCATAAAAGAAATGGGGAAAAGATGACCAGAAACATGTTGTCATCCACATAGGAATAACATAATAATTTGCCTTCTGTCTTGAATGCTGTGAATATTGTCATTGGAGTAGGCATAGCGGGCTCATCTAAGAGAAAATGTATCTACTATAAATGTATCTACTATTCATTAACTTTGAATGACACGATCTAAGAAAGTTTTAACTTTTATCAAAAGCATTGCAACTTACAAATTTTTTTCCAATGAGACTTTTGGGGTTCAAATTAGCTTAGGGCACAAGAGAAGATAAATTGGTGTTTTAAAAATATGCTCGTGAAGTGTGCTTTTAGACAGCGACAAGGTGTGATACCATCAGCATGCAGTGAACAAACCCAGATAAATGATTTACCATTTCCAAGAAGGTGAGGGTAGAGGGAATACCAGCTTGTGGGAGACTGACCTTGAATTCTATCTATTTTCAGAGGGATTTCTGTTTTCATTCCATTCGACAGCTGTGAGCTGTACCTTAGTGAACTCTTTTAAAAGAATATCAATAAAGATGCTTTGCTTTGCTTTGCATTTGTAAGCTGTATAGAAGCTACTCTTCTGTTATCTCTCACCTTCCAAATCTTCTAACTATGCTTGGCATCGGCAACAAAGCTAAGGCAGCTGATATGAATCAAAGAGCAATTAAATGGAAAAGTTTCTTTTCCCTCTCATTCTTACTGGATAAGATATTTTAGACATAGTGAAAATAATCTCTTGGGTGCTGGGTTAAAGTAAGATATTTCCTGGAAATTCTATGCTCCAAACCTTAACTAATACTCAGAAACTCAGAGATACGAGGAATTTTTTGAAAGCATAGTGAGAATAAAATTATGGTCTTTTTTTCTCTTCTGGAAACAGAGGGATAGATGGTAAATTACCACATACATACATAAAATACACCTTCAAATCTAAAGATATACAATATTTAATATGCTAGTTTATTGCACTGTTTGTGGTATACCAGTAAGAGTAATGATATGGTTATCCACACAAAATAATACACATGCAGTTATATTTTTTCCACCTAATTTTAGGTTCACGAAAAAATCTCTCCAAAGTTTTTAGATTGAGTCTTCACTCTTAAACCTTTGAAGTTGGAATGATTACCCATTTATGGATGATCATAGTCAGGCTCAGAGAAGTTTAGCAAATTGACCAGAGTCTACAGTCTGCAATTGGTGGGTGTTAAAACTCATATTCAGGTATGCTTAACTCCCAATGGCACACTCTTCTCACTTTACTACAACATACTGGGATTCTGGTTTCTTGGAGAAGACTTCTCTGAAGAGCTAACGCTACCTTTCTCCTTTTCCTTTTTCCTGTTTGGTCAACCTACTGTCTCATCAGTGAGACTTACCCACAAAATCATTCTGAGATCTTAGTGGAGATTACAGTGTATCACGAACTCAAACTTTACCACATTTGGAAATTGCACCAGACATGTATTAGGAGCCCAGTAAATACTTGTAAGATGCACATAGTTTATTGATTTATAGAGGATGCAGTGTGATTTTTTTCCTTTTTTTTCAGTGGGATGGGAAGAAACAGAAACAATACTTGACATCTCAGCGTATCTCCGTCTTTTCCTCCTATGGCCCTGGGGCCTGAGAGCTAAAGTACTTTTACTGAGCTCCGAATATTTTGTTAATTCAAAACTACACTTCTGTGAGAGTTAGGTCTGTGAGGCCTTTGGGATTCAGCCTGCCAGCATTTCAGTATTGTGGAAACTGAGTGTTGAATATTTATTTAACATTAATGACCCCTGCTCAGGGCTTTCTTTTTCAGATGTGGTTTCTATTGTACTCCATCATTTCTGCAACTTACAGCCATGTCAATGATACTGAATATAAGAAGCCTGTTAATTTAGATGATCGTTCCTCACTCTTTTATCATAATTCTAATTGGTTACTGGAAACTATATTTAGTCTTTGCCTGTGCATACCACCTATTATACAGTTGTTATTTCTTATAGACTACATGTCCTGTCAAATTTACTGATTTTATCAATCCTGTAATTTGTCTTATACAAACAATAGTGTACATATAGAGCAACTTCATATTTCTTATTTTGCATTCAAAATAATAAAAGTGCAAATGAAATCATAGCAATTCAGCATTTATGAATTATCATTAACTATTATAGCACCAAATGTGTACCCTAGGGGGAAATGGAAGACAAATGTGTATGTGTTTTTAAAAGCAACAGTAGCAGTAAATCACAAATCATATTTACATGGAGTCATTACATGGAGGTGGGGGGCATTTTCATGAAACCAGTGCCTTTATTCTCCCTTTGTGGTTCCTGTTATTTATTTTTCACCTGTAGTTATAATCTTCAGTTCATGGTATCAAAATCTCCTCCAAAGTAACTTAATTATGATATCATGAGTAGAACTTTTTTGTTAGAGGTGGGAAATTATAATCCAAAATTAATGAAGTACTGAATAAATACCAAAATTCTGATACTATAATCATGTAAATATAATCTGGAGAAAAAATTTAAATTATCACAGAGTAGTAAAATTTAATTTTGAGTTGTTCGTCCAGGAACTGCTGATGTGAATAACCACAGATTAGCTCTAGTTTTCCAGGGCAGACAACATATGTTGATTTGGCCACCCAGTATCTATTCATCTGCCTTTCACTAACTGAATCCCTATTCTCCTTTGAGCTACCCACTATCCCCAGCTCTTTCCAAGTTTCCAGCATAGTTGACTTCATTCCTTGTTTATGAGTGGATTATGTAGCCTAGGCCATAGCTAACCAGCATCTTGCATTTCTTGGGCAACAGTGATTGGATCAGATGTGTGCCCACAGCCTATTTAGAACTATTCAGAACCCATGAAGCCTTTCTGGAAATCCTGGAAGAGGGTTTCTCATTCTTTCCCCCTGGACATGTAGTTGAGAAGAGAAAAATCTAGATTTGAGTTGTTTATCATAGAAACATAAAAGAAGAGCTGTGTAAGAAGAAAGCTAGTGCACAGAAGAGAGCTGGGCTGGGTCAGAAGAATGTCCTTGTAACATCAAGCTATATCTGAAGTGAGCTCTACTCCTGTGAGCTTTCTATTCCCAAGAGCCAATAAATTCCCTTTTGGCACAAGATCATTTGAATTGGGCTTTCTGTCATCTACAGCTGAGATCAAATATATTCTGCTAACATGAAGAGGGCATATAAGAGGATGACAATTCTTATAGTTCCTCACGGTACGTAAGAGACTAAATTCTCATCAGGGATTGGTAACAACTTTCCAGCATGCCAGCAAATCTGGACCTGCATCAATGCAGACATTGTGGTGGAAGAAATGGGGAATTCCTGTTGTGTGCAAAGGCATATAAGGCATATCTGCTATAAAGGAAGTAGCAGGCCACAAACTGCCTCAGGATATATATTAGAAATGAGGAAATGGTAAACTAGAGAAAAAGAGTGAGGACTTGCAGTCTCCAATCCAGCACAGAAGGAGCTTTGAAGTCGCTACTCTGCCCTAACAAGTAAAAAGCTGAACAAACTGAAAAATCAACAACTCCTTTTAGATTCTTCAGAGAAGTGAGGTCACACGACAAACTGCTGCCCCCCAGCTTGAAGAGACAGACAAAGAATCACAATTTACTGGAGAGAAACCCAGAGCAGAAATTACAGGAACCAGTGGTGGGGTTAGAACATCTGATTGATGAATTGCTAGAAGCTCAGTGTGAGAGTCAAAAATTTGGGGCGTGGGGTGGGCTGGAGTGGCAATCATGAGGGATATGTGAGTTTTACCTCCAGAAGCTGGACCAGGTTTTCTCAGTGAGTATTGGAGAAAAAACCTTTCATAGGGACTTCCCTGGTGGTCCAGTGGTTAAGACTCTGTGCTCCCAATGCAGGGGGTCTGGGTTCTATCCCTGGGCAGGGAACTAGATCCCACATGCATGCTGCAACTAAGAGCCCGCATGCCCCAACTAGGACCTGGTGCAGCCAAATAAATAAATAAATATTAAAAATAAGAAGCCTTTTATGCGTCCAGTAGAAGAGGGGAAAAGTAGTGATTTTGAAATACACCAGAGCATTCTGTTCTTCTGTTAACAAGACTTACCTTCAAAAGAAACTGTTTACCAGAGCCTAAACTATTGGGTTTTCTTCAGAGCCTAACCAACCTAGGGAAAGGGAAATACTCAACTCTAGCCTGCTCTAGACTTCCACATGGGAGAAGGGAAATACCCAGCTCCAGCCTAGCTATCCTGGCCACCTAAGGAGAGGGAAAAAACTGAGAAGCATTTGAGAAGTTCAGAGTCCAGAGGCACAGGTTAAATAAAAGACTGACACCTAATTATAGGAATATAGAAGGCTTCTCCTCCTCCTCCTTCATGCCTTACCATGACCTTACTAAAGGCCTATTTACTGCAGTTACATGGATATCACGAAAAAAATTACAAGATATACTAAAAGGCAAAAGCAAGTGTGCGCCTGCATGCACACACACACCAGTTTACAAAGACAGAGCCGGCATCAGAACCAGACTCAGATGTGACAGGGATGTTGGAGTTATCGGACTGGGAATTTAAAACAGCTACGATTAATATGCCAGAGGCTCTAATGGACAAAGTAGACAACACACAAGAACAGATGGGTAATGTAAGCAGAGAGATGGAAATTCTAAGAAAGCATTGAAAAGAAATGCCAGAGATCAAAAACACTGTAACAGAAATGAAGAATGCCTTTTGTGAGCTCATTAGTAGGCTAGACATGACTGAGGAAAGAATCTCTAAGCTTGAGCATATAACAATAGAAATTTCCAAAACTGAAAGCAAATAGAGAAAAAGGACTGAAAAAAAGAACAATACCTAAGAATTGTGACAACTACAGAAGGTGTAGCATACATGTTATTGGAATACCAGAAGGAGAAGAGAGAAAGGAACAGAAGAAATCTTTGAAGCAATAATGACTGAGAATTTCCCCCAAGTTAATGTAAAATACCCAACCACATATCCAGGAAACTTAGAGACACCAGCAGGACAAGTGTCAAAACCTATACCTAGGCATATTATATTCAAATTGCAGAAAATCAAAGATAAAGAAAAAACATCTTGAAAGAAGCCAGAGGTAAAAAAAAACACCTTACCTATACAGAAGCAAACATAAGAATTATATCCAACTTTTCCTCAGAAACTATGCAAGCAAGAAGAGAATGGTATGAAATATTTGAAGCGTTGAGATAAAAAACCCGTGAATCTAGAATTCTGTGTCCTGCACAATTATCCTTTAAAAGTACAAGTGAAATAAAGACTCTCACACACACTAAAGTGGAGGGAGTTTGTTGTCAGTAGACTTGCCCTGCAAGCAAGGTTAAAAGAAGTTCCATAGAAAGAAAGGAAATAATATAGGTCAGAAACTCAGATTTACATAAAGAAAGGAAGAGTATCAGAGAAAGAATGAATGAAGGTAAAATAAAATTTTAATTTTCTTCTTTTTAGTTGACCTACCAGATAATTTGTGCAAAATAATAATAGCAGTGTATTTGATTATATACTTATGTGTGCTTATGTATAAGTAAAATGAATGACAGCAATGATACAAGAGATGATGGGAGGGAGGAATTAGGATCATTTGTTGTTATAAAGTAGTGGCACTAACCTGTGAAAAGGTATAGTGCTATTTGAAAGTGGACTTGGATTAGTTGTAAATGTATATTGCAAACCCCACAGCAACCACTAAAAATAAAAATAAAGAAGTATAACTGATATGCTAAAAAGGAGAGAAAATGGAATCATATAAAATGCTAAATTAATACCACAAAAGGCAGAAAAAGAGTGGAAGACAAAAATAGGTTCAAAGAACTAGGGCAATGAATAGAAAACAGTAACAACTGTGATATCTATTAATTAAACTGTATCATGAATCACTTTGAACGTCAGTAGTCTAAATGCATGAATTAAAAGACAGAGATTGTCAGAGTGGATTAAAAAATAAGACCCAAATTTATGTTTTTTTTCCCAAATCTATGTTTTATACAAGAAACCCACTTTAAATATAAAGCCATATATCTATTAAAAGCAAATGGATGGAGAAAGATATACCATGCTAACTCTAATTAAAAGAAAGAGGGACTAGCTGTATTAATTTTAGACAGAGCAGACTTCAGAGCAAGGAAAGTTATCAGGGGTAAAGAGAGGCATTACATAATGATAAAGGGGTTAATTTTCCACGAAGACATAACAATTCTTAATGTTCGTGCACCTAACAATAGAGTGTCAAAATAAGTGAGGCAAAAACTGATAGAAGTGCAAGGAGAAATAGATGAAACTGCTATTATAGTTGGAGACTTTAACATCCCTCTATCAGAAATGGACAGATCCAGCAGGCAGAAAATCAGTAACGACATAGTTGAACTCAAGAGCACCATCAATCAACTGGATATAATCGACATCTATCGACCACTTTATCCAACAGCAGCAGAATACACATTCTTCTCAAGCTCATATGGCTCATTCACCAAGAAAGACCACGTTCTGGGCCATGAAACACACTTTAAAAAATTTAAAAGAGTAGAAAATATATGTCTCCTCTCAGACCACAATGGAATTAAAGTAGAAATCAATAATAGAAAGAGTTGGAGAATCTCCCCAAATACTTGGAGATTAAAAAACAAACAAAACTTCTAAATAACATGTGGGTCAAAGAAGAAATCTCAAGCAAAAATAAAAAAAAATATTTGGAACAAAATGAAAATACAGCCTATCAAAATTTGTGGAATACAGTGAAAGCAATGCTTGAGAGGAAATTCAGAGCATTGTGTGTGTGTATATATGTGTGTGTGTGTGTGTATACATGTATACGTATATATGTATATATATATTATATATATGAAAAATGATTGAAAATCAGTAATCTGAGCTTCCACATTTGGAAACTAGAAAAAGAAGAGCAAATTAAATCCGAAGAAAGTAAAAGAAAAGAAATAATAAAAATTAGATCAGAAATCAATGGAACTTAAAGCAGGAAGTCATTAAGAAAATTAAAAAAAAAAAAAAACCTGCTCCTTTGAAAAGATCAGTAAAATTTATAAGCCTCTGGCCAGGCTAATTAAGGCAAAAAAGAGATGGCACAGATTACTAATAGAAATAAAAGAGGGGACTTTATATAGATGTCATGATTGTTGAAAGGACAGTAAAGGAATACAGTGACCAACTTTGTGCCCACAGAGTTGATAACCTTGATGAAATGGACCAATTCCCTGAAAGACACAATCTGCCCAACTCACACAAGAAGAAATAGACAATGTGAGTAGTCATGTATATATATAGTAAAGGAATTGAACCAGTATTGAATAACCTTCCAAAATAGAAAGCATTAGGCCCAGATTCATTCACCATTCTACCAACGTTTAATGCAGAAATTGTACCAGTTCTCTGCGGTCTATTACAGAAGATGGAAGCAGAGGACATGCTTCCTATTTATTCAATGAGGCCAGCATTACCCTAGTATCAAAACCAGATAGAGACGTAACAAGAGAAGGAAACAACATACCAGCATCTCTCATGAGCATAGATGCAAGAATTCTCAACAAAAGATTAGCAAATTCAACAATGTATAAAAATCATTATACATCATGACCAAGCAGGACTTATCCCAGGTCCATGAGACTGGTTCAAGATTTGAAAGTAAATTATTGTAATCTATCCCCCATCAACATGCTGAAGAGGAAAAAAACCACATGGTCATATGAATAACTGTAGAAAAAGCATCTGACAAAATCCGACATCCATTCATGATAAAAACTCTCCGTAAACTAGAAATAGAGGGTGACTTCTTCAGTCTGATGAAGAACATCTATAAAAACCTACAGCTAACATAGTATTTAATGGTGAGAAACTAGATTTTTTCCCTCTGATATCAGGAACAAGGCAAGGATGTTTCCTCTCATCATGTCTTTTCTTTTTTTTTTTTTTTTTTGTGGTACGCGGGCCTCTCACTGTTGCGGCCTCTCCCGTTGCGGAGCACAGGCTCCGGACGCGCAGGCCCAGCGGCCATGGGTCACGGGCCCAGCCGCTCCGCGGCATGTGGGATCCTCCCGGACCGGGGCACGAACCCGCGTCCCCTGCATCGGCAGGCGGACTCTCAACCACTGCGCCACCAGGGAAGCCCTCATCATGTCTTTTCAATACCCTACTGAAAGTCCTAGCTAGTGCAATAACACAAGAAAAAGAAATAAAAGGAATAATTTGGGAAGAAAGATAAAAGAATATTAGATAATATCTAAATGTAATTCATGATCCTGATTGGGTCCTTGATTTAAAAAAACTATAAAGGACATTGGGGGTCAATTGGAAAAATTTGAATATGGACTGTTTATTAAATAATATCAATATTAAATTTCTGCTTATGATTATGGTATTGTGATTATGTAAGAAGAAATTTCTGAAGTATATAGAGGTAAAGTATCTTAATATCTATAAATGACTTTCAAAGTTTCAAGAAAATAATATGTATGCTGAATGATATATAAACATGAATTTATTTAGTCTTCCAGTATGGGGAATATAAGCAAAAATGATAATATCCAAATATGATAAGACCATGTGAAGGCAAATTCATATACTACTCACTGAAATAGAAATTTATACTACTTTCCTGGGAGGCAACTTTGTACATTTAAGTTTCAGAATATATGTGTATACTCTGATATAGCAGTACCACTTCTAAAATTTATTCTATTAATGTAATCAGAAAATAATACATACACATCCATAAGGAAATTCCTTAAAGAGATATTTATAATGAAAGTAAAAGGGAACAACCTAAATTTCCACCAATGATGGGTTGACTTTACTGAAGTCTCCAAAGCTGGGCACATATATTAGCTCTGCCCAGTCAGTGCGTTGTATCTTTCCACCTGCAGTGATTGATTCAGGGTTTGGCACGTGATCCTACCAAAATAAACCTGAGACTTTTGCTGAAGTGTTGGAGAGAAAAATATTTACTCTTCTCCTAGATTTGAATCTGAAAGAATGTGACCCAAGACTTTTAGAAATACATCACGGAGAGAGCCATTTTTGAGAATGAAGTCATTACACAGGAAAGTAGATTTAGGACTTCCCTGGTGGCGCAGTTGTTAAGAATCCGCCTGCCAATGCAGGGGACATGGGTTCCCGCCCTGGTCCGGGAAGATCCCAAATACCGTGGAGCAACTAAGCCCATGCACCACAACTACTGAGCCTGTGCTTCAGAGCTCATATGCCTAGAGCCTGTGCTCTGCAACAAGGGAAGCCACGACAATGAGAAGCCCCGTGCACTGCAACAAAGAGTAGCCCCAGCTCGCCGCAACTAGAGAAAGGCTACGTGCAGCAACAAAGACCCAGCCCAGCCAAAATAAAATAATTAAATAAAATAAAAAAGAAAGATATACGATATGGAGCGAGACTCATTTAGGGACCTGGCTCCACCAATAATTGAGGCTTTGGACTCATTCATTAAGTGAGTTACTAAGTCTGGACTGTTTCATTAAGTTATTTACTAAGTTCTTTGTTTTTGTTTCCAGTTTTTTTTCTAAATCCAGTTTGAGTTGCACTGTCTGTCATTTAGAACAGAAATCATTCTGGCCAACAATATTCTTAGACATGAGAATTAGAAATGTGCGAACATGAAGGATATGAACATTTCTTATGTTAGGAGCATGTATCCATTATTGCATTTGTAGTCAGAAATGAAACTTGCTATTACAGTTTTAAATTGGCATAATTATATAATACTGCTTTTAGTGTTATTTTTGACTTCTGTTTCACTACAATTGTTTCTGATTTAGGTGTTCAGGTGGATGCATTATAAAAAAACATTCACTGGATGTTGTTTTTGTTTGACATATATCACCAAGCTTGTCAGTATTACAGTGATTTCCCTTTTCTGTTCTCTACTGAGTCACCTTCAGGCATGTAGGGCAGCAGTATAAATTGTAATTCACATTGTAAATGGAGTAAGGATGGTTCCAGTGAAAGCAAGATGAAAATAAAAATTTCTTAGGAATGGAGATGGAGGTTGGCATCTGAAGTATTGGGATTCTCAAAATGATTTTTTTCAGCAGCTTCAAATGTTTCAGTTGGCTGGGTGCAATACATAAAGTATAAGCTGGTTTCTTCCATTTATTGGTCCCTCTTAACCTCAGTTCTTCATCATCCTGTGAGATTATAAAATTTTTAAAAAATGAAATAACATATGCCTTTGAAATTAAAGCCATAATTTTCAACCTTGGTTCCTTGTAATGGTGCTTCAGGAATTCCACGATGTTTTGTTTTGTTTTTGTCCTTTGACTTAAAAATGTATCTTAGTGGGTTGAATGGTGTCTGTCCCCAAAAAAGTCCAAGTTTCAGCCCCTGCTACCTATAAATGTGATCTTATTTGGAGAAGAGATCTTTGTAGAGGTAATTAAGTTGAGGATTTCGAGATGAGATCATCCTTGATTAACTGGTTGAATCCTAAATCCAATGACAAGTATCTTCATATGGGACAGAGAACGGTGGAAGACCATTTGACAGTGGAGGCCAAGATTAGAGTAATGCAGCCACAAGGAGCACCTAGAGCCACCAGAAGGTGGAAGAGGCAAGGAAGGATTCTCCCCTAGAAACTTTGGAGAGAGCACTGCCCTGCTAATACCTTGATTTTGGACTTCTGGCCACCAGAACTGTAAGAGAATTTATTGGGTTGGCCAAAGAGTTCATTTGAGTTTTTCCATAAGATATTATGATATTAAGATATTATGGAAAAACCTGAATGAATTCTTTGGCCAACCCAATATTTTTATTATTTCTATTGTGGTCATTTGTTATGGTAGCCACAGGAAACTAATACAAGTATATCTTAAAACTAATTAACATAAACTTGGAAAGTACCTACATATGTTATCTGCCAAATCTGAACACACTGGAGATCACTAGTATGTTCTTCCTTTCAGGGGAATCCCATTTTTGTGTAGAACTTCGATATCTAAATAAAGTTTATCTTCCCTTTTATAGTTAATGGAATTCTATCCTAAGGTTTCAGTGTAAGGTGTTCAAACGCTGTTACTTTTCAATTAAATCTTCTCAGTGAATCAGATTGTTTAGTTAGGGCCCTTTCACATGCAAATACAACAAGTTTAGAAAGGAAAGGAAAATCATTTGTTGGCTCATAAAACTTAAAAGTTCTAGAGTAGCATGCTTGACTCAGGAACTCTAACACAGGCTTAGAATAAAATTCAGATCCCTTTCTTTGGACTGAAAGGTCTTACAATATCTGATTTCTTTCAGTTTCTTCCTATTAACTTACCCCATCTCTTTCTACTCCTCATCTTATCCACACCACTCCAGCTTCAGATAACTTGTGTTTTCTACAGTAGATTAAGTCAATAAAGCTTTATAGTGTGTCTGTTGGCCTGCAGTGTTCAATCATGGTTTCCTGATGCATATCATTTGGTCTCAGTTCAGACAGCTTCTGTGGCTACTCTAAGATAGACTATGCATCTTTTCTGTATTGCTTCATAACAAGTCATCATAAGGCTTAGTGGCTTAAAATAACCATTTATTGCTCACGATTCTATGTGTCAAAATCAAGCAAGACTCAGTATGTGGTTTGTCTCTGCTCTGTGTGGTGTTGGCTGGGTGTACCAATGGGGGCTGGAGAACCAAGTTCACTAACTTCTCTGGGGTTTTGATGCTGGCTTTCAGATGGGGCACCTCGGTTCTCTTCTACCAACTTCTCTCCTCAATTGATTGCTCATCTTTTGGACCTTCTCGTTCTCTGTGGCATCTCTCTCCAGTAGGATGGTCAGGACTTTGCTAGTATATAGTAGCTGTCTTCCAAGAGTGAAAGCCAAAGCTATCAGGCTTTTACAGGCCTGTATTTTGGAGACCCTGAATGTCATTTTCACCTCATTCTATCGGTCAAAACAAGTCACAAGACCACCATAGATTCAAGTGGTGGGGAATGTACTCCCTGTTTGATGGGAGTTGTGTCATGTGCCATACAGGGATTGGATAATTGTTGGAGACCATTTTTGCAGATAATCTGCCACAGTCCACCTTCTGGCTACACCCTTTCTCACTTGTTCCACATGAAAAATATACTCACTCTCTCAAGCCCCCAAATTGTATTCAAATATAGCATCAGGCCCCAGATTAGGTGTCTGGCAATCTATGCCTGTTCTGGAGAGAATAAGTCCTTGAAGATAGTTCTTCTTGATCAAGAGATTTGTGAACTGAAAATCAAGTTTTCCTCTCTACTCACCAACAGGGTGACAGGGCAGGCTAACTGCAATAGACAATCCATTTAACAATGGAAGACAGGAACTGGTCCATAGCAATTATAAACTACATCTAGGCACATGGCACCTGTTTTCCAATTCAAAAGAATGGCTCTATTTATGTATGTATGTATGTATGTATGTATTTATTTATGGCTGTGTTGGATCTTCACTGCTGCGTGTGGGCTTTCTCTAGTTGTGGTGAGCTGGAGCTACTCTTCATTGTGGTGCATGGGCTTCTCATTGCAGTGGCTTCTCTTGTTGTGGAGCACGGGCTCTAGGTGCGCAGGCTTCAGTAGTTGTGGCGCACGGGCTTAGTTGCTCCACGGCATGTGGGATCTTCCCGGACCAGGCCTCGAACCCGTGTCCCCTGCATCGGCAGGAGGATTCTTAACCACTGCGCCACCAGGGAAGTCCCAAGAATGGTTCTTTATTGGGGCCTGGTTCTTCCGCTCCCCAGTGGTGGTTCTCAAGTGCATTGTTTTCCTCAACTAATGGCTACGTGTACTGAGAATCCCTATGTTGGCAGTTTAGCTCCTGCCTCCCTCTGCTTTCTGCCTATACAAAGTTGGGAGCCCTGAGGCCTCTCTTCATTTTTTTCCTCTCTCAATCCTATTTAATCCAATGTGCTTCTATCAATGTAGTGCTTTAAAATATTGTGGACTTCTCACATATCTTATCAAAGTTCACTCCATGTCTTCAAGTCACATTGATAACTTTTTTGTTGGTGGTGTTCTACTTTGGGCATATCAGGTTGATTTGGGACAGTATCGTAAGAATCTTACTTTGCCAAAGGGTGTAATAGACATCACTTTACTTGTGGACTGTTTCTCACTTTGAGAACATGTTTTTAAACTGGAAATACTATCCTGGGTCCTTAGATTTTCTCTAAATTCTGCTTGTAAATGGAGCATTTCTTTAGTTTCTCTCTCTCTCTCTCTTATACTTTATGATATACAGTTACAAGAAAATAATCGGCACTTTCAGACTTCTGTCTAAAAATCTTAGCTAGATTCACAAGTGTTTCCAAATGTTCCACCTCTGTGTAACACAGGCCATTCTTTCTCTAGTCTTTAATAGCATTTTTTTCCCCATTGCTCTTCAGACCTCCATTGTTGGTTCCTCACTTCCCTTCAAGCCTCTGCCTGTCACCCAGTTCCAAAGGCCTGTGGATGTGTTTTAGGGTTTTGTCAAAGCAGCACCCTGATTCTGGTACTACCAATTTCGTTTTCACTTATCTGTTACTGTAAAACAAAGCACCCCTGAAGTTAATGGCTTAAAACAATCACTTTATTGTCCACAATTCTGAGTCAGGAATTCCAGGAGGTTTAATAGAGATGATGTATCTCTGTTCCACATGGTAGCTGTTGGCTGGAGTGCCTTGACTGCAGTTGGAAGACCAGGTACAGCTCCACAAATGTGAAGAGAGCCTTAGTATTGCCCAGGATGCTTCAGCTCTCCTGCACGTGGCTTTTCTATCCATGAGGTTTCTCATCCTCTATGGCCTCTCTCTTTCTATGGCCTCTCTCTCTGGTAGGTGAGCCTAGACTTCTTTATATGGGGTCTAGGAAAAGTGAAAGCAAAAGCTACAAGGCCTCTTAAGAAGTAGGCTTGGAAATCTCAGAATACTGCTTCTACAGCACTTTATTCACCAACAGTATTTACAAGCACAGCCAAGATGCAAAGGGTGGGAAAATATATATATATTTTTTAATAGGATCCATGGCATGCTTGTAGAGGGACAGGAGGAATTCTTGATAACCACCTTGGTAGACTAGCAACTTTTTCTATAAAGGGCCAGATAGTAAATATTGTTGGCTTTTATAGCCCTGTAAATTCTTATTTCTGTTGCATATTCTCTCTCTCTCTAACAGTCTTTTAAAAATACGAAAACCAGATTTGACCTATGACATGTAATTTGCCAACCCATGCTTAGACAGATAGCATATCCACTTTATCATTCATTCTTAGCACAATTTTTCATTACAAGGCCCCATATCACACTGAAATTATTTTACATTATATTTTAAAACTACAGTTGACCCTTGAACAACACGGGTTTGAACCATGCATCTGTATTTATGTGTGAATTTTTTTCACTAAATACATACTACACTACTACACGATTTGAGGTTGGTTGAATCTCTGGATGTGGTACTGTGGATATGGAGGGCCAAATGTAAACTTGTATGCAAATTTTCAGCTGTGTGGAGGGTGGGCACTCCTATCCCCTGTGTTGTTCAAGGGACGACTGTGCTTTTATCCCCACTACAAAGTAAGCATCGTGAGGGCAAGAGCTTTTGTTATTTGCTACCTTATCCATAACTGTTCTAGTCCATAGTAAGTGTACAATAAATATTTGTTGAATTAACATATTAGTAAATAAATGAATGCATCAGAATTTATTTTCACTTTCTTTTGTGGAGCTATATTCTATTTTGATGGAATCATTCTCAGGCTCTATCTAATGTGAGATGGCTGCAAATAGCTCCAGGCCAAATGGTTCCAGGTTAAAATCCAGTGACTCTTTCAATAATTGCAGAAGAATTTCAGGGTTAGACCCTTTCATGGATCTTAGCTGTGTCAGATACTCTGTTTTGAAGCAGGAACTATTAACCGGAAAAATAAGGTCTGATTGGCCAGACCTGAGTCACTTGCCTGGGTGGAGTCATGAATATCCCCAAATGGATGAACTGAAAGTTGGGTAGATGGCTTCCAGGGGAAAATCACCTGACTGGGTGAAGGTTAAACAGATGCCTTTGTTAAAATATGTCCAAATCATAGACTTTTCTGATCAAACATTCTTCAACTTGAGTGGAATAAAATGTTGAAATAGGTCAAATCAAAGGCTGTTATATGACTAAACTTCTATCTGCATCCCTACTTTCCAATTGTTGATATCATGAAAGTAGCTTTATTTTTGTAACTCATTAACTTTAGATTAGTGAGTTTATACTTTTACAAATATATGTACTATAAAATAATAGCAGTATCTGTCTTTTTTTGGTGAGTTCTCTCTTTAATTTGGGGAAGAAGTGATGGCAGTGCTGTTAAAATAAAATTGAAAGACAGTGATTTAAAATTAATGAATGAATCATGCGTGCTATACTTGTTTATTTAGATTGCCTGTATCTTGTTAGTTACTCTAAGTTAGTAAAGGATAGTGCCTTAGTGGAGAAGAAACGTTTTTTCTCAAGGAAGTGTTTTCAGTCACAAATCTATTTTCTCAGAGAAAATCCATTCTTCTACGTACTGTTTAAAATCAGTATATTTTATCTGAGTAGTATCTTGAAAAGAAGTTACTAATACTTGTTTTTAAAACTTGGCCTATTGAAAATCAATTTTTTAAAAGGCGCTGCATATTTGAGCATACATTTCCTGCTCTTTCCCTAACATTTGAGGTAAAATTAGTGTGGAAAGCATCAGCATCTTGTCCCTTCCTGTAATAGCTCTTACATTCCTATAGTTTCTGTTATGACCCATTTTCAGCCTAAATTTTTCAGGCCAGATACATATGGAATAGATTTCCATATTCTGTATTAGCAGTGTTTGCCTGTAGTCCTTGCTAGGTTAGCACTTTATTTGTATATCTGAGTTAGGAGCTTCCTCACTCAATATTAGATATTAGTTATGCACTTTCTTGAAGATTAGATGGCTAATGATAGAAGAGCAAAGATGTAGTTCCCAGGATCGTTTAGAAAACTTTGATTTCAACTTTTCATCAATGCTTTTGTAGGTTTTTCTAACAGCCACTTTGGAAGTGTAGGTGGGGTTGACTAGATGGTATTATTAGCAAACAACCAAGACTGATGAAACGACCATTTCACAACACCTCTTTCAACCAGTTTAGAATCAAAGCTATGTTTCTGAGAAATTGCCTAAGTGCCAATTATTCCATGTTGTTTTCAAGTCAGTCTGCAATATCGTTATATGCTTGAACTCCCTCCATAATTTTATACAGAACGAAACAAGAGGATTTGTTGTTGTTCTTTTTTTTCTGGGTAACGTTAACACTGATAAACAGACAACAGTTCCTTTCCTACACTCCCCATCTTTTACTCTCCCTCACCCCTGCATTTAAGTAAGCATATTAGGAATTGGGATAATAAACAACCCATCAGAAAAGACTCACTTCGCCCTTTCTCATTCAGTGAACAGTACGGCAGGAGTGTATTTCAAAGTGACACATACAGAAGAGACTGCCTTACAGTTTTACTCTAAAGCAATACAATCTATGGATATCTCATGATAACCTTATTGTATACTGAGTGCTTATGCTCTCTTTGTTTTCCTATCCCTCTCTCATTTTACAATAAATCCTAAGTCCTCTCAGCAGCCACCCTAGTTATGTAAAGACACAAGAAGGTATGCAGTTTTAGTTATCCCAAGCATAGAAATGAATTAGCACTGCGTATTGATTATCCTAACTTCTCAGTCTTGAAAACCTGAAAGATATTTGATGGTTTCTTCAGGTAGACCCCAATGTGCCATCACTTTTCCACCAAGCACTGGTGCAGCTTTTTTTTGTTTGTTTGTTTGAGCCATCTGATCTAATCCGTTCTGTCTTCTTATATTGAAATTAACAAGGCATATACCCTGAGGCATAGGCTGTATCTACAACAGTGAGACACAAATGAAGTTGAACATGAGGTCAATCAAGTGCACAAAATACATCACACAGTTATTCCAAGTCTCACGCTGTGTCTATAATTGCCCCTTGTTCTGTCATTAGGGCTCCCTTACAAGTCATTATTTTGAGTCAGCAGAACGGCAGGGAGTATTCCGCCCGATGGTTAGTATAAAGTTGAATTGATGACATAAATAACTCCCAGCACAAAATACAAGGAACAGGTATTTAGATTAGATCTAATAAAGTGTGCAGCTGTTCAGTCTCTTTATGAATTCTGGCTAAAAGGACAATCACAACTTTCGATATGGGTTCTCCTTCAGTAGTTCTGTGAAAGAGAAACTATGTTTTTCTAAGTGAATGGGCCCATGCCATATTAGAATTTGCCTGTCTGCTCTTACCCTAGGTTGTTGCTTGGCCAAGACCGACGTAATTCTGATTTCATGGGAATTTTGCTTTAGTTAGCATTGTGTAAAAATTATACCATTTTAAAGTAGAAACATCATCTATTCATTTGTTTCGTGGAAAGAGGTGGTGTGAGTTTAATGCTGAAAGAATATCCTAAGTTTGTGGCCTCAAGCACATTTTTAGAAGTATTACCTTTCCTGGGAAAAAGAAAATTCAAATCCCCTTCTCAAAATATGGTAGCTGACAGGGCTCAGATGAGCCTTGTGGAGATGAATACAATGTAGATCCTTCATGTGGATCTAGACTCTGGACAGAAACAAAGTGGCAGGAAGGATGGGGAGAGAAGAACTGAATGATTTTGGAAATATCCATGCACTCAAAAGAGGACACTTAGTTACTTTTAAAAAGCTAACTGCATTAGGTGAAGTTACACATCTGAGGTCCAGTTACTTACTGTTGGAAAAGATATTTTCTCTCTTTAATGTCTTTTCTTAAATATAGAATGAAGGGATTAGACTATAACAGAGAATGCAAAATAGTGGCCTGTGGTCTGGATCAGATCCACAGAAGTATATTGTGTTTTAACTGTGTGTTTTTTTTTTGTTTTTGGCTGTGGGGTCTTAGTTGCGGCATGCGGGATCTTTTGTTTTGGCATGCGGGCTCCTCTCTAGCTGTGGCACATGGGCTCCACGGTGCTTGGGCTCAGTAGTTGTGGCACATGGGCTCTCTAGTTGTGATGCATGGGCTCTAGAGCATGCAGGCTCAGTAGCTGCGGTGCGGGTTTAGTTGCCGCGCCGTATGTGGGATCTTAGTTTTCTGACCAGGGATCGAACCCGCGTCCCCTGTTTTGGAAGGTGGATTCTTAACCACTGGACCACCAGGGAAGTCCCTAACTGTGTGTTGTTTAAAAAACTTGAATTGGTTGCTAACTTAGAAAAAAAACTTGCATTGTAGATAAATATCTATGTCTTACATGGATAAAGGATGGGTTGTTAGAAAAGGGGAATCTAGTCCAGACCAATAGACTCAATAAACAGATGGATAACAGTGTTTTCCTCTCATCACTCTGCATGATACTTCTCCAAGAACTTCTTTCAGATGTGAATTTTAAAAATCAAAAGATTTTACCGAAGAGCCTGGTTTTGTATATCAGTTATCTACTACCGTGATAATGCTGCATAACAAACAACCACAAAGCTTCAGTGGCATGCAGAAGTAAGTTTATTGCTCATGTGTCTGGGGTGAGTTGGGGGTTAGGTATGTGGCTTCACTCATCTTGGTGACTCACTCATCTGGCTGTCAGCTAGGGCAGTTTATGGCTTCTCCACATCCTTGTCTCTCATACACATCAGGCTACCTGTGGTGCATTCTCATGCTAATGGTAAAAGTAAAAGAGAGCATACAGGAACATGCAAGACCTTCTAAGCTCTAGTTTTAGAAGTTCCGGCATTACTGTCACATGTGCATTATTCTGTTGGTGAAGGCAAGTGGCATAGGTGATCCTGTAGTCAGAGTATGAAGGCACTGCACAGTTACACGACAAAGGGCATAGATGCATTTTGCTTAAAAATTCAGAGCCTCTGACAGTGTTGGAATCACACTTCAGGCATGGCACTAATAGGTAAGTGTGGGTAGCAGCCGCCAGCTTTAGAGGACCATGCATTTGCCAGTTTATGACAGTGCCTACTCACTCCTTATTATCTGTCTGAGGCTAAGACCAGTGTGGGTTGTCATTAGTACTGCACTTTTGTGGTAACTTTTCTTAGGGAGATTCTGTTCTGCTTCTAGAGCACTCTGAAGGGTAGGCAAATGAGAGGCAGACCGAGACAGCCATACAGTTTCTTTCCACACGTCGACTGCTTCATTCACGCACACTATTTGCCTAGATTCTGGGTCATCTGAGTTTGGGGCACCTGATCCAGACGACTTCTAATTTTGAAACATTCTTCATGACTTTAGAATAAAGGTAAAACAAAGACATTGGAACCCTTGACAAAGCCCGACCAAATTGAAAGTTCATGATAAAGTTATAAGATTTCCAAAAGTATTCTGGTGAGAGCTGTTAAGAGCTGTTAGAATTTATATAAACATGGTGCAACCATGTATAATTGATGTACTCCATATTCTTTCATCTAACCTCCATCATAGACAAATATCTGTACCCTACATGGATGGAGGACAGGTTGTTAGAGAAGGGGAAGCTAGTCCAGACCAATAGACTCAATAAAAGATGGAAAACATTGTTTTTCTCAGACCACTCTGCATGACACTTATATAAGAACTGCTTTAAGACATGAATTTCCACAAAATTCCTGATACCTACTGCAAAACATTTCTATTTTTCTGTTATCCAGACTTAGAAAAAAATATGTTCTTCAAGACTGTTCTTCATCTCTCCTTCCTATCCCCTTCAGTGCCTCAATCCATTTATTATTCATTCCTTCTATTATGCACTCTTTTCATGCAGTCTTTTGAACGTGTGTTTGTATGTGTGTATACGTAGAAACCTATATACAGTTTCCTTGCATCCCCGTTATCAAGGAAATGGTGTATCCTTGTATCATGTTGGCGTTGTATCATGTTTGATACAGTTGTACATGTTTGCATTTTTTGTGCCTAGAGAGGAAGACAGGGCAAGAGAATTAGCTGAGGGGAAGTTAAATTGGCTAAAGAGGCAGGCTTCTTGGACAGTTAACCTACCTTCTGCTTCAGTTTTCTCATCTGTACAATGGGGATAATGATTTGTAATGTAAATAAAATAGAACCCAAATCATGTCATTAGTGTTTACTATTACCATTATGAATACTTATTGTTGTTGTTTCTGGACTTGTCATTGTAGAAATTGTGGAGGAACACAGAGTTAACGTGATTTGGGTATGTGCTTTTTAGCACCTTTTTATTCCTTCTTTCCACTTGGACCCTCCTCTTCTCCCTCTTTTCCCAAGGGATATTCCTTCCTTGTGTCCTATATTAGGGACATTTTACTTTTCTTAAGTGAATATACTTAGAGAGATATTTTTTCTTCAAAGGTATATACACAACACCATATTACTACTAGGCTTTGGGAGGGGGCTTGTGAGGGGTACTTCCCCTACCCTCCACACCCTTCCAGAGTGAGGGAGATTGTTCTGTTCACGAGAGCTTATTGTTCTCCTGGCAGGTCCTCAGTGTGGTTAGCTCAAGGTTCCATATTCTATAGTCCTTTAAAAATATGATGCCCTGGTAAATCCTGTCCTTTGCTAAGGACATTTCTCCTTAGACTATGAGTCATCTGACCCTTAAAGGTCTTAGTGCCAGTACAATGTCTTTGTGTGGTTGTTTCACCATCATTAGCAAGGCCACTTTAATGCTCTATCTGGCAAGAACAGGCAGGGAGGGAGGTGTTATTGCTCCTTGCGTGGTGATTTCCGATGAGAAGATACAAGCGTCCAGTACGGTTTATGTTCCCTTAATATGTTCCGAAAGCCCTCCATTATTATCTAGAGCAGTGTGTGTTCTGAAGATAACCCGTGCAGTGTATTATTTTGCCAAAGAAAAAGAAAAAAAATCCATAGTCAACTGTACTTGTGACGTGTTGCACACTGCTCCCTCAGAACAGTTTGGTTATAAACAAAGGAACTCTGGCTACTGAGCCTGAGAGGAATTCATTAGAGGGATGTGGGGCTGCTCAGAACATTTAAGGGAACATGAACTACCAGCCCTTGGGAGGGAGGGGAAGCCCATTAGCAGGAACAAAGCAGTGATGCTTCATGACTCCAATTTTTATTCTTGTGTCCATCGGCTAAAGTGGCACATTCTTAGGAAGAAGGGAGAACCTGATTGGTCTGACTTGGTCATGTGTCTGCTACTTCGGACAGGGCCTGTAACCCGAGGGATCTCATGGAAAATCCCAATGCAAGTAGCCATCTTGCTCCTCAAAGGAAAAGTGGCAGTGATGATGTGCAGACAAAGAACAGCTCTTCACCACACATCTACTGTTTTTTTTTTTGCGGTACGTGGGCCTCTCACTGTTGTGGCCTCTCCCGTTGCGGAGCACAGGCTCCGGACATGCAGGCCCAGCGGCCACGGCTCACGGGCCCAGCTGCTCCGCGGCACGTGGGATCACCCCGGACCGGGACATGAACCCGCGTCCCCCGCATCGGCAGGCGGACTCTCCACCACTGAGCCACCAGGGAAGCCCCCACACATCTACTTTTATATTTATTGTTTTTATGTAATATTTGTTACCCTTAGGAAAGGCTAGCATTCCTTGGAATACCCTCTGGAAGTGCTGACTCACGTCTCTTGGGCATCACACCTTAATCTTTGATTGGATTCCTCCTATGCTCTATATTACAGTTTCCTAATCCTTTGATACGATTATCCTGTCATTTTCTCATATTTTAAAATGTCAGCTACTGTAGGTGACACAGGTGTTTGCTTCTTAATCACTTTGAATAAAACAAATATTTCTACAGATGCTGCTTTGGAGCCATTCGTCTTCCTTTTCTCCTCTATACCATTATTTTGGTCCATGATCCTTCTCCCATTTCTGAAGTTTCTCTTCTTTGGAATGTCTTTTGTATTCTCTGGCTCACCTTTGAGTACACCACTCTCAGCTTTTAAGCCTTATCCATAAATGGCCTCTGACAAAGGCTTCTTTCTTATGGCTTTCTGTTTTTCTAGTTGGTTTTGACCTTGAGCCCTTCCTTGAGTTTCAATTGGACATACTCAGTAAATACTGCCACTCATAAGGTGGCCCACACCTGCCCGGCATCTCACTGCTGTCTCATTCTTTTGTGCATGTGTCACTTTACTTATTGATTATTTAATCTTCCTTCTATCCAGGGTCCCTCAGTTATACTTTTTCAGCTTGTTTCAGGATTTGACTGGTAATAACAAATTCTGAATTGGCAGCAACTCTGGAAGGAGAGAGATACGATTCACACAGATTTCAACAATATTAACTATTTACCAAATATGACGCCATCTAGTAGTCTGGGGGATAAACGGAAACATCAAAATAGAGGCGAACATGTGTTCTTGACTAAGTCTTGTTTAATGGTTGCTTACTTATCCTATAGTTACCATTATGTAATCATCTAGCTGGTTAATACATGATGATCATCTTTTGGGGGGGGGTTTAGTTTGCATATTATCCATCAAACTGTTTTCAAACGCTTTCCTTTTAAATTTCTTTTCTGTCACTTTTCCATGACCCATCTCCCACTCCGCTCTTGTCTTTCATTTCTTTTCCATTAAAATCAGAAGATACATAAATTGGGGCTTCCCTGGTGGCACAGTGGTTGAGAATCTGCCTGCTAATGCAGGACACGGCTTCGAGCCCTGGTCTGGGAGGATCCCACATGCCGCGGAGCAACTAGGCCTGTGTGCCACAACTACTGAGCCTGCGCGTCTGGAGCTTGTGCTCCGCAACAAGACAGGCCGCGATAGTGAGAGACCCGCACACCGCGATGAAGAGTGGCCCCTGCTTGCCGCACCTAGAGAAAGCCCTAGCACAGAAACGAAGACCCAACACAGCAAAAATTAATAAACTCCTACCCGCAACATCTTCTTAAAAAAAAACAAAAAACAAGAAACATAAATTGGCTACAGGAAGTGGACATGTGCTTTTTTTCTCTTGCCTCAAGGCCAAGGTAGTTTACTACCACACCCATTACCTTTCTTTTTTTTTTAACATCTTTATTGGGGTACAATTGCTTTACAATGGTGTGTTAGTTTCTGCCGTATAACAAAGTGAATCAGTTATATATATACATATGTTCCCATATGTCCTCCCTCTTGCGTCTCCCTCCCTCCCACTCTCCCTATCCCACCCCTCCAGGCTGTCACAAAGCACCGAGCTAATATCCCTGTGCCATGCGGCTGCTTCCCACTAGCTATCTACCTTACTATGTTTGTTAGTGTGTGTATGTCCATGACTCTCTCTCGCCCTGTCAAAGCTCACCCTTCCCCTTCCCCATATCCTCAAGTCCGTTCTCCAGTAGGTCTGCGTCGCTATTCCCGTCCCACCCCTAGGTTCTTCATGACATCCTTTTTTTTTCTTAAATTCCATATATATGTGTTAGCATACGGTATTTGTCTTTTTCTTTCTAACTTACTTCACTCTGTACGACAGACTCTAGGTCTATCCATCTCATTACAAATAACTCAATTTCGTTTCTTTTTAAGGCTGAGTAATATTCCATTGTATATATGTGCCACATCTTCTTTATCCATTCATCCGATGATGGGCACTTAGGTTGTTTCCATCTCCGGGCTATTGTAAATAGAGCTGCAATGAACATTTTGGTACATGACTCTTTTTGAATTATCGTTTTCTCAGGGTATATGCCCAGTAGTGGGATTGCTGGGTCATATGGTAATTCTATTTGTAGTATTTTAAGGAACCTCCATACTGTTCTCCATAGTGGCTGAACCAACTCACATTCCCACCAGCAGTGCAAGAGTGTCCCCTTTTGTCCACACCCTCTCCAGCATTTATTGTTTCTAGATTTTTTGATGATGGCCATTCTGACTGGTGTGAGATGATATCTCATTGTAGTTTTGATTTGCATTTCTCTAATGATTAATGATGTTGAGCATTCTTTCATGTGTTTGTTGGCATTCTGTATATCTTCTTTGGAGAAATGTCTATTTAGGTCTTCTGCCTATTTTTGGATTGGGTTGTTTGTTTTTTTGTTATTGAGCTGCATGAGCTGCTTGTAAATTTTGGAGATTAATCCTTTGTCAGTTGCTTCATTTGCAGATATTTTCTCCCATTCTGACGGTTGTCTTTTGGTCTTGTTTATGGTTTCCTTTGCTGTGCAAAAGCTTTGAAGTTTCATTAGGTCCCATTTGTTTATTTTTGTTTTAATTTCCATTACTCTAGGAGGTGGGTCAGAAAGGATCTTGCTGTGATGTATGTCATAGAGTGTTCTGCCTATGTTTTCTTCTAAGAGTTCGATAGTTTCTGGCCTTACATTTAGGTCTTTAATCCATTTTGAGCTTATTTTTGTGTATGGTGTTAGGGAGTGATCTAATCTCATACTTTTACAGGTACCTGTCCAGTTTTCCCAGCACCACTTACTGAAGAGGCTGTCCTTTCTCCACTGTACATTCCTGCCACCTTTATCAAAGATAAGGTGTCCATATGTGTGTGGGTTTATCTCTGGGATTTCTCTCCTGTTCCATTGATCTATATTTCTGTGTTTGTGCCAGTACCATACTGTCTTGATTACTGTAGCTTTGTAGTATAGTCTGAAGTCAGGGAGCCTGATTCCTCCAGCTCCTTTTTTCGTTCTCAAGATTGCTTTGGCTATTCGGGGTCTTTTGTGTTTCCATACAAATTGTGAAATTCTTTGTTCTAGTTCTGTGAAAAATGCCAGTGGTAGTTTGATAGGGATTGCATTGAATCTGCAGATTGCTTTGGGTAATAGAGTCATTTTCACAATGTTGATTCTTCCCATCCAAGAACATGGTATATCTCTCCATCTATTTGTATCATCTTTAATTTCTTTCATCAGTGTCTTATAATTTTCTGCATACAGGTCTTTTGTCTCCTTAGGTAGGTTTATTCCTAGATATTTTATTCTTTTTGTTGCAATGGTAAATGGGAGTGTTTTCTTGATTTCACTTTCAGATTTTTCATCATTAGTATATAGGAATGCCAGAGATTTCTGTGCATTAATTTTGTATCCTGCTACTTTACCAAATTCATTGATTAGCTCTAGTAGTTTTCTGGTAGCATCTTTAGGATTCTCTATGTATAGTATCATGTCATCTGCAAACAGTGACAGCTTTACTTCTTTTCCGATTTGGATTCCTATTATTTCCTTTTCTTCTCTGATTGCTGTGGCTAAAACTTCCAAAACTATGTTGAATAAGAGTTGTGAGAGTGGGCAACCTTGTCTTGTTCCTGATCTTAGTGGAAATGCTTTCAGTTTTTCACCATTGAGGATGATGTTTGCTGTGGGCTTGTCCACCTTTATTATGTTGAGGAAAGTTCCCTCTATGCCTACTTTCTGCAGGGTTTTTATCATAAATGGGTGTTGAATTTTGTCGAAAGCTTTCTCTGCATCTATTGAGATGATCATATGGTTTTTCTCCTTCAATTTGTTTATATGGTTTATCACATTGATAGATTTGCGTATATTGAAGAATCCTTGCATTCCTGGAATATACCCCACTTGATCATGGTGTATGATCCTTTTAATGTGCTGTTGGATTCTGTTTGCTAGTATTTTGTTGAGGATTTTTGCATCTATGTTCATCAGTGATATTGGCCTGTGGTTTTCTTTCTTTGTGACATCCTTGTCTGGTTTTGGTATCAAGGTGATGGTGGCCTCCTAGAAGGAATTTGGGAGTGTTAATCCCTGCTATATTTTGGAAGAGTTTGAGAAGGACAGGTGTTAGCTCTTCTCTAAACGTTTGATAGAATTCACCTGTGAAGCCATCTGGTCCTGGGCTTTTGTTTGTTGGAAGATTTTTAATCACAGTTTCAATTTCAGTGCTTGTGATTGGTCTGTTCATATTTTCTATTTCTTCCTGATTCAGTCTTGGCAGGTTGTGCATTTCTAAGAATTTGTCCATTTCTTCCAGATTGTCCATTTTATTGGCATAGGGTTGCTTGTAGTAATCTCTCATGATTTTTTTTATTTCTGCAGTGTCAGTTGTTACTTCTCCTTTTTCATTTCTAATTCTATTGATTTGAGTCTTCTCCCTTTTTTTCTTGATGAGTCTGGCTAGTGGTTTATCTATTTTGTTTATCTTCTCAAAGAACCAGCTTTTAGTTTTATTGATCTTTGCTATCGTTTCCTTCATTTCTTTTTCATTTATTTCTGATCTGATTTTTATGATTTCTTTCCTTCTGCTAGCTTTGGGTTTTTTTTGTTCTTCTTTCTCTAATTGCTTGAGGTGCAAGGTTAGGTTGTTTATTCGAGATGTTTCCTGCTTCTTAAGGTGGGCTTGTATTGCTATAAACATCCCCCTTAGAACTGCTTTTGCTGCATCCCATAGGTTTTGGGTCGTTGTGTCTCCACTATCATTTGTTTCTAGGTATTTTTTTATTTCCTCTTTGATTTCTTCAGTGATCACTTCATTATTAAGTAGTGTATTGTTTAGCCTCCATGTGTTTGTATTTTTTACAGATCTTTTCCTGTAATTGATATCTAGTCTCGTGGCGTTGTGGTCAGAAAAGATACTTGATACAATTTCAGTTTTCTTAAATTTACCAAGGCTTGATTTGTGACCGAAGATATGATCTATCCTGGAGAATGTTCCATGAGCACTTGAGAAAAATGTGTATTCTGTTGTTTTTGGATGGAGTGTCCTGTAAATATCAATTAAGTCCATCTTGTTTAATGTATCATTTAAAGCTTGTGTTTCCTTATTTATTTTCATTTTGGATGATCTGTCCATGGGTGAAAGTGGGGTGTTAAAGTCCCCTACTATGAATGTGTTACTGTCGATCTACCCTCTTATGGCTGTTAGTATTTGCCTTATGTATTGAGGTGCTCCTATGTTGCGTGCATAAATGTTTACAATTGTTATATCTTCTTCTTGGATCAATCCCTTGATCATTATGTAGTGTCCTTGTCTCTTTTAATAGTCCTTATTTTAAAGTCTATTTTGTCTGATATGAGAATTGCTACTCCAGCTTTCTTTTGGTTTCCATTTGCATGGAATATCTTTTTCCATCCCCTTACTTTCAGTCTGTATGTGTCTCTAGGTCTGAAGTGGGTCTCTTGTAGACAGCATATATAAGGGTCTTGTTTCTGTATCCATTCAGCCAATCTGTGTCTTTTGGTGGGAGCATTTAGTCCATTTACATTTAAGGTAATTATCGATATGTATGTTCCTATTCCCATTTTCTAAATTGTTTTGGGTTCATTATTATAGGTCTTTTCCTTCTCTTGTGTTTCTTGTCTAGAGAAGTTCCTTTAGCATTTGTTGTAAAGCTGGTTTGGTGGTGCTGAACTCTCTCAGCTTTTGCTTGTCTGTAAAGGTTTTAATTTCTCCATCAAATCTGAATGAGATCCTTGCTGGGTAGTGTAGTCTTGGTTGCAGGTTTTTCTCCTTCATCAGTTTCAGTATGTCTTGCCACTCCCTTCTGGCTTGTAGGGTTTCTGCTGAGAGATCAGCTGTTAACCTTTTGGGGATTCCCTTGTGTGTTATTTGTTGTTTTTCCCTTGCTGCTTTTAATATGCTTTCTTTGTATTTAATTTTTGACAGTTTGATTAATGTGTGTCTTGGCGTAGTTCTCCTTGTATTTATCGTGTATGGGACTCTCTGTGCTTCCTGGACTTAACTATTTCCTTTCCCATATTAGGGAAGTTTTCAACTATAATCTCTTTTAATATTTTCTCAGTCCCTTTCTTTTTCTCTTCTTCTGGAACCCCTATAATTCGAATGTTGGTGTGTTTAATATTGTCCCAGAGGTCTCTGAGACTGTCCTCAGTTCTTTTCATTCTTTTTTCTTTATTCTGCTCTGCAGTAGTTATTTCCACTACTTTATCTTCCAGGTCACTTATCCGTTCTTCTGCCTCAGTTATTCTGCTATTGATCCCTTCTAGAGTATTTTTAATTTCATTTATTGCGTTGTTCATCGTTGCTTGTTTCATCTTTATTTCTTTTAGGTCCTTGTTAACTGTTTCTTGCATTTTGTCCATTCTATTTCCAAGATTTCGGATCATCCTTACTATCATTCTGAATTCTTTTTCAGGTAGACTGCCTATTTCCTCTTCATTTGTTAGGTCTGGTGCATTTTTATCTTGCTCCTTCATCTGCTGTGTGTTTTTCTGTCTTCTCATTTTGCTTATCTTACTGTGTTTGGAGTCTCCTTTTTGCAGGCTGTAGGTTTGTAGTTCCCCTTGTTTTTGATGTTTGTCTCCAGTGGCTAAGGTTGTTTAAGTGGGTTGTGTAGGCTTCCTGGTGGAGGGACTAGTGCCTGTGTTGTGGTGGATGAGGCTGGATCTTGTCTCTCTAGTGGGCAGGTTCACGTCTGGTGGTGTGTTTTGGGGTGTCTGTGGCCTTATTATGATTTTAGGTCGCCTCTCTGCTAATGGGTGGGGTTGTGTTCCTGTTTTGCTAGTTGTTTGGCATAGGTTGTCCAGCACTGTGGCTTGCTGGTCGTTGAGTGAAGCTGGGTGCTGGTGTTAAGATGGAGGTCTCTGGGAGATTTCTGCCATTTAATATTATGTGGAGCTGGGAGGTCTCTTGTTGACCAGTGACCTGAAGTTGGCTCTCCTACCTCAGAGGCAGGGCCCTGACTCCTGGCTGGAGCACCAAGAGCCTTTCATCCACACGGCTCAGAATAAAAGCGAGAAAAAGTAGAGAGAATTAGTAGAAGTATGAGGAAAGAAAGAAGGAAAGGAGGAAAGGAAGGAAGGAAGAAAGAAGCAAAGAAGGAAATAAAGGAGGGAGGGAGGGAGGGAGGAATGAAGGAAGGAGGGAAAGAAAGAAAAAAGACAGGAAGAAAGAAGATACAGTAAAAATAAAATAAAGTATAATATAGTTAATTAAAAAATATTTAGAAAAAAAAAAGGGACGGATAGAACCTTAGGACAAATGTTGGAAGCAAAGCTATACAGAGAAAATCTTACACAGAAGCATACACATACACCCTCACAAAAAGAGGTAAAGGGGGAAAAATCACAAATCTTGCTCTCAGAGACCACCTCCTCAATTTGGGGTGATTCGTTGTCTAAAGGAGGGAAGGAAAGAAAGAACGAACGAAGGTAAAGTATAATAAAGTTATTACAATTAAAATTATTAAGAAAAAAATTTTTTTAAAAAAACCATGGACGGATAGAGCCCTGGGACAAATGGTGTAAGCAAGACTATACAGACAAGATCTCACACAGAAGCATACACGTACACATTCACAAAAAGAGGAAAAGGGAAAAAAATCATAGATCTCGCTCCTAAAGTCCACGTCTTCAATTTGGGATCATTTCTTGTCTATTCAGGTATTCCACAGATGCAGGTATATCAAGTTGATTGTGGAGCTTTAATCCGCTGCTTCTGAGGCTGCTGGGAGAGATTTCCCTTTCTCTTCTTTGTTCTCATAGCTCACAGGAGCTCAGTTTTGGATTTGGCCCTGCCTCTTTGTGTAGGTCGCTGGAGGGCATCTGTTTTTTGCTCAGACAGGACGGGGTTAAAGGAGCCGCTGATTCGCGGGCTCCAGCTCACTCAGGCCGGGGGGGGGGGGGGGGGGGGGGGGGAGGGAGGGGCACTGCGTGCGGGGCGGGCCTGCGGCGGCAGAGGCGGCGTGATGTTGCGGCAGAAGCCGGCGTGACGTTGCTCCAGCCTGTGGCCCACCGTGCATTTTCCCGGGGAAGTTGTCCCTGGATCCCGGGAACCTGGCAGTGGCGGGCTGCACAGGCTCCGCGGAAGAGGGGTGTGGAGAGTGACCTGTGCTCGCACACAGGCCCCTTGGTGGCGGCAGCAGCAGCCTTAGCGTCTCCCGCCCGTCTCTGGGGTCCGCGCTTTTAGCCGCGGCTCGCGCCCGTCTTCGGGTTTGTGCTTTTAGCCGCGGCTCGCGCCCGTCTCTGGAGTTCCTTTAAGCAGCGCTCTTAAACCCCTCTCCTCGCGCACCAGGAAACAAAGAGGGAAGAAAAAGTCTCTTGCCTCTTCGGCAGATGCAGACTTTTCCCCGGACTTCCTCCCGGCTAGCCGTGGTGCACTAATCCCGTCAGGCTATGTTCAAGCCGCCAACCCCAGTCCTCTCCCTGTGCTCAGTCCGAAACCCGAGCCTCAGCTCGCAGCCCCGCCCGCCCCAGCGGTGTGAGCAAACAAGCCTCTTGGGCTGGTGAGTGCCGGTCGGCACCAATTCTCTGTGCGGGAATCTCCCCGCTTTGCCCTCCGCACCCGTTGCTGTGCACTCCTCCGCGGTCCCGAAGCTCCCCCCTCCGCCTCCCGCGAAGGGGCTTCCTAGTGTGTGGAAACTTTTCCTCCTTCACAGCTCCCTCCCACTGGTGCAGGTGCCGTCCTTATTCTTTTGTCTCTGTTTTTTCTTTTTTTCTTTTGCCCTACCCAGGTACGTGGGGAGTTTCTTGCCTTTTGGGAGCTCTGAGATCTTCTGCCAGCCTTTAGTAGGTGTTCTGTAGGAGTTGTTCCACGTGTAGATGTATTTCTGGTGTATCCGTGGGGAGGAAGGCGATCTCCGCGTCTTACTCTTCCGCCATCTTCAAGCCGTCCTTACCTTTCTTTTTTAAACAAAACTCTCAGCACCAAAAACACCCAAAAAACAAACAAAAAGAAGTAAAAGCCCTTCACACTCTGATTTCTGACTGTTGGCCAGGGACATTCTGTATTTATTTTACAGTGACAGTCCTGTCCCCTGGCTTTCTGCCATAAGCTCATCTAATCTTTTCTAACAGACATCCAGGCTTTGTCGCATCACATCTGTGGACACGGTATTTCAGTGTCACTCTTTATTTTCTCTCTATGGATCTTCTTCCCGTGTGGTTCCTGACGTCAGTTTGGTACAGGGGAATGGTTGCTGCAAGATAACAGACAAACCAGAAGTAGGTATGGAGAATTTGATACTTCTGACTCTTCTTTGTGACCCTTTAAACAAATGTCATCTATTTCTGATTCTGAATATAAATGACAGAAATGTTTATTGGGTCCTTTCTGGGTTTCAGCTCTTGGGATGAGGCTGTTACGTTATTTCACATTTAATCTTCCTAGCCAGCTGAAGAGGTAGAGGTGGCAGAGACCTAACTAGTTGTCTGCCAATACGGATACCCTAGATTCCCCTTTTCTTCCTTTAGTGATAGGAACCTGGCTGTAGCTGGACACACAACTACTCAGCAAAGACTGCATTTCCCAGCTTCCCTTGTAGCTACTGTGGTCATATGACTAAATTCTTACTAGTGCCACAAGAGTGGCAGGGATATGTGCAGATCCTGGGTCATAGCATTAAAAGGCAAGTGATGCTTTTTTTCCTTTTATCACTTGTTGCCTAACCATCCACCCTAAAATGTTGTGGGTTAAAACAGCAGTAATTTATTTTTACTCATAATTCTATAGGTTGGCACTCTGGGCTGGGATCAGCTCATAGATTCTTCTGGCATTTTCTGTGATTAGCTATCAGATTGGCTGGGGGCTGCCCACCAGCTGAGGCAGTGAGGGTGTTTGAGCTACATGTCTTTCTTCATCCAGAGGGCTAGCCTGGGCTTGTTTACACAGTTGCTGTGAGAGTACTAAGAGAGCAAGTTGAAGAGTGCAAGACATATGGAGATCTAGATTCAGAATTCATATGTGTCATTTTGGGTGCATTCTCTTGGTAAAGGAAGTTAGAAGGCATTCATGGAATCAAGGGGTGGGGACATAAACTGCTTTATGGGAGTTACTGCAAAGTCACTCTGTGAAGAGGCATGGATAGAGGGAAGAGTGGAGAATGATGATTATTTCTGTAGTGTACCTCACCTCCTCTTCCTTTATTCACTGACTGGTACATGTACATAATAACGAGAGCTTTGACCAAAATCTGGAAGCTGTATGTTGAGGAAGGCAGAGCATCACGGTAGAATGAGCCCTGTCCTAGCACCATAAACCTGCTGTATTAGGATATTATACTCAGCATGCTATTTGAGAGAGAAATAAACTTCTATCTTGTTTGAGTCAATATTATTTTATAGTGTGTGTGACAGCAACTGAACCAGAAACCAAATGACTACTATACCCATTTTGCAGATGACAAAATTGAGCTCTATAGAGGCAAAGAAATTTGTCCAGAGTCACTCAGCAGATAACTAGCAGTGACACCATTTGAACATAGGTTTGTCAGGTTCCAGAGCCCATGTGTTTAAGCACTCTACTGCGTTTGAATATTTCAACAGTTATTTACTTTTACTTATCTACAGGGAGTAAAACTTGGGAGATCTGGTTTTCATCTTCAGTAGGAATTTATGGCTTCTGTCAGATGAGTACACTAAATTTAAGTTCTCAGTCAATCATTTGTAGCTCAAAATATATTTGTCCTGTGGAATTGAGTAAAATTTTTGGAGAGTATATCTATCTATATCTATCTGTATGCATATATATATATATATACACACACACACACACACACACACACACACAAAACATGTAAATATTAGTGCTTTGACCAATAAGCTTTTATACTCATTCCTTAGGAGTTTATGTTGCATAATCAGAGTTAAACTTGAATGATTAGCCAATCAAAGAGAAAATATACAAAAAGTCAAATAATATTGGGTGCTGTTGTAATCAACATCTTAAGCTGAATGTGACAAGGTACAGAAAGTCCTTGCATTTATCTATTCTTGGGACAAAAATTGCAAAATAGATACAAAATGGTATAAGCATAGCAGTCAAACTCAGGCATTACAGATATCTATAGTTAGGGACAATTTAAATTTATGGAAATTAAATAATCCCTAATTTCTGTTTGTAATAGCACAATCCACTACTCTAATCACGTTTGAGGATTAAAATTTGGGGGGCTTATTTAGGGGGATATCTTGAAATAGGGAATGACAGCTGACTTGTTGTGGTTTGATTTTTGTCTGGGTAACAGGTAAAGGAAATTAGTGATCTAGAGCAACTGTTCACCAGTACTTTGCTTCCTTATGCCTTGGGCCATTGTATTGTTCGTTTGGTTTGCTTTAAAGACTTAAAACTAGATATTTCTATGTTCAAGTGAAGGTTTTTCTATGTCAAGTTATTAGAGGGAAAAAAGACTCAATGCTGCCCATGTAGAGAACTGAGAATCTTCTACAGTTTCTTTCAATCCTTTGTGTACATGATGAGCTACAATAACCTCACTGAACTGAATTATCCTTCCATGGTATGGTTCAGTGAATACCATTATATTTCAGCACAGCTTGAGTGATTTTTAATGCCAAAAACATCAGCAAGAAATACAAATGTTACAAAATATTGAAACAATACCATAAAAGAGCCCAGGATCATAAATACTTTACTTTGCAAGGTCTCAGAGGTCAAGATAGCAATACCATGGAAAATTAAAATGCTCTCTGTGTGAGTGCCATTCAGGGAAAGACACACACACACACACACACACACACACACGCACGCACACACACACACACACGACAGAAATTTACGATCATAATGCTCAAAACCATTTTCTGATTCTATATTAGGCTGATTATGAGAGGAAAAAATAGCTATTTTCCAGGAGGGAAAACAAAATTTATGAAATTATTCCTCTGCACGTTTTTTATTTGTTTTTAATTATAATCTAATTAAAGGAGAATTACAGCCTGTGAAAGACATGGGTTTTATGTGAATGACTTCCTTAACCACACAAAGGAATATGGTGTACAGATAGAAGTTGGCTGAGGATTTGGATTTAGACAGTTAAGTTTCAAAACCCGTTGCCTCAGAGGGTTTGAATCTGGAAATCCCCTTTCAGTGGAGTGCTCTTTGAGAGACCATGCTACAGGTGTATGTAAAGGGAGTCCGGAGAAAGGAAAAAACAAATGAACAAACAAAAAACCAACACCTTGCAAGATCTGTGCACAGAGCTATGAAAAGCTGTTCTTTATTCATCCCATGGTACTCAGGTGTGTGCTGCCTCCTATGGGTCTGCCAACCATGGGTCAAATCTGCTGCTTTCCTGAGTGATGGGTCATCTTCAGTTTAAGTCAGTGAGTTTTTGTAAAAGAATCCAACCTGATGTTTCTAATAGAGGTGGCCCAGCTGCTTGGAAATAGCAGTTTAACAAAGAAGGGTAGCTCTGTGTTACTGCCTATAGCATCTCATGTTTCTAGATCCATCAGTGTTCTGTCAAGCCTCTCTCCATCTCTTACCTGTTTGTGCTTCTCATTTCCCCATATATTTTAGGGCGCTTGCTTAGTAGAAGTACAGTGAGTTCCATCATCTTACTAGTTACATTTTTAAAAGTATATCAAAGAGTCCAAAACCAGTTCTACCTACACAACCAATCAATTTTAGACAAAGGTGCACAAGGAAATTCAGTGGAGAAAGAAGTCTTTTCAAAAAATGGTGCTGGAACAATTGGATATCTATGTGCAAAAAATGAACCTAGACCCATACACATCTTACATGTGAATTAACTTAAAATGTTTCTTAGGCCTAAAGGTAAAACCTAAAATTATGAAACTTATAGAAGAAAATCTTTGTGATCTTGGATTAGGTAAATATTTCTTAGATATGACATTAAAACATAGTCATAAAAGAAAAAAATGATAAATTCTACTTCATCAAAATTAAAAACTGCTCTGTGAAAGATACTATTAAGAGATTGAAAATCTGGGGGCTGAGAGAAATCTTCGCAAAACTCATACCTGACAAAGGACACATACTCACAATATGTGAAGAATTTTCAAAACGTGATAATAGGAAAACAACCCATTTGAAAACATGGGCAGAGGTTTTATGCAGACACTTCACCAGGGAAGATACATGGATGGCAAAAAGTACATGGAAAAATGTTCATTATCATTAGTTATTAGGGAAATGCAAATTAAAACTACATTGTGATACTACATACTACTAAAAGGGCTTAAAAAATTAAATATGACAAAACTCAGTGCTGGGGAGGATGCAGAGCAGTTGGACCTTTCATACATAGTTGGTGAAAATGCACAATGGCGCTGCCTCTTTTGGAAAACAGTTTTGTCAGTATCTTATATAGTTAAAAACATGCTTACTCTATGGCCCAGCAATCCCACTCCAAAACACTTACCTAGAAAAATTAAAACTTATGTTCACCCACAAATTTTTTGTTTGCCTCCACCGCTGCTGCCGGGTCCAAAGTCCCGAACCCCCAGGGCACCCAATGCCGACCGCACCCGCCAAACAGACATGCGGCGGCCTCTGCCCCCCAACCACAAAACTTTATGTAATCTTTATAGTGGTTTTATTAATATTTGACAAAGTATGGAAATAACTCAATATCTTTAAACTGATGAATGGATAAACTGTGTGGTGCACCCGTAGAATGGAAAACTACTCAGCAATAAAAGTCAATGAACTCTTGATATGTGTATGTATGAATGTACATCCTATGTTAATGAATCTCACAGGCATTAAGCTAAATGAAAGAAGCCAGACTCAAAGGACTGCAAACTGAGTGATTCCATGTATTACTACATTCTGGAAAAGGCAAGACTATTGGGACAGGAAGCATCAGTTGTTGCCGTTGGCTGGGGACTGGGGAAGGGTGGAGAAGGGAGTGATTAAAAGGGACACAAGGAAATTGTTTGGGATGGTAGAACTGTATTTTGATTGTCATGATACTTATACAACAGTGTTTTTTCAAGCTCATAGAACCTTATGCTAAAAATTCCTAATTTTACAATGTGTAATTTCTAACTCAATAAGCAAAGTATATCAGATAATTTGTTGAATCAACATTAGTGTTAATCATCATGATAAGAAAGACTTGAGTCTGTTATACTTTGGTTTGACCAGGTCATTAGTAGATATGGATTCTGTTCATTGAATACCTTATTTCTGGGCTAACAATATATGCATTAGGGGTGGGTCCCTTGAGGCATTGAGGGTGGGAGGAGAACATAAAATAGCAGTCACTTACTCTTGTTTCCTATTTTATGGCTGATAGCATTTGCCTTATGTATTGAGGTGCTCCTATGTTGCGTGCATAAATGTTTACAATTGTTATATCTTCTTCTTGGGTTGATCCCTTGATCATTATGTAGTGTCCTTCTTTGTCTCTTGTAATAGTCTTTATTTTAAAGTCGATTTTGTCTGATATGAGAATTGCTACTCCAGCTTTCTTTTGGTTTCCATTTGCATGTTATATCTTTTTCCATCCCCTCATTTTCAGTCTGTATGTGTCCCTAGGTCTGAAGTGGGTCTCTTGTAGACAGCATATAGATGGGTCTTGTTTTTGTATCCATTCAGCCAGTCTGTGTCTTTTGGTGGGAGCATTTAATCCTATATGGCTACATTTTAAATGTACAAAGTTTAGGTAGCTGTTTTAACTCTCAGAAACTAAAATCCATACGTGTGTGTGTGTGCAGAATCCTGATTTCCTCTCCAACATAATCTCCTATTTCTCCCACTTGTCTTCTAGCAATTCTAAAAACTCAAAAAAGCCCTTAATGGGCCTTGCATTGCACGCGTTGATATCGTTTTCCCTACTTGAGATCTGCCTGGAATGCCTTTGCCGCACTGCTCTGCTCTGTTGAGCTCTCCTTATGTTTCAAGCTTGAAGTCAGGCTTTCCGTCCTCAATGAAACTTCCTGCCCCCTCAAGGCAGAGCTTCACCCCCTTGTTTCAGTCTATTGCCCTTGCTCCGTTCTTTCATGGAAAGCTCCAGTGCTTTCGCGTGACTGAGTCCATGCTTATCTTTTCGAGTAAACAGTATATTAGTGGACAAAGCCCCTTGTTTTATAGAATTTTATATGTGTGCTCCCAGCACAGTACATAATATAGAACCAGTTCTCAATGTATTTTCCCTGAGGGAACTAATGAACAGAAGTGTACTTTCTGGGAAAAATATAAAATATTTGCCAATTGTATTACACATTTGTATCTTTTTAATGTTTGCTTCCAAATTGAATTATAAATATATAAACTCAGACTCATATTCTCTCACATGCATTCAAGGAGTGCAGGATGTAATTTCCTTAAAATGTATTCTTTAATTTTAAATAGTATATAATCTTCACATAAAACAAAAAAGCAAAACAGAAAAACGAAATAGCCACTTCTCAATAGGCTTGGACTATGGATGTCTTTCCATTGTTGGAACATTAACTTTGCTTTAGTTTTGGATAATAAGGATAGGAGAGTGCTGCTCAGAAGTGGCTCTATTTTTGTAATGTTAGAACTTGATCATCATACTTTCGGACTGTATAAGCAATCGACTGACATCTTTATTCATTTGTGTGTAATAAAGCCTGGAGAAAGCAAGAGATATCGTTATTTACCACCCCACGCGAAACATAGTTTATTAATCATGGCTATATCATTATATTATACTTAGGAGCAAAAAGGAGTTCAACACCTAGTTCTGATCTGTGGCCAAGGCTCATAAGTGTACAAAGAAGTTGACAGCCTTAACTGGTGGTCATTACTAATTTAATAAGCAGTCTTCAAAGCTCTTGCAGATACAAAGGAATCTGAAGTTACATGTGTAATATGCAACGTGCGCAAAATACTTAATTCCATTCACTTTGAAACCTGGAGGACAGTTATTAAAATTGTATGGTGCAAATTAAAATTTAAGATTAAAATACAAGATCAAAAGAATCCGTTTTTTTCCTCAGCACTATTAAGGATCAGCTTTCTGAGTAGAGAGACTCGATGTTCAATGTCATGTCCTTTCCCTCTGGAGAGCTAGATTAAAGCTAATCATAAGTGACTAGAGAAACACATCTTTCTGTATTTTTTTCAAGTGGGAACACTTTATTACTTTTTAATATATAATGTAATTGTAGTCACAGGGTGAAAAATACAAGTCAAATAAAAGTAAGGACAATTTTAGAGAAAGAAGTGTGATGTGGGAAAATATAAAATTTGCCTCAATGGCATTCTTAGAACTCTGAAAAGTGCATCATTTCATTACATAACAAACACCTACAACGTGAATAAATGCAGACTCACATGCAAATTCACCTCCACTCTCACCTACTTATGATTTTAAAAATACGCTAATAGTTATTTTCTGTGAGCCTTTATTAATGGTCAGATACATTAAGGATGAGTTATGAGGAGTGATTGGAGCAATCAACAGCATATCCCTTAGCTTGTGGTTGAGATTACAGCCCTAGACTTGACAGCATCTCACATTATAATGGGGTGTTAGACCTGACCCAGGACATAATGCCTCTTGTAAGTGAAAAAACTTCTGTCTCTACGGAGTTGTCTCTTTGGCCCCTATAGGAAGGAGACATGTACATTTTTAAATCCCTTTTCTCACATGGGAAAATTCTAGGAACATCATAAATAATCTCAAAGGACATGAAGCTCCTAAAATTAGCCATGTTTAAAATTTAGTGCTAGTCAATAACATTTATTTCATTGACAAAAACAGGCAGTGATAATAACTAAAGAAACTCTTCTCCTTTAATTGTAAATTCTTTTCTGAATATTCGAATATTATACTAAAGTTTTGAGAACAAACAGCACATGATAAACACACTACTCTGGGTGACTTTCCTTAAACATAAACTATGCCAGACCATAACTTAGGTAGGACCTAAGTTCTTACTTTCACCATCATTCCTTTATTTGTTTTTAATTTTTTTCACTTAATTTGTTAAACAACTTTTTTTAAATTAATAAATTAATAATTAATTTATTTTTGGCTGCGTTGGGTCCTCTTTGCTGTGTGCAGGCTTTCACCAGTTGTGGCGAGCAGGGGCTACTCTTCGTTGCAGTGCACGGACTTCTCATTGCGGTGGCTTCTCTCGTTGCAGAGCACAGGATCTAGGCACGCAGGCTTCAGTAGTTGCGGCTCGCGGCTCTAGAGCACAGTCTCAGTAGTTGTCCCACACATGCTTAGTTGCTCCACAGCATGTGGGATCTTCCTGGACCAGAGCTCGAACCTGTGTCCCCTGCAGTGGCAGGTGGATTCTTAACCACTGCGCCATGGAAGTCCCCCTTTATTTGTTAAACAGCAAATTTTGAGTGCCTAATGTTTATTGGCACTGTACTGGGCTATAACCTTATAAAACGAGGTGACTATATAATTTATTGTGTAAACCAGGAGACTGTTGAGGGTGGAGACTGGTCTATTAATATACTTGATGAGAAAATCGGCATAAACCAGGTGTATCACAGGTAAACAAGGATGCATGATCTCCGTACGAATATGGGTATTGTTATTCAGAGTTGAGCCTGAAGTACTGCATGACCCTGAAGCACTTTTATGTCATTAAAAACATTATATTTAGTGTGGGATATACTTTATCACATGGGAAGGGAGTTGACAGAGTGGTAGATAGTTTGGCTCTGGAATGTTGTTTCAGATCCCAGCGTGTATAGATGATTAGTTGTGGAAACGTGAAGTTTTCAATCTCATCAAGCCTCAGGATCAACATTTGTATTCTGGAGGTAATAAGGGTATATGTACAGTAGTATGTTATTATAAGAGGAAACTGAGAAATCCATGAAGGGTGCCTGGCACAAAGACTGCCACACAGGCAGACGTTCGGTAGATGGTAGCTGTTAATGTAGTATAAATCACGTCAACAAATTGAACTGAAAATTAACAAGCTATCCTTACTGTAATTACCTAATCAGGCCTAGTGTGAGGAAAGTAGTAGATGCTTAATAAATTCTTGTTGCGTGAAAGAATGAATAAAATTAAGAAATAAAAGTTAAACAGAAGTATTCCATAATATGAAGTATTCTAGATTAAATAGAAGTTTACTGGATTTTTTTTCTCATTTTAAGGTCTCAGAGCTGGTTTAAATACATGAACCCCAGGAAAAGAAGATGATATAATGTTAAACTGCTCTAATTCATTGGGCCTGGGCCCTGGTTTCACATTGAAATCACCTGGGGTGTTTTAAATACTGACACCTGGGCCCCAGTCTCAGTGACTGTGATTTAATTGTTTTAGGGTAGGACCCAAGCATTGGACTTGTTCCCCAAAGTATCTCCAGGTTATTTTAATACACAGCTAGGGTTAAGGGCCACTGTTCTAAGTTCTGTGCTAAGTAGGTAAAGCATTTCATTGTGTATTGGGTGCCATATTTTAGGAGAGAATGGAGCTGGTACAAAGGAAAGGGATTGAGATTGCAGAAGGCTGAGAAAGCATGTCCATAGTTTCTTTCATAGTTTGTTAAAAGAATTCAATAGGAAGTTTAGGGCAATAAGAAACCTTGGTCACATACTCAAAGTAATGTAAGATTGAGGTAGGCAGGTAAGTGGTACATTATTTCATTGTAGGAATTTTGTCATGTGGGCCCAGTGTTGCCAGATCTGCAGATTTTATATGAGAAGAAGAAAGCAAGGTTTTTATGTGTTCACACTCCCCTGACTTTTAAATGGGAGAGTTTTTCTTTTAACCACCTGGTGTTCCAAAGTATACCTGTAGATCTCATCTGGCTATCGTGTTGTCTGTTGCTTTATGCCAAGAGTCAGCACACGATAGCCTACCAGGGCAAATCCAGCCTACCACCAGATTTTGTATGGCCTGATAGATAGGTTTATTAATGGTTGAAAATATCAAAAGAAGATTAATATTTCATGATGTGAAAATGATATGAAATTTAAATTTTAGTGTGGGATACAGCCAAGCTTACTCATTTACATATTATCTATGACTGGTTTCATGCTATAAGAGCAGAGTTGATTAGTTACATTTTCTCATAATGTTCAGTGTATACAAATTGCAGTGATGCTGTTATAACTTGCCAGCATTTCAAAATGCATATTATTATGGACTGTCTTATTTTTTTACTTTTTATTGTGGGTGCATTCTCATTATATCAAAATGAGAAAAGTAGACTTTGTGCAGTAGGCTGAATATTTCAAAAGTGTCCATATTCTAATTTCCAGAACCTATATGTTACCTGTGATCACTGTGTTTGAACCTGTGATCAAATTGAAGATTTTGAGATGGACAGATTATCCTGGATTATCTGGGTGTGTCCAGTGTAATCACAGGGGTCCTTACAGGAGGGATATAAGAAAGTCAGAGAGGGAGGGTGATCTGATGACAGAAGAAGCGATTGGAGTGATGCAAGCTACAGCCAAGAAATTCCAGCAGTCTCTGGAAGCTGGAAGAAGCAAGGAATGGATTCTCCCCAAAGCTTCCAACTGGTCCTGCTGATGTTTTGACTTCAGTCCCATAAGACTTATTTCAGACTTCTGATTCCCAGAACTATAAGAGAATAAATTTGTATTGTTTTAAACCACTAAGTTTGTGGTGATTTGTTACAGCAGCTACAGAGGAAACTAACATGGAATATCATACTTTTAAAGCACAATGGAGTGCGAATTATTGAATTAGATGCCCCAAATTGAGTTTATTATGCAATGGCAATATAGAGGTGCTAAAAGACTACAATATATGATGGTATTACCAGGATAAGCACGCATCACCATGTTCTCAATGCACAGGAAAGCAATGATCAGGAAAATTAGAAAATTTTACAAGACAGGATCTTATTTCAGTGGAAATTCTTCACAGCAATGAAAACTAAACATGAAGCTGCAAACAAAGTAAACTTTCACATGGCTCATTTGTTAACTAAGCAGGAAAAGTCACTTACTGATTGTTAATTAAATCATGTTTGATTGAAACAACCAATAAAATTCATTTAGAGAAAATAAACTTGTTTCAGACTATTAGCTTTTTGGTGAGAACAGTTGCTTAAAGAGTTGAGGACGTTTGGAACAACATCAGTAGTCAATTATAAAACAAGGCAAACAATTTTGAATGGATTTCTTTGGTTATTGGTGAACTGATTACCAATTGATTACCATACTGCTCAGTTGTTTGAGAAATCAATACCACGTTTCAAGAGACTGAAGAATTAGTCTGCGTGGAACATTTACAGGTGAGAGTTTTTTCAAGGACTTTAAGAAAACACTAATTCAATACTACGTGAAGTGGAATCTGCTAAGATGTATTATACATGATGGTGGTAAAAATATGTGTGGAACAGGAATAGGTTTAGTTGGACGAATTTGCAAAGCTTGTGAAAATATGAAGTGTTTAAATGCCCATGGTTATTTGGCATGTTATTCACTGGCAGGTACTTTGCGGAAAATATTCAAATTTATCATGTGTTATTGAATTGGTAGTGTCAATGTAAACTTCACTCACTCTCCTGGACTTAGTCATCATCAGTTTTATGATTTTTTGTCAAAAATAGAAACTAAGTATCACGACTTGCCCTACCACTCAGCATTCTGATGCTTTAACAGGGATAAAGTTTCACTGCAATTGTTTGAGCTCAGGACTGAGATGGAAAGTTTTCTGAACAAGAAGACTGTGTGTTATGGAACACTGCACATTAGGAAATTAATTTGCTTTTGCTGGAGACTTGGTGATGTTGTATAATAAATTAAAACTAAAATTTTAAAGCAAAACAGCACTTATATATGAAATATATACTGCAGTAAAAATATTTTCACAACAGCAAACATTGCTTGTATCACAGGCTTCTTGGCACACTTACTGTACTATTAAGAGTTAAAACAAGAAGTAAGATCTTTAATCCCACACACATTTACAGCAAATATATTTTCTAAACTCAAACTACAAATCTAGCGGTATTTTTCAGATCTCAATGCGAGTCGAAAGGGAATTTCCATATTTCAAAATCCATTTAATTGCACAACTGAGGCGCTTCCACTTAACCTTCCATTGGAAGTGATTAATCTATGTTGTAATGACATACTGAAAGACAAATACCAAGAGAAGAATCTAATAGAATTTATAAATGTCTTCCAAGTGATGAATATCCACAATTAAAATGATGTGCTCATGAATTAGTATCAGTACTTGACAGTACCTATCTGTGTGCAACAGCATTTTTAAAGATGAAATCGGTAAAATCTCATTACAGATCAGCATTAACAGAGGAACATTTGCAAATGATTTTTATTGTAGGGAATACTAACTCTGAACATCACTTAAGTGTAATGTTATCCCTCCTTCAAAAGAAGAGAATTTGGGCTTCCCTGGTGACGCAGTGGTTGAGAGTCTGCCTGCCAATGCAGGGGACACAGGTTCATGTCCCGGTCCGGGAAGATCCCACATGCTGCGGAGCGGCTGGACCCGTGAGCCATGGCCGCTGAGCCTGCGCGTCCGGGGACTGTGCTCCACAATGGGAGAGGCCACAACAGTGAGAGACCCGAGTACAGAAAAAAAAAAAAAAAAAAAAATTCCATTTGCAGACCTCTATTACAAAAAATATACTCAATTGTTTTTGGATTTTGTTTAAAAAAATGTGGAAATTTGTGTTTTTCTTTTGTTGTATTACTGCCTACACAATGTTCTTAATTTTGCCTTTTATTCACAAGGCCTAAAATATCTACTGTTTGGTTTTTACAGAAAATTTTGCCAACACTTGCTCTAATTGATTTTTTTAACACCTGAATCAAACTGCATATGTACTTCCTGATTCATGTAGACTGGAGATTATGTGCGTGGATAGGGGGCTGGAGGAGAGGGAGGGAGGGAAGGGAGGGAACTTCCCAAATAAATTTAGGATGATTTTGGAAGCAGAAAATCTGTGCAGGCAAATAAAAATGGATACGAACCCAACCATATTTGAGGTTCATCTGCTCTCTAGCTGTCCTCAAAGTAGTTATTCCCCTTCCAGACAAGCCCTGACTCAAGTCCTAACCAGCCTCCAGTAATCAGGAATGGGTGAATCAGGGCAGTAGAGAGAAGATGCATTTGAAACTTCAGACCAGGAGAAGTTAGTATACCACTAGTCTAAAAAAATATCAGGGTATATGAAGCAGACATAAAGCTCTCTACTCATACCACTTGCTCATTACAACCACTGAGCACAACAGCAATGGCTTCCAATTCCCTGAGGATTCTCTCTAGCAACCATAGCCTGCTCTTCCCAGGGCCCTTGCAGGCTGGAAAGGCAAGAGAATTAATGATCCCTGGGCAACTCTCAGCCAGTGATCCTATCAGTGGGATGACTCAGAGACACGGACTCCCATTTTCATCCACGTGGAGACAAAGATTAGTGAATTGACAGAACAGTGCTTACATTGTAGGTTGCTTATATCCTCTGTCTCATGTCCTTGTTCCACTACCAGTGCCTACTAGGATCACCTCCCAAATAAGACATTTGTCCTTGAACCCTTGTCTTAGGGTCTGTGACTGTTTACATGTTCACATGGAATCCAGACTTTTAATTTTGTAAAATATCTCTATTCTAAAGGAAATTAAGAAAATCTCATTTACAAAGGCATCAAAAATGATAAAATGCTTAGGAATAAACTTAAACGAGGAGGTGAGAGATGTGTACACTTAAAATTATAAAACATTGCTGAAAGATACTAAAGGCGGCACAGATAAATGAAAAGACATCTCATGTTCATGGATTGGAAGACTTAATATAGCCAAAAATGTCCATACTACCTAGCACTATTTACAAATTCAATACAGTCCCTAGTAAAATCCCAATACCATTCTTTGAAGACATGGGAAAAAGTATCCTAAAATTCTTACAGAATCTCAGTGGACCTTGAATAACCAAAACAATCTTGGGAAAGAAGAACGAAGATGGAAGCATCGCACTTCCTGATTTGAAAATATATTACAAAGCCACAGTAATCAAAACAGTCTGATACTGGCATAAAGACAGACATAAAGACCAATGGAACAAAATAGAGAGTACAGAAATAAACCCTCATGTATATGGCCGAATGATCTTCAACAAAGGTTCCAAGACCAAACAATGGGGAGAGGACAGTCTCTTCAACAAATGGTGTTGTGAAAACTGGATATCCATGAATGTAAGAATGAAATTGCTCCCTTAGCTTTTACCAGATACAAAAATTAACTCAAAATCGATTAAAGCCTAAATATAAGATCTAAAACGATTAAACTACTAGAAGAAAAGCTTTCTGAACTTGAATTTGACAGTGATTTATTGGACATAACACCAAAAGCACAGGCACAAATAGACAAATGAGACTATATCAAACTTAAAAACTTTTGCACATCAAAGGAAACCAGAGTGAAAAGCAACCTATAGAATGGGAGAAAGTATTTGTAAATCATATGTCTTAAAAAAGGGTAATATCCAGAATTTACCAAGAACTTCTAGCTCAACAACAACAACAACAAAAAACTTGATTTTAAAATGGGCGAAGATCTCGAATATCCATTTCTCCATAGAAGATATACAAATGACCAACAAGCATATGAAAAGATGCTCAATATTACTAATCATTAGAGAAATGCAGATCAAAACCACGAGATATCACCTCATACCCATTTGGATGGCTATTATAAACAATCATAACAGCAGCACTAGGCAGTGCAGGTGAGGATGTAGAGAAGTTGGAGCCTTTGTGCATTGTTGATGAGAATGTAAACTTGTGCAGCTGCTGTGAAAAACAGAAGGAAGGTTCCTAAAACATTAAAAATATAATTACCATATGATCTAAGCATCCCACTTCTGGGTCTATATCCAAAAGAACTGAAAGCAGGATCTTGAAGAGATATTTGCTCACCCATGTTCATTGTTGTGTTATTCACATTAGCTAAGAAGTGGAAGCCACCAAAATGTTCAACAACAGATGAATGGATAAAACATGTGATATATACATACAATGGAATATTTTTCAGCCTTAGAAAAGAAGGAAATCATGTCACATGGTACAACACGGATGAACCTTAAAGACATTGTGCTAAGTGAAATAATCTAGTCACAAAAAGATAAATACTACATGATTCCACTTATATGAGGTATCTAAAGTAGTCAAATTCACAGCAACAGAGAGCAGAATTGTGGTTGCCAGGGCCTGGGGAGAGGGGAAATAGAATGTTGTTTGATGGGTATAGAGTTTTATTTTTGCAAGATGAAAAGTTCTGCAGTCTGTTGCACAACAATGTGAATATACTTAACCCTACTGAATTGTACACTTAAAAATGGCGAGTGTGGTAAATTTTGTGTTATGTGTTATTTATCACAATTCAAAATGTGGGTACACTGAGTGGAAAATAAGGAAACAGAATGAGAAGGAGAAAGAATTAATCAGCTGATTGGAAGGAATGGCATGTCCCCATTTTCCCTATTACAGACTCCTGCCTTGTGACCTACCTGAATTTGGTGGAGACATCACAGGTGTCTTTTAGGGACAATTACCGCTGGTGGTTCCTGCACCTTTCCCAGAGGGTATAGTACTTCCGGGGCTCATCTTGGACCCTTACTCGGTCCAAAGTGGCTAAAGGCACCACATGTTTTCTCACCTTCATTCACCTACACGGGGACAAAGGCATTGAATGGCTGAGTGTAGAGGCTCTTGGCAAAGATATTTGCAAAGGGATGGAAACCACAAATAAAAGAAACAAAGGTTTTGTGAGAGGCCCCCCCAGAATTGTGTGGTGAAAGCCCTTGGAGCCTGCTGGTTTACTGCTGGTGATCTTCATGTGTAGAAGAGTGGACAAGGTAGGGGTGATGTGGCTCATCCCAGCGCCTTCGCCCTGCTCTACCTGCTGAATCAGGCGCCTAGAAAGAAATCGTTAGTTCTAACAGCTGAAGTTTTTCGTATTTCTCGTCTGTTATACCGCCCCTTCTCCCTCCACATCATGGTCTAGTTTAAGTAACTGAGAGGCTTGTCTCCTGTCTCTGAGACCCTGCCTTGCTCTCTATCACAGCCATATGTGGAGACTGAGGGTATAAACAGAGCAGGATTTAGGGGAGTATTCAACTCCCTTCTCATTCAAACCCATTCTGTGGGGAAGACCGGCCACAGGAAGAGACCCGTGAAGGCAGAGTGGTAAGGAATGGCTGTGTGTCAGGCTGCAGCTGGATCATGGATAAATTCAGTGGTGGTGGAGAGGCAGTCTGGGCAAAGGGCACCTCAGAGGAAAAGCACTGAGACAGGAATTAAGGCAGCACTTTCTGGAACAACCAGGAGGTAAGCAATGCTGAACTGGGTTAGGACTAGAAAGAGAGGAAACTAGGACTTGAAATCAGACCAGTTTGATTCTAAAGTCTATACTTCTAACTTTAAGAATGTTAACATTTTGCCGTACTTAGCTCTCTGCATATTTATCTATCTATGCTAAATAATTTGCAAGTAAATTGCCAAATATCAAACCACTTCTGCCTAAATATTGTAGTGTACATATTGCAAAAATAAATAATTCTCGTACCCCCTAAGAAAACTAGCAACAAGTTTTTAATATCATCTAAATGCAGTCCACATTCAAACTTCCTTTTTAGTTTCATTTAATCTCAAACAGTCCCTAACCTTTCTTTTTCTGTTTCTTTTCAGTGATATCAACTTGTGAAAAGGCCTGGCCAGCTGTCATGCAGAAAGTCTCTATTCTGTACTGATCTCTCTATTTTCCCATGGTGTGAAATTGTCTATGCGCTGGCTTTCTTATCAACTGGAAGGTAAGTCTCTGATATGATGTGATTCAATTCTGGATGCAATTTTTGGCAAGAATACTTCATAGGTGATGTTATGTACTCTTTCTGCACTCATCAGGGGGGGACTTAGGGTATCTCATTGTCAGTGATGCTAGCCTTGATCATTTAGTTAAAGTGGTGAACATCATATTTCATCTTTGTTAAGGCTCACTTTAGTTTTATTTTTTTTAATTAACAGATAATCTGTAGGATGATACTTTGGCAAGATGAGAATATTCTACTTGCCAGCAACATCTTACTTTATGGGCTAGATGATCCTTGTCTGAATCAATTATTGTATTGGAGCTGCAAAATTCTGATTTTATATTTCTATCATTACTTTTATACTTGCTAGCTTGTATTCTTCTATGCTTCATGCTTCTTGAAGTCACAAAACCAAAGCTTAAGTTCTCTTGGTTCAGCAAATGCCTTCAAGGTAAAAGTGGGCTTCAGTGTTCTGCTTAACTTTCTGGACTCCCGCCTTTGTTTACTTTTGGGCCTGAATATTCTGTACTTTCTTGTAAAATCATCAATAGACTTAAGATATTTTTATATTTCACCTAGAATGTTTAGGGTGACTATAAATGTATTATTTTTATCTATGATTCTTTTAGTCTTTATTAGATTGAGCAAATTTTCTTTTTACTTTTACTTTTTCCTCCTCTGTTTGGAATTTCTACATTCTATATCTATGTTTTAAAAATTTAACATGCATATTTGACATAAAATCTAAAACTATTTACATTTCTTTTTACTTCTGAAGAAATTAAAGGCACATACTTTTACATGTTGCTTTCTGATATTTTAATTTTACCTTATTTTCCCTTCCCATTGGAAGTTACCTCTATTATTATCTTTTGTAGTGTTAGGGACTGAGTTGTGTGCCCCCAGATTAATATGTTGAAGCCCTAACTCCCAATGTAAATGTATTTGGAGATATGGCCTTTAAGGAGTTAATTAAGGTTAAATGAGATCATAATGGTGGGGCCCCAATCTAATAGGACTAGTGTCCTTATAAGAAGAGAAAGCGACACCAGGAGTGTGCATGCACTGAGAAAACACCATGTGAGGACACAGAGGGAAGATGGCCTTCTGGAAACCATGGAGAGATCTCACAGGAAACCAGCCCTGCTGGTACCTTTATCTTGGACTTCCAGCCTCCTGAACTGTGAGAGAATACATTTCTGTTGTCTAAGCCACCCACTCTGTGGTATTTTGTTATGGTAGCCAGAGCTGACTAATACAGATAGTCAAGGCTTCTTTAGATTCAGCAATCCACATACCACTTTCTCTTCTTACCACTCCTTCCTGCTACTCCTTCTGAATTTAACTTCCTCTTCCATGAAGTATATCATTTAGTAGTTCTTATAGCAGACCCTTTCTCTCTCTCTCTCTCTCTCTCATTCTTTACTGAAAATTTTTACTTTTTTCCTTATTCTAGAATAAGAGTTTAGCTGAGTAGTAATTATCAATAATTTCTTTTAATACTTTAATTTTATCCCAAATATTCTGGACTCTATCCATTGTTGCTACTGAAAAAAATTATTAAAGATGTAATTGTCTTTTTTTTAAGTTATTCTGTTTTTTTTTTTTTTTGGCCACTTTCAAGACTTGTTCTTTGTCTTTATATTCAGTATGTCCAGGTGTAGATTTTATTTTACTTTTCTTCTATTTCATTCTGTTTGTTCCTTGAGGCTAAGGATTCTTGCATTTAGTCAGTTATAGGAAATTCTCAGTTGTAATATTCAATATATCACCTTTCTCCATTCTTTGTGTTCTTTTTGTATACTCCTACTAAGAATATATTAGACCTTGTCATTCTATTGTTGGTGTCTGTTAATTTTTCTCCCAGGTGTTCTATTTATGTGTGCTCACTGCCTAGTTAATTTCTTTACGGACACAGTTTACTAAATCTCTTTTCAGTGATTTTGGTTATTTCTAGAAATCTAAATTGTTTCTTTTTCATTTTTGCCAGGTTTTTAAAAATTATTTCTTTTTATTATAACTTGTGCCTTCAGTTTTCTTTTTACATGAATATTATATTTCAAAATACTTAACTCTGATAGCTTTATTATTGTAAGTTCTGTGTGTTTGTTGGGTTTACTGACATTTTTCTGTTACATGTTCCTTGCATATTCTGCATCTTTGTGCTTTGTGGGCTTATTGTTAGAAGACCTTGATCTCTGATAATTAATCTTTTAAGAAGGTTTTCATCTGCTTTTGCCAAATACCTTTAGTGATTATTATTGACCCTTTGATGTTAATTTTTCACCTTGGTAGGGTCCAGATCAAGCAAGTAGTTTAAATCTGAACCTCTGGCCTATGACTTCCCAAGGGAGACTCTTTTACCAATCAGAATCCAAGCTTAAATTTCCTTTTCACTTCTTCGAACCACTTCCTTGAACCATAGTTACTCATTTAATAGCATTTTACTGCTTTAAAAATCACTCAACTGTCCTGCCTTCATCTGAGAATCTATGTAATAACATCTTTTCCTGTTTTGTATTCTCAGGACATTTAAATCCTAAGTTCCTTGATTATGAGAGCCATAACCCTCCATACAGCTTCTATGCAGTCAGCTCACATGCCAGTCCCTCTGCTTTCCAGTTTTCTTTTAGTTTTTGTCCCTTCGGGAGATCCAAATACATGCACGAAACACATGCACATAGGTATGCTTTTATAACTGCTTGTTGTATTCCATCCAGAATTTCTTTGTATTTGGCAACAGCAGGTTTTCAGTCAGTAATACTGTAGAAATGGGAGTCCGTGGTGGTTGTCATACAAATCCCAAATTGAATGGGCTCCCTTGCCAAAAGAAAGTTCTCAGTCAAAAGAACTATATGCAAAAGGCTAAGGATCACTTTGTTAGAAATATATGCAGGGTTGAGCAAGATAATTTCAACACTGAGATACTTTGACAGAAATCTTACTTTACAATTCATGTGAAGAAGACATTCAGTCACTGGTGTGCTCTAAAGCAGACAAAATAAACATAAGCAAACAACCCCCCACCCCAAAGCTCTATTTATAGTGCTTGCTAATTTCCATGGTGTAAATATTCTCACAAATGGCTGATTTCAAACTAGCAATGGATTGCTAGTTAACTCACAAAATTCCTGAAAATTTAATAACTGGTCCATGGAAACCAGTATGAACCAGTTCAAGCACATGACTGCATTTAATTCATATTCCTGGATAATTTTTGTGGTAGATGTGGCATTTTCACTTTTTTCTTGATTCTAGTTCTCTGTGTCCTAGTTTGTTGCTTTCGTGGTAAAGGAAAAAGAAATATTAAATTTAAATTTCAGACTATGCATCAGAACAGGGATCAGCAAACTTTTTCTGTACAGTGCCTAGTATAGATACTTTAGGATTTGCTGGCTACATACAGTTTTCTTTTGCATATTCCTCTTCTTTTTTTTTTTTTTATAAACTCTTTAAAAATATGAAGACCATTGCACAGCAGGCCCTTAGCTGGACTATAGTTTGCTGACCTTTTTCTCTGCTCTAGAAGCTTGGCATTATTGCTGCCGTAAAACAAACTTGTGCTGAAATTTCTGATAGATGACAGGAGAATCACACTCTCTGTTTCTTAGCTTCTTGAACCATTTCTACAGTTATCAAACCACGACGTTTTCTCTGGTATCATTGAGCTGGGACGGTCTATTTTGATTCTGTTTCTTTGAAACTGTATTTACTGTAAATGACAGCATATGTTACTAGGGGGAAAAGGTTTAATTTCTAGAATTTTCCATTAAAGTTATCTTTGAGATATTTGTTCTTTCCATTTTAACACTTTTTAAAGGCTTCCCAAGTAAACCAAAACATTAGAGTTTATGGATTATTTTGTCCTTATCCAAATGCTTGAGGCTATTAATTTTTCTTTGTATAAAAATATTTTTATATCCTTCCAAACAGAACTTAAGCTTACTTCCAGTGGTCAGTAAGGCTTGAAACTCCATGGCTTAACTGCTTTATATTATTTTAAGGACTGTAGAAATTGATGGATTATCATCAGGAAAATGAAAACAGTTTTCAGAACTACTTTGCTTAGAGAATTGAGCTTTTCAAGGCATACCCCCTCCTCAGACACCAAGTATTAATTATGTGGTTTAAGCTCCTGTTATTTCAGCAAAGAGCTTAAAAGACTGACTGACCAGCATGAAAAAGCAATAGAGCATTAATTGAACAGATTTGAAATAATTGAGTTCCACATTTGTTAAGAACATAATAAAGGATGTTATCAAAGCTTCACACGTGGATATACCATTCTGAAAACTGCTTATGAAAATAATAGACTTTGATGCTAAGAATGAAAAAATATATGCTTTAAAAATTCATTAGGAAACTTCCCTTAAAAATGAATTATAGAAACTTCTGCCTTATAGAAATACCTTCTGACAGGCTACAGTTATCAGTTTCCATATTTGTGTACAGTTGAAGCATAATTGATGAAGATACAGGGCATACTGTAGATTGAATACAGAAAATTCCATTTCTTAATAGAAGTCAAAACCAGAAATGAGATCAAATGAGATCAAGTGAGAGAAAGAGATGGCAACTGGGAGAAGGAAAATGAAAAAGAAAAATGTTTTCCTTTTGTCTGTAAAGTGAGTCTAGGCAGTAGAATGGAGATGGTTGTCAGGATAGGCAACAAGAAATCAGAGTTGAAGGCACATTATAGATACTCTTTGTAAACTGATCACTGTGCTAGCTTATTTTAACTCAGAAATGTAGTCATCACAACTTTTAAGTTGAGAACTGTTTGGCGTAAAACGTTACTTAAGTAGTTAAGAAATTTACCTTTATTTTTAAAGTGAGCAAAAGCTTTAAAATACAAATCAATATTCATAGTTCCAAGAATTATGCCGAACTTGGTAATCTCTTAATAGCTCATCAAAGGTTTTGCTGCTCTCTTGGTGAATACTGAGAAATAAGCATCTGTTTTTAAAGAGTGATGATGATAATTCACATGATGTGTATATTCTGAAACAAAAAAGCAGTTTCCACGTTTCATCAGTGATTGCCTTATAGAAGGTTGTCTCTAGGTTATCACACGTGAATGACTAAATTCTATGGTATATTACTTCTCTTTGTGATAAAAGAACAAGCTAGTTTACGTTTTAAATAATATGGCAGGTAAGGAAGATATTCATCCATTCACTGAGCAGAAGTTTAATGATTACCTCTTTGTTCTAAGCAATAGAAATAAAGCAGTGAATAAAACAAAGTCCATGCTTTTTTGGAGCTTATAATCAAATGTATTGGGTAGAAGGTAGGAAGGAGGAGACAGTAAACAATGAACACTTATACAATATATCAGTTGGTAATATGTTCTAGAAAGGAAAATAAAGAAGAGTAAAGCAACCAGAGACAGAATATGGTTGTGATTTTATATAGATGGTTAGAGACATCCTATCTGATATAATATTTCAGCAAAACTGTGAAAGGCTGTGTAATAGTTAATTTTATGTGTCGACTTGACTGGGCCACAGGGTGCCTAGACATTTGGTCAAACATTATTCCAGGTGTTTCTGTGAGGGTGTTTTGGATGAGATTAAGAGTTGAATTGGTAAGCTGAGTAAAGCAGATTTCCCTCCCTAAAGTGGGTGGGCCACTTTTATCAGTTGAAGGCCTGAGTAGAACCAAAGGACTGACTCTCCCATGAATAAGAAGGAATTCCTCCTGCCTGATGGCCTTTGAGCTGGGACACGGGTTTTTCCTGCCTTTGGACTCACACTGAAACATTGGCTCTTCCTGGGTCTTGAATTGGAAATTATATACACATCTTATTTGGTTCTGTTTCTCTGAAGATCTCTGACTAACATAGACTGTGAGCAAATGAGGCATTGGGATGTGGAAGAGAGCTTCAGGCAGGGGGAAAAGAGGGTGCTAAGGCCCTGAGTGAGTGGGAAAGCAGAAAAGAGATGTGAGGTTGTGGAAGTAGCTGAGGCAAAGCTACATAGAGCCCATAGGTCATAGTAAAGGACTTTGCTTTAATTTTTATAAAGGTAGGTATTTTGAGTGTTTCAAGTAGAGAGATAATTCAAATGGATCCCTCTGGCTCTTATTTCCTGAAATGGGGAAGACTAGGGACAGTCGATACGAGCTATTATGAATGAAGTTAAATGTTTGGTTCTGCAGATGTTAATTCTGAGATTTCTTTTGGACACCTAGTCACCATTATATATCCAGCTGATGGAAATATTTCTGAGTGTAGGGGAGGTTGAGGCTGGAGAGGTATAAAGATGGTATTTAAAAATGTGGAACTTGATGATGATGATATATAGAGTTTACTATGGGACAGGAACAGTTTCAGTTCTCAGAACAACCTTGTAAGGTAGGTATTATTAATATTTCCATTCTATGGATGAGGACGCTGAGGCAAAGGAGGTTATGTATCTTCCCTATAACATACTTACACTTAGTAAGTTATGGAGTTGGGATGCAAACTCAGGCAGACTGACTTCTAGAATCATGCTATGATGCCTCCCATGTGAGGTTCTTTAGGAACTGTGTATACTTAGAGAAGAGCTCCAAGGATTGTCCTAGGATAATACAGTAAACAAAGGTCAGGAAAATGAGGAAGAACCTACAGGGGAAATCAAGAAGGGGCACCAGTGAGGTCTAACGAGAACTCAGAAAATGTCACCTAGGAAGCCAAGGAAGGAGCATATTTCAAGTGAGTGAATCATCAAGTCACGTATGGTGAAGACTGAGAAAGGGTCACTTGGTTTTCCAACGTGGATTCTCTTGTTCAGCCTGATTGGAGATGTTTCAAAAGAAAATGGGCCCTGTCTTCGTTTCCAAATACCATTCTCCACTAAAACGAATGAATCAGGGTTCCTTGGAGAAGTATCTGGGGCTGGGGCAAGGAAAGTACAAGATGAACCCGGAATATGATGTGGCAGAAAGTGAGGATGTAGTCGATGAGTGATGTTTCCAAAGGACATAGGAGCAAGTTTGAAGAGACCTCCAATAGCCAATACGAGACAATTTGAGCACCAAAATAATGATAGCAAAGGATTTTAACCTATTGAATATGAACCCATGAATTCAAATTGGTGTAATTAGTTAACTAAACAAATTAAAGAGAAATCTCTTTCTCACAGTTTGTCTTCTCCAAACAACTAATAAATGTAGAAAGACTAATAGAATTAGAATTATCATTTGGCAATTGTAATAATGATAATTGGTTCAAGCAAAAATTATTAATGGATATAAAAACCAGTGGGTGAAAGTTTAAGGAGTAACAGAATATTTACATAGTCTCAACTTATCTTCTTGTAAGACTTATCAGTTACAAAGGGTAAACTACTAACTTTGTGGTAGAGAATCCTGGCTGACACCACTTTATCCAATTAGCCCCAATCATGGAACTAATCAATAGGGTGTACTTCCTGATACAATGCTCTAAGAAGAACTTTACATCACCTTATCATCTCTGAGGTGCTCCTGCCAAAAGTCCATAATATGAATCTAATAATAAGGAACCATCACACAAATCCAAATTAGAGATAATTCTCTGTGTAACTGGACTATACTTTTTAAAGATGTCAAGTCTTGAAACATAGACTCAACAAATGTTTAGATTAAAGGAGACTAAAGTGATAACGCAACGGAATGCAATGCGTAGTCTTAGATATTCTTTTGCTATAAAAATTACTAGGACCATTGGCAAAATCTGAGTAAGGTCTGTAGATTAGAGAATAGCCTTGTGTTTTTGTTTTTTAATAATTTGATATGCCTTAAAACATATGTGATATGCTTTGAAATAACATGCTTGACACTGGTTAAATGTCTAGGCAGATATTCTTCATGCTTGCTAAGCGTTAAATATTAATTATTGTAAACTTATTATAATATCTGTTGGTAATATATCTGTTCATATCATCATCAAGCTTATTGAATATCTGCTTTTTAGATTGAACACTGCCCTTAGCATCAAGGATACAAAAGATATCTGGTGGGGTCATTACTCTCAAGGGTTTTAACACTTTATTTAGGAAGAAAGGATGCACATATGGATATTTAAATATCAATGCAAAATAGCATATAGTAAGTGCTGAATGAATGTTGCATGCATACCATACTATAAGAATTTAGATAAAGTAGTTAGACCAAGGAATGAGAGAATGAATTGGACAAGGAAATCGAACTCTGCTTAGCGTGTGGAATTAGCTAAATTGCTTTTCTTTTCTAAGCCCGCACTGTCCATCTGTGGCATTGAATAATTATAATACATGCCTCATAGTTTAGCTGTTACCCTTCCTCACCCACCATGGTGCCCTCTATGAGGGCAAGGCCCGTGTCAGCCCTGGTCAGTATTGTATTGCCACTTTATCCAGTTGAAAAATTATATGTGGACTGCATGAATGAAATTTATGAGAATTAGAAATGATTTTTAAAATCTGATGTCTTAATACTGAGGAAGAGAATTGTTATATAATGAGGATATTCCAACTGTAGCATCTGGTAGATAATAAGAATAATAATTCTGTTTACTAAGAAGCTGCTGTCATTACCATCACCAAACTCTGACACTATCTCTGAGAGTCTTGAAGTAAAGGTGATGCTTCTAAGTGTAGAAGAGAGGAGCCAACAGGCAGAAAGAATCTTGTAAACAGAGTTCCTCAGGGAGTGGAGACTGTATTTATTTATTTGTTATTGGAGTATAGTTGATTTACAATGTTGTGTTAGTTTCAGGTATACAGCAACGTGATTCAGTTATGCATATATATCTACTCTTTTTAAGATTCTTTTCCCTTATAGGTTATTACAAAATACTGAATATAGCCTCCTGTGCTATACAGTAGATCCTTGCTCGTTTTCTGTTCTATACATAGCAGTGTGTATATGTTAATCCCAACCTTCCAATTTATCCCACCTCCCCTTACTCCACAGGTAACCACAAATATGTTTTCTATGTCTGTGGGTCTATTTCTGTTTTGTATATCAATTCATTTATATCATTCTTTTTTTTTTTTTAAGGTTACACATGTAAGCAATATCACGTGATATTTGTCTTTCTCGTTCTGACCACTTCACTTAGTGTGATCATTTCTAGGTCCATCTTTGTTGCTGCAAATGGCATTATTTCATTCTTTTTTGTGGCTGAGTAATATTACATTTTGTGTGCATGTGTGTGTGTGTACACACACCACATCTTCTTTATCCATTCATCTGTTGATGGAAATTTAGGTTGTTTCCATGTCTTGGTTATTGTAAATAGTGCTGCAATGAACATTGGGGTGCATGTATCTCTTTGAATTACGGCTTTGTCAGGATATATGCCCAGGAGTGGGATTGCAGGATCATACGGTAGCTCTATTTTTAGTTTTTAAGGAAACTCCATACTGTTTTGTATAATGGATGTATCAATTTACATTCGTACCAAAGTGTAGGAAGGTTCATTTTTCCAGCATTTATTATTTGTAAACTTTTTGATGATGGCCATTCTGACCAAAATGAGTTGATCCCTCATTGTGGTTTTGATTTGCATTTCCCTAATAATTAGTGATGTTGAGCATCTTTTCAGTGGAAGAAGTAGAATGATGCAGTTTGTCCAGTGTAGCAGTGGGAGTTAAATTTAGAGAGGGAGGTAGGGTAGACCTGTCACATCTTGAATTTTAATTGAGGAGATTGGACTTTATCCAGTGTCTAGTGAGGAAGCATTAGATTCTGAATAGGTGATATAAGCATTGGGAAGATCAATTTGATAATAAAGTAATGAAATTATCAGAGGTACATTTTATTATTTTAATGTAACTATAGCTACCTACTCTTAAATATATTAGAAATTTTGATATTTTGCCAATAACAGTTGCTTTTTAAACATTGTCTTTATGATAGATAATTATCTTGCCAAAGACTGAGATACACCAGGCAAATCTTGAAAGTGGTTTATCCTAGAGGCTAAAGTGGGTTATGTGTAACCCCTGGCATACTTTTATTTATTTTAATTGTGACAGATATTCAGGACATTTATACTGACCACTGTATTAATGACTGTCATAGTTAAATTTACCTGGAAGCAACAGATATGCCCAAGGAAACTTATTGCTTTATAAAAAGTTCATCTGAGTGTCTTCTGGACCCAATGAAACATTTAGGTTCTTGGTTATGTCTCAAGAGTATAGCAGAGTATAGTAAATGGACTTAGAAAATGCAAAATTGCTACATTTCAGATGGTTGTCATAAGTCATTTGTTACATGCTGACTGCACCCATAAAATACTTCAATTTTGTATATTTCCTTAGGGAATGCCTCTCTTCCACATACAAATAAGAAAGACATTTGTTTGGGAAAGTCTTAGCAGATGATCAAGCAAGGTAGAAAATGTGAGAAGGATGCAGAAACTGGGAACTTTCTATCATGCAAATGTTTTTCTAGTTTTGCCTATTTAGAGGGAGAGGCCAACAGAAGTCCTGTCAGAAACTCCTATCTGTTATGCTTCTAAGGACCTTATTGGCTTTCTTGGTGAATGCCTATTTGCAAGTAAAATATTCAGTTGGTTCATCTTTCTAAACCCACAGAATTGCACAGGGTATCTGTGTTATGTAGCCGCTGGAATATGTGGACTGATTGCATATTTTGATGTGAAATTATTTAGGCTTCTTTCAAATCACTGCCTCTGCCCTGAGTCCTGGAGCTTGTGAGATTTTGTGTGCACCGTATAAGAATGGAGTCTCTATTTCCACAGCCCTCTGAGTCTTCTGAAAGTAACCCCCCCTGGACTTCAAAGCCAAATGTTCTGGTGTCTTGTCTTCTGATTGCAGGACCCCCAGGCTGGGGAGCCTAATGTAGGGCTGAGACCTGTTGCTTTTTGGGGAGAACCTCTACTATTGTAATTATCCTCCTGTTTGTGGGTCACCCACCTGGGGGTATGGGTCTTGCAACTCCACCCCTCTTACCTGTCTTGTGGTTCCTTGTTTATATCTTTCATTGTAGAAGATCTTTTCTGCTAGATTCTGATCTTTCCCATCAATAGTTACTCTGTAAATAGTTGTAATTTTGGTATACCTGTGAGAGGAGATGAGCTCAGGGTCTTCCTACTCTGCCATCTTGGCCCACTCCCAATTTTAATTGATTTTAATTCATTTCCTACAAAGGAATATAATTAGCATATAGTAATGTCATATTTTAATATACATCTTCCTGCTATGAGAAAAAGCCCATGAATATAGTTTAAAGACTACCTTATACTGAATTCTTTTGTGAGACAGGGAAGCATAGTTACTTTCTATTTTAAAGACCTCCTTCAGGGAGCCCCCCTATTGCATGGGGGGGGGCTCATGTTTGTAGGAGGAGGTGAGAATTCTCAGGAAGCAAATTTTTCGCTTGGTAGAGAATGATTCTCTTGTATAGGACTTAAATCTCAAGTCTGCAGTAGGTGATATGTGACTTAAGAGCCTTAAGGGAGGTGATTTGTCACTGAATGGTGCAAATCTTCAAAGGGACTAGCAAGTGAAGTGGAAAGATATCATCCTATGTGCCATCTTTGTTCAGAAGGATTCTAAATGAGCAGTTGTTCTGAAGTGGAGTTGTGGGTTTAAGAATGGTTTTGCCACTTATCCGGAATCTTGAAACATGCCACAGTGGCCATGTTTTCATTCCTTGACAAGAAAATAATGAGAAATGTTTTAGACTTTTACCTCTTTTGCGAGGACGGTTTTCTAGGAAGCTTGATTTTGCCAGTCCTGTTATTTTTGCTTCTGTCTTTATAGAAGTTACCATGGTGGCAGATGTCTGGTGAAAGTCCAGTAATTTGGCTCCTATTGTATATCATATTTATCTCTAAAGTAGCTTATCACTTTTTATATCTTAGGGGAAAATCAAGGTTAAAGGAACAATGGACTCCGTTTTCTTCTATTAATTCACATGGGTAGTTGCCCGTGGGTGTTGATGCGTCAGTAGCCATATAACAGTGTTTGTTTCACCTGTCTCATTAACAGTGTACAAGACAAGAGCCTGTCATTGTATAGAGTGCATAAAATGTGTAAGTACATTTTGATAATTTTATTCAGCCTTATGTTTGTTGCTGGTGTAAATGGATGTTAACATGATATACTCCTAGTTGAGAAGGTATGGCGTTCTTACTGATTAAAACTGTATCTTTTCTACTATCATCTTGCAAATACCAGGAGTTCTACCAGTAGAGGTACTTTCATTTGCAGTATTCATTGTGTTTTCAAGTGGTTTTTTAAGATGCAGTTAGAGCAGTAATAACAAAACATTTCCTTTAAAGTGGGAGTGGTAGAGCCCATGAAAAAGCACTGAACGTGATTTTTTTGGTAGGTGAAAGGTGTCAACGATATTTCATAATTCTGCCATTTGTCATCATTGCACTTGGAGTGCAAGGGTCTATTTATCTATCTAAAGAATGTTTGTGTCCCCCAAAATTCATATGTTGAAACCCTAATGCCAATGTAATAGTATTAAGAGGTAGGCCTTTGGGAGGTAGTTAGGTCCTCAGGGTGGGACCCTCGTGAATGGGATTAGTACCCTTATAAGAGGAGGCCAGAGAGCTAGTTAGCTCTATTTTTGCCATGTGATGACACAGCAAGAACACCACCATCTGTAAACCAGGCAGAGGACCCTCCCCAACCATATTGGCACCCTGATCTTAAACTTCCAGCCTCCAGAACTTTGAGAAACATATGTTTGCTGTTTAAGCCACCCATTCTGTTATAATTCGTTATAGCAGTCCAAATAAGACAACATATATATTAGCAATCCCTCAACTTTAAACCTATCCTCTTTATGTATACATTTTGGGAGTTTTTCATCTAATTCTTAATGGTTTGGCAATGAGCCCCAGTACTTTTAAAAGAGAACAGATTATTTGAGAAATGCACATGGGATGTTAGGATCACTATGATTCCCTATAAAAAGACACATCGTGTTCACTAAGGGGGCTTGTATTATGAATATCAGTAATCAGCCTGTGGTTAAAAGAACATGTAATATGAATAAGTGAAATTTCTTTCTGCCTACCTTGGGACTCAGGCAAGATGAGTAAGGTACAAAGAACTGAGATGGGAATAAAATTATTCTCTTATTTTTTATTTCTGCACTACATATTTGTTTACACAAAAAAGAAAAGGGGAAACATAGAGTTATTAAGATTCTCTCTTTAAAATACACGCTCAGCCAAATGAAAGAACAAATGTAGACCCTGAGCATAGATTTCCTATAATCCTGGCCCAAGTGTTGAGGCTATAAATTATGTAAGTAGCCACATAACAAAGCAGTATGAAGCCCAGGTAGGCTTACAAAGGAACATTCACACCAGGCCCTGGCAACTTGAACCTAATTTCTACTGAGACCCAATTGACTGATGAAAGATGATTGCTGGCGGGTATTATTTCTTTATCTTTAAAGAGTGACATATTGTGCAGCATTGCAAAATATCCAAAAGCCACTGTGGATAAGCAAGCCAGATCTTATTTTGCTATCCAAACTACCTGAAGCTTTGTGCACAGCAGACCTGGTTTATCAGCTCCCCAAGCAGATTGGGCCCCTTAGGGCACTCATCTGATTATGGGTAATGTAATCATTGCTTCCAGGGGGTTGTGAAATTTGACAAGCCCTGTGGTACAATGGTCATTACTGAAAGGGAGGGTTTGACTGCATGCAGTCTAACTTCATGGTTTCCATAACTTTTTTCTTGCTCCTAAAGCAACCTGAAACCTACCTGGTTCCTTTTTTTTCAGTCGATGGCCGAGCTCTTCTTCCCAGACCTCTCACTTTTTCCTTTCCTTTCCCTTCTCTCCCTCCCTCTCTTTCTCTCAGTCTCTTTCCCTTCCCTCCTTTCCTTTCTTTTCCTTCCCCTTCCCTGCCCTTCCCTTCCCTTCCCTTTCCTTCCCTTTCCTTCCTTCCTTCCTTCCTTCCTTCCTCTCTCCCTCTCTTCCTCCCTCTGTCCCTCCCTCCCTCCCTCTGTCCCTCCCTCCCTGCCTCCCCCCCTTTCTTTCTTTTTCTTTCTTTCTCTTTCTTTCTTTCTTCTTTCCTTCCTTCCTTCCTTTCTCTCTCTATTTCTATCTTTCTTTTCCTTTCTTTTTGTGAGAGAGGAGAAGAAACAGACACTAAGGATCCTTTTTCAGAGGTAAAGATGATTCATTAATGTTGCACTTGACAAGTTTAACACAAGAGCACTCACCAAACAAAATTGATTAGCTTTAATACTATAACGGTACATCAGGAAAGCAGAATGTTTTGTTTCCCTTTGCCGGAAAATCCCTTGCTTAATTTTCTGTGATTTCAGTTTACTAATAAATCTCCATCTTGAGGAACATTTTGCTGTCCCCACCCTCTTTTTGTTCTTAGAATGCATGTTGAAGAAGGTAGTCATATATTACAATCAATTTTATGAATGTTGTAGACTAGAATAATCACACATAACCATGAAATAAGCTTATTTTGTTATTCTTACAGAGGAGAATATGTTCTGGTAGATTCTTAATATTTAAGTTGAGCAGAAATACAGGGCATTTATTTTTAGGGATAAGTAGATGCTAAAAATGGAAATGAGTAATGTATTCATAAACATTAACAGTGTTTATAATATTGGCTAGTAAGGTCTGTATAAAAGTCTTGATTATGTTCATAAAGATATCAGAGGAGAAAGAAAATAGCCTTGTGTTTGCGTTGTATGCTTACGCGGATCAGGATTCTCAATCATCATGTAAGTTGTGGAATAATTTTACATTTCCTCTTTTGTATGGGCTCTTATTTATATTGATAAGTAGAGACTTCCTTTTCCTGTTTCCCTGTCGAAGTAACTTACAGTCTCATTGTAATGTAGCAAGCAGAACTAACTTGGAGGCAAGACAGTTTTCCTAATAAGGTATTAAGCCACATAACGTAACACACTTTACAATCTCTTCCAACTGTCAAGATTCTTGTAGTGAATCAAAATGAGAAACACACAATTGTGTTATTAATTAAGAAGAATAAAACTGCATTTGCTGAAACCTAAAATTATTTTACATCTTTAGGAAGAATGTCTCAGGAAAAAATGATAGTAAATTTCAATTAGAAAATAAATACCACCCTATACACTTAGTTGTTGTAAAATGAAATATACATAGCTTGACTGCTATTTTATTGAATGCAGCCATATGTTTGAATGTTTGCCTCATTGTCAAGGGGGTAACTGGTTGCAGGAGGGTGCTGCTGTGAATAACTCAAGGGATGTTGTATAAATGTAGATTTTCTATTCCAGAGCAAAGTTTGGGAAACAGTTTCTTGATCATCTGTCAAATTCAATGTAATAGTCTTGATAAGCATTGGGTGGAAGATCACTGTGACTTTGACGTGTGTCGTGGGGAGGTTAGTGTTGCTTTCTCAAGCTCTTCTCTGTCTCTGTGTTGATCACACTTTGGAAAGCTCATATCCAAATATCTTGGACTGTTTTAACAAAATACCACAGACTGGGTAGATTAAACAACAGAAATTTGTTTTCTCACAATACGGGAGGATGGAAAGCCCAAGAAAAAGGATCAAGGTTTTTCTCTTCCTGGCTTGGCTTCTCGCTGTGTCCTCACATGAGGGTGCGGGAGGGAATTGAAATTTAGGATTAACGACAAAATAGATTTAATTAGGGACACTGGGATTGAATAAACAAAATATGAGTCTGGTGCAATAACTCCCATACCCTCGAGTGGCTACTCATGTCACATAAAGTGAAATCCACTCTGTGGAAGAATGAAGATTTTTATGATCTAGCCTCTGTTGATAGCTCTTATTTTGCCCTGTTCCCCCTTTGCTCACTCCAGCCGCTAGCTCTTCTGTCTGCTCCTGGAAGAACCCAAACTTTTTCCTGCCTTAGGGCCTTTGCACAATCTATTCTTTCTTTTTAGACTGTTCTTTACCTGAATTTTGTATAGCTTCTTCCTTGTCATTCAGGTTTTAGCTCACATGTCCCCTCCTCTGAAAAAGACTTTTTGACCACCTTATCTTGGTAGGATATTCCCACTCACCCCACTTACTGTCTCATCCATTGCTAGATACCATCACCGCTCCTCACAGCATTAACACTGTTTGAAATTATGCTGTTTATTGATATTTTTCTATCTTTCCCCTCCCCATCCATTTGTACTTCTCTTGAATATAAGCTGTATGAGGGCAGGAGTCTTGTCTGTTTTGCTCACACTGTTTTCCCCAAGACCTAGAATGTACCTGCCACAGAATGGGCACTTCATACACATTTCTTGACAGGGAAATAGTCGAATAAAGAAATTTTTCGAATCGCTTTTAAGGTCTAGTATTACTGAATATTATATATATTCAGATATATTTTTGGATGCCTCCCTCCTCTTTGAATGTGACCCCCAGGCCTCCCTGAGAAGATGAGGGCACAGTACCCCCTTGAAAATAAAGTGTTGGAAATATATTTGTATTCCTTTATCTCAAGCCACTTATTGAAACCCAAGAGAGAAGCTTAAAACACAAATCCTATTCTTTTTCAAAAAACACATACTCTCATATCTTTGTGAATGTGTCACTTGAGATTTCAGACTTAAATGAATAATTGTTTCCTATTCTTATTTTCTAGATATGAAAATATTTTAAGAGAAAGGATATCCACATCCCTCAGCTTGAAAGTGCATTACTGATTCCAAAAATACTTGCAAAGCAGAGTAATAGATAAAAACTCCACAGAACTACATTTTATTTGGCAGTCTGAGACTTTTTTCAATGAATGCACAAAAGCATTAAATAGAAATGGCCTAGGGATAAGGCATTGAATCAATATGCACCAGTAAGTTTGTGAAATCAATTTTTTGCTCCTTGGATACAGGAAAATTGATGTAACCGATGCTGTGTAACTTCTATTAATTGCCCACAGTGACAGAAAATTTATCAATTACTTATTGACTTCTTGGAGAGTATGGGAAAATGGCAGTAGCTCCAAAGTTAAGCATATAATATAGAAACCTTCCCTAGCTGAATGAAGGTGTAACTAGAAACAGATCAGATTTTTAAATGTGTGTCTTTGTATTTGGTTTCACATATACACATCTCTCTCCCAGTCATGTCCTGCCTCAGAAGTTCGATATCTTAGAGATGTCTATCCATTAAGCTTTCTGATAGAATTCCTGCTAATAACATTAGTAGTCAACATTTTCTGATACTTACCATGTGCTAACCATAGTGCTGATCAACAGTCACAGGGATTGCTACAATTATTACCTTCAGATAGTGTCAGAAAAAGAATGTATTCTGCTACAAGCCGTGAAAAACCTAGGAGACAGAAGCTTAAGCAAATGACATTTAGTTTCTATGTATAGTGTCCAGGGCTGGTGGATTTTGCATGTGATGTTGTAAGAAATCCCTCGATCTCCCTACTTTGCCGTCCCACCCATGGTGTGTGATGTGCTTCCTCATCCACAGTATGGCTGCTGTTCCTCCAGGTGTGGTGTCCACATTCTAGATAAGCTGTAGCAGGGAAGCATGAAGAACAAAGGACCAAAATGGAATGCCAGCTGACTTTGCCCCTGTTTGAAAGTGTTCATAGAAGCCCCTCTCAGGAACTTCCTTTTACTTCTCAATGCCTAAAGCTAACACAGGGAAAGCTGAGTATTAACTGGGCACATTGATGTCCAAAACGAATTGGCCTTTATATCTAAAGACAAGGAGAGAATAGATAATGAGTAAGCAACTTATAGCATCTGCCTTTGAAACTTAGACTAAGGTAAAGTGACTTGCAGAGTCACAAGACAAACGAAAGGAAGGCAGACCTGGGCTTCGGGCTCACTACTCTGAAAATTAAGGAATAATGATTCTGTTGATATGTTTGCTTTTTGAGTTGAAAATGAAGTTGCTTGACAAAAAACATGATAATTATTGATTTTAAACACTCTTTGGGATGCACAAATTTGACTTATTTATTATTGATCATGATAGAAGTAAAATACCTTACTTAAAACACTGGTAATAGGCCCCAAATTAGAAATGCAACTTATGAATTTGACACTATATCTTGTTCCACTCTAGGCGTTCATATTTTTCCACTGTAAGGTGCGCAGGTATGCCGAACATTGTTATGTAGTCTTTCTTCTTCTGTCTTTAAAAATACATACAGTTTAATGAAATAGGCTAGATTTAATTTCTAAAAGTTTTTTCCTATTGTTTTATTTATTTATTTATTTTACATCTTTATTGGAGGATAATTGCTTTACAATGGTGTGTTAGTTTCTGCTTTACAACAAAGTGAATCAGCCATACATATACATATGCTCCCATATCGCTTCCCTCTTGCGTCTCCCTCCCTCCCACCCTCCCTATACCACCCCTCTAGGTGGTCACAAAGCACCGAGCTGATCTCCCTGTGCCATGCGGCTGCCTCCCACCAGCTATCCACCTTACGTTTGGTGGTGTATATATGTCCATGCCTCTCTCTGGCTTCGTCACAGCTTACCCTTCCCCCTCCCCATATCCTCAAGTCCATTCTCTAGTAGATCTGTGTCTTTATTCCTGTCTTACCCCTAGGTTCTTCATGACATATTTTTTTCTTAAATTCCATATATATGTGTTAGCATACAGTATTTGTCTTTCGCTTTCTGACTTACTTCACTCTGTATGACAGACTCTAGGCCCATCCACCTCATTACAAATAGCTCAATTTTGTTTCTTTTTATGGCTGAGTAATATTCCATGGTATATATGTGCCATATCTTCTTTATCCATTCATCCGATGATGGACACTTAGGTTGTTTCCATCTCTGGGCTATTGTAAATAGAGCTGCAATGAACATTTTGGTACATGACTCTTTTTGAATTATGGTTTCTCAGGGTATATGCCCAGTAGTGGGATTGCTGGGTCATATGGTAGTTCTATTTGTAGTTTTTTAAGGAACCTCCATACTGATCTCCACAGTGGGTGTATCAATCTACATTCCCACTAACAGTGCAAGAGGGTTCCCTTTTCTCCACACCCTCTCCAGCATTTACTGTTTCTAGATTTTTTGATGATGGCCATTCTGACTGGTGTGAGATGATATCTCATTGTAGTTTTGATTTGCATTTCTCTAATGATTAATGATGTTGAGCATTCTTTCATGTGTTTGTTGGCAGTCTGTATATCTTCTTTGGAGAAATGTCTATTTAGGTCTTCTGCCCATTTTTGGATTGGGTTGTTTGTTTTTTTGTTATTGAGCTGCATATAAATTTTGGAGATTAATCCTTTGTCAGTTGCTTCATTTGCAAATATTTTCTCCCATTCTCAGGCTTGTCTTTTCATCTTGTTTATGGTTTCCTGTGCTGTGCAAAAGCTTTGAAGTTTCATTAGGTCCCATTTGTTTATTTTTGTTTTTATTTCCATTTCTCTAGGAGGTGGGTCAAAAAGGATCTTGCTGTGATTTATGTCATAGACTGTTCTATGTTTTCCTCTAAGAGTTTGATAGTTTCTGGCCTTACATTTCGGTCTTTAATCCATTTTGAGCTTATTTTTGTGTATGGTGTTAGAGAGTGATCTAATCTCATACTTTTACATGTACCTGTCCAGTTTTCCCAGCACCACTTATTGAAGAGGCAGTCCTTTCTCCACTGTACATTCCTGCCTCCTTTGTCAAAGAAAAGGTGACCATATGTGCGTGGGTTTATCTCTGGGCTTTCTATCCCGTTCCATTGATATGTATTTCTCTTTTTGTGCCAGTGCCATACTGTCTTGATTACTGTAGCTTTGTAGTATAGTCTGAAGTCAGGGAGTCTGATTCCTCCAGCTCTGTTTTTCGTTCTCAAGATTGCTTTGGCTATTCAGGGTCTTTTGTGTTTCCATACAAATTGTGAAATTTTTTGTTCTAGTTCTGTGAAAAATACCAGTGGTAGTTTGATAGGGATTGCATTGAATCTGTAGATTGCTTTGGGTAGTAGAGTCATTTTCACAATGTTGATTCTTCCAATCCAAGAACATGGTATATCTCTCCATCTATTTGTATCATCTTTAATTTCTTTCATCAGTGTCTTATAATTTTCTGCATACAGGTCTTTTGTCTCCTTAGGTAGGTTTATTCCTAGATATTTTATTCTTTTTGTTGCAATGGTAAATGGGAGTGTTTTCTTGATTTCACTTTCAGATTTTTCATCATTAGTGTCTAGGAATGCCAGCGATTTCTGTGCATTAATTTTGTATCCTGCTACTTTACCAAATTCATTGATTAGCTCTAGTAGTTTTCTGGTAGCATCTTTAGGATTCTCTATGTATAGTATCATGTCATCTGCAAACAGTGACAGCTTTACTTCTTCTTTTCCGATTTGGATTCCTTTTATTTCCTTTTCTTCTCTGATTGCTGTGGCTAAAACTTCCAAAACTATGTTGAATAAGAGTGGTGAGAGTGGGCAACCTTGTCTTGTTCCTGATCTTAGTGGAAATGCTTTCAGTTTTTCACCATTAAGGATGATGTTGGCTGTGGGTTTGTCCTATATGGCCTTTATTATGTTGAGGAAAGTTCCCTCTATGCCTACTTTCTGCAGGGTTTTTATCATAAATGGTGTTGAATTTTGTCGAAAGCTTTCTCTGCATCTATTGAGATGATGATACGGTTTTTCTTCTTCAGTTTGTTAATATGGTTTATCACATTGATTGATTTGCGTATATTAAAGAATCGTGGCATTCCTGGAATAAACCCCACTTGATCATGGTGTATGATCCTTTTAATGTGCTGTTGGGTTCTGTTTGCTAGTATTTTGTTGAGTATTTTTTCATCTATGTTCAACAGTGATATTGGCCTGTAGTTTTCTTTCTTTGTGACATCCTTGTCTGGTTTTGGTATCAAGGTGATGGTGGCCTTGTAGAATGAGTTTGGGAGTGTTCCTCCCTCTGCTACATTTTGGAAGAGTTTGAGAAGGATAGGTTTTAGTTCTTCTCTAAATGTTTGATAGAATTCGCCTGTGAAGCCATCTGGTCCTGGGCTTTTGTTTGTTGGAAGATTTTAAATTTAAAAGCAGTAATTGCCAAAAACATTAAAAATGATCTAAATGTTCTAGAATAGAAAACAGATTAGTACAGTCAGACTGCTTTTGCTGTGCACATGCGGATTAGCTGGGCTGAGGGAGTTTAAATGTCTAGTTTAAGGTTACTCTGGTATTAACTCGTAGAGCCAAGGTTTGACTCATATTTCTTTTCTCTTCTCTAGATTTGCTTGAATTTTATTTACCTCATTCTTTTTAAAAGCTTTTTGTTTCCTTACTGTTTCTGTCATTTAAAAACATGTTTAATATATTCTTCTTTTCTAGGTGCTCAATTAATGTTAGTTGAATAAATATAAATATTCAGTCTGGTTATTATTGTTATATAGGATATATATGTGTATATATGCATGTATGTGTCTCATGCTACATTACACTTTTTAAAAACTATAACCACTTAACTGAGATAGAATTCATTTATCATACAATTCACTTGTTTTAAATTATACAAAGTATATTCACAGACTTGTACGGCCTTCAATAGAATTAATTTTAGAATACTTTCATCGCTTCAGAAAGTAACTTCGTTTCCATTAACAATCACTCTTCATTCTTCCATTCCCCTCTCTCCTTCCTAGGCAACCACTAATCTTTCTAAATCTGTAAATTTGCCTATTTTGTACATTTCATGTAAATGGAATTATACTATATGTGATCTTTTGTGACAGGCTTCTTTCACGTAGTATATATTTACAAGTTCATCCCAGTTGTAGCATGTATCTGCACTTCATTCTTTTTTATGGCCTAATAATAATCCATTGTATGGGTATACCGCATTTTATTTTATTTTTTTTTGTGGTACCTGGACCTCTCACTGTTGTGGCCTCTCCCGTTGTGGAGCACAGGCTCTGGACGCACAGGCTCAGCAGCCATGGCTCACGGGCCCAGCAGCTCCGCGGCATGTGGGATCTTCCCGGACCGGGGCACGAATCCATGTCCCCTGCATTGGCAGGCGGACTCTCAACCACTGTGCCACCAGGGAAGCCCTACCACATTTTATTTATCCATCCTCAGTTGATAGACATTTGGGTTCTTTCTACTTTTGGGTGTCATGTACAAGTTCTTTTGTGGATGTATGTTTTTATTTCTCTTGGATTTATACCTAGGAGTGGAATTGCTGGATCATATGGTAACTCTACATTTAACTTTTTGAGAAACTGCCAGATTGTTTTCCAAAGTGACTGCACTGTTTTGTATTTCCATAAACACTTTGTGAGGGTTCAATTTCCCATTGTTTTAATGTCGTTTATTTTTAAATATGTGCTTTCCTGCAAACACTATAAATTTTGGAGAAAGAAAAGGCCATTCTCCTTGGAAAAAAATCCAGGTTGGTCAGGAGAAGATTCTGACTAATGAGATCAGTTAACATCAGGAATGACTGGAATCTTCCAAAGAGGGTATGAGAGGGAGGGCTATGAAATGCCCAAAGACATGCTTGAATAACCGAGGACAAGGATTCATACCTGAAGACTATCTATGGTGTTTTCATGTTTTCAAGAGAGGTAGAGTTTGGTTTAGTTACCTTATGTCAGAAAATTACCTATGAAAAAAACACCTTGAAAATTTGTAGTGTATTTTTAATAGCCTTGAACAAGTCTAGAAATATTATTGATTGAAGTTAAGCAGAGATGAGGCCTACAAATTTATATTTAGTGAAAGATTCCAAATGTGTCATAAAATCTCAGCATTTTGATCAGGGTTTTATGAAAATTTCCTGGAGAGAATACCTTTAGACGCAGGCTAAAATTCATTTTCAAGACCCACTGTTGGAACCTTGACCAGTTGGATTAACTTAAAAGAGCATTGGACAAAATGACATTTAATGAAATTCAAAATGCAGAACATAGTCACATTGCATATTTAAGTAAAAGCCTACCAGGAAAGAAAAACTTTATCTCTAGATGCATTGAGATCTGTCAGTGACCAAATTGTATGTTTGGATTCTTTGAAGTTTGAGATGCTACAAGGTTAATTTTTTGCCGCGAGAAAGAAAAGAGCAGCAGCAATAACAAATAATAGAGAATTAATAATGATCTCAAAATAATTTTAAAAGTCTTGGGAATACCAAATAAACAGCACAATCAATAATTTAAAACAGCATCAATAATAAATGCACTGAATAAAAGGAAAACGGCCAAGTCCAGTTATGAGATGTTTCAAAGTAAATAGAGCCATATATAAGAGGGGGAAAAAAGTAAACATGTAGATGTTACTGATGATTTCAGTGAAATGTCATGTTGTGGGTCCTGTTCTTTTGTGTTTGGGGTGTATATATGTGAAGTAAAAGCTAAGGAGGAAATTAAGTATGTCATTCTCCCACAGAACTCCTCAAAAAATGTTTTTGGATAAGAAATTGTTCTGTAGCTCTTGATGTAATTTCTATTTATATTCTATTATTCATATACTGTCTTAAGAGGTTAATTTTTAATAATCTACGTAATGAAATTCTACAGTTATTCTCAAATAAGTCACTGCCCATTGTGCATGATAATAAGAGATCACTTAAGATTGCAGTATAGTATAGGGAATTCTTGGAAATTCTTCTAATTCACTTTTATTTTATAGATCCAGTTAACTACTGTGATAGTAAGCCATGGCTGTTCTTGGTCTTGCATTTCAGAAAATAATATGTATTTAACTGTATCATCTTATATTTTATATGGGATTATCATGTAATTTTTCATGCAAACCATGTCACTTTCTAAGAGTAAAATGGGGGGGCACTATTAATAATTATGCCAGAAAAATATGTCAAGAGTAGGACTTAGACAAACTGGATTATACGGCCACTATCTGTATAAAGATTTTAGTCCTAACGGAACTTCAAATTTAACTTGATTTGTTCAAACTAAAAACCACCAAAATGTTCATCAACTGTAAAATGGATAATTAGGTGCTTACATAATAGACTACTTATATTTATGTAATGCTGTATGTATACAATGGAATACTATAAAACAAAGAAAAAGAATGAGGTACTGCTATGTGCAACAGCATGGTTGAAACTCAGACATAGGTTGAGTTGAAGAAGCAAGATACTCAAAAATGGACGAAACTAACATATAGTAATAAAAGTGAGCGTATTACTCTTTTTATGGAGTGTTAATAGAACAGAGGGCCACCTAAGATCCTAGAAATATTGATCTGGTTGGTAAACACTTATTTTTACATGTGTAAAAATTCATTATCTTATGATTTGGGCACTATACTGCATTAAATAAATGAACAAATATAAAACAGAAACAGACTTATAGATACAGAAAGCAAACAGATGGTTGCCAGAGAGGTGGGCAGTAAGGGGATTAGTGAAATAGGTGAGGGAAATTAAGAGGTACAAACTTGCATTTACAAAATAAATGAATCACAGGATGAAATGTACAGTGTGGAGAATATAGTCAATAATAGTGTAATATCTTTGTATGGTGACAGCGGGTAACTAGACTTATCCGGGTGATCCTTTTGTAATATACAGAAATATCGAATTACTGTGTTGTACCCCAGGAACTAACATAATGTTGTAGGTTAATTATACTTCAAAAACCAACCTAACACACAGGCTCATAGAAAAAGAGATCGGATTGTTGGTTACCAGAGTTGGGAGGAGGGGGAATTGGCCAAAGGTAGTCAAAAGGTACAAACTTTCAGTTATGAGATAATTAAGTACCAGGGGTATAATGTACAACATGATTAATGTAATTAACACTGCTGTATGTTGTATAGGAAACTTGTTAAGAGAGTAAATCCTAAGAGTACTCATCACAAGGAAAAGCATATTTTAAAATTTTCTTTTATATCTATATGAGATGATGGATGTTCATTAAACTTATTATTCATGATGTATGTAAGCAATACATACAGCACCTTAAACTTATACAGGGCTGTATGTCAATTATGTCTCAAGAGAACTGGAAGAAAAAACAAAACGTAATGTTAAACAAATGTAGAGAAGAGATGGTATTTCTAGGCATACAGAGCGCTGTCATCTGGCTAAGGTAAACAGATGCTGGTCACACAAAAAGAAAAAGAAAAATGAAGAATATGCTTACTGCCTGGCCCCGTGTCAGGTGAAATCTCAACCTGATACCTACCAGAGATACCTTTCCAGCTAATCTTAAACTTCTGGAGTCAAAGATGCTCCCTGCTATTCTTTGAATCAAGCTTTGTTCTTTCCCATATTTATGAATTTACTCATGCTGAATTCTGTTTCTTAAATACGCTTTCCCTTAATAACTGCCTGTCAAAATCTTCCTCGTTCTTCAAAACCCCGCTCAAATACTTACTGTATGATTTCTCCCTCAGTCACACTTAGAGGTCTTGCCTCTGTTTTTCATTTTATACCCAACTTTGGTCCATGTATCTTTTTTCCAGTTTTTAAATTCTTCATTCAGTGGACACATTGGGCATTAGGCTTGGAGAAGAGAATATGTTGGTGCATGGGACCAAGGCTTTGTTCTGGAGAAACCCATAATTAGATAATCATCCTTTCCATAGTATGCCTTCTAATGTAGGTATTTTGTGTCCCTATCAAAAGTCCCTCTACTAGATTAAAACTCCTTAAAGTTGGGGAAAAGGGAAGAGGGGGAGGGCAAATCTTATTCATCTGTACATTCCCCATAATGCCTCAGCAACAGTAAAAATAGATAATAAATGCGGTGAATTGAAATAACTTCATTTGGTTGAATTGCTTGAAAATTTTATGTGGGAAAATATTATAATGGATTTCACAATTTGACTAACAATAGGTGGCTGATAAGATTTGTTAGTGCTTTTAATAACTCAGGTTCATTGTAGAGGAAATACACCACCTATAATTTAAGCTTTTCCCCAATAAAATGACTTCCCAAGGTTTCAGCAGAGACTGTGCAAATTAAGTTAATGTGGTGCAAATGATTTCTGCTTCCGTCCGTTTTAAACATGACTCCTTTCACCAGCCGGGCATAAGATAGATAGGATCTGTCAGGAAGACCTCTAGGAGGTGAACTTTTGTACTCCATACTACTTTGTTTCCAATGTGCCCATGTATTATCCTGGGCATGTGAGTATCTTGTGCCAAATTCACTTTGAGTTAGATTCAAGTCACTGAACACTTTTGGGGAACTAATTTATAAATTTCAGTTTAGATGGTTTTGTTCTCTTAGGACTTCCCTCATATTATTATTTATCTTCAACTATTATTGAGATTTTTATTAGGTTACATCAAAGATGATCTGTCAGATACAATGATATGCTATTCTACTCTATTATGTAATGCTTCCGACTTTCTTAATTCCTTATACTCAGTGTTATATTTAGATGGAATCCCAAGTTCTATGTGTGTAAAAAGTCACAAACAGATGTGTAACAATAAAAATAAGAAGAGGTATACCTACACATTTGATTCAATATACAAATCATTTAACGAGCAAACTAAATTTCATTGTTCCTGTTTATTTTTCATTTTGTAGATGCAACTATTCAATATGTTTTATGACAAAATATGGTCATGAAAATGATCTTTATCTGGGAATTTGGTGTCTTGCCCTTATAAAAAATATTCTACTTTTTAAAAAAGTAGGTGGATGGAAATTTCACAAAGAATACTTACTAAAAACTATGAAGTCCCTGTCAATGGACACATTACATTGTGTGTAATCATCTGTCAGAGAAGCTATACAGATAGTTGCTACATTGATTAAGAGGTTGGTCTTGATGAGCTCTTAGAATACTTACAATTCCACATGTCTGAGAAGAAAAGAGATAGGTGTCCCAGAATTGAGATCTTTAAACAAGAATGGAATATATCGGCTAGGACAATACTACTGATAAAGGCCCCAATTTATTGAGCACATACTATTTTCAAGGCACTTGGTAAACAGATTTAAATTGCTCTATGATGATCTTCATAAAATAAATACCAAGTTTACATTTTTTCACAAATTACAATAAATCTAAGTTGATGGCCTTACTTCCAAAATTGGTCTGAATTCCAACATCAGCCATTTTCCATTGGTAATCCTTTTTCTTCCTTGCGCAGTGCATGAAAATGGTCTTGGTTTTTAAATCCACACTTGACACTTTGGATTTTTCTATTCCCTGGGCCTGTTTGGTCATATAAGGGTGGGCATTCCCACTGGTGCACCTCTACCTGTAGAACAAATCTGTCAGAGGGCCTCCATTGAGATGCCAAGACTAGATAGTCTGGTTTTCATTGTCATCCCAAACTTAAACTCTTGCTGTGTCTGCTACCTTAAGAACGTGGCTTTTGGTCTGGTTCAGGGATCCTCTAAGCACAGTGTCAAATTCCAGGATATCAACACATCTGGAACCTCTATTCTTTGACCTTTGATTCCCCAAGTGAACATTCCATCACCATAGGCTTAAAGGCCTGTTAGGGTTTGACTTCTTGGCCTTTTAAAAACAACTTTAGAAAATATTCTTGAAGGATAAGGAAAACCTAGAACTTGGGGATAGAGGCCTGAATACCCTCCTGTACATTGGAGGGAAGAGGGGGGAAAAAGAAAGGAAGTTTACAACACATTCTATTTTGTTCCTTTCTACTAAATCTATAGTAACAAGAAATAATTTGTCAACAGATTATCCCACTGAATGAACTTCTCAAGAAAATTTCTGTTATACTCCACAGATATTGAATTAAATACTTACAACAACATTACAACATAGGAAGTTTTGCCCCATTTCATAGATGTGGATGCTGAGGCTTAATAAAGGGAAGCAACAATTCAAAGTTCACACAGCTAATAGGTAGGGGAACCATGATTTAAGATGTAGTCTATCTGATTGGAAAGCTTGTATGCATAGTCACTGGAGCATACCACCTCTACAGTATCAGTATCCTCGTCATGAACAATTCACCCAGAATATTCTGAACAACTATGTAGGTTTGTAAATCTTTCTCCTTATGTGAATATAATGAACACATTTGAAATAATATAGCATGGTTTATGTTAGAGTCAACTCCAAGTTCAGTTAATTCATAAAAGTTAGTAAATGGAGCGACTTGTCAAAAGCTGTGAAGTGTCTAAGATTTTAGTCTATTTACAGGGTAACAAGTTAGCCTGCAGCAGTTTCATGGATGTTTGCAGAACACAGGAGGGGACAACCTAAGTGGTCCCAGTTTGATGTGCGCACACACAGTGGGTTTCTTTACAAGACAGAAACTCTGAGCTGAGAGAACCCACATCTTTTATAATGGGCAGTAAGACTTACTGTCCTTTGCTCTGGATAAGGATGGTCTCTCTATCTCCCAAAGCTGTTCACTATACAAATGCCTTTCACATGATTACTCAGAATGAAAGGGCAGTCAATGCCTTGCTTATAAGATGTACAGAGATGTAAGAGATCCATGGAGAATGTTCTCCCGACTTTACCACCTAGAATGAATAGATTGAAAAGTTTGTTTGAATAAGTGTTCAATTTGGTGTGAACTCTTATTTTTCTGTATCGAACTAACTCGTTGCTTTGGAGTTGTGTGGACACTGCCTAATTATTTTTTGTTTAGTAAAGCATACACTTGTTTGAGCAAAAATTCACGATTGTAGATCCCTACAAATGTCCCATAGGTAAATAAGTGATGAGGTTTGGGTATAAGGCAACTATTAAATGGGCTCAGCGTTGGAGACACAAGCATGAAAGCTGAGGACTGTGGTAAAGGACACGTGCATTCCATTTAAAGGGAGCGGTGACTTAGGTTGGTTAGTTGTTTCCAGATTTTCCAGTTATTTAAGACAAGTCAGAATCCAGTGTGTATGTAAAACCTCCTGATTTTTCAAAGTAGGCAACTTAATAGTTTCAACAACAACCTCAGCAAAACTAATAACATAAAAATAAAATAAATATAATATTATATATAATATTTATATATATAAAATATATATATATATTTTTGTATGATGCATATTTCATACAGAAATGTGTACAGATTAGATTTGGCCTGTAGATTCCTGTTTTCATCCTCTGATTTAGCATTTAAGTAAGAGGAGAAATAGGAGAAGAAATGAAATACAGTTCCTGGGTCCCCTAGGTCTGAGAACATTCATCTGATTTAATGGTATTACAAATGATTCATATAAATTGAATATTCCCAGAGATAATCATTTTAATTTCTACTATTCATTAACTTTCATTCTTTTCTAGTAACACTATAAAAAGGACCCGTGTGTACATTTTTTCCTGTAGTGTTTGAACAACTGTGCCTTAAAAATTACTGAATACAGCAACACTTTTTAAAAGAAAAAATAAAGATCATCTCGTGTTGCCATGCTATTTTTTTCTTCCATTCTTTGAAATGCATCGGCTACATATGTTTCGCATAGTGGTCTGTATTTGAGAAGTCAAATTCAAACCACTGGTTAAGAATGACAAGGCGTCTAAAAGAATGGATCAATTTTGACTTATCCAAGTGATTTTACTGAGCTGTCAGGATTAGACTTCTTCCACTGTGATTTAAATAGTACCCGAGAGAGAGAAACCATGTATTTCAGGCAATAAAACTTAGGAAGAGGAAGGATGTTGTTTATAATGGAGAATGTGATGGAGGTAAGGTCCTATGTGTATACAGAACCGAAGATTTTTTGAGGAGAACTCACATTGTTAAAAGCCTCATATTGTTTATATATTGTTATATATATTTCATATATATATATATAAGTAAAGTGCATGTATCATAAACCCCATATTTTATTATAATTTGTGTATAATTTAATATTACATATTAAATTTTATATAAATGAATAAGACAAATGAAGTACAGAGTGATCCTAGGAAAGGTAGTTCCATAAATGAGAAAATTATGTTTGCAATTTGAAAGCATGGAGTTTTTCTATCAGACATATTAGAAAAATGAGGAAGGCTAAAAGGTACAGAAGTTTTACTGAGAAGGGCGAGCCTTGAATTCTTGTTCCAATTTTGTTACCAATTTGCCATCAGACCTTGGGAAAGGTATTTCAATTGTTTAGATATAAATTTTTACATGTACAATGAGTGGGTTGAAGTAACTGCCAATTTGCTAGACCGTTGGGTAGTTGCAATCTTCTGCTGTGTTTATCTTGATGCCTCTCAGAATGCAGAGTGAAAACAGTTGGTCCTTGGACATTTACTGAGATGCACTAGAAACTCTAGAGATTTCAAGTACTCGTCTGCTCCATGGGCTATAATTGTTTCAAAGATAAATTTTATTTGATCCATGTAGTATGTTCAGTTTTTTAGAATTATTTGATAAGATTTTAAAATTAGTAGATTTCATATAAAAAACAAGATTTGGGGGTTCTTTTTAAAAATGGGCAAAATTGTATCCATATTTCTGTCTGCTAACCATTGGTACAGGCCAGGTATCAGCTGGCCCCCTTAAAGGGGGGAGTGCTCACCCATTCTGAAATCATGAATTTTAAGAAGCACTGGTATAGGCATGGTAAAAACGGTACTTTGGGAAGCAAATATAGGGACATCAGACAAAATGGTGAGCATAAGAAGGGATGGAAAATGTAGACTAGTTGGAAACATGTTAATCAAGATTATTTGAAAAACGCTTAGATTAGAATCATAGACAGGTGGCATAAAAGTCACTAAAAGGAAGTATGGTTCAATTTCAAAGTTGAGGGATCATTTTCAGCATTCATTAATTTAATAAATGAGGAAACTGAGGCCAGGATAGGTTAAGTGATATGATATGTCCAAGATCATACAGTTCAAGACAAAGACAGGATTGGAATCCATTTTTACTGACTTCTGATCCAATTCCTTTTGTACTACTTCTTTTTTTCCCTCTTTCAAGTCTCCTTCTAAAAGAAGCTCACCTCCACTGAGACTTCACACCACACTGACTGCTGGGCCAAAGTGTGTCAAAAGTGTCAAAAACTGTCTATAAGCCCTTTCAGGGTTGAGCTCTAGAACAGAGAAGCATTCAGAATTAAGTGCCTGGCATAGAAATGGCACCCTTGAGACTTTTTTATGGAAGATGGAAAGATTATTTACTCCAGACAAGTTCCAACATTTTAGGTTAAACTGGATGGCCCTGCTCTGACATGTGAGAGAGGCAGACAAAACTCATTATATCCCATTTGAAAGATGTATATAATGGTTGGTGATGGATGGAGGAAGGAGATTTCTATGTTACCATAAGGAAAGCCACAATTAATCACATGAAATAATTTCCTTTAATAGGAAGACATCTTAAATTACGGGTCAAATATTGGCTAAAGTTTAGGTGACACATTTCTCATTAGCTTCCCAAACTGTCAACATGGGCTTTCTTTCTTCATTATCCATTCTCTGTTTTGGAGTTCAATCAGGATGGTAGGCTATATGTAATGTTCTACAGAGTTTAATAATATTAAAGACTGCTTAATCACGCAGAGTACAGGTTCTGTTGGAAGAAAATAACCTATGCTACTGAAACTGGAACTTTTATCTATATTGTTAAAAGTGGCTTGAAATGATAATGCCCTAAAACCACCTGCTGTTGTATCAAGTTATTACATTTAGGGATCACATGGTTGACATCAATTTTATCGAAAACAGAGAACTGCCATTTTTAAGCAAATGTAATGGCAGGAGGTAAGCAATTTTAAGGGATTTAGAATTTAGGTATTTGTCTAAATAAACCCAAATTGTAGGCTAAGAATTAAACATACTTAATTTTACCTTGAAAAAGCCAAAATTTAAGGATGGCTCAATCTGTTATCAGAGATGAGCTAATTTCTCTCTGTATCAGGGTGTGAGAGGATTTCTTTCTGACTTAAACATAAGAAATAGTATTGCAGATGTGGGAAGAGAAAGTATGTATATTGCTTTTAGTAAATACTTCACAGAAACAATAACCAGAATTTAATTTGCATGGTTGGAATGATCTTTCTCTTATTATGTGCCAAAGAAATGGCTGCTACCTTGCACATTGTCTGGAAATGTTGTACATACGGAAGAGAACATATTTCATTTATAATTTCAGAGAACATCTTGCACAATATTCTTATAATTTTATTTTCAGCCTAGGTTAATCATCATCATCATCATCATGAAAAGTTATTAAGATTCATTATTGTTATTGCAGGCTGTTATTAGTCTCATTGCCATTTCCAAGGGAAACAGTTGAAATATCTATTAGTGCAATAGTTCTCTCATTCACTGGCTTTTGGCTTTGCCAATCTAATCCCCAAAATAAAAAACCAATCAATATCTGAATATTTGTTTTCTCTTAGAGTTGCTATCTTCATTATGGATGTTTTTAGTGGGACTCTTTACGGAGCCAGAAGAGAGAGAGATATTTTTTTAATTTCATTTAATGAAAATTAGACTGTAAAACATACAGGTTTAGAATCCACTTTATTTTATAATAACTGGATATTTACAGAGTTAAAGGCCCTGAAAATATTGGTCAAATGGTATTAGTATATTCCTAGAGTAGATATGATGGCTAACTTATATTTTATCAGCATTGTCAAATATCGGATCCAAAGTCTCTTGGTATATTTCTGATGAAACTGTATGCTGACATACTGATGGATGATTTATTATATGAAATTGATCCTAAAATGGTACCTATTTTTACAAACAGAAATTGACTTGAAGTTTGTTGTGCTTTGATCTTTGTACTTTAGTTGAAAGATCATATTGCACCTTCTCTTTGCTCTTTAAGAATACCGAAAAATTAAATTCTGCTATGATCCAGAATGTTTCTGTATACATTATTAAAATATAAAATAAATGTCTGGGATGAGTTCAAGATGATTTGATTAAATTTGATAGAATGTTATTTTTCAAGGTGTTTTGTTTTGTTTTATCTGAGTTGTTTTACCAAATCTTTATATTAATTTATTCTGGTTTTCTGTCATGAGCGTGTTTTTCTCCCCTGTCTTTTGACCTTTGAAATTTGAACCTGTTTTATTGCAACCACATTTATTTTATATTAAGTTTTCATTACGGAACTCCCCTTCTACTGGAGATTTTATGGCTTCTGTTCGTTGTTGCAATTATTTTTCTTCACAATGTTTTTCAGTTTTCTTTTTTCAAGTTGATAGATGACTTGCCTTTGAAATTTTATTTTGGTATTTCACAGAGTTCCTACGCTTGCTTTATCTTTTAAAAATGCTACATATGAAATACAATTTTCTTTCAAAGACATAATAGATATGAAAGCTAATTGTGATTTCAAATACTATTTATACTATGCCTTCATTTCTGTAGAGATATTCAGTGAATATATCTTTCTTACTTTCTGCTGAAATATAAATTATACTCACCATCTTTGTTAGATCCATCTATTTTCCTGTGCTTATTCTCATAATAAGAGAAGTAAAACAAGAAGAAAGTTAAAGGGGAGGAAGAAGAGAGCAATTAATGGTAAGAGAGAATTAGAAATATTGACTATTGAAAAGCCAAACATGTTTCACATATAAAAAGAAGATAGGAAATGATGAGAAATGAAATGTGGAGGAGACTAATAAAAATTTCTACAATTTTGATGAAAACAGAGAGAGGAATAAAACAGATGCATTACTCCTCAAAAGATCATTTGTGACTATGCACGGGCTTCTGCATTGAGATGTGGCCACTGATTATAATTAGTTGAAGACTTTATTCCCAACTTCCCATCTTTCAAATGCAAATTAATGAGTTCTGTGACAAAAATAAAAGTCCTTGACACTCTTGAAGAAGGACTCAAGTAAAATGAATAAATCAGTAGAGATGAAGAGCCTAAAGTAAGTTATCAAGGAAGGATTCATAGATCCTGCTTTTCCAATAAAGCAGAAGGAACTGTTGGAAGATAACACTTATTTCAAAGGACCATTTTATTATGGGCAGGTAAAATCATAATTTATAGTCAAAATCTTGTAAAAAGGAATGCCTGTATGAGGATGGACTGCTTCCAGAATATTTGATTATGCATGGCTCTACCTTCACACCAAACATTTCATATTTTCACATTTATAGTTATTTCAGAAAAAATAACTCCTAAAATATTATATTACTACAATTAATACTTCCATTATTTCTTTCTAACAGCAGCATGTGCTGTTTTTTTAAAAAAGGCAAAACCCCAATTTAATTGCTTTTCTAGGCAGGTAATTATCTTTCCAGTCTTGTCTAACTTATGCTTGATGTTAATTTGATTGAAATATTTGCAAGTTTCTTCTACCTCTCCCACACAGTTTTTCTCTTTTCATTGCATCTGTGGCAGATTAAATTTCTATGATTTATCTTTGTTTACTTTCTCTTCCTATATGTGAAGTCTTTCAAATATTTCAAGTGAAGACTAGGTAACTTCAAAACGTTGAGAAGTTTCCTTCTGGTAGAACAAGCAGACATACTTGGGAATGACTGACAAGATTTCTCAAGCTTATTCCAAATGGTCTAAAAACAGATGCAAGAAAACAAATACATCCACAGACCATACTCTCTTAAATGCAAAATTACTTTTACTGTGTCAGAAATAGTTCCTTTAGGTATATTTCACATCTGGCTCTTATGAAGAATAGTAGTGAAAATGAAAACATATTCTATTATTCCAAAGAGCCACCATTTGGTAAGTACCTCCGATGTGTCAGGAACTGTGAAAGGCATTTTATGCATATTATTTTATTGAATTCCCATTAAATGGCTATTATTCCATTTTTAAAATAAGTTAAAACATAGAGAGGAGTTAATGTTACTTACCCAAGATCACATAGGCAAAAAACTTTATTTTTAAAAATGTATATATATATTTTAAACTAAGCCATTATGATAGCAAAAGCTATGCTAATTCAGCTGAAATAAGATTATTTTTAGAGAAATAACCTTATATAGTAAATACCAATGGAGGAACTTTACCCATCCACAAAAATGTATATAATATCTTAAAAGGCTAAAAGAGTTTGAACGTGATGGTTGTATAGTTGTTCTGGTTATCTATGGCTGTGTAACAACCACCGTGAAAAGTAGTGTAAGCAACAACCATTGACTATGCCCACAAGTTGGTAGATCAGTAGATTAGGCAGGGCACAGTGGGAATGACTTGTCTTTGCTTCATGATGACTTCGGCTTACACTGGGGTGCCTCCATTGTGACCATATGCCTAGTGCTTCAGTACTAGCATTGACTTGATTCCTTAGTTCTTTTCCATATCATGTCTCATGGATCTGGAACGTCCACTGTGGCCTCTCCACTTAAATGTCTTATGGGAGTGGAATGATTAAAACTCATCAGGCATCTTTCTTTTCTCTATAGTGCCTTTCGAGAGAGCAAGCTTGGACTTCCTCACAGCATGACTTTCTCAGAGTAATTGAACTTACATGCCAGCTGTCTTATCCCAGAGCAAGTATTCTAAGAGGTGCAGGCAGAAGTATTCTAAGAGGTCCAGTGCCTTGGAAGGTCTCTAATGAACCAGTCTTGAAAGTCCCAGAATATAATTTCCAGGAGCATGCTGTTGATCAGGGTGTGTGAGCTTCCTGTGGCTTGAGTAGCCGTGGATAATGGTTGAACTCAAGCTATTTTGATAGAACTGCACTAAAGATATCCTCCTGTGAGGGGAAGTGGCCCCAGCAGTCAGAGCCTGAGTTGGGATGCCTAGGTGGGGGACTTAGAAAGGCAGAAGAGATGAAACAGGAGCTCCCAGGTCAGAGATTTGTGTGGGCTACAGCATCCTTCAAAGATTGCCAGCAAGTTAGCCAGAGAAGCAGTGACAACCAGCCGAACATCAGATCATACTTTTGTCTAGTTAAGATATGAGATGTTGCTTGTGTCCCCTTATCTACCTCAATATTCCCTACAGGTGCGCGAGCACCTAGGTGGAGAGGTGCAGACTGTGCCTCGCCCCTCCCCTCCAGCGTTAATACCTATGTCAGAAATTGGTGCATGACTTACATATAGCCATTTTAATTTAAAAAGTTATACTGATTGAGTATATATTATATGTATTTATAATATATATTTGTAATACATATTTATATGTATTTATTATATATTTCCTACTATGCATTAATTAGTACTATATAATGTTATATACCATTATATAGTAATATATAGTAATTAGTATATATCATTATATATTACATATAGTAATTAGTATATATCATTATATATTACTATATATATGCCATATATAATATATTACTATAGTATACATGCACTATATATGTATTATATATGAATATAATTTATATTTTAAAGTCTAAATATATTTTAAAAGTCACCACTCTGATTTTTCAGTTCATATAACTGAATAAGGTCAGATAAGAGGATTTAGCTTCTAATGTAGCTATGGGTTTGGATTTAGGAAATGGCATAACCTCTGGAATTGCTGCTGACGTTTTGGGCCGGTTTTATTTTGCGGGGTGTTGGGAGGAGGTGTGTATAGAGAAAGAGCTATTTCATAGAAAAAATTAGGTAGTACGAGCAGACACAGGCTATATGAGGGGAAGAAGGAAGATGCCAGTTGATGACTATTTTCTGGTTTCTGGTTCAAAGCCTTCATGAGGATTCAGCTTTATTTCCTGATCTTGACCTCCGTTTAGTGATCGTATATCTTTAAATGCAGTCCATCTTTTTCCTCAGCTACGTGACAATAATGTCAATTAGAAACACCTTGAATAAGACCTCAGGATGTCTATCAGAAATTTCTAATCTCTCTAAAGAATTCTCTAAAATTTCATCTCTCTAAAGATGTATTTAGTTTGAGGCCAACCTACTGCCTGAAAACAACTTCTCTGAAAGGGATATGACATGGGCAAACTACTGCTACATCTAAGATCATGTAATATCTATAGAAATGGAAAAATGTCACTTTTCATTCCTAGAAATGATACCTATCATAAAGTGTTCTCTTCTTCCTTTTTAAGCCTCCATCTATGATTCAAATGTACCAAAATCTATTGAAAAGAAATTATTTTATTGTAATCGTACTAGCCACTCAAAGAGGTGGAAAAAAATATATATCATTGACATTAAAAATCAGTCTCCCAACTCTCTAAACTGTTTTCCTTGTTTCTTTCCATTTGTTCCTATTTACCATTACCTGTTGACCTCCAAGCGTAGTGCTGGTATTTATCTTTTGATGAGGTTACTTTATTTTAAAGCCAGAGACTGGAACAAACCATTATTCACTAATAAGTATCATTTATTTTCATTCTTACTAGGTGAATTCTTATTAAATTCTTACTAGGTGAATGCTTATTAAATTGAAATAATAAATACACTTGAGGACTGGCATATTGCAGAGCATTTTTTTTTTTTTTTGGTGTTCTTGAGATGAAAACATTTATAAGAGCATGGAACCCCTGGGTTTGATTTTCCCTACTGCTGCTTATGAGTGCCCTTCGGCAATTATCTCTCAGCTTGCCATGACTGTGTGTCAGTTGAACTCCAGAAGCAGCTAGAAGCTTCTGAGCCTTGGAGTTCTTTAGAGATCCTTAGATTGAAACTGTTAACTTTAAGTAACAAAATTTGAATTGTGCCTCCATTTAGTGACAGTTAGGATATTGGTACTCTTGACCATTTGGGATATTAAAAAGGCGTATTCCTATATATTAGACTGGCTTGAATTATCTTTCAAGATAGAAGCTGAGTTCCCAATGAATGTTGCATGCTCTTTAAAATATTAAATATAGGCTAACTCATGTCAAGTAAATAGGATATGGAAATAAGAGAGAATATCTCTATCTCTATATCCATCTCTGTAGAGATATAGGCATATAGATATCTATATATCCATTATATATATATATAGAGAAGAATATAGATAATACTGAGGTATTTTAAACTTAGTGATTTTTTAAAGGACTTTGAGATCTTTTAGAAATGAGATTATTGGGTTAATGTTGATAATAACACCAATAACAATAGCATTAGCATTTGTGCGGGACATTGTTGCTGGATGTTCTGAAGTCATTAGGTCTCATCTCCATTTTAAAGGTAAGAAGCAAATCGGAGAGATTAAGTACCTTGCCCAAAGCACTCACTATGAATGGCAAGGACATTAATAGTGAACTATCCATCTGAACTAAGACTGGCTTTAGTCCACAGCCTGTGGGTCTTCATTACACCACAGTCCCTACACCTACTGAGCTTTGGTGCCTCTTGAGTAGACTGGGAGATAGGAGAGATTACATATACGATTGAAGTAAAGTATGGTCAAAGAGCATTGAGGAAAAAAAATGGAAATTTAAATAGATAAAGAATATATTAACTAGGACTATCTACAAAGAAATATTTTAGAGAAGGAACAATTTAAGTTTGTTGGCGGGGTCCCTATGATTACAAGTAATTGGTTATGTGATTTTTCTCCATGGCCTTACAAGCAATTTGACAGAACACTGTGGCTATGGACATGGCGTCATTATTCCCAACCCAAGATAGAAAAGCATCTGTAAAAACTCCTTTGCCACCTTCTCCAGCTTGAAGATGGGAAAGGGGGAAAGGAGCAGAGTATGTTAGCATTTTCTCACAATTGTTTGTAGTCCAAATGAATATATTTAACTGATGTATTACAAAACTTTGGAACTATGTTATAGGAAGTATTATCTAGAATTCTTGCTCTTATCATTTAAAACTCAAATGTTATATTACAGAATTCAATTAAAGCCTGCATTTCTTGGCCTGGTAGAATTCAGTGAATGTACTTTCCTCCAACAATTTTGTATGTTTAGTGTTTTAGTGAAAATGCAAGGGCATCTAATTTTTTGATGTGTCAAGTCACTGGACTGGATAGATTATTGGATATACATCTAGCCACTGGTTTCATTTTCTCTCAGTTATCCATATTTGTTGGACCATTTAATTTCTCCAAATAGTTCTCAGATTGTATTCTGGAATTTTGAGATTTTGATTTCTCTTAAATGGCTCTCCACGATGAGCACAGTTGAAAAGGGATGCAGATAGAGACTAGGTATGTTGCATTTACTATGGTGTGTTGATTTTCAAAGAAGGAAGTTATCAGAGGAAGAGCCACTGGTGACTTTACAACTGCCCTGTCGAGTGAGAAGCCACTAGCGCAGTGTGGCTGGACTGAATTGAGACATACTTTCAGAGTACAATACATACTGGATTTCAGATAGTCCCCAAAACAGTAAAATAGCACATTAGTAAATTTGACATTGATTATATGTTGAAACTATAATATTTGGAACATACTGAGCTATGTAAAATACATGATTAAAATTAATTTCACCTGTTTCTTTTGACTTATAGTCTAGTTTCTAAAAACTTTTGTCCATATGGCTTATATTATATTTCTACTGGAGAGTGCTGCTTAGAAATTATTATATTTACTCAATGATTTAAAAAAAAAAGTCATACTTGGAGTTAACTTTGAGGCTTGAACCATTTGAGACTTAGAGTAAATAAATCTAATTTATGATTAAAGAGGAAAGTCTAAAGTATGATTAAAAAGAATCCCAGTTGTGTATAAACTTACCTCCAAACTCATCAAATTGTATACATTAAATTTGTACAACTTCTAGCATGTCAGTCATACCTCAGTTAAGTGGTTCAAAGAATCCCAGTTTTATCTGTCAATGACTTCAGGAAATAATGCCTGTGTGTGTGTGTGTGTGTGTGTGTGTGTGTGTGTGTGTGTATGTATGTGCGTACGCGTGCGTGAAATGTCTGAATATTTGACAAGCGTAGTTTGCTTAATTCAAGATCTTCCTTTAAAACAACCTAGTTCTTTTAAGTAGAATCATTTTTATAAAACACTTAAATGAAAGTTAACTAAAACTCACCAGTTTGAGTCTCTTATTCTCACAAGACATCAAGTTAATTTAGCAGGGGTAACTATATCTTACTATCCCTGTATCATTTTGCTTGTACTCGTATATCTTTTTTAAAGTGGTATGGCCAAACCTAAAAATGTACCTTGTGGTGTTTCCATTTGAATGTCTTGCTATGCTTCTAAAGTTGAGTTTATACAAGTGTAAGTGACAAGAATTATTATGTTGTATTTAATTAATGTCTAGTGTTTGAAATCCCTGAAACATTTTTGTTGACATTAAACATAAAGTTTTAAATTTTCCTAGTTTACATACATATAAAAAAACCCATATTTATTTTTATTTAAGAAATCACAAAACAAAGTACTGTTAATAGCCAGATTACAATAATTTTGAATTTTCCTCCAAATACACATGCTAGCTAGGTCTTAGTTGTAAACCACATAAGTGAATTTTCTTTCTTTTATCCTAGTTCCCCTATACTGATTCTGTGATGAGATTGACCTTGTTGACTAAAAATAAACACCTAAGAATGTGATTTAAATTCTATAGCGCTTCAAAAATATCTTTAAATATAACATTTTAATATAGGCCCATTATTTAAATGGCTGGTCATCAAATTATGCACCAGAAGGAGATAATTAGGATAATTTGTGTCATTATTAATTCCTCTGTACAACAGAGAGGTATGAAAAATAGGCCACAGAACTACAACAGAAAGTCCCAAATTACTTCCATTGGTGTGATTCTCGTCGTGCTATACCTCTATACAATGCAGTTCAGTTTAGCCTGATTGTGCCAGAACAGGTTTTACTGAAAGACTCACTCTGGCCCACGTGACCTGTTTTGTTTTCTTTTGTATGTCGAAGGCTTTTTGTTTGAAAACTATACCTTGGAATGTGAAAGTGATTGACACGAATGAGCATGACCTAACCCACTTCTCCTTCCCTGTTCTTAGCCTTGTCACTTCAGACACAAGCTGGTTTCTCGAGGCCTGGAAAAAGACAGGAGCTGCTTCTGGGGATCCAGGTTATCACACTCACTGGCCCCTTCCTCTGGAGCACTTCCGTTTGGCATCCACAGAAGGGTTTCTGAACTCTCAGTGCAACTTATTCTTCTTCAGCAAATACTTTCCTAGTCAGCAACTAATAAATTGTGCTGGGCCTCATGCTGAATCTTTCACATATATTATTTTATGAAAACTCCTCACGAAAATCTTAGAAGGTAGATAAGTTGTTTAAGGACATGCCAATGATAATTAGCCGTATTAGTCCGTGCTCTTGGTTGCAAGCAGCAGAAACCAGGCTTAAACTTACGTAAGGAAAAAATACACAGGTGACTTATTGACTTACATAATCAGAAACTCAGGAGTCACTGCTTGGTTTAGACATGGCTTGATTCAAGGAACCCAAGTGATATTCAGTAGGACTTTGTTTCTCTGTATTGCCCAGCTTTCTCATGTGTTGGCCCCTATTCTCAGGCAGACTGTCCCACCTGTGGTAGAATGATGGCTGCAAAAGACAGATGAGGACAGCATCCCTGGTGAAAGTGAAAAGCCTTCACTTCTAGCAGTTTCCAAAAAGTCTTGGGCCTGGTTTTGATTGGACCAATTACAGTCACATAGCCATCTTTGATGTTCACAGGATAGATACACTGAGAGGGTTAAGCTTGGGTCACTGGAACTGGGTTCAGCTAAGTCCCTCCCTCTAAACACAGGACTTAGAAAAATGGTGGGCTGGTTTCCTAAGAAGAATGCAGAAGCTGCTACCAGATGAATGGAGAGTTGACCCGGGGGAGCCAATAATCACAGGTGTGTACTATGGGGGCCATCCAGGATCTGAACCCAGGTTGTTTATCATTATTAGCATTGTTGTTATTACATCCAAGCTTATGGTGGCAGTAATGTACTGTACTGTACTGTATAACCCTTCCAAACTAAAATGCTAACTTCTGAAAGTTTTTACCCTTTGGCTAAAATTGCTCTCTCCTCATTAAAAAATAGCTTGTACAGGGCTTCCCTGGTGGCGCAGTGGTTGAGAGTCCGCCTGCCGATGCAGGGGACACGGGTTCGTGCCCCAGTCCGGGGGGATCCCACATGCCGCGGAGCAGCTGGGCCCGTGAGCCATGGCCGCAGAGCCTGTGCGTCCGGAGCCTGTGCTCCGCAACGGGAGAGGCCACAACAGTGAAAGGCCCGCGTACCAAAAAAAATAAATAAATAAATAACTTGTACATAGTCTGAATCATTTCTTCAGCAAGTTAGTTTTCATGTTGGTCTCTGTTTCTTAAATTCACACTAACGTAATGAGCATCTCAGGAGCAAGGACCATTCTTCTTTTGTATAGTGTACAACTCGTGTTTTGACTAACGTAACTTGTAGTACAAAGATCCTTCATGTGCACTATGGTGTACACAGTTACGCTTCTGAATTTGGTAAGTACATCTTGATTTCAAAAGAATGAGAATGGTTTCTTTTCTAATAACTCAATAAGCAAGCATCCTTAGGCTTGATAGGATACCACACTCTGAAAAACTGTTCAGATGCTTAATATCACAGATAGATGTTCTCAGAATTTAGCTGTTGTTCTCAGGAAAATCATGAGGGTTTTTTGATGCTTACGAGCAAGTCTCAGATCTTATACATACTTCTATTTAATATTTGTGGCTTTTTAAACAAAGAATACATTAAGTATTTGAGAAATAGAATAAGCATGGTTTCTCTGTTTGCAGTGGGAAGAATAAAAGTTTGGATCCAGGTAGGCTTAGATTCCATTCTTGATAGTTATGTGGATTTGGGTAATCTAAATGTTCACTGAGTCTTAGTTTTCAAAATTTGAAGGGATGTGGTAGGATTGATAAAATAATATACTGAGGTGCCTGGCTCAGAGCACAATGCTTATAGCTGCTCAATGGTAAATGGTATTTTCCTTTCCTTTTTCTCCCCTCTCTCTTCCTTGTCATGTGTTGTTATGGTCAAATAAGGTAACACACATATTTTGGTATTCTTGTTCTTACCTTCAAGCCTCTGTGGGTGACAGCAAAAGATGACTTGCAGTGTCAAGACTGCCCATTTGTAGACCAGCCGTATCCACCTGCGACACAATGATTTCTTTCTGCTGTTGAAGCATGTGTAGAAAGTGAACTTATTATCTATCTATTCCACACAGCTTATTCTGTAGTATGTAGTCTCGAACTGTGTTATTTTTGCAAATACCTGTTATTTATCCGCAATAAGATGGTTGGTTCCTTGTTAGCAGGAACTGGTAGACACTTGGGCACTTGTTGAATTGAGTTAATAAAAATCATTTTAAAAAGCTAGACATGGGCTTCCCTGGTGGTGCAGTGGTTGAGAGTTCCCCTGCCGATGCAGGGGAAGCAGGTTCGTGCCCCAGTCCAGGAAGATCCCATATGCCGCAGAGCAGCTAGGCCCGTGAGCCATAGCCACTGAGCCTGTGCGTCCGGAGCCTGTGCTCCGCAACGGGAGAGGCCACAACAGTGAGAGGCCCGCGTACTGCAAAAATAAATAAATAAATAAAATAAAAATAAAATAAAATAAAAAGCTAGACATTAAGGTAGACAGTGTTAATTTACGCAATCTATAAGACCAAATTCCTTGCAAGGAGACCCTTATGCATCTGCATGGCTACAGGTTTTTGTTGTTCTGACCTGAACTATTGAAAGAATAAGCAGCGGTTGTTTCTGAAGGAATAGCAGCAAAGATATTGTTGAATTTGCAGATAGAATTAATTTTTAGGACGTTTCTAAGAAAATGCTCTGACATCATTTACATGCAGACAAAACAGCATAAGCTTGAATTGGGTAGTCACAGTTCATATTCTGAGTCCACCCATTTCTTATCCATGGAAACTTTGACAAGGTATTTAACTTTTCAGAGCTTCCAAACCTTGTTCTATAGAGCAGAGATGTAACAACTGCTTCACTTGTTATGAGAAGTAGATTTCACTGTGTACATAGAAGATTTAGCCAGTGTCTAGCCTGTAGCAAGTGAACAGTAAATGGAAGTGGTAATAATAATAGTCATTTATTTGCTTGGGGCAACGATGTTCATATAATGTCTATCAATTTAGAAATAATTTTCTCTATAGTTTGATTAGACCCCTTTTGGTCCTGAGAACAAAGAATGTTTTTCCACAAAGGGTAGTTTTCCCTAATGTATTTCTAACCGATTCTGAAAATTACAAAATGACCAAAACACTCTTAGGGGATCGTTCCATCTGTTAAATTTTTGGATCAAATAAGGAATAAGCCCAGCTTAGGAGAAGAATGTAGGGAGCACAGGGGACCCAGAAATGTCTCCTCTGATGTCTTACTGCCTGTCTTCTTTTTTTATCATTAGGCATTAAATTTTGAATTTTTAGAAATTGTTCTTCCCCAGTGCTTTGACTATTACTAAAAACCTTTTAAAAGAGTGTAATCAGAAGTCAAGAATAAGGAATCTGGAGTCATATTTCAAGTGTGACCTTGGGCCAGTCATTTAAATTCAATGTGCCTCAGTTTCTTTGTCTAGAAAATAAAGACAATGTTCTATTTTTAGATTTGTAGGCACTAAATAAATTAATGGACACAAAGCCTCCAAAATAGCACTTAGCAAGTGCCATATAGTTAAAAGTGCCATTTTAACTATTATTGGTGCTTTCTCTTCCTAAATGTAATGTTTTCTACCCCTGTGTCCACCCCTAATATTTTTGTACTGCCTTCACAATTTTTTCTATACCTACAATATTTCCTTAAATTAAGTTCAATTTTTACTTATCTTTATATTGAGCATTTATATATATATATATATATAATGAATTTATGTGCTTTGTATATTTTATCATTATACATGAAATAAATATATACCCTTATAAAAACAATTGTCTATGTTACTACCCTAAATGCCCTCACATACTGCCAGTATTATGTATACCACATTTATTTACAGTTTTGTGCCATTTGCTTGGAGCTTCAAGTACACTCAAAACTATTTTCGGGCTTCCCTGGTGGCGCAGTGGTTGAGAGTCCGCCTGCCGATTCAGGGGACGTGGGTTCCTGTCCCGGTCCGGGAAGATCCCACATGCCGCGGAGCGGCTGGGCCCGTGAGCCATGGCCGCTGAGCCTGCGCGTCCGGAGCCTGTGCTCTGCAACGGGAGAGGCCACAACAGTGAAAGGCCTGCATACCGCAAAGAAAACAAAACAAAACAAAACTATTTTCAATATTATGAAAACTAGGACTATATATATTGAGAGACAGAAAGAGACAGAGAGAGAGAGGCAATATATGCAGCCATACTAATTATAGCCATTTATTATTAACGTCAACCTATGTTCATATGGTTTATTCAGAAATAATTTTCACCACAGATTGGACAGTTTTAGTCCTGAGAATATAGAATGTTTGTCCATGAAAGACAGTTCATATACAGAATACATACATACATATGCATATATATGCATATGTATAGATAGGTTATCCCAAGGGTTATAGGTTATCTCTCTATATATTTAAAGAGAGATATAAAAAGAGAGAGAGGGAGAGGGAGGAAGCTCTAGTGAGGCCTTAAAGAAATGCAAATAGTGAAGAGATTATGGTGTACTTTTCTTTGTAGCATTGCATTACTCATATATGAACAAGTTTAATATTTGCATCTATATGATGAGCTTTAGCAATTGCTCTGAAAGCACTCTCTAATGGTGATAAGGTACAGTTTTATCATCTTAAATAGTTAGCACTATGGTATCCCATCTGACCTTAAGAAAATGCCAAGTAATTCTCTAGAAATAGAACTATAAAATGGTAACCTCTTAGAACAACAGCTCTCTCTGTAAAGGATCTACTAGTCATTTACATTTCTCAGTAGAAATCAATAGCTAACTATTGTTTAATTGGTGAATGCAATGTGACCTAATCATTTCAGTGAAGTCCTCCTTCCAGGAGGTTCATCCCCTGGGATAACGGAATGAGCCTGAGGAGTGAGGAACTAATTGCAGGAAGATAATGAGCATGGTTTCAATCAGGCTGGCGGGGAGAGACGATGGGATAGGGAGCTTAAATCTCAAGGTTATGATTTATCTACTTTATTATTTGTTAGAAGAAAACATTAATCAAGCATGATGCCAAACTAGGTACTGTACAAAAGATACAGACTAAATTTATTAGCAGAGTCAGAAAGAGACAAACTTAAAAATGAAATCTGGTCTCAGGGCTTTCATCTAGAAGCCGAGTAGGAAAAGCTCTACACAGTGTGTATGAAGATCGGAGATGCTTTCAAATTTCTTCCTTTCCGTAGGCACTGCCTTCCCCGCTATCCTTACTGTGAGTGAAGGTTCACCCCTTTATGTCAGAAAACAGGAGGCATTGTCTCCCCAAAGTACTTTAACTTGCTCATGTTAAAAAACAAAACAAATTAATAGACAAACAACAGTCTTCTGATGTTACCATTTCCTTTTTAGCCAAGTAGGTAAATGCACACAGTTCATGCTGCCACTTAATGGCTGTGAAATCTTAGGCAAAGTATTTAATCTCTCTAATCCTTAGGTTCCTGATACGAAAATGACCATATCAATGCCTACCATATATATATATATATATATATATAATTTTTTAAAAAAATTGTGGTAAGAACACTTACTATGAGATCTACCCTCTTAACAAATTTTAAGTGCACAATACGGTATTGTTAACTACAGGCACAGTGTTGTATAGCAGATCTCCAGAACTTACTCATCTTTCATAAGTGAAACTTTATGCCCGTTTATTAGCAACACCCCAGTTCCCCCTTTCCTCCCTTAGTATCTACCTTCTACTCTCAGCTTCTATTAGTTTGACTATTTTAGATACTTCACATAAGTGGAATCATGCAGTATTTGTCTTTCCGTGGTTGGCTATTTCACTTAACATGATGTCTTCAAAGTTTATCCACATCTTGCATATTGCAGGACTTCCATTGTGTTTGGAAGAGATGTTTGGAATGATTTCAGTCTTCTTAAATTTGAGATTTGTGTTGTGCCTTAACTTGTGATCTATCCTGGAGTAGGTTCTGTGCTCACTTAAGAAGAATGTATGTTTTGCTGCTGTAGGGTGGAATGTTCTGTACATATGCTGACGCCAAGATGTACAGGAAAACCACTCCTCTGTTCTCTGTCTATTCACAGACTACTCTCTACTCCAAATGTGTGTGTGTGTGTGTGTGTGTGTGTTTGGGGGGAGGCTATAATACCAGCTGGGTATCCTATAATTTAACGCATTTCTGACACTGTCTATCTAGAGTTAGCATCAGATCTCCCAGATTAAGGATGCAGTCCCGCAAGCCTGCTCCCTTCCCATTTCAGATGCCAATCATAAGTCCAAGTTGTTATCTGGGCATTGGACCAGTCAGCTAAATTGGAGAGTCCCACAACCCTATCCTCAGGTTTTATTAATTTTCTAGAGTGGCTCACAGAACCTAGGAAACTGTTTACTTAGTACATTACCCATTTATTATAAAAAGATGTAACTCAGGAATAGCAAGATGGAAGAGATACATAGGGCAGGATATGGGGGAAGGAGCTTCCATGATCTCTCCAGGTCTGCCACCATCCCAGCATCTCCATGTGTTCACTAATCCAAAGCTATCTGAATCCCATCTTTGGGGGGTTTTTATGGAAGCTTCGTTAAGTCGGCATGATTGATTAAATCATTGATTATAGGTGATTAATTCAACCTCCAGCCTCATTCTCCTCCCTGAGGGTTGGGGGGTGGGGCTGAAAGTTCCAATCCTTTAATCATATGGTTGATGCCTCTGGCAACAAGCCCCTGTCCTTAGAGGATTTTCAAAAGACACCTCATTAACATAAACTCAGATGTTACTAAAAGGGACTCGTTATGAATAGCAAAAGATACCCATTTCACCTTTATTACTTTGGAGCTATTCTAGGAACTGGAAACAAAACTCATGTCCCTATAAGCTCTTATGTAGGAAATTACAAGGGTTTAGTAGCTATATGCTAGGAACTTTGGACAAAGACCAAAATATATATTTCTTATATCACAGTATCACACATGTAATCTATCCTGTGTTTTCTTGAGAAGAATGAATTTTGTTGCTGTGGATAGGAACGTTCTGTACATGTCTGTTAGATTCATTTGGTCTGTAGTGTTGTTCAAGTCTGCTGTTTCTTTGTTGACTTTCTGCCTAGCTGTTCTATCCATTATTGCAAGTAAAGTATTGAAGTCTCCTACTGTTATTGTATTGCTATCTCTCCCTTCTGTTTTGTCACTGTTTGCTTTTTTATGTTTAGATGCTCGGATGTTGGTTGCATATATATTTTAAATTGTTATGCTTTCCTGTTGAATTGATCCTTTTATCATTATATAATACCATTCTTTGTCTCTTCTGACAGTTTTTGACTTAAAGTCTATTTTGTATGATGTAAGTATAGCCAACCCTACTCTCTTTTGGTTGCCATTTGCATGGATTATCTTTCCCCATCCCTTCACATTCAGCCCATGTGTGTCTTTAGATCTAAAGTGAGTTTATTGTAGACAGCATGTAATTGAAGTTTTAAAGTCTATCCAACCATTCTTTGTCTTTTGATTGGGGAGTTTAGTCTATTTACTGTTCAAGTAGTTATTGATAGGGAAGGATTTACTATCACCAATTTGTTCCTTGTTTTCTGTTTTGTTTTATTTTTGTATTTCTTTTGTCCCTCCTTTCCTCTTTTGCTATCTTCCTTTGTGTTTCATTGATTTTTTAATTTGTATTGATAGGCTTTTATTCCTGTCCCTTTTTCTTTTGTGTAATTTCTATAGGTATTTTCTTTGTGGTTACCATAGGGCTTACATAAAAATGCCATATAGTTATAACAGTCTATTTTAAGCTCATAACTTCAATTGCTTGCAAAAACTCAACACCTTTACTCCCTTGCCCCACACACCTTAAGTTATTGATGTTAGTATTTACATCTGTTTGTACTGTGTATCCATTAACAGATTTGTTAGTTATAGTGATTTTTTAATACTTTTGTCTTTTAATTTTTATACTAGAATTAAAAGTGATTTACCCACCACCATTACAGTAATACAGTATTCTGTATTTATATGTATATTTACCTTTATCAGTGAGTTTTATACTTTCTTATGCTGGTGTCTTATTTAGCATTCTTTCATTTCTACTAGAAGAACTTTAGCATTTTTTGTCAGGCAGGTCTAGTGGTGATGAATTACCTCAGCTTTTGTTTTCTGAGAAAGTCTTTATCTTCGTTCTTGAAAGACTGTTTTTCCGGGTATAGTATTCCTGGTTGGCAATGTTTTTATTTCAGCACTTTAAATATATCATTCTACTCCCTTCTCTGCTGAGAAATCCACTGAGAGTCTTATGTGGGTTCCTTTGTACATCACACGTCTCTTTCTATTGCTTTCAAAATTCTATCTTTGCCTTTGTCTTTTGACAATTTATGTTTCTCAATGGGCATTTGACTTAGTGACTCTTATTTAGGATCTTCTGGGTTTCCTGCATTTGGATGTCCATTTCCTTCCCCAGATTTGGGAAACTTTCAGCCACTATTTCCTTGAATACACTTTCTGCCTCTTTATCTCTCTTCTTTTCCTTCTGGGACTCCCACAATGTGTATATTGGTCCATTTGATTGTATCTCAGATGTCCCTGAGGCTTTCTTTATTCTTTTTTAATATTTTTCAATGTATTCTTCTGACTGAATAATTTCCAGTGTTTATGGATCCTCTCTCCTTCCTGATCTAGTCTGCTGTTTACCTCCTCTGGTGAATTTTTCAGTTCGTTTATTGTATTCTTCAGGTAGGTGATTTCTGTAAGTTTTCTGTCTCTTTGTTGAAATTCTCATATTGTCCTGGCATTTTCCTCCTGATATCAGTGAGGATCTTTATGACAGTTATTTTGAATTCTCTGTCAAGTTTCTGCTTCTTTAGGGTCAGTTCTGGAGATTTATCTTGTTCCTCTGTTTGAACTGATTTCCCTGTTATTTCATTTTTCTTCACTCTCTGTATTGGTATCTGCACATTAGAGAAGTAGCGACTTCTCCTAATCTTCATGGACTCGCTTCATACAGAAAAGACCCCCACTCATCAGCCTGGCCAGAGATTCTGGGTCTCTCAAACCTTTGTGCTTGTTGAGTCTGTTTTATTCTTAGTGGCATCAGGCATCTAGATTTTGTTGGGTCACATCAGTATTTTTAGATAAGCAAGACTGAGGCCAATTCCCCAGGCAGCCTTCAGGTAAGTTGGGTCATTGGACGCTCTGTCCAGCTCTTCCCCTCCTCGGGGACAAGCTAGGAGCTTGGGTTTTTCATCAGCTCAACCTATGCTGAGCCAGGGGGAGTGGCTATGATGACTGCCAGCCCAAACCACTATCACTGTTCTCACTGGCCCCAGGGGGCTATAGTATGCCATGTTCGTCAGTGCTCTGAGAGATGCTACATGGAAGTCAGTTGTCTGGGTAGTCCCATAAAAGTTGGGGCATTGAACGCACAGTGAACCCTTTCCCCTCCCCTGGGAGAAACTGACAAATGGAGTTTTTGGTCCCAATCATATGGTGCTATGCTAGGGATAGGGATTTTGGAAAGAAGGTGTCTCAGATTTTCCTGCCAGCTTCAGTGTGGCTGGTTTCTTGCTCATTTGAGGCATGGGAGCTTCTTAACTCATTTCTGGATTTCTTACAAATGGAATCTGTCCGTGAAGGCATTCCTATTCCACCACCTTGCTGGTGTCACTCCCTCTTTTTGGCTTGTTTTGAGGAGGAAAGGAAGTAAAGGATGAAAAGTACTTAGCACAGGGCACTGCAAATATCAAACGGTCAATAAATAAATGTTGATAGTGATGTTGTTAAAATGTTAGGATTGCCATTTCCAGTCCAGGTTTCAGTGTTAGGCTGTAGATAGTGAAAACATGCCCATGATAAGTTCTGATCAGCTAAGGATAGTTGACAATACTATAGGGATGGAATGAGTGACCAAAGTCATCTATATTATAAATTTGCCTGTGTACATATATCTGGGGTCAGTAGCAGAATAGTAATATTAGACTAACATGATAATTTGCTAAATATTTATTACAGACTGAATTACCAGAGATTGAAAGGGGAGTAGGACAAGTTCTCTTTCTTAGATGAATTTACATTTTGGAGGAGAGAGACATATTAACAAATAACTATCATGCAGGCTAATTGGGTACCTTGGTAATACACAGGATTAATTCCTCAGGGTGGGACAGAGAGGGTCAGGGAGAACCAAGGAACAGGAGTTTGCCAAGTGGAGAAGTTGAGGGAGGATATTCTTTGCAGAGCAGTGTCACTGTGGCATGAGCTCTGAATGGCTAAAGCAATGTCTGGGTGTGTGTCTTAGGGGTGTGTGCGTGTGTGCGTGTGTGTGTGTGTGTGTGTGTGTGCGCACGCATATAAGGAGTGTCCAGAGTTGAGGTAAAATGTACCTGAGGATGATCTTGAGTTTTCCAAGTGATATAATCCAACTTTTGCTTAGAAAGTTAACTCTAATAGAAATAAAGACAGTGCATCAGCAAGAGGGGAGGTTGGGAGCAGGAACTAAGAGAGATATTCCAGGTATAAATTAGACGAGGACTGAAGAGGACAGAGGGGGAAGTTTTGAGTTGGGCAAACAGGGAGTCATCGACAAGGTTTTCCAGATAAACGTCGGGGAGTTCTGACAATAGTCCAGAGGATTAAGGAAGTAAGAATGAGCGGTCTGTGAGAATACTCTATTCGTTTAAGGAGTTTGATAATCAAAGAGGCAAAGGGATGGGGTTAGTAGGCTTGAAAATTAGGCTGAATGGAAGGAAGCTTTTCCTTTTAGGAGAGACTTGTAATATTTAAAGACAGAGGGAAAGAGATGAGAGGAATTTAGGATGCAAGCGCAAGTAGCTAATTGATGAATAAGGTTCCAGAAGTAGAATAAAACCAATAGCACAGGTGTCAGGCATGGTCTTGGAAGAGATTAGGATCCGATTTTTCTCTGACATATAAAGGAATATGAATTAAGATGCTAGTAAGAGTACTCATACTGACCTCTCCTATTTTCTTTTCTTTTATGATAAATTGATGTGATGAAATGATGAACTTTGAATGTATAATAAGGCAATTGGGCTACAAAGTCACACAGATGTGGATAAGAAGGATAAATATGTTTTAGAAGTGAGGGAAAGGAACCATGTGGATCATGGCTTGTGTTCCTTTTGTACTGTCAGCAAGAAGCATCAAGTCATGTGTTAAAGCCAGTTTTGATTATACATGCTCCAGGAGGTAGCGTATTTCCATGTTCTACCTCTCCATGGTCCTGAATCCCTTTTATATTTTATTAAAGTCATGAGACTTATCTCCCTTATTATAAGGACACCTCAAATCCCTTCTATAAAGTAGTGGATAAAACATGAATAAGTACCGAGGATGTCTCAAAAACAGTCTACACATAGGAGAGATAGGGCCATATTACTGATTACTTAAAAATGATAAAAAATTGCAAGAGATACGCCTGTGCCTTTGTGTTCAATCTGGACATCTTGAAGTTAAGAAAAGGACTTTAGACCATGACAGGCACCTGCCACACAGCAGTGGCAGGCTGAGAGAGCACAGAGAGTCTCACAGATTTGAAGGCTATTGTGTGTCATGGTTTGCTTCAGTGATTCAATAAGTCAAGATCAGAGTCTCTTAAGACTGTTAAACTCTCTGCCCGAATTTTTTCCTCTCTATGGTGAAATTACCCAGAATGCTAAAGATGCAATCCTCTCTTGATACGGTCACGAATTGACTAAATCCAAAAGCCAACATAACCGACATGAAGTTTAGCGCTGTCCTTTCTAAGAGACTGAGCACCAGTATAAATCTCTAGACATGGAAAGACACAAGAAAATTATTTTTCAGAGTCTCTGATTAAACACAATAAATTAGTTAAGCACTATCACTGAGATTTGTGCTCTAGAAGTAGAGTACAGAACTCCAATGAGAGCTTGCTGGAGACCTTAAGAAAGGAATAAATTGCATCTGAGAGAACCTTACACTTCAGCAAAGAAATAAAACAGACTGCAAGTATTTGTAGAGTTATGAGAAGCTATAAATGGGATTATGTTTGCTCTGAAAATATAAGGGGAGGGCCTTTATTTTGCAAGGAGGCTCAAGATGGCACTCCAACTAGCTGGAGAGAAAGTTTGACCATTAAGTAGACAATAGTATTCTCCAGGTAGGAGCCCTCCAGGCAAGAGTCTGGCCTATTTAAAATAGAGGAAACACAACCTTTTGAATACAGTCATATCATATGATTTATTTTGCTTTCAAAGATACCTTCACTGACTTCTGCAGTCACTAAATGAGAATAAACACCCTTTCTTTACCTTTTCCTCCCCTTTATCAGTAACATCGAGGTGGTTCTTTGTAGTTCCCTTTAGTCAGGACTTTAATGCGCACCCTCCCGACCCCCACTGTCAAACCCAAGTCTTCTATTCTCATAATAATGAAATGGGAAGACCCCTCTTTGTTAACTTTCTATAGGAGCTGAAGTTCCCATTGGGCCATAATTGGTACCCAGAGCTGAAGGCTTAGCAGTTAAATTCTCCACGAAAATATATGAATAAAAGTAGAAATGTTACGGGCTGATTTTTTCACTAAACTTCTGCCAGCTCTTGCGGTGTTTTATGAAGAGATGCCAGCATATTCAATAAATCTCGGCTGGCTGTTGTCCAGGAGAAATTATCACCAGCCCGTTGAAGGATCTCTGGCTGCTCCTTAGGAAAGGGAGGGGAGGAAGAATCATTCTGGTTCCTTCTGAGTTGTGCATTACACATTAAATTAAAATATATGTTTCACCCATTTAGCAGTCTGAATAATAAAAGCTGTATACAGCTGCAACAACTCTGCTCTATGCATTTTAATGACTGATTTGTGAATATACTAGAATTATAACTGCTATTCAAATATTTTCCTTTTTTAAGAAGTCACAAATCCCTCCCTTTAAAAATACGCAGACAAACACTTTATAATCTTTTAATAATTTGTACTAAAGAGTTTTAAAGCTTAGAATATGTGGAAATTATTTGTTTTAGGACGAGTAAATATAATGGGCTTGTCAATATGGTATTCAAATAACTGTAAAAATATTTGGAGTGTCTCCAACGAAAAGAACCTAACTCGATCTCTGCATTCAAATGAATTCTAAATAGAAAAAGTGATATACAGTTCAAAAGGAAGCATTAGACTCTAAAGCACCTTTCCATTTCTCTAAGGAATTGTGATCTACTGCTCAAATAGACTTTTAAATGGCTGTTGAGTTTTCAGGCTTCTCAGATATTCATACTTAAATCAGTTTGAACTAGTTAAGTAGAGTCACAATTAGAATTGTAATTTCTTTTCTTTCCATTTTTAACCCGTTGTGAAGAAAGCTAATAAAATTGGAAAATGAGCATATGCGACCTTTAATATGAAAACTAGGTCTTAGAAGGGTGAGACAGTGCTTTATCAGCCTCCAGAGGGTATTTTTCTAAGCCACAATGCCAGTTTTAACATAGGATCTACGTACTTTTTTGTATGATGAACCGTAAACCAGAAGCTTTCTCTAATGGGTTCTAAAAATCAGGAGATTTAGATTCAACTTATGAGAAAAAAAAAATGGCATGTTACGACAAAGATAATAATATATCAATAATATCCTCAATTTCTCATAGAAACTTAGAAAAATATCTATTAGCTAAGCAGGCAAAAGTTTATTTTAGGATACGTATGATCGATGTAAGGAAATTCTCAGTAATTTACCATTAATTCAGATGTCCATTCTTAAGTTGGAAACATGTCAGTAATATATGAAGTTCTATGGCATCTTTAGCAGAGCAAACAAACTGAAGTAATCCCCTTTATTGTTTCCTTATTTCAGCCTCAAATAACCCTCAGTCTACTAATTGCCCCCAGGATCCCATTTTACAAAGCATGGTTTCCAAGAAACAATTTGAAGAATTTTAGAAGCTGAAAAATAATGCTTTATTCCTGAGTGTATTAGTGGTTTGTAACACTGATGATTCAAGCTTCTTCCTAAGCAATTTCTTTTGTATCTGTAAACTGATCTAAATGTCTGTTATGAGGATAGATTTAGAAAAGCTCATTTGGAATTGTTACTCTAGAGCAGGGGTCAGTAAACTTTTTCTGTAAAGGAAAAAATCGTGGGTAATTTAGACTTTGGGGACCCTCCCTGTCACACTTAGTGAACCCTGCCATTTTAGTGCAAAGGGAATCATAGACAGTGTGCAAACATATGCATGTGGCTGGTGGACTTGGCCCTTGAGCTGTTCTAGAGCAGTGATTCTCATTTGGTTTTGGGTGTGATGGGGAGGGAACTTTGGAAAGTTCATTGGGGGATGAAATTCAAGAGAGCCTCTGCTGGAAATTTTTATCTTTTTCCTATCAAGAGTTAACAGGAAAGAACTTCCCTGGTGGTCCAGTAGTTGACTCCACCCTTCCAGCGCAGGGAGGTTCAACCCCTGGTCGGGGACCTAAGATCCCACATGCTGTGCTGCTTGGCCAAAAAAAATTTTTTAAAGAGTTAACAGGAAATATTTTTTGGTTTTGGCTAAAATAATAATTTGATTGGGTTTCTAGGTCATTAAAATGGCCCAAATAATAGAAATGAGGGTCAGAAATCACTTTTAATATTACTACATCATTAACATATATAATATAGAATAATGATATCCAATAGAAATATCATACGAGACATATATATGATTTCCAATTTTTGAGCAGCCATGTTAAAAAAGTAAAAAAAGAAAACCAAAACAGGTAAACTTAATTTTAATAATGTACTTTATCAAATATATATAAAAATACTATCATTATGCTATGTAATCAATATTAAACATTATTAATGGGATATTTTACATTTTTTTTGTACAAAGCCTTTGAAATCCGGTGTGTATTTTATGCTTACAGCATATTTCAACTTGGATTAGTCACATTTCCAGTGTTCAGTGGCCATATGTGGCTAGTGAGTACCATACTGGATAGAACAGGAAAAGATCATATAATATGTTACTTTTACTCACTGGATTATATTTTGAGAATAAGTGATGTAAAACATAGGCCAGATTAATGTTCTCCTTCTCCTCCCCTGTAACACTGAGCCTGACAGCAGCCTAAAAGGTCTTCATAATGCAGCATTTGGAAAGCCACTGCTAATCAAGAGAGCTGGCATGAACCTCTCTACAATCTATATAGAGACCATAAGATGAATTCAACCATGTAATTGATCATTTGAAATCTCAGGACTCATTTCAAACAGTCATTTTCTTTTATTTGCCAACCAGGGGTCAACAATTCCAATGCCAGGAGAGACCAGAGAGATAGAAGTGAGAGAATCCAGCTGGGTGAAGACAGTGGAGAGTGATGGGACCATCTGTGGCAAGTGGCATGTATGTACCCTTTTTGAAGTATCCACATTCCAAAAGCTAAACACTGTGTCAGCAGAACAAACACATCTGCAAGACCACCACTGGATGTCCAGACCTGTTGGTTTACAGTCCCTGGCTACATACGTTAAGTCTAAAGGTGTGGCACTATTCCAAGGGAATTAACACTATTATTGTACCAGTACTTGTCTGATCTCTGACAGTTGTAGGGGGTGGGATCAGGTGATTTGACCCCAGCCTCACCTCTCCCTGTGCCCCTTCTATCTTACATGGGGTCTTCTGCTCATTTCGCCCTGAGAGTCTGTCACAAATCTCCTTTGCTTGCAATTCCTCTACTCTTCTTTAGCAACCAGGAAAAAATGCCCCTCTCTGAAGCCTTCCCAATCTCTAATGTTCATAGTTGTACAGATCCACAAAGCCAAAATTCAAAAAGCTCTGGAAGCTAAAAGCTTTTAAAAACTCATCTGGTGATAAAAATCTTGCCTGATCTGAACTCATTTATCAGCAAAATCTGACTTTGCTGGACATGAGTCTCTTTATAGGTCTTTATTTAGCTAACAGTTGTGAAAATTCATATTGCAGAAATATTAATATTTTGAATATAGGGGCTGTCCTATATTCACTGGAAGGATTGTGTAATATATGGTGTTCGTACTGTGCTATCATTCTAACATCAGAAAAGTTCTGAAACACATCTGGCTCCAAATATGCCTTTATTAGTGAACCTTTATTCCTAGTAGTGGAAGTAGGCGTATTAGTAAATAGTTATTTAACACAAAATATGGTCCAGGTCCCTTATGTATTTTAACTCTTTTATTCTGCACAAGTCAATTAGGTAAGTATTATTGTTACCTTCGTTCATAGATGTCAACAGTAAATTAATAGAGTTAGGTAACTTTCCTAAGGTCACATAGCTCCTAAGTGGCACCACTTGGCAATGCCAGTAATCAAACCCAGATGGTCTGGCTGAGAGTCTTTCCTGCTGTGCAAAAGCATCTGTCTAAGTGTTGGTTATGGGTTCCCCTCACTTGACATTTACTGTGTGAAGGTTCTGTCTCCTGAACTACAATTCCTCCTCCTTAAAAGCAGAGCTTGTCTCCCTCCCCCATACTACCTACCTGGTAAGGGTATGAACCTAACAGCATTTATCGTGAAGAATGGCTAGGTTAAAAAGAGCATTATGAATTTCAGTAATTTACTATGGATTCTGCAGGTCATGGTCCCACTTGTTCTGTCTTCCACAAAGCTGATTTAACTTTGCGTGATGTGACAGTTACTAAGCTCTGCCTCTCTCAGTGAAAATAAGCACAGGCACAAGCATATATGCTATCACCTTAACCACAGTGAAGATAAATTCTGCTTCTGGTTCCTGCTTAGTTAATGCTTATTCTGATCTACGCAGTATGTAAGAGCTATTTGTGTCTTTCCTCGGTGTATCCTGTATCGTTTATGCGGCAGTACTATTACTGTTCCCATCTTACAGATGAGAAAACCAAGATTTGGAGATGTGTGATTATGATGCTGGGAAGTGGTGAAATTGTATTAAAATGTAGGTGGTTTGACCCAGGAGCCCGCAATCTTCCTCATCTTCCTTCTTTGCCTCTGGCTTTCTTCTGAGACTACTTTCTAGGATACAAGTCACTTTCTAACTTGAGTCTTCCTTTCTTCTCATATCTCTTGCCACTCCAGTTACGTTGGAGGGCTGGAGAGTTTCTTAATATTCTATTCTTTCGCCATAGACAATACTCATGTATCCTCATAACAGTATTATGGGTTTGTGCTTTTGGTGTTTCCATGTAACAGATTTGGAAATTGAGGCTCACAGGCTTTAAGTAATTGACTCAGATCCACGTAATTTGTGGCTGAACTGGGATTAAAGTGTTAAGTTCACTGATCTAAAATCTCACACACCGACAGCTCACGTTTCCCTGCTTCTCGTTGAACTAGTTTCATACAGTTTCAGCACTCTAAGAACAAATTATGATTATTTAAAAAAAATATCAAAGTAACCCGTGGAACTTCTTCTAATTGAACTTCCTACCTACTGACACGATGAAGAAGCATGAACCTAACTGAATAGTCTTCTCAGATTCACTCGGGGCATATTTTTAGTCTTAGCATAAAATATTTCCTCTGTGCCTCTGTTCAGCCTGTACATTTCATTTTCAAAGCTAGAGTCTTTTTCCAGTTAATCATATTTATTGGCAAAATACAGCCTAAGTCACTGAAACAAAAACTAAGTGAAATAAGAGAACAAAGGTTGAATAAAGAAGTTCTGGACAAAAAGCCTTTGACCACAAATGGATGCCAGGTTGGGAATTTTATTTTTCTTCAAAAATGATTAATCATAGCAGTCACTAGTAAACAGTAATACATATTTGTGTGTCACCTCTTTATGCATTAAAAAGATCAGAACTGGGCTTCCCTGGTGGCGCAGTGATTGAGAGTCCGCCTGCCGATGCAGGGGACACGGGTTCGTGACCCGGTCTGGGAAGATCCCACATGCCGCGGAGTGGCTGGGCCCGTGAGCCATGGCCGCTGAGGTTGTGCATCCGGAGCCTGTGCTCCGCAACGGGAGAGGCCACAACAGTGAGAGGCCCGTGTACCGTAAAAAAAAAAAAAAAAAAAAAAAAATCAGAACCCAGGACCCACTCATTCTGTTTGACTGTTGGAATATTTTTTTAAAAAACACCAATGTAGTTTAAAAAAAAAAAAAAAAGACTTTATGAGCACCCTGATTGATTGGAAGTTAAAAAGAAGAGCAGACTTCTTCCTTTCCTTGGGCTCTCCAGTCCTGTGGGGGTGTCTGTAGATCTTCAAATAAGTCCCTCCAAGGGAGAAAAACGCCACCACTAACGATATGTAATCTCAGTGCCTGGAGACTCCCTGTCACCTCACTTTGGAAGTGTTTGGTGAGCTATGCAGATCACGAAGATTGGGTAATAAAAACCCACCACCATCCAACCAGGAAAATCTATTACTCACCTCTTCTATTAATAGAGTTAGAGCTTCGATTTCACAGTGCAAAAAGCTCAGATTTATTTTGCTTACTTGAATCTCAAAGCTTGAGTGCTCTCCGATTGTGAAATATAAATGCTGCTTGCTTTTAAACTAAATAATAGTTCTATTTATAATACTTGTCATAGCCTTTATACTCCTTTTTTGCATATAAAATGCTGCAATACATATACCTACTCTAACATTTCTTGTAGGGTGAATTTAGCACACTGATTTCTGAGAAAATAGGGAAAAAAGAGCCACGCTCACCTGGAGGTGGGGCATGGAGGTGTTGGGCAACTGTTGTCCATTCCACCCACTTATAAATGAGAGGTGAAAATCCGTCCTGTTCATTTATAAATTCATATGGAGCCTTTCTTTGTGTTGAGCTGTTTGATTTGATAGTAGAAACGTGATGAGGGTTCTGTTATAAGACAATTCCATTTCTCAGGATGCCTCCTACCTTCTGTGTTTGTATCATTTCGAAAAATGGTGAATAGCAGCTTAAGCAACTAATAGCCAATTCCAGTTCCCATTTTTATCTGTGGGAGACAGTTTCTCTGTTAAAATGGTAACAGTTAAATGCAAAACTAACCTAACAAGCCATTGGGTGGCACTGTTGCTCCACTGAGTTCTTGGTTAAAGAACATTTCTCTTATACTAAAAAAGGAAAAGAAATGAAACATGAGTATGCCTTAAAGAAAGTAGCATTGTTTAAATGGGACAATTGGATTTCTTCTGCTTCTTTGATTCTTTCTATCCACTAAACACCTTTTGACCCAGGAATGACAAGGAGGTTTAAACTCAGATGGCAATATCAACCGTTCGGTCAATGCCACCTGGAGCCTAGTGTTGAGAAGGATTCTGATGCCATATCCAAGCCAATGGGTTGTATGGAGAATGTTATGGATTGATTAACAGTATCTGCTGTGGGTGCAGAATATTGGAATGGTGACTAAACTTGTCATTCTTCCTGTTGAATTCTATATAATGAGTGCCTATGATAGAAATAAATTCTATACTACCATTGGGGCTAGGTAGAGAAAATATGCGTGGAGGTTTTTTTTTTTTTATGTGAGAGTAATGTTAGGTGATATGTTGAAAGTCAGACTATTATAGCATATCGTGCATCTTGGATAATATGAGTATGACCTGAACTATATGTGTCCTCTTTTCTTGCCTCACCTAATCCACTCAGAGTTTTAAAGATTATGAGAAAGTGGTGTCATTACCACAAGGAGGTTAATAGTTTTTGGCTGGTTAGTGCCAAAAAAGATGGTAGAGGCCAGAAAAAGATGTCTTCATAGTACAAGAAACCTCAAAGCCCCAGGAATGTACTCATTTTAGAGTTTAGAATCCTATTTAATTTTAGATCTATTATGGTCTTAAGATTTACCATAAAAGAACTATGACTATCACATATGTGTGAGTCTATGAGTACATTAAACTTTCCCTGTCTCCTCTGAAGATCTTACAGTATTCCTTGACATGGGGTATCTACTGAATGCGCTCTGCAGTAGCGTTTTCTGTGATGTTGGAAATGATCTATGTTTATGTTGTCCACCACACCAGCCGCATGTGGCTACGGAGCACTTAAAATGTGGCTCCTGTAACTGAGGACTTGGATTCTAAATTTTTGTGTAATTGCAATTAACTTGAATGTGAATATAAATAGTCCAATGTGGCTACGAGCTATTGTATGGGACAGTGAGTTGTAGTTACTGCAGAAATGATTAACACTTGGGTTTGAAGAATTCACAGCCTATCAAACCAGATGGCCCTCATATAAGCAGAGTAATGCCCAGTAAGGATAGTTAAGGTTTATTAAGCATTCACTATGTGTATGGCACTATTTTAAACATTTTATATATTTGGTCTTCCCAACAATATATGAAGAAAATCTTTTATCCCCATTTTACAGATGAAGAAAATTATAGCAAAGGGATAAGCCCTGAAATATTAGATAGGTCCCCAAATGGGATATGTTGGTCCTCTGTACCCAATAATAGTTTGGTTTCTTTTCCAGCAAATACTGTTTCAATGTGTGTTCACTGTTTACCTAGAAAGGGGGTTGAGTCGGTGGTTGGAAGGGGCAGAGAAGGATGAGGCCCACTTACAAACTGGAGTCCTCTTTAGAAAACATTGTGTTGGGGCTCCTTGGGAGCCCCATCTTCCTCCCTGCCCTCTAAGTAGCTTATCAAAGTGCTCCTTCTAAGCAAACAGATTTCCTTCCTGGGAGGTTTTCTGGCAAATACAATTCCCTCCACCACCTCATTACATTTACAGCATTGTTCTAATTTGGATAACAATCTTGGGCAACTGCCTATACCTGACTCTGCGGGGAGCACACAGCTAAGGTTCTCTCGTAGCCAAAGGATGGCAAAGCTTTATTCTAGAGCACGAAATCAGTGTAGGCTTCAGTGATGGACAGAACAATGCCCTCCACTCCAAAGATATCCATGTCCTTATCTGCAGAACCCATGAATATGTTACTGTACATGTGAAGAAGGAACTTTGCATGTGTGATTAAGTTAAAGATTTTACAATAGGAAGACCATCCTGGGTTACAACAGGTTGGTCTGATGTAATCACAAAGAATCTTGTAGGAGAGAGGCACGAGGTACCCGGAAGGCTTTTAAGGTACAGAAAGGGCCCAAGAGACAAGGAATTTAGGTGGTGCCAAGAATCTGGAAAAGGCAATGAAACAGATGCTCCCCAAGAGCCAGCTGGTCTTTTTTGAACTTCTCAGCTCCAACACTGTGAGGTAATAAATTTGCGTTGTCTTAAGTAATTTGTTGCCACAGCAGTAGGAGACTAATACAGCTTCTTAGACAGGGAGACTTTTGAGAATTGTCAGGTAGAGAAAGGAAGGGTGTTCCAGCCAGAGGAACCAGCAAGTTCAAAGGCATGATGCTCCAAAACAGCATCCAGTGCATGGGAACAGTGTGTATCTCAGGGTAGGCAGCAACTGAGGGATATTTCAGGGAAGTAAGATGTGGTACAGGAAAGGGAGCATTCTGGTTTCGCTGCTAATCCCTAGCATTCTGAGACCAATCCCAGGGCCGTGTTTTCCTCTTCTGGACCACATGTGACCTCAGGAGTCTCCTGTGGTTTTACTCTATGTATTTCTCTTCCCACAGAGATCAAAAGAAAAACCCATAAATATTTGCTACAGGGAAAGATGAAGGATCCCGAGCCACTAAAAATAAGAAAGTAACTTGGAAGAGAGAAAGCTATTTCTGTTATGTTAGATAAAATTTTTTGCTGGCATTAGAAATCGAATGAGAAGAAAGAAAATGACCAATTTCAGATTGGACAAAGGCTCCTAAAGGAAACCTTTTTGAACCATATAATACATCTTATGCTTTCATCACATTATGTGTATATATATATACATATATATACATATATATATATATCTTATAGCAGGATGGTGAAGAGTAAAATTAGTTAAGTGGGGGTGGGGGAGTTAAGATGGCAGTGTAGGCAAACACAGAGTACGCGTCTCCCCTCCACTAGGGTGCCTGCCGGATGCTTGGGGGGACTTCAACGCCCAAGGAGATGGGAGGAACCCCCAAGTGAACCAGTAGGATGTGGGGGTGCTGAGGGGGGAGGAGAAGTGGAGGCTGGACAGGACCGGCGCTGCTGAGGGGTGGCTGAGATGGGGGAGGTGTTCCCACACCTGGAGTGATCCTCAGGGGCTCGGATCAGGGGGGAGCGTGACCAGAATTTCCCCTGCCCAATCAGCCGGGGAAGTCTGCCCTGCTCTCGGCCAGGTCCTGTACCCTCAGAGGCCACCACTGGGCTGCATAGGTCCTGGGGACATAGGAGGAAGGCTGGGGCAGAACAGGAGAGGCAGGTGGGAGGGGCCCTCCAGGACCAGAGGGTCAGGAGAAGGAGCAGAGGGCATTTGACCCACCCAATCGGGCCCAGGAAGCCTGCTGGGCTCCCAGGTGGGGTCCCCTGCCCTGTTAGACCAGAGGTGGGAGGTGCACCAGGGCCCCTTCTGTTTCGTTGAGCCGAAGCCCCAGCCCCTCACACCTCCCAGGGCCTTTTCCAGCCCTGTGGGTCCTAAGCGTAGGCCCCGCCCACCACCCAAACCCCACCCCTACTTAGGCCCCACTCTCCACAGCCAAGGCCTTTTCCACCTTTTTTTTTTCTCCCCCCTCTTTTTTTACTATTGTGGTTCTGTTTTATCTTCCAGTGTTGTTTCATCTATGTTTTAGTTTTTATATTCTTTCTAACATATCTGTGAGTTTCCTAATCTAATTTTATTTTTTACTTTGTTATTGTTCACCTTTTTTTTTTGGCCTCCCCACGTGGCTTGCGGGATCTTGGTTCCTGAGCCAGGGGTCGGGATAAAGCTCATGAGGTGGGAGCTCCTGGACTAAACCACTGGATTAACAGAGAACCTCAGACCCCAGGGAATATTCTTCAGAGTAAGGTCTTCCAGAGGTCCTCATCCAAGCACCAAGATCCAGCTCTACCCAACAGCCTACAAACTCCAGTGTTGGAAGCCTCAGGCCAAACAACCAGTAAGACAGGAACACAATCCCACTCATCAAAAAAAAAGAAAAAAACAATGAGACAGCAAAAAATTATGTCACAGATGCAGGAGCAAGGTAAAATCCTATAAGACCAAATAAATGAAGAGGAGCTAGACAATCTACCTGAAAAAGAATTCATGTAATGATAGTAAAGATGATCCAGAATCTCAGAAATAGAATGGAGGCATGGATTGAGAAAATACAAGAAATGTTTAACAAAGATCTAGAAGAACTAAAGAAAAAACAAACAGAGATGAACAACACAATAACCGAAATGAAAAATACACTAGAAGGAATCAATAACAGAATAACTGAGGCAGAAGAATGAATAAATGAGCTGGAAGACAAAATGGTGGAAATGACTGCCAAGGAGCAGAATAAAGAAAAAAGAATGAAAAAAATTGAAGACAATCTCAGAGACCTCTGAGACAACATTAAACGTACCAACATTCGAGTTATAGGGGTCCCAGAAGAAGACGAGAAAAAGAAAGGGTGTGAGAAAATATTTGAAGAGATTATAGTGGAAAACTTCTCTAACATGGGAAAGGAAATAGTTACCTGAGTCTAGGAAACACAGAGAGTCCCATACAGGATAAACCCTAGGAGAAACACACCAAGACACATATTAATCAAAGTAACAAAAATTAAATTCAAAGAAAAAAATATTAAAAGCAGCAAGGGAAAAACAAAAAATAACATACAAAGGAATCCCCATGAGGTTATCAGCTGATTTTTCAGCAGAAACTCTGCAGACCAGAAGGGAGTGGCAGTATATGCCTAAAGTGATGAAAGAGAAAAACCTACACCCAAGATTACTCTACCCAGCAAGGATCTTGTTCAGATTCAACAGAGAAATCAAAAGCTCTTCAGACAAGCAAAAGCTAAGAGAATTCAGCACCACAAAACCAGCTTTATAACAAATGCTAAAGAAACTTCTCTAGGCGAGAAACACAAGAGAAGAAGAAGACCCACAAAAACAATCCCAAAACAATTAAGAAATGGTAATAGGGACATACATATCGATAACCTTGAATGTAAATCGATTAAATGCCCCAACCAAAAGACACAGACTGGCTGAATCGATACAAAAGCAAGACCCATATATACGTTGTCTACAAGAGACCCACTTCAAACCTAGGGACACATACAGACTGAAAGCAAAGGGATGGAAAAAGGTATTCCATGCAAATGAAAATCAAAAGAAAGCTGGAGTAGCTATATTCATATCAGATAAAATAGACCTTAAAATAAAGACTGTTACAGGAGATAAGGAAAAACACTACATAATGATCAAGGTATCAATCCAAGAAGAAGATATAACAATTATAAATGTTTATGCACCCAACATAGGAACACCTCAATACATAAGGCAAATGCTAACAACCATGAATGGGGAAATCGACAGTAACACAATAATAATAGGGGACTTTAATACCCCACTTACACCAATGGACAGATCATCCAAACAGAAAATAAATGAGGAAACACAAGTTTTAAATGACACAATAGACCTGATAGATTTAATTGATGTTTATAGAACATTCCGCCCAAATGTGGCAGAATACACTTTCTTCTCAAGTGCATATTGAAACATTTTACAGGATGGGTCACATCTTGGATCACAAATCAAGCCTCGGAAAACTTAAGAAAATTGAAATAGTATCAAGCATGTTTTCTGACCATAACGCTATGAGATTGGAAATCAATTACAGGAAAAAAAACTGAAAAAGACACAAATACATGGAGGCTAAACAGTGAGCTACTAAATAACGAAGAGATCACTGAAGAAGTCAAAGAAGAAATTAAAAAATACACAGAAACAAATGACAATGAAAACACGATGACCCAAAACCTATGGAATGCAGCAAAAGCAGTTCTAAGAGGGAAGTTTATAACAATTCAATCTCACCTCAAGAAACAAGAAAAATCTCAAATAAACAATCTAACCCTACACCTAAAGCAACTAGAGAAAGAAGAACTAAGAAAACCCAAAGTCAGTAGAAGGAAAGAAATCATAAAGATCAGAGCAGAAATAAATGAAATAGAAAAGAAGAAAACAGTAGCAAAGAGAAATAAAACTAACAGCTGGTTCTTTGAGAAGATAAACAAAATTGATAAACCCTTAGCCAGACTTACCAAGAAAAAAAGGGAGAGAACACAAACCAATAAAATTAGAAATAAAAAAGGAGAAGTCACAACTGACACTGCAAAAATAAAAAGGATTATAAGAGACCACTACAAACAACTATATGCCAGTAAAATGTACAACCAGGAAGAAATGGACAAATTTCTTGGAAAGGTACAATTTTCCAAGACTGAACCAGGAAGAATTAGAAAATATAAACAGACCTATCACAAGAAATGAAATTGAAACCGTACTTAAAAATCTTCCAACAAACAAAAGTCCAGGACCAGATGGCTTCACAGACGAATACTACCAAACATTTAGAGAAGAGCTCACACCTACCCTTCTCAAACTCTTCCAAAAAATTGCAGAGGGAGGAGCACTCCCAAATTCATTCTACGAAGCCACCATCACCCTGATACCAAAACCTGAAAAAGATGTCCCAAAAAATAAAATTATAGACCAATATCACTGATGAACATAGATGCAAAAATCATGAACAAAATACTAGCGAACAGAATCCAACAACACATCAAAAGGATCATACACCATGATCAAGTGGGATTTATCCCAGGATGCAAGGATTCTTCAGTATACGCAAATCAATCCATGTGATACACCATATTAACAAATTAAGGAATAAAAACCATATGATCATCTCAATAGATGCAGAAAAACTTTTGACAAAATTCAACACCCATTTATGATAAAAACTCTCCAGAAAATCAGCATAGAGGGGACCTACGTCAACATAATAAAGATCATATATAACAAACCCACAGCAAACATCATACTCAATGGTGAGAAACTGAAAGCATTTCCCCAAAGATAAGGAACAAGACAGGGACGTCCACTCTTGCCACCCTTATTCAACATAGTTTTGGAAGTCCTAGCCACGGCAATCAGAGAAGGAAAAGAAATAAAAGGAATACAAATTGGAAAAGAAGAAGTAAAACTGTCATTGTTTGCTGATGACATGATACTATACATAGAAAATCCTAAAGATGCCTCCAGAAAACTACTAGAACTAATCAATGAATTGGGTAAGGTTTCAGGATACAAAATTAATGCACAGAAATTTCTGGCATTCCTATACACTAACAACAAAAAAATCAGAAGGAGAAATTAAGGAAACAATCCCATGTACCATCACAGCAAAAAGAATAAAATACTTAGGAATAAACCTACCTAAGGAAGCAAAAGACTTGTACTCAGAAAACTATAAAACACTGATGAAGGAAATCAGAGATTACACAAACAGTTGGAGAGACATACCATGTTCTTGGATTGGAAGAATCAATATTGTGAAAATGACTATACTACCCAAAGCAATCTACAGATTCAGTGCAATCCCTATCAAACTACCAGTGGCATTCTTCACAGAATTAGAACAAAAAAATTTACAATTTGTATGGAAACACAAAAGACCCTGAATAGCCAAGGCAATCCTGAGAAATAAAAACGGAGCTGGAGGAATCAGGCTCCGGACTTCAAGCTATTCTACAAAGCTACAGTAATCAAGACAGTATGTTACTGGCACAAAAACAGAAATATAGATCAATGGTACAGGATAGAAAGCCCAGAGATAGACCCACGCACATATAGTCACCTGATTTATGACAAAGGAGCCAAGAACATACAATGGAGAAAAGACAGCCTCTTCAATAAGTGGTGCTGGGAAAACTGGAAAGCTACATGTAAAAGAATGAAATTAGAACACTCCCTAGCACCATACACAAAAATAAACTCCAAATGGATTAAAGACTGAAATGTAAGGCCACACACTATAAAACTCTTAGAGGAAAACATAGGAAAAACACTCTTTGACATAAACCACAGCAAGATCTTTCTTGACCCACCTCCTAGAGTAATGAAAATAAAAACAAAAATAAACAAATGGGACCTAGATAAACTTAAAAGCTTTTGCACAGCAAAGGAAACCATAGACAAGATAAAAAGACAACCCCTCTGAATGGGAGAAAATATTTGCAAATGAAACAGTGGACAAAGGATTAATCTCCAAAATATACAAACAGCTCATGGAGCTCAATATGAAAAAAACAAACAATCCAATTAAAAAATGGGCAGAAGACCTAAATAGACATTTCACCAAAGAAGACATACAGATGGCCAAGAGACACATGAAAAGCTGCTCAACATCACTAATCATTAGAGAAATGCAGATCAAAACTACAATGAGGTATCACCTTACACCTGTCAGAATGGCCATCATCAAAAAATCTACAAACAATAAGTGCTGGAGAGGGTGTGGAGAAAAGGGAACCCTCCTACACAGTTGGTGGGAATGTAAGTTGATAAAACCACTATGGAGAACAGTATAGAGGTTCCTTAAAAAACTAAAAATAGAACTCCCATATGACCCAGCAATCCCACTATTGGACATATACCCTGAGAAAACCATAATTCAAAAAGAGTCGTGTACCACAATGTTCATTGCAGCGCTATTTACAATAGCCAGGACATGGAAGCGACCTAAGTGTCCATTGACAGATGAACGGATAAAGAAGATGTTGCACATATATACCGTGGAATATTACTCAGCCATAAAAAGAAACAAAATTGAGTTTTTTGTAGTGAGGTCGATGGACCAAGAATCTGTCATACAGAGTGAAGTAAGTCAGAAAGAGAAAAACAAATACCATATGCTAACACATATATATGGAATCTAAAAAAAAAAAGGTTCTAATGAACCTGGTGGAAGGGCAGGAATAATGACGTTGACATAGAGAATGGACTTGAGGACACGGGGAGGGGGAAGGGTAAGCTGGGATGAAGTGAGAGAGTAGCATGGACATATATACACTACCAAATGTAAAACAGATAGCTAGTGGGAAGCCGCCGCATAGCACAGGGAGATCAGCTCGGTGCTTTGTGACCACCTAGAGGGGTGCGATAGGATGGGAGGGAGGCACAAGAGAGAGGAGATATGGGGATATATGTATACATATGGCTGATTCACTTTGTTGTACAGCAGAAACTAACACAGCATTGTGAAGCAACTGTACTCCCATAAAGATCTCTGAAAAATTTAAAAAAATCAAATTAGTTAAGAGATTCTTCTTGGGGAAAACCTTTCTTCCCTTCAGGGAAAATTTTTGATAAACCAGTTGTCTTGGAGGAGAAGCTAGTTCTGCAAACCTGGTAGGTGAGCCCCAAGTTTTCACAAGTATTTGAAGGGACTCAAGATTCAGGGAGGAGAGGAACAGAGGTGAGGCCAAGAGGAAATCTTACACTTCATGGGGTGGACTTGGTTTCGACCCTGGACATCATCAGGGAAGACTCCAAATGTTCTGGAATATTTGGTGGGTTTCTTGTAGTACTTGGTGAACATAGTGAGCTTTACTCTGGGATTCTTCAGAGGAGAAACAGAGGGCAGGTATAGACAGAAGCAGACAGGCCCCACGGACAGTTAGGGTTCCACAACATTTGCTGTTTTACACTTGATCTGCTGACTTGTCTCTGCTATTTTTAATCTGCATTTGTAATACGGAGACTGGTTTGTTAGAGTTCCTAGGGAATTCGTTGGTAAACAGGGGAGGGGCTAGGGTGAGGTGAGTGAGGCACTTGACTAGCACACATTTAATGGACACTAAAGAATTCACTAGTCAGGATAAATGCTATTTAAATATACTATTTAAAAATCAAAATTAATGCAAAAAAAATTCACAGTGCCATGGAGCCTGAGGCACAATTTGAAAAAAAATCAGTAACACCGACCATGTCTTTATTTTTTTTTTATTTTATTTATTTATTTATTTTTTTGTGGTACACGGGCCTCTCACTGTTGTGGCCTCTCCCGCTGCGGAGCGCAGGCTCCGGATGCGCAGGCCCAGCGGCCATGGCTCACGGGCCCAGCCGCTCCGCGGCATGTGGGATTCTCCCGGACTGGGGCAGGAACCCGTGTCCCCTGCACCGGCAGGCGGACTCCCAACCACTGTGCCACCAGGGAAGCCCTCATGTCTTTATTTTAATCTTTGTTATGTTGATATTTTTGTCACCATGGATTTTGTATTAACCTTGATTTTTAAAAAAAATTTTTGCAATAAAATACTATTTACCTTGATTATTGAGTTTTTTGACACCTCTTGTAATGGATACTATATGGCCAATAACAAGCTGCGAGATAATGAGGCCAAGAAAGTTGAGAGTAAGGATTCACCACCTAAATTTGGCAGGTTTTCCAAACTTTATTAGATATCAACTAAGTACAGTGAGTAAGAACTGATTCTATTCCCCTCACGTGAACAAGGCACAGTGTGGAAAACTGTGTTAGGTGACAAGGCAGAGCTAGAACAAAGCCTTCTAATTCCCAGGTCCATATTCTTACCACAGTTTTGGTAATTTCTTAGCTGAGATTTGTGATTTCCTTCTCTTTTTCTTTCACCATTTTATCTTGTCTGTTTGTGTTTGTCCAGTTTGTATAAGAGATTGAGAATATCTAAGTATATGAATTTAATTGTCTCATTTTTTTCTTATTTGTTTTTGTTACTCTCACTCATATGTAAAAGTAGAAAAACAGTTGTGCTATTGATTTGCTATTTGCATCATTGTTGCTTTTTTTTAGGAAAAAATTCTGGCCTACATATAGTCACAACATCTAAACACCAGAGCTGATAGATTTTGGCAGAAGTCATCATTTAGATTTTTGGTTGTAATTACAGTTTCATTAAGATGTCTTCCACTGGCATTTTTCTGTTGTTATTTTGTCTTTCTGGATAAATGATTTAGCAATGAATTATAGTTAGATAGGCAGATAAATATAGAGATATAGATAGATGGGTGGATAGATAGATAATAAACAGTGATATCTTTAAATATCTCAATTTAAATGAGGGTTAAATTTTGTTTTCTCCACATTGTTACCTATTTATAAAATATCAACCATTAGCTAACAAATGATGTTTTTTTAAAAAATGAATTTGGGACAATTCTTATTATTCATACTTTATATAATGTTTCATTGATTTAATTTTTACTGTATATGTCAGTCCTGATGAATACAGAAGGAAAGTAAAAATAATTTTTTATTACCTTAGTGAAATTGCTTTCAGAGTAGCATATAAATGTCAAACTGTTTATTTTTGTTTTCCCATAATGAGATTGCTCCATGTGGGTGTGTAATGATGAGCAGCCTGTGGATTGAGCTCATAAAGACACAAACAGCACTCCCAGAGACCAATGAGGGGAGACCCTGTCCCTCATGCATCATGGCTGTGCTCAGAGGAGCCCGTGTGATCACAGGTCAAGGAGGTGGAGGATAGATATGCCACTGAGGACAGCTGGGAGATAGGACACATCCCAAGGCAATGAATGGGAGAATCCCCCTCTAACATCTGGCTTTGTGTGCTGGACTGTGGGCCCAGCTGAGCGTGGGATAACAGCCCCCCTTTAAACAGAATCTGTTCACCTACGACAGTGGGGTACTGATTGCCTTGGATCTGGAAGAAACTTTAAATAATTGTATTATGTTTGTACCTCACTTGAAATGGCAGAGCGCAGTGGTTAAGGACACTGAGTGTCAGCTCTTGCACTAACTAGCTGTGCCTTTGGCTTCTCTGCCTAACCCTCTCTAAAATGGGAGTGGCGATGGTAGTAACCTAATAGTGTGGTGGTGGGCAGTATATGAGAATAGAGACTTAAAGTACTTCCCCACAGCGTAGCCAGGGTGATATTTTATTTATTATTTATTTATTTATTTATTTGCAGTACGCGGGCCTCTCACTGTTGTGGCCTCTCCCGTTGCGGAGCACAGGCTCCGGACACGCAGGCTCAGCGGCCATGGCTCATGGGCCCAGCTGCTCCGCGGCATGTGGGATCTTCCCGGACCGGGGCACGAACCCGTGTCCCCTGCATCGGCAGGCGGACTCTCAACCACTGTGCCACCAGGGAAGCCCCAGGGTGATATTTTAAAACATAAACCGTATTATATGTACACAAGATGCAAAGGATTTGACAACTGCCCAGCTGACCTCATCTCCAAGCATTCTCTTCTCCACACCATGCTCCAGTCACTCCAGCTTTTTTTTTCTTTTGTTTCTTATACACACAAACTGATACCTATTTTTCCAGCAAAAATCTTAATGCTGACTGTTTCCTCTGCCTGAATGTTCTTCTCCCAGCTGTTTATAGAGAACTTCCCTGACTGCTCAATGAAAATGTAGTTTCTCTCCATCCCATGGTGACCTTCTGTTCCTTTTCCCTATGTTATTTTCTCCACAGCACCTGCAATTGTCTATTTGTTTCTTTCTTATTTTCTGTCCCCATTCCCCTTGCCTCAGTTGAGGCGTAAGCGACCTTGTCTGTCTCATTCCCCAAGGTATGGCCAGGGTTTAGAACTGTGCCTGGCGGTAGGGACTCAATTAAAAATGCATTGAATGACGGAATGAATGAGCACGCAGCCTGTTACTCAAACAAGACGATCTCTAATTTGTATCTGTGTTTGCGACACTATTTACACAAATGATGTGGTGAAGTTGGGCCTCTTGAGGGTGGTTGTTCCGTGGCTTTGCTAGTATGATTACTCTCTGAGGTCTGGGGATGGAGGCCTTTTGTCTCAGGATTAGAGAGGACTTTGCTTTTACAGCCTGGAATTAGCATTGCCACAGCTAATCATTTGAAACTTTCATGGTATTCAAGTGCCCATGCAGGTATTTGAGATCTTAATAGCAAAAGTAAAAAGAATATTTACATAGTTCATAAAAGGATACATTATGCTTCCTTTCTGCGTTTTATGGCACCTCATCACATTGGAGAGTGGATTCAGTGATGCACTCAGTTTTATATTATCTCTAACTGGCACCACAGTCAGATGACCACCCTGGCTTTAAAACTTCTTGAAGCAAATCACCCATTGCCTCTGATACTAAAATGAAACTTCTTTAAATCGCAATAAACCCCCCAAATGTTATGCAAATTGAAAAATACCCCTGTCAAAGGACTGTCAGATAACACCTCTCATTCCCAAGGACTATTTGTAAGCATACGGAAACATCCAGAAAGAAATAATGAATTGTTCTGGTACACTGTTCTGGCAGCCCTTAATAAATCAATATGAAGGGGAGTTCTGAAGGGCAAAATGTTGCTGTCGGTGGGTGTCCGATTTAATTTTGCTCTAAATTAATATTTCGAATATGATAAGTGAGCTGGCAGGAACAGATTTCATGATTAATTCTATGGAGTCAAAAATGCTTTGATGGCACTTTAATAGCTGCTCCACTGATCTAAAAGTGCCTGAAATGGGCTCACGTGGGCCAGCTTACAAATTGCATGATAATGTGGATCCCACCCAAGGAGGAGATTTACTTTTTATTTTCAAATCTCTGCCGTACTTGGAGTAGCCGTGTTTCATCACGCAGGCAGAGACACTTTTATAGCCTTGTGAGCCACAGCTGAATGAGACATGTGGGATGAGTGAGCAGAAAGTGCCATTAGGATCGCCCCTCTAGGTCGTGCCTACTTGAAGCCACATACATCAGCTTCCGATGGAGTCACTGCTCCCCTGAAAATGAGGGTCCCTAGAATGAAAAAGTTCGACTGCCAAAGGACCAGTAAGATACATATAACCTGAGCTCACAAATGAGAGACAAGAAGGGAACCTGAGTGTTTACTCTGGGGTCAGTATGGACCTATAAATGTCAGTAGCATGATAGGCTTGTGATTACGATAACTGGGAGGCTACTGCTGACATTTTGTATTTGTTAAAAGTTTATTGAGTGCACCAAAATTTTGCTACATGATTTGACATTAAGGATATAGGTAACAGAGTACCTACACTCACGGCGCTTGTATTCCAGCTTGTGAGGCAGACATATTAATACTACATACAGAAGTGCTGAGTGGAAGATTGAACAAAGTGCTTTGGTACCATATGGGAGGATGGAATTAGCTCTGTCTGAGGGCTTATGTGTTTCTTCTCAGTCTTAGGGAATGAATAAGGCTTGACGGGAGTACACAGGTATTTTAAGAAGAGAAAATACAGGGGAAAAGCATAAAGATGTGAAAACTCTTGGCATGTTTGAAGAATGGTAGGCAGTTCAGTCTGACTTAATAAGCACAGGGGCTTAGGGGAGGAAAGAGGCAAGACAGGAAACTTAGTTTGATGTCAGTAAAGGGTTTTGAATGTAATATTAAAGTCAGCCTTATTCGTGGGCAGCGGAGAATCAGAAATAGATTTTTAAGGAGATAGAATCATGATATACACTTTAGCAAGAATACCGAGGAAGCTATGATTATGTTGGGTATTATATGGAGAAACCTGAGTCTCACCACTAACTCAGATTTCTGCTTAGGACAACTGATTAGAATTCCCATTACCTAACGTATCTAGAAGAGTAAGTTTGTGGGGAAGCAGATAAGTTTCAGCTTTGGCTGAATTGCATTTCGTAAGCTTAAAGAACATTAAAGAGGCCTCAGAATTTGTTAGGCATGTGGATGTATGCCTAAGAGATCTTGATTGTAGACATAGGCTGGAGATCTCTAGCTTGGATGAGATCATGCAGGTAGAATGGGTAGAGTGAAGAGAGAAGAGGTTTTGGTCCAAGCCTTAAAGAACATCAACATTTAGAGATGAGCTGGAGAAGAAAAGATCCAAAACAGAAGGAAAATAAAAGTGAGAGAGTATTTCAAAAAATAAGGGATCAGGAATGTCAAATATTACCTAGGAGTCAAGTGTGAAAAGGACTGAGATGTCTATTGGATTAGGCACAAAGGGAGTGAAGTGGCAGACCCGTAAATGTTTGGTAGAAGGGGAATCCAGAGGATAATAAGTAAAAGAAAGTGCGGGAGCTAAATAAGTTGTGGATATAGACAGCTTTTTTAGGATTGTATTTATCTTTGATCAAGAATATTAAGAGTTCCCTCCCCACCAGAAGAAAACCCAAACTTGTTAGTCTCATCTTCAGCTTTTAAAAAGTCTTCAGCATAAGCATAGTGTTTGGGGAATAAATTAAACCTGAACTGTCTGTGGTCACCACATATATCTCTTCCTTTCTGTCTTATTAGAGATGGTCTCTCATGCATGAGTTATAGTTCTTCCTGCCTTGTCAAACTATGAGTGCTATAGACAGTTATTAAAGTGGAAAGGAATTTCTCTCTCTTAGCAATCATTTTTACATCTACTAAGGGCCCATTGACTTCAAAGCAAGTTCCTCATTGTCGTAATCAGTCAGTGTTTATTAACGTCTTCATGGAATTATTTATAAGACTCAGTAGGAGAAAATGAAGAGTTGGGACTTGAGTTTGACTTCATGTATTTAGTTTAAATAGAAATTTCTTATCTTTATATAATCCAAGCTGTCAAGTCAGAGTATGTAAAAGAGATTTGATTGACAATTATTTTTTATTTTCTTGAGAATTTTGTTTTGTATGATTTAGTTTAATTTTGTTTTGTCTTGAGCTGAACGTTAAAGGTTTGGAGATTTTTTATTTATATTTGAGAACTTTTGTCCTTCAAAACCTTTTATAATATAAATAAATATTCTATAATAATATATTATAAATATTATATAATACTTATATAATAATAATTTATTGTATAATATTATATAATAAATAAATATTATATTAGTTTATTATAATGAATATTATTATAAATATTATAAAACCTTTTATAATACAAAATGTCACTAGCACATTGACCATTATTAATTCAAGCTTACAGTTTTACTTTAAAAAGAATATTTGTTCTAGAGAATTCTATAAGGAACATCTCCTAGTAAGCTTAGATCCTCCCCATAGGTATCCAAGGACTTATATTACACTTTTCTTCCATTAGCTTTCAGACAAATCACAACCACCGCCAAATAAATGTTCTAATATTCCAGTGTGCACCTTGAGGCTCCCAATGTAGAGACATGGGCCTAAAACTAATCCTTATGGAAATGTGTCACGTCTCTTCTGTGTGGATGAATATAAATAAAAATAAAAAGGGGGAAAATGATAAATCAATTCTTTTGCTTAGATTGTTTTGAATATAGGCTAAACTTTAAAAGTTGGAGGTACACGCATTGGTCTTCATATCTCATTAATGCCACAGCAGATGTGAAAGAAAAGCATTCTCATGTCTGCTGATCTTTTTAGAAGTCTATACAATATTGAATTTATATGATGGTTGGGTAAAATGTGGGTGAATAAAATCCTGTTATGTCTTTTATACAGAAAGGAAAGAAGAAAAACTCACAGCTTTGATTAGGTCACCCATACTAAATTTTCTTCTGATTTACTTGTTACCATTTTCTTTTTTGCCTTGACTATTTCAAAGTAGACATCAGTGATGTTTAAGATTATTTATTATGCATTGGCATTAAACTTTTGCTATTAATATTTGTTGGGACCCTTGAAAAATTGTTAATTAAATTCAAAAGACTTGTCTGAGAAGTTCATTCATTCTTCTTTTGTTTAATATTCTTCATATACATAGACTCATTCACTCGTTTTTTTCACTCATCTCCCAAGGAGCCTCCCCAAAATTATTACCTAACAAGTTCATGTATTTTTGGTTTCACTGGCATTTCTAAGCTGTTTGGATACAAATCTAATATCAAAGTTTGTAAATTAATGGGTAAGGGAGATATCCAGACTCAAACGAATGAATCTCTTTTTGTTTGTTTTAGATCTAACAAAAGTGAAATTTAAAGATGAAAACTATTTTGAAGGTCAGATACTCATTCAACCTGGTTTTGCTCATTGATAATTACTGTCTGGGATGCAGGTAACGTGGGGTGCATTCCTACTTTCTAAAGTCACTCGATCACTGAAATTCCTCCATACAAGACACTAAACCCAGCCACCTCTATCTAGCCATTGGCCGTACAGAATGCTGTTTTCCTCAGTTTTCCAAAGTTGTTCAGACTTAAAGACACCAACTTTTCCTGAAAAGGTCCACAGGAGACTGAAATGTCAAACCAGGATGCTAATTTAGTAATTTACCTTGAGAAGTAGAACTGTCAGGAGGTCCAGATATTGTTCTGACTTAGCACATTCTCCCCTTTAGGCCTTGGAGTATCAGGATGGTCTCCACAATCATCTCCCAAAATTGCATGAAAAATTGCATGTATATTTGCAAACCATTTTTTTCCCTTGTGGAGAGGGCCATAACTTTCTTTGAATCTTGAAGTCAAGAATCCATGCAGTAGGCAAACTGCAAATGGAAGCAAATTCTTAAAAGACTTCTTGACAAGCTTAGAATCAGAAAAAAAGGAAGTAGTCAGAAAAGGTGAATGTTTGATGGCATGGCCACCACATGGTATACTTTCCAGGGCAGGCAGAATCACTGTGCCGGCAGGATATCCTCATCCCCAGATGGGTTTTCACGTGTACTCTGAATGTTGTTGGTTTTCAGATAAATCTTCTCTAAGGCTTCCGTAACTGATCAAGCTCTCTTCTGCTCCAAAGTCTTTCTTAAAGTATATTGCCATCTTCAATCTAGTTAAATTCAACCTTTCCAAGCCTTGAGAACTCTTCAATACTTTAAAAATGATATTATTAGCTGACCTAGTTGATATTCGTTTATATTTTCAATTTCATAGGACAATCTTTATTGTTTTATTTCTACAATATAACAGAGTTAGGAGAAGGCAGATCATTCATGATTTTAAGGTACCGGCAGCATGAATATCAAGAGTTTTATTCTTTTGGATTATGAGGCAGTTACTGTTGAAATTAATTTATCTGTAAAGAAAAAAAAAAGAGTTTGATCAACTCTACTCCTCATTTTGAATTTATCTATTCAGTTTTGCCACATGATGGCCAGTTTGGGCTTTATAGATTCCTTCCACTTTATGTTTTGTATTCTACTTCATTAACTTCTGATGTTTTAAAAATTTCCTTCCTTCTTCTTTCATTGGATTTCTTATGCCATTCTTTTCTTTCTTTCTGAGATAATGTTTGATTACTTAGTGTTCAGCCTTTCTTTTTTTTGATTATATGTATTTAAGGCTATACATTTTCTCAAAGTACAGTTTTAGCTACATCCCATATGTATTGATATGTAGTATTTTTGTTATCCTCAAATCCAAAATATTTTCTAAGTCTCTGTTATATTTTTCCTTTGATTTGTGGATTATGTAGTTCACTTTTTAATTTCAAACATATGAGAAATTTCTAGTTATCTTTGAATTAATTTCTAACAATTTCATTGTGTTAGAAAATTATTGTGGTTGAGATTATGCTTGTGGAATTTCAATCCTTTGCAAATTTTTGAGATTTGTTCTTTTATTTCAACATAATAGGTTTACAAAAATATCACATGTGTGCTTAAAAATTACAGCTGTTGGGAGCAGTATATTTATGTGTAAATCAAGAGTGTGAATAGTAATCAAATCTTCTCTATCTCTGCTCATAGCTTTTGCTGCTGCTTTTATCAGTTACTGAGAGAGGAATATTAAAATCTCTTAATGTGACTGTAAATTTGTTTATTTGTAGGTCTGCCAATTTTTGCTTTATAAATTCTCCAGATTTTGCTGTCAGAGGCATGTCAATCTAAATTTTAAATCTTCCTGGTGAATTGAAACTTTTATCATTATGTGGTGAAATTCTTTGTCTCTGATGATATTTTTTTAAATGTATATTTGTTCATTATTAGTATAGTCACCCCAGGTTTCTTTTGATTATTATTTAAAAGATGTACCTTTTTTCTATCATTTTACTTATTAGGTTTTAATAAAAAGATATAATTTGGATTTAAAAATTTTTGTAGTTATCTTTTAACTGAGCATTTATCCATTCAAATTTACTGTAATTGCTAATATTTGATTGTTTCTTTAAATGTGGTAGGCTTGGTGTTCAAATCTATATCTGATAATTTCATTGTCTAAATTGTGTCTTTTATGCTATCTGTTGTTTCTGCTGATTTTCATTCATGTTGCCTTGTTTCTTCAAATCTAATTATCTTACACTGCTTGATGGTCATTGCCCTTGGAAATTATTTGTGGTATTTCCTCAAAGCTAATGCTGTATCTACATATCTCCAGAATGGCTTTGCACTGCTCTGGCCACAACCATGGTGGTGGTGGTTCGTTGGCTGTCTCAAGCTATGTATAATCTTGGCTACAATGTCCCATGAGGTCCTGTCTGTGCCCACAGTTTTAAGAGACTTCTCCCCTAACCGCCCCCCCTCCTTTTTTTTCCTTTTCTACTGCTTTGCTCAGTACCAAAGTCAACATTTTTAGCTCTTGTTTCTAGAGGACTGGTTGATCCAAATAATCTAGCTTGCCAAAGTTGGAAGCCAGCAAATTCTTCTTAATGTTTCAAATATATGTGAACAGTTAACTGAAAGAATAAAATGCCTAGTAGATGTATTTTGGTGGAAGACAGTGCAGAGATAAAGATCCAGAACCGAAGGAGAATCTCAAGAGCTGTGGTGAATGAGAGTGGGATAGTCCAGACCTTTTCATTTAAATAATTTAAGAAAATAGCTGGGTAACATTAATACCGTACTTCTGTTCCCACAGCTCACAGCCAGCCCTAATATATTACTTATTCTGCAGTGATTATGCTCCCAGTACCTACTGGGAGCATAAATAGCTCTCCAGACAACAAAAATGAGCACCTCCAAAGATGTGGGAAGTGTATCTCCTTTTGAATCTTCCCCTCCACCCCCTCTCCCTTCTTCCCTCTTTCTCCCCTTCCTCCTCTGTACACCGGGTGTTGGTTGGGACTTTAGGTGTTGGCAGTAAGCAAACACAGCCAGATGGTTTGTGATAGAGAGGAAGGAATGCTAGGAGTCACACGGTACAGGGAAAAGCAAAACATACAAGGCAGATCTCAGAGTATGTGTTTTCCTTCAGAAATCCTCAGAGACTGAAGAGAATGAAGGAGAGTTGGCAGTCATAGTCAAGACAAACAGTGAACAGTCTTAGTAGTTTTCATCGGTTCAAGTTCTCTGAGTTCTAGAATAGCACTGTAGAGGAATTCATTTCTTTATTTCCCTTTTTTTCTTCTTGTTAGTCACTTAAAACCTGAGCCAGGGATGGAGAAGAGGAGAGTATTGCTTAACTTCACAAGTCAGTTATTATTTTCGTCTTTTATATTAATAAAAATCAGAGTTTCATCAAAATTAAAAATCACACATATGTAGTTGATGATTTGTCAACCTCAGCACTACGGACAGTTTGGGCTGGATAATTCTTTGTTGAGGGGCTGCCCTGTGTTAACAGAATATTTAGCAGCATCCCTGTCCTCTGCCCCCTAGACGCCAGCAGCACTTTCACCCCAGACCAAGTTGTGACAAGCAAAAATGTCCCCAGAGATTACCAAATGATCCTCTAGTTGGGGAGAGGCAAAACAGCCACTAGTTGAGAACTAATTTATCCTGATATCAAATAACTGGGATTTGGTACAGAAGTGAAGGTTGGTTGTTGTCCTGTATTTGTAAAGAGAACTCTTGCTTTAATGTGAAATTTACCATTTTAAAAATTTGTATCCCAAATCATGAAAATTATAGGATTCTCATTGGTGATGATTTTTATCCAAGGAGCATGTACCTGGTCTCTTCTTTATTGTTGGGAGTATTATTGGATAAATTGGGAGGACCTTAGGTTGTCTTTCCTGTAAAGTGTGATTCTTCCTCAAACTCCAGGCCTTGTGCTTGGTTTATTGACTTAATAGGCATCAATTCATGGGTTACTAAGTGCAGAGCATGGTGCTGAGTGCGGAGCATGCCCAACAGAGCGGAACACTTGTCCAGGTGCATATGCTTTCTACAGTATTCTGCTGGTTCATTGATTAAGTTTTAGATGAGATTAAGAGAATGAACTGGAAGTCATTCTACAAGAGTTTGAATCCTGGCTCTGCTACTTATTATCTCTGTGATTGTGACCAAGTTATATCATCTGTATGAGTCTCAGTTTCTTCTTTATAAAGTGGGAATAAAAATGATATGTATCTCAGAAGTGTGTGATGAAGAATAAATCAGGTAATTATTACGGGCTTAAAACTAGTTATTGTTATATGACTGGTAGCTATAATATTAGGTCTACTTTTTAATCTCTCATGTCAGCTGAAATAACTTGTTTTCTGTGTATTTTTAGAAGCTTATGATTAAAATAGAAGTCATAAAAATTGCAGTTGTTTAAATGATAAATATAGAATTATTATATAAATTTATATTTTAAAATTATAATTTATATATCAAAATATTATGTTATAAAAATGTCACTGGATGCTTTATTAACAAATAGTTAAATATAAGCCTATTTTGAATTATTTCTAATCATTTTGTTGAAAGATTAAAATTACATCTTGAAGTGAAATATTTGGGAATATTTGCAGAAGTGAAAGTTATGTAAGCATTATATGAAAGTTTTTGGAAAATTCTATTTCAATGGGCTAGTTGTTTACTTTAAATTAATATAGCAAAGTTACATAAAAGGCCAGGATGAACTTTATAAATACTTTGTTTCTAAGAAAAAGCATTTTGTGATCTTTTTCTCATATGCTGTTGAGATACTTACTGTCTTGGATCCTAAAATCAGATAGAGAAAAGGCAAATGTTTCTGAGAGGTTTCCTCACATTTATAAACTGTGCTCTAATCTGAATAGTACCACTGATAGGGTAAAAGAGGAGATAAACACATATTCCATGAGTCTCATGCTAATTCTCCTTGCTAATCTCGTCAAGAGGAAGGTATTTTTCTCTTCCTAGGACTTAAAACAGAAATATTTTCACTCTCATTTCTAATTGTAATTTATTGAAATAAAGACGTACAGTTCCCAACGTCTTATACAAAAAATAGCCAAAGCCATGCTCAGATGAAAAGTCACAGCACTAAGCACATACTAACACAAGAAATAATTAAGATAAATAAAAAATCTAACTTAAGAAGTTAGGAAATAAATGAGATAGAGAAAGCAAAAGAAAGGGAGCAATAAGCATAAATTCCAAAATTAATTAGTCAACAAACTATAATATAGAGAAACCATTAACTTAACTGAAGATAATAGTTAAAACAAGTGATAAAATAGCTAAAATGAAACAGATCAAAAGAAAGTCACATTTTTCTGTCTCAGAGCTTTTTCTCTGCTTCAAGACGGAAATAATATGTGTCATAGCCTTTATAATATTTTCATTTGTCTTGCTAGATAGTAAACTGCAAAGTTAAATTTTAATATTTTCTTTTTGAGGTCTTATTAGTTTTATGATTATGAATAAACTGAAAAAATTATATATATATAATTTATATTATATATATATATATTTTAGAGAGACGTGGCCTTTAGTGCCACCGTTGTATATCCATGCTCTGCAAGCTCTTGTATTATGCCATTGCTAGGGCCGTTAGCTTTCTCATATCCTACAAATACCTCCTCAGCATCAATTTAAGAATAATCCTAAACTACAACTTTAGCACCAAACTGATCCATTTTCTCTTCAGTATTATAGATGATACTTAGGGTGGCCATAAATAAATATGCTGGAGCAACAGATAGAAATGGAGACTGTCCTGGTTTTCCCAGAATAGTCCTCATTCCTACCTGTTGTCCCGGCATAATTATTAATAGCCACCCCTCCTGCCTCATTTTTACTTTCAAAGATATCTCCACTTGTTTGATAAATTATATGATCATTCCATGTGTAACACTGCTGATCAAGATAAAACCACATGATGAAAACCGGAGAAACCCCTTAGACCTTACTGTCACCCTGTTAACCAAGGTTGGAAAGTGCTTCATCTATATGCTGCCATTCTCCACTCTTCTACTCATGGCAGACATAATTCATCATAGGACTCTTTTCCACTGATCCTACATCCAGTTTCAAAATCCTGTTTGACACATTATTCTGAACAACTGTCTTTGATCAAAGATGACATTAAGTTTAGAAATTATTTTGTCATCCTTGTGTGGTATATGATGCTCTAATGCAGTATCTTCAGTTAAATGATGCTTTGTCCAGGCTATTTAAATCAAAGTATTTACTGAAGTCATACCACATTTCAGGCTTTAGGAAACTAATTTTATTATTGATTTTTAGATATTAAAATTTTAGATATTAAAAATTAGTTTCTGTTTTGATCAAGGGATATGAATATACTTAGGATATTTAAATATACATAGAACGTTATCAAGTATATGCATATAATTGTTCCACAAGCTACTTTATGACAAATAACTGTCCTTTCACTCCACCCCCTCAATTATTTCCTGCTCTTCAGGTAACTATTTTCAACCCATTTAGTTCAGTCTTTTGGTTATTACCTCCATATTTCTAAGTAATTTATGTATACTGCTATGTTTTCATTTTCTAGTTTTAAACATTATCTGTCCATTTTCCCCTAATGAAGATCAACATTTCACCTTCTGTTTTTCCCTGTTCTCTAGCCTACTCTGCCCACAGGTCTACACACACGCGTGCGCGCACACACACACACACACACACCCTGGTTCCCAGTCCTTTTGGCTTCCCATATACAGTTATGTCATGATTTTCTTCAGATCAGTATTAAGCATTTACATTATTTGTGCAAATACTATTCTCAGCTGAGTTAGGTCTTATGATTAATTTCCCTTTCTGGTATATTTTTGTTTCCCTGTAATTAATTGTTTGCTGTTATTTGCTTAGCTCTATGTGAACATATCACAAGTTCAACTGCATATTCTTTCCTCGGTTGTTTAAGTTTTCTCCTAGTAAGGAAGAAGGCATCAGATAATCTACCTGTCTCACTGTAAAAGCAACTTCCCCTAGAGGCTTCACGTGTACCCACCTGGATTGGTTGTTCTCTAGGCATCTACTCAGCTGTGGGTGTTTTCATTCATGATATCCTGGGGACTGATTCGCTTTTTCTCTTTTCGAGTTGGACCTTCTGTTTCCTAGATTCCTTGCTTTCCTCTTTCTTGAATTATTCCTTCTTGGAGACACCCATTTTCTAGTAGGTTTCAGAGAATGATCTCATGGGGAGTACTTTTACTTTTTCTTTTTTAAGATATAGCATACCTTTAGATATCATTTTTCTGCCTCTACACTTAATTTTAGTTGAGCCAGGTCCAGAATTGTGGTTAGGAAATCTTTTTCTTTTAGAATTTTGAAGGCATTCTGATTTTGTCATCTAAATGGCTGTTGAAAACTCAGATGACATTCTGATTCTTCCTTTTATCAGAAATCTGTTTATTCTCTCCATAAGGAGGTTTGGAGCATTTTCTCTCAGTTCCTGGTGTTTTAAAATTTCGTTATGATATTTTAGCGTGTCTTTTGTTGGTGCCAGAATATTATTATTTATTATGCTGGTTATTCAGTGGACCTTTACAATCTCAAGTCCTTTCATTCTGGGAAATTTTCTTATTTTTATTTTCCTCCCCTTCTTTCTCTGTTCTCTCTTTGCAGAGATCAGAAGTCCAAGTATAGAGAAATTGGGCCTCTTGCCCTAGTTTTCTAACTTTCTTCTCTTTTCTGTACTAATTTTCCATCTCTTTATCTCTTTGTTCTGCTATTTATACTTCCACTGAGTCTGATATTTCTGCTATCATAGTAATTTCTAAGAGCTCTTCCTTATTTTATGAGCATCCCTCTGATATTGTTACATTTAACAAATATATTTACTTACCTTTGTGAAAACACTGTTTTTAATTTTTAAAATTTCTTGGCATGTTTCCATTTCCTTCATATTGTGTGCTTGCTTGTTTTGTTCTCTGTATTTCACCACAGAAATCTCCTCATATCTGCTGATCCTTGACTGTGCTGATTTTAATAGTGGGAAACAGAGAAGCTGATTTGAGACCCTGAACATTTGAATATGATTTGTCAAATGAGGTCTTCTGAAGGTCATATGGTTGGGCAGTTCTAGTGGTGAACACAAAATGTCAGTATTGTCATATTTTCCCTTTATTCGTTAAATTACCCAGGGTGGTCTCTTCTAACTCCTCCCTAGAACGGAAGTATTCTGGAAGTTGTGTGTGAGAAAAAAGCTAGGAGATCTAACATTCTGTGTGTAAACATTTACTTCAGGTCTCCTCCTGCCCCTTTTCTCAGTATGATACTCCACCCCTCCAGTATTTAGTGTCGTTTTAACCCTCTGAAGAGAGTAACCCTCTAGTCTCCTACTGGAGTAGGAGAGGTCTGGCAGTTAACTGCTTCATAAGCAGCTTTCTGATTTTGGAATCACTTTCATCCCCACCTCCAGGCGTTTGTAGTACAATCAATTCCTGAACCTTTACAGTGGTGAAGGATAAGTGGCTTCTTTGGTTTCTTCCATGATAGCTTAATAATCTGTTAATTTTATGTTACTTACCACTCATCTACCTGTCTTCTAGTGCCCAAATTGTTGGGACTGCTTTCTCCTTTCCCATTATCTTTATGGTATTAGGCATTAAAATCCATTTGTTGTCATTGTACTGAGTTTTGGGGAGGGAACAGAGATGATGGTGTGTCTTCAATCTATTATTTTATCCTTCACTTAACCTTAATTTAAGAACTTTTGTAAAGGTGAGAAACGCTTTTAAAAGTAAACGTTATACAGCAGATTGAGATGTAAAATAGATGTAAGCCACATTCTTCCTTCCTATCTCTAAAAAGATCCATTGGGTTGAATGCAATTTGTGTATTTTAAATCATTTATTTTTAAAAATAGGTTAGCAAATTACACATAATCTTAAATTTAGTTCAGTAGGACTAGTAAAATTAGCACACACATAGTTAGGATAGAGTAACACTGTCTCATTAAAGAATGAAAAATAAAGGATACATAGATTCAATGCAATCCCAGCAAGTTATTTTGTGAATATGGACAAACTGATTCTAAAGTTTAATGGAGAAGCAAATGACCCTGAATAGCCATCATAATATTGAAGGAGAGAACAAAGTTGGAGGACTGACACTACTTGACTTCAGGACTAATACGAAAGTATAGTAAGCAAATCAGTGTGGTATTGGTGAAAGAATAGACAAATAGATCAATGGAACAGAATGTAGAACCCAGAAATAAAACCGTACAGATATAGTCAACTGATCTTTGACACAGGAGCAAAGGCAATACAATAGAGCAACGATAGTCTTTTCAACAAATGGTGCTGGAACAACTGGACATCCGTGTGGAATAAAATGAATCTAGACACAGACATTACACATTACACCTTCCACAAAAATTAACTCAAAATGGATCACTGACATAAATGCAAAACTATAAAACCCGTAGAACATAACAGAGGAGAAAACCTAGATGACCTTGAGTTTGGTAATGCCTTTTTAGAAAAAACACAAAGACATGATCCATGAAAGAAATAAGTGATGAGCTAGACTTCATTAAAATTAAAAGCTTCTTCTATGTGAAAGACACTATCAAGACTGTGAGAAAATATTTTCAGAAGACACCTTTGATAAAGGTTTGTTACCTAAGATATATGAATAACTCTTCAACCTCAACAGTAAGAAAACAACCTGATTTAAAATAGGCCAAAGAACTTAACAGACACCTCATCAAAGAGGATGTGCTGATGGAAAATAAGCGTATGAAAAGATGTTCCACATTATCTGTCACCAGGGCATGTGAATTAAAACAACAAGGAGATACTACTACAGATCTCTTAGAATGACCAAAATCCAGAAGACTGATAACACCAAATGCTGGCTAGGATGTGGAGCAACAGAAACTCTCATAAGTTGCTGGTGGAAATGAAAAATGGTACAGCCACTTAGGAAGACAGTTTGGTAGTTCTTTACAAAATTTAGACAGACTCTTTGCCACACAATCCAGCGATCGTGCCTCTTGGTATTTTCCCCAGAGAGCTGAAAACTTATGTCCACACAAAAGCCGGCACACAGATGTTGATACCAGGTTTATTCATAATTTCCAGAACTTGGAAGTAAGCAAGATGTCTTTCAATACGTGAATGAGTAAATAAACTGTAATATATCCAGACAATGGAATGTTATTCGGCGCTAAAAAGAAATGAGCTATCAAGCCTTAAAAGGTATGGGGGAACTTTAAGTGCATGTTAAAAAGTAAAAGAAGCCAATCTTAAAAATCTACATACTGTATGATTCCAATTATATAACATTCTGAAAAAGGCAAAAGTTTGGAAACAGTGAAAAGATCAGTAGTTGCCAGTGGTTGGAAGGTGAGGACGGATGAATTAAGTGGAGCACAGATGACTTTTAGGGCAGTGAAAATACTCTGTATGATACCATAATGATGGATACATGTCATTGTTGTTCAAACCCATAGAATATAGAACACTAAGAGTGAGCCATAATGTGAACTGTGGTCTTGGATGATTATGATGTATCAGTGTAGGTTCATAAATTATAACATGTATAACTTTGGTGGGGATGTTGTTAAGAGGGGAGGCTGTGCATGTGTGGGGCAGGGGGTATATGGAAAATCTCTGTACCCTCTCAACAATCTTGCTGTGAACCTAAAACTCCTCTAAAAACTAAAGTCTTACTTTAAAAATTGTAGTTAACGATCTGAAGGGGAAAAAAAAAAAGACATGATAGTTTAACTCCTGTGACTACATGATTAGTTATAAATTATGAGCATATCATAGGGACATTTTTAATAATAACAACAAGGAAACAGATGTCTATATAAATATTCTTTATCCTTTGGTATTATGTTAGTATCTATCTATCTATACATATATATCACATTATATTGTAGATTATAATATATTACATTATATTACACATATATGCAGTGTATACTTTATGTATATTACCTATATGATATTGTGTATATATACAAATATATGTGTGTGTGAGAATACACACACACACACACACACACACACACACAGTAGCATACTACCAAGGAATAAAGAGGCATTAAGACATTAACCTTAGGTTAATTAAACAAGACTGGAGTTAAGAAACACATCTCTTGGCTCTTTATTAGTTACCTGGATGTGCATTTTCCCAAAATAATACCAGCTCAAGCAGAAAAAGCATCTTAGCCATTCAGTATGCTATCTTCAGTTTCCACAAATATCCTTAAGTAATAATCTACTGCATACTCCTTTTCTACGCTTTTTGTCTAGTAAATAGTATATCAAAGTTCTTAGAACATAGTAGCTGTAACATCGCATGTAGTGAAAAGTATTGTTCAATTTCATAGAATAATCTCATAATTCATATCTAGTTATTTATACCACAGAGGGACAGATGGCTTGGTAGTGTAATATATGAGAAATAAGCTGCCTGTAGATACTAACATGGCTTGCTTCTCATAGGGATTCATTCCACTTAACCACAAAAGAAAGCCTATTAATTAGACTTTTGAATCCCATTAGGAAAAACAAATACCAATACTTAACTGCTCAAATATGACATGAAGGAAAATTGTTAACATAATTAGATTTTTAATAGTGTTAATGACTCTTGTATCTTATTAATAAGAATTAAAACTAATGTACTATTATATGAAGAAAAATTGCGACTGTATGCTCTTCTACAGGGAAATGTAGCCCGATTATGTCTATTTCCACATGAAGGGGTTTTAATTTTTATTCCCTTGCAGTTGTAATATAACTCACATGTTCCTTGGCTCAATATATTAACCCTGACATTATGTGACAGAAGGTCCTACAAATACACCATTTAGGTCTGCAATCTCATTAGATATCCCAAGTCAAGCATGATGTTGACTCTGGATGTAAAACTATCCATAGTAAACGTTGAAATGTCTTTTCTCTGCCCTCTTTCTCTACCTTTCTACAGATTTTTGCTCCTTCAGTGCCTTGTTTCAGCCCCTTTCAATTTTCCCATTTATTAGTCAAATTATATTCACTGTTTATGCCATGCAGTTCATCATTTTTGGCATAGTGTCTCCCTCTTTAGTTATTCTATGGACATAAAAAGCATGTTTTTTTGTCCAGTGAGTGTGTCTCATCAGTTAGTTAATAAGTCAGTATTCACTTAGCATCTTCTTTATGTCCATCATGTTGAAGATAAATGTCTCAAGAGACATTATTAGAGAAGGGCATGATCCTTGTACTCAGGGTGTTTATTTGTTCAAATTATATAACTGTTTTAGCAACTTTTCTTTCTTAGAAACTTGAAAGTACAATACTCATATTTCTGTGAATCCCTTCTGCTAACTAAATTCACCATTCTAGCTTCCACAAAGACAAATGGATGTTGGTTTCCAAACCAGGCACCAAGCAGAACATCTGAGGAAATAGCCAATATTTGAGATAGATGGCTTGCCAACCAACTTACAAACTCACCAAATACATACAGATTATAAAAGATTCAATGGAATGACTAATGATGTGACCAAGACAGTGTTTGCCCATGCTCTCTCTCTCTCTCTCTGTCTCTCAGTACTGGCATATCACTTTAATGTGATTTTATCAGCAGGTGGACCTCTACTACTTAAAGTATGGTTCATGAACCGGCAATATCAGCATTACCTGGGGTCTTCCTGGAAGTGCAAATCTTTAGTTCCATCCAGTTATTCTGAATCATGATCTACAATTGAACAAAATCCCCAAGTTATTCTTTTTTTTTGGTACGCGGGCCCCCCACTGCCGTGGCCTCTCCCGTTGCGGAGCACAGGCTCCGGGTGCGCAGGCTCAGCGGCCACGGCTCACGGGCCCAGCCGCTCCACGGCACGTGGGACCCTCCCAGACCGGGGCACGAACCCGTGTCCCCTGCATCGGCAGGCGGGCTCCCAACCACTGCGCCACCAGGGAAGCCCCCCAAGTTATTCTTGTGTGTAGTAATGTTTGAGGAGCACTGAACTATGTTGGCTTGAATAAGGCAGACAATTTTCTTTCATTAAGGAAAGGGGAGGTGATGGTGATCCTGCTCAGGTTACATTCAAGAGGACAGTGTTGGGCTTCCCTGGTGACGCAGTGGTTGAAAGTCCGCCTGCCGATGCAGGGGACACGGGTTCGAGCCCTGGTCTGGGAGGATCCCACATGCCGCGGAGCAACTAGGCCCGTGAGACACAACTACTGAGCCTGTGAGTCTGGAGCCTGTGCTCCGCAACAAGAGAGGCCGCAACAGTGCGAGGCCCGCGCACCACGATGAAGAGTGGCCCCCGCTCGCCGCAACTGGAGAAAACCCTCGCACAGAAACGAAGACCCAACACAGCAAAAATAAATAAATAAACAAACCAATGAACCAACATTAAAAAAAAAAAAAGTACAATGTTTATCTGAGTGCAATAATTTAGGCAGTTCTTTAGGAATAAAGTAATCAACATAATGAAAAAAATTGAAAGTATTTACCTACAGTGGTTCTCAACCCTGGCTGTGCATTCAGAATTACCCACGGAGCTTCTAAAAATACCAGTTCCTGGGCCCAACCCCCAGAGATTCCGATTGAACTTTTCTGGTGAGTTTCCTCTGCATCAGAATTTTTTTAAAAGTTCTCAGATGACTTTTATATGCAGCCAGGGTTGGGAACCACTGATAAGATATGAGAAATGGTTGACGGAATTTGGGTTAATTAGTTTGAGGAGGAAACTTATGTGGATGATCATAGAACAGATTGATTTTGTGTAGCTCCAGGAGACAGGGTTGGACTAAGGAGAGACACTTAATAAATAGTTGAAGAACAATATAAGAATTTTGATACTTTAAGCTATATGAAGCAAGATCATCTTTGAACGCACATGGTGAGTTTAGGTAGAGACGTACAGCCAGAAAGCTCTCAAACACTATGGAACACACATACATTTGGCACTGGGCATTGGGTCAGTGGGGTACAGGATTGTTAGACTGCATTATAATAGAGTAATAATATGAGCACTTCTGTGCTGGACACTTTACTGATCACAGCTATGAGGACAGATTCTTGGACACCAAGGCTTAGAGAGTTGCAGTAATTACTTGAGATTACAAGTTATTGAGTAGCTGGACAGGCTTCCAGCTGAGGTTTGTCAGTCCCCAAATCCTGTGATCTTAACCTAATTCAGATCTACCATGAATGCTCCGTGATACTCAGTTCTTTGACTCTTAGACGTGCCATGCAGTAATCACTATGCTGTTTACTTGAAAATCAAGTTTAATGGCCAGCGTGGCTTATCTAAGCAAACTTCCATGAACATTAAAGAATATTTTTAAAAATCACTGTTTCAAAACTTAGAGAATAGAATGTCATTGAAAGAATAAGCGTGGATTAAAGGACCTAGAATCTTAATTTAAATAAATAAATAAATAAGAGAACAAGTAATAAAACCAGGTAATTTACAATACCAACACATTTTGTTACATTTCCTTTTTTTCCCCTCTGCTGTGATTGAAAGCATGTTTGTTTTCACTCTTTCTTTTTTCAAATTGTAATCTATGTTAGTATTGCAGAACTAATTATGAGTCACCCAAGTGTAACCAAGGAGTAGGGCTCCTGAAATAGGACAAAGGAAATTCATTAAGAAATAATGTTGAGCTTATGGTTTCAAAAGGTCATTAGAAATGCTAAACCAGAGAACACTGTTGTCTGAACTGATACCAAATCTAATCACTTATCACTCCCAGGGCTCTGAACAAGTGGTCATCATTCGGCTCCTTAACCTCCAAGCAGAAAGTCAGCTGAGATCTACAACTTGAGTCTAGGGTTAGTATGCTATCTTTTATCTAGGACACACCAGTCTTTTCCTCTATCTTGAGATACCATACTCAGTATGCACTATAGGAGCTTGGCAGCCTGGCGACCTTCACTTTTCAGCTCAACTATACATACCTTAGATTTGAACCCAATTCATTATCTCCACTCTATTTTCTCTGTGAAAGGAGACTGGATTGGTTTTTGGCAGCCTTTTACATGAGAACTTCTTAATAACAGGTAGAGTGTAAAGATCTGTAATCAAAAGGTGAATATTTCAACATTGTATTCCAATAACTCCAGGTACTATTATTCGGAGACACAGCATAGCGTTGACAACCATTATTGTAGGGCATTTGCTGGGTGTATGGTTGGGGGGAGGTCAGAGGACATTTGTTTCAGCATCATTTTCATAAAGATAGTTTCTTCTCAACAGTCTAGTGCCACCAACACTAGGATGCAGAGGGAAGGATAGCAGTCAACTTTTTCTGTAAAGAGCCAGATAGTAAATGTTTTAGACTTTGTGGGCCACACAGTTTCTGTCTCAGATCCAGCTCTGTCATTGTAGCACAAAGCAGCCACAGACACTATGTAGACTAACAGACGTGGCTATCTTCCAATAAGTTTATTTATAGATAATGAATTTTGAATTTTTTATAATTTTTACATGGCACAAGATAGTCGTCTTTTACTTTTCTCTCCCAACCATTTAAAATGTAAGAACGATTCGCAGCTCACAGGCTATATAAAACTAGTTGGCTGGCTGGATTTGTCCAGAGGTCCATGGTTTAACCTACGCTTACTCCACTCTCCTAATTGCTCTTTGATTTCTAGAAGAGAAGTGGAATTCTGAATCTAACTCTTTAGATTGACTGATTGGTTTGCTTATTTATTTGCTTATATCAAGCTGGTACCCATATTTCCTTCCAAAAGACTTTAGGGGTAAGGATTTGTGGTAAAATTCTCACCTTCCAAGGTAGTGACCTAGTTTAGATTCCTAGCCAAAGCAATAAGGACATATAATGTATTAAATGACTTTAGGTATGAGGGCTTGAGTTTGAGGCACTGCCTACCCACGTGACTTTGAAAAATTACTTTATGTTTCTGACTCTTAGATTCCTCATTGGCAGAATAGGAATAATGATTTTAGTAATGTGAGAAGCAAAGAAAATTTTCTGAGTAGATTCTTTGTCATTTCTGGAATGCTGTACAAAATACGTTATTTTTAAATATGGAAATGGTATTAGCTTACATTTGCAATAATAATAGTAATAGCAGTTTCTCCTATGGGTTAGGCATTGTTCTAAGGACTTTACATGTACTGATCTATTTAATCCTTACAACAACAATATGAAATTGGTGCTTTTATTATCATAAATGCATACCAGGACACAAAAGATGTTAAGCGATTTGACCATGGTCTCACAGCTAGTAAGTAGCAGAGGTAGGTGTGAACCCTACACTCTTCACTGCTACCTGTTGTGTTTCATACCATGGTCTAGTCATGTGACACACACTGTACTAACATATGCTATGTAACTGAATGCCCGCAAATATCTGATAATGTGGACGTGGCAGCTTAGCTGTTATGTGTATGGCCTCTGGAATTGGGCTTCTTCTGTGACCTTGAGCAAGTTACTTATTTCTAAGTCTGCTTTTACTGGGAATGATAATAATAATAGGTACCTTATTGAGTTTTGTGAAGATCAAATGAAATAATGCATGAGACACACTTAACATAATCCTGGCTGACAGTCTTTTATCTCCTCAATCACTCACTTGCTCACTCATTCATGCATTTGTTTCTCCCTCACCATCCTAAAGATAAATTTTTGAGCATATTGCCAAATAGTAGAGTTAAAAATTCAAATGATGCAAGCATATATTTTCTTCTCCAAGGTGTGTGTTACATGAAATAACTGTATGTGGGTTCATTCAGTGTCACTCAATTAATGATAATGTGAATATGGAGACGGACATAGATTTTCTTTTAAATAGCTAATTTCATAGTGTGATACATGCCTGAAAATACAGTGACAGCATTCATGATAGCTAAAACAGTTTCCTGATTTTGACCTTGACAGAACACTTGGAAGATGTCTACCTTCAGGTTGAACACTGAATGTATTGGTAGAAACTTTCATTGTTTGGCTTATACTTGATGATGTTATTTGAGAAAAATCTGTTACGTAATAAGAGTTTTAGCATCTTGCATTTTGACAAGGTTTCTATGAAAAGACAAGTAATGCAATATATAGCAAGGCTTAAATGTGTTTCTCAACACCTTTCCATAGATTATTCTTTAAAATGATTAGAATTTGATACATCTTGGAAAAACATTTGGGGTAAAATATTTGAAAGACAGATCTTGCTAGGTAATTAGAGAAGCATTAGGTATGCGATCTAGCTAACACTATAGTAATATTTTGCATAATTTCATTTGAGTTACAGAATGGGAAGTACACTTAGAAGGATATGACTTATATCTCTCATTTTACAAATGAAGAAATAAATATGGGAAATAGCTTGTGTAAGGTCAAACAGGCAGAAAAAGAGTAGGGCTAGAATCTAAGAATATAATCTCCTAATCCCATTTGTTTTCTGCTACCATGTGCTGTCTTCTGCTGATGATTCCACTTCCTTGCAAGCCCTCAGTATTTCAAATAAAAGATCAGACTAAATGTACAGTCATCCCTGGGTATCAGGGGTGGTTGGTTCCAGGAGCCCCACAGATACCAAAATCGGCAGATGCTCAAATCCCTTACATAAAATGGTGTAGTTAAGTCAGTCCTTGGTATTCATGGGTTCTGCATCTGTGGTTATGGAAGTCTGACCATATACATCATTAAAATATTATAGGGTCCCTGATAAAAACAGACCCATGATATTTATCTTTTTATAATACTTTTAAAGCCTTTATAAATTTTAAAGCAGGTGTCAGCCCTTTTTATGAGCTCCAGTTTATCAAAGGAATTAAATCCTATATTTTACTTATGTGATCTGCTAATTGATAAGAAAGATCAACTATTTCAACTACTAGATTTGGCTTCATAAAACTGATGCTTGTAAAGAATACTAATCAAATATTATCGCATATTGGCATTCTGCACTTGGCAACTGGCTTTATATCGGACAGTTTTAATTCTATTTATAGGAAATAAATTTTTAAAAACCTAAATACCAATTTGACCATCTGACCTCTTTGAGATCAGCTTCTACCAATTGCAGATGTCCTATCCAATAGTAGTGCTAATGCCAGATTGGATAAGGGAGTAATAAGGGAGGTCTCTGAAGTGTGAGAAAGAAAAGTATTTTGCCAAGACAATGGATAGTGAGAGAGAAAGGAGGACTTTAGATAGAAAATTGCAGACATTTACAGGTTATTCCTCAAGGGAGTGGTGGAAGTTATTGTCAAGGAAAGACTGCAGACTTTGGACAAGATACAAATATTGATCCTTTAACTGAAACAGTGACTGAACCTGTAGCCTTGCTCACTACAGCAGTCACTCTGAGTGTTCAGAATTTAGATGCTGTCCCTGGTGTTGTAATTTCAGATTCTGAAACTGCAAGTGGAAGTATCATCAAGAAATATAAAAGTGAGACAGAGTAAAGGAAACTAAATTGGGAGGCTGAAGTTAAAACCAGAATGCATAATGCTTCTTTGGTGATGTTACCCCCATGTTTTTTCTTTTTATAAATGTGGTTTTGGTGTCAAGATTTTAAAAGTCAATTGCTTTGTTGTTCATTTCTGTGCCTCTTTATGCACAACATAAACTGAAGTAGAGTTATGGCCATATAACCAGTTAATTTGGTCAAAATGTGTAGTTGAGTTGGATCATCGTTTAGGCTGGAATAAACAAAGCCCTAGCTGGCTTGTTTACTGATGACACAAGTAACAGTGCAAATGTGTTAATATCTTATAGAGGAGACATACCCATTTTGTTGTTGTTGTTATGTTAGCCATTTGGAAAGACATGGGTGCATTTCTGATCAGTACATGTCCATTCCTTCTTTCACACAGTACTTGTTAGAAGGATATTATGTCCATAGCTCTGAGTTACATTCTGTGGAAGGTGCAGGGTTGAACATAACGATGAATGGGGTGATAGATAAAATCCTGCACTCCGATTTAAGTGAAATATGATAAAGACAGATATGCTATTGTTGTCCTAAGTACAGTAAATGTTATGTAGGAGGAAGTCCAGGTTGCTATGAGATGAGTTTGTGGCTCACCAGGGGCTTATAGGAGGAACTTAATCTCTACTCTGCTGCTCTTTGTAGTGAAGACACCTTGATTTTTCACATTCTGCATATCTTGGAGCTGGTAGGCGATGTTAACCTTCTTTAATTCCCCATTTCCATGGCCGAACTAGTATTTATTCACCCTTCTGAGAAAGCCATTCTCAGATGAGGCATGTGCCACCTGGCTGGTCTCTTACTTCCCTCTGCTCCCCAAACCTTATGTATTTTGTGAATTGGCTCCTTCCTCAGTATCCCCTTCTATTCCAACTGCTGTCAGCCACCTCGGGTACTTCAAACATTTATACGGCCACCTACCCAAATTTCTCACCATTTCTTTTCCAGTGACCTCCATTTCCATTCTCTCTAGGCCAAATGCCTAGATACTATAATTGCTTAGAAATGTCTCATCTCTGGAATCTTAAAGGTTAGTGGCACCTTTTTTTTCACCATAACCTGTCAGTCTTACAGTTTCCTCAGAACCTTGATGATAATACTTCAACTCTTTAAATCCATCTCAACCTCCAATTCTTAGGCCCCACCTAGCTTTCTTTGTTGTTTTTATTTTTAAATTAAATTTCTTCCCTAGCCCACCTGGACCTCATGGCGTATCACTTCATCCCTTCTATTTTCTAGGCACTCAAATATCTTTCTCCTCTAACTGTGCTCTAACTTCTCCATACAACTCAACCAAATTTTCTCCTTCTAGGGCCACATTTGGTAGATACATCTAACTCACACTCTCTTCAGTGTCTCTGATAATATTGCCTATACTCCAGAATTACCTCTTCCACATATTTTTCTGCTTCTGTCTCTCTTCACTGGTGTCTCTTCACAGCCTCTCTCATGGGATACTATTTTTCTTGATGTCTGGGCCACTTTATGTTCCATTTCTACCTACTCCTTTGATTGATCTTGCCAATTGCCACAACTTCCATAGCCTGTGAGTTTGTTACACACGCATGCATATTTGGCTCCAACCTCTCTCTGCATCTAAGATCCTTCTAGTCAATTGCCATGATATTCTCTATACGTATACCACCCACATTATTCCCCAAAGAGGATCCATCATTTTCCTCATGTTATCCCTAAATGTGTCTTCTTTCTATATTTTCTATCAGCAGAAGTCAGTACAATCCAAATTTTATTACTCAAGCTAGAAATGTAAGAGTCACTACAGATTTCACCTTTTTCTCTCCTTCTCCACACATCTAATCCATCAAAAAAAGCCCTGCGGCTTCTTCCTTTTCAGTGTCTCCTGAATTTGTCCACTTTTCTTCAACTCCCTCTCACTCAGTTCAAGTTATCATCTCCTGCTTGAAATGTTGCCATGGTTCCTTACTTCTTAACTTTAATCATTACTTCCCCTATCGTCTGTACTGAATACTATAAAACTAATAAATAACTAGCTATCATAAAAGTAATACATAATTCTATCCCTTCCGTAAATCCTGCAATTGTACCACATAGTCAATAGGATAAAGTCCAAACATGTATTTTCACATAAAAGACCATCTCTTTCACACTTCTGTTTCTGATTTTGTGGTATCTCTTGTAGCTCCCTCCACTTTCAGATACCAGATTCTAGTATGTTCCTAGAAGTCCCATGCTGTCTTGGCAGCTCTACCATATGAGCTCTGGAATCAGACTGTCTGATATAAAATCCAGTGTGGTTGACTTTGGACAAATTGTTTACTTTTTTATATAAAGATGATAATAGTAAATGTCTCACAGTTGGTTGGGAGACCAACCAAGTGTCCTCCTTAAAGCACATAGCGTAAAGGCTTCACTTGTAGATGCTCAATTAAGGCAAAAATTATAAACAAGGAAATATCCTCATGTCTTAATCCAAAATGCTCATTCATCCTGGAGTGTCCTAACCAAATTCTGGGAAACTCAACTCAAATTAGCTTTTTTTCTAGGAAGTCTTCCATTACCACTCCCTGATGCCTAGATTCTCTTCCTTTTTATTCCCAAATTCATAATCACTCTCCCTCTGTTTCTCTCTCTCTCTCTCTCTCTCTCTCTCTCACACACACACACACACACACACACACACATCTATTATTGGACTTGTCACACTATATTATAAATATTTGCTTTGTCTTCACACACATTGAACTAGACATTTGCCTTAGAGTGGAGATCTGTACCCCAGTTGTCCAGCACTTTACCAAACATTTTGTAGGAGGTTGAATACATGAATATGAGCACAAAAAATAGAGCAGTTCTTTTAGATAATCAAAATCCATCTGTACATATGGCCTACAACTTGAATATAATATAATAAACATAATATATGCTCTTACCTTCATGCTGTCATGTATGTGATCCTAAATTCTTACACATTCTTTTTTTTTTTTTGCGGTACGCGGTCCTCTCACTGTTGTGGCCTCTCCCGTTGCGGAGCACAGGCTCCGGATGCGCAGGCTCAGCGGCCATGGCTCACGGGCCCAGCTGCTCCGTAGCATGTGGGGTCCTCCCGGATCGGGGCATGAACCCATGTCCCCTGCATCGGCAGGCGGACTCTCAACCACTGTGCCACCAGGGAGGCCCGCTTACACATTCTTTATTAAAAAAAGATGGACCTCAATTAAATACGCTCTGTTTCCATCTGGGATATTTTAGGTTTAATGAAACCTTGAGAAATCATACTCAATTGACAGTAATAAAACTGCCTGAATTATTAAAAAATGAAAGAATAACAAGGGGTTCTGTTGTAATACGGAATTACATTAACAAAATATTTGTGTTATTTTGTGGTTGACTAGTAGTTTTCTTGGGTATTGCTTTCTTGCTGAATCCTTCTCTTTTATGCCTTGGTGATGCTGAGATTTTATGGGAAGCACAAGAACCAAGGTCATTGAGAATGAAATGAGGTAGGGGGAATGAAATATTTTTAATACCTTTGTGTTCTTGCCTTTATACTGGTTCTCCCATTATATAACTTTTTATAAATTGTCTGTAGAAGAGCAGATGCCAACTAAAAGGCAGGCTTAGATTTAATGCCCTCTTGTCATTCCATTTTCTTTTGTTTAATTGAGAAGGAAGATGAGAAAACTGGACAAGTTCTCTATTATTTCATATGGTTTATCTGGCAGCTGGGGAATAGTGGTGGTTGACAAAATGTTCAGTTAGTTGAAGCCATGTAGTGGATATTGATGATCTTTCTACATTTAATGGACAAATAAATCTGCTGCTAGAGAAAAATATACAATGGCACTTTGGCTGATGTATGTCCACAGTATCCTCTTCAAGCAAATCAAAAAATAATAATTACTTTTCCAGATGCAATATGTTAATGCTTAATTGTGCTCTACAGAGCATCTCAAGTTTAAGAAAAATAACAGTATAGCTTATTCCTTGATTTTTAACTGTTAGATAAAATGAAAACATTTAATTCACACAGAAACCTGTTGGTGACAGCAAAGTTACACAAATTCTACCTTGGAAACATACATTCAAATGAGACCATTCAAGCTTTCAAGATATTTGTAAAATAATGGACAATACAAGAGATATTTATTAAATGGGGCTATTATAAATACATTTAAAGCTCTCTGCTTACTCCTGTTTGTAAACTTTTCTGGACCTATTGAGGTTTCAAACGTATAATGTTTTGGATACATAAAAATTGCCCTGTTCCCATAAAATGTTCTGTTCCTCTCAAAAAAAGGGAAGCATTTAGTAGCTCATAGGTAATACCATTTATCAAAGGAAAAGACTTTCTAATGGCAATAAAATAAGTGGGGCTGAAAGGCCTTAGAATTAACTGTATTAAACTCATTACAGTGACATTTTAAAAACTCAAAAATTCTCAAAATTGTCTTTAATTTCTTAAATTTAGCCTATTTGGAAATAGTGCCTTAAATTTAACTACTTTGAAAGTATTTATTTGCCTCCTCTTTCCCATTCAATAAAGAGCAGTTAGGAAAATTTCTGCCATTATACAATATCAAAACCAAGCTCTAAGCCCTCAGTTACAGGGCTCAATACAGTTTGTGAATATAAATTAATATTGTATTTAAAAGTTAGAGTATCTAAAACGCTCTCCATTCTGGTCTCCAGTCCATTTTATTTTGCCCTGTTAAAATTCCCCTTTACCTGGTTTCCCCTCAACTGTCGCCTCCAACACTTTTCCCTACATTTAGAGGATCTTTCCTCCATACCATTTCTTTTCTTCTTTCTTGTCTCAAGGGTATCTTAAAGTTCATATCTTCATGCCCACCCCTCTCTCCTCCATTGTGCAGGCCTATGTCCTAAACAATTTCCTGTGCACTGAGAAGTAGTATGAATCCTATAGGAAATTATAGTAAGAATCACAGAAATATTTCAACTCAAGGTATAACTGTGACTGATTGCCAAACCTTTTTGTATCTCTCTATTGAGATGGATTCTGACACCATGGCCTGGTCTCACAGAGGAAGGCTTCTATAATCAAATACCAGCGCGTACGCGCGCACACAGTGTTTCTTAACCAGGAATGAATATCAAAATATGTTGAGAATTTAAAAAAACCTATAACTGGTTTCTGCCTCAAAAATTCTGATTTTATATATCTGGGGTTAGGCATTCATATAGGCACCTAAACTTTTAAAATTGTCACAGGTAAATCTGCACACCGTTGGTTAAGACCTATTTCCCTGAAGGCAGATATTCTATTTACAGTGATACGCACAATGGCTGGCATATACAAGGGTTTTGTATGAGTATGATTTGATAATGTTAGTATAAGAAAAATTGTAAATGTGAATGGCATGCCATGGAGAGCACTGAGGAAGGGGAGAAAACACAAATACAGTGAGTGGGTGAGTAATAGATTGCTTCCTAGAAGAAGTGAGCAGCTAGATCAAGAAGGAGGGTGGATATTTCATGAAGAAAAAGTAGTGAGTCTACGTTAGAAATAGCATTGTGACTTACAGAAATTGAAAGTATGGCTGGACTGTATTGTCCAAGTTAATAGGGAAACTGTGGAGGGAGTGTTAGTGACATAGGTCCAGAAATACGAGCTGGGACCAAATCATTCTGGGTGTTGTAGGTTAGATTAAGGAGCCTAGCCTAGAATTTTTCTTAAGAGCATGAGGGAACAACTGAAAGGTTTAGTATGAGGAGTATCATAGCTGAAATTTCATGTTAGGAAAACAATGATCTGGCCTCAGTATTAAAAAAAGATTTGAAAGCTGACATGTCTGGAGAAAAAGAGACAAATTACAAGGCTACTGCAATAATTCAGAAAAGGTGACAGAGTCTCTATGAAGGCTCAAATAATGTTTGGTTTGATCAGCAATGTTTCCCTAATGCTTACAGCACAATGCTTGGCTTGCAGTGAGCCTTTCAAAAGAGTTTTGTTGAATGAGTGACTGACTGAATTGGAGAAGTATAAGTGGGTCTGGAGAAGACTGGACAGATTTGGATCCAATAATATTTATTGAGTAAAATTAAGTCAAACTGGTGTTTGATTGGTTTGAGGAATGAGGGAGAGGGAAGAGCTGTGGGAAAGTGAAGACATATATATCAGATGACTAGAGGGTAGTATTGAACACTGACAGGGAGTATACGCGAGCGAGTCCACTTCAGGGCAGTGGGATTGGTTGGGGGTGGGGGAGTCAAGAACATTTGTGATGCAGAAGGTAGGAAAAAAACACAGAAGAGGAGGGTATTACAGAAGCAAATAGATGAGTGTTTAGTGAAGGAGCAAGTGGCCAACATTTTGCAGTGGTACTAAGGTGTCGGGTAAGATAAATAGTGAAAGTGTCTAATGGGTTTTGGAACCAAGATATTGATGACTTTGGCAGAGATTCACTTTGCATAGTTGTGAGGTCATTCTGTAGAGATAAAGCCATAGTTGTAGGGTCATATAGTCAAGAGAACTTTTTTTTTTAAACTCAAGATGAATTTAACTTAATTGTGTTTAAATACTTTTTCCAGTTTTATTGAGATATAATTCACATATAACATTGTATAAGTTTACGGCACGCAACATGATTGGACACATGTATATATTGAGAAATGATTATCACAAAAAGCTTAGATAACAGATCATTACATAATTACAATTTGTGTGTGGGTGGTGAGAACATTTGAGTTCTACTCTCTTAGCAACTTTCAAGTAAAAAATGCAGTACTGTTAACTATACTGTACATTAGATTCCCAGAACTTATTCATTTTATAACTGTAAGTTTGTATCCTTTCAACATCTCCCTATCTTCCAAGCCCTAGCAATCATCATTCTATTCTCTGTATCTGTGGTTTTTTTTTTTTTTTTTAAGATTCCACCTATAAGTGAGATCATACGTGTCTTTCTCTGACTTATTTTATTTAACATTATAGGTCCATCCAAATCCAAAAGGTAAAATTTCTTCTTTTTTTTTTATGGCTGACTGATGTTCCATTGTATATACACAACACTTTCTTTATCCATTTATCCAACTTAAATTTTTTGCAAGTCTTGACTATTGTGAATAATGCTGCAATGAACGTGGGGGCAGTACAGATATTTACTTGAGATAGTGATTTTATTTCCTTCATATATATACCCAGAAGTAGGATTTCTAGATCATATGATAGTTTATTTTTAATTTCTTCCCCATAATGGCTGCACCAATTTACCTTCCCATCAGCAGGGCACTAAGATTCCCTTTTCTCCACATCCTTGCCAACAGTTGTTATATCTTGTTGTTTTCATTATAGCCATACTAACAGGTGTGAGGTGATACCTCATTGTGGCCTTGATTTGTATTTCCTTGATAAATAGTGATGTTAAGAATCTTTTTATGTACCTGTTGGCAATTTGGATGTCTTCTTTGGAAAAATGTCTGTTCAGGTCCTTGCTCATTTTAAAGTCAGATTATTTCATTTTTTGCTATGAAATTGTCTGAGTTTCTTATACATTTGGATAATAACCCCTTGTTTGATATATGGTTTGCAAATATTTTCTCCCATTCCATAGGTTGTCACTTTATTCTGTTGATTCTTTCTTTTGCTGTGCAGAAGCTTTTTAGTTTAATGTAATCCCACTTGTTCATTTTTGCTTTTGTTGACTGTGCTTTTTGTGTTATAGCCAAAAAAATTACTGCCAAGACCAAGAGTTCTAGGAGTTTTATGTCTTACCTTTAAATCTTTAATCCTTTTCTAGTTAATTTTTGTGGGTGGTTTAAGATGGGGTCCAATTTTATTGTTTTGCTTGTTAATATTCAGTTTTCTGAGCAGGATTTATTGAAAAATTATGTTTTGCCAGCTGAGTATTCTTGGTTTGCTTGTCAAATATGACTTGACTGTATATACATATGTTTATTTCTAGGCTGTCTCTTCTGTTGATGTGTGTGTGTGGGCGGGGGGGGCAGTGCCCTACTGTTTTGATTACTGTAGCTTTGTAGTATACTTTGGAATCAGCTTTTTTCTTCTTCTTTCTCAAGATTGCTTTAGCTATTCAGGATCTTTTGTGGTATCATATGAATTTTAGGATCATATTTTCGGTTTCTGTGAAAAATGCCATTAGGCTTTTAATAGAGATTACATTGAAAATGTAAATGGCTTTGGGTAGTATGGACATTTTAACAATAGTAATATTTCCAGTCTATAAACATGGGATTCTTTTCATTTATCTGTGTCGTTTTCAATTTCTTTCCCCAATGTCAAAAAGTTTTCAGTGTATAGATCTTTCACCTCCATGGTTAAATCTATCCCTATGCATTTTATTGTTGTTGATGCTGTTGTAATTGGGATTATTTTCTTTCTCTTTCAGATATTTTGTTGTTAGTGTATAGAAATGCAACTTTACTGAATCCACTTATTATTTCTAACAGTTTTTGGTGGAATCTTTGGGGTCTTCTATATATAAGATTATATCATCTGCAAACAGAGACAATTTTACTTCTTTCCAATCTGTATGCCTTTTATTTGTTTTTCTTTCCTGATTGCTCTGGCTTGGACTTCAATACTATGCTGAATAGGAGTGGCGAGAGTGGGCACCCTTGTCTTGTTTCTGATCTTGGAGGGAAAGCTTTTAGCTTTTCATTGTTGAATATGATGTTAGATTTGGATTTATCATATATGACCTTTATTATGTTGAGTTATGTTCCTTCTATGCCCTATTTGTCAAGAGCTTTTATCATGAAAGGATGTTGAATTTTGGTAAATGCTTTTTCTGCATCTATTAAAAGGATCATATGATTTTTATCCTTCATTCTGTTAATGTGGTGTATCACATTAATTGATTTATGTATGTTGAACCATCCTTTCATCCCAGGAGTAAATCCCACTTGATCATGGTATATAATCCTTTTAATGTGCTGTTGAATTTAGTTTGCTAGACTTTTTTTTAGAATTCTTAGGCCTGTATTCATCAGGAATATGGGCCTATAGTTTTGTTTTCTGATAGTGTCCTTATCTGGCTTAGAATCAGGGTAATGTTGGATTCATAAAATGGGCTTGGGAATGTTCCCTCCTCTTCAATTTTTGGAAGAGTTTGAGAAGGATTGGAACTAATTCTTTAAATGTTTGGTAGAGTTCACCAGTGAAACCATTTGGTCCTGGGCTTTTCTTTGTTTGGAGGTTTTTGATTACTGCTTCAGTCTCTTTACTGGTTATTGTTCTCCCAGATTTTCTGTTTCTTCATGATTCAGTCTTGGTAGGTTGTATGTTTCCAGGAATTTATCCATTTCTTACAGGTTATCAAGTTTACTGGCATGTAATTGTTCAGCTGTCTCTTATGATCCTTCACATTTCTGTGGCATCAGTGGTTAATGTTTTCTTTTTTATTTATAATGTTGTTTATTTGAGTCTTCTTTTTTTTCTTGGTTAGTCTAGCTAAAGATTTGTCAATGTTGTGTATCTTTTCAAAAAACTAACTTTTAGTTGTATTGATACTTTCTATTGTCTGTCTAGTCTCTATTTCATTTATTTCTGCTCTAATCTTTATTATTTTCTTCCTTCTACTAACTTTGGGCTTAGTTTATTCTTTCTTTTCTAGTTCCTTCAGATGTAAAGTTAGGTTTATTTGTTGTAGATCTTTCTTTTTTCTTAACATAGGCATTTTTCACTATAAAATTCTCTCTTAGAAAGGCTTTTGCATGTAGCCTCGCTTTGGTGCCTGTGCATTCAAATGAGTAAACACATTTTCCAATCTTCACAGATGGTTTCAGAAGGTAAAGACCACCTGTCTTTTTCCCGGCCTGATGTGATCACCTCCAGAATCACAATCATGCTGGGCTGGATGCAGTTATGAGGCTGTTGCTGGGTCTGTAGTAGGGTCTGCAGTTGGAAGGCTCTTTACCAGAGTTTTGGGCAGGCATGGATTCTGTTGGGTCCCTGGGTAGATGGGACTGCCTCCAGTACCTTGTTCAGTAGGGCAGCGCTGGGACAAGAATCCACTTCAGGGTCCACAGTTTGCTCTTCAGACAGCAGGTCTTCTACCCAGAGTGGTGGATGTGGCTCCCACCAAGTCCCTTGGGGGGGCTGCTGCCTTGTCACTGGATGGGTACCTGGGTGAGCATCACTTGCTCTGGACCATGGTTGAGAGGGGCTGGAACTGAGCCCCAGGGCTGTTTCACATTCCATAGCCAAGTCTGAGGTCTGCACACCTGGCTCTTGAGGCATGACTTAGTGTGTCTCCCACCAGAGCACTGGGCAGACTAGACTGATCCCTGATCATAACCATGGAGCGGCTGGAGCTGAGGTTAGCTAGTCTCAGTGCTGTCAGGATGCTTGTGAACTTTGGCTGTGAGGGCTTGGAACTCAGTATAGGGCACTTTAGGATCTCTGGGGATGCAGATGAGAGTTCTCTTGAAGCGTTCCTGTGCCAGCAAAACTGTTTGCAGACTGGTTAGACAGGCTGGAGCCCAGTCACAGGGCACTTTCAGAATCTACAGTCTGACCAAATCTGGTGCCCTTACCTTGAGAAACTCCTGAACAGTGGTCCAGAGAGGCTGGAGCCAGTTCACGAGTCAATTCAGGGTCTACAGCCAGGACCAAGTTCTGTCTATGACCTGATGCATGGGTGGGTGTGACTCCTCTCAGGTCCCTTGGCATATGGTACTGGTAACAGACCCAAAGTCATATGGGGCTGTAGCCAAGTTCTCAAGAGTATGGAGCTGTTTCTATTTTTATATCTGGAACCATAGTCAGAAAGTCAGACACCGATGTGGGCCCACCTTCTAAAAATGGCTTTCCTGGGTCTTGGACTACACTGGGATCTCACAATCTCCTGTCTGGATTCTAAAGCTCACAGGTAGGTACTTTTGTCTGGATACCAAATTATTGTTGTTAGGGACGGAGGGTGGGGGACACCCTAGTGATGTCTTATGTGGCCATTTTGGTGACATCACTCAGTCATGTTTAAAAATTAATGGGAACAGCCAGTAAAAAGCAATGTTTGGCAGTTCAAAAGAGACAGTTATATGTGTAGAATTACAGCAAACATTGACATAATTCTCCTCTAAAGTGGTCTGTTTCTATTGTGGTAGTAGAGAAAGATCAGAGTGTATAGAATAGATTTGAAATGAACAAGAAAGTTGATAATTGTTACTTTGGGGAATGGATGAGTGAGCTAAGGAAACATAGAAAGGTAGGGGTGGGGGCAAGTGTTGAAGATTCAGCTGGGATCGAAGACGAGGATTCCAACATGTTCCACTTTCCTCCATTGACCCAGGCCATCTTTTCTGAGTCTGAAGGCAATTTGACGTAAACACTGTAAAATACCACAGTTAAAATGAGTTGAGAATATTTTAAGGGGGAGTCCAAATGGTTAATGTGAAATCTAAGTTGGATAGGGAAGGAAGAGAAAGGTCTTAGATAGAGCTGACAGAGAAGGAGAAGTTTAGGGATTAAAGGTACAGGCAATCTCAGTGGGGTCAGGCCAAGTGTTTTATGCGTGATTGCCACAGTTGGAAGGAGAAGACACAAAGCCTAGGAGAATATGGAGAGCGAGAACTCTCCAATTTGCAGTTGGAGGATATTTTAGTGAAAGATAAAATTTTAACTTTTATACACGTAAATCAGCTAAACTCTAAACTCCATGAAGGCAAGGGATACTATTATAGTCAGTATTCATTGTATATCTTGAGTCATTTCTCTTGTTCATCTCTGCTAAAGCACTTAACTAGTTCAACTAGTTTTTTCTCTTTCACAATCCTGAGTTACTCAGCATCAAGAGAATCCAAAAAATTTGCAAGCTATTCTTTGGTCTTTGGGGGATCATAACTGAACTATGAGTAGTTACCAAATGGAGCTTGAGTAGCCCTGATGATTTTGTCTGCCTGAGTAACTTCTCTATAAGATATAGCACAATGCTCTGTGTCCACGAAAGGGTCTGTGTGATAGCAAATATTTGTGCATTGCATAATACTTTCTTAGGCATTTTCTCATATATTATCAGAGTTGATTTTCCTTGAAAACTCTGTAGAGGTATGTAAAATATCATCACTATTCGACAGATAAAGAAAATGAAATACGCACTATTCAAGGACCTTATCCACAGTCTCAGAGTTAGATAATGGCCTATATTGCAAGGCAAACAAACCAGATCTCACAGATTATAATCCAAAGCTCTGTGCACAAATATGCCTTTTAACATTGTAAAATAAGCATCTGCTTTTGCTAGTTCCATAGGAAATTTTTGTTTAGTTATTCATGTTCCTGCTTTTGAACTAATTGAAAATTAATTAAAATTAACATACTCTCCTAAAGCTGACTGTACAAGATGCTTTTGGGGGAAAAAAGTGTGATTAAATCTTGGTGCCTCGATTTCTTTCTATCTGCAGCAATAATAGAAGAACTTATGAATACTGTAATTCCTTGGTCACAAATGCCATGTGAAGGTAATGTAAAGGGGATCTAGAATTTACTATTGTTCTCCACTCATATGATGTGAATGCAGAAAACAAAAAGATAAACGCCTAGAAAAGCCTGTGACGAAATGCCAGACACGAGCTGGACTGATTCACTAGCTCTTGCTTTACTAGCAAATCTAACCCATCATCTCACATACAGTTATGTTGAACCTCCTCTCATTCTTCTGTGATGAGACCGGGTACCTTACAGTAGATAGCACACAATATAATCATACCTGTTGAATTGGGAAGTGTTGACATAAACATTTCCTGTCATTTTGGATTGCAAGACGTTTAACAGCTGTAAAGCATTTGCAGGCAGGTTGCAGGGTAAGTGTCCATGGTTTATCAGTTCAGTATGCCTCTGATGATAACACAAACTAGGTTACCTATGTGAAACAGATATAGACTTCTGGCAGACACTCAGATATTAAGGAACTGGAGACTAGATGACATCCTTGAATAAACATCAAGAAAATTCAGATTTCTTAAATATACAAGTATTTTTGTGATTCTCATCTATAATCTGAACTGTAATAGGCTCATAAATGTAATATATAATTGTAATATTTATGATTACCTATCGTAAATATATATATATATATATATTCTAATCTCCTCATTAGAAGGTTAAAGTGGAAATTACCAGAGAAAAAGAAAAAGCTCACAGTTGGGGTCACTGATCTACAGATACTCGTCTTGGCTCTGAAGGGACAGCAAGGGTAATAAGTTGTCAGAACATGATTTCATATTTATTCAACAACAAAAATATCTACTGAACATTTACCATATCTCAGACATTGCAGTATGCAGTATACAAAACAAATAAGATCCTTCTATTAATAGAAGTTAATGCCAATCTGTAGCCCTTGGACCTTTTAAAATTAACCAAATGCTACATCTTTGAAAACAGATTACAAGCACCCTATTTTGGCAAATTTCACTTTCTGGAAAACACCTTTTATTTCATTGTAAGAGCTAAATTGATGATTTTTTCCAAGCATTTCAGTAGTGATACAGAAGATGAGTCCAAAACCAGAAAATACAAATTTGGGGTAGTAACAATACTATCAGATAGTTTACCAATGGTTTGGAATTTCACAGAGAATATGCGTTCACGGGTTAGGAAAAGCACACAAAACCTACCTTTTGTTTTAATGACATGACATTAAATTTAATAGTTCTAGTAGTTTTGTACATGCTTATTCCTCTGCCTGGTGAAATTCTTTATTGAGACTTTGGTTAGAAATCACCTGTAAGAAGTCTTTTCTGAGACCTTGGAGAGAATTAGTTATTAACCTGCTCTGTTTCCCAGATCTTAAGTTCTATGAGGACAGTTGTCATTGCAGTGCTTAATTTGGTCCCAGGCTCACAGCTACCAGCTGAATAGAGTATATGTACACACTTTCTGATGTAACACTGATCATACTATTATTATTATGATCATTACTTTCTAGCCTCTTTCGCTTAAAGCTTAGGCCAAAGAATATTCATTTAAAAATTCATATTTATTGAGGCATAATTTCCATATAAAACTGATAACACTGATGGATTTTGGCAAATGAATGCAATCATGTAGCCACACCACAAATACAAGATTCAAAGTTTCCATTATCCCAAAAAAGTACATTTGTCCTCCTTTTCACTAAAATCCCCTACTTTCATTGTCATCCTGGCAACCACTTACCTTTATTTTGTCGTTATACTTTGAGAATTTCATGCAAGTTCTATTATATGAAAAGATAATATGTAATTATTTATAATAAAATATAATAAATTATAGTAATATAAATTAAATTTCAAAAAATTAATCATACAACATATATTCTGTTGTGCCTGGCTTCTTTCACTTAATATTATGCGTGAAGATTTGTTCGTATTGTTGCATGTATCAGTAGTTTGTTCCCTTTCATTGCTGGGTACTTTTCCCTGGTATGGATATGTAACAGTTTGTTTATTCATTCATCAGTTGATGGACCTTTTCTTTTTTAAATTCATTTATTTATTTATTTTTTGGCTGCGTTGGGTCTTCGTTGCTGCACGCAGTCTTTCTCTAGTTGCAGTGAATGGGGCTACTCTTCATTGCAGTGTGCGGACTTCTCATTGCAGTGGCTACTCTTGTTGCGGAGCACGGGCTCTAGGCACACGGGCTTCAGTAGTTGTGGTGCATGGGCTTAGTTGCTCCGCGGCATGTGGGATCTTCCTGGACCAGGGATCGAACCCGTGTCCCCTGCATTGGCAGGCATATTTTTTTTTTGTTAACATCTTTATTGTAGTATAATTGCTTTACAGTGGTGTGTTAGTTTCTGCTATATAACAAAGTGAATCAGCTGTACATAAACATATATCCCCATATCTCCTCCCTCTCACGTCTCCCTCCCACCCTCCCTATCCCACCCCTCTAGGTGGGCACAAAGCACCGAGCTGATCTCTCTGTGCTATGTGGCTGCTTCCCACTAGCTATCTATTTTACATTTGGTAGTGTATATATGTCCATGCCACTCTCTCACTTCGTCCCAGCTTACCCTTCCCCCTCCCCATGCCTCAAGTCCATTCTCTACGTCTGCGTCTTTATTCCGCAGGTGGATTCTTAACCACTGCACCACCAGGGAAGTCTGAAGGACATTTTCTTGCTTTAATTTTGGCTGTAATGAATAGAGCTGCTATAAACATCCACATACAAATCTTTAGGCACACATATGTTATCATATTGTAAGTGTATAATTAACTTTATGAGAAACTACTTGTTTACAAAGTGGCTTACTGTTTTTCATCAATTTCAACAGTGTATCAGAGATCCAACTACTTTCCATGCTCTTCAACTCTTGGGTGGTTATTCCTTTGTACACATTTTTCTAGCCCCTCCCCTTTTCCGGTAATTTATTTATATATATGTTAGATAGTTTGATTTCTTTTAGACTTTTTTCTCTCTCACCTTTATTTTGAAAAGTGTTAATTGCTATGTCTTCAAGTTCACTGAATTTTTCCTTGGCAGTGTCTAATTTGTATTATTTTTTAAATTTTATATACTATATTTTTCATCTCTATGAGGCCCATTTGGGTTTCTTTGAGATCTTTTTCCTTTTTATATTCATGATAAAGAACATCATGAGCATATTAAGTATATTTATAATATATTTATAGAATATAATATATATTAAATATAAATAGTATACACATAGGTATTTCCTAGTTCTGTCTGCTGAGAGGGCTAGATGAAGCAACATCCCATTCACAGTGAGCACACCCAGTTCTCAGACCTTAGTTTCTAATACCATTCTCTATTAAAAGGAACCAGGGCTCCTTGGAAAAATGGCTGATCTTAGGACCAGGGGAGTGGATATATAAGATGAGCATGGAGCATTCTGTGGTTCCAGAAGGTGGGAAGTGCTCAGAAAACAAAATGATGGAGGTATGTCAAAGGGATATAGGAACCAACTAAAAGATCTCCCAGTGATCAAAGCTGGAACAATTTGAGCAAAATCTAAATAACATAGTATCAGATTATAACCCAAAATATAAAATAAATGTCCCTGAGTTCATACTGATATAACTAAATGGGTGAATAAATAAATAAATGAGGGATAATAGACAAATCTCTCACACAGAAGAATACCAAATAATTTATGTGGATACTCTGCCCTTAAGGAGGGGGAATATAATTTCCCATCCTTTAAGTGTACAATGAACACAGTGATTTCTTTCAAAGATATACAGTATGTAAAGGGGGGGGGGCGGTGGGAAGAGAAACTTGATAGTGGAGAAACCTGGCAAACACTACCTCAGTTAAATGATCAAGTCTTGTTGGTAGTATATATCCTTGATACGATGCAATGAGAATGGCACTGTACTTCTGTAGTCTATCTCCCAAAACTCATATTCCTGTCTAACAGGAGAAAAATATCAGACAAAGCCAAATTGAAGGAATGTTCCACAAAATACCTGAACAGCAGTTATTAAAATGTTAATGTCAATAAAAACAAGGAGGGCTTCTCTGGTGGCGCAGTGGTTGAGAGTCCGCCTGCCGATGCAGGGGACACGGGTTTGTGCCCCCGTCCGGGAGGATCCCACATGCCGCGGAGCGGCTGGGCCCTTGAGTCATGGCCACTGAGCCTGCACGTCCGGAGCCTGTGCTCCGCAACGGGAGAGGCCACAGCAGTGAGAGGCCCGCGTACCGCAAACAAAACAAAACAAAACAAAACAAAACAAGGAAAGTCTGACAAGCTATCGGTTCAAAGAATTCTAAGGAGACATGATGACTAAATGTAATGTTGTATCTGGGTCTGAAAAAAACCATTAGGTAAAAACTAAGGAAATCTGAATAAAGTATGACTTCAGGTGTTAATAATATACTGAAATTTGTTCATTAGTTGTGACAAATGTGCCATCATAATGTAAGATGCTAACAATAGGGGAAAAAGGGTGAGGAAACATGGAACTCTGTAATATCTTTGCAGTTTTCCTGTAAAATGAAACTATTCTAAAATAAACATTTATTAGATACTAAAAATAAAAACATTGCAAGCTAATCAACCAAACAAAATTTGTAGAGTTTATTTGGATTCAGATTCATAAAACAGTGTATATATAAATGCATGAGTATATATATGTGTTTATATATATGTAAAAATATAAAACACAAAATGTATAAATACATAACAAGTATATATATGCACACAAGTGCATTATTAGACAAAAAGACACGTAATAAGTAATATTCCTCAAATAAGTACTCAAGTTTTATTGTGCATGCATATACACATATATGTTAGAAATATATACATAAAATGTATATATGCACATATATTAACAGAATATATACACAGATGTATATATACATACATATAAACTACATAAAATGTATATTGGTAAAATATATATTATGTGTAATATATATATACACACATAAAAGTGTACACACATACACATACAACTATCTCTGCCTGTTATATAATCAGAAATTTGAACACTGACTTGAGGAATTATTATCAATTATTGTCCTTATTTCTATACTGATAATCAAGATACTGGTTATCTATAGGTGGGAGAAAAAGCATTACAATCAAAGGGCATGTAGAAGATTCTGGGCTGTAGGGAATATTTTATTTCATAACTTGTGTGATATTAAATGGCTCTTTACGTTACAACAATTGATTAAGCTGTACATTTCTATTTTGTACACTTTCATATGTGAGTCTTATTTTGTGATCATAAAGTGGAAAAAAATGAGAATGACAAAGGACAAATTAGAGACAGACAGTTTAAGGAGGTTTTCTGTAAAGGATAGTAGAGAAATGGGATGGTACCTGAAGGAGTAAATGGTGTCCAGAGAGATAATTTTTTTAGAATGGGAGAAATTATATCACTTTTACACATACTCTGTTAGGCTACAGAATATGGAAATCATATGGCATTCTGAAGCTGGTATTGACATAGTCTTTTAAACTAACTTTTTACATGAATAGTATTTTAGTATAAATTGTCACTAATAATTTTTCTTTTTCTATTTCCTTTCCACAATATGGGGAACCCAGAAATATAAGTAATTGATGATTATAAATCATACATATACATATAAAACTATATATAGTTCTATAGCTTTAGCATGTTGTGTCACTTAACAGCTGAGTAGATCAAGTGAGGTGGTATTGGGTTGGTCAAAAAGTACCTTCGGTTTTTAAGTAAAAATAAGACACATTTTTCATTGTCACCTAGAACTTTATTGAACAGCATATTCACCTTTTTGTTCCACTACCTTCTGCCATTTTCCAGGCAACTTCATAATTCCACCTTCCCAAAACTTTTAATCTTTTTGAGCAAAGAACTGTTCCAGGTGCGTTTTATAGTCTTCCAGGGAATTGAAATTTTTTCCACTAAGAGAATTTTGTAGAGACCAAAATAAATGGAAATCCGAAGGTGCAATATCTGGTGAATACAGCAGATGAATCAGAACTTCCCAGCCAAGCTGTAACAGTTTTTGCCTGGTCATCAAAGAAACCTGCGTTCTTGCGTTATCCTGATGGAAGATTATGCGTTTTCTGTTGACTGATTCTGGATGCTTTTCGTCGAGTGTCGCTTTCAGTCGGTCTAATTGGGAGCAGTACTTGTTGGAATTAATTGTTTGGTTTTCCCGAAGGAGCTCATAATAGAAGACTCCCTTCCAATCCTACCATATACACAACATCACCATCTTTGGATAAAGACCGGCTTTTGGTGTGGTTCATGGTGGTTCATTTCGCTTGCCCCACAATCTCACAGTATCCACTTTTCATTGCCCGTCACAATTTGTCTTAAAAATGGAACATTTGCATTACATTTAAGTAGAGAATCTCATGCAGAAATATGATCAAGAAGGTGTTTTTCAGTTAACCAATGAGGAACCAAACATCAAAGCCATTAACATAACCAAGCTGGTGCAAATGATTTTCAGCGCTTGATTTGGCTATTTTGAGTATGTCGGCTATCTCCCATGTGGTAGAATATTGATTATTCTCAATTAATGTCTTGATTTGATTGCTATCAACTTCAACTGGTCTACCCGACCATGGAGCATCGTCCAGAGAGAAATCTTCAGCACGAAACTTCGCACACCACTTGTGACACATTCGATCAGTCACAGCACCTTCTCCATAAACCGCACAAATCTTTTTTTGTGTTTCAGTTGCGTTTTTACCTTTCTTGAAATAATAAAGCATAATATGCCAAAAATGTTTCTTTCTTCTATCTTCAGTATTAAAATGGCTACACAAAAATTCACCAATTTTGATGTCTTTTTTAAATGCACGCTGATATGACAGCTGTCACATACAATCTAACTAAATTGTTTCGAATGAAATTAAAGACAACTGAGAGCTACTAGAGCCATCTTATGGAAAAAAAACGAAGGAACGTTTTGGCCAACCCAATAGTAGAGCACATGAAATTAATTTCCCATAGCAGGAAATGCAACCCCTTTGCCCATTAATGTGTCTCCATTCCATCCCCTCCCTCAAAAAAAAAGAATTAGGAGTTCCACATGACCTCTTTTCATGTCTATTAGCAAGATGAGCTTGTAAAACCTTTCCAAATGAGGAGAAAATCATTCACATAAAACAAAATTTTTTAAAAAATGGAAATGTGAAGCTTTCTCATTTATGCTCAAATACTTGGTGATGGACAGAGTATTTGCTGTATTCTTCTGCTGTTGTTCTTTTATTCTGCTGTAGCAGCTCACCCCACACAATTTTTATGGGCTTGTAATTCTCTGCCTACCTCATTGTAACCTCCTCCTTACTGTCTTCTCTTTCTTGAGCATTCTTCCTTTAAATAGTCAAAAATACATCCTTTACTGGTGGCTGTACATCCACTTCTCCTTTACTACCTTGATTCCACATGTATTCAGTGCCTCGACAGTTCTTAATATTTATTGGGTATTATTTAAACATTGCAAAATTTCTAACATCTCCCAATTTTTATAATCCAAAAATAAAGATGGGTCTGTATTTGGAATTTTCTCTTATGAGGGCCTCCTGCCATCAACATCTTTGACTCTATTTTAACCTGTGTTTTATAATATTTTTTCCCATATACTATATCCCTCTTGATGTAATATTTGGAGAAATAATACCACATTGCATCTTTCTCCTCCAATATACCCACAGCACTGTTTCCTTTTATTACAATAGAAGGGCTGAATATTTTGATTTGGTTACAATGGAACAGCAAATCTTTATTAGGGTAGCAAGTGTATTTTAATCTTACTCACATGGACAGTTGTGAATTCATGAAATAGTGGGGAGATAACATTTCTTTAAAGAAGGAAAAGTATAAACTTCTTGAGAATGAAAGGATTTACTCACAAAGGCACTGAGAATATGAATTGACTTTTACAAAGAACCAAAGAGCATTTCTAGTACACTGTCATATATGTTTGTTTATACTTGGGCAGCTGTGTGTTTTTAGTCAGGGTATAAACAGAGCAAAACTTGATATGATAAAGAGAATTTTGCAACCTAGTCATGTGAGTTGTTTAAGAAATCAATAGGTCTTTCCTGAAAATAGCACAGGGACTGGACATGGGTGAAAACATTACCCAAAGATAACCACAGCAAAGGAACACACTAGTTCCCTCTCTTATGTTAATATTATCTTTTTACGTAAGATCTTCAAGCAAACATAAGTGAAACAGAAGTAGATTTTAAAAGAATTTCCTCCTTTTAGCCTCTTCTTGGCTCTATAATGAGCTGACTGGTAAAATCTAAGCATTGGAAAAAATTCCAGTGGGGATGAATTGATCCACTCCTGACTGAGACTAAAGTCACTTTCACCATTTCAGCAGATTAAATGACTGTTTATTGAATTTGGGGTCACTTTACAGAAGCTGTTTGACCTCAGGCCTTCTCCATCAGCCTCTCTAAGCTGGCTGACAGAAACATGGAGAACATCAGCATGGGATCTGTGCAATTGGGTGATACTTTTGGGGAGGTAGGTCTTATTTTACCTGATGGCACATGCTGGGTAAACCAAGGCTGTAATTTTTAAAGACCATAGGTTTTAGAATTAGAAAGCTGGTTTTAAATCCAGGTTAATCGTTTCCAACAAGAATGACCTGGAGCAGAGACATAATCTGCCTAAAATCTGTTTACTTATCCATCAAATTTGAGCCATCCTCAGCCTGAGTGGTTAGCAGGATCACATGAAATGCTGTATGTAAATCTTCTAATCCATTGCCTGGCCCAATACTAACAGTGGATTCCATTTTCTTGAGGTTTTTTTTTTTCCCCATTTCCTTAATACAAAATGTATATCCCTTGTGTTTCTGTGCTAAAGTGTCCCTTTCAGTAATAAACATGGCTCTTTCTTTCTGTAATTAATGCTCTGACACACTTTCAACATTCAATCTAAACTTCTAGCTTCTCACCTTATCCAAAAACACTAGAATTAAGTCTAACTACTTCTTCCATCTGCCACTGGTTCTCTATGTTAGCATGTGTATTGCTATCTGTTGTGTGAGAGCCAGGCTAACAAATCCAGATACTGCCCTACTATAGTCTCGGCTGGCTCTGCTTCCAATTACATCTATGCTCAAAAGGAAGAAATTGTTTTTTTCCTTAAGGCTTCCTGTATGATTTTATTGGCAGTTATTCCCCATTATGCAGTGGGCTTGATCAGCTTCCTGTGACCTAGTCCAATAATTATTGTCATTGTTCAGTACGTTAGAAAATTTCCTTACAAGGAACAATCAGACAGCTGCTTACAATGGCATTATCTCCAGCCTCAATTTAGTGTGGGTGGGATACTTTCCCATATACATTGCAGCATGAAAATATGTATCACTGATGTGGCCAAAACCAAAACCCTGCTAAACACATTTATTGCATTCTACTAATGTCAGTACATCATCATATGCAAAATGAAACTACAAATTCCCAAGTGATTAGCATGTACTTCCCTTCTTCCCATTTCTATTTAGCTGGAAATGGAAACCATTCCAATAATAATCAGTTGCATGAAAGCACAGAGTACATTCCATAGCTACAAATCAAAGTTACCACCCTCTTCTTCCTATATCATTTGACCCAGGCAAATGTAAGTAGGAGGTGCTTTGCCAATTCTTTTTCATTTTAATTTCCCTTCTTTGGGATGGACTCTATCATCCACTCTTCTTCCCATTTAAACTCTCTTGGGATGCATTGCTTGTGAAGAAAATTACTCCGTGACTGCTAGAAATAAATAGTTTTAATTTTACCTTTTAATCTTCACTTTAACTTTCATCTTGAATTTCCCATTTTCAAGTATCTGACTAAATTGATTTGATGCTTAATGCTTGCCAAATAAATAATGAGGCTCTGAACGAGTCCATATGTAATAAGGCGAGGATTTCATTACTCCTAACATCACTATAATCAGGCAATGATTAAATTATTTCTAACATTCCTAACACCAATGTGAAATTATACTAAAGACCCAGAACAATTTAGGCCTTCCCACCATGTTTTGTATCAAGCATTTCTATTTCCAGCAGTTTATCACAGTGTTGCAGGAATTGGCCTGTAAGGGTTTATGCTAATGCTAATGGAGAGAACTCATCCACAGGTGTCCCCCTTTATCTCAGCTACATCTTTGAAATCATTTACAAGTTCCATGGTAACAACCCTAAGGCCCAGCAGCAGGAATGCTGATTAACACTTAGGAGTGGAAAAAAGACTTAAATAATCAAACAGTTTACAAATTGTAGAAACCTAGACAGATGTTCAACTCATGGTTATTTTGTGGAGGGGCAGTGGGGCAGCTCTGAACTGACCAGTGTCTGCCTGCTCTTCTTCATTCAGGGTAGAGAGAGAGACTCAGGCATGTCCTTCAATCAAGGGCATTCAAATCTCTCTCTGACATAACTGGCATTCCTTCCAGTTTGTAGAAATCAGATTATACCCATTACATCCAAGGGAGATGCTTAACTCAGATCTTTATGTTTATAGTACATTTGGAGGCTGACAGCAGCACCACCCAAACAATGATTTGCAGCTTTAATGAATACCTGCAGGATGGTGATATTGATGAGGAATCTGTATTAGAGCACTGTGAATCATCATTAAAAGGCATTTAAAATCGGCTTGTAAAATATGGCTTTCGCTGCCCTCTATGCACTCTCCTGGAAAGATGAAGTAGTGTATTAAAATGATGATATGGATGTTACTAAATATGAAGTCATGGCTTCGCTATTAGATCTGAGTGTGGCAACAAGAGCCCCTGCAATTTACTCTCAAAGTTAGAGCTTCTGTTTTTATTATTGAATCTATAGGAGGCTTTTTACGATGGTCTGGAGCCAAAACGTAACTTTCCTGGCCACTAAGCTAGCCACTGGTCCAGAACTTTAGTTTAAAAGGACAAAATGTCGTATTATCGTTGATGTGGTTTGTAAATTCCATTGTGGATTTATTATAGGCTGGGGGATTGTTGACTCTGGATACAAGTAATTTCAAGCTGTCTGAATTCATAATGTGAGGACTTTTTGAACTGCAAACAATCCTGGGTTTTTCAGTGCAAAAACAGCTTGGAGGTGTGAGGGTGGGGTTGAATTGAGGGGAGTGGTGCAAGCCTGGTGTTATTCTGGGGGATAGATCCAGTGTATCGAGGTATACCTAATTCTCATTGCAGTCATTGTACATCAAGATAATTTATATTTAATGATCAACCTAGCATTTAGTATGTAGCATTTATCTTATTAGTTATCAATTTAATTATATATGAAAACATTCAAGTTAGCAAACGCACGAAGGAAAACTGCTTGTGCATGAAAGAAGATAAGCCTATATTATGGTTAATGTATTTATCCATTAATATAATCATTATGTAATTTAAGACATTTAGGTTCTACCAAAGTATCTTGCTAATGTGGGTTATAATGCCTGTGGTCTTCATAACAGTTTCTGAACTTAATCCTGTTCTCTTTCCATGGTTTACAGTATCCAGTTCTTCTCATTCACAGTTGTTTAAACATTTTCAACTTCCTCTAGAGTATCTATTTTGAAATTATATTCAGCTAGAATATGTTTCTGATTATCATTAAAATATTTATTTACTTTTCTAGAATAAAGGGTATTTTTAACATGTATAATCGTCTTAAAGGATGCTGGATATCAACTTTCTAACTATAATCTCGCTTCAACATGCAGCTGAGTAAATACTTCAGATAACATTTCATATTGCGCTCCCTTCAAATTGTTGTTTAGAGAATTTTTTCTCGTCCTTACAGAGTATATCCATTCATTTTGTCTATCACCCTAGCTTTTCCTCAGCGTGTTACTAAAGAAGCACTTTGACAGTGAACTTCACCAAGACTAAAACCTTAAAGTCCTGCCAGAGGTATTCATATATATCCTCTTTATCTACATCTATTAATTTTTTAACTCTAGTGTCCTGGGTGTTTACAGGGGTATTCTATTCTTTGTAGCTTCATACTGTAAGTATCTAGAATAAGAACTGGATTTCCTTGACTCTGTCCAGGAGAACTCTCCCATGTAATTGAAGCTATCTGCAGCATTTGCTATTGTGGCAACTCCTCTTCCTGTTTCTCTTAGTTTGGACAACACCCTGTTCTCTGGGCTCTCTTCCTACCTCAGTGGGTGCACCTTTGGGGTTTCCTTCTGCTCCTGTATAGCATGACGTTCCCAGAATTCTCTCCTTCTGACTGTCCCCTTCTCACTCTGCACACACTCCTCACTCATGGGGATAATTGGCAACACTCTACTGGATCTCCCTTTTTCTTACTTCTGATCTGAAGATCATTTTTATTTACTTAGTATACTACTTGGAAATGTCAATAGTTCCTCAAATTCAACAATAATAATTATTGCTAATAATCCCATTACTATTGAACCAGTCCAGATCGCATCATCTCTTGCTTGGACGAGTGTATCAATTTGCTAACTGATTTTCTAAACTTTATTCTTAATATTTTCTTGACTTTTATTCATATGTATCTACAATTATATGTCTAAAATGATTTTTTAGTCCTTGTTTTAACTATCTGCAACTCATGATAATATTGACTTTTCTCTTTCCGTTACCCTTTTCTTAGTTAATATAATAATATTCTCACCTGGTTTTCTTCCTACCATTTTGCCTATCCCTGCCAGGTCTTTTTTGTACATTCTTCTATATTTTCCAGTTCCATAGATGGTGGTTTCTCACAGGCTCCATGTGTATCCCATTTTCCTTTCACTTTATTTCCTCTACCTTGGGCAATCTCAAATATTCCCAAGGCTTCTGTGACCATCTCTTTGCTGTTAAATCCCAAATTTGTATTTCTAGTCCATATTGAATATCAACTCCTTCCTAGTTACCTATCTCTATTAAATATTCCATAGGAATATTCCTTTCAGTTTAACATGTTCAAAATTGAACTCATAATTTTCTCTCAGAGCATAACTCCTCCTTCTGAGATCGTCATCAGAATGAAAATATAGTCAGCCACTCGGCTGCTGTACCAGAAATCTTGATATTATTCTAAATTCCTCCTTGTACTTCTTCACTTCTCACATCAGCATGTCCAGCCACTTCTAGCTCCTAAATGTCTCTCCAAACTATACCCACTACCACTATCCTATTTAAGATACTCTTATCTTTTACCAGGATTATTGTACCAGCCTCTGGTCTCCTTATTTTTTACCGCTTAAGCGCTTCTCTATAATAGCCAGAGTGATTTTTCTAAGGTACAAATATGATTTGCTATTTTTTTAATTACATAAATATTTATTTACTTATTTTTTAAAAAAAATTTATTGGAGTATAGTTGATTTACAATGCTGTGTTAGTTTCAGGTGTGTAGCAAAGTGAATCAATTATACATATACAGATATCGACTCTTTTTTAGATTCTTCTCCCATCTAGGCCATTACAGAGTATTGAGTAGAGTCACCTGTGCTATACAGTGGGTTCTTACATACACATTACTATATATAAAACAAATAAGTAATGATTTGCTATTTTTATGCACAGACCTTTTTAAGACATCCATTGCCCTCAGAATAGTGTCCAAACTGCCTAATATGGCTTAGAGAGCCCTTCCCAGAATGACTCCATCTCTCTCTCTGCAGCCCAGTTTCTTCCCATCTCCAGTTCTTACCTTCCAGTGTAAGCCCTAGTCAGACAGAATTACTCTTGGTCCCCCGAATTCCACGTGCTCTCTCTTGCCTTGGCACAATAGATTTGTATGCGCAACTTCCTCTCCTACAGCATTCTTCCACCTCCTCTTTGTTAACGTTTTACTCTGCTGATCTTTCAAGGCTTAGTTTAGAGAATACTTCTTCCAGAGCTCTTTCCTTGATGTTGCCAAGACTTGGTTAGGTGCCTTTTTGCTGTTCTCACAAAACACCTTCTACATACCTCTGTAACTTAGTGTACCATGGTGTGACTGCCTGCTACCCACCACCCTATACTCAACTGTGAATTCTTTGAGAGCCAGGGCTCTGCCATTCATCGCACAAAGCCCCTGACACAAAATGGGTACTCTATAGGTGTCTGTGGAAAGAAAGAGGTAAGATAGGTAGGAAGTATGATTCAGGTTTCTAATTATTAAAAAAATTACAGTTGTTCCCCATTACCTTTGAGAAAGAAGCCAAAAACTTTAGATCTAGGTTGGCTTTTGTCATTCTCAGCTCTGGCCACACTCCCAGGGGTATCTGGCTCTCACACATAAACCAAACATGCAAATCCCTAACCATGCTATGCTCTCTCTTGTGCCTTGAATCTTATCTTTCATTTCTTCCTACTTGCTTATATATATAATTTCAGACTCCTCTGAAATGTCACTTCCTTTGCCTTTGCAAGGTGGAGTTAAGTGCCAATTTCTTTCCCTAGTGCTCTGCACACAACTCCTAATATAACCTTTATTCCATCATTTAATAATTTGTTCATATATGTTCATACGTACCACTACCACAAACTTCTGGGACATAGCACAGAACCTAGCACCCTGAAGATTGTGAGTGTTTAGTAAATGCTCACAGGATCAATGGATGAGGAGGGCACTATTTTGCTGAGGGAACTAACTGTTCAACCTGGGTCTAATCTCAAACCAGAGATCTAATCTTTAAGATTAAAATAAAAAAGGAAATCTAAGAAGATGCTCTTAAAAATAATGAAACACATTGTATATAGACAGGAAACCTCCTGAAACTGAAGCTACCTAATATTTATAATGGACCTCTAGCTTTGTAACCTGATTCTTGGGGTATCATTTCTTAAACACTCATGTTCAAGACACTGTGCTGATAGTGTTATATAATTTATCTCACTTAATTCTAACAACCATAAGAAGTAGATTCAAGTATTATCCTTTATTAAGAATGAGGAAAATTAGACCTAGAGTGATGAAGTATCTTCTCTAAGATCCCTCTGCTATTAGTAGCAAAACTAGGACCCAAGCCCAGATCTGACTCTCTACATCCACTACACCATACATGGAGTTTCTTGACTGAAAAAGAGCATCATGTTTTCTAAAGGACAGAAAAATTTTCTGGGAAATATTGTGAAATACATTTCCCTATGACCTAAGCTTCAACCGTTATGTATAATTATCTTTAAAACCATCATGAAAATAACTTTCTATGGTTTTCACATGCTCCAGAGTCAGGTAGACAGCAGTTATGATGATAAGTAAAGGTATAGACCAAGTAAATTACTAATACTTATCTCCTTTATAGTGCCTTGAATAGTATATCATTCCTTCTAATTGAAATTTGAAGAGTTTATGAATAAGTAGAACCACAGAACAAATACTATATAATATCTCCCTAGAAAACTATATCCCAAATGGAAAAGAAAATTGTAAGTGGAATAATGGATAAAATACAGGCAATTTTTATAATATCGAGAGGGAAGTGAACTAGAAATCCTGCTCACTGACAATGTAGCAGAGAGTCTATGGATAATAGATAAGACTTCTGGAGACCACAATTGCCCAGCAAGCATACTAAGGAGAACAGAAGGGTTAATCCACTGATAAAACAAGGATATATCAAGATATAAAAATTTGCGTTGGATAGGAAGTCACCTCTTCTTGTGTAATTGCCTTCAGAGATTTGTGAAGTTTCTTTGGCTGCATAGTTACAAGGTCAAAATCAGCTGATTGGTACGTCATCTAGCACACCAATGGGGAATTGGCAGATATTTTTAGGCCACCATCTGGCAGTTACTTTTGCCAAAATCACCTCAATCTAGTAACAAAAGAAGTACATCCCAGCTCCAAATATTTTACTGGGGGAGAAGTAATACAAATAGAGTAGTGGGTAAAAAAAAGTTCCATATTACAGAAAGTAGATTAGAGGGTATCAGGGGCTGAGAGGTGGAGGAAATGGGGTATTATTGCTTAATGGGTACAGAGTTTCTGTTTGGAGTAATGAAAAGTTTGGGGAAAAAGTAGTGATAGATGCAAGCACTGTGAATGTAATTAGTGCCCCTGGACTTATATACTTAAATATGGTTAAAATGTTACATATATTTTATTACAATATAAAAAATGATAATATAATATACCCCATTGAACTACACACTTTAAATGGAATTGTAGAATATGTAAATTATATTTTAATAAAGGTGTTAAGAATAGCTATGTTTTGGGTTGGCCAAAAAGTTCGTTCGGGTTTTCCTGTGACAGTGTGTGGGAAAACCTGAATGAACTTTTTGGCCAACTCAATCTTAGTTTCCTGGGGCTGCTGTAATCAATTAGGACACACTGGGTGGCTTCAAAGAACAGAAATTGATTATCTCACAGTCCTGGAGGCCAGAAGTCTGAAATTAAGATGTCAACAGGACCATGTTCCCTCTGACATGATTTAGGGGTCCTAGTTTCTGGTGGCACCTGACATTCTTTGGCTGTAGTTGTATCACTCCAATCTCTACTTCCATCTTTATGTTGTCTTCTCCTCTTCTGTCTTTTATAATGACAATTTATTTGATTTAGGGACTAAATTACATCTGCAAGTACTCTTTTTGCAAATATTGTCACATTCACAGGATCTAGAGCATGGATATGTTTTTTGGGGGCCTACCATTCAATCTCCTACAGGCTCCTACCCTCAGCAGGCACTTACTGTGTGACAGGCACGTGCTTACTTGCTAGGCATTTCTACCTCAGCTATTTAATTCTCAAAACAACCCTAAAGAAAATAAGTATGATTATTATATACACTTAAGAGATGGTGTAACTGAGACTCCGAGAGGCTTAATAATTTGTTCATGGTCACACTGATAAGAACTAGAGTTGAGATGAAACACAGAGGGTGATTCCAGAGTTTGCCCTCCTAGCCCAGCTATTCGAGTCTCCTTTGACAAGAGAGTACACTGTGGCAGGGAGTGGGAAGCTGATTTCTGTATCTGTATGTTTCTTTTTCTCCCACCTGTCTTCTTTCTGTAAGGTTCTGTAATTATTGTAGCAAATAGGAAGGCCCTCTTTCTATTTCATCTGCTAAGACAAGCTTTCTCATCTGCTATAAATTGTGGTTTTTCTCCAAGAGATAATAGATTAGATTTGGATTTGTCCAACTTTCATCTGAACCTCTCCCTGAACATCTGTCTTGTGAAGATCATAAATGTCATAAACTGAAATTCATAGAAGATGTGTAAACAGCACTAATTATACAATTCAAGGCCGGGGGGGGGGGGGTTGTATTAGAACCCTCAACCAAGTACAAACCCCACTTGTTAGTTCACCTTTAAATGACATAGCAACTCTTTGCCTCTAAAGAGAAGTTCAAAATCAAATATATCTAAGTGAACACTGTGAAAAAAAAATAACTGGAGTTGGGTACTATTTTTTTTTTTTTTCTAAATCACTTTTTATTAAGACAGCTTTTGAAAGCCATTTCCGCTAAAATTTACTGCAGTGGAGAAACACGATACAATAATTACTGCATATAGAAGTCATCTTCAATCCTGAAGATAATACAGGATATTCAGGGCTTGGGACCATCGTAATTTGGTTACTCCAAAGTGTCTTGTCACAAAAGATTAATGACAGCTCTCCTTATCGATAAAGCACTTAAGCGCTCAGTTTCTACCATGCTAATATCCAAAGGAGCAGTCCTTCATGCTGTGGTTTTGTATTTCCTCTGTAAGTTTCATTTCCTTTCCTTTTCAGTTTTACTTTCTGGACTAAGTTAATTTTCATTGCTTCCTTTGGTCTTTTCCAGTTTAAATCTCAATTTAATGATCTATCTCATGTCACAGTCTCCTGGAGCATTATTTAGTAACCAGCTTTTTCTCCCGTAGTTCATGGGCACAGAACTAGTGACAAAATATCCTTATTCCCTTACAGAATATAAAATATTTGCTAGAGAGCATTCTTCACTCACCTAGTTTTAAAATCTTTTCCTGAATATTTCATATGTAAAACTACGAATTTCTTTTTTCAAGTTTAGAAGACCATTATTTATGAAGAAAACAAAGAAAAAAAAACAAAATTAAGGGAGAGAAACTTATTTCAGAGTACGGGTAAGGGACTAGTTTAATGATTCAGGCATTAGAGATTTTGCTGTGGCAGACCTACATGTGTAATCTAGAGGATATGAAACTTTCCTTGATGATTCATATGTTACTGATAAGATAATTCCAGCTTCTTAGATTTTGAAAGGCTGTTGGAAAATAAAGCAGCTTTTTTCATGTTTTACAGGGAAAACTATTTGCAGGAAAAGTTCTGATTTTAGGCTTCCTAACATTGGTTGAATACATTTATCTGAATTAATAAGAAGGCCAACTAATAGTAACCATACCTTATATTTATTGATAGAATGTGCTAGAAATTCTGTTGAGTGTTTTATGTACATTATTTCATTTTTATCCTCCAAGTAAGCACTGTTAATATCCTTCTTTTATGGGTGAAAAAACTGAGGTGCAAAGAAGTAAGTAACTTGCCTTAAGTGACATAGCTGGTAGGTCACAGAGCAGTAATTAGAGCCTTGTTCTGACTCCCCAGCTTAGCTATTTAACCATTTACAGTAGCCCTTCCCTGGTAGCCTGCATCTTTCCAGATTGTGAACACATTATTTGGATGGCTACAATTAATAGGTTGCTGGCTGCAGGTTACATCCTTCTGTGGACCAAGATTTGCTCTGTCTCTTGGTCCCTGAATGTCTCCTCCTTTATCTCTTTCAAAATGGACACCCTTAAACATTTTTCTACGACAATTCTGTGACACTGTCACATTTGCTAACAGGATAACATAGATTAGTGTTTACAATTCCATGGCTGGCGATCCCACTGCCATGAGACAAAACCAGTGTTTCTGCAAACCCTCTTCTCCCTCTGGCCTCGGTGCAACAGTCCTTCCTCGGGCTAATCTCCAATCACACACCCTCAGCTGCTAAGGACAAAGAGAATTTTTGCCTGGGTAAGAGTGGTGACATTGGGTCTGCCAACAGTGAAAAATGAATCCTTCGTGATTAAAGAATCCTGAATCTCAGTAAGATCCTTCACGTAGACCTCAAAAGAAAATTTTGCCTCAAATAAACTCTTTCCTCTCCAAGTCTCTAAGTTCCAAGACCTTGGGCTCTAGTCTATGAAACCTCTCCCCCAAGTTTTATTATTTGACAGGCTGAGAAAATCAGAAAGATTTTGCTCTGTTCTAATGCTTATGTTTGGCTGACCTACAAAGCGAGCAAGTGTCTCCTAACAATGAGATCTGATTTTGAATTGGAACCAAAGGATGACAAACCTGTGGAATGAAAAAACAACTCGAGAATCTAACCTAGTTACAGACAAAGAAAACAGTTTACTGCAAGGTTATAGCTGAAATGTTCATACTATAGGTCGTGTAACTTAGTGGCTAAGAGATATCTGTCCTTTTTGCTTTTGATTGATCTCAAGTGTCCCAAATAACTGCCTAGCACACAGTAAATACTTAATATTTCTGTTGAATGAATTTTGAGTCTGAGTTTCAGAGATTTGTTAACAGGGTTTGAATCCCTCCTCTTTCATTAAGTATCAGTGTGAACTTGGACAGCCTAAATCCTTTCCTTTGGCTTCCATAACCTCATCTGTAAGATGGGAATTACTGGATTAAAAAAATGTAAAGTAAGGCACATTTGTAGCACAGTGTCCAGCTTTAAGACAGTGATCCTGAGCAGCAGATAGCTATCATCATCATCACCCCCACTATTACTGTTGACATTATTATGTACCACCACCACGTTCGCTTCTTCTGCCTTCTAGGCAAAAATAAAAGCAAAGAAAATGTAATATTAATGCCCCAACACATTTGGACTGAATTTTTGGTTTTTTCAATGTTAAGGAAGGATAGTTTACTGAGGTCTTAATACTTGATATGTTCTCAGTGTTTCAAGCTTCTGAAGACTGGGGTGCAGATATTCCCATCTCTGCTCACATACCATCCTTTCTGGAAGGTCTGCCAGGTTTCAGTTTGGGGCTCATTTGCTTCACCAGGAATGAACAGGTCTGTATATTTCATGAGCTGTTCTGAAAGCAGCCCCCATGTAGATTTTTATTTGAGAGGGAAAGGAGAGCTTGGGATAGGATGGAGAGAATATTCTGAAAGGAAATAGAGAAGTGGCCTGTCCTGAAGAAGACTTGGAGGATAGGGTTTCACCAGTTTCCAGGGCCTGCCCCGCCCCCACCTCCACCCCCCACCCCGTAATATCTTTTTTTCCTTTTGTGAAAGGATTGTCTCTATCTGGTTAATTAACACATCCATTACCTCACATATTTACCGGGCGGGAGCAGGGGGCGGGGAATGAGAACATTTAAGTTCTACTCTCCTAGCAAATTTCAACTATACAATACAGTGTTATCAACTATAGTCACCATCTTGTACATTATATCTTTTACAAGTATATCTTTAGTACAGGATTTCTCAACATCAGCACCATTGACACTTGGGATTGGATATTTCTTTGTTGCAAAGGAGGCTGCTATACTATACATAGTGGGTTGTTTAGCAGCATACGTGCCCTCTACTCACCAGCTAGATGCTAGTAACACCCCTGCATCCAATTAGGACAACCAGAACGTATCCAGACATTGTCAGATATTGCCTGGGCAACAAAGTCACCATAGTAGTAAAGTGGCAAGATTTGGATAAGGGATGCTTTCAAGTGTGCATCTGTGGAGGTTGGAATTCTGGATTGCAGGCAAATGTCATTTAGCTTTCACAGCTGGTCAAGTTCTTTTTGTACATATTGGTCAGTTCAAACAGTTAGAGGTAAGTAAGAACTAACTTAGTCCAGCAACACTATCAGGTATGATGTTCCACAGAGATCCAGTCTCAAGTCAAATCTGGCACACAAGCAAATATTATTAATAACTAGGTGCATAAACAACCATGCAGTTTGTTCCTTATGTTCACTAAAGACCTTCCATCCTTTTAGACTGTCTTAAAAAATCCCATTGTATGAAAGATTCATTTCTATGAACATGTGTCAGGTTTAGCAAGATTACTGGTTGGATCAGGCCACACATTCCTCCATTTTGGGGGGAAACAGACTCTCAAGGACTTACAGATCTGTAGTAAAAATCGAAAGGCATTAAAGCATTGAGCTCATCAACCATGCTTTTCACCAAAGTGTTGTACACACAGCCACTTTTGTGGCTTTTCAACAACAAAAACTCATTTTTAATATCCTTTGTGCTAACTAATAAACACTGTGGCAGACTTTTATTGTGGTGCTTGAAGCACTAATGCCGCCACCTCTGGAGTATACACAACTTAATGAAACACCTGGAGTATGTTCCTGATTAAGGTACTTCAAATGTATTCAATTGCTCTTACGGTGTGGATGAAAGTTATTTTAAATAAATGCTCATCACAGAGTTGGTACTGATGCACTGGAAGGAAAATTAAATCCTTGGACCCAAGCTTGAATAAAAAGAGTAGGACTGGACATATTGAGCCAGGGAGACCTGAAGACCAGAGGCCATTCCTTAAATTTTTCTAGAATAAATAAATTCTGGGATTCAAACATGTCCAGATTTCTTTTCAAGCCTGGAAGGTAGGATCTAAGTTATACTGGAAATAATTAAGAAAAAGAAGTGTCTTTACGTAAGGGAGACATGTGACATTTCTCATCTTTCCAGGGTTGTATAAGAAATCTGCACTGTTTGTTACATGGGTCTTCTCTGAGTTCTGTGTTATTAAGTCTAGGTTCTTTGTGGACCTTGATAACCTCTAACTTCATGCTCTCTTTCTTCTCTTTATGATATTTATATTCTCTTGGCTAATTTTGCAATGGAAATTTTAGTCTCAGCTGTAAAATTCTATTCTCTTTGCAATAAGTAACTTAGAATGACAGAGACTAGAAAAATTACCCCCAAAAGGCACAGTGCAACAATGGATATATTTTTGTTTTGTCTCTAATTTTAGCATCCAGGGCTGCATCTACATATGCCTTAGAAAGCCCTGTATATTGTGGTTCCTGAACAGAGTATGAAAAATTCATACTTTTTCAGTAGCAAATGTTTTATATGTCACCTCTGCAGATATCAAGACTTCATAAAGATCATAAGATTATTGGTCCAATCTATTACAAGATATTGTGAGAATAAGCCTCAAATTTTTTCTTTAACATCTTTATTGGAGTATAATTGCTTTACAGTGGTGTGTTAGTTTCTGCTGTATAACAAAGTGAATCATCTATATGTGTACATATATCCCCATATCTCCTCCCTCTCGCGTCTCCTTCCCACCCTCCCTATCCCACCCCTCTAGGTGGACACAAAGCACCGAGCTGATCTCCCTGTGCTATGCGGCTGCTTCCCACTAGCTATCTATTTTACGTTTGGAAGTGTATATATGTCCGTGCCACTCTCTCACTTAGTCCCAGCTTACCCTTCCCCCTCCCGGTGTCCTCAAGCCTCAAATTTTGGGACTCGCTTTAACTTCAGTTAGTAATTCTGAGCTAGATTTGATCATTATTTTCATCTAAATAGTACCTAAATAGGCCCTTTCAATTTTGTTTGTTTTTAGAAATATTTACATGTTGGAAGAGGATCCAAGCTCAGTGCCTAGAATGGACTCTAACCACAGTGACTAATTCTGTTACCCTAACATACCTTCGCTTCTGAATTTTTTGTCTGTTTGCAATGGCTTTTTCTGCAATGAGCTTCCTTTTATCTTTTTTTTTTTTCCCTCCTCGGGGTTATCTTGTCTTCTCCATACAGATCTTATTACCCTGCTGTGCCTTTTTCACCTTCTCCAGAAGTGGGGGCTCCACCCATTGTTGTTTCATTGCCCCTCATAAACCCTCCTGTTCATTGATGAAGGTGGCCTGAAACCATTTGTTTCCCTGGCTCTTTCTGCACCTGGCTGCCAGCCCTCTGGAAGCAGGAAATATGCTTTAGTCATTGTTGCATTCTTAGAAACCAGCATAGTCTGCGGTCTTGAAAGAGCATCAATAAATATATCCTGAATTGACTTGGAATTAAAATTCCAATTTTTTTATAATTTGCATATCCTGAGACTTTGAAACTACTTGGTGCTTTTTAGTTTACAAAGGGAGACATCTGGGTGGAAGGGGGAGGGAAAGTACCATTAGAAAAGCAGTCACAGTAAAGGCATTAGACTACCTTCCCCAGCCGGCTCTGTGTGACAGTGGGGGCTGGCATATGGTCGGACAGGCTTTGGGAATGCTGACACTGGGGAGTGTGGCAGAACAGAAGCTAGGGGAGCACAACAATAAGAGTAGATTTTATGATCTTCTGTAAAGTTACTAAATGTATGTGTGCTCAACGTGGTGGCACCTCTTAGGAGAATAGAATGAGGACAGAGCCTTGTATCCAGATTTGATGTGGGAGTGTCAGCAGATGCCCATGAAAACTCAGGCCTGGAGATAAGGGGACAGTGAGAAAGTAAGATGGGAAATTTGCAGAAACTCTTAGGAGTGTGAGAGTATATGTGTGTGTGTGTGTGTGTGTGTGCGCGCGCGCGTGCTTCTGTGTCTGTTAGTAAACACTGGGAACACAAAAATTTTTTAATTTAGGATATTTAAGCCAATTTTACTTAAATCTCCAAGGGACAGAGAGGCTCCCACATGACATGAGGTTACAGATACTTCACCTCCATTATCTGTTTTGATTCTCACATGAACATAATTAAGTAGGCACAAAGTAGTTATTGTTATTTTACAGTTGAGGAAATGCAACTTGAGAGGTTAAACTTACAATAATAATAATAATAATAACCGAGACAGAATTGTGTGTCAGGCATAGTATGCTTCACTGCATTATTTCATTTAATTGTCTCAAATAAAACAAGACGTTGCTACTATTACTATACTCACTTCACAGCTAAGGAAACTGAGAGGTTATTTCCTCGATGTCACATAGGAAGTAGTGGGCTGAGACCCAGATCTGTCCAGTTCTAAAGCCTCTATAATTAGTCACTGTGCTATTCCACAGTTCTTGCTTATGTGTTAGGAAAAAAGTATTGTTGAAGACGGACTGGCTTTCAAGACTGGCTTTTTTAAACAAACAAGTAAACCAAAAACAGAAAAGAAAAATCCAGGAAATGGTTTTACCCCCAAGATTAACATTTTCTCATTCATTTTAATCTAATTGAGCTCTATTACAACATGGGAGTGTGGGGTTTCCAAGTACAGCCCATACCTTCCTCCATATTCACAACGGGCCCTTGCATTCCATCAACTAGCCAACTGCTCTGTTCATTCTGTGTGATCACAGAAGCAGCCAGAAACCCTGCTGTTCCTTCACCTCCCCCTCTTCACATTTCAGGAGTTTCGGGGTGCCAGCAGACGGGAATTCATTCCTCCCACCATGTGCTGAGAAGGTCACCATCCCACCCCTCCCAAATGGTGAAAGCAAGGTACAGGGAGGAGGAACAGTTTTCTAAAGGTCAGACTGAGGTGGGAGAGGAACCCTGGGGAATGGATACCCCTCCCACCAGCCCACCTGCCTCTACCTCGGCTCACCTTTTGATTTTCTAGATCTGAGAGCCAATCACAGAGCACAGGGAAGATGGGTTGTAGCATTTGATCTAGTCAATTCAGGACTAAAAATATTTCAGAATGATCAGATTTTCTGAGTTCAGTTAGAAAGAATTCTGCTTTCCTTCCCCCTGGAAATTCCTCAGTTTAGAAATTTTTAAATAAATAAAAACATCAGTTGAACATAGCTAGATTTCCATTTCAGAAACTGATTTTCTGACAGCCGTAGAATTAAAATGCTTTTTTATTTAGGGTGGTTAAGATCTATATTGTACTAATCCATGATTTTCTAAACTTCACTTCTTTTCTTTTCCTTCCTTTTGTCATATACTGAATATGGCTTCTCCTGTTAATTTTTTTAGTTACTTGATATTTTCCTTTAAATTTACAATTTTAAAAGTTTATAATACTTTTTTTAGCGTGTTTCCAATATATTTATAATAAAACTTTCTAATAGACATTGAATAAAACATAGTTATTAAAATAAAACCTGTTTCTTTAAGTAACATCTAAAACCATCTCATACCACCAGCAGTGTGCTTCCAGCTTTTTAGACATTCTTTTAATTTCTAGGCTGGGACAATAGGGATAATGTTCTACACATCCTAAGGAAATATATTAAGGATTATGGAACAACTATGGTCTCTGAAAGATTTATGAATAATATATGGATGTGTATGCATCTTCTTTGATCGCTTTACTTCAGTTCTGATTCTTTTTATAATAAGGCGTCTTTCACCAAAGCAGAGAGGTGGATTTAGGAAGGAAATCAGGCTGCACCCAAAGGTTCAGTACTCTTTTTCCTATTGGCAGTCCTGAAACTGAGAAGGAAAGTTATTTGTCAGCTCAGAATTCTTTGCCATATGTATTCATTCTCCTAAATACATAGACAGTGTAGCTGATCCTTAAATATAATTTCATGTAATCATGTTACTTAAGGCATATCTTCCCTTCCAGAAAGAGGTGTCCGTATTCTTATTCATACCCCTGCTTCTCTCCTGCTCATGGTGCTGACATATGATGTAGTAAAGAATTAACGTTTTCCAAAGAGAGGTCTGCCTTTGCCCTGGGATCCTGGGAGGTGATATCTAGGCCATTGGAATGTCCTGCCTGATAAGAGTATCTTTGTTTACTTTGGGACCTTGCGCGCCCCCCCCCCCCCCCGACAGTCTCATATTGTGATTAATGATAAAGGTTTTGGGCTATGTGGTATCTGCTCTACTTCTGGAGGGGCAGGAGACCAAAGGTCAGGCACACAGGCTGTCAGCCATGTCTACGTGATGGAGTTCCAATAAAAACTCTGGACATGAGGGCTGGTGAGCTTCCCTGGTTGACAGTACTCTGTGCATATTGTTACACATCATTGCTGCGAGAGGTCAATCTGTCCATGACTCCACTGGGAGAGAATAATTAGAAGTTCCATGTTTGGAAACTTCCAGGACTCTGCCCCATGCATCACTCCCCTCGGCTGACTCTAATCTGTATCCTTTCACGAGTCTAACAGTTTTTAATGAGAACTGCGAGCCCTTCTAATGGACTGTCCACCTCAAGTTGGGCACTGTAGCCCCTAACATTACACACATTAAAAGCACTCGGTAAATACTGATAGGCACTGCAACAGCATAGTTGAAGAGCTGTGAAGTCAGATACACCGGCTCTACCATTAACCAACTGTGTGGCCTTGGACAAGTTACTTAACTTCTCTGTGGTTCTTTTCACAAAATGAGAATAATACTATTTTGTACCTTGTAGGGTTGTAGCGAGAAATCAGTACGAATGCTATGCTTAGCCATTTTAGAACCTGAGGTATAAGGAAAAATCAGTAATGCTGATCTAGTCTTTATTTAAAATGTTAATATTTTTTTTATCATGAACCTTTCATTTGTATTCATTTTCAAGAAATGTTACATTAAAATTTTATTAATCTTGATTACTAAGTCTTTGATGGCCCTTCAGATTTTGCACCCAAGGTGAGACCTTCACTCACCCCACCTTAAGTCTTGGCCCTGGTGAGGATTAACAGTAATAATTAAAGTAAATTACATAGCACAGGGCCAGTACCATAGGGAACACTCAATAAAGAATATGTAACGTATAACTTGGAGAAAACTTTGGAAATTGATGTTTGTGGCGATAAAGATATCATAACTATGACAAGGGATTGGGGAATATTTTCAGCTTAAAAGGAAACAACAGGAGTTTATTCTCATATGCAGACTGTGAAGATTGGACAGAGTATGAGAGTGTGAGGGCTTATGCACTGGTTTTCTAATTTATTATATGAGAAATGGCAAATGAATAAGTTGGAGGTTCTTTATGAATGTTAGCATTTATAAACAGATGTTGAATTTGTAAAGATTATCTTTAAACAAAGAGCACATTTAGCATTCAATAAATTGAAATGCTCACAAAGTACGATATTCTAGTTAAATGGATTCATCCTGAGAATTTCTTTTAGTCTCAGCTTTGGCTTTTGAAAGGTCTCTGTAATATGTATTTGCTGACTTCCTTACCACAGTGCCTAGAGTAGATGGAGCCTAATAACCCTGTGGCATTTCTGTGGCATTCATGCTCTTTGGTTCAAACCATGTTTATGGGTATTAAAGACAGAGCTGTGACTTTTGAAACTGAGTATCTGACAAAAGATAGCCTTTTCTCCCATGACTTATATCTTAGCTTTTGGGGGAGATAAATTTAAAACAATTTTCTGCCATAGTATAAAAAATAAATATATGGTCTTTGTTACAGGTTCCTGACACAGCTCCTAAAATGCTTTGAATTTACTCTTTTGTATGCTAATGACATGATTCATGACTGGGCTGGGTGTGCTCTGGATAGCTTTGGGGTGTAGACGCTGGTCACCAGAAAAACCAAGCAAGTGCTTAGAAGGTCAGAACTTTCAGGATCTTGTTCCCCAAACCAGGAGAAGGGCTGGTGATTAAGATCAGTCACAAATGGCCAGTGATTCAATCAGGCATGTCTACACAATGAAACTTTGATAAAAATCTCTGCATGACAGTGTTTGGGGAGCTTCTGGGTTGATGAATACTTCAAGGTGCTGGGAGGGTAGCATATCTGGAGAGGACATGAAAGCTCTGCATGGCCCCCCAGCCTATAACTTGTTTTATCCATCTCTTCTACTTAGCTTCTCCTGATTTATATCCTTTATAAACCAGTAAATGTGAGTGCAATGTTTTCCTGGGTCTGTGGGTCATTCTAGCAATTTCAGAACCTAAGGAGAGGGTCATGGGAACCCCCAGATGGTTGGTCAGAAGTGGGACTTCTGACTGGCATCTGAATAGGGGATAGTCTTGTGGGACTGAGCCCTTACCTGTTTTGGTGTGCACTAGCTCTGGACAGTCGGTGTCAAAATTTAATTCTTAGACACCCAGTTGGTGTTGGAGAATCATCCACCTGCCAATATAATTTAGTTGAGGTTTCCCTTACAAATCCTTGCTGACCTTCTTCAAATCGTTTGTGGTTATAGTTTTACAGCAGCATATTCACATTGGCTATGGCCAAGGCTTACCTCTGTTTTCCTATTATTTCTATGAATTCCCAAAAGTGAATCAGCATTCTAGTAAGGCTTTATTTTACAAAGGGAATCATTTATAAAATTCATATAAATAAAATCATCACATATTTTAATGACGTATAAATACCCAGTTTATTAGATAAGTTTTCCATCAGTTATATTGGCATCATTTCTGCCAAGATGAGGTATTTCTCCTTCTGAAAGACCCATGCAATCTGTTCATGCATAAGTACTCTTGAAAAGTAAACTCAAGGACATAGGAAGGAAAATTGGGAAATGAAAGGGGTGTATGTAGTTTGAACCATTGTTACTCAAACTATGGCACTTGAACCAGCAGCCGTATCAGTTGTGAGCTTGGTAGAAATGCAAATTCATTGGCGCCACTTCAGTTCACCAAATCAGAATCTGAGGGATGGGGCCCAGGACGCTGTGCATTAACCGATTTCCAGGTGATCCTTATGCAGAGTAAATCTGAGAATCACTGCTCTCTGTATCTTTAAATCAAAACTAAGTTCAGGTGAGTAAGTCAGCTGTCATGAGAAGCTCAGATTAAAAGGGAGGGTGATCAACTATCCCAGTTTGCTTGGGACTTCGAGGTTTTCTAGGATGCAGGACTCTCAGAGCTAACACCAGGTAAGTCCCTGGCAAACCAGGGTAAGTTCGTCTTTATGGTCAAATGATTCTGTGCTTATTTCACAAGCAAGACTACCTTGCATTTCATTTTAGCTCTGTCAGATATCCTTTATTCCCTGACTGATTTCCCTCAGGCTCTGGGCATGACCAAATTAATATGACTATCTGTGGGTCATAGATTTGGGGAATTCAATAAGGTAGTTAAGAGTTGACATTTCGTTCGTGCCATCGCTGCTGGAGTTTGATTACACTAGAGTGTATGATCCATAACTTGCCTCTGTGCTTAATTTTTTCTCACTTCAATGTTACGTGTGCAATAGGACTCAGAAAAGGTGGAAGCATGGAATCATTTTAAAGTTCTTGAAAGTCACTTAAATTTGTTTATTTTTCTTTGTTGTCTGTTCCTGTTGGTTCTCATCCAGGTTAATATGAATCTGTTCTTTTGTTCTCTGACTTGTTTCCAGATATCTTCATTAACAGTATAAATTTGCACTTATGTCCATGACTTTCAACTTTTCAAAGTGTTTGTTGGTCATTGCTTCTGATTGTAGAGGGTTGTGACAGTACTGTAAATGCCACTGAGAGTTGATTCACAGAATTAACAGCTACTAGTAATTATGAGTGCCATGTGTACTTTAAGTGCGGCTTTATTTTAACCCATACTTTGAAAGCTTACTTCTAAGGAAATAGAGTAGGAAATGCTCCAAAGAAATGAGTTTCATCTTTTGTGAAGTTCAAAGCAGAAACAAAGTAAAACTAAACATTTAACAGTCTGTGTCTGTCTCTAATGAAATCTGATGGGTTGGTGGGTGTGTGTTTCTTCAAACATAATAACCCTACACAAATTATTTGTTTTTAATGTCATAAAAACTCATGTTATATTCCTTGCTTTTCTTAAAGCTCCACAATGAAGGCTCAATTATGTTGTTACATTCACAATTAGGTTTGACTATTTGAATGCAAGCTATTGTTGCCAACATTTTGCAGCATTTTTTAACCAGTAAAAACATTCTGCTTTGTCTATTAAAATGCTCATTTCGTAAATTGTTTTTCATGCGGTTTAGGCTGTAGCACAAATGTTTTATATTCCTCTCTTTGCAGCTAATTTTTTCCCTGTTTATCCACACAATTTGCTAGATAAGTACTATGAGTTATCTCTGAAATATTGGCTTTCTCTACTGAATCAATGACTCAATTTCAAGTATCAGAGAACTTTAGAGCTCGGTTAAATAGAAGAGTCATTTCCCGAGGCTCTCATATACCCATTTAGGAGCCCCTAAGTAACTTTAATCCTCACGTGTGGCAGTTTGTATGCTCTGATCCGTTAACGTCAGTGGCACACTCTATTTAGTATTTGGTCTGGCCTAGAAAGCAGGGTTCTGTGTTATTCTGGGTAACGTTTTAAAGTAATGACCTATAATGAAAATTAGGTGTAATCAATTAACTACCAAAAATCTCTTAGGAAGGTGTTATGCTTGAGACCAACATACTATTGTTTCAAGTAAAACACAGTCCATTTTTCTCCTAATGATGGAACAGATCACTTGCTTTTGATTGGGCACCAGATAAAACACTTGGATCCTGTTCGCTGGGCATCATGAACAATACATATCCTCAGATATTAGGATCGTACTCAGCATGGTGAGCTGGGCCAACAGCATAAGAGGCATGTATATTTGGACCACCAAAGGAAACAAGAGATTCCAGTCTCCCACAGCCCATCTCCCTCCCACTCTTTGCCTACCCGCATTGAGAGCAAAGGCAGACAGACCTGCCTCCTACTTAAATTGTCATTCATTCTCTCCCCTTCCTTTTTGTCTCCATCCCTTTCTCCCTCATTTTATTCTCACTATAAGCCTTTAAGAATTAGGTCTTTTTAAAATTCCCACTTGACAAGTAAGGTTTAATGACTGTCCCATGGTCACTCAGAATGTAAGTAGCCGATATTTGAACCTCGGCTTCCTAACACTGAAACTTTTCCTTGGCCTCTGTGCTATGATATAAAACATGCCTGAGAGTAGTCTGCCTTGGCAATGTGTGATGGGGGGAAAAGGCTAAATACCTTGGGTAGGCTTGCACCCTGAAAGGTACACCCAGTGGGAATTATATCACTAACAGTCTTGTCACTCCTTTTGCTGCAATGGACTTAAATATATCTGCTTGATAGACTATTGATACATTCCATTGGTAGTTTGGAGGGATTAACTCATTTGTAGTTTATGTGAATTGGAACAAACTGGACTTGACCAAGGTCTTTCAGATGTGTCTGTTTTAGCTACAGTCATCTTTAGGTGTCCTATTAATTCTGTAAACCCACTGTGAAGTTTTCCATGCCACAGTTCAGCATGTGTGTCTTTCGTTCCTTATCTAAGGTGTGCTTTCTAAGTTAGAATCCAAATACAAATGTACTGGGCTGTATGTTATACTTGGGGGCTCATATTGTAAGGGGTATGAATGCAGTGTCTATAAACTGCAATGTAAGCTTCTGAGCCATCAATGAGGTTTGAGGGTATTGCAGTAGGCACTCAAACAAAATCTTAGGGCCTCATGATATACCAGCTTCTTGCTTCATTTCAAAATCACTTTTTTAAAGAAATGAAAATTTACTAACCTTTCACTCACTGCCAGTAATGATGGGATCCTTGTTCATTTATATTCAGCTGGGGTAACATTTATTCAGGTGCCAGATGTAGAGTGTTAATGGATTAAAGTAGATGGACAAAATGGGCAATTGTACTGTAAATGTTACTTAAGTGAATTTGGCCTGCAAAGGTATTATTGATTTATTTTATCTAATTTGGTTTGTATTGCAATTCAAGCTCAAGATTGAGGGTTGAAGCCATCTGTCTTCTACAGGTGCAGTGGCTTCAGGTCACAAGGGAACTAAGCTAAGTGAATAGGAAGTCTCTTCTTTGAGGAAGCACAGAGAGTGGAAGTATTTTCTAGTGGGATGGGGGTGCGGAGAGGGAAGTGTTGCTCTCCTCCCAAGGACACTAAGAAATCATGTTCCAGCAGGAAGAAAACATGCAGCCACTGCTCAGTGAAACATTTTGACTTCCCTGTCAATATGAAAACAATATCCTCTTAATGGCTGAGGAGTGGTACTTTGCAAAGCTAGGCATGGAGCTTAGTGATGTTGCTCATCATCGATCATTTTGTAAATCAGCAGAACAGGAAGAAAGGTGCCTTTTTAGCTGATACACAAAGCACCCTATTGAGTGGTTCATGTTCGCTCCCTCCGTTCTGCATGTGTCCAGGCTTATGAAGAAAAGAGAGCAGCCGGTGAGAGCAGGAGAGCAGAGTTCTCAATTATGTTTTGAAACTGTTATGAAATTGCTTAATACTAAATTTGTTGTTGAATGATTGAACATAAATGATAAAAATATAACCTGTTTAGTGCCATTAAACTAATATGAGAATATCATATTATGTAGCTCTAATCCCCCAAATTATTATAGCCTAAATGTATCATGATTATAAAGAAAAAGAAGGCAAAAAAGATTTTAAAATATAGGGTTGTCAGAAGCAAACAACTTTTGTACAATTCATTAGGGCCTCTGACACAGCCTCGTGAAACAAGGAAGGATTCATATCCTCTTCAGTTAAGGATAGGGAATTGAGACCTTGGGAGGCCTGGTGACCAGTCCAAGGCCGCCTAGGGCAACCGTAAGAGCTTTTCAGGTGGAAAAGCAATACTGCACACCTATATTTGTCCCCTGGCTCCTCTGCTTCTAGAGTTGCAAAGAGATCTATTAATTAAACAAAACAGTTAGCTCCCCAGGAGCCTTTGGATATGAAGTCTCTAATGACTCCATGCAAAATGTCCCAGACCCAAAACATCTGTTCTAGAGATACAGTCAAGTTCCACTCCAGAGTCCCAAGTTAACAACTTATTTCCTTTCCTTTTATTTTTTTAAGTGCATAGCAGCTGTTCACATATTTCAGAGGACAGACCTTGGTTTTAAACTTCAGCCAGAGACTGTTCTATAGAAAACTCTCCACACTTCACTGTATGTGCTAATTAGAAGCTTCTTACAACAAGCACATAAATTCATTTATACACTGATGATAGCTCCAGTGAAAAGGCCACAAAAGTAAAAATAGTAAAAATAGTCAGTCTAATGAATTTAACATTTATTTTTGTGCAAGCTTGGGTAATTTTTAGAATTGTTTTGTTTTTGGAGGAATGATTTGCATGTGCAATGCATTTGTTTTTTGAGACTCTTGAAATATTGTTTCCTGGAAAAGGAAGGCAAATTCTCTTGATTGAGGGGCATGCAGCCAGATACCTGGAGTTAAACCCAAAGACCAGAAGTGAAAGGAAGAGAGAGATAATCTCTAGGTCACACATTTACAAGGCCTGAGGGAAAGAATGAAGAGCATCGAGGAAGAAATAAAGGTGACTTACGATTTCACTGCAGCATGGGGTAAATTTGTCTCTGATGTGAGCCCTAGAGCTAACAAAGAGCAGTCACCCACTTCCCTTCCTGTTGCATCCCTCCAACGAGGGACAGCAGGTAAATTGTCAGTCTCATTTCTAACATGGAAATACAATTTCATATGCTGTTCGTTTTAAATCTTTTAATTTTTTTACTTTCCCCTTATGAGACACACAGAAACACACATACATATTTATCCATTCACCCATCAATCAGATACATAGTGAGGGCCTACTATTCTTCTGGCCCAGAGTTAGAAGATCACTGTCAAATGCAGCTCACAATTTTGTGGGGGGAACCACATAATTAAAAAGTAAATGAATGTATAGTAAAGATAATTATGAGTCAAAAAAATTATTAGATTATAAATATGATAACATGATAAAGAATTAGGAGGAACAAAGGTCTTTGGAATAAGAGGTTGATCATGAAAAGGCCTCCCCAAGGAGCTGAGTTAAATTATCTGAGTGATGGGAAGGAAGTAATTGTGCAATGCTTTGAAGAAAGGATCTTCCAGGAAGGGAGAGAACAAGAGGATCTTGAGGCCAGGACAATTTCCAAAAAAAATGGAAAGAAGGCCACAGAGTTTAGAGAATAGTGATTGTAAGTAGACTTAGTGTTGTATGTTACAAGATGAAGCCAGGGAGGTGAACAGGGGTAAATCATGATCTTATAAACCATAAAACAAGCACTTGCATTTCATTCTTTTTAAAACTTTGATGCAATTTTCTAAACACCTACACGGTGAGTATTGCCTGAGTTCTTTATAGAAGCTATTTCATGAAATACCTATGAAAGCTATTTCAACAACCCTATGAGGAATGCAACAATATTTCCATTTTGTGGATAAGAAAATGAAGACTCAAAGAAGTTGAATAAATTTTCCAAGGTTATTTAGACAGTAAGAGATGAAGCCAAGTTTCCAAGCAAGATGTAACTCCACAGTCTGAGCCCTTGTCTATTCTCCCGCTTTGCTCCACATCTTTGTAATCTTATTTTCCAGAACTAGCTGGCATGTTGTGCACATAATGCACGTGAAACATACACAAAGGGAAATACCATCTGAAATAGGAGGGCTAAGACCCTGTTGGCCAGAAGAAACTGCACAGGAGGAAAAGCAGTCATTAAGAACGGCAGTTCAGGGTAGCTGGATTCTGAATGGCCTCTGCTAAATTACCTTCCTTATTAGATTCTGCATTCCCCATCATAGCTAGATTAAAGATTTTCATGATGTCAGGAAGTCATCATTACACACACACACACACATGCCTATATATTCACAAATATATTCATATATATGAGTTATATGAGTATGTAACTCATATTAATATATATTCTTATATATGAGTTACACATTGAGGAAGGTTGCATTAAAAATGGCCAAACAAATATTTCTGGGCCCACATGCTCTTCCAGAACCTTGCCATTCTCCATCAAGAGAGGGAGTCTATTTCTCCTCCTCCTGAATCAATCTGGCAAGGCCTTTGAGAGTCTCTCAGTGAACAGAATGGAGCAGAAGAGCTTCTGTAAGACTTCTGAAGCTAGGCTATAAAATATGATGCACCTGTCTCTGTCTCTCTTGGGATGTTTGCCCCTAGAAATCAGCAGTCATGTTGTAGGAACCCCAGGCCACATGGAGAAGCCAAGTATAGTTGTTTCTTCTAACAGCCATACTTAAGGACTCAGTCCACAGATCACTGCCAGAAATGTGAGTGAATGAGTCTTGAGACGATTCCAGCTTCCTGCCTTCAAGCCACCCTAGGTGATGTTGAGTGCAGTAAAGACAAACTATCCCCACTAGGTTTTGCCCAAATTGCAGATTCATGAGCAAAATAAACGTGACTACTGTTTTAAGCCACTAATTTTTAGGGTAACTTGATATGCAACCAAAGCAACTGAAACACAATACACAGATTATTTGAATATGCCATATATATATATATATATATATATATATATACACACCCACACAGTTTATATTTTACACGCAAATGTCTGTACATATATACATATACATATACATAATCTAAACATACCAAGAACTAAAAGTGGCTTTTAGGAGACTATTAACTTAACATGTGGAGATGATATAGTTACTTGATTAAAAGGAATAGTGTTGAATTTAGACCTTGATTTGAACTAAGTTCCATTTCTTAGTTTTTCTTTCTAGGTGTGGCCTTCAGCGAGTTAGTTAACCTTTCTAATATTTGCTTTCTTTGTCTATTAGGTAGAGAAATAATGGCTCCTATTACATAGGACTGTTGTGTAAGATAAACAGGATCATATTTATATATCTCTTAGCATAATGGCTGGTACATAATAGGTACTTAGTAATTGGCACTACAAAGTAAAATTTTAAATTATTATTGTTATTACTCTAGCATTGGGCATGGTCCCAGTTTACAATTTACATCTCTTCCCCCAGGAGTTCACTTAAAAAGATTTCAAATCTAAGTGCCACCCAGGCAGTACCATTATCTAAATAGTTTCTGAAGCATGTGAAAAAATCAGAGCAGTGGATAATTAGAGGTCAGCTGACAGGACCCAAGAAAAGATCTTTTAAAACATCTTAAGGGGGAAAGAGAGAAAAAGGCATAGAAACTAGAAAATGTTTAAGGGAGAGTGAATATGTCTTTTTCCTTGAACTTCATCCAGTTCTGGAATTCAGTATGAAACCTTAGAAATATGAGTGTCAGTGACATTTCCCACCAATTAAATTTCATCCTAGCACAAATAAGATGGCATAAATCAAAGACTTTAAGAAAAAGAAGGTCATTTTGTCCATGAAAATGTCTTCCTCTCTGTACAAACACCACCTTTCAGGGTTGTAACTTTATTTCGTAACAATGGGGCTCATTGTTGTGAAGTATCATAGCTTAGCCTTTTTTATAAAAAAGCTGTTGCTGATGCTTCAATATTATTCTTTCCCAGTTATACTGCTTTGACTTAATATGTCATTTCTTACAAAAATGAAGGTAACTCCAGATGGTTCTGGAAACTCTGATTGGTTTAGTGGTATCCTGTTGGACTGGGTAGACCCCTGACTGTGTTGTGTGTGACAGCTTGCTCTCACCTGTCACTTGCTGAAAGCAGAAAATTCTTAGACTATGTTCTACCAACCTCTATGAATCAAAGGTGCTACCATGTTTTGGCCTTACACTCTGCATCATTCCTCTATGGTAAGTAAAAGAAAAATCCTGAGTCTTTTGTTGAATCACTGGTGCCAGTTGATGCAACATTTGGTGCAGACACTTGATGAGTAAGTTCTGTCGTGAAAAGTTTGGGAGGAAGGAACCGGGGGAGCCTAAGCCACCGTCTTTAACGTAGCTTTGGAACTGTGGGGCTAAGCCAACCACCCTGTTACCACCCTGTGCAACTGACCGCTGTTGTCCACTGAGATGCCGTTGGTATCCTGAGCAGCTAACCCACCACCTAAAGCTTCGTTGAGTAGAAGCAGGGAGTTGTCCAGTTCTTCACCAGTGGATTCAGGAAAAGTCTAAAATCCAATCAGATTTTTCCAGCTTTGGGGAAACTTCTCACCTCTAGTTAGCTGATGCTTGATAGATACTTCATCTTTGTTTTTTTCTTTTGTTGTTGTTTTTTAATATTTTGGCCACACCACGTGGCATGAGGGCATCTTAATACTGCCCCCTGCCATGGAAGCATGGAGCTCTAACCACTGCACCGCCAGGGAAGTCCCCTACTTCATCTTTCTTATGAATACTCTTGTTGACTCCTACTCATTCTCCCAGAAACATTTCTGCCACACCCCCTTATACATCCTCCTCCCCTTTTTAAACCTGATCTTCCACCAAGTTAGATGACTGTGTTGTGAGGGACCATGGCATCTTCTGTTTCTCTATATTTATTACAAATATCCCAATTTTATTGTTGTTCTTGTCTGTCTTCCTCACTACACTCTGCACTCCACAGTGAGAAAGACCATATCTGTTACAGCACCCACAGTATCCCCTAACACACAGCTCTGCTCCTCTTATGAAATGTCAATATCAGGAGGAAAAAATAGCAATGTGAGGAGGCAGTATGGAGAGTAATGTATTCTATTCTCTAGTCTTACTATTTGGTGCTAAGAATGGAAAATTTTATAGAAGACAGGGAACAGAGGAGAAGGAAGATACCAGCATCATAAGGATAAGCTCGGTTGTCTCAGAATTGTGGACGCAGGAAATAAATAAGAAATGTATGTTTCTGTTAAATAGCGTTAACTCAAATGTATAATTCACACATCCAGATGCAGCTCCAGCTTCTTGGCTGGAAAAATAGAAGTCAGAATGCATGAATTGGGACAGCTTAAGAGTTCAGGAATTTAAAGCCACACACACACACACACACAAATTCCTTCCATATTCCACTTGTACACTCAGAAACAGATGTTCACCTCTCGGCAGTCCATGTTTTAAAACACAAATAAGAAAGCTGCCAGACAAGGACACAAACCCAAACTAAAAAGTCATTTCCCAGCAAGTGACGCAGCAATCTCTACTTTGACTTTGACTTTAGCTCCACAGCTGTGGTGAAACTCAAATTATGGCTGTAGGAAGGAAATTGTTCCCAGGTGAGAAGTAAATCATCCAGCTTGGCACAAAAATGTTCAAAAGGCAAATTCTACCTGCTTTTCTCTAGGTAAGATATTTTTGCTCAAATATCTCTCTGCCACATAGTCAAGCAATTGCCCCCTTGTCCAATTTATATCCTGATTTTGGGGATGATTCCAATTTTGCTTTCTGCATATACATAGCATTTTTGTGTGAAAATACACAGGTAACCTAGGGCTGAATCACACATTTTCTAATCCACTAAAGAGGGAGTTTTAAGTAACCTCAAATATGGATGTCTTGATTAACTGATTAGTCCATTCATTGATTCATTCACTCATTTCTTTTTTCATTTAAAAAAATGTTTCCTGTTTTGTATCAAGCACTGTTTCAAGCTCTGGGACTATATCAGTGACAGACAAGGTGAATGGTCTTGTTCTCACACAAGAAGACAATGAAAAAGTAAACCAATCAATTAGACATGTATTCTTTATATTTTCTTTGAATTTTTAAATTTTATTTTTATTTTTTATACAGCAGGTTCTTATTAGTTACCTATTTTATACATATTAGTGTATACATGTCAATACTAATATCCCAATTCATCACACCACCACCCCTCCTTCCGCCACTTTCCCCCCTTGGTGTCCATATGTTTGTTCTCTACATCTGTGTCTCTATTTCTGCCCTGCAAACCAGTTCATCTGTACTATTTCTCTAGGTTTCACATATATGCGTTAATATATGATATTTGTTTTTCTCCTTCTGGCTTACTTCACTCTGTATGACAGTCTCTAAATCCATCCACATCTCTACAAATGACCCAATTTTGTTCCTTTTTATAGCTGAGTAATATTCCATTGTATATATGTACCACATCTTCTTTATCCATTCGTCTCTCGATGGGCATTTAGGTTGCTTCCATGACCTGGCTATTGTAAATAGGGCTGCAATGCACATTGGGTTGCATGTGTCTTTTTGAATTATGGTTTTCTCTGGGTATATGCCCAGTAGTGGGATTGCTGGATCATATGGTAATTCAATTTTTAGTTTTTTCAGGAACCTCCATACTGTTCTCCATAGTGGCTGTATCAATTTACATTCCCACCAACAGCAAGAGGGTTCCTGCATTCTTACTTATTTCACACTTAGCTGATGTACAGTATATGAGAAAACATCGTTCTAAGGCCCTGTGATAAGAGATGAGGAAGAGAGCATTATGACTTCTGTCCATAAAACACTGAATTTTATGGGCATGGCAAAGCGTTCAAGTCATATACTATTAAACATAACTTTTTTCTTAACATCTTTTTTGGAGTATAATTGCTTTACAATCGTGTGTTAGTTTCTGCTTTAAAACAAAGTGAATCAGTTATACATATACATATGTTCCCATATCTCTTCCCTTTTGTATCTCCCTCCCTATCCCACCCCTCCAGGCAGTCACAAAGCACTGAGCTGATCTCCCTGTGCTATGCGGCTGCTTCCCACTAGCTATCTACCTTATGTTTGGTAGTGTATATATGTCCATGCCTCTCTCTCGCTTTGTCACAGCTTACCCTTCCCCCTCCCCATATCCTCAAGTCCATTCTCTAGTAGGTCTGTGTCTTTATTCCTATCTTACCCCTAGGTTCTTGATGACATTTTTTTTTCTTAAATTCCATATATATGTGTTAGCATATGGTATTAGTCTTTCTCTTTCTGACTTACTTCACTCTGTATGACAGACTCTAGGTCCATCCACCTCATTACAAATAGCTCAATTTCGTTTCTTTTTATGGCTGAGTAATATTTCATTGTATATATGTGCCACATCTTCTTTATCCATTCATCTGATGATGGACACTTAGGTTGTTTCCATCTCCTGGCTATTGTAAATAGAGCTGCAGTGAACATCTTGGTACATGACTCTTTTTGAATTATCGTTTTCTCAGGGTATATGCCCAGTAGTGGGATTGCTGGGTCATATGGTAGTTCTATTTGTAGTTCCTTAAGGAACCTCCATACTGTTCTCCATAGTGGCTGTAACAATTCACATTCCCACCAGCATTGTAAGAGTGTTCCCTTTTCTCCACACCCTCTTCAGCATTTAGTGTTTCTAGATTTATTTGATGATGGCCATTCTGATTGGTGTGAGATGATATCTCATTGTAGTTTTGATTTGCATTTCTCTAACGATTAATGATGTTGAGCATTCTTTCATGTGTTTGTTGGCAGTCTGTATATCTTCTCTGGAGAAATGTCTATTTAGGTCTTCTGCCCATTTTTGGATTAGGTTGTTTGGTTTTTCGTTATTGAGCTGCATGAACTGCTTGTAAATTTTGGAGATTAATCCTTTGTCACTTGCTTCATTTGCAAATGTTTTCTCCCATTCTGAGGGTTCTCTTTTGGTCTTGCTTATGGTTTCCTTTGCTGTGCAAAAGTTTGACGTTTCATTAGGTCCCATTTGTTTATTTTTGTTTTTATTTCCATTTCTCTAGGAGGTGGGTCAAAAAGGATCTTGCTGTGACTTATGTCATAGACTGTTCTGCCTATGTTTTCCTCTAACAGTTTGATAGTTTCTGGCCTTAAATTTAGGTCTTTAATCCATTTTGAGCTTATTTTTGTGTATGGTGTTAGGGAGTGATCTAATCTCATACTTTTACAGGTACCTGTCCAGTTTTCCAACCACCACTTATTGAAGAGGCTGTCCTTTCTCCACTGTACAATCCTGCCTCCTTTATCAAAGATAAGGTGACCATATGTGCGTGGGTTTATCTCTGGGCTTTCTATCCTGTTCCATTGATCTATCTTTCTGTTTTTGTGCCAGTACCATACTGTCTTGATTACTGCAGCTTTGTAGTATGGTCTGAAGTCAGGGAGCCTGATTCTCCCAGCTCCATTTTTCATTCTCAAGATTGCTTTGGCTATTCGGGGTCTTTTGTGTTTCCATACAAATTGCGAAATTTTTTGTTCTAGTTCTGTGAAAACTGCCAGTGGTAGTTTGATAGGGATTGCATTGATATGTAGATTGCTTTGGGTAGTAGAGTCATTTTCACAATGTTGATTCTTCCAATCCAAGAACATGGTATATCTCTCCATCTATTTGTATCATCTTTAATTTCTTCATCAGTGTCTTATAATTTTCTGCATACAGGTCTTTTGTCTCCTTAGGTAGGTTTATTCCTAGATATTTTATTCTTTTTGTTGCATTGGTAAATGGGAGTGTTTTCTTAATTTCACTTTCAGATTCTTCATCTTTAGTGTATAGGAATGCTAGAGATTTCTGTGCATTAATTTTTTATCCTGCTACTTTACCAAATTCATTGATTAGCTCTAGTAGTTTTCTGGTAGCATCTTTAGGATTCTCTATGTATAGTATCATGTCATCTGCAAACAGTGACAGCTTTACTTCTTCTTTTCGGATTTGGATTCCTTTAATTCCTTTTCTTCTCTGATTGTTGTGGCTAAAACTTCCAAAACTATGTTGACTAAGAGTGGTGAGAGTGGGCAACCTTGTCTTGTTCCTGATCTTAGTGGAAATGGTTTCAGTTTTTCACCATTGAGGATGATATTGGCTGTGGGTTTGTCCTATATGTCCTTTATTATGTTGAGGAAAGTTCCCTCTATGCCTACTTTCTGCAGGGCTTTTATCATAAATGGGTGTTGAATTTTGTCAAAAGCTTTCTCTGCATCTACTCAGATGACCATATGGTTTTTCTCCTTCAGTTTGTTAATATGGTGTATCACATTGATTGATTTGCATATATTAAAGAATCCTTGCATTCCTGGAATAAACCCCAATTGATCATGGTGTATGATCCTTTTAATGTGCTGTTGGATTCTGTTTCCTAGTATTTTGTTGAGGATTTCTACATCTATGTTCATCAGCGATATTGCCCTGTAGTTTTCTTTCTTTGTGACATCCTTGTCTGGTTTTGGTATCGGGGTGATGGTGGCCTCGTAGAATGAGTTTGGGAGTGTTCCTCCCTCTGCTATATTTTGGAAGAGTTTGAGAAGGATAGGTGTTAGCTCTTCTCTAAATGTTTGATAGAATTTGCCTGTGAAGCCATCTGGTCCTGGGCTTTTGTTTGTTGGAAGATTTCTAATCACAGTTTCAATTTCAATGCTTGTGATTGGTCTGTTCATATTTTCTGTTTCTTCCTGATTCAGTCTTGGCAGGTGGTGCATTTTTAAGAATTTGTCCATTTCTTCCAGCTTGTCCATGTTATTGGCATAGAGTTGCTTGTAGTAATCTCTCATGATCTTTTTTGTATTTGTGCAGTGTCAGTTGTTACTTCTCCTTTTTCTTTCCTAATTTTATTGATTTGACTCTTCCTTTTATTCTTGATGAGTCTGGCTAATGGTTTATGAATTTTGTTTATCTTCTCAAAGAACCAGCTTTTAGTTTTAGTGATCTTTGCTATCGTTTCCTTCATTTCTTTTTCATTTATTTCTGATCTGATCTTTATGATTTCTTTCCTTCTGCTAACTTCGAGGGTTTTTTGTTCTTCTTTCTCTAATTGCTTTAGGTGCAAGGTTAGGTTATTTATTCGAGATGTTTCCTGTTTCTTAAGGTAGGATTATATTGCTATAAACTTCCCTCTTAGAACTGCTTTTGCTGCATCCCATAGGTTTTGGGTTGCCATGTCTCCATTGTCGTTTGTTTCTAGGTATTTTTTGATTTCCTCTTTGATTTCTTCAGTGGTCATTTTGTTATTAAGTAATGTATTGTTTAGCCTCCATGTGTTTGTATTTTTTACAGATCTTTTCCTGTAATTGATATCTAGTCTCATAGCATTGTGGTCAGAACAGATACTTGATACAATTTCAATTTTCTTATATTTACCAAAGCTTGATTTGTGACCCAAAATATGATCTATCCTGGAGAATGTTCCATGAGCACTTGAGAAAAATGTGTATTCTGTTGTTTTTGGATAGAATGTCCTATAAATATCAGTTAAATCCATCCTGTTTAATGTATCATTTAAAGCTTGTGTTTCCTTATTTATTTTCATTTTGGATGATCTGTCCATGGGTGAAAGTGGGGTGTTAAAGTCCCCTTCTATGAATGTGTTACTGTCGATTTCCCCTTTTATGGCTGTTAGTATTTGCCTTATGTATTGAGGTGCTCCTATGTTGGGTGCATAAATATTTACAATTGTTATATCTTGTTCTTGGATCGATCCCTTGATCATTATGTAGTGTCCTTGTCTCTTTTAATAGTCCTTATTTTAAAGTCTATTTTGTCTGATATGAGAATTGCTACTCCAGCTTTCTTTTGGTTTCCATTTGCATGGAATATCTTTTTCCATCCCCTCACTTTCAGTCTGTATGTGTCTCTAAGTTTGAAGTGGGTCTCTTGTAGATAGCATATATATGGGTCTTGTTTTTTTTTTTATCCATTCAGCCAGTCTGTGTCTTTTGGTGGGAGCATTTAATCCATTTATATTTAAGGTAATTATCGATATGTATGTTCCTATTCCCATTTGCTTAATTGTTTTGGTTTTGTTATTGTAGGTCTTTTCCTCCTCTTGTGTTTCTTGCCTAGAGGAGATCCTTTAGCATTTGTTGTAAAGCTGGTTTGGTGGTGCTGAACTCTCTCAGCTTTTGCTTGTCTGTAAAGTTTGTAATTTCTCCATCAAATCTGAATGAGATCCTTGCTGGGTAGAGTAATCTTCGTTGTAGGTTTTTCTCTTTCATCACTTTAAATATGTCCTGCCAGTCCCTTCTGGCTTGCAGAGTTTCTGCTGAAAGATCAGTTGTTAACCTTATATAGATTCCTTGTGTGTTATTTGTTGTTTTTCCCTTGCTGATTTTAATATGTTTTCTTTGCATTTAGTTTTTGACAGTTTGATTAATATGTGTCTTGGTGTGTTTCTTCTTGGATTTATCCTATATGGAACTCTCTGTGCTTCCTGGACTTGATTAACTATTCCCTTTCCCATATTAGGGAAGTTTTCAACTATAATCTCTTCAAATATTTTCTCAGTCCCTTTCTTTTTCTCTTCTTCTGGAACCTCTATTATAATTCGAATGTTGGTGCATTTAATGTTGTCCCAGAGGTCTCTGAGACTGTCCTCAGTTCTTTTCATTCTTTTTTCTTTATTCTGCTCTACAATAGTTATTTCCACTATTTTATCTCCCTAAACATAACTTTTAAAGTTCTATAATAAAGATACAAAGAGAAATGTTGGTAGAAGCCTAAGGAAAGGACAGAAAATCTGACAAATAACAGGGGAAAGCATTTATGGAGAAATATTAAAAAGAAGTGTTGATAATGATTATGATAGCAACAAATATTCCATGTGGTGCTCACATTCTGTCGTGCACTGTTATAGGTACTTTACATGTATGATTTCCTTTAATCCTTGTCACCCTAGGAGGTTAGTGTTTTCCCATTCCCATCATATATACTCACACTGAGGGATGAAAATGTTAAAAAAAGAAAAAAAAGTAATTCAAAGCCACAGACCTAGCATGTAAGGGTGCTAGGACTTGAACCCACGTAGGGATCCAGAGTCCATGTTTGTAAGCTCAATTAGGGGTAGACAGTGGAATGTGCACTTTTTCTTATGCCAAAGTCATGCAAAGAGTCTGTAAAATTCTTCAGTGTTGAATCACCTCCAATTTCCAAAGGCATTGGAGACAGTGGCAGAACACATAGGGCACATTGGGAGGAAGCTGCCTCGGGCACTCGTGTTTACATTTTGCCAGTTCCAGAAACTCAAATATGAGAGAGAAAAGACAAGAACGATATTTTCAAACTTTGCCTTGTGAGTAGATAAAGAAGACCTACAAAGTGTGATTAGATACGTAGCCTTTTCCAAACTCTCTTGTCTAATTTTTAACATGGTATATTCAGTATACAATTAGAAATGTACTTCTCTGTATGTTCAGGACATTTCAGTCTTGGGAGTCTCCTTTTAATAAGAGGATATTTTCGCATGTGTATCACCAAATGATAACACCTATTAACTACTTCATAGAAATGAGTTGGCCTAAGGACAGAATGTAGCAAGGGACCATCGGATAGGTTATCTGCAGTTGCAGAAGTTCCAAGAACAGAGACAGGTTGTAGAAGCCTCCAAAAAATGTTCACATGACCTAAGGAAAAAACATGAGCTTTGAAGACAGAGATCCATGCTTAGAGTCTAGGAGTACCTCTACCACCCTAGCTTGAGGTTACTCAAGCGTGAAAGTAAGTGATAAAAAGATAACCTATTGCACAATAATATTTGAGTTCTTCTGTCCTTACCTGACTCTTTAGAAGGAAAGGTTAAGTGGGAGCAGTTCAGAAATCACTTTAATCAATGGAAACTGGGTAGTGAGCATAGCACAAAGAAAAGAAAACTACTTCAATCATAATCAAAACAAGGTTTGTCAGTGCTTCCTTTTGTTAGTAAAGTTTTATTGAAACACAACCACACACATTCATTTAAGTATGGCCTGTGTTGATCTTCTGTTACAGTGGCAGAGTTGAACAAGTGTGACAGATACGGCTCATAAGTCTAAAATATTTACTGTCTGGCTCTTTAGAAAAATTTGCATCCCCTGCTCTAAAAAAATCTAGAATAGCTATATTGCCTCACACAATACATTAAGCATTGGAATCAGCAAATGGGAGACCATAAACCCCTAGGAATTGTTTATGACCATAGGACATACGAAAAAAAGCGAAATGCATTTTTGAAATTCGTCACTGACATCAACTCTGAAGCTGTATACAAATTCTAGTTTCTTTTTCATTTTTTTTAAACATCTTTATTGGAGTATAATTGCTTTACAATGGTGTGTTAGTTTCTGCATTATAAGAAAGTGAATCAGCTATACATATATCCCCATATCTCCTCCCTCTTGCATCTCCTTCTCTCCCACCCTCCCTATCCCACCCCTCTAGGTGGTCACAAAGCACTGAGATGATCTCCCTGTGCTATGCGGCTGCTTCCCACTGGCTATCTATTTTACATTTGGTAGTGTAGAAATGTCCATCCCACTTTCTCACTTTGTTTCAGCTTACCCTTGCCCCTCCCTGTGTCCTCAAGTCCATTTTCTAGTAGGTTTGCATCTTTATTCCCATCCTGCCCCTAGGTTCTTCATGACCATTTTTTTTTTTGATTCCATATATGTGTGTTAGCATATGATATTTGTTTTTCTTTTTCTGACTTCACTCTGTATGACTCTAGACTACAAATAACTCAATTTTGTTTCCTTTTATGGCTGAGTAATATTCCATTTTATATATGTGCCACATATGCTTTATCCATTCATCTGTCCATGGACACTTAGGTTGCTTCCATGTCCTGGCTATTGTAAATAGAGCTGCAAAGAACATTGTGGTACATGACTCTTTTTGAATTATGGTTTTCTCAGGGTATATGCCTGTAGTGGGATTGCTGGGTCATATGGTAGTTCTATGTTTAGTTTTTTAAGGAACCTCCAAACTGTTCTCCATAGTGGCTGTATCAAGTTACATTCCCACCAACAGTGCAAGAGGGTTCCTTTTGTCCATGCCCTCTGCAGCATTTATTGTTTGTAGATTTTTAGATGATGGCCATTCTGACCAGTGTGAGGTGATACCTCACTGTGGTTTTGATTTGCGTTTGTTGTCAAGCTGGTTTGCTGGTGTTGAATTCTCTTAGCTTTTGCTTGTCTGTAAAGGTTTTAATTTCTCTGTCGAATCTGAATGAGATCCTTGCTGGGTAGAGTAATCTTGGTTGTAGATTTTTCCCTTTCATCACTTTAAATATGTCCTGCTACTCCCTTCTGGCTTGCAGAGTTTCTGCTGAAAGATCAGCTGTTAACCTTATATAGATTCCCTTGTATGTTATTTGTTGTTTTTCCCTTGCTGCTTTTAATATTTTTTCTTTGTATTTAATTTTTGATAGTTTGATTAATATGTGTCTTGGCGTGTTTCTCCTTGGATTTATCCTGTATGGGACTCTCTGTGTTTCCTGGGCTTGATTGTCTATTCCCTTTCCCATATTAGGGAAGTTTTCAACTGTAATCTGTTCAAATATTTTCTCAGTCCCTTTCTTTTTCTCTTCTTCTTCTGGGACCCCTATAATTCGAACGTTGGTGTGTTTAATGTTGTCCCAGAGGTCTCTGAGACTGTCCTCAATTCTTTTCATTTTTTCTTTATTCTGCTCTGCAGTAGTTATTTCCATTATCTTATCTTCCAGGTCACTTATCCATTCTTCTGCCTCAGTTATTCTGCTACTGATTCCTTCTAGAGAATTTTTAATTTCATTTTGTGCTGTTCATCATTGTTTGTTTGCCCCTTAGTTCTTCTAGGCCCTTGTTAAACGTTTCTCCATTCTATTTACAAGATTTTGGATTATGTTTCCTATCATTACTTTGAATTTTTTTTCAGGTAGACTGCCTATTTCCTCTTCATTTGTTTGGTCTGGTGGGTTTTCGCCTTTCCCCTTCATCTGCTGTGTGTTTCTCTGTCTTCTCATTTTGCTTAACTTACTGTGTTTAGGGTCTCCTTTTCACAGGCTGCAGGTTCATAGTTCCCATTGTTTTTGGTTTCAGCCCCCAGTGTCTAAGGTTGGTTCAGTGGGTTGTGTAGGCTTCCTGGTGGAAGGGACTGGTGCCTGTGTTCTGGTGGATGAGGCTGGATCTTGTTTTCTGGTGGGCAGGACTGTATCCGGTGGTGTATTTTGGGGAGGGGACTGATGCCTGTGTTCTGGTGGATGAGGCTGGATCTTGTCTTTTGGTGGGGGACTGCATCTGGTGGTGTATTTTGGGTTGTCTGTGACCTTATTATGATTTTAGGCAGCCTCTCTGCTAATGGGTGGGTTTATGTTCCTGTCTTGCTAGTTGTTTGGCATAGGGTGTCCAGCAGTGTAGCTTGCTGGTCGTTGAGTGGAGCTGGATATTAGCATTGAGGTGGAGATCTATGGGAGAGCCTTCACCATTTGATATTGCTTGGAGCCGGGGGTCTCTGGTGGACCAATGTCCCGAACTTGGCTCTCCCACCTCAGAAGCACAGGCCTGACACCCGGCTGGAGCACTAAGACACTGTCAGTGAGAAAAAAAGAAAAGGAAGGAAGGAAGGAAGGAAAATAGTTATTAAAAAAATTATTAAAAAGTAAAAAAATTAAAAAGTAATTAAAAAAAAAGAAGAGAGCAACCAAACCAAAAAACAAATATGCCAATGATAACAAGCGCTAAAATCTATACTAAGAAACCAAAACAAACAAACAAAAAAATGGACAGACAGATCCCTAGGACAAATGGTAAAAGCAAAGCTATACAGACAAAATCACACAAAGAAGCACACACATATACACTCACAAAAAGAGAAAAAGAAAAAAAAATATATCTAGTATAAAAAAGAAAAAAAGGAAAAGGAAGAGAGCAACCAAATCAATAAACAAATCTACCAGTGATAATAAACTCTAAGTACTAAACTAAGATCAACATAAAACCAGAAACAAATTAGATGCAGAAAGCAAACCCCAAGACTACAGTTGCTCCCAAAGTCCACTGCCTCAATTTTTGAATGATTCATTGTCTATTCAGGTATTACAGAGATGCAGTGTACATCAAGTTGATTGTGGAGATTTAATCCGCTGCTCCTGAGGCTGCTGGGAGAAATTTACCTTTGTCTTCTTTGTTGGCATAGCTCCTGGGGTTCAGCTTTGAATTTGGCCCTGCTTGTGCGTGTAGGTTGCCTGAGGGCATCTGTTCCCTGCCTAGACAGGATGGGGTTAAAGTAGCAGCTGATTAGGGGGCTCTGGCTCACTCAGCCTGGGGGGAGGGAGGGGCACGGAGGCGGGGCGAGCCTGCGGCGGCAGAGGCCAGCGTGACATTGCACCAGCCTGAGGCGTGCCGTGTGTTCTCCCGGGGAAGTGGTCCCTGGATCACGGGACCCTGGCAGTGGCGGGCTGCACAGGCTCCCCAGAAGGGAGGTGTGGATAGTGACCTATGCTTGCACACAGGCTTCTTGGTGGTGGCAGCAGCAGCCTTAGCATCTCATGCCCATCTCTGGGGTCTGTGCTTTTAGCTGCGGCTCATGCCCGTCTCTGGAGCTCGTTTAGGTGGTGCTCTGAATCCCCTCTCCTCACACACTCTGAAACAGTGGTCTCTTGCCTCTTCGGCAGTTCTAGACTTTTTCCTGGTCTCCCTCCTGGCTAGCTGTGGCACACTAGCCCCCTTCACACTGTGTTCACACAGCCAACCCCAGTCCTCTTCCTGGGATCTGACCTCCGAAGCCCAAGCCTCGTTCCCAGCACCCCCATGGCAGGTGAGCAGACAAGCCTGTCGGGCTGGTGAGTGCTGGTCGGCACAGATCCTCTGTGTGGGAATCTCTCTGCTTTGCCCTCCGCACCCCTGTTGCTGTGCTCTCCTCCGCGGCCCCGAAGCTTCCCCCCCACCCACCCCCCATCTCCACCCTCAAAGGGGCTTCCTAGTGTGTGGAAACCTTTCCTCCTTCACAGCTCCCTCCCACTGGTGCAGGTCCTGTCCCTATTCTTTTGTCTCTGTTTTTTCTTTTGCCCTACCCAGGTACATGGGGAGTTTCTTGTCTTTTGGGAGGTCAGCGGTCTTCTGCCAGCGTTCAGTAGGTGTTCTGTAGGAGTTGTTCCACATGTAGATGTATTTCTGATGTATTTGTGGGGAGGATCCACATAAGGTGATCTCCACGTCTTACTCCTCCTCCATCTTGAAGGCTCTGTAGTTTCTTTTCCTTACTGTCATCACCAAATTAAATATCAGTCAACTCTCCCAGACTCAATTAATGCTAATCGAGATCTTTTCTTATATTTTACTTCTATCAGTCTCTTTCTGATGATATTTAGACATTTGTTCTTCCACCATTTTCTTAAACTCTTTGAGCTTCTGCAAACATCTCATTTCAAAATGTATGGGAGTATAGTTGACTTACAATGTTTTCTTAGTTTCAGGTGTAAATCAACGATACTCCAATATGAAATTAAAATTAAATTAAAATTTTTTTTGAATAAATAAAATTAAGACTCTGAAAAAAATAAGTACAGTGAGATATTCTTTTATATGTGCAGAGGGGCCAACTATCATATACCTTTTGGTATTGACACAAGTCAGCCTCACCAGGATATAAAATAAATGGCTCTCATTGGCTGAAGGTAGATGACATGACATGCTGAGATCATGAAAATAATATATTTCGATAAGGTGTGTGTGTGTGACTGAAGAGAGACTATTTATATATTCAAGAGTAGTCATGTGATAGTGATACATAGGCTGCTCAATGCACTGGGGTTTTGAAGGAAAGCAGACTTTGAGAAGTTTTTCTGTAATGTGTCAGTGGGATTATTTCACAGTTTGAAATGGCTTTTAAATTATTTTGGTGATTGGGCTGCAATCATTTGAATACGTTCCATACACCAACGAGGCAACAAGTTAGCTCAGCTTTCTGTGGATTGCCTGTGTCAAATGTGGATAAGGTCTATATATATAAGGTTGTTAGGAGAACCACCTCAGATAATATATGTGAAAGCAGTAAATAAACTCTGATTTTTCTTAAGTGTCTGTTCTTACCATTTCTACATTTACTGTGTTGTTATGGCTAACAGTCGGAAGCTTTCCAATATAACCTTGAATTAACCTAATGTGACTGAGTCTTATTTCAATCATCTCCTCATACAAAAGACGACTGAGAGTGTTCTGAGCAAAAGTTGTGTCACTCATAGAGCCAGGACTTGAAAATCACACACTTTAGGCACATAAAGAGAAAAGGGCAGCATCTCCTGTTTCTGACATGACTTCACATTGTCTTTTGAAAATTTAAGCCTCAGGATCTTTGCACCGGGTCACACACCTTTTTAATAGTAAATGCTTGCTGTTAAAATGATAAACGGATGTTATTAAAACACTTTAATCCATAGTGCACCAAATGTGCCTACTTAAAGACTAGTTTCCCTTCAGAATTTTGAAGAAGATGCCTTTTCAGCTTTTCTTTCTTGGCACAATTCTTAAGAGAATGGGAATATCTATATGCCTGTGTTCCTCTAAGCGTACACCAGAGATAATTTTATATTCCTGTAAAAGTTTCAAGTGACTTTAATTAGATATTCTTAGATAGTAAATAGCTCACCTCTTCCTCTTCTTCCATTCTTCCCAGGGGGTTGTGAGTTTTGCAGAAAGTGAAATGGCAAGGATTGTTTGTATCTCAAGCTGCCTACTTTGCCTTTTCCTTCCCAGTGTTCTCAGAGATGAGATTTTGCAGTACGTGTGATTTCTGGGTAAAAAAAATGTGTTACTTCACACATTTTTAAACTTTTTAAAACTTTGTTAGAAACAAAACAAATTTTTGGAAGTCAATAAACAAAGCAAAAACAAAACAAAAGAATGATTAACTCACATTTTCCTTATTTTAAAATACACACAAGTCCAGCTCTCTTCAATGATATGAGGATAAAGGTGTTGTAAAGATCCACAGATCTACTTGTGTGTTCTCCTTGAATTCCCTTGCCTCTTGATACTGTAGGTGCTTAAATGTATTCATCATATCAATTTATAAGGTAATGAATCAAATATTGGAATTTTATAAATTTTACTAAATTTGCTTTGAAGGCATAGCCATTTCCCTTAAATAGCAGAATAATTTTATCAATGTTAACGAAATATAGTTTTGGAAGCCCCAGATGAAGAGACCATAATTTTAGGCTAAGTTACTATGTGAAACATATAAAGCAAATGCTCATTAGAGACACACTAGTTAATAGTCTTAATTAGTCATTTAAAAGCTGTTGGGTATTTGGATCTAACATTTGCTCTCGAATGCTATTCCAGAATCTATGTATAATTCGCAGACTACAATGATATAATACTCAGATAAACTGAGTCCAAAGTGGTGATTCATGTATAAAGTATAGCCACTTTATGTCACTTTTCCACCCTGCTGAGACAGATATATAGGAAGCATCCCTAAAAAAAAATTGGCAACAATTAATTTTCCTCACCAAAGGCCTGAACCTCATACGGGTTTTGCTTTCTCTTCAGATTTATACTTCTCAACTTAGTTTTAATTTGCTAGAACAACAAAGGAGCTAAATCCTCTACTTTTAACAAGTTCCTCCTATGTGCCTGAATAGCAGTGAGCTAGCAGTAACTTCTGACTTTTTTGACAACTCCCATTGCCAAGTGCAAGCTATTTAGAAGTGGCTACAAAGTGAAAATAAATACCTGGTTTCCCATAGACAGTCCTCTGAAATGCCGTCTATCATTTGTAATTTCTGTGACGGTATTTGCTGGTTATGATTTATCACCTCGCGACTGCGTGAGTCAGCCGTAAAATGTCCATGACTCAATGGCACGTAACAAAAGCAATCAGGAAAGTGACATTTGAGTGAAGGGTTGGTGGATGTGTTTGAACAAGATTTCACTAACTTAAAGAACAAAGGCAAAGTAACTCCCCCAACTTTTGAAATCTTAGGAAGTCAGCATTTCAGTTCTTTCTCTTCATTAGTTAATACCTGTAAACTTGGGGGAAAATAACTATCAATTGGAAATAAACAACAAATATGGATTTATAGAGGGTGACAGTATGGATTTATTCTTATTCTGCACTTAATTTTTTCGATGTGTTCAGAATAGCCTTTTCCTAATCTTGCAAATAAACTTCCTACTGCTTTTAAATTTCCTTGCTTCCTACCTGTTCTTTCCTAGGTGGTAAATTGGCAGCAAAATGAATTTATTCTTTCATTGAATATTTATTGAATCACCTGTGTTAGGCATGTATAAGACAGTGAGGTTGAAGCAATGAGCAAAACATGCCCTCTTTCTTAAGGAGATTTCAGTCTGATGAAATGAGTAAAATGGGTCATATTTACTTTTCTAGGTTAAGTGCTATTAACCTTGAATGAGAAAATGTCCATTTTCAAGTCTCACAGAATATTTCATATACAAGCAACTTGACTTTGCAACACTTGAATATTTATTTCAAACCACAGCTATCCTCATATGGAAAAGTGGGACAGAGGTCAGCCTGGTGACTGGAATATGACTGGCCATCTGGGCATCTGCTCTTCTTAGTCCTGTGGACTCTCCAGTTTATGTTAGATTCTTATTAGTTCCTTGTTTTGCAAATGATATTTAACCTCCTTTGAGCTAAGAAGAGAAATAATGGATGAACTTCTTGAAAGTTTTACCACAGGAGCTCAGTTCATTGGTTATAAGTATTATCCAACAGCATTAGCCAGAAATTGTGATATGCTGCTCATGGCATCCAAGGGAAATTGGGAAAGAAAAGATAGAGTTCTCAAGGAAAAGTTACTGTCATTAATGGAGACATAATTTAAGCAAAACTTCAAAATGAAGATGAACTCTGCCAATAATAACTATGGTTATTCACTTTGGTGTTGGCAACACTCAGGATAGTATCTGGAACAGAATGGTAATAATGATACCGTCTATCCTTTGTTGAACCCTTCCTGGGTGTTGGCCATTGTGCTATTGAGTGAGACGTATTAATGGCCTGAGTCTATCTTACAGAAAGATTAGAGAGGTGTAAAGATGAGCTGATAGAACCTGCAGAAGTTGATATAATAATTTTGGAAGAACTTGTCCCAGCCTTCCAGTCCTCAGGAGGGAAGGATGCTGAACAAGAAGAGAATAGAGACAGTACTTTGGAATGGTGTGCATCATTTCAACTGTAAGAGTAAGTGTAGCCAAGAACGCAACAAGAATTTGATTAAGAAGAATGATTAACTCCCGGCACAGCTAGGCCAAGCATACTTCATTCTTGATTGGCCTGAGAATAGGACACCACCTCATGACAGCAATAATATAATGAAAACACAAGCAGATAAAATAATCAGTTTGGGTATAGATGCATCTTCCTCTATCTTTAGGAAAGGTCTGGAAAAGAATTTAGAACACAGGTTAAGAATGAGGTCATGAAGAGAAAATATGACCTATGTATACAAGTATTAACCTGAGCCTAAACACTAGAGGAATATTTTTAGTACTGATCAATTACGGCTTTTGTCACCGGCTTGGCTGAAGTCCATATGGGGCATTAAATCGTGCAACTACTTTTTCAAGTAGACTAACCCAATCTACTCTTGAATTGGAGCTTAGGAAGAAACGGTAGGAAACAGAAACTCAGGATCGGGAAAAGTTTGATGTGCTTACTTTCTCTGTTGGAACAGGTTTCAAGTAATCTAAGTCTCTTGAAACATTCTCTCTGGCATACGAGGCACAATGTAGGAGGCACAATGTTTAGGAAATCAACACCAAAGGCTTCACATAGAAGATTTTGTATAGTCCTCAAATCAACTGTACCATGTATAAGTTATAATTCCCATTTTATTGATGGGTTAACCAAGGTTTAGAGAAGTTAGGTGACTTGTTCAGGGTCACAATAACTAGATTAGTAGCACCAACTTCATATACTTCAGACCTGATTTTAAAGTGGGAAGGGAGGGATAAAGTAGGAGACTGGGATTGACATATGTACACTACTATATATTAATCAGGTAACTAATAAGGACCTACTGTATAGCACAGGGAACTTGTCTCAATACTCTGTAATGACCTATATGGGAAAAGAATCTAAAAAAGAGTATAGGTATGTATATGTAAAACTGACACACTTTGTTGTACAGCAGAAACTAACACAGCATTGTAAATCAACTGTACTCGGATAAAAAAATTTTTTAAAAGTGAACCATGAACAAATGGCCATAAATAAGCAATGTCTTAAGAGACTGTGACTGGTTTTCAAAGGAGTCAAATTAATTTTTATCAAAGGTAGGGAAGGGGTAAAGAGAAGATCAAGGTAGGTTATCAGATGATTTTGGTTAGATAGAAGTTCTGGCATTAAAGATACAGTGATTGAAGACTGACATAGAAATTCTAGGGAGAAATTCTTGGGCTTCCCTGGTGGCGCAGTGGTTGAGAGTCCACCTGCTGATGCAGGGGATGCGGGTTCGTGCCCCGGTCTGGGAAGATCCCACATGCTGCGGAGCGGCTGGGCCCGTGAACCATGGCTGCTGAGCCTGCACGTCCGGAGCCTGTGCTCTGCAATGGGAGAGGCCACAACAGTGAGAGGCCCGCGTACCGCAAAAAAAAAAAAAAATTCTAGGGAGAAATTCTTGACCACACTAGAGGAACAGAGCTTGTCAGGGCAAATAAGGATCTATGGCTTCCAGGCAACTGGCTAGAGAACACAAAGAGATCATACCCATAAAATCTAACATGTTAGCTGTGATTTCATCCAACATCACAGCTCTCTCACTGTTAAAGACGTCCTGCTAATGTAAATGTAAATGAGACTGAAGAATTAGTTCCACAAATCGAGCTACCAATGAATTAACCCCTCTTACCTTCCACAGTACATTGTCCTCAAGCCCAAGGGTCCATTAACTGAACACACAAATGGAGCTTCACAACCCTCAAAATCTTCTCTGTATGCTGCGCCCAGATGCTCACAGTGTTCTTCCCCTGTGACCATGTGGAAAATCCTCCTGGCATTTAAGATCATCTCCCTCAAGCCTTCCTGTCAGAAAGAGAACAGCCCTAAGTGAAATGCTGCAAATCAATGAGTTGGTAAACCAGCTATAGAAACAGTGTGTTACAGCCCATCAGACCTCTGAAAGTCTCCCACTTTGAAGATATAAGAATGAAAGAGACACATCTGAACTAAAACCCAGAGGAGCATTTGCTATGCAGGCAAGTTCAGATGACCTTTTTAAATGACAAGAATATTTCTCTTCTGATTCTGACCTCAGAAACAGATTTCAAACTGAGTTTCAGTAAGGAGGCTATAAATTATAGTAATAAAATACAATAGAGCCAACAATTATTGAGAACTTGGGTTGGGTGCCTGGCACTGAGCTAAGTGTATAACATGCATGGTATCATTTAATCCCTTACACCTTCCTAATAGGTTGGTATTATTTTTAATGTCATTTTACAGAAGTGGAAGGAGGCATTCCTCTGCTTCTGTAGTGAAGGGAAGTGAAGCATTCTCCCCAAGATAACAGAATTGGTTTTACAGCCAGATTCAAATGCATATCCGTATGGGTACAAAGTCTTTGTTCTTCAAACACTAGACCACACTGCTTCAAAAGGAAGACCAGAAACCAACACAGAGACAGTGGGTCACTTCTCAGTACCTACTGTATGCTGGGTACTCTATCAAGAAAAATATTCATAATAGTAAGGATACTCTAGTGTCAACAAGGCCTGTCTAGGACATGTTGGAACTCAACTCATGAGAGAGTCTGATTAATTTCTCTGAGGTAAGAGTTGTTCTGGGAGGCAGGATCCAATTCTGATTGTTTAATAAGGACTAAATTTATCCAGAGACAAAGGTGAAATGGGAAACATTCTGTACAAGAAATGACAGCTGCTGCTTGAAGGGAGAAGACAGAGGAATTGTATATAATCTCCTGTGGGTTTTCAAATAAACCACTGGGCTAAAAGTATGCTTGGAATAGATCAGATGGAGAAAAGCATCCTGGATCTTGGAAACCACTGAACAGTCGTGGGCTGGAGGACTGTGGACCGGTAGGCTTGATTGCAGCATCAATACACTGAAATATTTATGTTACTTAATAGGAGACTGTTATTCTTCCACTTTTTATAAGAGAAATACAATTGACCTTTGGGAAGTCTGATGACAGGAAAACAAGTATAAAGTGATGGCTGGCCTTATCAAGTTTAAATATTTGAAAAGGTATAATTCATGTAAATGTTTAGCCTTTTTTTAATTGTGCAAGGGCAAAACCTGCCTAGGTTGGTATTTACTTTTCTAATTAGAAAAGCTTGAGTGATGTGAACAATTAAGATAATACAATACCTTTACAAGATAATTAATCTTTTCTTTGGGATTCATCTTACCACATCCCAAGCTGATGTGATTTACCTCCCAGTTAAGGATATGTTAGAATGTAATTGGAGCCATTTGCTCTGACTGTCAGAGAAGAAAAGATCATGGAATTTGCATCTCATATATCTAGAAATTAAAACTGAAGGACTGACCACTTGACACGCCAGAAGTTCCCGAAGTGAAGCCTGCTGATCTCAATTCGTTGTGGTGGCTAAATGAATCCTCTCTTCAATTTGAATGCATGATGAAACTCCTATTAGAACATTGCAGTGTAATAATCGACAACATAATGAAACTGCCAAAGACAAAACGCAAATACCTCTCTACTGACCCTTCAGAACTATACTCTGTACTTAGAAAGAAGCAAATACCACTGCCAGACATGTAGCATTCCCCTTTATTCTACCTCCCCTCTACCCATCAGGGAATGCTGAGACATTCTTTTGGATACCTTTAGAATCAAACACTTGAAATTCAGCAGCAATGGTAGGTTGCGGAATTTGGAATGGTATATAGATTCAACTAGCAAGAGTATTTGAAAATTACTACTACTATCTCCTAACACTCTCACTTTATAACAGAAATGTATTTTTAGTATTAAAAATTTGGGGGGATATTATCTTAGGGTAACAATTTCATAGAGTAATTTAGCTTCATCAAACAAAACTGATGCTTTTAGTTTTGGGGGTTTGCTTCTGATCTGTGAAAACTTGATTAGGCATCAGCACTGATCTTTGGAAATTACTAATCTACATACACTGGCTTTTTAAAATAATTAACCTCTCAATCCATTATAATTTGGTCTCTACACCTTTTAGGATGTATGACTAGTAATGTCTTCAGTTGCTGACTCAGTGGTCTCTTGTCTCCTTAATCTAACTGGAGCTCTCATCAGCGTTTGTTATAGGTTGTCACTTCTTCCATCTTGAAAAACCTCTCTTTTTAATTTCAAGTACCCCACACACAAGAGTAGGTTTCCTCTCTGGTGTCATTTTTTCTAATTCTCCTCTTTAGCATCCTCTTCGTTTATTGTTGAAAGGCTTTTGTTTTTTGGGGGTTTTGTCTTAATTCCCCCTTCCTTTCTTATTATGCACACTCATCCTGGATAAGCTTTCATATTCCCATGGCTTTAACGAAATCACAAATCTTGACACCTAGGCCACACCTCACTTCTGAGTATCATATCTGTATCTCCAACCATTAGATATGTCTACTTGAATGCCACAAAAGCACTTCAAACTTATCAAGTCCCCAAATGAACTCATCATTTCTCCCTATCCTTTTGAGATCCCCGACTTCTATAAGTAGAATTACTGTCCCCCATTGTCCAAGTCACAAACCTAGATATCGTTTGACTGAGTTACCAAGGCCCATTATTTCTGCCTCTTAAGTCAGGCCACCATTACCTTGAGCTTTGATTCCTTCTACAGCTAGCTAAATAGTGTTCCCCACCACCAACTTCATCCAACCATTCTCTGCACTGTAACCAGAGCATGTTTTTAAAGCATACGTGATTATTCCACTTACTGCCGATGCTCCAACGGCTCCCCCATTTTCCTCTGCATAAGGTCCAGACTCCTTGACCAGGCTTATAAAACCCTGTGCCACTCATGAGCTGTTCCTTATAGCTCCAGCTGACTAATTGTTCTACAATCTCTTTTATCCCTCCTTCTACCTGCATTCAACATTAGAGAATGTTCAACTTGTTTCATATACGTATGTGATTCTAATCAATGCAATGGTTTTTATTTCTCTTTACTGAAATACTTGTAGAGACCAAGGATATGTATTTTACAAAATTATAGTGATGCAATGAAATATAGCAGTCAGGAGCATGGGCTTTAAAATCACAAACCTGGGTTTTAATCCTGACTTCTCTAAATTATATCCACGTAATCATATTAGTCAACTACTTCAAGCCTTAATTTCCTCATATGTAAAATGGGGATAATATTACTACCTGTGTTTCTAGAGTTGCTATTTGGATAACATGAGGTAATGCTAGTTAAATGTTTAATAAAATTGGTCCCATAGTGTTGTTGTAGTTTTTGTTTTTGTGTGTAAAGCATTTAAACTACTTATTCTAATGTTCTCCATAATTTTTATTTAACCTCATCTCTCCTCACATATTAAAGTAAACCTTTTCTACTATTACCTATCCTGGACAATCTCAGGCCCCAAATAGACAATATTAGTCCCTTCCTGTTTGGGCTATTTTCCCATCTGGAACTCATTCTTCTCTTCCTCCAACTTGCTGATTGAAATTCCACTTTTCTCATTTAGGTTAGTTTAAGTTCCTCCTTCTCCGTGAAGCCTTCTCAGATGTCTATTATTCACCTGGATCTTTCCTTTCTCAGAACTCCTCTGATAATTGATGCTATAGTACACATGTTGTCTTAGTTCTTCAATCACTTCACATGCATAAAAAAATCAACCTCCTTCACCTCTCTCAGCAGCATCTTGTGTCTGGATGAATACATATTTGAACTGAATTTCTGAGTGGCCTCTACAATGCATCATCCTTTTCCTATCCCCCACCCCCTTTGGCAGGTACTTTCAACTACTATTTCTAGATCCTTATATTAAATGTTACTTGTTAATGATGATACTGAAATTTCTTCTTTTTTTTAAGCACATACACAAAAAAGAAATGGCACTTTTAAGTTTGCTTGTTTTCTTTTACTTACAATTGAAACTCTAGCTTCTGCAGTTTACCCCAAAACAAAAATTTCACACTGATTCCTGAATCTTACCCTCTTTGGATGTCTTGTAGGTTTATGATTACTTTGCATTTTCAAAATTTTTAACCTGCCTGGAACAGTTTTACAGGTGTCATTCTTTCTCAGGAAAGGTAGATTTTTATTACCTTACAAGGATGACAAATGCAAGTCCGCAGCATAATATAATTTTATGAAACACATTAAATGCTCAGCATCTCTCCTCTGCACCATTTGCTATGGTGGACAGATACCCTTGCCAAGGAAGGGAGGGCTATTGAGGTGATGGAATGTGAATTTTTTTTTCCTGTACCATTTTCTCTTAAAATTCTAGCTTTAGATAGTAGATCACATCTCCACAGAGGAATGCAGGCCTCCCTTTACATTCTCTCTTTCTATACAGGTCAGACACTATAAATTTCTTATTTCTTTCTCTAAACTTCCTCATCCTTTTAATCACCATTAAAAGTTTCTTTCCAGAAAACTGTCTTTTAGGTAGCATTTTGCTTTGCATCAGAATCAGAAATCTAATCATGGTGAAAACCATGCAAATATTCACTTGAATATAGACATTTCTCTTTTGCCTTTTGCCAGGACTGTTTATGGTTGGTTTCAAAAAAGATTTGGAACTTCTCAGGTTATGGACTAAAAAGCATTTTTCATTTTCCGGCTCCTTCCTTTATGTGGAAAGAATTGATATCTTTGAAAATAAAAAAGGAGGTGTGCCATTTTGGTATAGGTTTTATATTATAAAGTTCTAGATTTTGCACTATGTCCAAAATGACAAGGAGTTGTTTTAAAAGTCAGCTTCCATGAATTACCTTGGAGAAGAGTGTGTGTGTGTGTGTGTGTGTGTGTGTGTGTGTGTGTGTGTGTGTCTGCTTCTCGTGGAAGCAGAGAATAGGTAGGGCTTTACTTTCTACCCAACAATAAACAAAGCAATGTTAAGTCTGTTAAATTTTACTCTCTTACTGACTCCCTCTTTAAGATGGTTAAAAAGAAGAATTCTGTAGCAAATGGTTTAAAAAGCCCAAAATAGTAAGAATAATTTCAGTTGATCAAAACAGCATGGGAGGGCTTCCCCGGTGGCGCAGTGGTTGAGGGTCTGCCTGCCGATGCGGGGGGCACGGGTTCGTGCCCCGGTCCGGGGGGATCCCACGTGCCGCGGAGCGGCTGGGCCCGTGAGCCATCGCCTCTGGGCCTGCGTGTCCGGAGCCTGTGCTCCGCAGCAGGAGAGGCCACAGCGGTGGGAGGCCTGCGTACCGCAAAAAAAAAAAAAAAAACCAGCATGGGACATGTTATATGTGACCAAGCATGCTTTTGATACCAGTTCCCTAAAAGGAATTTGCATTTTGAATTTTTCAGACTGAACTACTTAAAATGTGAACTGAGTCTGTTATTCCTGTGGGCATCTCCTCTGTCGTTGGTTTTAGTGATTACTCTGTCACTTCTTCTTTAATTTCTGTACTTTAATGAGGACATGCAAGTGTGCCTATGGAATTTTCCTATTAATGTCAGAGTGATTTAAGAACTGACCATAGTGTAAGAGAAAAAAACCTCTCTTCCAGGTTCAGCCTTCTATTTAATTCTGTAGCTAGTGACAGAGCTGAGAGCCACTTGATAGGGAGATTCAGCTTCTGCTCCGGGCGCTTCCTCTGGGACCTTTGGGATAGAACTAAGCACAGCTATCTATAAATCAGCTTGTCCATTTCTGGGCCACCCAGCGTAATTGGAAGCACTGACTCTAGGCCATTTCACCCTTGGGTAGGAATGATGAAGTCGGGGTTTCTAATAATTGCATCTGATTACTGTCTCCAGTTTGAAGATAGAGAATGAAGCAAAAATGAATGAGCATGTCCATCCCATGTGGGGTTATTTGGGGGCAGTTATCATGAAGGAAGGAATCTTTGGTTTGACTTGAGATTCCTCTTTAATTTCTTTTTTAAAAAAATAGGTGAAACGTTTAATTTTCAGAGTAGGAAATCATACTTAGCATCTTTGTTATAGGATTCCCCTGTACAAACAATGCAACAGACAGAAACCGTATAGGTGATGGTCTTCAGGCCATCAACATGCTCTTACACTTGTCACGAGAAGGGTTAGCCCATCTTATATTGATAAATATCAGGAAGAAGATCTTAGATGAATGATAGAATTCAATACAGATAACTACAATGTTCAAGTATATGTGTTCCATTTGTGTTAAAATAATCTTTAATATTCCAAGTGAAAACAACAAAACAATAATAAAGTTGGGCTTGGGTTTAAACCATTTTAATGTAAGTCTGATCCTTGTATGCAGTAATGATAATAGTATCCTATTGGGAAAGAGTGAATTGTATTTAAACAATAATTGCAGACAAGTGACATGTAAATCAATATGTGAAAAGGCATCAAGCTGCATAGATTATTCATTTTCTGCTATGTTCTTCTCTGGGTTCATGCTCTGAAAATATGATTTATAGTGTGGTTTTAATGAGTAACGTTCTTTTGGATATGACTGTTTCATAGAAGTTAATAAGGTTTAATTCTAGCAGTACCGAACACTTTAAAAATGTGACTATGAAATTACCACAAAACTGAATTTGTTTTAGAGAAATGATGAAGATGCACATGTAAGAAGTTTATAAATATTATGTTACTTCAGAAACAGTTACTAATTTGTTGTACAAAGTGATGCATTTTTTATGTGGAAAAAAGCGACAATTTTATTTTTAAAGATGACTTTAAATCCATAGTCATGCTTCTCTTCATAGTTGAATGAATCTTTTGCCTTTTACTAAAGATTCATGTGGGGAGGTAAAAGCATGACTGTTGCTTCAATTTTTTGAGGGCTTGTGGGAATAAACAAGGCTGGAAAAATAAAAGATGACTTTAAAATATACAAAAAGGAAAGGTGCTGAGACACAGAAGGAACTTGGTCTAGATGCTGTAACGCTGCACCAGGGGACAGAAAATAATAGAGGAACAGTTGTTTGTTCTGCACGTCAGTGGAAATCAGTGTGGAATTTGATGCAATCTGAACCCATAAACCAATTTATAAAATTCTTGGTGTAATGAATTCTCTTGCCCAGTCAGGCATAAAGGCTGAGCTTTATACTAATTTTGACATGGTGGTAGAATATAGTATCTGTACTTGATAGTACAGATGAAGGAACTGAACTGTGCTTTAACACCAGAGATTAGCAGAAATCTTGTGAAGTTCTCAGCCATTAAATGTGTGTATTTGAATAATTCCTACCACAATCTTAATGTCAAGAAGACCCTAGCTGACATCTGGGTTAAGTTGAGTTTAATTAAAATATGTTAATAATTTACCCTATTAAGAATTACAGACAGAAATATGTTTTTCTTTGAAACATAAGAATGAAATTTTACCTATTTAAGGTATACAAATGAACACTCTAAATAAAGCTTAGTTTATATATAGTCTATATATATATATATGAGTACAAGAAGATGATTAATATGGAGTTACCATCATTTCAGTTACTAACACCTGGTCTACTTGATAACTCTGGTAATTACATGTAAAAATACTAAGTCTGATCAGTGGCCTCAAGGAAAAAAACAGACTACAGCTAAAATCCACTTAAATTTCTTTATAATTCTGTAAAGCAGTAAACTGATTTTATAATATCATGCCTTTAGGGTATCTTTATTACATTAACTATGACATAATATCTTTTTCCTTAAACCAATTTTTAATGTTTCTAGATGTGTACAGTTAAAATCTCATATATTAACACTAACAGGAAGAAGAGAAAGCTATAATTATTGAAATATAAATGAATAATGAAAGATTTTAATTACAGAATAATAAAAAAATGAGTGTCCTTTTAAATCAGGCATAAAATAGAGATGTCTTCAAATTAACTACTGGGTATCCTAGAAAATGCAATAAGATAAGAAAAAATATATATATAAGAAGTAAGAAATTGAAAAAGGAGAGACAAAGCAGTTGTTATTTGTGGATTATATGATAATCCACATATTGACTCTAAAAGAATTTGCAGATAAAATATTAGCATTAGAGAGTTCAAGGTTACAAGATCTGAGATATGAATACAAAAGTCACCAACATTCCTATATATCAGCAATAACCAATTAGAAAATAAGAGATCCTACTGGTAAAAATGTAAAATGTATGAAGAAATATATCTAACAAAATATGTACAAGAACCTTATGTAGCAAATTATAAAGCACTTGCAGAACACAGAAGTCAAACTCCTTAAATCAATAACTAAATTCAAAGTGATTTCAGTCAAAATCACAACTGGGTTTTTCACAACACATAACAAACCAATTGCAAAGTTCATATGAAATAACAGAAGATGGAGTAGATGCAGGTCTCCCTATTTGTTCCATTAAATACAGCTAAAACCTTGCAAATTACATATTTAAACACACACACACGCACACACACACACACACACACACACACAAGAAAACTCTGAAAGAGAGAGAAGGTAGGCAAGCTAGGAACATTGGGACCTGATTAGCCATATTGTAGCATGTTCCTAGAGTTTTCTTTTTGCCTCATATATCTTGGACTGAGTGAAGAAACTTTCAACCTAGAAATGCCAGTGGGTAAAGACAAATTTTAAAAAGAGCCCCACAAAAAGTTTACTCTCTCTTGTCAAAGGATTAGGAAAGGGGCACCCTAGTAAAGCAGAAAACTTTTAGACAATGTTTGCCCTATTGCAGCGAAACACCCCAGAGAAAACTGTTGCCCTATTCCTACTCCCATAAGTCATCAGAAAAGTAAAAACTAAAGAGACTGTCAAGACTGGCATGTTTGTGGAACAACCAGATAGAACTTTCATCTGTTGCTGATGACAGTCTCATTTAATTTAACCACTTCAGATAGCAATTTGGGAATATTTAGTAAAGCTGAAGACGGGCATACACTTTCACATAGCAATTTTACTTTTAAGTGTATCCCTAGTTAATAACTAATACATATACATAAGAAAACAAGTACAAGAATTTTTATTCTAGAACTATTGGTGTGATGGTTAGTTTTCATGTGTCAATTTGACTAGACCATGGGGTGACCAGATATTTGGCTAAACATTATTTCAGAGTGTGTCTATGAGGGTGTTTCTGGATGAGATTAGCATTTGAATCAGTAGACAGAGTAAAGCGGATAACTTCCCACAATGTGGGAGGACATCATCCAATCGGTTGAGTGCTTGAATAGAACAAAAAGGTGACAAAAGGGAGAATTCAGGCTCTTTCTCTGCCTGACCACTTGAACTAGGACATTGGTCTTCTCCTGCCCTCATAATGGGACTTATACTCTGTGTGTGTGTATACTATACATCTATATCTATGTATCTATCTATGAACATATGTATCTGTCTCCTATTGATTCTGTTTCTCTGGAGGACCCTAACAAAACTGGCTTTTTTTTTTTTAAGGTGGCTATAACTATATCAATAGCCTATCAACAAGAAATAAATTTATAAAATATATTAAATAATCCTTTGTATAAATACCAGTTACAATAAACTAGAACTGCACAGATATATGTCTCATAAAAATATTAATTAAAAAAAGAAGATGTATGTACAGGACAATATTATTTATGGAACGGTTTATGTTGTACAGTATGACACCACACTTTTAAGATGTCTATGTTTTACATGAACTGATACAAAATTAACCGTAGATGACATATGAAAAAGTTAAAAATATATTTTAATCACTGTGGCAACTACGTAAAATGAAAATAAGCATAAGTAAAAGCCAATGTAAAAATTAAAATGGAAATTAACCTGATGTTACTGAAACACAACTCTGTGTTTTTCAGTGTGGATTGGGAGTCCTTCCCCACTTTTCCAAATTCTCCCCAAAATGTGGAGTTTAAGGTGCTGATGTGTGTGTATTAAACTAGAAAGCCTGGGGAAAAAATGGAATTTAAAAAATTAAAGTTTTAAAAAACAGGCAAGGAGAAACCAAAGAACAAAACAACAGCAGCAACAACAAAGGAAAGGAGACAGTAGAAAATAAAGTGGTAGAAGCAAACCAAGCTTATCAATAAGCACTTTAAAGGTTAATGGACTAATTAAAAGGCAGAGAGTGTCAAAATGATTTTAAAAAACAGGATCTAACTACACCCTGTCACAATGTGCTCTATTTAATTATCTTACAATCATCATTTCATAGAGTGATTGTGAATTGTCTCCAACTCCCAAATACTACAAAGGCTATAATATAAATCAGTGCAATTGTACCGTAAATCTAAAAGGAACAACCACCTTCATGCTTTCTTTTTTTATTTTTCTTTTTGTTTTCACTCATCTCTAAGATGTTGTCCCCAGGGTAGAGCATCTCCAACTATGTTCTGCTCTTTTATTCCAATTGCCAGAAGAGAGCTCTGAGTAGCCCACCTCCTGGCCAGCGTATCTTTTTTTTTTTTTCTAATTCTTTTATTGTGGTAAAATACACATAATATAAAATTTACCAATTTAGTGTTAAATAGATTCATAATGTTGTGCTGCCACCATGACCATCATCACCAGAAATCTTTTCATTTTGTAAAACTGAAACTCTATACCCATTAAATAATAACTGTCCATTCCCATTTATTACCCCCAGCCCCTGGAAACTGCCATTCTAGTTTTAGTTTCAACGAGTGACTACTCTAGGTACCTCATGTAAGTGGAATCATACAGTATTTGTCTTTTTGTGACTGGCTTACTTCACTTAGCATAATATCCTCAAGGTTCATCCATGTTGTGCATATGTCGAATTCCCTTCCTTTTTAAGGTGGAATAATATTCCCTTGTATGTCTAGTCATCCCTCAGTATCCTTGGAGGATTGGTTTCAGGAGTCTCTGCAAATACCAAAATCCATGGATGTTCAAGTTCCTTATATAAAATGGCATAGTACAATGAATATAGTTGGCCCTCTGTATCTGCGGATTTTGCACCCATGGATTCAATCAACAGTCAGTTTTGGTTGGTTGAATCTGCAGAGGCAAAGCCTGCAGATACATAGGACCAAATGTATACACCACAGTTTGTTTATCCAGTCATCTGTCAATGCTACTATGAACATGAGTGTACAAATAACTCTTCCAGGCATTCTTTCAATTCTACACCTGGAATTAGAACTGCTGGACATATGATAATTCTACTTTTAATTATTTGAAGAACCACCATACTGCCTTTCACAGTAGCTTTACCATTTTACATCCCTACCAATAGTGTATTGGATTCCATTTTCTCCACATCCTTACCAACACTTGTCATTTTCTCTGTGTCAGTTTATTTGTTAGACAGTATTCATCCTAATGGATGTGAATAAGTACCTCATTGTAGTTTTGATTTTCATTTTGGTAATGAACAATGATGTTAAACATCTTTTCACAAATGTGTTGGTCATTTGTATGTCTTCTTTGAGAAATATCTATTCAAGTCCTTTGCCCATTTTTTGAATAACATTCTTTGGTTTTTTTTGTTGTTGAGCATTAGGAGATCTCTCTATATTGTAGACATTAATCCCTTATCAGATAAATGATTTGCAAATATTTTATCCCATTCTGTGTGTTACCTTTTTACTTGGTTGATAGTCTTTTGATATATAAAACTTTTTAGTTTTCAGTGCAATTTGTCTATTTTTTCTTTTGTTGCCTGTGCCTTTGGTATTATATTCAAGGAATCATTGCCAAATCCAATATTGTGAAATGTTTGCCCTATGTTTTCTTGAAGAGTTCGACAGTTTTAAGTTTTACATTTAGATCTTTGATCCATTTTAAATTAATTTTATATATGGTGTTAGGTAGAGATCCAACTTCATTCTTTTGCATGTGGATGTTCAGTTTTCCTAGCAACATTTGTTGAAAATACTGTCCTTTCTTCACTGAAAGGTCTTGGCACTTTTGTCAAAAATCATTTGATCATATATGTGAAAGTTTATTTTTCTGGGCTCTCTATTATATTCCTTTGGTCTATATATCTGCCTTTATGCCAGTACTGATTACTGTAGCTTTGTAGTGAGTTTTGAAATCAGGAAATGTGACTCCTCCAGCTTTATTCCAAGATTGTTTGGGCTATTCAGGGTGCTTGAGTTTTCCATATGAATTTTAGAATGGGTTTTTATATTTCTGCAAAACAAGTCATTGGGATTTTGATAGGGATTGCATTCAATCTGTATATCACTTTAGGTAGTAATGACATCTTAACAATACTGTCTTCTAACCCATGAACATGGGATGTGTTCCATTTATTTATATCTTTAATTTCTTGATTTATATACCACTAATCTTTTTAAAGATCCTCCTTGTATGTGACAAGTCACTTTTCTGTTGCTGCTTTGAAGAGTCCATCTTTGTCTGTCTTTCAAAAATTTGATTATAACATGTCTTGATGTGGGTGTCTTTTAGTTTTTAGTTCAAATCCTTACTTGGAGTTTGCTGAACTCCTTGGAAGTTCATGTTCATGCCTTTCATCAAATTTTGGATACTTCAGCCATGATTTCTTTAAATATTCTCTCTGCCCCTTCCTCTCTCTCTTCTTATATAACTCCCACAATGCATATATTGATCCAGTTGATGGTTTCCCACAGGTCTGTTAGGCTCTGCTAACATTTCTTTAATATTTTTTCTTTCTGTTCCTCAGTCACGATGATTTCCATTGTCCTATCTTCAAGTTCACTGATTCTTTTTTCTGCCTGGTCTAATCTGTCTTTTAATCCTTCTAGTGAGGTTTTCATTTCAATTATTGTATTTTCCAGCTCCAGAATTTCTTTTTGGTTTCTTTTTATGTTTTCTATCTCTTTATCAGTCATTCCATTTTGTTCACACATTGCTCTTTGACCTCCTCCACATCTTCCTTTCATTTTTTTGAGCATACTCAAAGCAGTTGCCTTAAAGTCTCTGTTCAGTAGGTCTGCCATTGGTCTTTTTCAGGGACAGTTTCTGTTGATTTTTTTCCTTTGAATATGCCATACTTTCCTGTTTCTTTGTATGCCTCATGATTCTTTTATTGAAAACTGGACAGTTAAATCTACTGGCTTTAATCCAGTAGGATAAGATCACATTATCCTACTTCCCTACGGTTTGCTGTTCTTTACTTTGGGGGGGGGGTTGTTTGTGTGTTTATTGTTTTGTTTTGTTTTTGATTGATATACACTGCCTCTGTGACACAGATAAGTCTGAGGTATAAATTTTAGATCATCTTAGGTCTTTTCTGAGCCTACGCATTTCCCTGGGCACGTGTGGTGACTTTCAAAATTTTTCAGTATGTGCAGTTGCTTTAAAGTGTCCTTTTCAGCCATTAGAACTCAGATAAAATCTCACCACATCATAGAGATTTTCTGATTATCATAACTAAAGTAAGTTTCCTGTATTCTCTGTTAGACTGTTGCTTATTTCCTTTATAGCTCTTATAACATTTTATAACTGTTTTGTTTGTTGAATTATATTTATTTATTTATTCATGTTTGGCCTTCTGCACAAGAATGTCAGATACATCAGGTTAGGGATCACATCTATCCAGTTTATTACTTTCATCCCCAACAACCTGTCCAGTTTCATGCATATAGAAAACTTTAAATGAATCTTTACTTAATGAGTTAGTGAGTAAAGGTGGACTAAGAAATGCAATCAACTCATTATCTAAAGAACAATTAAAGAGTAGTAGGTAAAAGAGACTCAGATGCTATTTTTATTTTGTTCAGATAAACTTACGTATTTATGTCTGTCAGGATTTGTTAGGTTATGCTACAATAACAACCAGTATCCATGGCTTAAATCTCAGTGGCTTAAAGTCCAAAGTTTATTCCTCTCTCATGCAAATTTATTTTGAATCTGGGAAACTCTCCATACACTTTTCCTCTATAAACACGTGTAGCATTAAACATTCACATCTACACATGCTCCCATGATTGCAATGGCAGAGGAAAAGAAAGGCATAGAGAACTGGCAAATTAATGCTTCTAGCTGAAAGTTATAATGCAAGTTATGTTCACATTTTATAGGTCAAAGCATGTGATAATGGCCATACTTAACTTCAGCAGAGTGAGACAGTACAGTCCTATCATCATATGTCTAGAAGGAGCCAGGATCCAGGTAGCAGTAGGACAGTAGTAATGTCTGCCACAATGAACAAATTGAATAACATGCTTTGCAGAGCTCATCCTTCCATTTTATTCTTGGAGAAAATGCTAGTACGAGCCCTGAGAGATGTGTGGGGAAAACAGACTTTTCATCTAACCTCATATTTTCTGTGGTCACTAGAGAGAATCATTGAGGTACTGCCAAAATAATGCTAACTTAAATTCTGCAATACATAACAAGTGAAATAGAGTGGTGACAAATAAAGTAATATAAGGAATAATATCACAAGTAAGAGCTGTGTGAAATTAAACATATAGATGGCAACTCATATAGATTGGAGTTTTCATGGAAAAAGTGATCTCTACCTTCTACTTAATTTTGCTGTGAACCTAAAACAGCTGTGAAAAATATAATCTACTAAACAAAAACAATTGCAAACGAAAAAAGCTAACAAGAAAAATAATGAGAGGACTTACCAAAAAACCCACATGCAGGTAAGGAAAATTGCATGAACAATAGTTTATGTAGAATAGGCTTTAAAAAGGCAAGAGAGTAAAATATTTAGTTTGGTACAGATGTCAGATTACATAGCAAGGGGTAGGTTACATGGTTGTGGAACTGACAGACTACAAGAACAATTGGGATTGCATTTTATAACCAGTGAGAAGTCATTGCAGGGAAGATGGGGTAAACATTATGCAAAACTAACTTAGAAAAGCTGAGTAATTTTCTCCAACTCATTTACCCAGAAAGTAGAAGAGTTGAAATCTGAATTAGTGGGCTCAAATGTAAACATCTGTGCCCTTAATACTACTTTATACTGTGTCTCAGATTGAAGGAGAAGGAAAGTAAAATTAGAAGAATATTCTAGGAGTGCTGTGATAAAGGATCTGAAGGCTAGCCATAGGAATATAAAGAAAAAGATATCTCAAAGCAGTGTGCAACTTGATATTATGTTAAATCATTTCTAAGAAAACAAAAGTTAACTAAACTCTGTAGTAGATAAAAATTTAAAGCAATTCCCTGAAATTAGTCTGCCATTAACTGTAGGTAATGAATAACTTTAAACAACACTAATTCAATTCTGGATATACCTACAGGCATTAAGAACTATTTAAAATATCTTTGCCTCAAAACATTCTATAGAGAATCAATTAAAAACTATCAAGTACAATTTATTCTAGCACGTGGAGCAGGTTTCCGTGGAAGTAGCCCCTAGGAAACAATTTTGTTTCTAGAGACCAAAGATGTCTTATTACTCAAATAACCAGGTCTTTCTTTTGACTTTACTTTTTTTTGAGTTCTGTTTTGAAGGTATGTATGTGTTTGTATATAAACATAAACATATCTATCTATCTAGACAGATGGATAGATAGATGGATTATAAGGATGGATATAGATATCCAGTATATATGTGTATGGATTTTGCCCTATGTGAACATTACAATTAAAGTATCTAGACAGATTTTATTAGAAGAACAAAATGAGCCTAGTAGAAATACAATTGTTGTTGCTTTTAAAAATATCATAACTCTAAAATTGCACTCTGAATGCTGCTTCCTAAAATAATGTGATGAGAGTTTGGAGGCCTGGGTGTGCTGCTAACATTTAATTGTGTAACAGGGTAAGCCAGTGTGGCAGCTTTAGATAACATATAGGAAAACCAGTTGCTGGCAACTGTGAGGATAAAGTACAGTTGAACTGGGTAGTCTTTAAGAACTCTTGATAATCTAAGCTTTTATAATGTTTATGACTCTAGATACCAAATAAAAATAATTGTTAAAAAATATGGTGATCTTAACATGTGCCAGGCATGATTCTAAGCATTTTATATTAACTGACTTATTTTATGTATGTTATGTATATAGTGATAGTCCCATTAGCTTAGCTATGTTGCCATAACAAAGTACCATAGCCGCGGTGGCTTTCACAACAGAAATTTATTTTCTTATAATTCTGGAGACTAGAAGTCTGAGATCAGGGTGCCAGTATGGTCAGGTTCTGGTGTGAGCTTTCTTCCTGGTCTGTAGATGGCTGCTGTCATACTGTGTGCTCACATGACCTTTGCTCAGTGTGTGCACTCTCAGAGAGAGAAAGCAAGCTCTCTGGTGTCCCTTTTTATAAGGTCACTAACACTATCATGAGGGCCCGCCCTAATTACCTCTCAAAGGCTCTGTCTCCAAATACTATCACATTGGGGGTTAGAGCTTCAACATACGAATTTTGGAGAAACACAGTTCAGTTCATAGCACCTGTGAACTAGATACTATTGTTATACACATTTAAAAATTAGGAAACTGACCCACGCAGAGCTTAATAACTTGATCATAGGTCATACACATTTAAATGATAAAACTGAGCATCATCAGTGCTCTTTAAAAAAATGTTGTGGTACATCTCTGAACCTTTCTAGTTTCCAAAAGATGTTCCTGACAGGGACATACTGGCAGCTTTTCACTCATATACTTTTTATTACATCATTAGGAAAAAGTAAATAATGATAAACATTACAAGTTTACAAATCTGAACTGACATAAGAACATTTCAGATTGAATTGGCACAATCCATGATTTGAGGCTTATGAAGTTTTTAAAAAACATGAATTTGAGTTTTTAGAAGACATAGAAATTTCTAAAAGAAGTAAATATTAAGGACTATAAATAGCAATAGCACCTTCTGCTAAAATTCTGTGGCTTGTTTAGAGTAAACTGGACCATACAAAGAACCTCAGATTTCACAACTGGAGAGGTTTTGCTTGAGAATGGCTGAATTATCAGAAGTCTAACAAGAAGAGCTGGGTTGAAAGCTGAGGAGCATGACGAGGAAGTTTTCTTAGTATGATTAAAGATGTTCTATAGTTTGCTATTTTGCTGAAGTTTCAATGGAACTGAAGATGTATAGTGGTGAAAAAATTTCTCTATGGATCACCCTTCAGGATAGTTCTTTCATTAGGAAAGACTATTAAAAATTAAAATCTGAAGGATTTGTCAGGCTTTATTTAATCTGATGTAAGAAAGAGGAGAGCAAGCATCTGGGAAACAATAAAACAGCCATATTATCCAGTTTAAGGAAAATGTTATATGACATGAAGTACCAAGGATGCCTTCCTATTTGGGCTTTAAAAAAATGTATCTATGTATAGGAAAAATAATGTTTTTGTGACCAAAAAAGGGAGCATCTGCTAATAACTTTGAGTGAATACATTTCTCTATTAATAATAACCTACTGGGAAGTGGCAATTTCAAGCTGGCTAACTGATTTTATTCATCTCTGGAAAGTCTTTGTCTTCAATCTCTGTTCATGCTCCCTGATCCTCCAATAGAACAATAATAAACAATTTCAGTGTCACCTAGTCAGAGCCAAAATGATAACCAGCATTAGGAATATTTGTTTACTATGGTCTCAGAAATATTCTTCTGAAAACATTCTTTTGCCTATGGTAGTGGACAGAAAATAGAAACTAAAATGTCTATTTTAAAAGTTTTTAAAATAAATTATACTCTTAAACAAAATGTCCAAGCAGGGTAGTTTTTTTCTGAGTATAATAACTTTATAATTCAAAAAATACACTTTCACTTTATGATAGAAGCATGGTATTTTAAAAGGTCACCTAACACACCAAAATTTTCTTTCTGGTCAGTGACATGATAGATTTCCGGACTGCCTGTTTAGAATTCTGTTACACTTGTTTGTTGTAGGAAAAAATCATAGGTTATAGGGCCTGGTTGTTTTGTGATATAAATGGGGTAGGTAAGTTTAGATTTCAGCCTCAGTTCTTTGGAAGACTTATGGAGATACTTGGTTTGGCTATAAGCTGATTCTTTGTTTCCAGTTAAACATGTAAGTCAAATTTGATGAGAAATTGAGGACCTTTATGACTAGGGAATCAATTCACTCAGATTCTACTAAATAAGATCTTCTCTCAGCTAGATTATATGTTCATGATAATTCCTTTTGGAAATTCAGTTTGCTAAAATAGAAGCTGTTTTTAAAGGTATAGCTGATAACCTACATAGAGAATGCAAAATGGCTGTTTCCTTTAAGCATTAAAGATTAAGGGATTAAATTCAAGGCTTTTAGTGCTATTATATATACTAAGGACAGAGGGCATTCTCTTAATCATGTATTTGAAGAAAAAAGTCAAGTTTTAATAAAATATTTCAGAGGGAGGCTGATGGACATTGTATATTTTTGCATTGACTTTTTTCCTTCAGAAGAAATTGGCTTATCTGGAGAATATTAATCATGGGTACCAAGAAGAAAATACATTAAACATGAAATATCTGTTCTGGAGAGCTCTTACTAAAAAATATGCATGCCTGCATACATGTAATATATACATGTCTATATACTTACTCATATAAATATACATGTATATATATAGTCATAAACTTAATTTGGAACTTCATGTAGAGTTTATTGTTTAGTCTTCTCTAAAGCAATAAAGAATATAAAACCTGCAATTATAGTTCCAAAATAGTTCAAAGGAAGAGAGCATATTTAGGAGGGACTTACTCAACTGAATCATTCTTTTTGCAAATAATAATTGATACCTTTCCTAACTGAGTATCACTAAAATGGATTAGCTCCTTCTACTGCACCTGATAATTATCTCCTGGAAAAATGTAAGAAAGCACTTAGTCCCATCAGCACAATTTTCTTTGTACAAATAATTTAATCAAAATATAGTTAGGAAAATAAAAAGTTCAGAATATCAAAGCATCAAAGTTCTCCCCTAAATATTGTTTATTGGGACCATAGGCTACATAAAATATGCTGGAACCTAAGCTTGTAACATTAATCCCTTTTCATGATTTCCAGAAGGTGGAAGTTGTTTTCAGGGCCAACGAACAGTTTAGAGGATGTGTGTTTGCAGATTCTGGGTCTGCTGATTTAGTGATGCCCTCCTAGGGATCTCAGTGAGTTGTGGAGCCCTGGGGAGCTGTCTCAACCTTAGCTGTACCATTAAACCAGATGTCCATGCACAAAAAGTACTTGGAGTAAGTACTTATTACTTAGTAATGCAAATGTAATTCTAGTAATAAGCTTCACTAAAACCATTCTTGGAATACATTTTAAGTAACAAACATATTTACAAACACACCATTCTCCTTTGAAAAAAAGCTTCAGGGAGGGATTCAAAAGAAGAGGATGGGAGTTCATGATCCAGACAGCAAACAGGGCAAAAAGAGAATACCATATTTAAACAGATTTGTTTAAGCACTAAGCACTCTTAGTGCTTAAACAGATGACTAAGCACTCTTATTTTTCTTCAAAATAGTTTGGCACTTAAATAAAAACCAATATTTAATTTGTTAAAAAACCTTAGACGTCTTGCAAGTAGAATGTAGGGCTTATAAAGAATCACAATATATTTTATGGAGGCAAAGCAATATTTTTAAGGACCAGATTTTCTTTAAAACGAATTGTATGTATATCAAGAAAAATACAAAAATATATTCACAAAAGCCTGTTCATGTTGGTTAGTTGGAGGTAGAGGAAGAAGATTCAAAAAGGAAAAAAATATAGGGAAAGAAAAAAAAGCACAAAATAGGAAAATACACATGGTGAAATGTTAACTGTGAAGATAAGAGTATAGATTATGTAATTCTATTTATAAAATTACTGCAAATATGGTATTAGACAAAATATTTACATTAGAATGGTTAGCAAGAAAATTGACAAAAATATTTCATCAGGTGATTTTATTGTAGATGATTTTTTGCCTTGAATGTCTGTATTTTTCTTGTTTTTGTAATAAAATTAGAGTTAGTATGATCAAGAGAAAGAGAAGATAAGCCACAGTCTGGGACAATATATTGGCAAAAGATTTCTTAGGGCAGGGAAACTACTCTGTATGATACTATAATGGTGGATACATGTCATTATATACTTGTCCAAACCTGCAGAACGCACGACATCAAAAGTGAACCACAATGTGGACTATGGACTTTTGGTGATTATGAGGCGATAATGTAGGTTCATCAATTGTAGCAAAAGTACCACTTCTGGTGGGGGATGCTGATAATGGGAGAGGCTCTGCATGTGTGTGGATGGAGGTATATAGGAAGCCTCTTTACCACCCTCTCACTTTCCCTGTAAACCTAAAACTATTCTGAAAAGTAAGTTTTAAAAAAAATTAACATGACACTGACATGCTTGGAATCACTTTGGTAAATGAACTATAACTACTTCCCTTTGTTATCTGGCAAGTTGTAACAGCAGTCATCCCACAGAGAAGCATACATATAAAACTGCCTCCTAACTGTTCTCCTGCTTCCATCCTTGTCACTCTGCAGTCTAGTTCCCTTACAGCAGGCAGAGTGATCCTTTCACAGTGTATGTCACAACACGTCACTCCCCTGTTCAAAACATGCTAATGGCTTCCCACCTTGGAGTAAAATCCAGAGTCTTCCATAACCTCTAGGCAACCTGCCGCCTGCCTCCACCCACAGTCTCTCTCAATTTCATCTACCCCTTACTCACTCTCCTGTCACCACTCTGCTCTTGGCTACTCCTCCTACACATAACAAGGCCTCTTGCCTCAGGTCTTTGCATTTACTGTCCCTTGTGTCTGGGTCACTCTCCTTGCCAGCTAGCCCCATGGTTTCATTGCTCATTTCATTCAGGTCTCTGCTCATGTCATGTCCTAATGGACACCTTTCCTGAATACTCTTCTTCTCCAATTATTCTTTATCCCCTCACTCTGTTTTACTTTCCTTATATTTCTTCACAGTACTTACCACCAAGTGAAATAATTACATCACTATTTTTATCTTTTTTTCCCCCCTACTAGAATCTAAGTTTGCTGGGGGCAGGGGCTTTGGTGCTTTTGTTGCCAGATGCATTACCAGACACCAGCACAGTACCTGGCCCTTAGCCACAGAGAAGTATATTTCCCCCCTGCCACATCTTCCCCAGACTTAGATGTATACTTTGCAAACAGACCACACAGGCTTCCCATTCAGCTCTTGTTCATCCTTGAATCAGCCTTTTCCACTGGACTCATACCATTTAAGGAAAGGGTTTTCTCTCCCCCCATTTCTCTCCTAGATTCCAACCTTTCTTCTTTCCTTCCTTCTTTCCCTCCTTTCTCCTTTCCCTCCTTTTTCCCTCCCTTCTCCCTCCCTACCTCCCTCCTTCCCTTCCTTCTTTCCTTCCTTTCTTTTATTCTTTTTTTAAACTATAAAACATACCAATTTGCTCATACTTTGTTACTCTCTCCCATGTCATTCACCCTAAAATGATACTACTTATCATTTCTGGCAATACAAATATATATTTTTAAATCTGTAGATAATAAAATCCCACTGTTCTCATTGGGGTGGCAACTTACCAGGAATCACTGTTTCATGCCATTACATATTCGCAGACTTAAGGGAAATATCTGCTGGCAACTTATTATTGGGTGTTTCTACCTACCAATAGTTTATTTAAGGTTATTTGTAACAGGTTGACACTGGAGGGTCTTCTTGCTGCCTTTGGCCTCTCCCTAAGCCCACCCCCCAATAAACAATGAATAAATTTATAGAGTCACTTGTATGCTAACTAGAGTTTTAACAGGGATGGATAATCACATTTAAAATCTGTGTATGTATATTCTTTTACCTCTATAGAGTAGGTGTAGGGACACAATCTGGTTAGTTGAGAAAACTAAATAAAATGCATTTGGACAAATATTTTAATATTTAAAAAAATTTTTTTAGGGAAGACAAGTTGTAACTTTATAAATGACCCTGAGTAGCACACTGCTGATTCCCCTCTCTCAATGCTGTACAGCCTGTGCATGGCCTAGGACTAGAGGGGCAGGTGGAGAGATGGTAGACAAAGATTTTGCTTTGTTTATGTTTTTCATGCAAACACTGCTTTCTTCAGGACTTTTTTCATTTTAGACCTGAAATTTCTGTTGATGGTAGACAAGGATTTTGCTTTGTCTGCATTTTTCATGTGAACACTGCTTCCTTCAGGACTTTTTAAAGTTTATACCTAAAATTTCTACTAAGAAAATTACTTCATATAAATTATTTTTACTTTTGAATAATTTTATTTTCATTACAGTTAATAGATGTACTAGATAATAAACAGATTGTTTGAAGCTAAGTATTATGAGTTCCATTTCTGCTAGAATGGTGACTTCATACCCCAACTAACATATAAGAATGCTGGATAATCTGTAAAAATCATACAGTAGACCTGGTAAGAAAATAAGAAATATACTGATGCTAAAAATGAAGCAAAAGCAGAAACTAGGAGATCTGTATGTGACTTTGGCACATTAGAGATGTTTTGTGAAGTGAATGAAAAGTTCATTTTTGAATGAAACAAGCATTCTGATGTTTGAAGAGTGAGAGCAGATGATATAGTGAGAGATTACATCATTCTCTTAATATTAAAGTTAAATTCATACACAGTTTCTTTTCTCCTACATTTGTCTGACCTTACCCAGGCCAAATTCTCATTTTAAAAATCCTGTCTTTTATGTATACTTTAGGAAGACCAATTCAGAAAATGTATCTGAAAAAATACAGTTTTCTTCTCCCAAAGATACATGTAACCTTCTAATCTTTTCTCCCTGGCATGTAACTCTTACTTGCATATATTGTTCTAAAATTCTTATCTTCTACTGAACCAACATGAAAGGCAGTCATGTCTTACTTCTTTCTGCGCTTCTCTGTACATTCGTGGTATAGTAACTTCTTCAAAAGCAAAAACCTCTCCCCTCAGCAGAGTGCCACATTTCACAAGAAAAGTGGGCTTTCTGGAATGAAAAACAATTGCCTGATTAGCCAAGAGTAGAGGCATGTCAAGTTCAATGGTAAAATCTTACTGGATACCAGATTATAAAACTAGAACATCTGCATCTAGTCATGGTAGGCTTCCTTTGCCTGCTTTCTGCAAATACCATTCTGCTCAGTGAGTTCTGCAAGTTAAGGTATATATTTTCATAAACTCGGGTGCTATTTATGCTTTGCCCCTTTTAACTGACAATGAGCTATCTGGAAGTTAGAGGTTTGCAGTCTGTTTCTGAATTGCTAAAAGCTATAGTCCCAGAAAGAAGCTAAATATAGTGGTAGAGATGATAACATCACACTGACTGAACATGTAGTATTCAAATCATTTCTCAATTATAATATATTTAAATGCAGTCCTATATCAACCTAAATGATGACAAATCATGGAGCTGTAATTTACATTCACTAATTTAGAACCATACATTTAAGCAAATTCATTTACAGTAACAGTTCTACTTAAAGTAATCTACCACAAAAGGATGATCAAATAATAATGTGCATAGGTTACTCCATAGAGACATGAAGTATTGGTTCATTACTTATACAAACAGAATTTACAGAGATGGAAAAAATGATTACTACTCAACAGAATTGTTTTATTTCATTAGTTTAAGGTAGTATTAAACATAATTTCATAAGTAGTGATTTGCCAGATGCTTTCAACAGAATAGTTGATTCATTGCTTATTTTGAGCGCTGATTTTTATGTCATTTTAGAAGGAGTATAACTTTGAAATAGGGCATGTTGAAGAAACTTTAAAACATGTTTCATAACTATATAATTATTTTAATTAAACTTTATTTTCATCTTTTCCTGCTCACCTAAAAAATGTTAGGTTACTGTGAGGGTGATGTATAACCAAAATGCAGCTCAAAAACTGAAAATATGAAATAAAATATTGTTTGCCAGTTTGGGTTTTTATGTTTCTCAATTCCATTATTCATTTACTCTTTCTTTCTAAAGAGGTAACATTTGTTATAGAAAATAGTTTGTCAGTTTATTGATATCAGTATTTAAAATTTTAAGAGCTCTACTTTTTTACTAAAAAGATTTAAATAACTTGTATAAGAATGCATGGTCTTTTATATATTTCTAACATGATACAACATTGAAGATTTGAATAATATTAGATGAATAGTCTAAACTTTCATGCAATGAGTATGTTTTCTACATTCTTACAGTTTATATGTATTTTATTACGAAAAGTCAGATGTTTAATGTTAATTCTTACTATGAAAATAAAATAGAGGAAATGGGAGATTTATACAGAATTTGGTCACTAGTCTTTGTGTAATGGATAACTGATCAAGGAGACTGTCTGTAACTGAGCACTTTGTCTTTATAACTTTTAGGATGTATAAGAGGCACCTAGGGTGCTTGCTAAAAATGCTGAAATCTCTACATCTCAGCTTACTTTCCAAAATGAAAAAATCCTAATCAAAATAGGAGAAGCAATCCATCAATAAAACTAGAATGAAGTTTGGCATAGGGAGATCTGAAAATGTGAAAAAGAATTTAAAATTTTTGTACATGTTAAGACGTGGAGGAATATTAAATGGGGATGGGGTGGGAGCTCTGAAACACCATTAAGAGACTGCATACCTCTTATCCTGAACTCTATTCAATTGTAAAGGATTCTCTGATCCTGGAACTAAAAATGAGAGGTGCTACTGTGTCCCAGGAAGAAGAGATAAATTCTGGTAAATGGTATGTTGGGGGGTCCCCAAGACAACTCTCAGTCTTAATAGTTCACTTGAAGGACACACAGAACTCAGAAAAGTTGTTATACGCAGTTATTATAGTTCATTATAGTGAAAGATTAATTACACACAGAGTGGAGTTCAGGAGAAACCAGGCACAAGCTTCCTGTTATCCTCTCCCAGAGGAATGGCACAGATAATGCTTAATTCTCCCAGGAACAATGTTTGACAAAATGTGCAAAGTGTATTGGAGATGAACCATGTAGGCATACATCACCTGTGTGACTGACCTTAGTTACTCATCTCCAGCCTCCCCAGAGGTCAAACTGATAGAGCATGGGCCAAAGCCTCAGGCATACCAACACACCCTCAAAACACTTAGAACAGGCAAGATTATTTCCAGCATTCAAAAGTTTTCCCTCCAGAGCTAGTCAAGGGCCAGTTCTTTCTTTGGAATATGCAGGGTTTGAGTAACCAAGGCCTGCTGAGTTAATCCTCTACTGTACAGCTGACGATATCCAGAAGGGAAAATCAGATCATAATAGAGCCTTCCAGACTTCACCATCCTGAACACCCTATGCCTATTTTTCATGTGGCAGTAACCAATAGGCCAAAAGAAAGAAAGCAAGTATATCTACTTCTTCTGAATCATTGGGAGGGAAATACTTTAAACTTGAAGTTTCATAAAGGGTTTTTCATTGTATTTTATATTTGGAGAAGGAATATGTGAAAAGCTCACAACCCTGGCGGCATTATGAAAAACACTTGGTTTTCTGATGACTTAAACATCTACAGTGGTGGTTTTGACATATAACGATGAATGTCTTAGACTAGAAGACTAGGAGGCCAAGAGTTAGATTAAGAGAGCTTTAAACTGAAATGAGAAAGGGAGAATATGTAATTCACAGAAGGAACCTAAATCATTCTTCCTCTAATTACCTATCTGGCTAATTCCCTTAGCCCCTTCAAGTCTTTGCTTAAATCTCACCTTCTTAATGATGTCTACCTTGACCAACAAGATAGGCTGGCCCCTATGAAATTGTTATTTTCATAAGTCAAAAACAATTGTATATGTTTCAATCTAATACATACCTGCAACCTGAAACAAACTCTCAACTCTTACTCCCTAGCATTCTCATTTCCTACTTGCCCTACACTATTTTTAATTATTTTTTCAGTGTACTTAACCTCCATCTAAAATACTACATAAGGAACATTCATTGTATTTACTATTATGTATTTCAACCTCTGCTACAAAGACAAATGGGCATAGAGATGTTTTTTTCCTTTAATTTACATACGTATTCCAAGAATTTAGAAAAGTACTTGACACAAAGTTACCAAATTACTATTTGTTAAAAATAGGAATGAATAGATATTATAGCTTAGAAAGTAATAAAGAGGCATTCAGACACCTATTTAATAGTAGGGGACATTTGGAAGCAATTCTTAGATATTCTACACCAGAACGACCTAATTGCTACCAGCAAAGCTTTATAGTCAGATAAATGTTTTGGATCCCATCTTTGCTGCTAACTAACTCTATAAATTTTGGGCATTCTTTTCTTAAAAATTTCCCTAAGCCATAGTTTGCTCATCTTTACAGTAGGAACAATAATACTCACGGAAGTGCTATTATATAAAACATGATTCTTTCCATTCTGTCTTACAGACTTGCATGAGAAGTGTCTTTTTATTAAAAAAGAAGACCTTTTATAATTAAATATCAATAGGATAGGTATGGGTATATTGACAGAAATATAGCAATAGGAGGTTATATATTTGTTCAAAATATGATAAGCAATGAGGGTCAAGGAAACATAAACAGAATATAACAAGGAGGAGGAACTGAATGATACAAAGGATGAGCCAACTGAGATTCTAAATGCTCCTTGCACATGGTAGAAATGTAATAGGATGAACATATAAAAATTTTAGAAGAAGGAAACATAAAAAATCATGCACTTAGAATAACGAAAACTCACCAATTGTTAAGATGGAAGCGACCTGATTTAAGAGTAATTGTGGTGGAAAAGGGTTTTATGACTTTCAAAGCCAATTTTAGCTGTCACCATGGCTTTCAGCTAGTCCATCACATCTGTGTGGTAAGGTGTCTTTTTGTTTTGTATTGCTTTGCTGTATCACATCTCCCTTTTAGAGAAGCTCTTTTAGGAGTATCTTAGTGGGATTTCTGGCTCACCTCTAGGATGCAGCCAGGGAATGGAGAAGATATTTAGGCCTGAATAATTGCCCCTAGGGGAATTTCTGGATCGTGAACAAGAGGCACACGAGAATTCTCTTTGTTCTTTCCCATTTTCGAGGCTTGGCTGCCAGCCTGTCACTGATTCCAGGTATCTCTCCAAATATGTCTACCCTATCTCTCCAAAAAAAATTCCCTTTTTTTTTTTTTAAACAGTTTCTGTCATTTGCTACCAACAAGCAAACATTTGCTACCAGGCAAACCAATATAAATTAGACCCTATCTGGATGCTATAGTTTAAGCACATTGCTTCCTGAATCAAATTACAATAACTCTGGACTTGAGTTTATGTCAGTATGATTGAGTAAATAGTCAGAAAAGCTCTCCCCCTATAAAATACATAGGTGAAATGTAACAACTAGGTAAAAATACAACAATATTCCCTCAGATGCTGAGCTTGTGAGAATGTAAGGAAACTTTCCAGTGACCAAAAAGAAAGAGCTCAAAAACTTTTGAGTAATAAGCCACACTAAAATTGTGATTTGCCTAAAGGTGTTTTCCAATCTTAGTAACCAAAAGGCTTGTCTTTTAATGAACACTTAGAGACAAAAGAGAAGGCCTTATTGGAGAGAGGTCCGTGTTGGAGCCGAGACTGACAAATCTGGGAATCTCAAATGGCCACAACCTAATGAAAAGGTGGAAGGAGAAAGACAAAATTCTGTCCAACAGAAAGCAGAGATATGATAACTTAGCTATTTTGGCTTGAGCTCTGGTTGGGAAAAAAATGCCTCCCCTAAAGATTTGTAACCTTACATAGGCCCTCATGCTAATGGGTAGTTAAAATTTGTACTTCCTTTGTAGTCCTGGAAACTTCCAAATGAGTAATTAGCATAAAAAAGTCTCAGATTGGTAGAACATGAGGATACTTGGCAGAAGCAAAAACAATTCTCTTTTGAGGGATGCCCTCTTAACTCAGGCTGCACAGAATTCCCATGACTTAAGTCGAGGTACTTCAGGCTTAAAAAAAACATGTAAGGCAACACGCTATCATAAGCAAGAGTCAGCAGAAATACAAACAGCAGTGTCAGGCCTCCAGGATCTTCAGATAATAGAATTAGACATTAAGGAAGTAAAATAAATATTCTTTTTATTTTTGGCTACACCCCGTGGCACAGGGGATCTTAGTTGCACAACCAGAAAGCAAACCTGTGCCCCCTGCATTGGAAGCGTGGATTTTTAACCACTGGACCGCCAGGGAAGCCCCTAAATATTCTTGACATGTTAACATTTTAAATATTAAAAGAACACCATCGTTATTCAAAGAAGCACAGACATACTTGAGGAAAAAGAAGACTTGAAAACAGTGTAATAATTTAAATTAATAATACAATGGATAGGTTTAATGGCAGATTGGACAAAGTTGAGGACATATTTAGAAAACTAAAGACAATATGAAGAAATAAAAAACAGTGCAACATAGACAATGAAAAGAAAAATATGGAAGTGAGGAACAAAGAATGACAAGTACTATCATGGGTTTAATTAGAACTTAATGAGAATGGAGAAAGACTAGAGAATGAGGAAGGGGCAATACGATGAGATAATGATTATTTTTGCAAATTTGTTCAATATCAAGCATCCACTGATTAAAAATTACAGTAAGTCCTGAGAAAGCAAAATATAAATAAATCCACAGTGAACTTATTTGCTTCTCAGTCTATGCTAAAGAGTCTTCATGATCTGCCTTCACCATACCTAGCCAGTTACGTTTCCCACTACTAACAACATGCATACATAGTTCTTGTTATGAAAATCTGCTTCTTAGTCAGTATATATCATGGTAGTCTTTGCTATGAATTTGCTTCTTCTTCTTAATATGGAAGTCTCTCTCCTCCTTGTCAAAATCATATTTATTCATCAAATCCTTTTTCACAGATCCTCCACTGAATATTCTAGTCACACTGATCTCTTTTTTTCTAAACTTCTGTACACTTATATTATGAATTCCTTCACTCATTCATGATATTTATTGGGAGTCTGCTACAAACTAGCTGGATACTAGGTCCAGTAATGAATTAGACAGAAACACTCCCTGTTCTTAGGAACATAAATATTCAGCCAAAATGACAGTAAAAATAAAGTGCAGGGATAAAGTATAAACAACAAGGTGTGAAATGAACATATTGAGATAGAGTGGGAAGGTAATCAAATATATGGGTCACTGAAGTTTTCCTAGAGGAAATAATATCTTTGCATATGCGTAAAGATCAAGTAGAAATTATCCAGGCTCAGGTATGGAGGTAGGGTGAAAAAAAGCGGAGAAGATTCAGGTAGTGGGACTAACACGTTTCACAGCTTAGAGGCTGAAGAGCTGATGGAGTTCTAGAGAAGGGGCTTGGTTATAGTGTAGAGGGTAAGGCAGAGAATGGTGAGAGTTAAATCTGGAGTGATAGGCAGGACAGGGTGCAGACAGAGGCAGACCATATAAGCCATGTTGAGAAATTTGAACTTTGTCCAAAAAACACTGAAGAATCATTGAAGGATGTGATAAATGGAGGCTCTATTATTATATTTCTGTATCAGAAAGTCACTTTCATTGCCACTGGGAAGATGGATTGAAGGAATAGAGACCAGTAAAGAGGCTGCTAAAATGCTTTAGACAAAAGCTGGTAATTGACACTAACATTGTAACAGTGGGGAGAGCAATTACTGGACAAATTTGTCAGACATTTGGAATAGTTGATTCGTTTTTTCTAACGGTTAGCTATGCATTTGTTTTGTCTTTTCCGTTAAGTTATGAGCTACTTAAGAGCAGAGACCATGTCTTCTTTTTTATTTATCACAACTTCCAAGTCATCAGTAGTGGAGCCTTATCAATATTTGCTGATTGAATGGGTCTTTGGATAGAATTATTCAGTCATTGGGAATTTGTAAAGATAGCTGGCAGAATCTCCAAGATGAAATTCTCCATAATTCAGTTTTCAGGGTGGTACTAAAAATGGTACTGTGATGCAGAGTTCTCAACCATTACCTTCTTACAGTGGCCAGAGTAGTGAGCTATAAACCTGGTGCTGAAGAATGAACCAGTAGTTACAGCAGTAACCTTAGCTCTAGGGCAGGAAGTCAATGCCAGTGACAAATTACCAATACATGGCAATTTAAAATCCAGTAAGTGAAGTTAACAAAGTTGCTTTATAGCTCAGTGGACTCATGGGTAGGACTGGAAGCTATTTTCACCCTGTATTGTCAGGCTGGCTGTCTTATGAGCAATATAAACAGCAATCTGGCAAGGAATCAGGATATCTCTTTCAAAAATAAATGATAAGGGTGTATTCAGGTTATGTTTGTGTGTTCCATGGAGCAAAAATTAGAAATGTATAAAGCTGATCATCCCTTTGAAGGGAAACACAGCAGGGAGTGAATGAAATTGAGCATTTTTTTTAAGAATGGGAAATCTATCTCCTCATCCAAATTATTTCCCTCTTCAATTTTGCAAAGTGGTAAACACAGTTCCTTCTGAAATACAACAACTGTGTTACTTCTTAACTTTTCTTTGGATAATTGCTCACCATGAAACTAAACACAATCTACACTTTATTGTGTGTGAAATTTTCAATGGGAATTAAAAGGTTTTTTGTGACAACTAATTGTGAGTTGTTCTTTTATAAACCTAAATATGAGTACCTTTCAACATTAAAGAGTGTTTTACCTTGTATTATATGTTTAGGATTAAAAATTGCTTTTCTGGCATACGCTCATAAAACAGGTTGGAGCTAAAGAACTGTATATATTGAGATGACAAACTAAATAATGACATATTTCCTAAGAAATTTATCACAGGTGTGTTTCATAAATATAAACAGTATTTATTGAGTACATACAAATCTGAGTTTTATATTAAACATGTTACTATTTCATGCTCTTAACAAAATTATTTAAGAGATGCTATTATTATTCACATTTTATAGGTAAGGAACCAATACTCAGAAGGCTCAGAAACTTGTGCAATTCTGGGATTTGAATCTGGGTCTAAGAATCCTGAACAGATACTTTTTACCACCACACTACTTACAATCATAATTAATCCCTCCCAAGAAAAGAACACCATTTGTATTTTTCACCAAGTTCGGTGGCAGTTACTATGGTCTTCATCTTCCACCAATGTAAAGAAATGGTTATTGGACACAATTGCATGCTGTAATCTATTATTTCCAAAGGATTTTTATTCAGCTCTTAGGAATGTTAGGTTTAGAGTTCAAAATGTAACTAGAAGATGTCATATTCACTCTTGTTCTCCTGAAATTATTCTCCATGCTTTTAAGGGTTTGATTGGCTTGCCCACCCCCTGCTGCTCTTGGTACATCCACAAAGGGGTCACAGCTGCAAATTTCTTTAGGCGATTCCCCCTCATCACACAATCAGACTCTGCTTGATTTTCAAACTGTAGAATTCTTTACTTTCTACCACACCCACCTTTGCCATAAGCCCTTTTTACTTCTGTATTTGTTTTGACTGTCTCCAAATAACCTAGACTCTTTGTTATGCAAAGTTCCTCACCTTAATTCTCCAGTTTGCCTACTTTAAATGTGTCATAATTCTACATTAAACATATACACGTTCATACACATGTCTACACATACACATGTCAAAGAGGGGCTGAGTTGATAGAGACTTCCTTCTCCCTAGAAGGTAAGTGAGAAGACAATGTGTGTGGGCAAAGATATAACTCTCTCAATTTCTTACTAAATGTTCCTACATTTATATAAATATTACCACTTTTGTGATTTTTGGAATAGTTTCGTAAACATTACAAATGATTCCTCTCTCTATATATATGTGTTCATGGTGGTCCTTCGTGGCTTATGTCTTTAATGAGAACATTTCCAAAAGCGTGTGTTTCTTTACCTGTGTGTTTAGCCTACTGGTGCCTATTTTACTGGAAGTTTTACCAGAATGAATGTTCATTTTATAAAACACTAATTTAAGTTTTCGTGGAGATAAGCATACACCTCTAAACTCAATGTAAACATGTTTCAATATTGAACTGTCTCAGCAGCTCAAGGCTGAACCCTATTTATAATCCTCTTTGAAAGCTCCCAGATAACTTTACTGATGTTTCCCTCAGAGTCTTGGTCTTGATATTAATAAATGAGCTTTGCTTTTACTCCTCTTTCTCTCTCTTCCCCCATCCCCACCCCCTACTTTTTCTTTCTTTTTTGAGACAGTATTTATTATACTTCGGTATCACAGTTATTATGGCTTTGTAGAAAGAACTGGGAAGGGTTTTTTTTTTTTTTTAATTTTAAAGTTTTGTTAATGGTCTGTGGCTGGTTCCTAAAGACTCCTAAAGGTTGATTATTATTCCGCCTGTGAAACTGTCACAGTCTCATAACTTTTACAGGGGTGGCTCTCTGACCCTTCTTTGACCATATTTTCGGTTACTTCTTTTGCTACTTTCTGAGATAAATTCAGACATCTGTGTTTCCTTTTAAAATAATCAATTTCATCTAGGCTTTGTGTATTATAATTTAGCATTCATTTATATTTATGCAGCTGGAGGCAATGAGTATTCACAATGCTTATTTCTTAACCGTTTCATGCTACCGACCCACTTCCTGTAACTATACACATAGTTAGGGTCTTTCTTTAACCCACATCTAAGCATTAGCATGGATAATGAAACCCAGGTGTTATGGTAACTCCCCGGCTTATCCACTCACTCAAAATTATGTCAAGTGATAGAGGTGTTAACACTGTGATAGTAATCATATTGCATTATGCAAATATATCAGATCAATACCTTATACACCTTAAGCTTACACAATGTTATATTTCAATTAATTTCTTTTTTCTTTATTTTTAATTTTTTTATTGGAGTGTAGTTGATTTACAATGTTGTTAGTTTCTGCTGTACAGCAAAGTGAGTCAGTTTCTGCTGTACAGCAAAGTGAGTCAGTTATACATACACATATATCTACTCTTTTTTAGATTCTGTTCCTATATCAGGTGTCAATTATATTTCAATTACAAAAAACCAAAAACCTCATCTCTTCAAGTAAGGAATTGTTTATTTGGTCCTTTAAGGCTGTGCCACTTACAATGGTAACCTCTGTTCTGAAAAGAAGAAACAGTTTCAACTTTTTTTCCCCTATACTCTCTCTTGATTTGTTTCAAATTTTACTCTAATTGTCATGTTGTGTGGTTTGGGGTTGCTGTTTTTTCCTAGCTTCACTGAAAATGAGGTTTACTTCACTGCTTTTGTTGCTTTCATTTTTACTTTAGTTTGGGAGTGGGAGTTGAAATAGAAAGCTATCTCCCTGTTCATTTTTAAACAGAAATCCCCACTACCCCATTTTCTTTATAGTATCATCATTACCTAGGCAAAAAAATTAAGTGCTGTATTTGCCCGTCCCTAGCTCACCCACATTGTATTAAGATCAGTTAATAATCACTGAATGGTTTCTGTGTATAAGTTGTTCTGTCACATTCTGTGTGGGCATCTTGTTGATAACACATCCCACCGTCCTTCACCTCCCTTGTCTCCTGTCAACATCAAGAAGTTTATCTTATGGGATGATTTACATTGACACAAATCATGACGATATAAAGCAGAAGGCAACAAGTGACTGAATGGATGTGCCAACATAGTGCAGAAAGCTTGGGGAATGGGGAATGGAAGGAGTATTGCAGGAATGACCTGTTCTTTAGAAGATGGATCAGATTTTAACAAGTGGTGAGGATACTCCCATTGGTGGAAAGATTTGGCACCAAGGCAGAAAGATGGGGCAGAGGAGAGTGCAACTAGAGACTGGCTGGTCACCCAGAACAACTGCAGGGAAGGGGGAGGTGAGTCCGGCATGATGATTTAAGGAGTATTAAAGAAAAATAACCTTGATATAACCTACTGTTTCAAGAAACTGGGGAAATAAACTTCACATTTAATTGGTTGCCATATTTCACCTCATCAAATAAAACCAGCATTTTCTCTTCCTCTTCCCTATCAATATCACCAACAAAAACAATAAAAATCATACCAGCATGTTTACTGAAGTCTCAGTATATGCCAAGAGTTAAGCATGTACTTCACCTTCAATATTTTATTGATGTCTCATTTGATGTTTCATAAAACAATGCAACACAGGGGTTATTTTCACACTCAATTTTCAATTGAGGAAGCTGAGTTAAAAAAAAAGCTGAAAGAACTTGATGAAGTAGAAAGTTATGTAAATAGGTTAACTGTGACATGAATCTTGGTAGTCTGTTTATAAAGCATGTTTGTATTGACTACACAATTCCAACTCCACCTTGATTCAAGGAAACATATTTTTAAAATATAATATTACATATTATAAATGTAACTCATATTCATTTAGGAAAATGTCAGGAAAATGAGAGTACACACAAACCAGCAAAACCATAACTAATTTTAAAGGTTTTAATAATAATTTCCCTTCTCTCTGATTCAGCTTTTCAGGGCTAACTATTGTAATAATAGTTTGTAAGCCATCTTTTTTTTTCAGCATGTATTTACATGCATGAATTCACCCTGTTTATTTTACTGACCAATGATAATGTTAAATATATATATTCGAGTCACTAGATTTACTATTTAAAATTTTTCTGAAGGATTTAAAAAAATATTTATTTATATATTTATTTGGCTGTGCCAGGCCTTAGTTGCGGCACGTGGGATCTTTTAGTTGCAGCATGCGGGATCTTTAGTTGTGGCAGGTGGGATCTTTAGTTGCGGCATGCGGGATCTAGTTCCCTGACCAGGGATTGAACCCAGGCCCCCTGCATTGGGAGCACAGAGTCTTAACTGCTGGACCACCAGGGAAGTCCCTGAAGTATTTTGTTTTTGGATTTACAGTTCCTCTATGAATGGATATTTAGAGTTTTAAACTTATTTTGTCTTTTTGTTGTTGCTATTATGAGCTTTTAATGAACATAACTAAATTGTCTATAACTAGTCTTTTATGCTGTAATTCCATGTGAGATTTAGTATTAATGGTTTTAGTATTTCTGGGTTTACTGGGCTGTAGACTATACACATTTATAATACTAATTTATAGTACCCTATAAGACTCCAGAATAGCTGTACCAGTTTATCACCCACCAACTGAATATGAGAGTAACATTTCTATATTCTATCACCCACACTGGGTGTATTAATCTTTTTTATTTTTTAGTCTCATGGGATAGGAAGAAAACCCTCTATTTTTAAGAGGTTAGTATTTTCATGTGTCCACTGGTTACTTGCAATTTTTATCTGGGTTTTTATTGTATATATACTTTGTTCATTCTTCCCTTGGGATGACTGAACTTTTCAGAAGCTGATTTATAGGACCTCTTTGCATTTTATAAATATTAACCTTTGGGTTTTGCATATGTAAAAATATTTCCCCCTATTATTATAAAATGTTGCTTATGACAATTTTTAATAGAGAATTACTACACTGTTACAATTCAAATCTTTTTTGTGTGTATGTGTGGATCCTGAGTTCTATATCATTCTGTACCTATTCATTTGGTACATTTTTATATCTAGACCTTTAATCTGTTAAGTGTGGATGTTCAGATGTTGAGTGGTATAAAATAAAAATATAATTCTCTTGCCCTCTAAAGATCATTCAATAGTTTTCAAACCATTTATTGACAAAGCCATATTTTGCCACTGATTTGAAATGCCATCTTCATCTACACTTAATTTGTTTGAGTCTGTGCTCTGACTTAATATTTCACTATTCCTGTGCCATTAGCACACTGTTTAAATTTCAGTGGTTTTTACACTATTTTGATATCTATTAGGTTCTCGATTCTTTTTTCTCCAAGTTTTTGTCTGCCTTACAGTCTCCATTGTCGTACATTCTGTTCTGCATTCTTTTTAAACTTTTTTCACCTATGAGGCAATTTTTTGGGTTTTGTTCTGAGCTCCTGTCTCTGTCTCTTCTCTATCTGGGATTTCATCTACTGACTTCAGAGAAAAATTCCCTAAAAATCTGCCAAACTACAAATCTCCCCTTGACATTGATAAACTTCCAAGTAGTTTCATATAACCCTATCTTATCTGCCTTCTTGAATTTCCAACTAGAAGCTCCACTGGGATTTCAAACTCAATGTATTTAAAGCCCAAATCAATGATCTCAAATTTCCCTCTCACTTTCAGAAACCCATGCACAATAATATCCTGTTATAATAATACAGGTGTGAAGTTTTAGGACCTGGGTTATTGGTTTTACCTGTACCTAACATCACTATTATTGCAACAATGATAAATAATTATTCACCATGCCAGGTACTGGGTTAAACATTTTACGTACATTCCCTCTTTAATCCTTGACTCTTCCCTGTAGATTTTGTGGTATCATCCTCATTTTATAAATGTTTTAACTGAGGAAGATAGAGGTTAAAACATCCTTGCCAAAATCATGCCTAGTTATGGCAGAGGTAGATATTTATAGTAGATCTATGTATGTCCCAACACTTACTTTCCATGCAAACTTGCTTCACGTTGGTTGTTGTGGTCAGGTTTACAGGACCTTGGAGAGCAACAAGATGGTCTAAGGTTGGCCAGTGGAGGCTTAATACATCAGAAGTGTCTAGTAGGCTTTAAAAAATTATCCATGCTTCTCATATTTGTAAGATTCACTAAATTAATAAATGTCTTATCACAAGATTTTCTAAAATATCTGTCATACTTATTCAGAAAACAAATCCAATTCTTAATTAAATACTAAGTAAAATACCTAAGGAAATTGGTTTTCTCTTATTTAACTTATGATAACTACAGATAACTTTAATCACTGCATTTTATTCCATACTGTAACGGCGGGCCTACATCAAGTTAATATATATAAGATATATATCAAGGACATAACATATTAGACAAATACAACTCTTCAATTTCTTAACTTTTAAGATACATAATTGCTCCACTATGAAGACTTAAATGGGGATTGTCACTTTTGTAATTAATTCTTTTTGTTTCATCCTTCTTACTAATTGAAAATAGTCTTTCAATATAGAAAGCTTTGAAATTGGATGAAGAGACAGAATTGGAAATGAAGTTAATTAACTACAAACTGTCCAAATCAATCAGAGTTTGACAGTGCCGTGGTAACACACAGACTTCATAATTTACTTGAGATCTATCGTAATGCATATGCCATAAATTACACAGAAGCCATGCTCACTGCACAAAATTTAGGCTATGAAGTTGCACTGACAGAAAACTGCTCATTCAACATAGACTATTTTAGGAGGATATGCTTTACATTTTTCATTTAGGCCACTAATAAACTTTTGAAAATAAGTGCTTTGCTTTTTTGCCCTGATAGAATCTGACATACGAATAAAAAAAAAAATGTTTAAATTTCCAAGCACTTAAGCATTTATAAGTAACATGGTTAGATCTGCATGTTTTGTTACAGAGTCTCAAAGGGTTAGTCTTGGGATATATTAAATATTATAGGTTATAAAGAAAAACTTGTGTCTATACAATTCTGTTATCCCCTCTTTAATAATGAAAATAATATTCTAGATATTCAAAAGAAAAGAATAATTTCTGATTATCAGATTGGTTAATCATACTTACTAGTATTTTATGAACTAGCTTATATTTCTGGTTTTCAAGAAAATATATAATTATCCTTTTCTGAGGAGAAGAGGAGAATAGTTAATAAAGATTATGTCATACACTTGGCTAGACCACATTATAGGACCATTTTGGCCGCAGAGATCTGTAATTCATACCCACTAGTCACTCCTCATATGCTGATATCCTGAATACTCAGTTTTCTATGTTTTCCAAGTACTTAACAAATAAAAATAGCCACTATATTAACATCAACTTATTTTAATTCTTGAATATTAGAATGTTTAAAAGAGGAAGGGAAGCATCAAATACCTCTAATATGCCAGTTATAAAAACCCTACAAAATTACTGTTCTAGATACCTATGCAAGAAATGTTGCAAATATTTGAGTTAGGGGAAAAATTCAAGAAGAGGCAAATCAGCCATGATATGTAAATGTCCAGCTTTTATTAATGCATAGATAATTTCTGATTTCTCGAAGAAATAGTAGTTGGTTTAAATAATCCTTTATTGGCCATAACATGATCACAGAAATCTTATGTGGCTGCACCGTATCTCAGAACAAATGATTTCTCAAGTCAATGCAACAAATAAAGGTGGTACCATTACTGGCCTGTTTTGAGCACATGAAAATCTGGGTAGTTCAGGGTAGGAGTGAGTGGTATGTTTGAGAGGGTAGGGATCAACTTAGAAAAGCTATTATAAAGAACAGCAGAACAGAAGAACACCTTATTGTGGGAAGAAAGCACAAAACCCTATCTAGCTTTTTGGAATAAAAGAAAAAACCTTATTCTAGTCAAGTTACCACTTTCTCATTGTTTTATACATAAATCCTCCTGACCAAGGGTGGACTTTACTAATAATCAAGTACAAAGATAAAAGGACACCAGTACATGTCTGTTTCATTTTGCTTTGCATTTTAATGGGAGAATTCTGATCAACTCAAGTTTTCTATTGTTAAGTGGAGTAAAAAAATGTAGGCTGATTGCTAGAAATGACATTGCAATATTTTTTTTTTTCCAATCATTTGAGGAGAAATTAGAACACTGAACACTGCTTGAACTGAACTGTCTTGGGATATAAATTTGAGCTTGATAAAAAGGGAAGTAGTAAATGTACACTGGTGATTCCAGAGTCTAAGACATGAGATGTTACTGTTTTGGGGGAGGAATGTGCAACAAAAAGGAAAATGTTTCCTTACAAAGTAAAATTTCTAAAGAATAGTAGGGGAAACTGTAAACCAAATAAAGTCTACTGGAGTTGACTACCAAAAAGAAAAGATTGACCATCTAATTAATAATGAATAATCATTATGTTATAGAATTTAGGTCCAAACTAAAATAATTTATATTTATATAAAAACCTATATATTTCTAGATCATCCATTCATTCATATGAATACTGTGTGACAGCTTGTTATATAGCTGTGCATAATAACTCATTTTGGAGACAAAAATATATTAAAACTACAACTAAGACAGTTTATAGAGAAAATGTGAGGATATATTAGAATCAGAAAAGCAAGAGTCTTTGAGCATTGTAATTGGTTTATTAATGGGTTAAGCAGGACGGCCAGGTGCTGATGGCTCAGGAGAAGCAAGGCCTAGCTCTAGAGTTGGGAGAGGTGTCAGCCCAAACGAACTCTGAGTGTTCAGAATAGAGGAGGGTGGCTTCTCAAAGAAATGCCAGGGAACTTCTCTACCTGTGCTGATCGTCAAAAATAACAGATATCCACTTCGGGAATACTCAGAAAATATGACTGACCTGTACCCCCTTGAATTGCAGCATGGAGATTGATAGTACTTAGAGGAGAAAACCTTATAGCTATTCATTAAACAAGTATTGTTGGATTAAACAAATACTGTTGGAGTACCTACTGTGTTGTAGACACAGTCCTAACCTCAAGAAGGTGACAGTCTACTGGGGTCAGTGCCACATGGCTCACTTCCACCACCCTGTTACTCCTCACAAGTAACTCAACTTGTATGAAATTTTTATATTCTACTGTGTCTCAGATAGCAGCAGAGATCAAGCAATATATGAGCAGTAAACAAATGTGCTGAGAATGAGGAAACTAATTTGTACATGTATTTTCAACTACAATTTAAAAAGACTACGATAAAGAATGATACTAAATTATTTTTGTCTTGTTTCAGAAGTAGTGCATGTGTATTGTGACAAATTAAAAGTATATAGAAGTGTAAAAAGTAAAAGGTGAAATCTGTCTGCCATATCCTCACCCATACCTTCATTCCTTGTGAGAGGTAAACACAGTGTTAGAAGTTCGGTATATATTCTTTCTGAACTTAGACCATGCCATCAACTAAAGCATCTAGCAACATGTTACTCAAGGACAGACCACATGGCCCTGAGATACTTTTTCTAGCTTCTCTTATTACAGTCTCCTAAGGGTTCTATTGCGCCAGTTACACTTGACTTCTTGCTCTTCCAGACTGTGTCTTATACTTTATCTCATTAGGCCCTGTATTGATGCTAGTCCCATCATGGAGAGTTCCTTTCTACACAAATGAGCATCATTTCTATTATTTCCTATGCTCTGCCTAGCACTTAATACAATTTTAATATATCACTTCTTGATTCTCCTGTTTCAAAATGTGTAAGAATGTCACTCTCTCTGAGCTGTGCTTTATTTTTTTCTGGCTTCATTGAGGTATAATTGACAAAACTGTAAGATATTCAAAGTATACAACATGATGATTTGATATACATATACATTGTGAAAGGATTCCCCCCATCAAGTTAATTAACACATCTATCATCTAGCATATTTACTTTTTTTTGGTGAGAACATTTAAATTCTACTCTCTTAGCAAATTTCAATTATACAATACAATGTTATCAACTACACTCACCATGTTATACGTTAGATCCTCAAACCTTATTCATTTTATAACTGAAAGTTTAAACCATTTTAACAAACTCTCCCTATTCCCTCAGCCCCTAGCAACCACTTTTCTCTTTCCTATTTCTAGTTCTATGAGTTAAACTTTCTTTCTTTAATATTTATTTATTTTGGCTGCACCAGGTCTTAGTTGTAGCATACGGGATCTTTTTTTAATTTTTTTAACATCTTTATTGGAGTATAATTGCTTTACAATGGTGTGTTAGTTTCTGCTTTATAACAAAGTGAATCAGTTATAAATATACATATGTCCCCATATCTCTTACCCCTTGTGTCTCCCTCCCTCCCACACTCCTATCCTACCCCTCTAGGTGGTCACAAAGCACTGAGCTGATCTCCCTGTGCTATGCGATTGCTTCCCACTAGCTATCTCTTTTACGTTTGGTAGTATATATATGTCCATGCCACTCTCTCACTTTGTCCCAGCTTACCCTTCCCCCTCCCTGTATCCTCAAGTCCATTCTCTAGTAGGTCTGCGTCTTTATTCCCGTCTTGCCCCTAGGTTCTTCATGACCTTTTTTTTTTTTTTTTTAGATTCCATATGTATGTGTTAGCATACGGTATTTGTTTTTCTCTTACTGACTTACTTCACTCTGTATGACAGACTCTAGGTCCATCTACCTCACTACAAATAACTCAATTTTGTTTCTTTTTATGCCTGAGTAATATTCCATTGTATATATGTGCCACATCTTCTATATCCATTCATCTGTTGATGGACACTTAGGTTGCTTCCATGTCCTGGCTATTGTGAATAGAGCTGCAATGAACATTGTGGTACATGACTCTTTTTGAATTATGGTTTTCTCAGGGTATATGCCCAGTAGTGGGATTGCTGGGTTGTATGGTAGTACTGTTTTTAGTTTTTTAAGGAACCTCCATACTGTTCTCCATAGTGGCTGTATCAGTTTACATTCCCACCACAGCAGCACACGGGATCTTCATTGCAGCATACAGGATTGCAGCATGCAGGATCTTTAGTTGTGGCACGCAAACTCTTAGTTGCAGCATGCACATGGGCTCTAGTTTCCTGACCAGGGATTGAACCCAGGCCCCCTGCATTGGGAGTGCAGAGTCTTACCCACTGGACCACCAGAGAAGTCCCAAGTTCAACTTTTTTAAAAATAAGATTCTATAGACAGGCGATATCATGCAGTATTTGTCTTTCTGTGTCTGTCTTATTTCACTTAGCATAATGTCCTCCAGGTTCATTCATGTTGTCACAAATGACAGGATTTCTTTCTTTTCTAAAGCTGAATAATATTCCATTTTCTTTATATATTCATTCACTGACACACACTTAGGTTGTTTCCATACGTTGGCCATTATGAATAATGCTGCAATGAATATGGGGATGCAGATATCTAATGATTCCATTTCCTTTGGATATATACCCAGAAGTGGGATTTCTGTATCATATCATAGTTCTATTTTTAATATTTTGAGGAGTCTCCATACTGTTTTCCATAGAAGCTGCACCCATTTACATTCTCACTGTGCACAAGGGTTCCCTTTTTACCAGATTCTTGCCAGCATCTGTTCTCTTGTCTTTTTGATAATAGACATCTTTACAGGTGTGAGGTGATAGCTCATTGTGGTTTTTATTTGCATTTCCCTGATGATTAGTGATGGTGAGCTGGTCATTTGTATGTCTTCTTTGGAAAGATGTTTATTCAGGTCCTCTGCTCATTTTTAAATTGGTTTATTTGGGGAGTTTTTTTGTGCTATTGAGTTCTATGAGTTACTTGTATATTTTGCATGTTAAACTCTTACTGGACACGTGGTTTGCAGATATTTTCTCCCATTCCACAGACTACCTTTTCATGTTCCTTTTATTGTGCAGAAACGTATTTAGTTTGATGCAGCCCCACTTCCTTATTTTTCCTTTAGCTGTCCTTGCTTTTAGTGTCAAATTTAAAAAATCATTCTCAAGACCAGTGTCAATGGGTTTACCATCTATGCTTTCTTCTAAGAGTTTTATGGTTTCAGATATTATGTTCAAGTCTTGAATCCATTTTGAGTTTATTTTTGTGTATGGTGTAAGATGGGAGTCCAGTTTCATTATTTTGCATAGTTTTCTGGCACCATGTTTTGAAGAGACTATCCTTTCCCCATTGAGTATGCTTGACTCCTTTGTTGTACATTAATCTGCCATTTATGCATGGGTTTATTTCTGGGCTTTCTCTTCTGTTCCATTGATCTGTGTGTCTGGCTTTTTGGTTTTTATGTTTTGTTTTGTTTTTTGCCAATACCATACTATTTTGACTACTATACCTTTATAATATATTTGAAATAAGGAAGTGTGATGTCTTCAGCTTTTTGTTCTTTCTCAAGTTTGCTTTGGCTATTCATGATCTTTTGTGGTTCCACACAAACTTTAGGAGGTTTATTTTATTTCTGTAAGAAGTACCATTGAAATTTTGATAGGGATTGCATTGAATCTGTAGATCACTTTGGGTAGTTATGGGTATTTTAATAATATTCTTCTAATCCATGAGTACAGAATATCTTTCCATTTATCTGTTTCTTCAATTTCTTCGATCAATGTCTTGTAGTTTTAAATGTATAGACCTTTTACCTCCCTGGCTAAATTTATTTCTAAATATTCTATTCTTTTGATGCTATTGCAAATGGGATTATTTTCTTAATTTTTTTTTCTGATAATTTATTGTTGGTGTTGCAGAATGCAACTGATTTTTGGGTATTGATTTTGTATCCTGCAACTCTGCTGCAGTTGTTTAAAAGTTCTAATAATATTTTGGCCGTATGAGCTCTTTAATTATGTTTGTCCCTCAATTTCTCTGTACCTCAATGGTACGTAGCAGGAGTCCGCAAAACTACAGTTCACTACCCAAGTATGGCCCACCACCTGTGTTTGTAAGTAAAGTTTTATTGTAACACAGCATGCCAGTCATTAAGTATTGTTTACAGCTTCTGTTGTGCTACATCAACACTGTTGAGTATCTAGGAAAGAGATCATATGTCTCAGAAACCAAAACAGTTGTTTTCTGGATCTTACAGAAAGAGTGTGATGATCTGTTATAATGTTTTGCACACAATGGATGTCCAGTAAATGATAGATGAAATTTGCACATGGGTATTCTTTAGGTAATATCACCCAAAAGTACAGCACTAAACTGAAATTTTAATGTCCCAATTGTTTTACCAGTGCAGTGCCAAACCCTGATGGATTGATGTCTGACCTTGTTTGGAAGTTTTATTTGATTTTGCATAGGCAGTCTGTGTCTGGGTAGTGGAGGTGAAAGGGCAGTAAATAGAGGAGAGGATCATTTTCACCATGCCAGTTTATTTTGGCATGGAGTTACCTCCTCCTCCATAAGCAAATGTTTTTAGGGAAATTGTTATAAACCATTTTATATAGGCACATCAAGATGTGTTACTGGTTGCTGTCACAACAACAAAAAATATGCTTTGAAAAAAATGCTTGTCCTGACAGAAAATATTTCCAGAAGGAAAATCTTGGTTCTAATCCTTTTGGTTAAAGAAAGCATTTTGTTTGTGCCTGGTAAGAACATAAATGTCTTCAACATTCTTCTAGATCCACTTTCAGTGAGGATACCACTTCTTTGAAAGAGATGAAAAAACTACTCATGTAATAGTTCAGCTACCAAGAAGTGGGTAAAGTTTACATCTTGAAACTTTGCTTTTCAAGTGCAATCTTGAAGACATGTTTAATAAAAATCCCTAGTTTCTGAAAAAAATATACTGCCTAGGCTAAAGAAGATCCTAATGAGATGGACTTTTACAGTTGAAGTAGAAGTTTGCAATTTGCCTTCAGCATTTTCAACTGCAGATAAAACTTACCTAAATCAAGCCCAGCACATTTGATTATTTGGAAAATATGCAACCATAGTGTAATAGAAAACATATAGGTTTTGAAGATAGATTGCAGAGTCATATCAGATCCCACCATTTATTAGTATTTTGCTGTTGTTGTTATCACTGTCATTGACTGACTTTCCCAAGTCACAGCTGTTCACAACCTCAGTAAAATGTAAAACAGAGACAATAATATTTATTTCATGTTTTGTTGAGATTAAATGAGATAACATAAATAAAAATGGCTAACAGATCTTGACCATTCTAGGGAATCCATATATATTGATAGATTTAGGAATTTGGTCCAGTTTAATGATCTAATAGAGGCATTTCAGATATAATCCCATTAACAACCAGATAGCCAAACTGTGGTATTTTCCCTTCTATTTAAAGATCTTGAAGTTTCAGTGAGTATAAAACCCTTAACAATCACTTATTGCCACTAAAATCACCATCAGGACTAGTCTTTTATGGATAATTATTTAATTATCATTGAAAATAGAGCCTTCCAAATTAAGTTCTTACGATAGTTGGCCAGTGAAAAAATGAAGAGCCTTCACCAGTTTACTGTCCTAATATTACCCTGCCTATCTTCAAATGTTGAAAACTTCCGAATTGAATCTTGAATAGCTGTAATTTCAAGGAGAAAGAGCATTTCCTTCATTACCAAGCCCCTGAGTTAGTGAGGTTCTGTGTCCTCAGTTCTTTATACATTTCATATTATTCATTGGTTTCAATTAAGCTAGCTAGATAAAACCCTTTGTTTGGTTCTTAACCATTCCATTTCAAAATAGTAAGTTCGCTGGCCAAGCAGGTTTTCTAGAATTCTCCCCCGACACCATAAACTAATTGGATGTTTTAAATTTAAAATGAGAAATCATTAGAATTTCAGTAAGGTAAAGTTAGGACTAGATCCTACCAATACAAGTAGCTGAATGTGTCATGTTTCTGGGAAAGACTTGAACAAATTAAGATTTAAACCTTGACACTAAAGGGTAAGTTTAGATTTCAGCACTATTCCTCAGAAATCTTAAAGCATTAAAAAAAAAATAGGTTGCTGGAAAGACTGTCTATGAAATGACTTTTCACATATCTTGGTCAGAGTTCAAACATGCCTGTTTCTGGATAGTAAATTTACCATGTTTGGCTAGCTATGGGAAAAGAGTTATAAATCTCTATTGAGTTCAGTTGAGTAATTTCACTGGAAAACACATGAATTTCACACAGGTGAAAGCTAAATTGCCTTTCCCTGTTAATCAATGTGGACAGCCAACTGGCAACATGGTCGCCTTAAAGTTTCTCTTTTTTGTACTCAATGATATATTAGTACCTGAACTATCTGGGTTAATGACTGCTTCTTCAAATCATGCAAATGCTCTCTTAAAAGCATCCCCTTTTGTAAAGGTACAAAAAAAAAATAACTTTTGTGCTTTATGTTTTTTTAATTAAATATTTGTGCAGGTATTTGTGCTTTTCCAAAAAGTATAATTCATGCAACATTGGAATTAATCCATCAACAAAATGTAAAGTAACACTCAGTACTCAATATTATGCTAGTTTATGTGGTACATGTTTGTGTAAGCCAAGATTTTGGACAAATAAGCAAACATGAAAAATAGAGACAAATAAATGAGAGTGCACCATAAATTGTTCTATCTTCTAGAATCATCTCACTTTCTGTGATAAAACTGAGTCCTAGAGATTTGGAGATATATATACACACACACACACACACACACACACACACACACACACACACACACATATATGTATATGAATTAGAGGTCCAGAGAGATTTCAAATGTGGGCAAAATTTTTTAAACGGCAAAGTAGGAGTGTGGGTATGAAGGGCAGGTTTTATGCTAAAGGGAAAGCATGACTGAAGAAGAGAGTCAATTCTGGAAAAGGAGAAAAACTGTCTGGAGTCAAGTTGTTAGGAAGGGAAACAATAAAAGAAGGTTTTCAATGCATCTAGGGGATGTAATAGGAAAAAGCTGAAAAAGTGGGCACTGTTGGACCAGCAAGCCATTCTTGGTTATTACTCAAGAGAGTAACATAGTAAAATGTTTCATTTTTTAAGAGGCTTTAGTTGAAATATAGTTGGCATACAATATTATGTTAATTTCAGGTATACCACATAGTGATTTGACATTTGCATACATTGTGAAATGATCACCACCGCAAGTCTAGTAACCATCTACCCCCACGCAAAGTTATCACAGTATTAATGAACTCATTCTTTATGCTATTAGATCCCTGTAAATTGTTTGTTATATATCTGGAGGTTCATACCTCTTAATCTTCTTCACCTATTTTGCCCAACCACCAAACCCATCCCTTCTGGCAACCATCCACTTGTTCTCTATATCTATGAATCCATTTTCATTGTTTTGTTTGTTTGTGTCTTTAGATTCCACATGTAAGTGATATCATATGATATTTGTCTTTCCCTGTTTGACTTATTTCAACTCTAGCTTCTTATCCTCTAGATCTATACATGTTGCCACAAATGGCTAGATTACATTTTTTAACTGGCTGCATTTTATTTTCTGTGTGTGTGTGTGCACGTGTGTGTGTGCATGTGCGTGCATGTGTGTGTATATCTCACAACTTCTTTATCAATTCACCTATTGATGAGATGGTTAGCTTGCTTCCATATCTTGGCTATTGTAAATGCTCCTGCAGTGAATGTTGGAGTGTGGGTGCGTATCTTTTCAAATTAGTGTTTTTGTTTTTTTCAGGTAAATACCCAGAAGTAAAATTGTTGGATCGTATAGAATTTCTATTTTTAATTTTTTGAAGAACCTCTATGCCATTTTCCAGAGTGGTGGCGCCAATTTACAATCCCGCCAACAGTGCATGAGGGTTCCCTTTTCTCCATATCCTCACAAACACTTGTTATTCCTTTTCTTTTTGATGATAGTCATTTTGACACATGTGAGGTTGTGTGGTTTTGATTTGTGGTTTTGATTGTGGTTTTGTGGTTTTGATTTGCATTTCCCTGATGATTAGTGAATGCTGAGTATCTTTCATGTGCCTGCTGGCCGTCTGTACCTCGTCTTTCAAAAAGTGTCTATCCAGGTCGTCTGCCCATTTTTAATTGGGTTTTGGTTTTTTTTTGACGTTGAGTTATATGAGTTTCTTACATATTTTGGATGTAAACCCCTTAACAGATATATCACTTGCAAATATCTTCTCCCATTCAGTAAGCTGCCTTTTCATTTTTTAATGATTTCCTTCACTGTGCAAAAGCTTTTTGGTTTGATATAGTCCCATTTGTTTTTTTGTTTCCCTTGTCTGAGGGAAAAAATATTGCTAAGACTGAGGTCGTATGGCCTATGCTTTCTTCTAGGAGTTTTATGGTTCTGTATCTTAAATTTAAGTCTTTATTCATTTTGAGTTTATTTTTTTATACGGTGTGAGAAAGTAGTCTAGTTTGATTTTGCATGAAGCTGTGCCATTTCCCAGTAGCATTTATTGAAGAGGCTCTCTTTTCCCATTGTACGTTCTTGCCTCCTTTGTTGTAGACTGAGCATGTAAATGTGGGTTCATTTCTGACTCCCTGTTGTGTTCCATTAATCTTTGTGTCTGTTTTTTGTGCCAGTATCATACTGTTTAGATTACAGTAGCTTTGTTGTATAGTTCAAAATCAGGGCATATGATACCTCTAGTTTGGTTCTTTCAAAAAATTGTCTTGGCTATTCAGCGTAGTTTGTGTTTCCACACAAATTTTAAAATTCTAGTTCTGTGAAAAATGCTACTGGTATTTTGATAGGAATTGCATTGAACCTGTAGATTGCCTTGAGTAGTATGGTCATTTTAGCAATATCAATTCTTCTGTCCATGAGCATGGTACATCATTCCATTTGTTTGTGTCATCTTCATTTTCTTTCATCAGTTTTACAGTTTTCCAGGTACGAATCTTTTACTTCCTTAGATTTATTCCTAGGTATTTTATTCTTTCTTATGCAATTGTAAACTGGATTGTTTTCTTCACTTCTCGTTGTGACAGTTTGTCATTAGTGCATAGAAACAACAGACGTCTGTATATTAATTTTGTATCCTGAAATTTTACTGAATTCATTTATTAGTTCTAATAGGTTTCTTTGGCACCTTTAGGATTTTGTATGTATAGTATCATGTCATCTGCAAACAGTGACAGTTTTACTTCTGATTTGGACTCCTTTTGTTTCTTTTTATTGTCTGATTCCTGGGGCAACAACTTTTTACACCATGTTGAATAAAACTGGTGACAGTGGGTATCCTTGTTCCAGAACTTAGAGGAAATGCTTTCAGCTTTTCACTGTTGAGTATAATGTCGGCTATGGGTTTGTCATATATGGCCTTTATTATATTGAGGTATGTTACCTCTGCACCCACTTTGGTGTGAGTTTTATGATAAATGAATGTTGAATTTTGTCAGTCTACCCTTGCTGGTAGATTTCTTGACTGTGGATTTTTTTTTCCTTTTATCACTTTAAATATATAGTGCCACTTCTTTCTGGCCTGCAAAGTTTCTCCTTAAAAGTCAGCTCACAATCTTATGGGAGCTCTCTTGTATGTAATTAGTTGCTTTTCTTTTGCTGCTTTTAAGATTCTCTCTTTAATTTTTGCCATTTTATCATAAAGTGTCTTGGTGTAGACTTTGGACTCATCTTGTTTAGGACTCTGTGCTTCCTGGATCTGGATGTAAGTGATAATCTGTTTCCCTCCCCAGATTAGTGAAGTTTTCAGCTATTATTTCTTCAAATAAATTCTCTGCCCTTTGCTCTGCTCTTCTCCTTCTGGGAACTCATTAATGTTAATGTTAGTATGCTTGACTTTGTCTCAGAGCTCTCTTAAAATAGTCTCATTTAAAAATTCATTTTTCTTTTTTCTGTTTCATTTGGGTGATTTCTACAACTCTGTCTTCCAGTTCACTGAACCTTTACTCTGTATCAGCTAATATCCTGTTGATTCCTTATGCTATATTTTAAAATTTTAGTTATTGTATTCTTCAGATCTTTGTTTTTTCTTTATATTTTCTAACTCTCTTAAAATCCTCACTTTACTCATACATTCTTCTCCTGAGTTCATTGAGCATCTCTGTGATTATTACCTAGAGCTCCTTATTGTGTAGATTACTTATCTCCATTTTGTTTAGTTCTTTTTCTGAGATTTGTCTTGCTCCTTTGTTTGGAACATATTCCTGTCTCCTCATTTTGCCTAATTCTCTGTGTTTATTTCTATGTATTAGGTAGGTCAGTTACATTTTCTGACCTTGGAGAAGTGGCTTTATGTAGGAGACATCCTATGGAGCCCAGCAGCACAAGACCCTCTGGTCACAAGAGCTGTATGTTCTAGGGTTGTCACCTGTGTTGGCCATGTGGACCCTTCTTTCCTGGCAGGGCTCTTCACTGTGGTCACTCTGGTAAGCGGGCTGGCCCCAGCCCGGTTGCCTGCCAGGTCCTGCTTTATGCAGTGGCTGCCAGCCTGCTGGTGGGTGGGGCCAGACCCCAGCATGGCTGGTTGCACAGCCTTGGGGGTGCTAGGTTTGGTGCTGGCCTGCTAGTGGGCAAGTAAGATCCTGGGGCTAATAGACTACGGGGTGAACTTCAAAATGGCACTCATCAGCATCCTCCTGGTAGAATGCGCTCCCCCAAATGACTGCCATCAGCATCTATGTCCCCAGTAGGAGTGCCAGTTGCTTCCTGTGTCTTTGTGAGTCTCTTCAAGATCAACAGGTGTGTCTGAACCAGGGTCTTTTCAAATTACTGCATCTGTGCTGGGACTTGGAATGTGTAAGATTTTATGAATGCTCTTGAAGAGCAGAGTCTCCATTTCCTAGAGCCCTCTAGCTTTCCTATATGCAAGCCCTGCAGCCTTCAAAGCCGTAAGTTCTGGGAACATATTTCCTGTTGCAGGCTGGTAGCCTGATGTGGGGTCCTACCCCTCACTACTTAGGGAGAACTTCTGCAGTTGCGATAAATCTCCCATTTTATGGGTTACTACGCGGTGGTATGGATCTTGACTACACCACATCTCTGCCCCTCCTCTCCATCTTGTGATTTTTTCTTTAGTGGTGGAAAATCTTTTCTGCTAGGCTTCAGGTTGTTATCATAGATAGTTGCTCTTTAAATAGTTGTAATTTGATGTGCCAGTGGGAAGAAGTGAGCTCAGGGTTTTTGTACTCTGGCAATATGGCCACACCTCTGAGAGGCATTTGAGAGGAGTGATTAAGAGTACACACTCTATACTCGCATTTACCATTGCAACAAAAAGAATAAAATACCTAGGAATAAACCTACCTAAGGAGACAAACGACCCATATGCAGAAAACTATAAGACACTGATGAAAGAAATTAAAGATGATACAAACAGATGGAGAGACATAGCATGTTCTTGGATTGGAGGAATCAACACTGTGAAAATGACTATACTACCCAAAGCAATCTACAGATTCATTGCAATCCCTGTAAAACTACCAATGGCATTTTTCACAGAACTAGAACAAAAAACTTCACAATTTGTATGGAAACACAAAAGACCCTGAATAGCCAAAGCAATCTTGAGAATGAAAAACAGAGCTGGAGGAATCAGGCTCCCTGACTTTTGACTATACTACACAGCTACAGTAATCAAGACAGTATGGTACTGGCACAGAAACAGAAATATAGATCAATGAAACAGGATAGAAAGCCCAGAGATAAACCCATGCATGTATGGTCACCTTATCTTTGATAAAGGAGGCAAGAATATACAATGGAGAAAAGACAGTCTCTTCAATAAGTGGTGCTGGGAAAACTGGACAGCTACAAGTAAAAGAATGAAATTAGAACACTCCCTAACACCATACACAAAAATAAACTCAAAATGGATTAAAGACCTAAATGTAAGACTGGACACTATAAAACTCTTAGAGGAAAACATAGGGAGAACACTCTTTGACATAAACCACAGCAAGATCTTTTTTGACCCACCTCCTAAAGAAATGGAAATAAAAACAAAAATAAACAAATGGGACCTAATGAAATGTAAAAGCTTTTTCACAGCAAAGGAAATCATAAACAAGGTGAAAAGACAACCCTCAGAATGGGAGAAAATATTTGCAAATGAAGCAACTGACAAAGGATTAATCTCCAAAATATACAAGCAGCTCATGCAGCTCAATATCAAAAAAACAAACAACCCAATCCAAAAATGGGCAGAAGACCTAAATAGACATTTCTCCAAAGAAGATACACAGATTGCCAACAAACACTTGAAAGGATGCTCAACATCACTAATCATTAGAGAAATGCAAATCAAAACTACAATGAGGTAGTTTCATCTCTCTGAGGTCTAAAGGCCATCCTGAGAGATATAGTGCTATATTTTTATATATACAAATAAAATTATACTCAGACTTGCTAGAGTTGAGAATAACAATGCAAGTAGCTCCATTACTGGGGTCTGTGGTTCTAGTCCTAGCCTTAGGTAAGTTATGTAAGTTTTCTGGTTCCATTTCTAATTTACAACCTAAGCTGGAAAAAATTGAGGAGCTCCTGGACAGAGGAACCTTATCACCATTAGCTTTATAGCTTAATTTTCCTTAAGATTTTTAGATTATCAAGTACTTCACTCTGAAATTCAAGCCTACTCTGTGAAGTTGAGCCGTAACAGCTTAGTTACACGTCTCCACCTTAACTGTCAGTCTGTAGGGAAAAGGTGGGGTGTTGGTGCTTGGCCGTAGATTTAACATTGAACTGCACTTCACTAGTTGTTCCCATTTTAGAGTCTACTGCCCACAAAAAGGCCCTAAATCTAATTTTAACATGATACTAAAGATTAAGGAATCTTTACATAAATTGGGGTTTATTAAACTATGGAATATGAACTCATCACTTGTCCTGCAGACTTGTCACTTTAAAATGTCAAGTATTTTGTTATAACAGTGTTGCAATAAGTAATTTAGGAGAGCTTTGTCTCTAAAAGCACTTTTAACATGATACATTATTTGCATAGATGACTACCAACATTTCTTGCAACACGTTTTCTTTATAGTTCTATTTTTGCCTTCCTCCTATCTCAGAGTAACCTATGTTCCCTCTTCCAATTTGGAGAGGCCCCATGACTTGCTTTCAACAGAATGACACAGAAGTGACATGGAGGGACTTCCAAAGCTAGGCCTTAAAAGGCCTTAAAGCTTCCATTTTTGCCCTCTTTGTACACTGAGAATAAATCCTGGTTGCTTAAAGCCACTGTTTTAGGATGACTTGTTATGCAGCAAAAGAAAACTGATACATTCTAACACATGATGCATATGTGAGACAGGAATACAAACATTCATGGACCAATGGATCAGTAAAGATATACGTACATTTTGAATGATTTACATACAGTTTTTCCTTGTGAAAAACTGTTCTCTCCTCAACAAACTTAACCACTTCTTCTTAGACGCATCTCTATAAAGATACTCAAACCAGCTTTACAGTACGTAGAATGCTGCAATTCATGGAAGAAATAGTAGATGTGATTATTGCCCCTTACATCCTATGCCATTTTGCTTTTCTCTTTTGAATTATTCATCTATCTTAGATTCTTAAAAATAAGCTTAACTAGCTTAACTATATTCACATTTATGACATTTCCATCTAGATTTTAAGATCTTCAAGGAGAAAATTCTGTAGTCTAAAATTCTCTGCTGATGGACAGATTTCCCCATATAGTGGCCTGTATGTCAAAAGGAGTGGCATGAGTTCCTTGGTCCATATAGGAGGCAGCTGCACAAACACGAATGGTTCAATGAATCAGTAAGGAGGGTAGTACACAGCGGAAAAATGGTCACACACATGCAAAGTCCCAAATGGTTAATACCACAATTCCTTTCTGTCTGCTTGCACAGCTATAGCTTACTTAAAGAGGATTATGGGGCTTCCCTGGTGGCGCAGTGGTTGAGAGTCCGCCTGCCGATGCAGGGGACGCGGGTTCGTGCCCCGGTCTGGGAGGATCCCGCATGCCGCGGAGCGGCTGGGCCCGTGGGCCGTGGCCGCTGGGCCTGCGCGTCCGGAGCCTGTCCTCCGCAGCGGGAGAGGCCACAGCAGTGAGAGGCCCGCGTAACGCATAAAAAAAAAAAAAAAAAAAAAAAAAAGAGGATTATGGCCCTGAAGGAGAGTACCATGTGATACAGGAAAGTAATGGAGTCTCCTCCTGAGGTTAATTTTTCTTTCTTATGTATTTTGCACATCAGGTACAGCCCAATGACAATTTATCTGGATATATGAGACTGCCCTGTGTGCATTTTATGTGTGCTCTGTTTCTCCTACTTGATTATAATGGAGTGACTCAGATCTCCCTTATAAGTATATGCATCATGTGACATACAATATTTAGTATTCATTTCATAAATGCTTCCAACTAATGGGCTGAGGTGTGTTAGAAACTTTGACAAAATATTCTGTTTGGGAATATCACCCCAAATTTTAATGACTAATTTTGAAAGAATAAAAATAGGCATTCAGTGTTTTCAAGTCTAATGTACCATATTTTATTTTTTGTCTGTTTTCTAAGCCAAGATAATTTAGACATATGAAAGTCTACTTATACACTTCTTTGACGCATTTAAGAACAATACCATGGATAAAAAATTCCCGCTTTTTGAAATCGTATAGCAGGTATAGTTAGGTAAAATAAAAATTGCTATTATTTTAGCTAACATGTACTAGGTACTATGGTAGGATAGATACAAGCCTATTCATTCAAAATGGCTTTTTGGGAGGGGAGAACTCCACAAGCTAACTCACAAGATGTATAGGAAGGAAATTATACAAACCATCGTTTTGAAATTAAGTAAAGTTACTCTTCTTGTTGCTGGCTTCTTTTATATGAGGGTGTGCTTCTGAGCAGCTAGCTCCCTACAAGTGTTTTATTCAATCTTATTCAAGAGAAACTTTATTTTAGCTTTCATTTGCCTCCTTAGGGCATACACATATGCTCTATTACATAATCACCAAAGTGAAAATGTAGCTAAAATGGATTACAGTGAGGCATTTTATGACCAGATTTTACTATATACGTTCTTCATCTTAATTGTTTCAGCAGGTGGAGAACACCAGAAGTGGTCATGTGGCTTAAAAAAAAAAAAAAGTGCCATCACCTTTTATGGGGGATGGGGTGGGGGTCAGCATCTCCTCCCTATTGTCTTGGTAAGGCTGTCACTCATGCAGCCTGACTCACCTGATCACTGGTTACTATATATATATTCATTCCATTTCCATCGTCACAGATAGCAGGTCTATGATAGTTTCATGAAATGACAGTCAGTAAAACCTTCCCTGAGATTTGTTATATGAATTTTTTAAAAAAGGGATTGATTCTCCCCTTTTATGATCACAAACTATAGCTGCCACTCATCATATTTAATAGCACATGGAGAAACCTGCCTAGAATTAAGTAAACAGGGAAACAGCCAAGAGAGAAAGAACCAGCCAAATGACATTGCTTAAAGCATTTACTCTTCCTTGTGTAAAGCCAGCTCCATCTCTCATGGACTTATAGATATGGAACCCAATAAATTCCTCTTTTAATTAAATGTATTTGAATTGGTTTTATGTTATTTGAAATACAGCCCCTGTAGTACAGTGCTTAACTCATTAAAACAAATTAGTAAAACTCAAATATCTTTTTCAAAATAGTCATTCTTTATCTCTTTATTGTGATCAAAGAGAATATATCCTAAAATATCTTGTATTACTCAGTCAAGTATCTGGGGATCGGTCCTTGGAGGGCATGGTTTGCAAAATTATGGGGAAAAAATCAGCGTATACTAACGCTAAATGAACTTGTGAGAATCAGATGGGCATGTCTAGTCTACAGTTAGATAAGTATTTGTCATTAAAAGCCTGTCAGGGGCTTCCCTGGTGGCGCAGTGGTTGAGAGTCCGCCTGCCGATGCAGGGGACACAGGTTCGTGCCCCGGCCTGGGAAGATCCCACATGCTGCAGAGTGGCTGGGCCTGTGAGCCATGGCCGTTGGGCCTGGGCATCCGGAGCCTGTGCTCCAGAACGGGAGAGGCCACAACAGTGAGAGGCCCGCGTACCGCAAAAAAAAAAAAAGCCTGTCAGTACAGTCAATTTCACCTGTTATCATGAGATATCAGCCCTTTGTGATTTCATTAGAACGCAGGTCAGTGGAGCATCTCTTTAGAACTTTCTTTAAGGTTCATGTTCGGGTATTTAATTATATGATGCCATTCTATAATAAGGTCTATCCAAATTGTTTATGATTAAATTTTTTTGGATGGAGAACTCAAAAAACTTCTTACAGAAAACTTTGCTTACAGTATGAAATTTACTTCAAGGCTTCAGTGTATTTAGAATCCATTGTATGAGAGGAAAATTGAACTATTTTAAAGGATTATCAAATATATACATTTTCTAAGGGTGGATTTAGAAATAGCAGAACTTTCCAAAACGAGTGCATTGAAAAGATTTGAGAAGATTTGGTAAATACATATACTTGATGCAACTCCAAAAAGTATGCTAGACAATGTGGTTAACAGAGACTGTTTATTGAGTAGACTTCTGTAATACTTCTGTGCCTTTATAATGGGAATTATTTTCATAAAGCACATTAATGACACAGTCTTGGTTCTTACCAGTCAGTTTTACATTTAAAGGATTAAATTTTATATACCATATATGCTTTAAGTATTTTTACTATTTTTATAATTTATTAACTACTGGATTTCTAAGCTGCCAGCTATACTGAATTTGAGAAGTTAAAATGCTCTGACCCATGTTGGATACTTGCCAAGTTGTATTAACTTTAGATGAATGGGACACCTATTTTATTTTGCAGCATCTGATGGTAGCAAGTTCTAAGCACCATGTGTCACATAAAGTTGATGACAGTAGGGTGGTATCTAGATGCAGAAGCACAAATATGAATAATGGAACTGAAGAATCTATAATAAGTTACTGCAGGTGGTGACTCTGGAGGAAGACAGTTCTGTGAAAAAACGGCACCACTTAATGACATAAAAAAAAGTAGAGAAATATTCCTTTGGCACATCTAGCAACCTAAGTCACCAGGGTGATAAAAATCTTGAGTATTTTAATATGCATTATGAATTTTAATTTTTTCTAATACCCTCAAAATGCTTTAAACTAACTTTTTCGGAATAAAGAATTTGCATGCTATGTGAAATACTCCTCTTCCACACTTTGAAGGTTAATTCGTTTTGGTCCAGGATCTTATCCAGGGGCAAAATTCAGTGCCATGGAATGAGGCAAAGATAAGTTTGAATTGCCATGGAGTTAAACACACAGTGTGGAAGAAGAAAGCTGCAGGAATGATCAAGTTAATCTGTTTGTTAAAATATAGTTATAATGTTTATTCTATGGTTAATATGATATCCTATAAAAATGATGGCTACAACACAATTAGTTTCTCCCCTGGGTAGTATTATTCATGGGCTTCGGTTATCCCTCAGGATTCAACCCAATCTGAACAAACTTCAGAGCAGAGAGGCAAGTGAATTATAGATGTATTGTGACAGGAACCAAACACACCTCATAGAGGAGTAGAGGACCCTAGGTTACTATCTGATCAGTTATCTGTATTGCTTTAATGATTCAGATTAGTGGACCATTATGCTAGTCATCTACTCAGTTTAAAATAACTTCACTTATAGTTATCTTGCTTAAACTTTTTAATTTTTGTAAACAGATAATGAAGCATTATGAAGAATTACCTAGCAGAGAATGACAAAGATGTCTTTGAATGATAATTCCAAAACTCAGGAAATTCAACATACCCTCATCCTCTTCCTCTTTTTGAATCAAGCCCATTTAAAAGATTTTTCTCAAAATAAATCACACAAAACTAAAAATGACAACAACCACCATTAATGCATTTTCCCCTTCTCATGTCGATTTGGCCCACCTGTGACAGACATCACTTCTGCTCATATTCCATTAATGAAAAGTAGTCACAGTTTCCCAACTTAATCACAGAGGAGTCTGGGAAATGCAGTCAGTCTTCCTTTGTGTCCAGGAAGAGGAAACAGGATGACACAGGTCTGGCCAGATTCTACACACACTGTATATTAAAGAATGCTTCCATCATCTCGTTACACCAGTATTCTCAAAGATATTTTTTAATTCTCCAATACAGAAGAACTCCTCTTTTTAAGAAACTGAGTGTTTACTGAAGCTCATTAAATTGGCTAGTAATTTCACCAGGAAGTTCTGTTTGGTTGTTTCTGTTTTATACTTACTTAATTTGATAAGGCCACAGTCTTAAACTAAGCATCATTCTACACATCATTCTTCACATCCCTCTGATCTCAGTTTGATCCCCATACCTCACTGGCTAGTGATGGTTTTCTAAGGATGTGATTTGTTGCAGGAACAGTCAATCTCTATGTCAAAGTTCAAACCTCACAGACTACAATATTCAAAATACGAGGCAAATATTTCTAAGCAGTCACAAGTCCTCCCTTTGCTCTTTAACGTACTCAGTCAGATATATCTCTTCCAGAATTTTGAAGAATATTTTGAAACATTACTGATAATTTTCCTTAAAGGGCTATTGTATAATTTCTATATATTGCTTCACATGGAAATCTTCCTAAAATTGCATTTTGGTCTCCTCTTCCCTTCTCCAGTTTAATTCACAGCATACACTAAAAATCTCTGCTTCTCTGTGTCTTCATGCCCTTAGCTACCTTGCTTGTCACCACCATTATCTCTCATCCTTCAGTCCTTTCCCTAATAATACTCAAGCACTATGCTTCTAAGGGGTGAATCACCTGCACATCTTTCTTCTGTCATTAAACAACATTTAATCGATTAATTTTATAACTGTTTGACAAGGTATTACAGAAAAAATATGCTGTATCTTCACTGAATCAGATTACTTTTGCAAGTAAAATTTCACTGAGCAAGGTGTTAAAATGTATTATCACACAGCACATTCTAAAGTGTAAATTTTTTTTCATCTTCTTTCTTATGACACCATCTTGCAAAAGATATGGCAAATATTTTCCTGTGAGGGATTCCACCACTTCCTAAGGGCATTCTTAATGTTACTGACCTTTCAATAACATCTGTCATGGAGAGTTTTTTTCAAAGATGCATTTCATTAAAAAAAAAGAAACAACTGTGTTTAAACATGCACTTGTGTTTATATGGGCTTCTTCACTAAAGATTTATACAAGCTAAGTTTTTTTCTTATTTTTGTAATTTCTTAGATTACTGTCCATACTTTATACTCAGGAAAAATAGTCATGTTAATTTTTCAATATTCAAAACATTTTTCTTTCAGTGATGATTTATAAATGATTTGAAAAATATATTCAATAATTTTTTCCTTCTATGTTTTAACAGCTTTATTTGGTTCTTATCTGAACCAGTATATACAGATATACTGGCTCTACTTTAACAGCAAGATGATTAGAATTTATAATCATAGTCATTTTGAGCTTGCAGTTTCTTTCATATAATCAGTGATATATACATCATAATAATATTTTTAATACCATCTTTACTCTGAAAAGTAAAAATGAAATGAAGTGAGAAATAGGACTGACCTAGGGGTCAAATTTATGTTTTTTTCCTGTATCCATGAATTGAGTAACAACTGGAACACAGACCACCAAAAGTGTCCTATGACTCCACCAGGATTAGAAACATTTATGACTGCATTACACATGTCTGCCTGTGGGTGAAATAAAACCTGCTTACATCAATCGCCTCCTTCTTATCCTCATCTATAATTGTATCCTTACTTTGGCAGGGGACACAATGTGGGTGGGTCTGGTTAACTTGAGTAGTAGGAATGGAATGAGAATTGCTAGTAGATAGCTTAGTATAGAGTGATCTCTGGTAGGAAAATCTGATTTAAAGAAAGACTTTCAAAAATACACACTTACATGATATTTTTAAAACTGAAGTATAATTAACATACATTAGTTTCACATGTACAACATAATGATTCAACATTTGTATACTTTGTGAAATGATCACAATAAATCATTTTACCAAAAGTCACCATACAAAGTTACCAAAAATTATTTTTCCTTGTGATGAGAACTTTTAAGATTTACTTTCTTAGCAACTTTCAAATTTGCAATACAGTATTATTGCCTGTAGTCACCATGCTGTAAATTACATTGCCATTACTTACTTATGTCATAACTAGCAGTTTGTACCTCTTAATTCCCTCTCCTCAAGCAGCCACCATTCTGTGTTCTGTATCTATAAATTTTGTTTTGTTTCTTTTAATTTTTAGATTCCACATATAAGTGAAATCATAAACTATTTGTCTTTTTCTGCTGGACTTATTTCACTATAGAATAAGACCCTCAAGGTCCATTCATGTTGTCACAAATGGCAAGATTTCATTTTTTACTATGGCTGAGTAGTATTCTATTATATATATTTACCATATCTTCTTTATCTATTCATCTATTGATGGACGCATAGATTGTTTCCAAATCTTGGCAATTGTAGATAATGTTGCAATGAACATAGGGATGCATATATTTTTGTGTTGTTGTTTTCATTTCTTTGCATAAATACCCAAAAGTGGAATTGCTGTTTTATATGGCAGTTCTAGTTTTAGTTTTTTAGGACACCTCCATACTGCTTTGCATAGTGGCTGAACCAATTTACAGTTCTACAAACAGTGCACAAGGTTTCCATTTTCTCCACACCAGTCCTTCCTACTTTTTGTCTTTTTTATAATAAGTGTTCTGACAGGTATTCTTAATTTGGCAGAAGGCACAATAAGGGTGGGTCTGATTACCTTGAGAAGCAAGAGTGGAATGGGAAATGGTAGTAGGTAGTTCACTACGTAGTGATCTCTGGTATGAAAATCTGATTTAAATAAAGGCTTTTAAAAATGCACACCTACATGATTTTTACTGATGTATAACTGATATACAACATATCTCAGATGTACAACACAGTGATTCAACATTTGTCTCTTTTGTGAAAGTGCTACCTCCTTTATGAGGAGATAACTCATTGTGGCTTTGATTTGTATTTCCCTAATGATTAGTGATGTTAAGCATCTTTCATATGCCTGATGGATGTCTTTAGATCTCCTGTGGAGAAATGTCTATTCAGATCCTCTGCCCATTTTTAACTCGGATTGTTTGTGTTTTGTTATAGAGTTGTAGAGTTCTTTATATACTTTGGATGTTAACCCCTTATCTGGTATAATTTATGAATATCTTTCTTCATTCAATAGTTTGCTTTTTTGTTTTGTTTTCCTTCACTTTGCAGAAGCTTTTTAGTTTGACGTAGTCTCATTTGTTTATTTTTGCCTTTTTTGCCCTTGTCTGTGGAGTCCTATCAAAAATAAAACATCACCAAGCCCAATGTCAAGGAGATTACCACCTACGTTTTCTTCTAGGAGTTTTATGGATTCAGGTCTTATGTTCAAGTCTGTAATACATTTTGAGTTAATTTTTGTGTGTGGTGATACACATGGAAGATATGAAAGATAGTGGTCCAGTTTCATTCTTTGGCATGTAGCTGGCCAGTTTTCCCAAAACAATTTATTGAAGAGGATCTCCTTTCCCCATTGTATATTTTTGCCTCCTTTGTTGAAAATTAATTGATCATATATGTGCAGGTTTATTTCTGGGATCTCTATTATATTCCATTTATCTATGTGTCTGTTTTCATGCCAATACCATACTTTTCTGATTACTATAGCTTTGTAATATAGTTTGAAATCACAGAGCATGATGCCTCCAGTTTTGTTCTTCTTTCTCGAGATTGTTTTAGTTATTCAGGATCTTTTGTGGTTCCATACGAATTTTAGGATTGTTCTATTTTGTGAAAAATGCTATTGGTATTTTGATAGGGACTGAACAGAATCTGTAGATTGCTTTTTGTAATATGGGCATTTTAACAATGTTAATTCTTCCAGTCCATGAGCATGGAATATCTTTCCATTTATTTGTGTCTTCTACAGTTTCTTTCATCAATGTCTTATAAATTTAGGTATACAGGTCTTTCACCTTCTTGGTTAAATTTATTCCTAGATATTTTATTCTTTTTGATGCAGTTGCAAATAGGATTGTTTTCTTAATTCCTTTATGATATTTCATTGTTAATGTATAAAACACACAAGAGAATGATAACCTACAATAGAAAAGAATCTGAAAAGGAAATATATATGTATAACAATAACTTTGCTGTATACCTGAAACTAATACAACATTGTAAATCAATTTTTAAAAAGCTTTCCACTACTGTTCCAGGACTAGAATGTTCTTTTAAATGAAAAAAAAAGCAAGAGCTGTTTGTTTCTTTTTCTCTTACTTTCTTCCATTGTGGCTTGATGACTTTCTATCATGTTATGCTTAGATTCCTTTCATTATTTTTTGTGTATCTACTACAAATTTTTGCTTTGTGGTTACTATGAGGCTAATATAACATCCTATATATATTACAGTCTATTTTATATTAATAGCAAATCAAGTTTGAATGGATTCTGAAACTCCACATTTTTACTGCCCCCAGCCACATTTTGTTTTGATGTCACATTTTATATCTTTTTATTGTGTGTATCCCTTAAGTAATTATTATAATTATAGTTATTTTTACTAATTTTTTTATTTCAACATTTATACTATCTTTGTAAGTCATTAATCCACTATTTTTACTATATATTTACCTTTACAAGTGAGATCTTTCCTTCCCATGTTTTCCTATTACAAATTAGTGCCCTTTCTCTTCAGTTTAAAGTCCCTTTAACATTTTTTATAAGGCCAGTTTAGTGAATGAACTCCTTTAGATTTTGTTTGCCTGGAAATCTCTTTATCTCTTCTTTAAGTCTCGGTAATAACCTTGCTGGGTATTCTTGATTGAACTTTTTCCTTCGGGCACTTTGAATATATCCTGCCATTCCCTTCTGGGCTGCAAAGTGTCTGATGAGAAATCTGCTTATAGTATTGTGGTGGTTCCCTTGTACATAACAAGTTGTTTTTGTCTTATTGCTTTTAAGATTCTCTCTTTAACTTTTGACATTTTAATTATAATGTGTCTTGGTATGCCTCTCTTTGCGTTGATGTTGTTTGTTTGGAACTCTCTGGGCTTCCTGCATATGGATGTCTGTTTTCTTCTCAGATTAGAGAAGTTTTCAGCCATTATTTCTTCAAATCATTCTGCTCCTTTCTTTCTCTCTTCTCCTTCTGGGACCCCTATAATGTCAATATTATTCTGCTTGATGTTGTCCCATAGGTCCTTAATCTATCTTCACCTTTTAACATTCTTTTTTCTTTATGCTGCTCTGTTTAGGTGAGTTCCACTGTCCTGTGTTACCGATCATGATATGTTTTCTGTTTCATCTAGTCTGCTGTTGACCCCTCTAGTGTATTTTTTTTTTCAGTTCATCTATTGCATTCTCCAGCTCTGTGACTTATTTTTGGTACTTTCTTTTATTTTCTATCTTTGTTGAAGTTCTGTGTTCATCCATTCTTCCTTCCAGTTTGGTGAGTATTATCTTGAACTCTTTATCATGTAAATTTATCATGTAAATTGCTTACCTCTGATTCAGTAACTTTTCTCCTGGGGTTTTATTGTTCTTTTATTTGGAACATATGCCTCTGTCTTCTCTTTTCGTTTGACTCTCTGTGTTTGTTTCTATGTGTCAGGGAAACAACTATCACTCCCCATTCTTAAAGGAGGAGCCTTTTGTAGGAGATGAACCTTACTATGTGACCTTGCCCTAGCTCATGGTTGCCTCTCAAACCTTTTGGATAGTATTCGCAGCTTGATTTATTTTTGATAGGTCTCAGTTGTAGAGCATGTGCCAAGACCCTTGAGTGTTCCAGAGGGAAAGACCTCAGTCAGCAGTTAGTTCATGCTGATTGGAAGCTAAACCCTCAGGCAGCAGCTGAAGGTATACAAGTGTATACAGTCCTGTGGGACCACAATTGTAGACCCTGCTGACATCCAAGTCAGGCAATCTGGAGGTGCCCCCCTAGCAACAGCTGAAAACATCAGGGCTCCAGATGAGCGTATGCACTCCTGTCTGAGAGGTTCTGGAAATCTGTAGTGAGGCCAAGTAAGAGTGCAAAGAGGGCATCCCCTGGCCTACATTCCCTGGGAGCACTCCTGTAGCCTCGAGCTATGAGGTCAACCTGAAACCTGCCCCTCAGACTGAAGCTGCAGGACAAGTTAAATAGGCCTTTTCACAGGAAGACTGGGGGTGTGTTTCAGCCTGGTGTTTGTGCTGTGCCCTGGGGGTGGTAGCCCACCAACTGTCTTTAGGATTCTTTCATACACATGGGGCCCAGAAATGTAAGCACCCCTGGTCACCAGAGCTAGGCGCTCAAGGGGTGGCCCCTGTGGGGGCTGCACATGCCCGCCAGCTTCAGGGAGATCTCAGGAGGCGGGTGCTCCCACTGGCGCTGGCAAGTCTGAGGGAGAATGCCAAACAGCGATGCCCACTAGCACCTTTATACCTTGAGAGAATCCAGCAGACTCCTTCCCCTCTGGCAGATGCTTTAAGATTAGCAAATGAATCTCCTTCACGTACAGCACAGGCACTTTTCAAATTGCTGCTTCATACTGGGCACCAGGGTGAGCTTGTATGCAAGCCCTGTAAGACAGCAATCTCCATTCCCTACAGACCTATGATGCTGCTGCATCTAAGCTCCTTTGGTTTCAAAGCCAGATATTTTGGGGGCTCATCTCTCTGGTGTACATCTCAAGGGTGGGGCACCTGATACGGGGCATAAACCCCTCGCTCCTCAGGGAGATGCCTTGTATTTGTGAGATCCCTCTTGACTGTGGGTGGCCACGCTGGAAGTGAGATTTTTGCTGACACCATGTCTCTGACTCTTCTACCCTTGCATCTTTTCATGTGGCCCTTTCATCCTTTGTTGTGGAAGTGCTGTTCAGTTTTCAGGTCTTTTGCCAAGAGAATGGTTTCATATGTGGTTGCAGATTTGTTGTTTCTACGGTAGGAGGTGAGTTCAGGATCTTCCTACAACACCATGTTGAACTGCCTCCCGTGATATTTTAAATAAGTATTATAACTATCATAAATAGATAGTAATGATGAAATAAACCGTTCATAAATATATTGTTATATAATATAGACTAAAAGTGGTCAGTTTTCTGTTTTGTTTTTTTAATGCTCTGTTACTTTTGTGTTTCCACTTTCCTTTCTCGACTTTCTGTGATCATAAAATGTCTATTACAACCAAGGGAGAATGAAATAAAAAGTCCTTTATATCCTTCTAATTTAGCAGCCCTAAATCAAACATCTTGAAAACATCTCTTCCACAGTGAGGGATTAATTCTAGCAACCAAAAACCACCAGTGAATGTGACAAACACAATCAAGCGTGGGATTTGTGTTATTATAACGTCAATATGATACCACTGTTGTCCTAGAAAACTTAAACCATCATTGGGAATATCAATACTGATACTTTTGCTTTATTTAAGAAATTGATTAGCATTGCAGAATGGAAAAATAAACTTCCCACAGATCAGTAAAACACTACTGTCTCCCGTGTGTTCCTCCCCTCCCCACCCCCCTCCCCGCACAGGATCAATGCTCTTGATAAATGCTGCTTTTTGCCACTTGCCTAACTAACAGATTCTACATATTAGGTTTCAGCAGCTGTTGGTGACACACTGTTCCATCCTAAATGTCCTGTTTCCTTTTCAGCAGCTCAGCAATAGTCTTGGTACCCAGTCATGTGCTGAAAACATAAAATTATTTTGATAGGAATTAATAGAGAACATGAGTCAGCAGATGATATAAGTCTGTCTGAATCATGCCCACACTTTGAAGAAAACATAAATTCTTAATGGGAATAATTTCCAAAGCCAAAGAAACTGAACAATGAGCATTGCCCCCAATACTTCATATCACCTAAAGATGACAAGGTAAGAAGTTAACATTCTAAAATTTCAAAAGCACTGAGTCATTGATTCCTAACTATAGCATGACATAAGCTCATTCCTCCTTCTAGTGTTAGCCTCTGTACATGTATATACAATGTATTCATGCATATATGAAAACATATTCTATTATCTAAAATCAACAATATTTGTTTGCTTCAATTTAATTATTTAATTCATTAGTGGCTTGTACTCTTTCTAACATTCTGGGTTTTTTTCCTGTAAAACTCTTAATGAAGGCAAATCACATGGTAGACACTCTAAGTAGGGGAGGCAGAATGTAATTCTTTGTCTCTTCTAAAAGTCAACAGACATTTGGAGGGCAAAAGTTAATAATACAAATTAAATAATTCAAGACAGTGACAATGCTGTAACAAAGGAAAGATTCTCTGCTGAGTGGCAGAGACCATTTTTAAAATAGAGATTGAGCCAGCAGGGGTTGGGCTGTTTGAGAAAAGATTTGTGGAGAACATGGAACTTGAACTCAATTGTTCAAAAAATATCAGTTGAATGTCTACTGTGTGCCATGCACCATACTGTTTGATATGCATTATTTATTTTAATTCTCATATGTCTAGGAGGTATTGTGACTATCCTATTTGATTGACAAGAAGACTGAGATTTAGAGAGGTTAACAACTTCCACAGAAATAGGAGACAGTGAAGACATGATTCCAAATCAGGTATTCGGATGGCAAAGCCCTTTGTTACTACCTACTACCCCAAGTGCCCTTCCTGAGTCTTAAAGGAAAGGTAACATGTAGTGAAAGGGGAGAGGCAATATAATTACAAGTGTGGATGTGACAATTCACGCGGCCGCTTCAAATACTTAGGAAACCAAGAGTTGACAGCCTGATTATCCTAAGGCCAACTTATAGTGAAATAATGAAATGGTGATGATGACCACAGTATATGTTTGAATTCTTTCAGTGTGTTAGGCACTGTGTTAATCACTTCATGTGTAAAGTCTCATTGATGCCTCGCTTCAGCTTTGTGATCTGCATTGCACAGAGCTCTGAATTCCAGCAGGTAGTGGGTGGGCCCTCATGGCCAGGTTAAGGTGCTTGGCATTCATCCAAAATGAAGAGACATTTAAGACTGTCAAGTAGTGGAATGATACAATAAAACTTACCAATAGTTTGACGTCAATATTTTTATATATGCATTTCTTAGTGACTATTAGTGAAATTTTTAAAATGATACTTTAGTAAGATTAATATGATTGGGAATAATGGATTTTTCATATGTGAGAATGAGCGTGCCTTTGTGTGTATGTTGGCAAGATGAGGAATGTTCTCTGAGAATTAGAGGGAAGAGATTAATTTGGAGACTGAAGCAATGAGTATAAGATGACATCGGCCTGACAAACACTGATAACATTGGGAATGAAGATGGGATAGATGGTAGATGTGGAAGGGAGGCTTAGAAAAAATTTAAAAGCTGAATAGATCTTGAGCCTGAGAACATAAGCCAAAATCTTTCTGTAGTTTCATGTTGGGAGAAGAAAAGAGAATTCAAATATATCCGTTGGAAACTGCCTGCTGTACCATTGTGTCTTTCTACATACCAACTTCCCATATGCTTCTTATGGCTTGAATTTGGGTGCTTTTCTGTGGGAACTACATAGACTCTGGCAGTCCTCCAGTTTTTTATAGGAATTTCTCTTGCCCTGGACCTGATGCAGGACTTGTCTACATTCTGGCTATTAGAAAGGACTGTTTGTTTGTTTGTTTGTTTGATCCAATTACCTAGTCTGAACAGAATCACTGAATGAAGTTCACTGGGGGTCTGTCTTCTCTGTGGCTTCTCAGGATGTAGCACCCAGAGCAGCTGGCAGAGAGGAATGGAGCAGCATATATTCTAATGTGGTTAATTTATTCTAATGAGCTGCATTCTCTAAAATCAGACTTGCTGATGTTGGCAGGAAATAAATTTAACTCCCCTGCACAAATAGATGCAAATCTGAATTCTCTGAAACATTTCATTTTCCACAAGGTAATCAAGATTCATAAAACTTCTATTTAGGATCTGGGCACCAGGGAGTCAGTGTCCTTGAGGGAAACAAAACCTTCTAATGGAAATTATATTTCAGTGGTGTTAATCTCACGGGATCTGATAAATGGACACGGTGGAGTTGAATCTTATTTGGCTTCATTGTCCTTTCTGCCATACATTTCATTCAACACCCAGGTAATCAAACACATAAAATCTGCATTATTCGCTTCTGGCCCAGAAAACACTATCTAGTGCCCTTAATCAAAAGAACAGGAGACGAAGTTGATAGCACATTATTTTCTAAGGTTATCATCATCTTCAAAATTTTTCTGTTTTTAAATCTCATCTTCTTGGTCCCCAATTCAACTAACACCTCTCTTCTCTTCCATTTTCCTATAACTTTATTAACTTCAGACAGAAGGTGATGAGACCATCCCAAATCTGTCCTTTCCAACAGGTCTCAGCCCCCAGTGCATTATCATCAATAGCTCCCTGAATAACAACCTATTCAGGAAAAGGAGAGTTTTGGCAGCAAAATGAAGAATAGTAGACATAATTTTTTAAACTTGATTTTTAAAGCATGACATACTTTCAGCAGTTCAAATGTAAATCTCACAAAGCCCCGAGCGCATGTCTGCACTAAGGAGCACTCGTGACTTTCAGGACAGGCCTTCTGAATTTAAAGTCAAGATTGATGATGGGTTCAGCTAGAAACAAGTTTGCATCACTGAGTCAAAACAATTAATGGCACATTTAAAATTCTTCCATTCCATGTGGAGAAAAAAATAGCTTCTGCTCAAGAAGTCAGCTCACCCTCTTAGACTTCATGGCCATCTGAGCCGGGATACTTAAAGGAGTGAGCTGCTTGTAACTTTGAAATCACTAGTGCTTATGTATGGGATCAGGTAAAGGTAAGATGAAAGGGGAAAGGACCTTCTTGAGAGATTCAAGGGGTAGTGGTAGTTTGATGGCATATAGGGGAATGTGGAAGTGAATTATGAAAGGCAAAATGTACTGTTTAAATATTTGGTTATGGGAAATATAATTTCTTAAGTTTTGGTATAAAGGAGTTGATCTGATGAGACAGTGGTTTGTCAATGTGTTCAGTAAGCGTTTTATCATTTACTGTTAGCTATAAGCCAGAAGATATTGAAGGCGAGATGTGCTGTCATTACACTTGGAATAAAATGCAGAGTCCATTCCATGACCTCCAAAAGCCCCACGTGAGTGGTTCTCAGCTGATTCATAGGTATCACCCATTCTAATTGAATCAGTTTCAAGTGCAATGTAGGTGCTGCTAGTTTTTTTTTTTTTTGCGGTACGTGGGCCTCTCACTGTTGTGGCCTCTCCTGTTGCGGAGCACAGGCTCTGGAGGCACAGGCTCTGGAGGCGCAGGCTCAGCGGCCATGGCTCACGGGCCCAGCTGCTCCGCGGCATGTGGGATCTTCCCGGACCGGGGCACGAACCTGTGTCCCCTGCATCGGCAGGCGGACTCTCAACCACTGCGCCACCAAGGAAGCCCAGTGCTGCTAGTTTTAAAAGTTCCCCAGGTAGTTCAAATGTGCGAAAAGGATTGAGCAATACTGTCTTCCATAATAGAACTATTTCTTTTTTTTCTTAACAGTACTTACCACATAGGGTTGCTGTGAGATTTGCATGAGATAATGCACATAAGCAAGCATGGTGCAGAAGCATTTATTAAATATTAACTCTCATGATTCTCATTTTATAAATAAAGAAAATTTAGTGACTAGTGGAGCAAAGGTTGGACTTCAAATCCCATTTTTTTTCCATTTCACCACAGGGCCACTGCCAAAGGAGAGAAGAGAAAGTGAAATTTGGGGTCATAATTAATGGGATGCCCCAAATAGTATTCCTAGTTAGAAGTTTCATTAGTTGATTAGTTAGGATGTAGATTTTGCTGCTAATAACCTAAATATCAGTGGCATAAACAAGGCAAGCTTATCTTCCTTTTTTTAAAAATTTTAATTAATTATTTTTTATACAGCAGGTTCTTATTAGCTATCCATTTTACACATATTAGTGTATACATGTCAATCCCAATCTCCCAATTCATCACACCATCACTACCCCGACCACTTTCCTCCCTTGGTGTCCATACGTTTGTTCTCTACATCTGCATCTCTATTTCTGCCTTGCAAACCAGTTCATCTGTACCATTTTTCTAGATTCCACATATATTCATTAATATACAATATTTGTTTTTCTCCTTCTGACTGACTTCACTCTGTATGACAGTCTTTAGGTCCATCCACATCTCTACAAATGACCCAATTTCGTTCCTTTTTATGGCTGAGTAATATGGTCAACTAATCTATAACAAAGTAGGCAAGGATATACAATGGAAAAAAGACAGTCTCTTCAACAAGTGGTGCTGGGAAAACTGGACAGCTACATGTAAAAGAATGAAATTAGAATACTCCCTAACACCATGCACAAAAAGAAACTCAAAATGGATTAAAGACCTAAATGTTTAAGACCGGATGCTATAAAACTCTTAGAGGAAAACACAGGAAGAATGCTCTTTGACATAAATCACAGGAAGACCTTTTTTGACCCACTTCCTAGAGTAATGGAAATAAAAACAAAAATAAACAAATGGGACCTAATGAAACTAAAAGCTTTTGCAAAGCAAAGGAAACTATAAACAAAACGAAAAGACAACCCTCAGAATGGGAGAAAATATTTGCAAATGAAGCAACTGACAAAGGATTAATCTCCAAAATATATAAACGGCTCATGCAGCTCAATATTAAAAAAACAAACAATTCAATCCAAAAATGGGCAGAAGACCTAAATAGACATCTCTCCAAAGAAGACGTACAGATGGCCAAGAGGCACATGAAAAGCTGCTCAAAATCACTAATGATTAGAGAAATGCCAATCAAAACTACAATGAGGTATCACCTCACACCAGTTAGAATGGGGATCATCAGAAAATCTACAAACAATAAGTGCTGGAGAGGGTGTGGAAAAAAGGGAACCCTCTTGCACTGTTGGTGGGAATATAAATTGATACAGCTGCTATGGAGAACTGTATGGAGGTTCCTTAAAATACTAAAAATAGAATTACTATATGACCCAGTAACCCCACTACTGGGCATATACCCAGAGAAAACTAGAATTCAAAAAGACCCATGCATCCCAATGTTCATTGCAGCACAGTTTACAAAGCCAGGTCATGCAAGCAACCTAAATGCCCATCAACAGCTGAATGGATAAACAAGATGTGGTACATATATACATAATAGAACTCTTGATTCTCTCTCTCTAACCGCATAATCCCCACACCCACAATATTCCACCTTTCACTAGCCAATTTAGTGGTAAACTAGGCCAAGCTCTCTTCTACTTTAGGACTTTGCTGTTTTTGCCTGGCATGTTCTGATACTGACCACTCCTTCCTTTCACCCTCTTACTCCTAGTAGATAGTTACATGGTTGTCCCTTCAAATGTCACCTCCTGAGAGAAGCCACTTGTAACCTCTATCTAAGAAGACTCCCCATCTCCATTATATTTTATCACTTCAAACCCTGTATTATTTGCTTTATGGCATCTGCCACTATTGGAAATCCTCATTCGGTCACTCCTTCCCTTGTATACTGCCTGGCAGCCCTCTCTACAAACGAGAGAACACTGTCCCTGTCATATTGCTTATTGATGTATGCTTTGTGCCTAAAACCATGCCTGGCCCATAGCAATGTTCACTCCTATGTGTTAAATGAACAAATATTCGTTGAATGAATAAATGAATAGATGAATGAGTGACTGACTGACTGAAAGGTCAACTGAAAAAACAATGCATTGGAAAATCTTTCTTGACCATGAATTATTGCTCACTAAATTCCAATGCCTGCCTTATATTGCAGACTGCATTTAATCTTTCTACTTAAAGTATTTTTCTTCCCTAGTCCTTTCTTTACTTTCCCAAGCAATAAATGAAACAGACTTTGGATCAAAGAGTATGCGGCACATGTGCCAATGACCAAAACAATTTTCTATCAGAAAATTCAATCAAGGATTCTTTAATCAGAACATAAATCTTCCAGACACACATCACAGACTATACCACATTAGATCATAAGTGCTTTTCTTTTTTTGCTTTTCCCCCCATCCATTTTGCAATTACAACCTCTCAGTGGTAGAGGAACAGCACTGAAGTAGCAGAGAGAAAGCAATACACTGAAAAAGCAGTTTTAGACATGATGAACTTGGTCCTTTTAGTTTATCTCAGTCTGCAATTTCAACTCTCATGGGACTCAATCAGATGGAATCAGGCAATGCGGATCAATAATGTGAAATTCTGTTGTAAAGGGTATAGTATAAAATAAACATTAAGAAGAGACTGTCTTTACCCCCCACCCCCTTGTAGCAGCAACACCCTTATTTCTCCCATGTCTATGGAATTAAAAAAAAAAAAAGTTCTCAAACAGCTGAGAACTCTTCACCTGTTTCCTTTCCTACTATTTTCTCCAGCCCAGGGAGAACATTTAACGAGAAGAACCTGACTTTATACCAATCAATCTTTTCAATTTTATACACTTATCATAAAGAGTGGCCATATGTGAATTGACTGTACTTGGCACTAGACATATTCAAAACAGTGAAAACCTGTAAAAAGAAAAACCTTACCAGTTACTATTTTTTAGGGCAAATAAGTAAAATCTTATTAGGGAGATTTTAATGGAAATATTTTAGTTCATTTAAACTAAAGTTTCAAATATAGACAAGTTCAGTTTGTATCATTTATTGAAATTTGAAGAGTTTAGGATATGCAGTGGTAAAAATCATGAAAATGGAAGATATAAGGAAGAGATGTCATATTCTATAAGCTACCAGTAAATTGGCTCAAAAGACCTCTTAATGCTTCCAAAGAGTGATACATAAAGTTTTCTACTATCTAGCCAAACTGGAATTGATGGCCAGAAATATAGTATGTCTGTTTTGAAAAGCATACATTGAGTTCCGGATGGGATACCAAAGCCGTAGCAAATGTTCTTCACAGGAATATCTTATATAAAAAGCATTTGCAAGAGCATTGTTCTACCAAATGAAAAAAAAAGATGTTTCTGTAGTTCTTGAGTACATATAATTTATTTTTACAAAAAAATACTATACATTCTGTATTTCACTTTGAAGAGTTTTCTTTTTAAACTTTAATTTTCATGATTTTTTCAAACATTCAGAGACCCAAATAACTATCATCCAAATTTAACCAGTGTTGCCATCTTCCTATATTTTCTTCAAAGTGTTCTCTCATTTATTAAGCAAATGTATTTACAGATGTCATTTAAACACAATTCTTAATAACTATACCCTGCTTCTTAGAGTTAACCATTATTTGGAAATTAGAGGGTATCATTCCCATAATTACTGTCAATCTGTCTTCTATATCTCTTAATTGCTCCTTCATGCTTTTTATTTCTTTGTCTCTGTAGGAAGTGCCCTGGGTGAGTTCTTCACTTACTAGCTGTGTGGTTTTGAGCAAGTTACTTAACCTCTGTACATCAGCTTTCTCATTTCTAAAATGTTGACAATAATAGTGCCTACCTCATAGGGTTGTTAGAAGATTGTCATTTACGAAACACTTAGAAAAGAACGTGCTATAAACTGCTCAATAATATATCTCAATTCATTTTATCTTTCTTTGTCTGCAAACGTAGTTTGTCCAAACTATTTTAAGTTTCTTTATAACTTCAGTATTTTCCTCATTGCCAATATTTCTACGTGGTTCTATTTCACATCCTACTATTTTTATTTCTGCCTCTGTTAGTTTCACAAATTCTTGTCCTTTTAATGGATATTGTCCATTCATTTACTTCTTTTATAGACTTGTTTAGAAGGCTCTATGAAATTTATTTCATTTGGAATAAATTCTGATTCATATTTTTCTTCGTTGGCTATAATACCTGGTTGACTTTTATTTTACTTTTTACTCATTTATTTTTCTTTTTAAAAATTTTTTGTTTTATATTGGAGTATATTTCATTAACAGTGTTGCATTAGCTTCAGGTGTACAGCAACATGATACATATATCTATTCTTTATCAAGTTCATTTCCCATTTAGGTTATTACAGAATATTGAGCAGTGTTCCCTGTGCTATACAGTAGGTCCTTGTTGGTTATCTATTTTAAATATAACAGTGTGTACATGTCAATCCCAAATTCCCAGTCTATCCCTCCCACCCACCCTTCCTTCCTGGTAACCACAGATTCGTTCTCTAAGTCTGTGAGTCTGTTTCTGTTTTGTAAATAAGTTCATTTGTATCACTTTTCTTAGATTCCACATATAAGTGATATCACATGATATTTGTAATTCTCTGACAGACTTCACTTAGTGTGATAATCTCCAGGTCCATCCATGTTGCTGCCAATGACATTATTTCATTCTTTTTATGGCTAAGTAATATTCCATTGTATATATGTACTTCATCTTCTTTATCCATTCCTCTGTCGATGGACATTTAGGTTGTTTCCATGTCTTGGACATATAGGTTGTTTCCGTGTCCTAGCTATTGGAAATAGTGCTACTGTGAACATTGCACTGCATGTATCTTTTTGAATTATGGTGTTCTCCAGATATATGCCCAGGAGTAGAACTGCTGGATCATATGGTAGCTCTATTATTAGTTTTTTTAAAACATTTTTATTGCAGTATAATTGCTTTACGATGGTGTGTTAGTTTCTGCTTTATAACAAAGTGAATGAGTTATACATATACATATATCCCATATCTCTTCCCTCTTGCATCTCTCTCCCTCCTACCACCCTCCCGATCCCACCCTTCTAGCTGGTAACAAAGCACTGAGCTGATTGCCCTGTGCTATAGGATTGCTTCCCACTAGCTATCTATTTTACATTTGGTAGTGTATGTATGTCCATATATACACAACCACTCTCTCACTTTGTCCCAGCTTATGCTTCCCCTTCCCCATATCCTCAAGACCATTCTCTAGTAGGTCTGTGTCTTTAGTCCCATCTTGCCCCTAGGTTCTTCATGACCAACTTTCTTTCTTTCTTGTTTTAGCATGCAGTATTTGTTTTACTCTTTCTGACTTACTTCACTCTGTATGACAGATTCTAGATCCAGCCACCTCACTACAAATAACTCAATTTCATTTCTTTTTATGGCTGACTAACATTCATTGTATATATGTGCCTCATCTTTTTTATCCATTCATCTGTTGATGGACACTTACGTTGTATCCATGTCCTGGCTATTGTAAATAGAGCTGCAATGAACATGGTGGTACATGACTCTTTTTGAATTATGGTTTTCTCAGGGTATATGTCCAGTAGTGGGATTACTGGGTCGTATGGTAGTTCTATTTTTAGTTTTATAAGGAACCTCCATACTGTTCTCCATAGTGGCTGTATCAATTCACATTCCCACCAACAGTGTATGAGGGTTCCCTTTTCTCCAAACCATCTCCAGCATTTACTGTTTGTAGATTTTTTGATGATGGCCATTCTGACAGGTGTGAGATGATATCGCACTGTAGTTTTGATTTGTATTTCTCTAATGATGTTGAGCATTCTTTCATGTGTTTGTTCGCAATCTGTATATGTTCTTTGGAGAAATGTCTATTTAGGTCTTCTGCCCATTTTTTAATAGGGTTGTTTTTTTTTTGATATTGAGCTGCATGAGCTGCTTGTATATTTTGGAGATTAATCCTTTGTCAGTTGCTTCATTTGCAAATATTTTCTCCCATTCTGAGGGTTCTCTTTTCATCCTGTTTATGCTTTCCTTTGCTGTGCAAAAGCTTTTAAATTTCATTAGGTCTCATTTGTTTATTTTTGTTTTTATTTCCATTTCTATAGGAGGTGGGTCAAAAAGGATCTTGCTCTGATTTATGTCATAGAGTGTTCTCCCTATGTTTTCCTCTAAGAGTTTGATAGTATCTGACATTACATTTAGGTCTTTAATCCATTTTGAGTTTATTTTTGTGTATGGTATTAGGGAGTGTTCTAATTTCATTTTTTACATGTAGCTATCCAGTTTTCCCAGCACCACTTATAGAAGAGGCTGTCTTTTCTCCATTGTATATTCTTGCCTCCTTTATCAAAGCTAAGGTGACCATATGTGCATGGGTTTATCTCTGGGCATTCTATCCTGTTCCATTGACCTATATGTCTGTTTTTGTGCCAGTACCATACTGTCTTGATTACTGTAGCTTTGTAGTATAGTCTGAACTCATGGAGCCTGATTCCTCCAGCTCCGTTTTTCTTGCTCAGTATTGCTTTGGCTATTCGGGGTAATTTGTGTTTCCATACAAATTGTGAAATTTTTTGTTCCAGTTCTGTGAAAAATGCCAATTGTAGTTTGATAGGGATTGCAGTGAATCTGTAGATTGCTTTGAGTAGTAGAGTCATTTTCACAATGTTGATTCCTCCAATCCAAGAACATGGTATATCTCTCCATCTATTTGTATCATCTTTAATTTCTTTCATCAGTTATAATTTTCTGCATACAGGTCTTTTGTCTCCTTAGGTAGGTTTATTCCTAGGTATTTTATTCTTTTTGATATGATGGTAAATGGGATTTTGTTTCTTTAATTTCTCTTTCTGACCTTTCGTGGTCAGTGTATAGAAATGCAACAGATTTCTGTGTATTAGTTTTGTATCCTGCAACTTTTCTGAATTCATTGATAAGCTCTAGCAGTTCTCAGGTAGTATCGTTGGAATTTTCTATGTATAGTATCATGTCATCTGCAAACAGTGACAGTTCTACTTGTTCTTTTCTGATTTGGATTCCTTTTATTTCTTTTTCTTTTCTGACTGCCTAGCTAGGACTTCAAAAACTATGTTGGATAAAAGTGGTGAGAGTGGACATCCTTGTCTTGTTCCTGATCTTAGAGGAAATGGTTTCAGGTTTTCACCATTGAGAATGATGTTTGCTGTGGGTTTGTTGTATATGGCCTTTATTATGTTGAGGTAGGTTCCCTCAATGCCCACTTTCTGGAGAGTTTTTATCAAAAATGAATGTTGAATTTTTGTCAAAAGATATAACGATTGTAAGTATATATGCACCCAACATAAGAGCACCTCAATATATAAGGCAAATACTAACAGCCATAAAGGGAGAAATCAACAGTAACACAATAATAGTGGGGGACTTTCATCAATGGACGGATCAATCCAGAAAGAAATTAATAAGGAAACACAGACCTTAAATGAAACATTAGACCAGATGGACCTAACTGATGTTTATAGAGCCTTCCACCCAAAAGCAGCAGAATACACATTCTTTTCATGTGCACACAGAACATTCTCCAGGATTGATCACATGCTGGGCCACACAGTCAGTGAGCCTCAGTAAATTTAAGAAAATTGAAATCATATCAAGCATCTTTTCTCACCACAACGCTATGAGATTAAAAATCAACTACGAAGAAACTGTAAAAAAACAAACATGTGGAAGCTGAACAATATGCTACAAAACAACCAGTGAATCACTGAAGAAATCAAAGAGGAATTCAAAAAATTCCTAGAGACAAATGAAAGCACACAACAATCCAAAACTTATGGGACACAGCAACAGCAGTTCTAAGAGGGATGCTTATAGCAATACAAGCTTACCTCAGGAAACAAAAAACTCAAATAAACAACCTAACCTTACACCTAATGCAACTAGAGAAAGAAGAACAAACAAAACCCAAAGTTAGTAGAGGAAAGAAATCATAAAGATCAGAGCAGACATAAATGAAATAGAGATGAAGGAAACAATAGCAAAGATCAATGAAACTAAAAGCTGGTTCTTTGAAAAGATAAAACTGATAAACCTTCAGCCAGACTCATCAAGAAAAAAAGGGAGAGGGCTCAAATGAAAAAGGAGAAGTTATACCTGACACCACAGAAATACAAAGGATCACGAGAGACCACTACAAGCAATTATATGCCAATAAAATGGGCAACCTATGAGAAATGGACAAATTCTTAGAAAGGTACCATTTCCCAAGACTGAACCAGGAAGAAATAGAAAATATGAGTAGACCAATATCACAAGTAATGAAACTGAAAGTGTGACTAAAAAACTCCAACCAACAGAAGTCCAGGTCCAGATGGCTTCATGGACGAATTCTGTCAAACATTTAGAGAAGAGTTAACACCTATCCTTCTGAAACTATTCCAAAAAATTGCAGAGGCAAGAACACTCGCAAACTCATTCAGTGAGGCCACCATCACCCCAATACCAAAACCAGACAAAGATATCAGAAAAAAAGAAAATTACAGCTGATATCAATGATGAACATAGATGCAAAAATCCTCAACAAAATACTAGCAAACCAAATCCAACAATACATTAAAAGGATCATACACCATCATCAAGTGGGATTAATCCCAGGCGTGCAAGGATTTTTCAATATCTGCAAATCAGTGTGATATACTACATTAACAAATGGAAGAATAAAAATCATATGATCATCTCAATAGATGTAGAAAATCATTTATTTATCTCTTGACTCTGTCCTCAGCTTCTCCTTAAATCATCTACCTGCCCATAAAATCTTTGTTAACAACTTATTGTGTCCTTTCCATAGTTCACTTAACAGACACACACACACACATACACACAGATTTTTGGACTTTTTAAAATAAAATGACACATTTTGTGGAACACTTGTGGAAAATATTGAGATGTTATATGAGAAAAGTATCCTGGAATCAAATAGTTTTGGGAGACACTGGATCACAAAAATTGAATAGCATTATCTACTGCCAGACTTTTAGTGCACTTATCATAGAAATGTGTGCAAGCTATGTATTCTTCCAAATCATTTGACAGCGAAACCCTTAACAGGGAAATTAAGGCATTGGTATTATGAGGGACAGACTTTGGGAAACACTGACCTAACACTTGCAATGAATTTCATTTACTCTTTAACTGTAAATTTAGCTTTCATCCATTTGGAGACCAGACATATTCCAAATCAAGGAGCCAAGAAGCCATATATATTAACTCTACCCTAGCTTCTTATTTTGCATACAGAAGTTGGGTTCTTTTCCTCTTGCCTGGTAATCAAGCCTCTGCCTAAAACCTGAGAATCAGAAACCAAACATCTGTCTTGGTTTCCTGTCCTGGCCTTTGATGTGAATTGTCAAAGGTGTGGTGTACTGACCTGAACCAAGTGGTCTACCTTCTGGTCCTCTAATAATTAACTGTCTTCTCATCATGTTACCCAATACACAAGTTGCTATGGTATCCAGGTCTTCATTCTAAGTTTACCTCTCATCAATACGTAATTACAGAAAGGAGTATAAAATTAATGCATGAAGAACATAGAATCATAGAAAAATAAGTTTTGGCTTGGGTATTTATTGAAATAGGGACATATGAGTTAAAAGGCTGTTCCTTTTTAGCTATCTTTTGCCTTCCTCATACATTTGATTGCCAAATTAAATGAGTTGACATATAAGGGCATGTAGCATTATGCTGGTGCAGTATAGGCAACAAATGTTAGTTTACATTTCATTCTTTAAGCAAGCTTAAATAGCCAGGATTTCCTTGTTTATAATATGAAGAATGTCTAGCAAACCTAGTGGGACCACATAAGAACCTGTGATACTTTTATAGATCAATTCACATCTCTTAAAGTATAATTGTATATAGCAGTAACCTAACATACCCCCAAATAGCATGCAAACTAGAATGGTCAAGTGTTCCAACTCTTATGGATCGTATATTAGATGCCAAGCACTACCCTAAGTCCTTAGATACTTATGCTACATAATAATCACAAAAATCCTGTGAAGTTGCCCAGGGTCACATAGCTAGTTCATGAAAGTGACTGGATCAAACCCTGGCAGCTGATAAAGAGCCCTTATTCTACTCCCAAAGCTGTACTTACTCCATTTCAACTCTCACTTAATAGGAGATACGTATTTAATATGAGTGGTTTGTTATAATTAAGTCATATCATATTCGAGTCAGGGTAGACACTGCCTCTCTTCTCGTGTTGTCTCCAATCTCTACAAGAGTGCCTGCATCAGACACTAGACAGTTACTTTTACAAGAGAAAAATCTGATTATAAGTTTGGTGTTTTTGTAGGGTCAACAATTTTTGGAGAATTTTCTCTTCAAGCAAAGGAGAGATGGAGATGCTAGAAAATTATCTGGGTGGTAGGCAAATATTTTAAAGGTACTGCAGAAATTGAAGTCAATAAATCAGAGAGTAACTGTCCAAAAAAGGAAGAGACAGTGACAAATGCAGTAAATCCCAAGAAGTAAAGGCTGGTCAAAGACAAAATGTGTTCCTCTGCCCAGAGTACAATATTCCTGACCGCTGAACATGAGACTCAGGACTACTGGGAACCAAGGGTACTAAACATAATTAAATAATAATTAACTAGTGGTGTGAATAAATAATATCTCCATGGTAAATAACTGACACACAAAACCCAGCAGAAGTTTTGCCACAGACGGCAAGCAAACAGTGACTACTGATACAACTTAAGGAGGTAGCATTAAGTTTTTGTCATGGTTTAAAAGACTGGATATAAAGCAGGAAGTTAAATTGGAACATTTAAGTTTTGCACACTGCATAGTGATAGAAACTCATGTATTCCTCAAGATTGATATTCCCACATGATTACATCAAGAAATCAGAAAGAGATGCATTTGCCAATTATTCCCAATCGATGCAAGAAAGAATATGTGTTAGAGTAAAACAAGCAAAAAATCAAAATTCCCTCCTCTCCTCAATACCACAATTATCTCTAATTTTTCAAAACAATTTTTAATCCTTTCTCAACAGGGTCTTTCATGTTGTCATTAACAAAATCTAATATAGGTTAAAATCACAATATATTAAAACAGTTACCTAAGAAATCATCTCAAGTCTAGAAAAATGATCCAATCAAAAAATGGGCAGAAGAAAGAAATCATCTCAAGTCTAGAAAAATGATCCAATCAAAAAATGGGCAGAAGACCTAAAGAGACATTTCTCCAAAGAAGACATACACATGGCCAAAAAGCGCATGAAAAGATGTTCATCATCACTAATTGTCAGAGAAATGCACGTCAAAACTACAATGAGGTATCGCCTCACACCGATCAGAATGGCCCTCATGAAAACGTCTACAAACAAGAAATGCTGCAGAGGGTGTGGAGAAAAGGGAACCCTTCTACTGTCGGTGAGCATGTAAATTGGTACAACCACTATGGAGAACAGTATGGAGGTTCCTCAGAAAACTATAAATAGAACGACCATATGACCCAGCAATCCCACTCCTGGGCATTACCAGATATACCAGACAAAACTCTAATTTGAAATAATACATGCACCCCAATGTTCACTGCAGCACTGTTTACATGGAAGCAACCTAAATGTCCATCAACAGAAGAATAGATAAAGAAGATGAGGTACATATATACACTGGACTATTACTCAGCCATAAAAAGGAATGAAATAATGCCATTTGGAGCAACATGGATGGACCTGGATATTATCATACTAAGTGAAGTCAGTCAGAGAAAGACAAATATATGATATTTCCTATATGTGGAATCTAAAAAAAAATGATACAAATGAACTTACTTACAAAACAGTAATAGAGTCACAGATGTAGAAAACAAATTTATGGTTACCAGGGGGGAAAGGGGAGCGGAGGGATAAATTGGGAGATTGGGATTGACATATACACACTACTACGTATAAAGTAGATAACTAATAAAGACCTATTGTATAGCATAGGGAACCCTACTCAATACTTTGTAATGACCTATATGCGAAAAGAATCTAAAGAAAAGAGTGGATATATGTGTATGTATTGGCTGGTTCACTTTGCTGTTCAGCAGAGACTAGCATAACATTGTAAATCGACTATACTCCAATAAAAATTTTAAAAAAGAAAAAAATTATCTGGAGTCTAGAAATTGAAACCAGTTCAAGCTGCACATCTGAAGCTCAGGAAGTCAGTTACTTAGTAAATTCCTCAGGCTGTCCTCAGTCAGCTTCTTGTAGTATATTAGAAATTACTTTATCATTCAATTGGCTGGGGCAAATATCTCTTCCTCCCCCTCTCTCCCTTCCTTCCTCTCTACCCCTTTCCCCCACCCTCAACATAGGAAATTAAGGGAAACCGCTGGGCAATTAAATTGAGTGAAAATATTTTTTCCAATGCTTTTAAAAAATATTTGTATGTATGCAAATGCATCACAGTCCAAGTTCTATTGGATGTCTCTTGAACTATAATCATATTAAAACAATATAGACCCAAGATATAATTAAAATGTGATAAGTTATGATTATTGAGATACTAGAACTAAATAGGTTCTACATTTAAACCAGCATGTTTAGTTTTCTTTGAAGTGTGTTCATGTTCCACATCATGTATGCAGAATTAATGATAAAAATGAAAAAAGAAGAAAGATGTAACAGAACAATGTTATAGAAAGTAAAGTGATCTTATTACACAGTGATTTAAAACAGCACTGGCTTTAAACCTGAGGGGGAAAAAGGTAGAATCTGAATATAGTCTTATCAAATGTCTCTCACATTGATGTTGATTTAAGGTTTTGCACATGGAATCTGGAGAGGTTTGGTGGTTGATGCTTATATTTGAAAGTCAGTAAACCCTGTGCCCCACATTTATCTCTCTGCTTAGCATAGCAATAATGGTAATCCCCTGGCAGAATCTGACTTGAACCTTTTGACCTATCTTGAACTCTCGTTCAATGTTCACTATAAACATCACTTAATCACCTTTTCTCCTTTGCTTCAGTGGAGCAGCCAGTATGCTCTAAAATCACTTTGTAAAAAAGACATTTTCATATCAAAATTCCTATGACTTTAATTATACAATATCTTAGAAATTTTTCACAATCCTTTCCTCTGTTTACTTTCTGAATGTTCACTTTATCGTTCTGTAAGCCACACATTTATAAAGGCTTCATTCCACTTACATCTCCTGCTTGTGTTTTGGAAAGAATGAGACACTTACGTATTTGTGTCTGTTGTATACCAGTACATGGAAAATGAAGAGTATTTTGCTCTTTGGGGTTTAGCAATGTTGTATAACTTTAAAACATAAAAGCATTTTCAGTTGCTTAATCATTTTTTCTCTTCCAACACCCAGGACATAAAAAGAACAAATTTTTAAAAATCCAAATAAACAAAATGTCTTTTTGAGATAACAGCAGGGTGACCTCATTTCTGCTGCTACCTTCAGATTCAGCTCTGTCATTGTTTCCTATATGGAAGCAGATTGGATTTCTTGGCTTTTCAGTTGCCCAGTTTTTGCAGGTGTTTTTTTTTTTTTTTTTTTTTTGCCTCATTTTGAACTCAGCTGATGGAAACAGTGGTTTTCCAAGATTGTTTTTTTCTTGGACCCATGACAAAAATGAGTCAAGAACAGCTGAATAGTGATGCTGTTTACAGAAATAAAGTTAATCAAGGGAGTTTAAGAATTTTGGGGGGGTGCTAGTAAATGTTAGTAATAAATACATTTTTCTTATGAGTACAACATCACTTATTGTACAGACTCAGGGAGGCACGTGATCTCAGTAACCACCATAAAACAGTTTGGCCAACGCTGACAGGACACAAATCAAAGTTTTAACATATAAAACTAGTGTTCTGACTCTATCTTACAAAGTATGGTAGTCCAACTGCAAGGTGTTTCTTATTGTTGCTAGGCAACCCTTTTTATTTATCTTCTGCTGGCTCCTCAGTATGCATCCAACTTGTTTCACCCCTTTTCTCTTCTCCTCTAGGATCTAAGATCTCCTTGCTCTTTTTTTTTTTTTTTTTTTTTTTTTTTTGCAGTACGTGGGCCTCTCACTGCTGTGGCCTCTCCCGCCACGGAGCACAGGCTCCGGACGCGCAGGCCCAGCGGCCATGGCTCATGGGCACAGCCGCCCCGCGGCATGTGGGATCTTCCCGGACCGGGGCACGAACCCGCGTCCCCTGCATCAGCAGGCGGACTCCCAACCACTGCGCCACCAGGGAAGCCCCTCCTTGCTCTTTTTAACTAGTGTTCCCACTCCCATGTGCTTGGGAAGGCTAAGTTCATGAGCTTCAGCTTGCGTCTTTGTCCCAATTCAACATATTGCTCAGTTTGCACGTACCCTTTCATCTTCCTCTCGGGTCTCAGAAAAATCCTCATCTCTCTTTATGTCTAGAGTTAAACCTTCCTTTCTGACCTCAGATTCCATCATGGCCCAACTCCAGAGGCACTCTGCTACCATTCTAACACACACCTCTGGTTTTGAGCTCAAGTTCTCCCTCTTGACTGGAGAAGATTCTTGTCTTCATACACACTGCCACTTTCCCTGCTGTTCTCATGGTCATTCTCTTATCCTTGTGGTATGTGAACACTCTGTAGGACATATTTCCTCTGAAACTAGTCGACAAGGACTCCCTCCTTCATTAATGACTTCCTTACTTGCCCAAAATTCCTTTAAGAACTACATATGGGTCCAATTTTCATAGAATATTTCCTAAATATCCAATTTATTTTCTGATCCCAAAATTAACCTCACCCAAATCTAAAATCTAAGCTATAGTCACTGCAGCTCCAATTCACATCCCCACAATCCCTCAGACATTTCAGTTTTCCATACTTTCCAAGTCAACATACACATGATGGTTCTATCATGTAAAACATCTAGTTTAGTAATTACAGTAGTAAATTGGCAATTTAATTTTTTATTTGCTTTTAACTCTAATTTTAAGATGCTGTGGACAGGTAAGCCTTGGTTTCTTCCTGGTTTTTGAACTTCCAGGTTTTCTGTGCATATAATTACCATTAAAACATGACAGAGTTTTCTATTTGATATTGTTAAACTTACTCTAAAAGCAATAAAATTTTGTTGGACATGATGAGGATTCAGATCCCTCTAACCCTATAATTCAATAATTTCATGTTTCTCAGCACTCTGTACCTAGGTCTGAAGTTATATAACGATGAGATTCATGTTAGAAAAAAATCAAAGGGAGGTTATTCCAAAATTCTTAACTCAGAGTTATATAGTTTTCATAATATATTTTAAAATGTAGGAGATGCTTTTTGGCATGTTATATGTATGTCAGTCATTTTTGTTGAGAAACTACACTAATCTGAAAAATACATAATTTGAGGATAAAAAGTTAACTTTTATGTCTTATTCTTGAAATAAAACTTTCTTTGATGATTTCTAATGTTTTTATAATTATTAACTATTTTTATGTAACTTCATTCTATACATTTATTTAATACAAACTATATCCTTTCAGCAAGGTGATATAGGAGTCCTATTTTGACCACAAAGTTCATTGCCCTTCCGTGCTTCTTTACATTAGGGGACTCCCTCAGATTCTTTTCATGCATAATTTCATTTAAACGTTTTCCAAAGGAATACACTTGGCCCCAGAGTCAATGGAGCTCCATCACAAAGGACAAGGGAATCTTCATCATGTAGAGAACAGAGTACTACTGCTGTTCCTTGTCTACCCCAAATCTTTGTGCCCACCCTGTTGGTGAAGGCCCCCAAGAGGTCAGCAGGCACTTCAAAACATGCTATTCCACGTAAGTTCCCATGTATTATTATTATGATTTTTTTTGCAGTACGTGGGCCTCTCACTGTCGTGGCCTCTCCCGTTGCGGAGCACAGGCTCTGGACGCGCAGGCTCAGCGGCCATGGCTCACGGGCCCAGCCGCTCTGCGGCATGTGGGATCTTCCCAGACCGGGGCATGAACCTGTGTCCCCTGCATCGGCAGGTGGACTCTCAACCACTGTGCCACCAGGGAAGCCCTCCCATGTATTTTTATAAAGTATTAATTTCTCCATTACTATATCCCACAAAACCCATAAGTCATTCATGCTAATATAGACATGCAGAATTTTATTTTTTACAAAAAGATTCTTTTGTAAAGATAGACTTAGACACTGAAGTATAATGTTAACTTTTATCAATTGCTGCTTAATCTAATCCCTGTCATTTTAGCAGGTTTTACTGTGGAATACTTTTTAAAACTTTATCTCAGATCATTTTAACTAAAATAACACTTAAATGGAATTTAGGAATCAAACAGATGTTTTCATCTCAGTGGACAAACTGCCCTCATCATCCACTTTCCTCTTTTCTTCCTCCAAGTACTAAGTCGTCATTCTTTGCAATTCTATTGTATTTCATAATATGTACTTCATCATTCAGGACTAATAAGTGTGGCCTTACACTGATGATAGTTATTTCATAGCTTAGTCATGTTTCTCAACACACCTAATACCTACCTGAGGATGGATTTTATCTTCTACATTGATGTCCCTATAAGAATGAGTACATTATTGAGCTTGCATGATATATTTAAACAACATAATATATTCAACAAAAACAGGTAACTCGACAAATTATGAGCAAGTATCCACTTGTACTCCATGAATATCAAATGCTGGACAAATTTCAGTGATATGAGCCACAATGTTCTGACCAAAATAAGAGCATAAGTTTGGCTCCTATAGAACATGATCTTCATTTGGCAGCAAATGGGGGTTTTGTTTTCACGTTGACCTTATAGAGCCAAAAGAAAAGAAAGAAATAGCTTTGCCTATGAAGATTTATAAACATAAGTCTCCTTGCTTTGGACAGTAATAGGTCTCCCCTCTCATATCTATCTGGGTTTGAGACCTTGGTACTGCTCCATTGTCTGCCCTTGTACCTGTCCAGACTCATGGGTGTGCTAAACCGCAAGAGAGAGGAGATTCATTCAGGTCAGTGTGGGAGGGGTGGAGGGAGCACATCTGCTGAAGAGAAGTAAAACAGAAACAGACCAGATGGCAGGAGTAATGAGGGTGAAGAGCAGAAAGGAAAATTCCCCAAAGATCTACCAATGGCATTACTACACATCTGCTGAAGGAAAAGAGACTAAAAAGGAGCCAGCATGGTTTCAGGACATCTGAATGAGCTGACTCAGTCAGGGGTTACTCTGCAGGCTTAAATTAAGAGTTGGTTAGGAATGAGAAAGGAGTGAACAGGACGAAAGATACGGACATTCTGCCTGATTTCTTTTGTGAGAACATTTCTCCCTCTTTGGAAACTACAAATATTTAACAGCAATTAATATGCTCTGGTCCCAATCAGCATAAACTTTGTAAAAAGTAATTTTCTTTAAAAAGATCTACTATTACCACCACCAACAACAACAAAGATCTCTCGCCTTCATTAAAACCTTTGGTAGTTTGCTACAATTTATAAAAGAAAGAAAATAGCTTACTTAGCTTTCCACAGCCTGCAAAAATGAAAGTAAAACATTAAGAGATTCTAAAGATATTAAGTGATTATTGGTTTTGCATCACTTACCTGGTATAGAATTGACAGGTAACGAGCACTTTCTTAGTTATTTTACATATAAAAATTAAGTGCTGTTGTAAAACGCATCAGATATCTTTTTCATAGTAAACTATTTAGAACATGTAAAAAAACTTTTTGATCTCTTATCACAAGGAAATTGCTAACACTGATGACCAGTATTATTTCAGAGTACAAGAAAATAGTTTGAACATGTATTTTTTTATATGTGTATATATGTGGGAAGGAAGACAATGCCCATAAAAAAGAGAAGAGATAAGCCAAAGCGATAATCTCACTGCTCATCCCTAAAATTTGGATTGTAAAAACTTAGAGCGATGTAAAAAACGTTTCCTACTGTTTTTCTTTTTGATGAAAATGAAAACAAAATGCTATTTTACCTTGAAAAATATGCTTACAGAACGGGTTTGAGCCAGCATGCATTATTGGAGAATCTACCAAAATTGGAAATGAACAAATTAACTGACAAGTGCAGGAGGAGGATACAAATTATAGGGATAAAAGTTACCAGTTGCCTGCTCTATATAGAGAAACAGGGTGATAGCAGTGATACTGATTACACTGACGATGCACATACACACACCAGTTGGCCCAAGTCTCTTGAAACCATATAAAATTAGTCTCTGATACTATTTAAGGCATTTCTTATCTTTAAAAAAATCAGCAATGAAATATCACTCTCTTGTGATGACCTGTAATGCTATCCCTTATTGCAGAAAGTAAATTTTGTAAGAGTTTAGCATACTTTATAATTTATCTTAGGTCTTCGTAAAGTAAATATTCAACTCAGACAACTGCAATTTGATGGAAAGTGCAACTTGAAAAAAAATCTTTAATGCTGAAATTTTCCTAATTCCATGTTGAGTTAGGGAGGCCATTAATAGAATTTGAGGGACTCCAATATTTCTGGACCTGACCTACATATTCAGTTAGTATGTTCTTAGAGAGTTCTACGTAAATGCAGGACTTTCTTTTCTGCCAAAGTAAAAATTCTCCCACAAAGGTTACAACTGAATAATATAGTAGAAACAGAAATAATAATATGTTAGAAGTTCCTCATAATAAGAGGAATTGATATTTATGAAGTACTCATGATACACCAGCCACTAGTTTAAGGGCTTTACATGTATGTATTAGATCTTTATTTAATCATACAATGACCCTATAATGAGTGTACTACAATCATGAATATTCTTTAGGAGAAAAAAAAAAGACCAAGAAGCGTAAGTAACTTTCTTGGGTTCACAGAGCTATAAAGTTGCAGAGCTAAATTTGAACCCTGGTAGTCTGGTTTAGTAGCCTAGGTTTAATAATAATGTCACCCTGCCTTCCAATCAGGACAGCCTTGAAAATGAGGAAATATCATTTCAGTATTCTGCCTCTTTCACTCTGAACAAACATTGTATTATCCATGTTAACTGTAAGTTGTAATATCAAAAATTTGTATATAGGTTCTTTAGAACAGGCCAGAGACAAGATGGCAGAGTAGAAGGACGTGAGCTCACCTCTTCTTACAAAAATGCCAAAATCACAACTAACTGGTGAACAACCATCAAAAAAGAAAAAAAAATGCTGGAACCTACCACAAAAGATATCGTACATCCAAAGACAATGAAGAAGCCACAATAAGACAGTAGGAGGGACACAATCATGATAAAAACAAATCGCATACCTGCTGGGTGGGCAACCCACAAACTGGAAAATAATTATATCACAGACGTTCTCCCACAGGAGTGAAAGTTCTGAGCCCATCAGGCTCCTTAGCCTGGGGGTCTGGCAATGGAAGGAGGATCCCCCAGAGAATCTGGCTTTGAAGGCCAGTGGGGTCTGATCTTGGGAATTCCATAGGAGTGGGGGAAGCAGAAACTCCACTCTTTTGAGGGTGCACACAAGTTCTCAAGCACACCAGGACCCAGGGCAGAAAGCAGTGACCTCATAAAAGCCTGGGCCACCCCTATCTGCTGGTATTACGGATCTTCTGCAGAGGCAAGGGGTGGCTGTGGTTCACTGCAGGGACAAAGACACTGGTGGCGGTACTTCTGGGGAGTACTCTTGGAGGCTGCCATTTTCTCACTAAGACCTGGCCCCACCCAACAGCCTGTAGGCTCCATTACTGGGATGCCTCAGGCCAAACAACCAACAGGGCGGGAACACAGCAGTCTTCCTGAGCACACAGCTGCCCACTAAACACACCCCTTGACACATCACAACCCACCAGAGGGACAAGACCCAGGTCTACTTACCAGTGGACAGGAACCAGTTCCTTCCATCAGGAAGCCTACACAAGCCTCGTAGACCAGCCTCATTCACCAGGGGGCAGACAGCAGAAGCAAGAACTCTCTTGAATATCTATACAATAACGAAAGATCAGAAAGAGAAAAATTTTTTTTAAATCCCATTTACCATCACATCAAAAAGAATAAAATACCTAGGAATAAACCTACCTAAGGAGGCAAAAGATCTGTATGCAGAAGACTGTAAGATGCTGATGAGAGAAATTGAAGATGACACAAACGGATGGAAAGATATACCATGTTCTTGGTTTGGAAGAATCAATATTGTCAAAATGACTATACCACCAAAGGCAATCTACAGATTCAGTGCAATCCCTATCAAATTACCAATGGCATTTTTCACAGAACTAGAACAAAAAAATATTAAAATCTGTATGGAAACACAAAAGACCCCAAGTAGACAAAGCACTCTTAAGCAAGAAAAATGGAGCTGGAGGAATCAGGCTCCCTGACTTCACACTATACTACAAAGCTACAGTCATCAAAACAGTGTGGTACTGGCACAAAAACAGAAATATAGATCAATGGAAGAGGATAGAAAGCCCAGAAATAAACCCATGCACCTGTGATCAAACAATCTACAACAAAGGAGGCAAGACTATACAATGAAGAAAAGACTATCTCTTCAATAAGTGGTGCTGTGAAAACTGGATAACTACATGTAAAATAATGAAAGTAGAACATTCTTTTACACCATACACAAAAATACACTCAAAATGGATTAAAGACTTAAATGTAAGACCAGATACTATAAAACTTTTAGAAGAAAACATGGGCAGAACCCTCTCTGACATAAATTGTAGCAAGATCTTTTCCAATCCATCTCCTACAGTAATGGAAATAAAAACAAAAATAAACAAATGGGACCCTAATTAAACTCAAAAGGTTTTGCACTGCAAAGAAAACCAAAAAGTAAATGAAAAGACCACCCATAGAATGGGAGAAAATATTTGCAAAGGATGTGACCGAGAAAGGATTAATCTCCAAAATCTATAAACAGCTCATGTGGATCAGTATCAAAAAAAAAAAAAAAATTAAAAACAAACAACCAAATTGAAAAATGGGAAGAAAACCTAAATAGACATTTCTCCAAAGAAGACATACAGATGGCCAAGAGGCACATGAAAAGATGCTCAACATTGCTAATTATTAGAGAAATGCAAATCAAAACTACAATGAGGTACCACCTCACACCAGTCAGAATGGCCATCATCAAGAAGTCTACAAACAGTAAATGTATGTGGAGCAAAGGGAACCCTTCTACACTGTTGGTGGGAATGTAAATTGTTACAACCATTATGGAGAACAGTATAGATGTTCCTTCAAAAACTAAAACTAGAGCTACCATATGACCCAGCAATCCCACTCCTGGGCATATATATGCAGAAAACCATACTTTGAAAAGATACATGCACCCCAATGTTCACAGCAGTACTGTTTACATAGCCAAGACATGGAAACAACCTAAATGTCCATCAACAGATGAATGGATAAAGAAGATGTGGTACATATATACAATGGAATATTACTCAGCCATAAAAAAGAATGAAATAATGCCATTTGCAGCAACATGGATGGACCTGGAGATTATCATACCAAGTAAAGTAAGTCAGAGAAAGACAAATATCATATGATATTGCATATATGTGAAATCTAAAGAAAAAATGATACAAATGAACTTACAAAGCAGAAGCAGACTCACAGACTTATAGAACGAATTTATGGTTACCAGGGGTAAGGCTGTGAGGGAGGGATAGATTGGGAGTTTGTGATTTACATATACATACTGCTATATTTAAAATAGGCAACCAGGGCCTCCCTGGTGGCACAGTGGTTGGGGGTCCGCCTGCCGATGCAGGGGACACGGATTCGTGCCCCGGTCCGGGAAGATCCCACATGCCATGGAGTGGCTAGGCCCGTGAGCCATGGCCACTGAGCCTGCGCGTCCGGAGCCTGTGCTCCACAACGGGAGAGGCCACAACAGTGAGAGGCCCGCGTACCGCAAAAAAAAAAAAAAAAAAAAAATAGACAACCAACAAGGACCTACTCTATAGCACAGGAAACACTGCTTAATATTCTGTAATAACCTAAATGGCAAAATAATTTGAAAAAAATAGGCACATGTGTAACTGAATCTCTTTGCTGTACACCTGAACATAACTCAACATTGTCAATCAACTATATTCCAACATAAAAAAAACTATTAATTCATGTATATGTTAATTTAGTCAATATTTATTATCATGACCATAGCCATACAATAAATGATACATGCAATAAAAATAAAAATTTCTAAACTAGCTAAAGACACACCGAGGACTTGAATTATTAGGAACTTTTGCTTTCTGTTTCATAAATCTATTACAAAATATAATATACTTGAGAGACTAAAACTATTAGTTGAAGAGCCAGTCACAGAAATATGTAAATAGGAAAGAACCTTCTTTGTTTAGCAAAATAGTTCAGAAAAATCAATCACCCAGAGGCTTGGCCAGGAAAGACCAGGTTTGAGCCAAAAGATGACAATAACTCAAGTGTTTTATATAATAAAGTAAGAGGAGTTCTGGGTTTCCCAAGCCAGTCCTTTAGAGAGGTGTAAAGGAACCATGGAAGGAGGGAAGGAGAGAAAAGATTGAGAAGACTTGTTCTCTACTTAGAATATGAGTACTGAGAAATTCCTGAAGGTGGATATGGTTGAGGACTTTTAAAATTAGAAAGTCTAATTTTTCAATTTTATGTTACCTGCATAGTAATGCAACCCTCCCCTGACTCTGCCTTATTACTGTAAACAAGCAGTTCTCAAAGTGTGATCCTCTGACCAGCAGCCCCAGCATTATGCAGGACCTTGTTAGAAATGCCAGTTCTCAGGAGAACCAGAAATTCTGGGGATGGGGCTCAGAAATCTGGGTTCAGCAAGCCCACCAGAGGATTATAATGTGTGCTCAAGTTTGAGAATGTCTACCCTAAACTTAGCAGAATTCTGCTATTTCCTCAGCCTTGTGTGGTACTTCAGGAAATGAAGAAACTGGGTCACAGTCCAGCAGAGGTGTCATAAGCAAGAAGTGAGATGCAAAGCAAAGGAAAAGGAATTCGCCCAGGATCAGGGAATGAGTCAACAGCAATGAAGTGTTGAAGTCAATGATACTTGTTCCTCCCCAGAAACTCCAAAGATATTGTGAGACACTGAGTTTACCAGATTCTGTGATAGGGATTTAAGTTTATAAATCTTAAATGATGGCTTGACTAATGATATTACTATAGCATGAAGATGTGGGAAGTAATAAAAACACCTGATAGACATTTAGGAAATTCTCTATTTGAAGAACTTTTTAGACTATTTATAAATAAAAACAATTATCAAGTTCCTTTTAATTTCATTGAAAAACCACCTAACCCATTGGAAAACAATTTTCTACAGGAATTGTTTTTGAACTTAGGTATCACTTTATGAGTAGAAGTAATTCACACATGGGTAGGTAGCTTCTGGTGCTTGGTTTAAATTTAATATAACTTAAAAGTTATAGAATTATCAGTCTTTTTTTTAATGGATTGACAATGATGTGTTCTTAAACAGCCCAAAATGGGAGTTATAATTTGGGGAGTGTACAAATCCCAATTGTGGGCTAGGGAACCTACTGAGGTTTGTTTGTGGGGACCATTTCCAAATTGGGGATAGACAGTCAAAACCCACGGTAGGATATGCTCTATTGCACAGACAGACACTTACTACATTTACTCAAGAACTTATTTTATGTTTATCAACCTTCACACTTTGCTCTCCCGTCTCTTGGCTCTACTCTTAGATAAACAGACACTTACTATGCTAGTCAGAATCCATACTGTCTTCTTTTCATAAATGCCCCTTGATTTTCATCTGGAGAATCAAAGGATAGAAAATACAACTCGAACTGACCCATGCTCCCCATCTCAATCCATGATCTCTGAAACAGCTAGACTCCACCCCACTTTACTTTCCCTTACTGCCCCCTACACACCCAATCACTGCCAGGGTAGGTTCATGACTTGGGTCTAGAGAGTAACACCATCCTATTTGTCAGTGACAGTGTCTGTCTCAGATAGACTATCTCCTTACAGTGCCAAGATGGCAACCATGAGTTCTAGGTATTATACTCACAGCTTCGAATTAGCGTAAAAAAATCTTTATTCCCCCAAATAGTTAAAATAAAACCCTAGACATGACTACACTATTCCAAATTGGGGATAGAGAGAATTTGGAAGCCAGAGTTGTTCTTCAGTGGGCCACTGTATTCCTTCTTACCCTTTCCTACCTCTATCAACACTTAAAAATAGGTCTAACCAAATTTGGTGCTTTCCATCCCAGTGGTCCACTGAAGAACAACTGTGGCTTACTGTACTTCACCCATACCTGAAGTTAGAACTCTCATAGCACATTCTAGTTTTGTGAATTAAAAAAAAAAAAAAAATCCTGGATTTCCCTGGTGGTGCAGTGGTTGAGAGTCCGCCTGCTAATGCAGGGGACACAGGTTCGTGCCCCGGTCCAGGAAGATCCCACATGCCGCAGAGCGGCTGGGCCCGTAAGCCATGGCCGCTGAGCCTGCGCGTTCGGAGCCTGTGCTCCGCAACGGGAGAGGCCACAACAGTGAGAGGCCCTCATACCGCAAAAAAAAAAAAAAAAAAAAAAAAAAAATCCTTAATTGCTTAAGCCAGTTCAAGTTGCATCTTCTAGGATATTCTTCCAATATAAAAGAAACCTACCCAATATGTGACTGAGAAAGTAGCAGCAAAACCATTGACAGGTTGATTAGGGATTGTGTTTGCTCGTTAGGGATTCTTGAATACAAATTCCACACCGTCGGAGTGAAACAGCTCTGAAGAACTTCTGTTCCATCTCCCTGAGGTCCCCAACAGGATTTAGCCCCAGTCAATGACAGTATCTGGTTCTTTAATTCATCCTTTTTTGGCTTATTTCCCTTTCATATCTCACTTTCCTAATTCCTACTTTCCTACCATTGCTCCCGAAATCACCTCCAAAATGAACTTCTTACTCTCAAATCCTTGCCCTGAGTCTGATTCTGTTATTATGTGGGTGACCAAAGTATTTAATGAAGGTATATAGAATCAGAAAAAGTAACAGGAGGCATAACAGGAGACACAACAACAAAGTTTATGGTAAGAAAAGCCTGAAAACAATATAATTTAAGTTGGAAAGTTCAGAAGCTAGTCCACACACAGAAAAGCTATGTCTTTAAAAAAAAAAAAAAAAAAAAACCTACTTAAAAGAGTTTCAATGAGCAGACACCCAAATACACAACCACTCACATTTTAATAAATTATTTTCTAATCCTAAGGATCAATAGGACTGCATTTTTCCCTCTCCAACAAACTTGTTTGGATATTGTATTCTTCCATAGTTCTGAAATTTGGTCTCTGTAGATAATAAACACTCAATTAAAGAAACTGATTAAAGGCAGCTTCTATTTTTGCAAAATTATCCAGTAATGTTATCTGTAGTAGAAGGATATACTTTTTTCCAGGAGATAATAATAGAAGAGTTTCAATAAACTTAGGCAAACTTTGCTATCTAGAATCTTGAAAGAAACTCTCAGGAAACCTCAACTTGAAGCTTAATAGCTTGTGAACCATATGTCTTTCCAGTAACCAGTTTTGCTGGTAATTTTCTGCTATAGGACTGATAAGAGTAGGACATGCTGAATTCCCAATTTTTAGGAAGTTGCTGAGAAAATCCAAGAGGAGTAAAAAAGCTCCAATGTATCTATGTTTAAAGTAAGCAGAGATTTGAATACCTGTCCTCAGGAATAATAGGCTAAATCCTGGATGGGAAACATTCACCAAGGGATAATAACAGCACCAGCAACAGGTAAAAAAACTAAACAAAACAAACAAACAAACAAAAAATCCCATCAAACAGTAACATACTGCCCAAAGGAAAAGAAAAGCTTTACTGGGCAACAGGACATTAACTGAAAAATGCTCCTCTACCCTGCCCCCTGAAAGTTGGTTAATATTTTACTTTAATTTCAAAATAAGAACATATACCATATCTTCTGCCTCCTACAAAAAATAAACCTAGTAATAAAATCTAATTTCAACAGCCAATGACTATCATACTTTCCACTTTGTAATTCCATTACATTTTTTTTACTATCTGCTCTCTTTAAGTTGGCATGTTGATTTAAAATTCAATGAAAATCTCATTTAAAAATATATTTGGAGGCAATCCAGAGAGGGGGAAGGAGAGAATGACCTGTGGGTGGTCTAGAATACACTGGATATGATGCTGATGTGGACTTAATCTTTCTGAACACAGCTGCCCCTGATCTGTAGTTTATGTACCCCATTATTCCTGGGACTTGGATGACACATCTGTCCCCTAAAAGAGAAGGGAAAATCTTAAGATCACAGGGTCTACATGACCATCTCCTTCAGTGACCAGCAATAAAGTCCCAACACTGGACATAGTGATTGGTCCCCACCCTGGGATGATCCTAGTCAAGGTTCCAAGCTGAAATCCTGCTCCCTTACAGTGCCTGCATTGAAAATACAGTGTACGTCTAAAAAGGTTGATTGGTTGGATCAGCCTCATTACATAGCATGCGATATGTGTACACGTGATAAAAAAAGATGAAAGAACTCCAATCTAAGTTGGAAATAAATACACAGAGGGACACATTTCACTTAATTCATACTGTCTCTGTGGGAAAGTAAAAGGTAACTATTTCTCTTTTTCACTTTCATAAAGTATATTGTAGCACTGCTATTAACTTAATGCAACACACACACACACACACACACACACACACACACACACACACCTGGAAGATTTTAATCCAAAACTAAATCCTTTAAGGGGATGAAGAGATTGTATTGAAGTATGGAGAAAAAAAATTTAAGTTTGTTCAAAAGAAATTATAGAACAATCACAAACTATTATAAATTAGCTCTCTTTTAAAGGACATGAGGCATAAGAAGTTGTAGGTGGTCTAATGCATTTCCTCATGATTGAATTTATACTCTTAAAGACTGGGTAATTTATACTCAGGGAGTGTGCTTGATCTTTTATTCAAAAGAGATTGGAATGTTTTTCCCATCATAGAAATGGAGAAAATGAGTCAGAAAACATGGTGTTCCCAAGACCATTATCTATCAGGGAGGAATTCATTAAAGTTCTTAACCCAACTATGGTGCAAGGTATAAATGGGAAGGTTTTAGGAATTTTTAACACAGATTTTGGTGTAAGAAATTGATGTATTTTTTTCAGAATAACTAAGTTATCTGGCCAAGACAAGACCCAAATTCATTCTGGAGATGCTGAAAACTAACTTAAAACATTTTTTTAATGTCAAACGCATCTTAGTGTTTAGCATAGTTAGTTCAACAAATCTCTAAATTCACCAAGAATTGGAACCTTATACGATTATAGGCATTTCACTGAAACGCTACCACATAATGCTGATTTCCATTTAGCACACAAATTTTGGAACAGTGGAAGTAAGCCATGTGGCAAACAACTGCTTGAGAAGGTCACCGTCTTTTAAGTTACTTTAGGGTCCCTATGGTAGAGATCTGTGTGAAAATAGTTCCACAAAATTTATCTTGTTTTACTTATACGACTCATTGTGATGCATCATGTTTCTTTTTTAACAGGTTTATCAAAATGCTCAGAGATATTCTTGATAAGTTATAGTCTCAGCTTTCCTTCTTTTGTATGCTTTCCCTCCCCTTCCCCACTACAACTTAAATATTTTCCATTTTCCCTGTTTTCATGGTGTGCTTAGTTCTTACTTAATATTTTAATATAAAGTACCTCGTACCCTCTTGGAACAAATACAAAGTAGTCTATTGCTATTGATAAAGTCATCGATTATCTCTTAGTTGTCATATTATGGCCCCATTTCATACCTTGTTGTTTCTGAAGCATTTCTCTCTTATTCTGTAGCTCTCCTCTCTTAGTTTTACTCTTAACTCTCTAGTTGTTCATCTCCAGTCTCCTTAAACAACCTATTTTTTCTACTACTTTACTGATATTTCCCAGTGTTCCGACTTTAGCCTTCTTTTCTTCTTACTCTGTAGGCTGTAGGTAATGTCATAACATCCTACCCATGCTGTTGGTAACTATTCTCCCATTTTATAAATGAAGAAAGAGATATACAGAGAAATTTTTAAAATTCCCCAGGGATACATATTCAATAACAATCAGAGCTTATATTTTAACAATATTTACATTCCTTCTGCCATACCACATATGTCCCCAGGATAGGCTGGGTAACAAAACCCACAATATATCTGTGACTTTGACAATGTTTGTTTTTTGTTTTTGTTGTACGTTACTACCTTTAGTGAAGACCTCTACTTTACATTGCTGCTTTCTGGGACCCCAATTGACAGAGGCTTTACCATCTGGAAGGTTGTTGGTTTTAGTGGTAGCGAAAGGAAAATTGAGGAGTTGAGCACCGGTAATTAAAAATTGAGATGGAGTTGTGAAACACACCTCACGTTTGTTCACATATCCTTGGCTGAAACAACTCATATGGCCGTGATTCCAGAGGATGAAAGTTTCAGAGAGCCAGGTAATTATGAGTAGAAGTAATGTCTACCACAGTTTCCCTATAAGGTAGAACACTCATCATATATTTGATAACTACAGTGGGATGTTTTTGGCTACATTCCAATTACTTCTTTCTCAATAGCACCACAGTTATTAGTGGGGTAAGATTTCCTCTCCCATATTTCGTGTGGTCTTACAGGATAGATACAAAAGTAAACAGACCCTCCCGGTTACCCTAGTATAAGAGGCAGCCAGATGCAGAACCTAAGCTAAGTTATTCAGGTTATCTGCCACAGGACTTGAGGCCTGTGGATTGATACAAAAACAGGAGGAAGGATGAAAATATTCATTCTGACAGAGCAAACTGACCCAACCATTGTTGCTAGAATGATCATTGGTCTGGTTCACTTTCTAGAGCCCTCTAGAAATCTGTTTCCTAATTCTAAGCAAGTCCCACCTGTTTATTCTGTGAACTCCCACATAGCCATTTCAGTATGTTTCTTTGCATAAGGTAGTTATATTCTGTTGCTTAAAACAAAGGAACCTAAACCTATACACACTACTTATTAATATTCTGAAGATACGCACGGATGTAATTAGGATATCCAAATGTGAAGTTGTAGGATGTATGTGTCTTTATATAAAATTTATAGAATAAGATTCAGAAATAAACTAACAACAGTGTTGATATTAATTTACATAACTTTTTAAATAATGCAGTGAAAGGTTTCAAGAAACCATAAGAAAGCCAATAAGAGCCTCCTAAAGCAGTGTGATGATGCCTTTGCTATGGGATGCTTCAACTCAGATTGCTTATTAGCACCTAGGTTAGAATTGGCTTGGTGATAATAAGATAAGCACTTCACTAATACGATTCTGAATGAGCAATTTTCATATTAATGGCTTTTCCACTGTATTAATGAAAACACAGTTTGCCACCATAATGGGGACATCACTTAAATTAGATCAAAATTGCTAACATGAACAGTGATGTTAATAAAGCAAAGCTGTTGTATGTGCTAATGGTTCTTCTATTGTATTAACAATGTTCTTATATCCCAAAATTGGTATTACATTTGAAAAAACTGTGTCATTTTATTGACTCCTTGATAATGTCACTTACTGTATGTGCAAGCCACTGCCATCACATTAACTTTGCATAGATCTGCCAGCAACTGAGCAGGAAGTCACAGAGAATGGAAGATTCTACACACTGGAACTAAAAAGCAGTATTCTATCGGCGAAGCTTCCTTAATCTGGAACTAGGTTAAGGAAGAGAAAACACTATAAGAAAATGAAAAATTTAAACATGAGTCATTTATATAATGACATTTATTTCTGTTTTAGTTTACTAGGGCTGCTGTAACAAAGTGCCACAGACTGGGTGGCTAAACAACAGAAATTTATTTTCTCACAGGCCTGGAAGCTAGAAGTTTGAGATCAGTGTCAGCAGAGTTGGTTCTTTCTGACAGCCATAAGGGAAGGATCTGTTCCAAGACTCTCTCCTTGGCTTAGAGATGGCCATCTTCTCCCTGTGTCTTCACTTACTCTTCCCTGTATGCATCTATGTGTCCAAATCTCCTCTTCTTTTAATGTCATTAGACATATTGGATTAAGGCCTACCCTAATGACCTTATTTTAACCTAATTACCTCTGTAAATATACTATGTCCAAATATGGTCATATTCTGAGGTATTAGGATTTACAATTTCAACATAGGAATTTTGTGAAGAGGGACACAATTCAGTATATAACTTCCCTAAGTTTTAATTTTCCAGGCATGTACAAAAATGTATGTATGAAACATTTAAGTTTAGCACAGAAAATATTACCAGGTTACTTATAATTATTTAAGGTGTTCTGATTTATACTGCATATAAACATCCCCCAAACTGAGCTTGAACATGAAATCAGGTAACTGTGGTGAAGTATTTAGCTCACTACTCACATAGCAAAAGAAAACTGAAGGTTACTATCAATAGTAGTAATAACAGCTGTACTATGTGTGTGTACAGGAAAGGAAACCCAAAAAGAGGAAACATTTAAATGATAGGTGGTATCATCTCATTTAGTTTTATAGATATTTCTGTTCCCTGGAATGTAAATTCTTACTGGGTTAAATTCAACAACAACAAAACAAATAAACAAAAAGCCCCAAACAAAAAAACTCCTAATATTATTAAGAATAACATTCATTCAATTAGACAAATATTTAATGGGCACTTAGTATGTGCCTGACACTGTTCTCAATAATGGGCAAAAGGAGTCAGTAAAAGTCCACACAGTAAGATCTTTTAAATACTTTAAATATATGCTGGTATTTCTTCATATTGTTAGGATTAAAAAGAATCACCACAGAACTATTTAATTTTAAATATGTTGCCAGCCTTAGTTTGAAACTAAGACTCAGTTTGAAAGTAATTCATAAGACTTAATTGCTATTTAGCTAAAGAGAATACATATTCTGACTTATTCTATTCCATTCTATTCTAATAAACTTTGAGCTATCTGAGAAATCTCAATATGCTGGTGTTTAATATTTGAAGTCTTGTCAATGAAGGCAAAATAACCTATTTTTTTGCTTCAGAATAAGTGGCTGAATAACTATCTCTTCTGAACACCTCTTTACCTAAAGCTTTGAAAGATGAAATCAATAATTAAGTCTTTAAAACAATTTGTTTTAGCTCTTTCCCTTCCAACATTTTATCTGTCCTGATGAAAGTAAAAAATGAAATGGCTTTTAACATTATTTCTTTCATTTCTAATTCTTTTCTATTTTATACAATCTGGGGATATTACCAAATAATTTAAAATGGCACAAAAACAACACCAGGATGAAGAAAGGAGAACTTAATTTATAAACTGAAAAATCAGAACAATCATAATATTATAATATAGATTTTCAGTTGATTTTAAGCTATGTTTTTATGCAAATCAGTAGCCAATATACATCTTTTTAGTAATGTAATTGATATTTTACAAAATTTTTATCATTAATACCTGTGGAGAATTAGTATAGTGCTTTCCTAGTTCACAGGAAAGATCTTGGTTATTGACTGGACTCAGTAACTTGTATCAACCTATATAAAACACTTGTAATTTGAAAAAACTGGATGCAAGCTGTTTACTTGTGAAATGATATAACGTAACATAATCCTCAAAGCATGTACTTGAATATAGTGCATATGTATTTGCATAGTAATGAATCCACAAAATAAAGTATAAGGAATTAAGTGAAAGCTAAAAATGAAATAAGATATTGCCAAAAAGAAAACCTGTGGTTGCATCACATTAAATTTAAATAGAAACTCTTCCTTTGAAACTCATTCTAAATGCATTTTTGTACTTAAAGAAAAAAGTATTTAGAGAAAATATTTTCTAATCAGGGTGTGACAAAAAGTATTATAATTGCACATGATATTCCTGACTGGAATAAGAATTAATAAATGTCTTAACTAATAATATTTTTCATTAATAAAGTCCTTCCTTTCATAAAGCATTTTCATATGTAAAATGAAACAAAAGAAAAGAAATACATCTACAGAACATTCATTATACTCTAGTATCTGCCTTGGCTTTTTACATGCATTATCATTTAATTTTCATATCTCTGTAAGACAAAAACAATCCTCAGTTTCTAGATCAGAAAATCAGGCACAGAGAGATTAAATCACTTTCTCAAAGTCACACAACTAGTAAGTGAAAGTATAGTGGGTTTAATCTTGGCAGCCTCAGTCCAGAGCTGGAGCCCCAAACCATTAAACCATGTTGTCTCTATGCTGTACTCATGTACTACCTCTATTGATCCTCAGGAAAAGCCTGTAACATTGTTATGAGTTGATATTACAGTAAACTCTTGCAGATAATTTTTGAATCTTCTCCATGTCACACAGTAAACAGTAGCGCCCACTTTGGTAAAACCTTGTTGGTCTAGATGCTTGACAAAGTAGCCTATCTAGTCAGCATGATTCTTCCCTTATGCTCAGGGTTCAATGTACAGATATTTCCCTAAAATGTTTCATATACTCCAGGTCCTAAGCTTTGAGATCTGTATTACAGAGTGATCTACACAGAATATCATTTCAAATCTCCAGAATCACTTCAAGGCACCTCAAATTTTACATGGACATATAAACAAAGGGATGCTTTGTACTATCTTATAACACCAAACACTGAATGGGACACTGTAAGATCATTTTCTTTGTACCTATAAAAGTCTTTGTTCCCTACCCCCAGGCCTTTCAGAAATACATGTCAACAAAGCTTGAACAGAACCTGAGAAGTAAAAGTGATGTATCAAAATAGGGGGCACGATCAAGTTGGTGGAGTGGGAGGACACAGAACTCAACTCCCTCCAGGAGCACATCAAAAATACATCTACATGTGGAGCAATTCTCACTGAAAACTAACTGGAGACTGGCAGAAAGAGTCTTCTACAACCAAGGCTGTAAGAAATATCCACATGGAATTGGTGTCAAGGGAAAAGAAGCCATCAAGTCAAGACCTGTGCCCCCGAGATGGAACTCAGGAGGGGGATTACATGGGCAGAGATCCGCCCTGGTGAGTGAGTGGTCTGAGCCACATATTGGGCTCTCCAGTGCTGGAATCTAACACCAGGAAGATAAAGTCCCCTTGGCTGGTTGGAGGGCTGGTGAGACTAATAGGAAGGCTGTGGGAAGCCTGGACTCTGCCCATGAGGAACACAGGCATGCTTCGTTACTCCCGACGCAAGGTACAGAGGGTGAATTGAAACTGCACAGGACATTGGCCAGTTTCCTGCAACTGCCCAGGCACCTCAGCCTGAGCTGAGTGCCCACTTTGGTCCCACTTGCTTCACCACGCAGGTCCACACTAGGGCAAGGGCTACAGGGGCCAAGGGGAGAGCTCCATTGTGAGGGACAATGCAACTCAGGCCTGAAGTGGCATCTCAGCTGGTGGGAGGGCAGCCATTACTGGTGCTTACTGAGGCAGCTATCAGAAATGGTCCTGGGCCCTGACAGCAGCCAGGGCCACCAAAACCCACACTCAAACCCATGCCAAACACCTGCACCAGCCCCTCTTGCTCCAGCACTGCTCCCCTCTAGGGTGAGGGTGCCAGTGCTAGGAGGGGAGAGACCACACACTTAAAGGGAATGGAGCCAGCCTGGACCCACCCTCAGGGCTTCTGCTCCAGCAACTTACTACCTACCCCTATCCCCAATAGGGTGGTGCTGGCTATTGAGCAGAGGAAAAGCCTTGGCTCATACCTGGCTCTAGCTCTAGCCACTCCATCTCCAGCCCTACCTCCTAGCCAGGTGATAGCAACCTAGGGAAAGACATGACTCATGCTCATGTCAGATCCATGTCTCCCACCAAAGCCACTGGGCACATGCAGACTGTATGGGGATATTCCCACATAAGAACAACCCTTCAAGACTGCAGTAGGTGACTTTTTCACCTAATTTGATAGAGACAGAGAAAGTTAAGCAAAATAAGAGAGGGAATTTGTTTCAATTGGAAGAAGAAGAAAAAACTGCTGGAAAAACAACTAATGAAACAGAAATAAATAACTCACCAGAGAAAGAGTTCAAAGCATTGTAAGTAAGAATGCTAACTAAATTAGGGAAAAGAATAAATGAACACAGTGAGAATTTAAACAACTAGAACTAGAGATAAATATAAAAAGAACCAGTCAGAACTGAAAATACAATAACTGAAATGAAAGACATACTAGAAGGGATTAACATAGATTAGGTGATACAGAAGACCTCATACATGATCTAGAAGATAGAATATTGGACCCAGACAGAGCAGCATAAAGAAAAACAGATTTTAAAAAAAGAGAAGAGTTTAAGGGACCTCTAGGACAACATCAAGCATACTAAAATTCACATTACATGGCTCCCAGAAGGAGAAGAGAGAAAGAGGTCAAAAATGTTTGATGAAATTATGGCTGAAAACCTCCCAAACCTGAGGAAGGAAAACAAGATATCCAGGTACAGGAAGCACAGAGGGTCCCAAACAAGATGAACCCAAACAAACCCACATCAAGACATAATTATAATTAAAATGGCAAGTATTAAAGAGGGAATTCTAAAGGCAGCAAGAGAACCACAAAGAGCCATGTACAAGGGAACCCCATAAAATTATAAACTGATTTTTCTGCAGAAACTTTGCAGGCCAGAAGGGAGTGGCATCATATATTTTAAGTGTTGAAAGGGAAAAAACATACAACCTTGGATACTCTACCCAGCAAGACTATGACTTAGAATACAAGGAGAGATAAAGAACTTTTCAGGAAAGCAAAAATTTAAAATATTCATCAATACTGAATCAACTCTAAAAGAAATGTTAAAGGATTTTCTATAAGTGAAAAAGTCTGTAACAAAAGGTAAGTACCTATAGGAAAGGAATAAATCCCACTAGTAAAGGCAAACATACAGTAAAGGCTAGGACAACCACTTAGATAGGCTAGTATGAAGATTGAAAGACAAAATAAAAAACAACCCATAAAATCAACTATAACTAAAATAATCACTAAAGAGATAAACATGAAATTGTAAAATATGACATCAAAAACACAAAATGTGGGGGAAGGGGTAAACAGATCTTTTAGAACGTGCTTAAACTTAAATGATTATTCAGCTTAAATCAAGTAGCTATAGTCATATGTCAACATATACTAACCCCATGGTAACCACAAATCAAAATGCCACATCACAAAAACTAGAGAGAAAGGAACACAAGCATACCAATAAAGAAAATCATCAAACCAGAAGAAATTAAAAAATAACAGATAAGAACTACAAAAACAACCAGAAAACAAGTAACAAAATGGCAAAAAGTACATACCTATCAATAATTATTTAAAATGCCAATGGACTAAATGCTCCAATCAAAAGACATAGCGTGGCTGATTGGATTAAAAAAAAAAGACCCATTTAAATGGTGCTTATAAGAGACTCACTTTAGAGCTAAAGACACAGACTGAAAATGAGGAGATGGAAAAAGATATTTCATGCAAATGGAAACAACAGGAAATCAGGGGTAGCAATACTCAAATCAGACAAAATAGACTTTAAAACAAAGTCTGTGACAAAGAAGGGCATTACATAATGGCATAGGGATCAATACAAGAAGAGGATATTATACTTATTAACATATATGCACCCAATACAGGAGCACCTAAAATATATAAAGTAAATATTAACAGACGTGAAGGGAGAAATTGACAATTATATAATAATAGCATGGGACTTTAACATCCCACATACATCAATGGACAGAGCATCCTGAAAGAACATCAGTAAGGTGACAGTGGTCTTATATTGACACATTAGACCAGTTGTACTGAATAGATATCTATAGGACATTCCACCCCAAACCACCAGAATACATATTCTTTGCAAGTGCATGTGGAAAGTTCTCCAGGATAGATCGCATGCTAGGCCACAAAACAACTCTCATCAATTTTAAGAGGACAGAAATGATATCAAGCATTTTTTTCCCCAAACTACAACAGTATGAAACTAGAAATCAATTACAAGAAGAAAAATGGGAAAACACAAACCCGTGGAAAGCTGTGTTTCCATTTTCATTTGTCTCGAGGTATTTTCTGATTTGCTCTTTGATGTCTTCGTTGACCCACTGGTTATTTTAGTGGTATACTGATAAACCTATAGCCAGGTTCATCAAGAAAAAAAGAGAGGACCCAAATAAGCAAAATAAGAAATGAAAGAGGAGAAATAGCAACCATTATCACAGAAATACAAAAAAAAAAAAGAAAATACTGCAAGCAGTTATATACCAACAAAGTGAACAACCTAGAAAAAAAAGACAAATTTCTAGAAACATACAAACTTCTAGGACTGAATCAGGAAGAAATAGCATCCTGAAGAGACCAATCACTAGTAGTGAAATTGAATCTGAAAAAAAAAAAACCTACCAGCAAACAAAAGTCTAGGACCAGACAGCTCTACAGGGGAATTCTATCAAACATATAAACAAGAGCTAAAAAAAAAACAACATAAAAAACCTATACTTCTCTAACTATTCCAAAAACTGAAGAGGAGGGAACACTCCCAAACTCATTCTGCAAGGCCATCACTACCCTCATACCGAAACCAGACAAAGACACTACAAAAAAAGAAAATTACAGGCCAATGTCACTGATTAATATAGAAGTAAAAATCCTCAACAAGGTATTAGCAAACCAAATTCAGCAGTGTATAAAAAGGATCATACACCATGATCAAGTGGGATTTGTTCCACAGATGCAAGGATGTTCAATACACACAAATCAATCAGTGTAATATACCACATTAATAAAAAGGATAAATATCACAAGATCATCTTAAAAGATGCAGAAAAAGCATTTGACAAGTTCAACATCCATTATGATAAAAACTTTCATCAAAGTGGGTACAGAGGGAACATGTGAATATAATAAAGGCCATTTATGACAAACCACAGCTAACATCATACTCAGTGGTGAAAAGCTGAAAGCTTTTCCTTTAAAATCAGGAACAAGACAGGATGCCCACTAATACCACTTCTATTTAACACAGTATTGCAAGTCGTAGCCACAGCAGTCATGCAAAAGAAGAGTTAAATAAAAGACATTCATATTGCAAGAAAAGAAGTAAAACTGTTAACTATTTACAGATGATTTGATACTACATATAGAAAACCCTAAAGTCTCCATCAAAAAGCTATTAGAACTAATAAATGAATTCAGTAAAGTGGCAGGATACAAGATTAATATAAAGAAATCTATTGCTTTCTACAGACTAACGATAAACTACCAGAAAGAGAAAGAGAGAAAGCAATCCTGTTTAATATTGCATCGAAAAGAATAAAATACCTAGGAATAAACCAAGGAGGTGAAATCTATAAAATATTGATAAAGGGAATTTGACATGATACAAAGAAATGGAAAGATATCCCATGCTCTTGGATTTAAAGAATTAATATTGTTAAAATGTCCATATACCCAAAGCAATCTACAGATTTAATGCACTCCCTATCAAAGTACTCATGATATTTTTCACATAATTAGAATGAATCATCCTAAAATTTATTTAGACCCACAAAAGACTCTGAATTGCCAAAGAAATCTAAAAAAAAAAGCAAAGCTGGAGGTATCATGGTCCCTGACTTCACACTGTACTACAAACCTACAGTAATCAAAACAGCATGGTACTGGTACCAAAAAAAAGGTACATAAGTCAATGGAACAGAATAGGGAACCCAGGAAAAACTCCACATACTCACAGTTAATTAATCTATGACAAAGGAGGCAAGAATAGAAAATGGAGAAAGACAGTCTCTTCCATAAGTGGTGCTGGGAAAACTGGATAGCTACATGTAAAGAATGAAATTAGAACATTTACTCACATCATGTGTAAAAACAAAACTCAAAATGGATTAAAGACCTAAATGTAAGACCTGAAACCATAAAATTCCTAGGAGAGAACATAGGTCGACCACTTTTTTTTGTTTTTTTTTTTTTTTTTTGCAGTACACAGGCCTCTCACTGTTGTGGCCTCTCCTGTTGCGGAACACAGGCTCCGGACGCGCAGGCTCAGCAGCCGTGGCTCACGGGCCCAGCCGCTCTGCAGCATGTGGGATCTTCCCGGACCGGGGCACAAACCCATATCCCTTGCATCGGCAGGCGGACTCTCAACCACTGCGCCACCAGGGGAGCCCAGGTAGACCACTTTTTGACATAAATCATAGCAATATTTTTTAGCAACATTAATAAGCCATAAAAAAGAATGAAAGTCTGCTATTTTGCAACAACATGGATGGACCTAGAGGATATTATGCTTAGTGAAATAAGTCGGAGAAAGACAAATATCGTATGTTATCACTTCCATGTGGAATCTAAAAGATATAACAAAGATAGAACATAACAAAACAGAAGGAGACTCGTAGAGAACTAGTGGTTACCAGTGAGAGAGGGAAGGGGAGGGGGCAAGACAGGGGTACGGGATTAAGAGATACAAACTACTGTGTATAAAACAAATAAGAAAGAAAGGCATACTGTACAGCACAGGAAAATATAGTCATTATTTTGTAATAATTTTAAATAGGGTATAGTCTAAAAATATTGAACCACTATGTTGTACACCTGAAACTAATGTCATACTGTAAATTTAAGTAAATTATACTTCAGTAAAAAAATTTTAATAATATTAGTGCTGGCCATTTTGGCAACCTCTATCTCAGTTAAATGTCATCCATCTATTTGTGCGTTCAACAAGTATCTATTGACTTACTATGTGAAGGCATTTTTCTAGGCTCTAGCTTTATAGCAGCGAAAAAGTAATCAGAAATATCTATTTGCATAGAACTTACATTTCAGTGAGGGTGGAGAGTTGATAAACACAGTATACAAGTACAAAATATAGAGTGTCAGACGGTAGTCAGTGCTAAGGAGAGAAATAAAGCAAGGCAATGGGATAAAGATGTCAGGGACATTGCACTGCAATGTTAAATAATACGATGAGTTCATTTTCTACTGCTGTATAAAAACTTACTACAAATTTATTGACTTAAAGAAACCCCTATTTATTATCTCAGAGTTTCTGTGTGTAAGGAGCCCAGGCATGGCTTAGCAGGGTCCACTGCTAAGGATCTCACAAGGCTGAAACCAAGTTGTTAGCTGGGCCTCAGTCTCATCTGAAAGCTTAACTAGGTAACAATGTAAAATTTATTTCCTTGAAGCTGTAGAATTCATTGTAATTTGCTCCTTCAAAGCCAGCAAATGGAAACAGACAAGAGTCTCTGTTGCTAAGAGTCTCTAACTGTGGACAAGGCCTAGGCCTTTTTAAAAATGTCACCTGTTTAGTTCAGGTTCAGCCATGATTATCCATTTTGGCTACCGTGGAATCAGCTGATTAGGGAAATTACATCAGCATAATCCCTCTTTTTTTTTTTTTCTACAATATAGCATGACATAATAACAGGAAGACTATCCCATCACCTATGCCATATTCTGTAGGTTAGAAGCAGATCACAGGTCCATCCACACTCAAGGCAAGTGGTTGTACAGGGACATGATCACCCTTGATGTGCCACCACTGGTGGTCAGCGAAGGTCTCTAAGAAGATAATGTTTGAGCTAATACTTGGAAAAGAGGGATAGAGACATGTGGATATCTGAAGGAGGGAGATTATAGACATCAGGAACAGTATAAAGTTCTTGAGGCTGGAGCTTCCCCATGCAGTTAAAACAGCAAGAGGACAAGGTGGCTAGCTCAGAGTGAGTGAAAGGATACATAGGAGGGATTGATTTAAAGTGATAATAGAGGGAAGATCAGGCAGGGCTTTTGTAAGGATTTTGGCTTTTGCTCTATGGGAGAAAGGAATCCATCAAAGCTTCTTAGTTCAGGGGTGACAAGATCTATCTTACCATTACGTGTACCCCAAAGTTCATAGCAGCATTATTTACAATTGCCAAGATATGGAAGCAACCTAAGTGTCTACCAACAAACATAAAGAAGTGGTATATATATAGAGTGGAATACCACTCGGCCATAAAAAGGAATTAAATTTTGCCATTTGCAATGACATGGAGGAACTTGAAGGGTATTATGCTAAGTGAAATAAGTCAGGCAGAGAAAGACAAATAGTGTATGATATCACATATATGTGGGATCTAAAAAATACGACAAACTAATGAATATAATGAAAAAATAAAGACTCACAGATATAGAGAACAAACTAGTGATTTACCAGTGAAGAGAGAGAGCAGGGGAAGGGCAATATAGGGATAGGGGATAAAGCAGTACAAACTATTAAGTGTCAAATAAGCTACACAGTTATATTATACAACACAGTGAATATATAACGAATATTTTATAATAAATATAAATGGATTATAATCTTTAAAAATTGTTACTCACTATATTGTACACCTGTAACTTATTTAAAAAAAAAAAAAAGAAATACATCTGAAACTCCATGGCTGGCAGGTGCCTTATATCTTTGAATAAATGTCTGTCTGATGCACCCAAAGTCATATATGTACATTGGAAAGCTCATATGTGCCAGTTCCCTGCTACTGTCAAGGAGAAAATATTCCAGATATGAATCAAGGGGCTCTGTACCTTTCCTTCCTGAATTCTCTCCTGCAGAATATGGAGCCTATGTTGGTGGCTACTCAGAGTCCTCTGTTCATTTGCATTTGGAAGGGTCTTAACTGACTACATCTATTTGGTCACCTCTGAGCAAAACTGAACCTAGCTAACCAAGGATCTCCGTGCAGCTTCTGATGTTGTTGCCAAGTCTCACAAGCCTTCAGTTCCCTGGTGTTAATCCTGCATCCTGGATGCCCTTCTCACCAGTCTTCCTCTCATAGGTTTGGGGGCAGTTGCTTGCTGCCTCGTCCCATCTACCAAGCTCTTCCCCACTCCCAGCCCCCCACAGTGATGAGATCCTTACATTCACCGTCAAGCTGTCTCCCACCCACTTCCTTTTTCCTTTGACAGGTGGATGGCACTTCTCCCTCCAGGAGAAAAGGAAAAGAAAGCACAGGTGCACATTCCTGCTTTGTAGAGTGGTGTGTAGGGCAGCCCGGTGCCCTAGTAGGGGCTAGGAATCAGGAAACTATGGGGCTCTAATGGCAGCTCTTTGCCACCTCACCTGGGGGGATCCTGGGCATGTCACATACCTCTCTACCCTCTGTTTCTTCCTGCAGAAAAGGAGGGCAAACCCTCCCTTAAATAAGACAATCCTTTCCAAGGATCCAGCCATGGAGGGCACAAAGCGAACACTCAGCAAATGTGGGTTTCCTTCTGTGGGATATTTTACACACACCGTGATCCTAGCGAAGGGCATCACTAAGTGTATTTCACATAGGAGGAAGCTGATCTGGGGGCAGATGACCTGAATTACTCAGAATCATGCAGCAGAAAGGCCAGAATTTAAACTCAGGTCTGCTTGGCTCCAAACCGCACCCTCCCTCTGCTCTGCCCCACCTTCCTCCAAGACCTTCATCCTTCTCATGTTCTCTCTTTCTTCACTGCTTTCTTTCCTTCTTCCTATAATATACTCAGGGCTGTGCCATTATTAGAAATAAAAACCCACAGTCAGGACATTCTGACACATGCTACAACATAAATGAACCTTGAGGACATTATGCTAAGTGAAAGAAGCCAGTCACAAAAGGACCAATACTGTCCCCCTTACATGAGGTTCCTAGAATAGTCAAATTCACAGAAGTTGCATAGAGGGGGAAATGGGGAGTGAGTTTTAATGGATACAGAGTTTCAGTTTGGGAAGATGAAAAGAGCTCTGTAGATGGATGGTGATGAGGGTTGCACAACCATGTGAATGCGCTTACTGACGTTTAACTCTACAGTTCAAAATGATTAAAATGGTAAATTTTATGTTATGCATATTTAATCACAATAAAAAATGAAATAAAAACAAATACACTAAAAAAAAATAACCTATCTTACCATTTTAGGAATATCATTCTGTCTGTCAGTAGACGATAAGTGGTAGGGATAATGAGTGAAAGCAAACAGGTCATGTAAAGGCCATTATAAGACAGGCATACACCACGGTAGTAGTGGTAGAGGTGATGATAACTGTTAATTTCTGATACATTTTGAAGGAGAATACGACAGTATTTATGAAGTGGTTGGATGTAGGAGATGAAAGAAATAAAGGAATTAGAGATGACGACAAGGTTTTTGCATAAACCCTCTGCTGCAACTATTTTGCTTAATTAATTCTGAACATATCATGGTATATGCTATCAACGTGACGTCATTTATGATGTTAACTTTGATTACCTGGCCAAGTTAGTGTCAGCCAGGTTTCTCTACTATAAAACTACTTTCTTTCCCTCCTTCCCATACTCTACTCTTTGGAAGCATGTTACTAAGTACAGCTCACAATCAAGGAGTGGAGAATTAAGGTCTGCCTCATTTGGGAATAGAGAAGGGGGAAGGATTTCTTCTCACAAGACATTTATCTGCATCCTCCATTTGTCCATCCAATCCTTGATTTGTATTTGTGTTGATAGTTATTTTATGCTTTGTATACCTCATACACTTCGCAAATGAAGTGAATTTTATGCTTTATGGTCCGGTACTACATTATTGATTTTGTTGCTCAGAATGTCCCTGCTTTAGCTATTGAGAGAGATTTCAGGTTTACTCCTGTCTGACCCTAGTCATTTTGGTTTTTGAGCACTTTCTTACTTTTGGGAATTATAAGATACTTCAGGCTTATCCTATATATTCCTTGTCTTAGCTCTAGAATTAGCTATTTCTCCAGGGAATTCTAGGTGTTTTTATTGGAAAGTGGTATTAGAAATGAAGATACCTAGCACTGGCTGCTGGATGTGCTTATTGCAAGACATCACTGTTCTTAACAGGAATATATTTTAAAATGGATCACATGTCCACTTACAGTGGATTAATTAAATATATATGATGAATCCATATACAATGAAATACTATGCAATCATAAAAATAAGAAAGCACTATGTTGATATGAAATAAACTTCAGCATACAGCATAACATAAAAAGAAAAGCAGTGTGCACGTTACTTATGTGCATGTATGCTAATATTTGCATAAGAGTAAAGAATGATTAGGTATGTGTCCATACACATACAATATCTCTAGGAAGGTACACATGAAATTGCTACAAGTAAACTTGGAAACTATGGGGTGATAAGAGAGGGAGAATTTTTACTTTATATACACTTTTATACCTTTTGAAATTTTAAAACCTGTTACCCATTCAAAATATCCTGACTGTACCACAAACATGGAACACATATTTTAGATATGGCTATGTACATACCAAGATAATAGGTAAATAAGAAGGGACAAAATCATGATATACCACACATCTTTCTTGATTATTGTTATTATCTCTCCAACTAGGTTGTACATTTTTTTATGGCATGGGCTTCCTCAATTAGTTTTTTAATGTACATCTCAATTCCCTCCTTCTATATCACATCTTCTGTGAAACAAGCCAAATTAATTATCTCATCTACAGTAGGCAATACATTTTTTTCTTTTATTTAACATTATAAGGAAGTGTGAAGATTCCTTTAGAAAATTATGTCCTTTCATTGGCATAAATTTTAACTGCCCAGAAGGATCTTATCTGGAACAAAAACATCAGAGAAAATTATGAACACACAGATATGAGGGTGCCCGAGGCATGTAAACTAGTGATATGGAGAACCACACTGGATGTAAGAACACAGATCATCCACAAGGGAGCTGTGGCTTGCAGTAATGTAGTTTGGGGTTGGCAGCCAAATATCTCCTAAGAAGGATCTCAGATCCTGGAAAACTTTGTGATGTTTTCATTAAAGAAGAAACTACGCCTCTAAAATGGGTTATAGTGAATGAAAGCCAAGAAAAGAAGAATTTTAAAAGCTGAAAGCATCCAAGCCCTCTTCCTAGAAAGCTGCTGCTCAAGTCTTCAGAATCTAGTGTGCTGTCACGTGCCTCAGAGAGTTGCCAATTCCACTTAAAGCTGTCTGTGTGTTTTTTTTTTCCTTGAGCTCTGATCACACCGTACTGTGATTTATCTCTCTATATAACCGTGTCCTTGTCAAACTAAAACTCCTAAATGTCAGGGGCTACACTAGATCTCCTGTTACAGAATTAAGGCTTAGCACATGACTCTCAACATTCTCTAAAAATAATGAAGAGTGAAGAAATTTAAAAAGGAGATAAGATATGCAATTTTGAACACAAACATCAGCTTTGGGAAGAAAAACCTTTGAGAATGTATATTAATGAGTTAAAAAAAACATACAAAAGATAAAAGACAAGAGGACAAAGCAGAAGTATTGAAAAACAAGGAAAGTTTAAGAGAAAATGATACAGAAAAGTAAGTGGCAGAGACAAAAAATGAAGGAATTAATTGTGTAGGAAGTGCTAAGATGTTATTACTAATTATTTTGCAATTCCCTTCCTTATTTAAGAATAATCAAGGAGAGAGGGGGAAGATGATGGAAGAGTAAGACATGGAGATCACCTTCCTCCCCACAGATATATCAGAAATACATCTACGTCTGGAACAACTCCTACAGAACACCTACTGAACGCTGGCAGAAGGCCTCAGACCTCCCAAAAGGCAAGAAACTCCCCCACGTACCTGGGTAGGGCAAAAGAAAACAGAATAAAGACAGACAAAAGAATAGGGACGGGACCTGCATCAGTGGGAGGGAGCTGTGAAGGAGGAAAGGTTTCCACACAGTAGGAAGCCCCTTCGCGGGTGGAGACTGTGGGTGGCGGAGGTGGGGGAGCTTCGGAGCCGCGGAAGAGACCACAGCCACAGGGGTGCAGAGGGCAAAGCGGTGAGATTCCTGCACAGAGGATCGCTGCCGACCAGCACTCACCAGCCCAACAGGCTTGTCTGCTCACCCGCCGGGGTGGGCGGGGCTGGGAGCTGAGGCTTGGGCTTCCGTCGGATCTCAGGGAGAGGACTGGGGGTCCTCTGAAGGGGTTAGTACACCACAGCTAGCCGGGAGGGAGTCCGGGAAAAAATTCTGGACCTGCCCAAGAGACAAGACTTTTTCTCCCCTCTTTGTTTGCTGGTGTGCGAGGAGAGGGGATTAAAAGCGCCGATTCAAGGAGCTCCAGAGACGAGCGTGAGCCACGGCTATCAGCGCAGACCCCAGAAACAGGCATGAGACGCTAAGGCTGCTGCTGCTGCCACTAAGAAGCCTGTGTGCGAACACAGGTCACTCTCCACACCTCCCTTTCGGGGAAGCTGTGCAGCCCGCTACTGCTAGGGTCCCAGGATCCAGGGACACTCCCCCGGGAGAATACACGGCGCACCTGAGGCTGGTACAACGTCACGCCGGCCTCTGAGGCTGCAGGCTTGCCCCGCATCCACACCCCTTCCTCCACCCGGCCTGAGTGAGCCAGAGTCCCCTACTCAGCTGCTCCTTTAACCCCGTACTGTCTGAGTGGAGAATAGAAGCCCTCCGGCCACCTACATGCAGAGGTGGGGCCAAATCCAAAGCTGAGCACCAGGAGCTGTACGAACAAAGAAGAGAAAGGGAAATCTCTCCCAGAAGCCTCAGGAGCAGCGGATTTAATCTCCACAATCAACTTGATGTACCCTGCATCTGTGGAATACCTGAATAGACAACGAATCATCCCCAATTGAGGAGGTGGACTCTGAGAGCAAGATTTATTATTTTTTCCCCTTTTCCTCTTTTTGTGTGTATGTGTATGCTTCTGTGTAAGATTTTGTCTGTATAGCTTTGCTTTCACCATTTGTCCTAGGATTCTATCTGTTCTTCTTTTGTTTTTCACTTTTTAAATAAAATTTTTTCTTAATAATTATTTTTATTTTAATAACTTTATTTTATCTTACTTTATTTTATTCTCTTTCTTTATTTCTTTCTACTTTTTCTCCCTTTTATTCTGAGCCGTGTGGATGAAAGGCTCTTGGTGCTGCAGCCAGCAGTCAGTGCTGTGCCTCTGAGGGGGAAGAGCTAACTTTAGGAAATTGGTCCACAAGAGACCTCCAGCTCCACATAATATCAAATGCAACCAGAGATCTCCATCTCAACACCAGCACCCAGCTTCACTCAACGACCAGCAAGCTACAGTGCTGGACACCCTATACCAAACAACTAGCAAGACAGGTACACAACCCCACCGATTAGCAGAGAGGCTGCCTAAAATCATAAAAAGTCCACAGACACCCCAAAACACACCACCAGACGTTGACCTGCCCACCAGAAAGACAAGATCCAGCCTCATCCACAAGAACACAGGCACTAGTCCCCTCCACCAGGAAGCATACACAAGCCACTGAACCAACTTTAGCCACTGGGGACAGACACCAAAAACAACAGGAACTACGAACCTGCAGCCTGCAAAAAGGAGACCCCGAACAAAGTAAGATAAGCAAAATTAGAAGACAGAAAAACACACTACAGATGAAGGAGCAAGATAAAACCCCACCAGACCTAACAAATGAAGAGGAAATAGGCAGTCTACCTGAAAAAGGATTCAGAATAATGATAGTAAAGATGATCCAAAATCTGGGAAATAGAATAGAGAAAATGCAAGAAACATTTAACAAGGACCTAGGAGAACTAAAGATGAAACAAACAACAATGAACAACACAATAAATGAAATTAAAAATACCCTAGAAGGGTTCAATAGCAGAATAACTGATGCAGAAGAACGGATACATGACCTGGAAGATAAAATAGTGGAAATAACTACTGCAGAGCATAATAAAGAAAAAAGACTGAAAAGAACTGAGGACAGTCTCAGAGACCTCAGGGACAACATTAAATTCACCAACATTCGAATTATAGGGGTTCCAGAAGAAGAAGAGAAAAAGAAAGGGACTGAGAAAATATTTGAAGAGATTATAGTTGAAAACATCCCTAATATGGGAAAGGAAATAGTTAATCATGTCCAGGAAGCACAGTGTCCCATACAGGATAAATCCAAGGAGAGACAGGCCAAGACACATATTATTCAAACTGTCAAAAATTAAATACAAAGAAAACATATTAAAACCAGCAAGGGAAAAACAACAAATAACACACAAGGGAATCCCCATAAGGTTAACAGCAGATCTTTCAGCAGAAACTCTGCAAGCCAGAAGGGACTGGTAGGACATATTTAAAGTGATGAAGGAGAAAAACCTACAAACAAGATTACTCTACCCAGCAAGGATCTCATTCAGATTTGATGGAGAAATTAAAACCTTTACAGACAAGCAAAAGCTGAGAGAGTTCAGCACCACCAAACCAGCTTTACAATAAATGCTAAAGGACCTTCTCTAGGCAAGAAACACAAAAGAAGGAAAAGACCTACAATAACAAACCCAAAACAATTAAGAAAATGGGAATAGGAACATACATATCGATAATTACCTTAAATGTAAATGGATTAAATGCTCCCACCAAAAAACACAGACTGGCTGAATGGATACAAAAACAAGACCCATATATATGCTGTCTACAAGAGACCCACTTCAAACCTAGGGACACATACAGACTGAAAGTGAGGGGATGGAAAAAGATATTCCATGCAAATGGAAACCACAAGAAAGCTGGAGAAGCAATGCTCATATCAGACAAAATAGACTTTAAAATAAAGACTATTACAAGAGACAAAGAAGGACACTACATAATGATCGAGAGATCGATCCAAGAAGAAGATATAACAATTGTAAATAATTATGCACCCGACATAGGAGCACCTCAATACATAAGGCAAATACTAACAGCCATAAAAGGGGAAATTGACAGTAACACATTCATAGTAGGGGACATTAACACCCCACTTTCACCAATGGACAGATAATCCAAAATGAAAATAAATAAGGAAACACAAGCTTTAAATGATACATTAAACAAGATGGACTTAATTGATATTTATAGGACATTCCACCCCAAAACAACAGAATACACATTTTTCTCAAGTGCTCATGAACATTCTCCAGGACAGATCATATCTTGGGTCACAAATCAAGCCTTGGTAAATTTAAGAAAACTGAAATTGTATCAAGTATCTTTTCTGACCACAACGCTATGAGACTAGATATCAATTACAGGAAAAGATCTGTAAAAAATACAAACACATAGAGGCTAAACAATACACTACTTAATAACGAAGTGATCACTGAAGAAATCAAAGAGGAAATCAAAAAATACCTAGAAATAAATGACAATGGAGACACAACAACCGAAAACCTATGGGATGCAGCAAAAGCATTTCTAAGAGGGAAGTTTATAGCAATACAATGCTACCTTAAGAAACAGGAAACATCTCGAATAAACAATCTAACCTTGCACATAAAGCAATTAGAGAAAGAAGAACAAAAAACCCGCAAAGTTAGCAGAAGGAAAGAAATCATAAAGATCAGATCAGATATAAATGAAAAAGAAATGAAGGAAATGATAGCAAAGATCAATAAAACTAAAAGCTGGTTGTTTGAGAAGATAAACAAAATTGATAAACCATTAGCCAGACTCATCAAGAAAAAAGGGAAGAAAACTCAAAACAATAGAATTAGAAATGAAAACAGAGAAGTAACAACTGACACTGCATAAATACAAAAGATCATGAGATTACTACAAGCAACTCTATGCCAATAAAATGGAAAACCTGGAAGAAATGGACAAATTCTTAGAAATGCACAGCCTTCCAAGACTGAATCAGGAAGAAATAGAAAATATGAATAGACCAATCACAAGCACTGAAATTGAGATTTAAAAAAATCTTCCAACAAAGAAATGCCCAGGACCAGATGGCTTCACAGGCGAATTCTATCAAACATTTAGAGAAGAGCTAACAGCTATCCTTCTCAAACTCTTCCAAAACATACCAGAGGGAGGAACACTCCCAAACTCATTCTAGAAGGCCATCATCACCCTGATACCAAAACCAGACAAATATGCCACAAAAAATGAAAACTACAGGCCAATATCACTGATGAACATAGATGCAGAAATCCTCAACAAAATACTAGCAAACAGAATCCAACAGCACATTATAAGGATCATACAACATGATCAAGTGGGTTTTATGCCAGGAATGCAAGGATTCTTGAATATATGTAAATCAATCAATGTGATACACCGTATTAACAGATTGAAGGAGAAAAACCATATGATTATCTCAATAGATACAGAGAAAGCTTTCGACAAAATTCAACACTCATTTATCATAAAAACCCTGCAGAAAGTAGGCATAGAGGGATTTTCCTCAATATAATAAAGGCCATATATGACAAATGCACAGCCAACATCGTCCTCAGTGGTGAAAAACTGAAAGCATTTCCACTAAGATCAGGAACAATACAAGGTTGCCCACTCTCACCACTCTTATTCAACACAGTTTTGGAAGTTTCAGCCACAGCAATCAGAGAAGAAAAGGAAATAAAAGGAATCCAAATTGGAAAAGAAGAAGTAAAGCTGTCACTGTTTGCAGATGACATGATACTATACATAGGGAATCCTAAGGATGCTACCAGAAAACTACTAGAGCTAATCAATGAATTTGGTAAAGTAGCAGGATACAAAATTAATGAACAGAAATCTCTGGCATTCCTATACACTAATGATGAAAAATCTCAAAGTGAAATCAAGAAAACACTCCCATTTACCAGTGCAACAAAAAGATAAAATATCTAAGAATAAACCTACCTAAGGAGACAAAAGACCTGTATGCAGAAAATTGTAAGACACTGATGAAAGAAATTAAAGATGATACAAATAGATGGAGAGATATACCATGTTCTTGGATTGGAAGAATCAACATTGTGAAAATGCCTCTACTACCCAAAGCAATCTACAGATACAATGCAATCCCTATCAAACTACCATTGGTAGTTTTCACAGAACTAGAACAAAAAATTTCACAATTTGTATGGAAACATAGACCCTGAATAGCCAAAGCAATCTTGAGAACAAAAAACGGAACTTTTTTGTTCCGTTCAACGGCTCCCTGAGTTCAGACTATACTACAAAGCTACAGTAATCAAGACAGTATAGTACTGGCACAAAAACAGAAAGATAGATCAATGGAACAGGATAGAAAGCCCAGAGATAAACCCACGCACATATGGTCATCTTATCTTTTATAAAGGAGGCAGGAATGTACAGTGGAGAAAGGACAGCCTCTTCAATAAGTGGTGCTGGGAAAACTGGACAGGTACATGTAAAAGTATGAGATTAGATCACTCCCTAACACCATACACAAAAATAAGCTCAAAATGGATTAAAGACCTAAATGTAAGACTGGACACTATAAAACTCTTAGAGGAAAACATAGGCAGGACATTCCATGACATAAATCACAGCAAGATCCTTTTTGACCCACCTCCTAGAGAAATGGAAATTAAAACCAAAATAAACAAATGGGACCTAATGAAACTTCAAAGCTTTTGCACAGAAAAGGAAACCATAAACAAGAGCAAAAGACAACCCTCAGAATGGGAGAAAATATTTGCAAATGAAGCAACTGACAAAGGATTAATCTCCAAAATTTATAAGCAGCTCATGCAGCGTAATAAAAAAACAAACAAGCCAATCCAAAAATGGGCAGAAGACCTAAATAGACATTTCTCCAAAGAAGATATACAGATTGCCAACAAACACATGAAAGAATGCTCAACATCATTAATCATTAGAGAAATGCAAATCAAAACTACAATGAGATATCATCTCACACCAGTCAGAATGGCCATCATCAAAAAATCTAGAAACAATAAATGCTGGAGAGGGTGTGGAGAAAAGGGAACACTCGTGCACTGCTGGTGGGAATGTGAGTTGGTTCAGCCACTATGGAGAACAGTATGGAGGTTCCTTAAAGAACTATAAATAGAACTACCATATGACCCAGCAATCCCACTACTGGGCATATACCCTGAGAAAACGATAATTCAAAAAGAGTCATGTACCAAAATGTTCATTGCAGCTCTATTTACAATAGCCAGGAGATGGAAACAACCTAAGTGTCCATCATCGGATGAATGGATAAAGAAGATGTGTCACATATATACAATGGAATATTACTCAGCCGTAAAAACAAATGAAATTGAGTTATTTGTAGTAAGTGGATGGACCTAGAGTCTGTCATACAGAGTGAAGTAAGTCAGAAAGAGAAAAACAAATACCGTATGCTAACACATATATATATGGAATCTAAAAGAAAAAAAAATGGTCATGAAGAACCTATGGGCAAGACTGGAATAAAGACGCAGACCTACTAGAGAATGGACTTGAGGATATGGGGAGGGGGAAGGGTAAGCTGGGACAAAGTGAGAGAGTGGCATGGACATATATACACTACCAAACATAAGGTAGATAGCTAGTGGGAAGCAACTGCATAGCACAGGGAGATCAGATCGGTGCTTTTTGACCACCTAGAGGGGTGGGATATGGAGGGTGGGAGAGAGGGAGACACAAGAGGGATGAGATATGGGAACCTATGTATATGTATAACTGATTCACTATGTTATAAAGCAGAAATTAACACACCATTGTAAAGCATTTATACTCCAATAAAGGTGTAAAAAAAAGAATAATCAAATAAGTAAGATAATAAATATAAAAACAGTGGCTAACATTTTTAGTGCATTTATTATGTAAGAGCTTTACCTGAAATAACATCATTTGATTCTTACACCAGCCATTTCTGGGAGTAAATATTAATATCTTATTTGAGAAATGAAGGAATATAGTCAAGAGGAAGCAGGGCTAGTCACCCTCCATCCAAATCTAACACCCTTCTTTCTACACACTTCTGGGATGAAAGAGGATTTGATATTCTAATCCGCAATCAGCATGTACACAGCTTCCCTGTTCTAATTTCAAATCATCATTGCCTTTTTTGTCTATAATTAATAATAGTTTCTTAGTGTTGAATGTCTATACCTTAGGCAATGAACATACCATTTTAGTTTCAAACTTTGATGCCTAAACATTGCATCTAAATTCCTCCACTGAACCTTCACATTTCCTGAATTGGTTCTAGTGCTGAATTCAGCCTGGTTGTATTAGTATAACCAGAGTCTACTCTGAAGAGTCGCTGATTTAACTGTACTTGTCATTATATATTACGTGACTCTAGATCTGGCCTAACACAATTTCCTTATATTTATATCCCATCACTTGGAATTTAATCCTTTTATCTCCTTAATTGCCTCTCATACCATGTGAACTTACTCCTTCCTCTCCCTTTGCTGATGGCATTCTCTGATCTAGAATGTTATTCTATTCTGTCTCTATTCATAACTTTCCAGGATGAGAGTCTCATCTGTTATGGAATGTGCACTCCCCAAATTTACGTTAAATCCCTACTCTCAAGTCCCTTAGAACATGACCTTATTTGGAAATAGGGTCATTGCAGACATAATTAGTTAAGATGAGGTCACACTACAGTAGAGTGGACCCTTTATCTAATATGTCTGATGTCCTTATTAAAAAAAAAAACAAACACACACACACAAGGAGAACATCATGGAAAGAATGAAGTCATGCTGCCACAAGTCAGCGAACTACCAGAAGCTAGGAGAGAGACTGGGAAGAGATCCTTCCCTAGTACCTCCAGAGTGAGCATGGCCTCGCCAACACCTTGATTTCAGATTTCTGGCCTCCATAACTGTGGGACAATAAATTTCTGTTCTAAACCAGCTATTCGTGGTCCTTTGTTTCAACAGCCCTAGAAAGCTAATACACCATCCACAAAGCCATATTTTGGGCTCTCTCCTTCCTCATTAATCTCATATGCTGCCCAATAGTAATATTACTTAAACAGCAAAACCAAACCAACAATGTCATGAGCTTTACTGAATGCCAAGAGCTTGATATACACATTATTTTATTTCACTATTATGCAGACCTATAAGATAGGTACTACTATTGTGCAGATTTTAATTATGAAAAAATAAGGCCCCAGAAAGTTTAAGTAACTTGCCTATGTTCTCACAAGTGGGAAGTAGGACTCAAATCAATAGCTCTCTGACAGTGCTTTCTAAACTCTACTGTCTCTGATATTTTTTAACCATGCCACATAACTAAGGATTTACTTATATGTTTTATATTATTCTCAAGGTATTTCCACATCTCACACCAAAGAAAGTAACAGCGAAAACTTACAGAGTGCTTATTACAAGCTGTGTGACCTTCATCTACCCTTGCTAAATGTACTTTTTACAGCAACCCTGTGTCTGTTTAGTCTCAATTCACAAATGAGGAAATTTAAGCATGGTATTTTAAGCAGCCAGCCTAAAGTCAGACAACGATGGATTGCCAGGGCCAGTTTGACCTCAGAGTGTCGACTCCTAACTGCTACCCTGTACCAGCTCCCAGTGGCATCTTTGAAAACACAGGCCCTGTTCATGCTCCAATTATTTCCTTTTATATCTGCCATAAAGCTGAAAAGATAATAAGTTCTAAATAATTTTTTTCAGGAAGAACAGAAGGAAACTCCAGGGAGAATGTGACTGGTACTGCTCCCATTGCCTCTGGAAACTGGTCTGGGTTACTCACTACAAACAGGCATAGGTTGCCTTTTCTCTCATTTTAAGAGTCTCCTCCAAAACTGGTGTAATATTCAGCAGTCAGTGTCATTTAATCAATATTTATGGTTGACAGCCTCTACAAAAGTATTCCTTTTATCAGGAGAATCTTTTTAAACAAAAGGGAAAATCATCTCCAAAATGGATTTAATAAAATCAACAAATTAATCTTTAAAGAAGTTTTTACTATGATATCACCAGAATAAATGAGAAGATACCAAAAATATTTTAGAAAAAAAGCACCTATTACATATTTTGATATTTGCACAATAAACGGACCCTCAAAACTGCAAGGACAATCGTGAATATCCCCTACTAAAGAATATATATATATTATACATATATATATATTTTTTAATTGAGATCTGTAAGCATGCTAGCCCAAAGAGCAGGAAGTGTTATAAATAAATATTACACAAAGAAACTAAAGGTGGATTTCTTTTATCCAACTTCTCCTCAAGAAAACTTTTTTTAATTACTGTAGATGTTACTCCTGTGTACTCCCTAATTTCATTTTTAAGCCAACGGGAAATATATTTCCTACTGTTGTTATGAAACCTCCAAAGTTAATTACTGAAAATAGTTGGATTATTTTTTGCTTATCTTTATTCTGTTGGGACTATACACCATTTGCATGTAGCAATGTAGGGTGAGTTCACTTCCGACACAGTCAATTATATAAGTCTATCGACAGCTATTTTATTATGGGAACAATAGAGACAGACGGCTCGGACTCTGTGATGAATGTAGATTAGAGAGAGGTCACCCTGACATACATAATTAGTTTTAGAATGTTAAGTTAATAGGTAGAATGCCCCTAAGGCAACCATACATTAAGGCTGAAGATGCAGGATCTGTAGTCTGGCTCCTGTCTGCTGTTGTCAGCACTGACATGGCTCAATGCACTGCTTGTGAAATGGCATAAGGTATTATGGCAAAACTAAATGGCTGTAAAAACAAAATTTGCATAATACTATGGTCATACTACATATATTGCCCTTCAGAAACATTTGTGCATCTAAATTATTATGTAAATTCCTAATGGGGGTTTGTTCAGATAGATAAATCTTTGGGTGACTTATTAGAACTAAATAGATGTTTAAACAAGGGTTCAATAAGCAATCAATAACAATATTCAGAGAAATATTAAATTTCTAGTCTGTACTTGCTGTGGATATTAGCTTAAAATGTGAAGGTGAAATAAAATACATTTTTTTCCAGTTATAAATTATTTGCTATTCCATCCATGTGTAGGTAAAAAATAATATCTACAGCAAAGTTTATCTACAGAAGGAGGGTGAAAGATGATATCCAAACTTTGCTTTCATTTTAATCAATGGCTGATAATAGTTTGCATTATTATTACTGTCATTAACCTGTCTGAATGAAGAGAAGGATGATTTTTATAGAGAACAAATAACATTTTCTAGACATTTCTAGGACAAACTTGAAGCAATCTAGAGACATATCTGCAGTATAATCTGTGCCATACATTATACTATTTTATGTCAATATATAATTATTTGTTCACATTTTAGTGTTTACTATGGGGCAGGCACTAAAGTAGATAACCTATTATGCTATCTACTTTAATATGCAGAGCATACCTGAAAGGTAGATATTATTATCCACATTTTACTGATGAGGTAAATGAGACCTGTTGGTTGATCTGATCACTTAACCAAATGATAAGAAGTTGAGGAATCTGAAGCTCATTTTCTAATAGCTTTATATGATTTTTTTTTCTTTATATCATTCACATCCCAAATGATTGAGCTAGGCTATATACATTTAGGTTTAGATTAAACAAACAATTAGTAAGTATATTATTTATCTCCAGCACCAAGTTAGATACTTTCTCAATAATCTGTAGGATACTTTCTGAATCTATAGCCCAGAAAAGTTAAGCAACTTCCTTAAGGTCATATGGTCAGAGTGCAAAGGTCATACTTAATTTGTAAATGTTGGTTTCCATTTTGTCACAACCTCTGAGAATTCAGTTGATACTCACCCAGTGAAAGCTTCAGTGCTTGTAAGGCTGTCATAAAAATACCAGGTTTGTGTTCGTGCAAAATTCAGTTTGTGTTGCAGTACAAGTAACAGAATACCCAGTAGAATTTGTGACTTCAACAATCAGAGCATGTATACTGCACTTGTCAAGAAGGCCAGAGAACTTCCAGGTTGCTTCAGCAGCTCAGTGATGAAAACAAGAACACAGATGATTCTCATCTGTCTACTCTACCCGTACAAAATGTTGATAGTATCCCACTCATGGTCACAAGACAGTGACTGTACTTCTGGGTGTCGTAGGCAGACATCACCAAATCCGGTGGTCATTCCATTCCTTGGTAAGATAATAAAATGTAAAACATTTTAGGAGAATAAAAGAGCCTCAGCAGACTCCCCTTTGGATGTTCTCAGCTATGTCTTGGTTGCTTGAAGAAGCAGGTCCTAGTTGCTGAGAGAGCTGGGGAAGTAAGTAACTGACATTTTCAACACCGTAGGGTGAAGGAGTCTATGCCAACAAAAAGAGAAGGTGGGCGTGGTAGATAATGGTGAAGGGCAGTGGCCATCTGTTATGCAACCATTAATGTCTGCTTCAGCATCATGCCTTGATATTCAATTCTATAGATGTGGGATATGTTGATCTTTCAACAAGATAGACACCTACCTAGTAATACACGGAAGGAAAGGCTACAAAATCCCAGCCAGACAGAGTCTGTCATTTCTAAATCTTTGTTTCAACTTCATCACAATGTCTGAGAATTCACTGGATGCTCAGTAAAAGCATCAGTATTCCTAAGGCTTCCATAAAAATGTCAGGTTTGTGTTTGTACAATTTAGGTTTCTTTGACATACAAGTTACAGATCACCTAATATAGTTAGTGACAAATAGACCAACAGACTCTGTTCCAAGCAATTATGAAAATTTTTAAAAAGCTGGCCAGTATTTTCTCAGAGACAATGACAGTAAAATAAAATTTCACAGAGTAACTATTCCCCACTGTTAGATAAATGCCAAGTAAAAACCAATTATTTATTTTATAATTATTATTTTATGGAAAAAATATTGGAAAAACATCATTTCAAAAGCTGAAGATGATTCTACAGCAATTGAATATCATAATGGAGCATATCATCTTGTATCAAATGATTGATCAACTACAGCTTTAATTATTCTATAATATATATGTATCTCAACACTCACACTATTCTAGTATTTATTTCAATTCTTCCCCATTTACAAAGTTTTTAGACTAACTTCTAATTTGCTGAAGTCTTGCAGACATTCACAAAATCTAAGTGGTCCCTAAGTCAACCATATTTTTCTTAGCAGAGATGAACTTTCCAAGAAAATATATGCAAGAATATTTATGCCTGCACTCAGTGAAAAGGAAATTAAGCAGCATTTCTGGTACCCTAAGTTTTGTACCTAACCCATTGGGTAACATTCCACCAAGAGCTACCAACCACCACAAAAACATCAATAAAAAAGTGTGTGTTGTTTCCATGTACAGGTGTGATAAATAAAATACTTGAAATGTTACCATGCAAGAAATGACAGTTACCTAATTTTCAAATATGCATCTACAGATAAATGATTTTTTAGTGAAAGACACAGCTGGTCCTGATTTTCTCCTAAGCAAATTTCTGAATTCCCTGTGTGACAGAGTCCTGAAAAGTTAGATCCATGTTAGATTTCTAGACATCAGAGTTTAATGTAAAGACAAAACAGTACTGACCTGTAAGGTGCAGAGCATGAAATAATATTTTAGCAACAATTCCAAAGATAAGATTGAATATTGAAGCAAAAGAATTAGAATCTATGTGTATGTGCACACACACATATATTTTGCACGTGCACAGAGATGAGAGTCAGATGTTTCCAATGTGTAATCAAAAGTAGTGCCTAGAGATGTGGCTTAAGGCATAGCCCATGGCCCATTTTACAGGGTTCCCATTACCATATACTTCAGGTGGAGCAGGGAGCAATGATGACTCAGGTGTTACTGAAGAAAATATGTTGCCATCATCTCATAGAAAATACCTTCTTTTCTAGTAATCAGTAAACAGTGTCTGCTTCTAATTTACTTCCCTGATTTTCTCACTCATTGCAGGAATGAGTTGTGAGAAATCATCCAATGATGGAGACCAGAGTGGAGGAATATAGTTCTCATGTCATGACACAAGAGATTTTCCATGAGGAAGTGGAGTGTATGCCTAGAACTGTTAAAAAATCATTGTGTGGGCAGAGAGAACCCCTTGCTATTGGAGACCTATGGCAATGCCTTGATTCAGTAGGACACATTTTATAAGAAAATCATTTTAAGATTAGAATTTATAAAAGATACACACAATCTAGTGGCCACTGGGCTAAATGTGGCCTGCAGATGCCTTATGTTTATCCAGTGCCGTGTTTAATCAAGCTTTAATCTGAGTGTCTCTAGTCAGGGAGCAAATGCCATAGTTCATGGAAGGTGCTACCTGGCCTCTTCTCATGTTTCAGTTAACAGTCTAGTAACTAAAGGCACTTGAGGTTCCCCTCCCAGTGTAGGTACAGGGGTGTCTGGTCTAGATGGAGTCAGGATTCATGGCTTGGTGAGTGGAGCACAGAATGGGTTCATCCCTGACCCCTTTTGTGCAGTTTATTATCCTCACCACCAAATATAGTGTCCATCTTTTTTCTTAAACCATGAGCCTTCAGCTAAAGGATTTTGTCGAACCATTTTCTACAGTTATGAAAACAATATATGTTCTTTATTTTCTCCATTTAAAATAATTACACTGAATACATCGTTTCAAACAATACGACACTCTGTATCCTCCATGAAATTCAGATATGCCTAACCCCCACCCCCATTAAGAATCACTAATGGGGCTTCCCTGGTGGCGCAGCGGTTGAGAGTCCGCCTGCCGATGCAGGGGACGCGGGTTCGTACCCCGGTCCGGGAAGATCCCACGTGCCGTGGAGCGGCTGGGCCCGTGAGCCATGGCCGCTGAGCCTGCGCGTCCGGAGCCTGTGCTCCGCGGCGGGAGAGGCCACAGCAGTGAGAGGCCCGCGTACCGCAAAAAAAAAAAAAAAAAAAGAATCACTAATGTAGAAAATGCATTAAGAAGATAACTCCAAATATATTGAATCCTCTTTTCTTGATTTCCACAAATTTGTATTTTTTTTTTCCCCAATGTAGCTTTTACCATTAGGTGCCATCTTTTATTATGATATGTTTGGAGAACATCTGACCCTGTTAATCTTGTTGATAGACCCAAAGGAGCCAACAATAACCACATTTTGCGTCTTTTGGAAAGCCTTCCCTTCCTCCGTGAGAACATCATATGTCACTATAACATTTGCCAATACCTAGTAAATTTAACACTGTTTACAACATGCAGCTGTGTTTCATTTCTAAATACAGCAAAAGTAATCGCGAACAGGTTCAAACTACAAAGAAATTCTAATGACTACCAATAAAATGCACCTAATACTCAACAGGAAATAACCCAATTGAGGGGTTTTTTCCCTCATGATTGATATAATTTTCTATTTTATAGTTCCAAGAAACTAATGGAAACACTCACAGAGATGTTTTTTCCTTAAAATCTAGATGTTGCTGAGATTCTCATCAATTGCAGTAGGTTGATGACAGGTACAAGGAAATGGCAGACATGTAAATTATCCAAATTGTATTTGGTAATTAGCTCCCAAATTATTCCTGTCTTTTTCAGTTGGAAAGAAGACCCTTTCCACAGTTACGTAATTACCACAAAGAAATATAAATATCCTGTTCAGACCTAATATTCATGTGGAATATAAGTAGCTGAAGATATATACTTGCCCATATACAATAGATATATATATAAACAGCATCTGAACAGTCTTAAAGGGAAATATCCTTTTAAAAGTTATGCTATTAAAAAAGGGTCCTAAAAACTATGAATCATAAACTATCAATATAAACTGTCAGTTTTATCTAGAACGCCTCCTTACTAGGAAAATTTCTTTTCTTCTTCATGATTTAGCTACCATACTTATTTTTCATTTTAGTCACAATGTTCTGCTAATCAAAACTAGTGATATAATCTAGAGAGATCTGGGGAATTAATTAGGTACCTCTCATTTCTACTCTGCTAATCTTCTTTATGTCTTCAGCTTAGGGAAAAGGAGCCCATCATTGACTGATAAACCAAGGAGATTCTATTTGCTATACAGAAGGATCTACTAAAAGGCTGGCAATGGTTTATAAATCTTTTAGTCCTATCCTGACACAGCAACACTTGAATGCTAACCTTGAAATGGAAAGCATTGTACTCTGTGTGGAAATCAAGTAGAGGTATTACCATATTAGTTGATTTTATTTATATACTTTGTGTATTTTAACCAGAGAGAGAGGGTGGAAGGGTGGGAGGGGATAAGTGGGAGTGGGGCAAAGATAGAGATTAATTAAAGAAAGCTACATGGAAGAGGTGGTATAGAGCCTCAAAGGATCCTTCATGATCATGTCACCTCTAACTGCAAACAGTCTGAATGGTGGCAAATCTGTCTGCCTGCTAACTTCAATAAAATGGATCCAAACAGAAATCCAGGTTGTTAACTTTTCATTTGAAGGGGAATGTTTGCAAAACGAAAAAGGACATTCCTTTTTCTTCCCAAGTAATCAGAAATATCCTGCTAATCAAAGACACTGCTCTTTCTAAGCCAGAGTAGAAAACTGAGAAGTCATATTACAATAAATAGAAAGATGCCACAGGTGCATCATGGATCTTTGAGATGACAATGAGAGTTGATTGCAATAATTCTCTAGAAGTTTGCATAACTGGACTTAGTCATCTGGAGTCTGATTGTATTCCACTGCTGTATGCACCCCTGATAAAGGACCTAACTTATTTCTTGATTATTAAATGCTGACTGACTGGTATCTGTATTCTACTTGTGTGAAAGTTCTTGACCAAAATACATGTTAAATTTTATTTGTCTTGGGAATATTTACTTTAAGAAATTATAACATAAATATTTCCAGTTTAAATGAATTACAACTCCAGAAATAAAAAAGATAATCAATTTTGGAAAAAATCTCTTCCAAGAAATCAGGACACAGGTCTTACATTTAATAAAAAGGAACACCATACTCGATTAACAATGCAGTTAGTGTCTTTAAAGTGGTTCTCAAATACCTCCCTTTCAATTTTAGGAAAACAATGATTTCAATCACTTTTGAGTCCAATATAATGTAGATATATTTTGTAATTTATGGTGAAAGAAGTGATACGTTCTAGTGAACTGTATACTTTAAAAATTATTTTTAAATGCTAAATTTTGTTGTGTATATTTTACCAAAATAGAAAAAAAATAGTAATCATTTAAAAAGAAGTGGTGTGATAAATATTCAAGGTGAAACAGCAGTTTAATAAATTATTAGAATCAGTTCTTTATAATGTTTGATTTCTGGGCACTGTCCAACCCACAATTTTTTTATAGTTATGTAGAGGTCTATAGAAATTCTGTATACTTGAAGAGAAATGATTACTATTCAAAATTTATTTTAAAGTTTCACCATCTACAGCAGATTTTAGAGAACTGGTTTTCACATCCTTTTTTGTTGTTGTTTCTTTCTACTCTGCCAATAGTAATTATATGGTAGTGGAAAACTGAACACAGAGATTCTGATAGTCCATTTCATGTTTTTTTATACAGTTGTAGCTTCTTAAATCGAATTTCCTGCAGAATATAATGAAATTGTGAGTCTCATGTCCCCTTCTGAAATTGGGAGTAACTTTGTTACTGGCCCTGAGAAGTTCGTGCTCCATCTAGTAATGCATCAGGTTCATCACTCAACTGTGGATGTGAGCAATATCCCAATGTTTAGTCTGATTTTCCTAGAAACTATTTTTGCATTGCCAGAATAGAAATAGCCCCAGAGCAGAGAATTTATGCCTCCATAATGAATATGGTTAGTCCACAATCACAACCCAAGTACATGTTCTTAGCATCTTTATGACCCATATAATATATCATGGAGCTAAAGGCTGAAAGGAAACGAATTAACCTTTGATGAGATGAGGACACTGTAGGACAGCTGGCACTATGGAAGCACTATAATTCCCAGACTGAGACATTCACCTGGGCTCCATGCCACTGCAGATCTACAACCTATGTTTGGCACCAGCTTTCTTTATGGTGTCTACCAAGTGTGTCCACAAAAACAAAGCAAAATAAGTCAAGAGGTTACCCAGGGGAAGCCCACCCAGCTGGATGGATATAGAGAACATGGTAATAAGTTAAATTTCTAATATAGCTGTCCTCGAAGCCTTCTCTAGTTAAAGGAAATGATATACTTTGTAAGCTCATCACAGATCTTTCTACTTGAAAGGATTTTAATCATGCAGGTATGAAATTAAAGGAACACTCTCAAACCAAATAGAGGCATTAATATGCTCACTCTCATCACAATGGAACATGACACATTTTTCAATACTGTTTGATTCATATTAAATCTCAATTGAAGATAAAGGTTCAGTGAGTGGATCTATACCCAGTTTCCAGGATTCACATAATTTCTGAAATTACAGATACAGGATTGGTTGTCTTACAAACGTGCAGAAGAATAATGCTCACAAAATGTTTATTAATGTTCTGAAACTTGAGAGAAATCTCTTTGGAATTGTTTGACCTTCATTCTTATCATATGAGTTGACAGTTATTCTAGAAAGAAAATACAGAGCCTGTAAAACATCTTTCTCATCATATTGATCTTTCCATCGAATCTGGACAAACATTTTTATCTGGTGGCACATTAATGTGGCAAACACTTAGGCATTTATCTGGGAAAGACATGATGTCATCCCGGCTTCTCTACAATCACCTGTTCAATTTTCCACATGGGAAAGGGGAGAGCTCCATTTCCTTCTCTTAGCTCAAAAAAGGCTGAAGTGAATTATACTGAATTAATCTCCTTCCTTTTACTTATTACACTTAAATAAGACCAATTCTCAATTGTCTTTGTAAACTGTATACATATTACACAGTAGCATTAAGATAACGTCTTAAATTGTATGGAGTGTTTAATCTATAAAATAATGATAGTACCTCACTACTAGTGACATATTTTTATAACACATTTCCTTCTCTTAATAATCTAGTATCTTAGTAGTTCTAGTTTTGAAGGCCATATAACCGATAATTTGTTCTTCACAAAATGGTCTGCTTTGCTGATTACTAGAGCTATTGGCTTCTTTGAAGTTGCTTAGAAGAATGGAGAAGCATAACGGGACTTTTCAGTTAATAGAAGAAAAAGACAAGCTAACAGTTTTAAACCATTTTGATCATATCTTTAGTGGCAAGTGACTTATGTGTAAGGAGGAATTACGATCCTAGGATAACGTGGGATGAAATCGTTTGTAGGTTCAACGTACTGGTAGAAGAGTCCAGAATCTCTCCACCTCCCATCACACTAAACACACACACACACACACACACACACACACACACAGGGAATAATTTTTGTTGTTTAATAGAAAAATTATCTGCTAAAAGCGAGGGGAAATTTACAGACTATATATTGTATCACAGTATGTAATAACTATTAGAGTTGCATGGAAACGGTCCTGAGCAATCATCTGGTTCAAAGGACCTTGTTGCAAGTGAAGATATGCTAGGATCCACCTGAAGAAATTGTGATTTAGTGGACCTGGGATGAGATCCAAGAATCTGCTTTTTAAATAAGCATCCTAGGTACTTCTACTGCAGGTGTTCCATGGGTCACAGAGAACATTACTTTAACCCCTCATTAAAGAATACTGGTTCTGAATACTAAAGTGAATGTGGCATGAGGAAGTTCTTGTAGTCTTGGAATTAAGTTGTGGCAGAACTCTTTGTTTTGAGGCTGATGCTAATGAAGACTGCTTAGGGACAATGCCGATTTCCTAGGAGAGGCTACACGATTTGCATAACCCAATAGAGAAAAGGAGAAAAAGGATGAAATTCAAACTTAAACTTCTGTGAAAGTGAATTGTCTCACCACACCAAGGATGTGTAGCAGGAAGGACAAAGAGACCCCTAAGTGAAAAAAACTTACGATGAGAAGATGGTTTGGTAATCTGAGCATACAAGGATCTCAGAATTTGTAGTAGAGAGTGGCTAAGGCTGGATTCCCTTCAGGACTCATGTCAGTAGTAAAATGATTGAATTCTTTTCTTCTCCCCTCACTTTGAAACATGTCTATCACTTCTCTCCTTGGGGAGGGGGTGAGTTCCCAGGATTTTTGGATATTTAGGAAAGTGAAATGAGGTCTAAAGGAAGAGAGAGCTAATGCTCTCCCTGCTAATTAGGACAGATCAGGAATCAAATTATTATTAGAGAAAATAAAATAAATGTACCCCTAGTTTACAAACTAGGTCAGAACAAAGTACACAAGATTAAAGGCAGAGAAGAATGAGCTTGAGTTTATTTATTTTTTCTACCTGCTAATGCACCAGAATAAGATAATGAATATCAACTTTGTCTAAACTTTAAGGTCAAAGAGAATGGCTATGTGAATTCTGGCAATGTATTCACTTTAATAAAATTTGATCACTATAGAATAATTTGTGCAGCTTGATATATAGGAATTTTACTCAAATTTGTATCAAAGTAACTATCATATCCTTTTTTTATAACATGTTAGATATTTTTTGAAATTTAATCTCTTAATTTTACAAATTCTGATAAAGACACATTATCAACTAATCATTTTTACTGTTTTACCAACGTTCTCAGTCCAATAAATAAAAAACACAAGAGTAAATTCATCTTTCTTCATTTTTCGTTATAAAAATCATTCTTCACCTTAAACTTAACCTTTACCTGTGCCTTCATTTTTCTGCAAGGTATTTATCAATTTTATAATTTATATTCACCAGCAGGAAGTCTGTTCTGATTTTCAATATTTTCTTCATATTTCACCTCCTTGGTCTTAACCATTGTCTGTATGGTTATATTCCTTTTATGTTTAATGCCTCTTCAAATACAAAGTTTCATTTATTACCTCTACAAACTTATTCAATCCTTACTTTTGACAAAGCAACATTAAGTTTTCCCTTAAACTTGGAAAGAATGTCAGAATACAGTTTATTAATTTATTTAGAGAATATTTATTAAGCATCTACTATGGACTGCACACATCCCATTTGCTGCAACACTACAAAAGCTGTAGTGCAAAATATTATTCTAGAACTCAACATCTGACCACAGAAAAATACCCACTCTATCCATGTATTATAAAAAGCATGTCAACAAAAATCCATCCACTCTATGTTAAGATAATGATGACCAAATTTGGAATTTTTGTGAAATGTATTTTTGATGACCTATCATTGTTACATTAGGTGGATGGCATTAAAAGTAGAGACAAGGATGGAAGGAAGGAAGGGGAAGTGAAAGAGAGGGAGACATAGAGAGGGAGGGAGGAAGGTCCTCAATGCTTTGATCAAGCCAAATTTATCCTTCCTACCAAAGAGACATACCTATTTCATTAAGGAAAAGCTCTGAGAAAGCAAAATTACTTTACTTGGATAAGCAGCTAGAATTGTATCCTCTTGTATTTCTCTGACATATTATACTGTAGAGTTGCTTATAAAAAGATTCTGTAAAATTAACAGCAGTTTAAAGAAAATGGAAAGTACCTAGCTAGCCACAATGCTTTTGCCCGAAACTATTAAAATATATTGAAAATATATTTTCCTTATACTTTTTATTCTTCTTTATCTCCTCATTGTTCCTTAGACATACGCAATAAAAACTTTTATAATTCTCACCTTCTTACTCCTGGGTCTCAAACAAGTTTAGATGTTATGTTTATAATTAACTTTATTGTCATTATCATTTAATTATTTTGTTTTGATTGTTATATACGAGAAAGCAGAAACTAAGTTAGACCTTTGTATACATAACTGCTAGTACATAATAAGAGTCCTATAATTGTTTTTTGAATGAAATGAAATTTGTATAAAAAAAAAGGAATGTATAAATCTATATATTAACATTTCATATAAAACACATGACATAATTTTAAAATAATCACTGAAAATTTGACTATGGGACAACCTAAGAATATTTGGGGGATTAAAAAGTGCATTGGGTAAATGTTTATTTAGGTCTTCCACCCAATTTTTGATTGGGTTGTTTGTTTTTTGATATTGAGCTGCATGAGCTGCTTGTGTATTTTGGAGATTAATCCTTTGTCAGTTGCTTCATTTGCAAATATTTTCTCCCATTCTGAGGGTTGTCTTTTCATCTTGTTTATGGTTTCCCTTTCCTTTGCTGTGCAAAAGCTTTTAAGCTTAATTAGGTCCTGCTTATTTATTTTTATTTTCATTATTCTAAGAGGTGGGTCAAAAAGGATCTTGCTGTGATTTATGTCAAAGAGTGTTCTGCCTATGTTTTCTTCTAAGAGTTTTATAAGTGTCTGGCCTTACATTTAGGTCTTTAATCCATTTTGAGTTTATTTTTGTGTATGGTGTTAGGAAATGTTCTAATTTCATTCTTTTAAATGTAGCTGTCCAGTTTTCCCAGCACCACTTATTGAAGGAGCTGTCTTTTCTCCACTGTATATTCTTGCCTCCTTTATCAAAGATAAGGTGACCATAGGTGCATGGGTTTATCTCTGGGCTTTCTATCCTGTTCCACTGACCTATATTTCTGTTTTTGTGCCAGCACCATACTGTCTTGATTACTGTAGCTTTGTAGTATAGTCTGAAGTCAGGGAGGCTGATTCCTCCAGCTCCATTTTTCGTTCTCAAGATTGCTTTGGCTATTCGGGGTCTTTTGTGTTTCCATACAAACTGTAAAATGTTTTGTTCTAGTTCTGTGAAAAATGCCATTGGTAATTTGATAGGGATTGCATTGAATCTGTAGATTGCTTTGGGCAGTGTAGTCATTTTCACAATGTTGATTCTTCCAATCCAAGAACATGGTATAACTCTCTATCTGTCTGTGTTGTCTTTGATTTCTTTCATCAGTATCTCATAGCTTTCTGCATACAGGTCCTTTGCCTCCTTAGGTAGGTTTACTCCTAGGTATTGTATTCTTTTAGTTGCAATAGTAAATGGGATTGTTTCCTTAATTTCTCTTTCTGATTTTTCATTGTTAGTGTATAGGAATGCAAGAGATTTCTGTGTATTAATTTTGTATCCTGCGACTTTACTAAATTCATTGATTAGCTCTAGTAGTTTTCTGGTACAGATGTCCAACAAACACATGAAAAGATGCTCAACATCACTAATTATTAGAAAAGTGCAAGTCAAAACCACAATGAGGTATAACATCACACCAGTCAGAATTGCCATCATCAAAAAATCTACAAACAATAAATGCTGGAGAGGGTGTGGAGAAAAGGGAACCCTCTTGCACTGTTGGTGGGAATGTAAATTGATACAGTCACTATGGAGAACGGTATGGAGGTTCCTTAAAAAACTAAAAATAGAACTACCGTATGACCCAACAATCCCACTACTGGGCACATACCCTGAGAAGCCATAATTCAAAAAGGTACATGTACCATCATATTCATTGCAGCACTATTTACAATAGCCAGGACATGAAAGCAACCTAAATGTCCATCAACAGATGAATGGATAAAGAAGATATGGTACATATATACAATGGAATATTACTCAGCCATAAAATGGAACAAAATTGGATCATTTGCAGTGATATGGATGAACCTAGAATCTGTCATACAGAGAGAAGTCAGAAAGAGGAAAACAAATGTCGTATATTAACACATGTATATGGAATCTAGAAAAATGGTACTGATGAACCTATTGCAGGGCAGAAAAAGAGACGCAGCCGTAGAGAATGGACTTGGGGACACAGGGCGGGAAGGGGAGGGTGAGGTGAATTGAGAGAGTAGCACTGACATATATAACTACCATGTGTAAAATAGCTAGCTAGTGGGAAGCGGCTGTATAGCACAGGAAGCTCAGCTTGGTGCTCCATGATGAACTAGAGGGGTGGGACGGGGGGAGGGGTTGGGAGGGAGGGGATATATGTATACATGTAACTGATTCACTTTGTCATACAGCAGAAACTAACACAACATTGTAAAACAATTATACTCCAATAAAAAAAAGAAAATGCAAATCAAAACCATAATGAGTATCACTTCACATCCACTATGATAGCTTCATCAAAGTTCTGGGCAAGTAACAAGTAACAAGTGTTGACAAGGAGGTGGAGAATTTGGAACCCTTGTACATTCCTAGTGGGAATATAAAATGATGAAATGATGATGGAATATAAAATGATGAAAACTGCTTTGGAAAAGTTTGGCAGATTTTCAAATGTTAAACATAATGTTACCATATGACTGAGCAATTCTATTCCCAGGTATACACCCAAAAGAGATGAAAACACACGTTCACATGAAAACTTGTATGCAAATGTTAATAGCAGCATTATTCGTAATAGCCAAAAAGTGGAAACTACCCAAATGTCCAACAACTGATGAATGAATGAACAAAATGTGGTATACCCATATAAAGGAATATTATTTGGCCACAGAAAGAAGTACTGATCTATGATACAGCATGGATAAACCTTAAAAACCTTCATTTTATTCATATGAAATGTCCAGAACAGGCAAATCCAGAGACACGATCAGTGGAGGAGGCATGGGGCATGACTGCTAAGGGATATGGGGTTTCTTTTGGGAGTGATAAAGATGCTCTAAAATTAGATAGTGGTGATGGTTACATAACTCTGTTAATGTACTGAAAACCAGTGATTTATACACTGTAAAAGGATGAATTTCATGATATGCGAATTATAGTCCAATAAAGCTATCATTTTTTAAATTTAAGAAAAGTGATTTAGGAAAAAATCCAGTTGATAATTGTGCACTGCACAGTAATAAATATAAGTGAATACATAACACATTTTTTCTTAAATTATCTAATTTACTAAATTATACATATCCCAGTTTTCTTTTGCTTAGGGTTTGCTTGGTATATCTTTTTTTACTGTTTTGGTTTCAACCTTTCTGTGTAGTTATATGTTAAGTATACTTCTTATAAAGAAAAAATAGTGAAGTCTTGCTATTTTTTATATCTAGTCCTTAATGGAAGAGATTAGGACACAGACACATGCACAAAGACCATGTAAAGATATAGGGAGAAGACTGCCATGCACATGCCAAGGCGGGAGGCCTGAAACAGAAAAAAACACTTTTGCCAACACCTTGATCTTGGACATCTATTCTCCAGAATTGTGAGAAAATAAATTTGTGTTTTTAAAGCCACCTAATCTATGTTATTTTACTATGACAACCCTAGCAATGTAATACAGATTAACTATGTCCAGTTGCACAGTTGTGCTCCATGCGGTATCAGCTAGGGTTTCAGTCACATAGGATCCACCTGGGTTGCCATGTCCAAGATGGCTCAGGAGCTTAACAGGCATTTAGTGCTTTCTGTCAGCTGGTAATTCATTTAGGGCTGTCAAACTGAGCCTCTTATTTCTCCTCCATTTTGACTCTCCATGTGACTTGGGCTTCTCATAGCATTCTTGCTGGGTTCCAAGAAGCAGGAAAGGGAATCTACCAGTTCTCATAGAACCTAGGTTCAGAAGCATTATTTGCATTATCAAAACCAATTACAAGGCCAGATTAGATTCAGTTGGAAGGGAAGTAAGTTCCATCTCTTGATATGAAGAGAGGCAGCCAGCCATGTTCAAGGAGGAGAAAAACTGTTAGAAACCATCACTGGAGAACATATAGCATAGCATCCTTGATTCATTAGACTCTACCTTAAATTTGGACTTTTATCCCTTATATTTCAATAGATCAGTGCCTTTAACCATTCTCCTACCCTCTGTACTATTACTGTCATATACTAATCTTCCACAAATGTTAGAAACTCTGAAACATACAGTCATTAATCTTCTTTCAGTATTCAGTATTTTTAATATGTATTCACATATTTATTATTTCCAGGGTTCTTTGTTTCTTTCTGTGGTTTCTTGCTTCACTTCAGATGATTTCTTTCAGTCTGAAGGACCTCTTTAGTATTTCCTGTATTGTCTACTGGAATTCATATTTTGTTTGTTTGAAAATATCTCTATTTTAACTTCATTTTTGAAGGATATTTTTGCTTGGATAGATTCTGGATTGGCGGGTTGTTTCCCCCATACCAACAGATGTTCCACTGTGTTTTGGCTTCCATAGTTACTGTTTAAGTCAGCTGTAATCTCATTATTTCTCCTTTTATAAAGTACTGTGCCCCTTACCCCAGTTGTTTTCATAAAATTATCTTTAAAGATGTTTGACTATTTTATAGTTAGATGTGGCCTTCCTTTTAATTAGCCTGCTTAGGGTTCCCTGAACTTACTAAAAGCATGTTTTGATGCTTTATCAGTTTCAGTGATTCCTTGGTTAGCATCTTTTCAAATAATGCTATCCTCTTCTCTCTTCCGGGACTCCAATTTCAAACATACTAGTCAAGTTGACTATATCTTGCATGTCTCTTACATACTGCTCTGTTCTTTTGTACTGTGCACTTTATTTTGGATATTTCATTACTCTGAGTTCACTAATCTAGTCTTCTGTAGTGTTCAGTTTCCTCTTAAGGCCACCAATAATTTTAAACATCTTAATTTTAAACATCCTATTTTTCAGTTCTAAAACAACACTGTCAAACTACATGCAGCCCATGGGCCATATACAGCCCACAACCTATTCTTGTAAAGAAAGTTTTATTGAAATATAGCCACATCCACTTGATTATGTATCATTTATGGCTGCTTTCACACTACAGCAGTGGAGTTAAATACTTGTGACAGAAACCACATGGCCCACAAAATCCAAAGTATTCATTACTTGGCCCTTTACAGAAAATGTTACCTCTGTTCTAGAATGCCCAATTGTTTTTTTAATATGGATTCCAATTCTCTGTTGAAATTCTCCAGTTCACTTTATTCATCTTTTCTTCAGTTACTTTAACATTTTTCTATTAATTATTTTAAAGTCCTTGACTACTATCTCCAACAATTGGATAATTTCTAGGACTGCTTCTATTGTCTGATTTTTCTCTTCATTTATAGCCACATTTTCCTGACCCTTCTCATGTCTAACTTTTTAAAAATTATGTTCCAGTCATTGTTTATAAAAGAACAATAGAGACTGAAGTCATGGTTACTTTTATCCAGGGAGGACTGGCAGGAGTTTGAAGGGTCACTTACAATTCTAACAAATACATGTGTTGGGCCTAAGATTCTCCTTTAGTTAGTTATAGTCCACAAGTATCTCAAGAGCACGCTTTGTAGTGTGTTTGGCATAGTATCTGCCCTCTAGTGGCACTTCTTCTAAGCACCATGAGGTGCTATCCCCTCTTTCCCTTCTTTCACCTACTGTAGCCTTCCCTGGCTTTTAGCTGATATACTGGCATGCTGCTGCCTCTTCCCTGAAAGACTGTCTTTTGGAGGTTTGGAGCTTAACTATTTAGCTCCTCACCTCACACAGATTCAAAATCTGGCAAAGAGAGCTTCAATGTATTTTTTGCAAACCCCTTCCTTTAGAATAATTTTGATACCAAAACACTATGAGACTGGATTTATTTCACTGTGCCCTTCTAACTAGCCCCAGCTTTCTGCACTACCATAGCACTCAGCAAATTTCCTGTTAGAAAACCCAGCTGTACATTTGGGGCTTCTCTAAGATTTCAATCTGTCATACCAGACAACATGTCCCAAAAGCTCTTCTGGTTTCCAGTTTCTCTTCTGGTTTCTATTAGAGTCCTTCTGCCTCTAGTTGGGGATCTTCAGTCTCAGCAGGGGAAAAAAAAATCCAGTGGATAATCTCAGTTCACCCAAGGAAAGCTTTTCTCCCTCTAGAATTTAATTCATGTAGTCTTACTTGGTTCCACAGCTCTACAATGTTTTAAGAAGTATGATTTTTATAATTCACTCATTTCTTTCAGTTGAAATGACTGCTTCAACCTATCACATCTTACTTGGAAGTGGAAATCCCACATTAAATATAATCCTAACTGCTATATTTAAGAACCTGAACAGTATAATCTGTAACTTACCTGTCTGCCTTTTTCTGTTACTGCTCCCTAGCTCACAAGCTATGGTACAGCAAAATTGGATTTTTTAGTGTTTTTTAATAACAAACCAAATTTTCTTGCCTCGTGAGTCCCTGCTCATGCTGGTCGAAGCATCCTGTGCTTGCTTGAATTCTGTATGTTCTCAGTCTCACTTCAAATGCCATTCTTTTATGCAGTCTTTCTTAAATCCTCAATTGGAAATGATCTCTCCCTGCTTTGAAACACTTTACAGTATATTATACCTTCCTTATAAAACAAAATATTTTGTCTTATCTTCTCACTTTTTACTAAAAAAAATTAATCATCTTATCTCCTTCAGCAGACAGATTATAAATGCCTTACAAGTAAGGTGCAGGCAAGTCCTTACAAGTAAGGACTGTGCTTGAGTCACTCTATTGGTCCTTAAACATCTTGCAGATAAAAGGTTGAGATGGGACAACTGTTCACTTGACAACTCCTTATTCTGTCATCGCTGTCTCTGCCTCTGTGATAGGCATGGAATAGCCAATTTTGAAATAGCTTTACTGAGGTATAATTGACTTACAATAAACTGTACATGTTTGATGTGTACTACTTGACAACTTATGACATAAGTATACACCCATGAAATCATAACCACAATCCAAATACTGAACTACAAAGTCTCTTCATTCCCCTTTGTAATCTCTCCCTTCCGCCTCCAAACCCACATAACCACTGATTTATTTTCTGTTACTACAGATTAATCTGTGTTTTTCTGAATTTTAAATAAACAGAATCATACAGTGAGTACTCTTTGTTTCAAAGTGTAATTATTTTGAGATTCATACATGTTGTTCCATGTTGATGGATATTTGGATTGCTTTCATACAGGGATTATTACAAATAAAGGTGTTATGAGCTTTCATGTACAAAACTTCATGTGGACATATGTTTTCACTTTTTGGGTGAATACCTAGACATAGAATGGCTGGATCATATGGTAAGTGTGTATTTAACTATTTAAGAAGCTGTAAAACTGTTTTCCCAAGTGATTTTATCCTTTTAAATTCCCACCAACAGTTTATGAGATTTCCAGTTTCTCTTTATCCTTGACAACATGTGGTATAATCTTTTTTATTTTAACTATCCTAATAGGTATGTAGTCATATCTAATTGTAGTTTTAATTTGTGCTTCTCTAGTGTCAAAATACAGTCAGCATTTTTTGTGCGATTATTTGCCGTCTATTCATTTCTTAACAAGGTATACACATACACATACAAATACACAGAATCACTATTAATTAAACCCTCATTAATTCCCTGACCCAATATTGGCCAGATACCCTAATTTAGGAATGTGTATTTGGAATTTACAAAGAGAAACAATCTCTCTGAGTGACTAAGCATGTAAAATGTTACCAACGGTACTGTGGGCAGCCTTATTTCTTTGTAAGTCTTTGAAGCAAGGGAAGCTAATTTACCAAGAGAGAGAACAAAATACATATTTAGAGAGAGGAAGAGATGGGACAGAGAGACAGAATACTGTTTGGATTCCACATATCTAAATTCCAGTTCTCATCATTCCTGAATCTCAACTGCTTCCTGACATCAGGTCTCAGAGGTACAACTTTTTTCTTGTTGATTTAACCTAGGTCCATCTGTCTTCTGTAATTTGCAACTGAAGTTCCTCGAGCAGTGCTTATTTAATTCATTAAATATCTGTACACTATCAGAAGTAGGTTTTAAAGGTTGAATGACTATTTCAGGGCAGTTCAAATATTTATTCTTTATTAAGGTGCTATATTTGGCAAGTATAATTTCATTGCATGTAAATATACCACACGTCATTGTTTTCATTTCTAGTTTATAATAATAACCTCTATATAGTGTTTTCACAGGATTAATGGCTGGATGGGGTTAATGGCTCTCAGCTATGCCATGGGCCATCAACTCTTCTCAGTTGGCCACTAATCCCCAGGAAGTGCCTTGTACCTCAATCACTATGGTTTAATTAGGTCATTAAGAAGCTGCTGGTTAATTGCCACATTACAAGCATCAAGAGATGGGCAGGTGGCTGCAAAGACCAGAAGAATCACAGCATTCACAAAAACAGAGTACGTGTGCGTGCGTGCGTGTGTGTGTGTGTAAGATATTAGAAAACATTTCTGTATTTTTACCTGATAATTTTCAATTAAGGATATATTTATAAAATTACATTTTTTAAATTTTGGGGGCACTGCCCATGGGCGTTCCACCTCCAAATTCACTGTGGCCTGGCCTTGGACGTGACCCTGAGCCCACAGCCACCCACCAAAAAATATTTTTGAATAAGAAATATAATTGTATTAATAAGCCCTGAAGAATATATCAAGTTTCAAATTTTACAAAGAATAATTGCCTAAAGTTTTTTCTAAGTATGATTTAATATTAGGACATATAATTGGCAAGTTTCAAATCTAGATGTTCTATCAACTAGGTACCTTGTCTTGGTTAAGCCCTTTGTTTATTCTGAATCTCAGCCCTCTCATCCATAAGCTGGAAAAGCTGTACTAAAATTTGGGGTGTTCTAAGATTTTATTTAAATTTTAATTATTGAAAAACATATTAAAGCTAAGAAAAATTTTAGTCTTACACAAGAAATATGAATTATCTTAGACTTTCACTGAATCCTGTTTATCTTATAGCCTCACACTGAGAATGTAAAAATCATAGTTTTCACAAATCACCAGTATCAAGAATAAAAGCATTTTCACTATAAAACCTGCATATATTTAAAAGATAATAGAATATTTTGAACAATTTTATGTCAATAATTTTAGCAATTTATATGAAATAAACAAATTCCCTAAGAGATACCAACTATCAAAGCTCTCAGGAAAAAAATTGATACCTCTATTAAAGAAATTAAATTTGTGATAAAATTTTGTCTCACAAAGAAAACTCTACAACCAAGTGGCTATACCAAACGTTTAACAAGTAACTTATACTTATTCTACACAAGTTTTTCCAAAGCATCTAGACACATGCTCTTATAATCACATTCTTCTGGAAGATAATATATATAGGAAAAGAGTCATTAGTTTGAATTTGGTAAATAAGATACTTCAGTTTTGACACTAAGACTCTGAACTTGATGGGAGAAAGGTTTACAGTTCCTTTCAGAATAAGAGTATTGCAAAGTAAAGAGAAATACACAATATTAAGAGAAACTGCATGAACTTCATGATACAAAATTAGTGCAAAAGGAATATTTAATATTGAATTAATATAATGGATTTACTTTCTGACAATATGACACTAGAAAATTATACATGGATTGATATTCCATGCAGCATAAATTGTGAGGCCCAAATTAATACATGAGCAAATGTTTATGGATAAAGGTTATTTTTTAAATGTAGTAACTAACATATCTTAAGGTTAATTCAATTAAAAACATTTATTAAAATCTGATAGGTACCGTGAGAATTTCTGCTGGGAAAACAAGATGAAATCCAATGAATTTTTTAAAATCTAGGTTGCTTTCTCTGTCCACATTTTCTGAATGGCACAGTTCATCACATTCTTATTCATTAAACAGTACTGCTTTTTGGTTGTGTACATTACACTTGGAAACATTTGTGCCCACGAGACCGTTACTCTACACACATCTGCAATGCAGATAATAATAACTGACAGTCTCAGGACCAGAGAGAAGACAAATACATTGGAAGGTTTCTGTTAGTTAACATGGACATTAGGGCAAAAGTGTATCTGAATTATAAGCTGTTTAAAACTCAAAGGAGTGAGAGTTCTACATTTTCCCCTAGAGAACAGTTCAGCCTAGCAACAGATCAGCCTAGATGGAAATCTATGATAACAGAAATTAAAGACCAAAAGAAGGTTGGTATTCAGGGTCAAGGAGGTGTGAGAAATGCCATACTCTCTTACTAACTTCCTGTCTATAATGATGCTGATTTGTTTTTGGACTGTCCTCCACTAGACTGTATTCATTCATTCAGCCAATGTATGACAACACACTTGTGATGGAATCTGTTCTAAGTCCCGGAATCACAGTGCAGAACAAGAGAGAGTAAGTTCTAGCTCTGATGGTGCTTATACTGCAGTGCCGAAGGAGCATAAAATAAACACTTTTAAAGAGGCTGAAGCATAATTTAGCGTAATAGAGTAGGAAATTTAGATAACTTAGATTGAGTCATCAGGGAAGACCACTAAGAGGCAGTGCCATATGAGCTGGGATTGAATGGGCAGAAGCAGCCAGCCTGTGAAGATCCATGGAAGAGAACATCCTGAAGGCAGAAAGAACTGCTGGTCCACAAATAGTGAAGTGGGGATAAGAAGATGCGTCTGGCTAGAATGTAACAGGTGAGAGAGAAGCAAAATGAGGTGAGATCAGGGAGTGCTTATATGCAGCTGAGAAGTTGGGACTAAGTACATTTGTACACAGTCTCAAAATGCTGAACCATTGGAAATACGAGTGTAAAATCTCAGGAAGAGACGAAGTCCATGATACAGATTTGGGATTCCTTGGCATATAGATCATATTTAGGATTGTGTGATTGAATGAAAAATTATAAATAGAGAACAGAAAGACTCCAAGATAAGGAAGTAGGCTATTCCTAAAATGTGATTATGTGCTCTGAAACTCTATAAAGCACTGGCTTCTTTTATATTTCAGTCAAGTTTAGGGAGGGAAGTTCAGAGAAGATGGGGCAGATAGGTAGTTGCTGGAGGCCTCATTAAGAAGGTAGGGTCCAGTTTAGAATATTTGAGCAGCAGCCCTAGAGAACAGGGTTGAATTTTATACTTAGGACAGAGATTTGTCTTTTGTTTAGTTCTGCCACCTTGGAAACACAATAAATATCATTCCCTTGGAGCTTGCACACTACTGGCATGAAGGAGCCAACTTCCTGGCCAAGACATGAACCTGAGGGCTCTTCAACTTGTAATCTCAGATTGCTTTCTCCACCTCTCAGAAGGCATTCTTTGACCGGACACTTGCTGTTATGTCCTCTGATGCATGGTGCAATATTTAGCAGCTCTTAGCAATTTATATTCAGATAAGTGCACCTAACCTTTTGAGGAAACTTTTTAGTTCTAGCAGATACTGGCTGCTGAGGCTGCCCAATGCAGAGAGAGGAGGACACCCACCCAGGTCCCAATCTGCCATCAGTGCCTCCCACTGGCCAAACCCAGGTGGAAGTAGTTGGCAGAGAAGGCTGGAAAGCATATGCTACAGGGAGCAGCCCTCCTGCCAATAGGGAGGAGCAGGGAAAAGGCAAGGAATGGTTCTGAGGGCAAACAGGCCTGGGACTGCCATAGAGCATTCAAAACTATAGTTCAAGAATGATAAAGGAACTCAGGTACTGTTCATTTGAGCTGGCCAAAAAGTTCATTCGGGTTTTTTCCACAACATGGCTCTACTAGTGCTTCCTTGTCTTTAACTTCATGTGAAACAATTTTGTTAGACTGTATCATGACAGCTGTGATATCAGTGTGCTTTTTTTTTTTTTTGCGGTACACGGGCCTCTCACTGTTGTGACCTCTCCCGTTGCGGAGCACAGGCTCCAGACGCGCAGGCTCAGCGGCCATGGCTCACGGGCCCAGCCGCTCTGCGGCATGTGGGATCTTCCCAGACCGGGGCACGAACCCATGTCCCCTGCATCGGCAGGCGGACTCCCAACCACTGCGCCACCAGGGAAGCCCTATCAGTGTGCATTTTAAAAAAAGCATCAAAATTGGTGAATTTTTGTGTAGCCATTTTAATACTGAAGTTGGAAGAAGAAACCCATCATTTTCAGCATATTATGCTTTATTATTTCAAGAAAGGTAAAAATGCAACTGAAATGCAAAAAAAGATGTGTGCAGTGTATGGCGAAGGTGCTGTGACTGATCGAATGCGTCAAAAGTGGTTTGTGAATTTTCATGCTAGAGATTTCTCGCTGGAAGATGCTCCATGGTCGGGTAGACCAGTTGAAGTTAACAGTGATCAAACTGAGATATTGAAAACAATCGACGTTATACCATGCAGGAGATAGCCAACACTCTCAAAATATCCAAATCAAGCATTAAAAATCATTTGCACCAGCTTGGTTATGTTAATGACTTAGATGTTTGGGTTTCACATTAAGCAAAAAAACCTTCTTGACCATATTTCCGCATGAAACGTAATGAAAACGCTCTGTTTTTAAAACAAATTGTAACGGGCAATGAAAAGTGGATACTGTACAATAATGTGGAACGGAAGAGATCGTTGGGCAAGAGAAATGAACCACCACCAACCACACCAAAGGCCGGTCTTCATCGAAAGAAGGTGATGTTGTGTAGATGGTGGGATTGGAAGGGAGTCCTGTATTATGAGCTCCTTCCAGAAAACCAAACAATTAATTCCAGCAAGTACTGCTCCCAGTTAGACCAACTGAAAGCAGCACTCGACAAAAAGCATCCGGAATTAGTCAACAGAAAACACAAAATCTTCCATCAGGATAACGCAAGACTGCATGTTTCTTTGATGATCAGGCAAAAACTGTTACAGCTTGGCTGGGAAGTTCTGATTCATCTGCTGTATTCACCAGACATTGCACCTTCAGATTTCCACTTATTTTGGTCTCTACAAAATTCTCTTAGTGGAAAAAATTTCAATTCCCTGGAAGACTGTAAAAGGCACCTGGAACTATTCTTTGCTCAAAAAGATAAAAAGTTTGGGGAAGCTGGAATTATGAAGTTGCCTGAAAAATGGCAGAAGGTAAAGGAACAAAAGGGTGAATATGTTGTTCAATAAAATCTTGGTGAAAAGGAAACGTATCTTTTACTTAAAAACCGAAGGAACTTTTTGGCCAATCCAACACATTTCATAAGGGTAAATGCAGTAAAAACAAGCAAAAGATTTGAGCTGTCTCTATTTAATCAGACAGATCCCATTCAGACAAAGCACAATTCTAGGCTAAAGCACATCTTTTGGCACCTGTCTTAAATAAAGTATGTATATTTTCTAACATCCTTAAAATATCTTACTAATAATTTAATGACACCAAATCTGTATACATCAGAGTACTGAATATGCATCAAAGTTAGATTGAAAAGAAAAAATGTCACATTTTGTGCAGGTGGTAGTTTTTCACCAGGATTGCTGAAACTCTTGACTTCAAGTCAGATTTTGGTACACATCTGTTTCCTTGGCAGAGATATACCAAGTATACCCAGTCTGTTCTCTCCTTTAGTTTTTCAATGGTACATTAAAAACAGGATAAAACATCTAAACATCTCTGAAAGTCAACTAGTTGACTTTAACTCCTATGAAAAGGGCGAAATTTAATTTTACACTGGACAAAGAATTCAACCTGAAAAACCAAATTTACAGTCATGAGGTTCTTAATATATTAAGGTGGTATGAGTGGATTAAAGTGCTCCTGCTTACTTATTTGTAAAATGTAGTTAAACAAAACCTACCCTAGCTACATCAGAGGGCAGAAGGATGGTTAGAAAGTGCTCTGAAAATGTATAATTAGGTACAAATGTGAAGTAATATTATCCATGTTAACTTCTTATTGGTTGAGAAGTATTCAATACTTGACATTTTCTGTAGAACAGGTACTTACAAGAAGTGGGGCTTAATAAATAATATTACCATGTTTCCCATAAGAATAATAGTTTAAAAAGAATGACTCGGAATTCACCTGCAGAAGAAACTGAGGGTGCAAATGTCCCCGGATGCTGCTGACAGTCATTATGGATGACTGTAGTTCATGTGCTAAACAAACAAATGAAGAAGTAAGTGATGTTCTGCCTAAACTAGAAATTTGTAGCCAAGTAACAGCTGCAATTTTAAAGAAATAAACTCTTAAAGGAACAGCCAAACAAGACATGCTTTATCTTCATTTTCTCTTCTTTAGAAGGGAGTTTTATTCCTACGCATAATGAATGAGAGTATTTCCTGGCTCAGACTGATTCCATCACTAAAATTACAATTTAGGTTACATTGGAATTCATCTACATCCTGGGTCTTTAACCAAATTCAGTCAACTAGTTCCTTGACTACATTTCTCGAGATTTTCTAATCCTCTGTTGGTGGTGAGAAGCAAAGTTTTATACAGACAGGTCAACTAAGATTAAAGCTAAAAGGAGGAAACAGAATTTTCATTTTACAAGAGAGCAGAGTTAGGAGAGTATCTTTCAACCTCTCACTCTTATTGTAAGGGGGGTGTAAGGGTACAGTGAAGGGATAGTAGAAGTAAAGACTATGGGTATCTAACGCCACTCTGTAGGATTTTGGTTCTCAAGGTAGGTTTTGCTTAGTAGTGAAGTAGTGATAATTGACTAATTATTCCTGTAACACAATTACTGACTGCCCACTATGTGCTAGCCCTGTGACTCTCATTAGGGCCAATTTAACTGATTTACCCTAGTATTTTTCACGATCTGTTTTTTTGTCATTCGGTTCTCATACAGAAGACCAGACCAAAAGACATGGTCTTCCAAAAAAGCTGATAGTTTTTGTTTTTTAACATGAAGAAATTACTATTCTTTGAGATAATTTAATACATTTTCTCATCTTCTACTCACTTCTTAAGTCCATCTATCTGTTTTTCAGCATTTCTGTTTCTACTGCAACTATTTTAATGCAAGATCTTAAAGTTCAGTCATATTTAGATGTCATTCTTATTAGTTGTGGACAAAACAAAATCTTTCGTGAATTCTCTTGATGCTTAGCTTTTACTCTACCACAATTTCTTATTTCTTCTACTCCCTAGCCCATTCCTTTCCCCTCCCTAGCCCATTCCTTTCCCCTCTTTCCCTTCTTCATTGTGTTGTTTTCTTCCTGCCCTGATATATATTCAACCTATTTTACAAGGTTCAGTTGTCAACATCTTTATTGTTCAGTTCATACAGAGAATGTACTACCCCTTTGATTCATATCATCTCCTTCTTGGGGTACTGGAAACACACAGGCACTGAAAGAATCTGTTTAAATATGTGAATATCTAAACAGGTAAATATTTAATATTCAAATCTAGTAATATACAAATAAGCTTGGTTACTGAAGCAATTCAGCTTGAACCTATTCACACATTCCTAGTTCATCATCATCAAAATCTACATCTCCAACCTTTATCACCTTCACCTTCAAGATCTTTGTGGTGTTTCAACATTTCTATCAAAGTCTCAAAACTGACTTTTATAAAGGGAAAAAAAAAAAAAGCTTTCCCTTTACTTCTCAGGTGGAATTATCTCTGTCAATTAGATTCTCATGTCTGCCAAGTCCATCATTCCTACTCCCATCACGACCTCTCCAGTGGTAGTCTCATTATTTCACACCTGACCAACTGCCTCATTCTCCTAAGGGGTGACCCCTGTCCAAGCACATCACTACATCCTCCTTCCCAAAATTTCCCACCCTGTTACCAAAGTAACCCAATATTCCCCAAACACCAAGCCAAACACAATAATGCCTTCCTCAAAAGTTCTTCAATGAATTCTCTTTACTATCATAATAAGGTTCATACTATTTTTCCTACATACGCCCTCATATAAACCTTCCCCTGAAGTCTTCTTGAAAACATCCTTTTTCAAATTTCCATGCAATATTCCTTCTGAGAGATTCCTAAAAGACTTTTCTGAATACAGTTTCTTTATGATCACTTCTTTCTCAATATTTATTACATGTATCATGTACAGTATTTGACACTTCACTAAACTACCTTATACTGTTAATAGTCTTTGTTCTGTTCTACTCATTTCTTTCAAATTATATTGTAAGATCCTTTGGATGGGGGAATTCCCTGGTGGTCCAGTGGTTAGGACTCAATGCTTTCACTGCTGAGGACCCAGGTTCAATCCCTGGTTGGGCAACTAAGGTCCCACAAGCTACTAGGCATGGCAAAACAAAACAAAACAAACAAACAAAAAACTCCAAAGGTCCTGTGGATGGGATGTAGGCCTTGAAGTGAATGCCCCAAGTCTACTGAACATAGAGAATATTTGGTGATGATGTTAATAATGTGTGCAACTTGTTACAAGAAGAAAAACTGCTGCTCAGTATCATATAATAACACATAGATAGAGCTAGAGAGGATAAAACAATAATTTTAAAATTATTAAAAACATTTTTATTTCTAAATTAATTTAATGAATATTGTTAAGTATCAATAGTAAGCAATCTTTACTCAACAGTCTTTAAGGATAAACTCAGTTTGGTATCTCTTAGGTTCCCTTTGTTCCTCAGGGAAACAGACTTCATGATGAAGCAGTTTTGCATATAAAAACAGGTTTGTTTCATTTCCTCATAGGAAAAAAACCCTCCATATAACACTTAACGAAAAAGAGTAATTTTCAGTAAGTGTTTGCATATTTTCCTATATACTTACTTCTCCCATCAAGTTCTAAAACACAGTAGAAATGAGAGATTCATAATTTTGTTACAGCCACATAGCCTATAATTCTGTCAACAGAACTTCTATCCATTCACCATAAAGCCCTGAATATCTAGGATTAGGAAACTAAACTCATTGACCTAAAGCCAGAGATATAAAACCCTTACAAGTACCTAAGCACTTATGATGAGACTGGTTCTTCCATTTCTTCTCTAAGGATGTAGAGGTGTGTTTTACATCCTGAAAATAACAGAATAACTGAGTTTACGTTGCATGGCTACAAGCAGCAGTTACTGGACAAGAGAATAGGACACAAAACCACCTGAGCTGGTTGTTTAGTGTGTTGTGGGGAGAAGAGCTGATGGCTGGTTTCCTCTTTCCCTCTGACAGCCAACAGCACATGAACATTATTTGTTAGACTATTCCGACCACGCAGTTTTTCACCTTGATTCAAAGCAATGAAAACCGACATTGCTCTTCCCCACATTGACTAGAAGAAATCAATATGATAGTAAAAATATTGCTGATTCTAGGGATATGGAACATCAAAGTGATCCTTATTATAAGGCATAAACTTAAAATTATTTTAAAAAGTAAATTACTGAGTGCTTTTTGGAGGAAATTTAAATAGATGGTGCTAAAGTACCCTTAAGAAGTTACAAATAAATCAACAAGGACAAAGTCTACATATCATTATCATTATATCATACATCAAGTTGAATATATGGCAAAGGAAAAATGAAGCATGATACAAAATGATTGTGACAATATTTATGCCACCAGCTATGAATGCATCATTATGGTCTTTGGATATACCCAATACCGAAACACAGAATTCAAATGAAAAGAAAAAAATTAAAAATATATGTATTGGCTTATATTTTAGAGTTTCAGCAGTATTTTATGGTTCAATAATAATAAAATTTGCTTTTACTTTGTAATATAAAGTATCTGGTAAATCAAGTCTCTACGCATTCATCATCTTTTCATTACCCCTTTATAAAGAATCCCGATACACACTACTATGCATTTACTGCTATTTAACTTAGGAAGTTAGATAGTAAGCATCATAAAGACATTAGTGTCTAGCAATAGTGATAATCAATGATAGATTATACAGATATCATCAAATATCTAAACAGTTTTAGCACATATTATGAGCATTTTCTTCATCTATTATTTTATTACTTGTCATTTATGATTACTTCATTTCCTCACTATCAATTTTTTCTGATGTGTACTGACAGAGACTGCTACAAAGTTAAGCCTTATCTATGCTTTGGGTCTGCAAGCTTACCTTGTTTCTATAAAATAAATCTGTTCCCATGAAACTGTGAGCAGTTTAAGCATGAGAACTTTGTGATCTTAATTTTCTGATTCCTAGAACAGGACTTGGCACCTGGTAGGCAATGGGTTAATGTCTGAGGAATGATCAAATGTGTGTGCTAGAAATTTGAAATAAAAGTTGGCAACCAAGATGTTGTGGTGGGAAAATTAACTTACAAAATCAAATTTGTCAGTCCAGTGTGATTTTCTAAGTATATACTTCTCCTATTTATAACTATGAACTGCTGTTCCAAAAATAAAATGCAATAATTACTTTTGATGCATATTTTAATGATTTTATGAATCACTGTGATTGTGACAAACATGTGTTAGAGCATATTTATTAAAATATTTTGTTAGCAAAGGGTATCCACAAAGATCTAGCTACAAAGATGTTCATCATTAAGTTGTTTTTGACAGAGGACAATTCCAAATATATATAAATGCCAAATAATGGAAACTTGGTTTGATAAAATTATGCTTAACTATTAAGACATAAAAATATTGCCATAAATAGTATTTATTATCAAAAAAATGAATATTATACTAGGTAAGAAAGATATAATAAAACTATATACATAATATGACCCCTTAAAAAAATAAAATTTAGATATATGTCAAATAGGATAGAAGAACAGAAATTCAACGATTAATGGAAGTTTTCTATGGGTAAGGAAATTGTACAATATTTTTATTTTTAACCTTTTGCTCTTTAGTGTTCTCTCCAGTGAACCTATAATAAACATGTGTTGCATTTTTTTAAATGTTACTTTTAACTGAGAAAAATGATCACTGGTACAATGAAAAAGGTTTATTTCATGTGATTATATAATTCACCAGAGAGTGTTTTATACACAATTTTTTAATAATCTGGGACAAAATTACTTTCTAATTTTCTTGCTTACTCTATCCTTTATCATCTCTGACCCAAACTAATTTTGAAGCTGGATGTCAGATTTTCTAACACTGACTTCTTCTCACAAACAGTATAAAATTAATCTGAAAATCAAATAAGTTCAACAAAATATTTTATTTTTGTGCCCAGTGTGCTCTAGATACAAAGACAACCAGATGAGTAAGGTACAGACTCTTTCCTTAAAGGCTCATAATTAAGAAGGAATAAGACAAGTGCACTTAAAAGTATGCCAGAAAAAAAACCAGAAAAGAGACATTGGAAAGATATGGTTTTAAATGTGGCGCTCTAAGGAATTTATAAATGCTTGCCAACAAAACCCTAAAACGCAAAACACATCAAGGAAATTCACAAAGCATCAGGAGCCTAATACTATAAAAGATTATAATGACACCTTCAACTTATTTCTTTCAGGATAATTATAAATAAATAAAATGCATCGCATTCTGTTTGTTACTTTAATGCTTTCCGCAGCTCCACTTCCCTTAAAACCACACTAGTGGCTATTAATGGATTATTCTCATCCAGTGCTATATCAATTAGAGGAACAAACTGGAAAAAGGCAGGATGTAAATCAATCCTTTTTCAAACACAGAGGGCAAGTAGATGAACCAATATACATCCCCTAAAGTCTTAGCAGCAAAATAACTTCCGCCTCCAGGAAGTATATTTGAAAAACACACAACATAGCATCTTTTGTTTGCTTTAGTTTTTGTTTGTTTTTGATAAGATAGTCTGATAAATTTGATTACTATAATTTTAATAACAAATAAAATTTTTGAGAATATAATGGTCACTTCTGAATGGTTATCCACAAAACTAACAATAATTATTCATATAAATAAAACTCAAGTAATTCATCAAACTTATGGTAGTTTTGCTACATGACCTTCAGAATACATTATTCTTAGTAACTCCAAAAGAAATATTTAAGTGCAAGCAGCTGAGAAGACCAACCACAGTTGGAAAATATTAAATCTTTTTCTTAGAAAATTAACCTTTTTTTTTGAGATACCATGAGAGCTCATCAGGAATTTGTCATAGGTTGATGAATATTAATAACTATTTGTTTCTGCCCCACATTGCCCTATTTATCCCAATATTTATATAGAGCAATTTCTATTTCCTAGTTGTATAATTAGTAATTATCCAGTTGGACAAAGACCAGGGCTAGCTCAATGTTGTATTCATCACCTAGAGCACTGCTGGCCTTCAGGCAGTAAAATATTAATAACAATAAAAGCTTCCGCAAGCAAAGCTAGACGAAGCACAAGGGGATAGGAGCAATCACTCACTCCAACACCAGCAACTTCACCCTGATCAGAAAAGGTCATCCACAAGACAAAAAGGCAGAATTCCTCATCCTGTTCAGACTCTGGGGTTAGCTATATTACATTATGACAGTTTGTAGTGAATCAACAGTAAGGTCTAAAAATCCTCCAGGAAATGAACTGAGACCGCTTAACATCAGACCTCTCTAAGTGCTATATTTTAATGATTATTGTTTGTTTGCTTGTTTTTAGAAACAAAGTTAGATTCTAAGTTGGTCTGCAGATGTTACCCTGGCCTCTTACATTTGCACCACTCCCTCCATCACTCTCAGACCAGCAAAGGGATGGAGATTACTGGTCATTATGTAAAAACTTAAAAAACAGGTTCCACAAAGAACCTCATTTCCAGCCTGGCTCTTATATCACGTGTTCTAGGGTTGCCTTGTAACAACATATGGGAAAGACATCAAATGTTCCCAAACAACCTGGGCAATACCGTAACTATCAAATTTCTAGCAGAATATCAAGGGCTGTATTTGGCAACCATTAAATAAATGAGTAGTAAAAAAATAAATAAATAAATGACTAGTTTTGGCAGGATCAACAATTCTATGCTCTCTTTCTTTACAACAAAACAAAAGAAAAAGTCCAAGAGCTTCTTTATACAGTTTCAATTCATATAATAAAAAGTACCCTTTCCTGTAACTGAATTGTCATTTTTTTCCATTTATTTTCTTAATGTTGTCCTTGTTATTTTCTAGTGCTATCTTTCAAGATGATAAATGCAAAACAGAAGACTTGCACTAATTACCGTACTATAGTTGTCCTTCACTCACGATAATTCAACATGTCAATACCTTGCATCTTAAAAGCTAAATTCATTCCACTTTTTGCCTCCTAATTTGTTACAATTCCTATGGAAGCATAATGTGACAACAAAACTCTAGCTCTGAAACCCCAAAGTGTGTTAATTAAATAATGCTGCAGGGAGGTAAAAGATTGTTCTTAACGATTAACTGATTCAATTTTTAGTGATCAACAGACATAAAGGAGTTATAATCCTTCATGGACAACACCCATATACACAAGACATCTGACATTAATGGAATATACCAAATATAAATGAGAAAAAAAATCTGACCTAGCAACTGGATAATATTTACACAAAATATACATTGATGGTAGTGAAAATGAATTGTTCCTAAATATTGGATATTTCACACAGTGAGTATTCTTATGCTTGAACTATCTCGCATACTGAATATGAAACTATATCTTGGGTATTAAAATGATCAGACTGAGGAAGCTGTCCCTAGGGTATTGCAAACTGGCATTGCTATCTAGGTCCCATCTTTCGTGTAGCCCCACATGCTGTTACAGGCTCTGGGCAGCTGCTGTGCAGACACCAAGCAGCCAGCATGGAGAGGAAAGGTAGTCTCTCCACCATCTGGTGATAAAAGACCCTTGGGGGGCTCATATTAGGTCACAAGCTTATCTGCCACCATATGACAGGATCTTGGCCAAACACTCTTTTTCTATTTCTCACAGTCCTCTGGAGGCATAGCATGTGGGGTGTGTGGGTATATCCCTACACATGCATCATATTTGGCCTTTTCCAATCTGTTCTCAACAGAGCAGCCAGAACCATCTTTATAGAACGTAAATCAGATCCAGTCACACCACTGCTTTCTCACCGCACTTAAGACAAAATCCAAACTCCTTGGTTACAAGACCCTGCCTAATCTGGTTTCTACCCAGTATCAGTTTCTTTTTAGATCACTTTCCCTATGGTTTCTTAAGCACCAATGCCTTTGGCCTCCTTTCTGTTTCTTGAATAAGCCAAGATTTTTCCTCACTTTTGAGACTTTGCACTCTCTCTTCCCTATGCCTAGAAACTGTTTCCCCAGTTTTGGGTATGCCTCTTACTTCCCATTCTTCAGGTCTTGACTCAGATGTCACCTCCTCAGGGTGGCCTTCTAGGTCCACACTCCCTGAAACACCCTCCTGAGTTATTTGCCATCATTCTATATGTTTCTTATGTGCATATAATCTATAATTATTTGCTTTTAACAATTGTGGGGACATTTCCTTGTCTTTTCAGGTGTTCCCACTAGAATGAAGCTTCATGAGGGCAACAACCACTCACCTTTCCTTTACTGTTATATCCTCAATTCCTGGCCCATAGTGGTGTGTCAATAAATATTTGCTGTTGAATAAATACATGAACAAATAACTGGCTGAGTTGACTTAATGGGAATTGGGAACCAGCAGTCTTTGGATATAATTCACTCCAATCATAAATTTTTAAAATATAATTTATTGCAAATTCCACTTTCAACAAAGGGATGGTCTGTCAAAATAATCCGCTTTTCCCTTTTATATTTATCTTTCCAGGATTTATATACCCTAGTTAAGGAAGGAAAAATTTATTACGTTGAGCACCTATACATTAACTGTTATACATCTCACCCACCCTGTACAGAAGTATGTTATAGATATGGACACAGAATTCAAGAAATGTTAAAAATATAGCTGCTTCTACAAATAATTTACCTACTACTAATTTATCACCATAAAGATCAGATACAAACTCAAGTTTACTTAACTCCTTGGGCTGACTTTATTGTCAAGGGTAAATAACATAAGGCAGAATCTGGGGAAAAACTTAAATCAACTTAAAAACTTCTTGTTATGTGGATTAAAAAAAGGCATGCCATGACACTAATAAGTATAGTCAAATAAACAATGAGAGATAAAACCACTGGGCACTTTATAATATCCTTAGTACCCTTAGCGTAAGTTTTTGGATTCTTTACTTAGCTTATTACATCAAGTAAACAGAGCTGAAAATAAATGTACCCAGAAAAATATATAAACTTAGCTTACTAAATTAGGCTCTAATGATCAGAAAAGATGAGTTCACTGCTAAGGGAATATATCACAATATCAAGGGATGTTTGTTTTGTTTTGTTTTTTTGCGGTATGTGGGCCTCTCACTGTTGTGGCCTCTCCCATTGTGGAGCACAGGCTCCGGACGCGCAGGCTCAGCGGTCATGGCTCACGGGCCCAGCCACTCCACGGCATGTAGGATCTTCCCAGACCGGGGCATGAACCCATGTCCCCTGCATCGGCAGGTGGACTCTCAACCACTGCGCCACCAGGAAAGCCCAAGGGGTGTTTTTATTTATTACAACCATCTACCCAATTATCAAATCTATATTGTTTCTTAATTTTATTGGTCATAATAATGAACAATAATATGTGTTTATAATTTAATGGCTTATGTTATCGTAAGTGAGAATGAGAGAATTTCTCCAGGGGAGAGACCAAAATTCTCTATTAGTAAATACTTGTTTTACTATGTTACAAAGGTTTAAATTTTGTAATAATTTTAATTTTCAAGGTAGCCTTTCTAAAAAAAAATCACAGTTAGAAATGTTAAGGAAAAAGAAAACCTATGACAAAGGTAGCTTCTTTTCTACATATCTTAAAACCTATAATAAGCTAGACACAGAAAGAAAAAAACTTCATGATCTCGCTTATATCTGGAATCTAAAATGGTTGAATACATAAAAACAGAGAATAGAATGATGATTACCAGAGGCTGGGAGGTGGGGGAAATAGAGAGATGTTGGTCAAAGGGTACAAAGTAGCAGTTATGTAGAATGAATGAATAAGTCTAAAGATTTGATGTATAGCATGATGACTACAGTTAAAAATATTGTACTGAATACTGGAAATTTGCTAAGAGAGTAGATTTCAGGGGCTTTTATTGCAACAAATGAAAGGGTAACTATGTGAGGAGAAGATATACATTAGCTTGACTGTAACAATCATTTCACTATGAATATCTATATTGAATCATCACATTGTATGCCTTGAATACATACAATTTTTATTTTTAAAAAAGTGGGCTGGAGGACAGAGAAAAGAACCAAGAGATAGATCCTTGGAGAAATAAAAAGACCTTAAAAGTGAGGGTAAACAGAGTCCAGTATTCTGTTATTTGGCAGATGATAGAATATCAATTCTCCATTTCTTATCAGAAGTAGTCATGGGGAACAAAGCACTTCTATAATGGTAAACCTCCAAAAATCAGATCCTCCTTAAAAACAATGAGAACCCTGGCAAAATTTGTCAAATTCAACTTTTTCAGAGCCCTGGAAATTAACCAATGACTTAATCTGAGGAGCATTTATTCAAGAAAAATGGCTGAAAATGATAGTAACAGCGAGGTCTGTGGTGCTTTAATTTGCTCTATTCACATTCTCTTCTCCACAATTCTGTAGTGGCTTTGAAAGCCAAAAAGCCTTGCAATCAAGGTTGCTGTGAAAAATAGCAGCCTAGTAGCTGCCAGAGGAAACAGAATGGCTTTGGAGTTTCTCAAAAAGTCTCATCCCCAAATAGCTTTCAATGTTTTGACCTTTCTGGAAGCTCCCATGAAATGTCTCATTCACAGGGCTTGTTGTTGTTTGAACTAATTCAGCGAGAAAAGCCCCATTCCCATCAATGCAAAACCATCAGTGGCAACTGGTTCACACTGCAGCTCCCTGAGGTTATAATGCCAGTTTGGGCAACAGAGCTGGAGGAATCAGGCTCCTTGACTGCAAACTATATTACAAAGCTACAATAATCAAAACAGTATTGTATCGGCACAAAAATAGAAATATAGATCAATGGAACAGAATAGAAAGCCCAGAAATAAACCCATGCACCTATCGTCAACTAATCTATGACAAAGGAGGCAAGAATATACAATGGAGAAAAGAAAGTCTCTTCAATAAGTGGTGGTGGGAAAACTGCACAGCTACACATAAAAGAATGAAATTAGAACATTCTCTAATACCATACACAAAAATAAACTCAAAATGCATCAAAGACCTAAATGTAAGGTCAGACACTATAATATTCTCACAAGAAAACACTGGCAGAACACCCTTTGACATAAATTGCAACAATATCTTTTTTGATCCACCTCCTAAAGAAAATAAAAATAAGCAAATGAGACCTAATCAAACTTAAAAGCTTTTGCACAGCAAAGGAAACCAAAACAAAAAGACAACCCACAGAATGGGAGAAAATATTTGCAAATGATGTGACCAACAAGGGATTAATCTCCAAAATATAAAAACAGCTCATGCAGCTCTGTCAAAAAAACAAACAACCCAATCAAAAAATGGGCAGAAGATCTAAATAGACATTTCTCCAAAGAAGACATACAGATGGCCAGAAAGTACATGAAAAGATGCTCAACATCACTAATTATCAGAGAAATGCAAATCAAAACTACAATGAGGTATCACCTCACACCACTCAGAATGGCCATCATGAAAAAGTCTAGAAACAATAAATGCTGGAGAGGGCGGGGAGAAAAGGGAACCCTCCTACACTGTTGGTGGGAATGTAAATTGGTACGACCACTATGGAGAACTGTATGGAGGTTCCTTAAAAAACTAAAAGCAGGGCTTCCCTGGTGGCGCAGTGGTTGAGAGTTCACCTGCCGATGCAGGGGACACGGGTTCGTGCCCCAGTCCAGGAAGATCCCACATGCCACGGAGCGGCTGGGCCCGTGAGCCATGGCCACTGAGCCTGCGCATCCGGAGCCTGTGCTCCGCAACGGGAGAGGCCACAACAGTGAGAGGCCCGCGTACCGCAAAAAAACCAAAAACAAACAAACAAAAAAAAAAAACTAAAAGAACTACCATATGATCGAGGAATCCTACTCCTGGACATATATCCAGAAAAAAACATAATTCGAAAAGATACATGCACCCCAATGTTCACTGCACCACTATTTACAGTAGCCAAGACAAATGTCATATGATATCACTTATATATGGAACCTAAAAAAATGATACAAATGAACTTATTTACAAAACAGAAACAGACTCACGGATTTCGAAAACAAACTTATGGTTACCAAAAGGGAAACACTGCGGGGGGGGGAGGGGTAAATCAGGAGCTTGGGATGAACATATACACACTACTATATATAAGATAGATAACCAACAAGCACATACTGTATAGCACAGGGAACTCTACTCAATATTCTGTGATAACCTATAAGAGAAAAGAATCTAAAAAGGAATAAATGTATGTGGAGGTATAACTGACTCACTTTGCTGTACACCCAAAAGTAACACAACATTGTAAATCAACTATATGCCAATAAAATTAAAATTTAAACAAAAGAGGTTGGCCAAAATACATAAAAGTCTGAGGAATGAGATGCCCATAAGTGACTTTGAAAATCTCAAACATCTCCATGGAGATGTAGAAGGCCACACATTTGCACAGTGGAGTATGTGCCTAGGAAAAAACAATCAAGACCCTAATACATTACCTCTGGCTGGCGTTGAGCTCTGCATTTGCAGGAAGTGTAGGGTAAGGCAGAATTTTAAACTGCTGGAGCTTTGAAAGTGTGATCACACACACAGAGCTCCCTGGCAAATAGTGGGAGACTTGTGGGACACCATTAAGTATACCAACATATGCATAATAGGAGTTCCAGAAGGAGAGGAGAGAGAAAAAGGAGCAGAAAGACTATTTCAAGAAATAATAGCCTAAAACTTCCCATATTTGATGTAAAATATTAATCTACACATACCAGAAGCTCAAAATACTTCAAGATAAACTCAAAAAGATCTACATTTAGCTACAGCAAAATCAGCTACTGAAAGAAAAAGACAGAGAATTTTGAAAGAAGGTAAAAGTGATGCATCACATACAAGGATCCTCAATAAAATTAAGAGCTGACTTCTCATGAAAAACCATGGAGCTCAAAAGGCAGTGGGATGACATACTAAAAACCCTGAAAGAAAAATACTATCAATGAAGAACTCTATATCCAGCAAAACTAGGCTTATAGAATGCAAGAAAATTTAAGAGTTTCTGAGATTAAAATTTTTTAAAAAGAGAAAGATTTTATTACTAGCAAATCTGCCATACAAGAAATACAAAGGGAAGTACTTTAGTCTGAAATGAAAGGACACTAGACAGTAACTTGAATCCACACAGAAAAATAAAGAATCTGGGAAAGATAACTGCATAAGTAAACATAAAGCACAATATAAATGTATCTGTGTTTTTATTTCCTTTTTTGTTCTATTTGATCTAAAATATAACAGTCTAGGGTATAGAGTAATAGTAATAAAATTGTATTGATGAGCTTCTATCATACAAAGACATAATTTGTATGAAAATTATAACACCAAGAAACAGCAGCTATTTTGGAGCAAAGTTTTTGTATACTATTAGAATTTAGTTTGTATTAATCCAAACTGGATTCCTTTAAGTTAATACATTACCTTTAATTTCCGGGGCAAACACTAAAAAGAACGTAACTTTTAAAACACAATATAATAAACAACAAATAAATTAAAATGCTATAGTAGAAAATATCTATTTATCACAATAGAGGGCAATATGGGGGAATAGAGGGACAAAAAAAGACCTACACCATTTAGAAAACAACAAAAAAAAGGCAACTATAAATTCTATCTTATTAGTAATTTTATTAAACATAATGGATTATACATTTTAATCAAAAGGCAGAGATTTTAAAAGGTATACGAATAAAGAAAAAAACCCATAATCCAACTAACTGCTACCTGCAAGTGACACATTTTGTATTCAAAGACAAGTAAATTGAAAGTAAACAGATGGAAAAAATATGTACCATACAAACAATAACCAAAAGAGAAGTAGAGTTGCTATATTAATATTAGACATAACAGACTTTAAAGTATACACTGCTACTAGAGAAAAACATTATATAATGATAAAAGAGCCAATCTGTCAGGAAGACCAACAATTATAAATGTATCTGTAGTTAACAAGAGAGATTCAAATCAAATGAAGAAAAATGTGACCATATGAGACAGAGAAATAAAGGGCTCAACAACAGTAGCTGGATACTTCAAAACGCTACTTTAAAAAATGGATAGAGAGGGAGGGGCTTCAAGATGGCAGAAGAGTAAGACGCGGAGATCACCTTCCTCCCCACAGATACATCAGAAATATATCTACATGTGGAACTGCTCCTATAGAACACCTACTGAACGCTGGCAGAAGACCTCAGACCTCCCAAAAGGCAAGAAACTCCCCACGCACCTGGGTAGGGCAAACGAAAAAAGAATAAACAGAGACAAAAGGATAGGGACGGGACCTGCACCAGTGGGAGGGAGCTGTGAAGGAGGAAAGGTTTCCACACACTAGGAAGCCCCTTCACGGGCAGAGACTGTGGGTGGCGGAGGGGGTAAGCTTCGGAGCCGCGGAGGAGAGCGCAGCCACAGTGGTGCGGAGAGCAAAGCGTAAATATTCCTGCACAGAGGATCGGTGCTGACCAGCACTCACCAGGCCGAGAGTCTTGTCTGCTCACCTGCCGGGACAGGCAGGGCTGCAAGCTGAGGCTCGGGCTTCAGTCGGATCGCAACGAGAGGACTGGGGTTGACGGCGTGAACACAGCCTGAAGGGGGCTAGTGCACCATGGCTAGCCGGGAGGGAGTCCGGGAAAAGGTCTGGACCTGCTGAAGAGGCAAGAGACTTTTTCTTCCCTCTTTGTTTCCTGGCGCGCAAGGAGAGGGGATTAAGAGCGCCGCTTAAAGGAGCTCCAGTGACGGGCACAAGGCGCGGCTAACAGCGCGGACCCCAGGGACGGGCATGAGACACTAAGGCTGCTGCTGCCGCCACCAAGAAGCCTGTGTGCGAGCACAGGTCACTATCTGCACATCCCCTCCCGGGAGCTTCTGCAGCCTACCACCGCCAGGGTCCCGTGATACAGGGACAACTTCCCTGGGAGAACGCACGGCGCGCCTCAGCCTGGTGCAATGTCACGCTGGCCTCTGCTACCGCAGGCTTGCCCCACATCCATACCCCTCCCTCCTCCTGGCCTGAGTGAGCCAGAGCCCCCGAATCAGCTGCTCCTTTAACCCCATCCTGTCTGAGCGAAGAACAGATGCCCTCAGGCGACCTACACACAGAGGCGGGTCCAAATCCAAAGGTGAACCCCCAGAGCTGTGTGAACAGAGAAGGCAAAGGGAAATCTCTCCCAGCAGCCTCAGAAACAGCGCATTAAAGCTCCACAATCAACCTGATGTACTCTGCATCGGTGGAATACCTGAATAGACAACGAATCATCCCAAAGTGAGGAGGTGGACTTTGGGAGAAAAGATATATTATTTTTTCCCCTTTTTCTCTTTTTGTGAATGTGTATGTATATGCTTCTGTGTGTGATTTTGTCTGTAGAGCTTTGCTTTCACCATTTGTCCTAGGGTTCTGTCCATCCTTTTCTTTTTTACTTTAAAAAAATTTATTAATACTTTTTTATTTTAATTGTTTCATTTTACTTTATTTTACCTTACTTTATCCTCTTTCTTTCTTTCTTTCTTTCTATTTTTTCTCCCTTTTATTCTGAGCTGTGTGGATGAAAGGCACTTGGTGCTCCAGCCAGGAGTCAGTGCTGTGCCTCTGAGGTGGGAGACCCAACTTCAGGACACTGGTCCACAAAAGACCTCGCAGCTCCACGTAATAGCAAACAGCGAAAATCTCCCAGAGATCTCAATCTCAACGCCAAAACCCAACTCCACTCAAAGACCAGCAAGCTACAGTACTGGACAACCTATGCCAAACAAATAGCAAGACAGGAACACAGGCCCATCCATTAGCAGAGAGGCTGCCTAAAATCATAATAAGGTCACAGACAAGCCAAATCACACCACCAGACGTGGAACTGCCCACCAGAAAGACAAGATCCAGCCTCATCCACCAGAACACAGGCTCTAGTCCCCTCCACCAGGAAGCCTACACAGCCCACTGAACAAACCTTAGCCAGTGGGGACAGACACCAAAAACAATGGGAACTACGAACCTGCAGCCTGCAAAAAGGAGACCCCAAACACAGTAAGATAAGCAAAATGAGAAGACAGAAAAACACACAGCAGATGAAGGAGCACGGTAAAAACCCACCAGACTTAACAAATGAAGAGGAACATAGCAGTCTACCTGAAACAGAATTCAGAATAATGAGAGTAAAGATGATCCAAAATCGTGAAAATAGAATAGAGAAAATACAAGAGACATTCAACAAGGACCTAGAAGAACTAAAGAGGAAACAAACATGATGAACAACACAATAAATGAAATTAAAAATTCTCTAGAAGGGATCAATAGCAGAATAACTGAGGCAGAAGAACGGATAAGTAACCTGTAATATAAAATAGTGGAAATAACTACTGCAGAGCAGAATAAAGAAAAAAGAATGAAAAGAACTGAAGACAGTCTCAGAGACCTCAGGGACAACATTAAATGCACCAACATTCGAATTATAAGGGTCCCAGAAGAAGAAGATAAAAAGAAAGGGACTGAGAAAATATTTGAAGAGATTATGGTTGAAAACTTCCCTAATATGGGAAAGGAAATAGTTAATCAAGTCCAGAAAGCACAGAGAGTCCCATACAGAATAAATCCAAGGAGAAACACACCAAGACACATATTAAGCAAACTATCAAAAATTAAATGCAAAGAAAACATATTAAAAGCAGCAAGGGAAAAACAACAAATAACACACAAGGGAATCCCCATAAGGTTAACAGCTGATCTTTCAGCAGAAACTCTGCAAGCCAGAAGGGAGTGACAGGAAATATTTAAAGTGCTGAAGGAGGAAAACCTACAACCAAGATTACTCTACCCAGCAAGCATCCCATTCAGATTTGATGAAGAAATTAAAATCTTTACAGACAAGCAAAAGCTAAGAGAATTCAGCACACCAAACCAGCTTTACAACAAATGTTAAAGGAACTTTAGACAGGAAACACAAGAGAAGGAAAAGACCTACAATAACAAACTCAAAACAATTAAGAAAATGGCAATAGGAACATACATATCGATAATTACCTTAAATGTAAATGGATTAAATGCTCCCACCAAAAGACACAAACTGGCTGAATGGATACAAAAACAAGACCCATATATATGCTGTCTACAAGAGACCCACTTCAGACTTAGAGACACAGACAGACTGAAAGGGAGGGGATGGAAAAAGATATTCCATGCAAATGGAAATCAAAAGAAAGCTGGAGTAGCAATTCTCATATCAGACAAAATTAACTTTAAAATAAAGACTATTACAAGAGACAAAGAAGGACACTACATAACGATCAAGGGATCGATCCAAGAAGAAAATATAAGAATTGTAAACAGTTATACACCCAACATAGGAGCACCTCAATACATAACAGCAATAAAAGGGGAAATCAACAGTAACACAATCATAGTAGGGGACTTTAACACCCCACTTTCACCAATGGACAGATCATCCAAAATGAAAATAAATAAGGAAACACAAGCTTTAAGTGATACACTGAACAAGATGGACTTAACTGATATTTATAGGACAACAGAATACACATTCTTCTCAAGTGATCATGGAACATTCTCCAGGATAGATCATATCTTGAGTCAAAAATCAAGCGTTGGTAAATTTAAGAAAATTGAAATTGTATGAAGTATCTTTTCTGACCACAAGGCTACGCGACTAGATATCAATTACAGGAAAAGATGTGTAAAAATTACGAACACGTGGAAGCTAAAAATTACACTACTTAATAACCAAGTGATCACTGAAGAAATCAAAGAGGAAATCAAAAAATACCTAGAAACAAATGACAATGGAGACACAACGACCCAAAACCTATGGGATGCAGCAATAGCAGTTCTAAGAGGGAAGTTAATAGCAATACAATCCTACCTTAAGAAACAGGAATCATCTCAAATAAACCAGCTAACCTTGCACCTAAAGCAATTAGAGAAAGAGGAACAAAAAAACCCTGAAGTTAGGAGAAGGAAAGAAATCATAAAGACAAGATCAGAAATATATGAAAAAGAAATGAAGGAAACGATAGCAAAGATCAATAAAACTAAAAGCTGGTTCTTTGAGAAGATATACAAAATTGATAAACCATTAGCCAGACTCATCAAGAAAAAAGGGAGAAGACTCAAATCAATAGAATTAGATATGAAAAAGGAGAGGTAACAACTGACACTGCACAAATACAAAGGATTGTGAGAGATTACTACAAGCAACTCTATGCCAATAAAATGGAAAACCTTGAAGAAATGGACAAATTCTTAGAAATGCACAACCTGCCAAGACTGAACCAGGAAGAAATAGAAAATACGAATAGACCAATCACAAGCACTGAAATTGAAACTGTGATTAAAAATCTTCCAACAAACAAAAGCCCAGGACCAGATGGCTTCACAGGCGAATTCTATCAAACATTTAGAGAAGAGCTAACACCTATCCTTCTCAAACTCTTCCAAAATATAGCAGAGGGAGGAACACTCCCAAACTCATTCTATGAGGCCACATTCACCCTGATACCAAAACGAGACAAAGATGCCACAAAAAAAGAAAACTACAGGCCAATATCACCGATGAACAGTTGCAAAAATCCTCAACAAAATACTAGCAAACAGAATCCAACAGCACATTAAAAGGATCATACACCATGAGCAAGTGGGGTTTATGCCAGGAATGCAAGGATTCTTCAATATATGCAAATCAATCAATGTGATACACCATATTAACAAATTGAAGGAGAAAAACCATATGATCATCTCAATAGATGCAGAGAAAGCTTTTGACAAAATTCAACACCCATTTATGATAAAAACCCTGCAGAAAGTAGGCATAGAGGGAACTTTCCTCAACATAATAAAGGCCATATATGACAAACCCACAGCCAACATTGTCCTCAATGGTGAGAAACAGAAACCATTTCCACTAAGATCAGGAACAAGACAAAGTTGCCCACCCTCACCACTATTATTCAACAAAGTATTTGAAGTTTTAGCCACAGCAATCAGAGACGAAAAAGAAATAAAAGGAATCCAAATTGGCAAAGAAGAAGTAAAGCTGTCACTGTTTGCACATGTCATGATACTATACATAGAGAATCCTAAAGATGCTACCAGAAAACTACTAGAGCTAATCAATGAATTTGGTAAAGTAGCAGGATATAAAATTAATGCACAGAAATCTCTGGCATTCCTATACACTAACGATGAAAAATCTGAAAGTGAAATCAAGAAAACACTCCCATTTACCATTGCAACCAAAAGAATAAAATATATAGGAATAAACCTACCTACAGAGACAAAAGACCTGTATGCAGAAAATTATAACACACTGATGAAAGAAACTAAAGACGATACAAATGAATGGAGAGCTATACCATGTTCTTGGATTGGAAGAATCAATATTGTGAAAATGACTCTACTACTCAAAGCAATCTACAGATTCAACGCAATCCCTATCAAAGTACCACTGTAGAACAAAAAATTTCACAATTTGTATGGAAACACAAAACACCCCGAATAGCCAAAGCAATCTTGAGAATGAAAAATGGAGCTGGAGGAATCAGGCTCCCTGACTTCAGACTATACTACAAAGCTACAGTAATCAAGACAGTATGGTACTGGCACAAAAACACAAATATAGATCAATGGAACAGGAGAGAAAGCCCAGAGATAAACCCACGCACATATGGTCACCTTATCTTTGATAAAGGAAGCAAGAATATACAGTGGAGAAAGGACACCCTCTTCAATAAGTGATGCTGGGAAAACTGGACAGCTACATGTAAAAGAATGAAATTAGAACATTCCCTCACACCATACACAAAAATAAGCTCAAAATGGATTAAAGACCTAAATGTAAGGCCAGACACTATAAAACTCTTAGAGGAAAACATAGGCAGAGCACGCTATGACATAAATCACAGCAAGTTTCTTTTTGACACACCTCCTAGAGAAATGGAAATCAAAACAAAAATAAACAAATGGTACCCAATGCAACCTAAAAGCTTTTGTACAGCAAAGGAAAACATAAACAAGATGAAATAATAACCGTCAGAAGAAGATATCTGCATGTGAAGCAACTGACAAAGGTTTAATTTCCAAAATATACAAGCAGCTCATGCAGCTCAATATCAAAAAAACGAACAACCCAATCCAAAAATGGGCAGAAGACCTAAATAGACATTTTTCCAAAGAAGATATACAGACTGCCAACACATGAAATAATGCTCAGCATCATTAATCATTAGAGAAATGCAAATCAAAACTACAATGTGATATCTTCTCACACCTGTCAGAATGGCCATCATCAAAAAATCTAGAAACAATAAATGCTGCAGAGGGTGTGGAGAAAAGGGAACACTCTTGCACTGTTGGTGGGAATATAAATTGATACAGCCACTATGGAGAACAGTATGGACGTTCCTTAAAAAACTAAAAATAGAAGTATATATGACCCAGCAATCCCACTACTGGGCATATACCCTGAGAAAACCATAATTCAAAAAGAGGCATGTACCACAATGTTCACTGCAGCTCTATTTACAATAGCCAGGACATGGAAGCAATCTAAGTGTCCATCAACAGATGAATGGATAAAGAAGATATGGCACATATATACAATGGAATATTACTCAGCCATAAAAACAAACGAAATTGAGTTATTTGTAGTGAGGTGGATGGACCTAGAGTCTGTCATACTGAGTGAAGTAAGTCAGAAAAACAAATACCGTATGCTAACACATATACATGGAATCTAAGAAAAAAAAATAGTCATGAAGAACCTAGGGGCTAGATGGGAATAAAGACACACACTTACTAGAGAATGGACTTGAGGATATGGGGAGGGGGAAGGGTAAGCTGTGACAAAGTGAGAGAGTGACATGGACATATATACACTACCAAATGTAAAGTAGATAGCTAGTGGGAAGCAGCCGCACAGCACAAGATCAGCTAGGTGGTTTGTGACCACCTAGAGGGGTCGGATAGGGAGGGTGGGAGGGAGGGAGACGCAAGTGGGAAGAGAGATGGGAACATATGTATATGTATAACTGATTCACTCTGTTGTAAAGCAGAAACTAACACACAATTGTAAAGCAATTATACTCCAATAAGGATGTTAAAAAAAATGAGCTGATATATAACTTGTACATTAAGAACAAACAAAAAAAATGAATAGAACAAGTAGGCAGCAGATTAATGAAGGAATAAGGGACTTGAACCACACTATGAATTATTTAGACCTAAGAGACATCTCTAGAACACTCCATTCAACAATGGCAAAATACATATTCTTCTTAAATGAACATCAAACATTGTCCAATAAACATTATAAGTTAGGTCATAAAACAATCCACAGTGAATCAGAAAATTTAATCATACAGTATATGTTTTCTTATCACAATGGAATAAAATTAGAAGTCAATAACAGAAGGAACTTTGGAAAACTCAGTAATATGCCAAAATTAGACAACATAATCTTATATAACGAATGGGTGAAAGAAGAAATCACGTTGGAAAATGTCAATACCTTGTGATAAATGAAAGCAAAACACAGCATACCAAAGTCCTGGGATTTAGCTAAAGCAATTCCTAGAGGGAAATTTGTAGATGTACATGCCTATATTTAAAAAAAGGAGAAAGGTATCAAATTTTAACCTAATCTTTTACTTTGAGGAACTAGAAAAATAAGAGCAAACTAAACCCAGGGAAAATGGAAGAAAATCATAAAGATTAGGGATGAAATAAATGAGGTAGAGAAAATAACAGAGAAAATCAACAAAACCGAAACCATTCTTTAAATAGAGTAATAAAATTTTCAAATCTTTAGGTAGACTGAGCAATAAAAATGAGAAGAATTGAATTACTAAACTTGTGGATTAAAAAGGGGGACATAAATGCCAGCAAATATTATTATAAGAAAATGCTATGAAAAAGTGTTTTCCAATAAATTAGATAGCCTACAAGAAATTGACAACTTCTGAGAAAGACAGAAACTACTGAAACTAACTCAAGAATAAATAGAAGTTCTGAATCAATAGGTCTATAAATGTAAAAAAGTTGAGTTACTCATCAAAACACTTCTAAGAAAATCTCAAGCCGAAATAGCCTACTAGTGAATTCTACTATACAGTTAAAGAAGAAATAATACCAATCTTCCACAAACCTTCCATAAAATAGAAAAAAAAAGTTCCCAACTCATTCTATGAGACCCTAATACTAGAACCAGACAGAGACATTATAAGTATCAACTAATATCCCCTTTGAATATAGATGCAAAAGTCCTCAAGAAAATGCTGGCAAACCAAATTCAGCAAATATAAAAACAATTATAAACTCTGACCAATTAGAATATATCCCATGAGTGTAATGTTGGTTTAGCATCTGAAAAGTCAATCAATGTAATACACTATGTTAACAGTATAAAAGACATAAACAACAGAATCACTTTAATACATTCAGAAAAAGCATTGGGAAAATCGATTACCCTTTCATGATAAACACTCTCAACAAACTAGGGATAGAGGGGAATTTGAACCTAAAAAAGCATCTACCAAAAACAAACAAACAAACAAAAAAACAAAATACAGCTAACATTATACTTAGTGGTGACAGACTGAATGCTTTCCACCAAAGATCAAGAACAAGAGAACAATGTCTATTCTCACCACTCCTGTCCTACATTGTACAGAAGATTCTATCATGACCAACTAAGAAAGAAAAAGAAATAAAAGGCATCCAGATCAGAAAGGAAGAAGTAAAACTCAGTTTGCAGATGACATGATTTTGTTTATAGAAAATCCTAAGGAACTCACTAAATTGCTATTGGAACTAAAAACTAAGTTGAGGAAGGTTGCAGGGTAAAAAAAAAACAAAAAACAAAAACATAGAAACTTAATAGCATTTCTATATACTAGCAATGGAATATCCAAAAATGAATTTTAAAAATTCTATTTATAATAGCATCAAAAAGAATAAAATACTTAGGAATTTAAGTACAAAAAATTGTATACTTAACAAAACCAAAACCAAAATTGTATACTTAACAAAACCCCACAAAATATTATGAAAAATCTTAACAAGGACCTAAATACATGGAAAAACATCCCATATTATGTAAGGTTTAATGTTGTTAAGCTGGCAATACTCTCCAAATTAATTTTCAGATTCAAAATATTTACCAACAAATTTTTTTACAGATGTCTAGCTTATCCTAAAATTTGTATGGAAATGCAAGGAAGCCCAAATAGACAAAACAATCTTCCAGAAAAACAAGAAAGGTGGATGACTCACACTTCCCAATTTCAAAATTGACTACCAAGCTATAGTAATCAAGACAGAGTGTTACTGGCATATGTATAGACATACAGGTCATGAAATAGTATCAAGTGTTCAGAAATAAACCCTCCTATTTATAGTCAATTGGTTTTTGACAATGATGCCAAGAAAACTAATTGGGTAAGAATCATGGGGTTTTTTGGTTTTTTTTTAAAAAAAAATAGTGTTTGGACAACTTGAATATGCACATGCAAAGTATAAAGCTGCATGCCTAACATAGGCCATACACACATATTATCTCAAAATGCACCAAAGTCCTAAATTTAAAAGAGAAAATTATAAAACTCTTAGGAGAAAACATCTTTATAAATCTCTGTGATCTTAGGTTAGGCAATTGTTTCTTAGATATGACACCAAAAGTGCAAAGAGCAAAAGAAAAAACAGGTAATTTGGATGTAATCAATATTAAAAGTTTTTGAGTTGCAAAGAACAGCAACAAGTTAAAAGTATAACCCAGAAAATTGGAGAAAATCATATATCTGTTAAGGATTCATGTCCAAAGTACATAAAGAATACTTGCAGCTCAACAACTAAAAGATAAATAAATCCAACTAAAAACTGGGCAAGTGATTTTAATAGACATTTCTCCAAAGATACACAAAGGGAAAGTAAGTATATGAAAAGATCCTCAGCATCATTAGCCATCAAGGAAATGCAAATCAAAACCTCAAGGAGATTCCACTTCACACACACTAGGACTGCTATTGTCAAAAGTATAGCAAGCACTGGCAATGTTGTGGAAAAAATGGAATCTTGGGCTTCCCTGGTGGCGCAGTGGTTGAGAGTCCGCCTGCCGATGCAGGGGACACGGGTTCATGCCCCGGTCCGGGAAGATCCCACATGCCGCGGAGCGGCTGGGCCCGTGAGCCATGGCCGCTGAGCCTGTGCGTCCGGAGCCTGTGCTCCGCAACGGGAGAGGCCACAGCAGTGAGAGGCCCGCGTACCACAAAAAAAAAAAAAAAAAGGAATCTTCACCTGTTGCTGGCTGGTATGTCAAATGGTGCAGCCACTCGGGAAAACTTTGGCAGTTCCTCCAAGGGTTAAACTATAGCTGTCATATGGTCCAGCAATTCCACCCTTAGGTATATACCCAAGAGAAATGAAAACACATGTCCATACTAAAACTTATATAGAAATGTTCATAGCAACAGCATCTATAATATTCAATAAGTGGAAATAACCCAAATGTCCATCAACTGATTAATGGATGAAGAAAAGTGGAACATCCATACAACGGAATACCATTCACCAATAGAAGAGTGTAAAGTAATGGCAAATGTTATAACATGGATGAATCTTGAAAACATGCTAAATGAAAGGAGCCAGTCATAAAAGATCACATATAGTAGGAAATGCCCTTAATAGGCAGATACATAGAGGCAGAAAGTAGATTAGTAGTTGCCAGAGGGTGGTGGGGAGAAAGGAATTAAGAGTGAACTGCTAAGGGGTGGTTTGAGGATTTCATTCAGGAGGAATGAAAATGTTCTAAAATTAGTTAGTGATGATGGTGGCAAAATTATGTGAATACATTAAAACCTCTGAATTGTACGCTTAAAGGTGTATTTTATAAGTGAATCATATATCATCAATAAAGCTGTTTGTTTTTTTTTTTTAATGCAATTGCAGGGTATGAGTGGGACATGTTCTTTTTCAGCTGGCATTAGCCCCTGGAAGAAGGTATTTCAACTGACTTTAGACATATTAGGAAGGCACTTTACTGTAATATTACCCTGAGGTACAGTCCCCTCAAGACTACGCAGAGGGGTACAAGGTAATCCTCCCCACTAAAATCAGTGCTGTGATCCAAAGTAGTGACAATGAGTCACTAAAACGCAAAATATGTCCATCACGATTAATAACAACATCCCCTAAAGAAATAATCTACACAGAGTAACTCAGTTGATTGAAAAAAAAAAAAAAGGAAGTAGTTATGTATGTTGGTGTTTTTTTAATGATATTTGTAACCCCAAATTCAGTGGTGAATATTACATGATCAGTCTGGAACACAGCAAATCTTTTAATTGGAAGAGTAGAAGAACTCAGAGTTGTAGGAAAAAAATAAGTTACTTAATTATAAAAAGAACATTAATATGAGTAAGATCATTTGAAAACACAGACAATGTAGGGAGAAGGGGAAAAATGTATATTCTATTGGAACATACAGTATGAATGGAATATTTTGCATTCTTTCATCTCCAGGAGGAGCAAAAAGAAGACAGTGGACATTTTATTAAAAAGCGACTATTTAAGTAAAGGCTTAACTGTGCACACGTCACCTTCTGTTGTCTTGGTAATAGGAGCTGTACCCTTAAGTAATAATATTACAGTGGAGAATAAGCACTTGCAATGAAACCCATAATTAATAATTAAAGTCACCCTAGTTAGCTTTACTTCGGAGAAAGATTTGGGGAAGAGTTTGGGAGGGAAATGTACCTCACAAATAAGTTCACAAAGAAAAGAATTTGAGTTGTAGTGCATAAAATAACAAGGAGCATTTGAGGAAAAAATACACCTGTTCACAGAAAAAATTATTTCTCTTAGTGATTTGGTTAGTCAGTATTGATAATAAACATGTTATACCCACACATTTTTTGCATTTGTTCAACCCATTGTTATGACTAGAAAGCATAATGGACACACAAAGGGAAAAAGCCTGTCCTCCCAAAAACCTGTGTGAGTAAATTTGGGATTGAAACATCCCAAGTAGTACAGCAGCTGACTTCTTGGACAGCTTTCCCTGTTCCAAGCTCCTTCTAACAATAAAAGGGCCCACTTAGGAATAGAGCAGAGAGCCCATCTCAATCACAGATAAAACTTCTGAGTCTCCTTAAGATAACCTTCCCTAGAATTTCACAGCTATGATATTCTGTTTATTTGTATGATCACTGTGACTTTATCATCTCTTTTCTACCTTCCCCAACCATGCACCCACCTAGATATATGTTTAATAGAGGCAGCAGTCATGTTATTTTATTCATCTCAAAGTCTATATCTACAATATAATGTATTGCCTAATACACAGGTTCAAAATAAATTTTATATAATTAATCAATACCTAACAAAAAAGAGAAAATAATAGAGAATAATTATGTAATCTAAAAAATGCCTAGAATTTATTTTTCTTATATTTCTATTTTCCATGGTATTTCACTCTCCTGACTTAAATACTGGAATTTTGTTATTTTATTGATGTTTCAATAAAGGGTTTGTTTTGCTAAGAAAAATCAAAAGTGGATGTGTCAATTGACTGTCACATAAAACTTCTGTTTTTGTGGGGGTTTTTTGGTCCTAAAAATGACAATGTATTTATCTCAGGTTTCTACCCTTGAACCACTTTTCTTCTCCTTACACTTCTCATTGTCAATGGGTAGATTCCCAAATATTTATCTCAGCCCTGATTCTGAGCTGTAGATCTGTTCTTCCGTCCTGCTTATCCATCCTGGACGTTCAGTCTTATTAAATACAGCATGTACACATTTAAACTTTGCTCTGTGAACTGATTCTCCTTGACTATTCACAACATCTGTAAAGTAGCACTACCTTTTTCCCAACCACCTAATTTAGAAACCTGAAAGTGATCCAGGGTAACTTCATTTCCCACACTCTCCATGCATACACTCAATCACAAAATCTTGTTTATTTCATTGATTCCTTCTTATTTACTGCTATCACAACTACCTTAGTTCAGAAAATCATCATTTTTACCTGGGTTGTGGCAGCATTCTTGACTTACAGCCTGTCCTTTCAATTCACCTCCTGCTCTGCTGCCAGAATCACCTTGCTAAAATACGAAACAGATTATGCCACTCCCCTGCTTAGAATATGTCAATAGTCCAAGACTCCTTAGCAAGACATACAATGTCCTTTAAGATCCTGTTCCACCTACCTCTCTAGCATCTTCTGCTACTCTCTGACATGTTCTCCACTACTACCAAGTTAGTTCTTTTCCACATCTTTTAACATCTGCCTCAAATACTAATATCTCACCTCCAATCTCCACCCCACAGTTTTTCTATCAATCATCGTAGTTTAACATAATACGTGCACAACTTAGTCAGCCGGTGTGGTACTATTCATTATAGCCTCTCAGGTACCTAGGCAGATGGAGGCTACGTACAAACCTGTGTGTCTGCAGTTTAAGTGGTTCTTAAACCCACTGCTTGGAAGTGATACACATACATCAACCCCACTTATATTTCATTGACCAACTCAGGTGCATTCCCATGCCTAACTTCACAGCGGGCACAGAAGTGCAATCCTTCCATTGGTCTGAAAGGCACAAAGCTATTAGTAAAATTTCACCTTCACACTACACTCCTTTATGATTCAGCCTAGGCATCAACTTAATGGGAAAACTTCTTTGTTCATTCAGTTTTTTTAGCACACCTTTCTCAGAGCATGTACCAAACAACTGCAATTTGTAGACTACGTTTTGTCATCCTCAACTAACTGAACTCCATGAGGATAGAAGCTACATTTTATTTATGTATTCCTAGTTCCTGTATTTTGTGATGTCCAGCATAGTGTAATTACATAACTATATATTAAGTGAGTGAGTGAATGAATCACTGAATGAAAGAGTGAATGAATTAATTGTAACCAGTTTCTGGAGATTCAATTATGTAAGGAATTCTGCCCCATTAGGACCCTCTTTCAGAAGGGTGCTCTACTTTATCTAAAAATAAGATGACCCAAATTGAACCCAAGGCAAATTCTAATATGTCACATATTCTATCGGGAAAAAAAAAACTTAAATTAAAGCTGTACATGTTCTCTCAACCCTCCCTCCTAAGATACGATTTCCCCTGAGGCCTATGTATCTCACTCCACCTCACAATGGTAACACAAAGACTGATTCTGTGAACCCTAAGCTTTGTAGAAGACTGTGAAACCAATTATACTATAAATACAAATGAAAGACTTTGTCTAGGAGATTTATCACTGGCAAAATAGGCCAGGATCTAAGGAATTATTTTTGTTTACATCACTGGGTTGCAATGATTAGAGGTGTATGACAATAAATAATTAAATCCATTATTAAACACATAAAACACACAAAAAATTACTGATTCACAATTTTGGGGATATTTTACCCTACCAAACTCTACTTCTCATGCATGTCATATATTGTACTGGGTCTCAATCTTTAAAACAAAGTAGAGCTTTCCTCTTGTTTAAAGGAAACGTAGATGAAACAAATGTTAGGCAAGCCCACGTAACTAGCTAGTGGCCTGCAGGAATAAAGCTTTGAGAATCATGACCTGTATTCAAGGACCCGGTAAGTCTACAGCCAATACTCACCATGACTGTGTTCCAGGGCAGAGGTGAGAGTGACCTGTCATGTACTGTCTTCCTACTGAATTTCACTGTAGATTAGATGATTTAATAGTGCATAATCTTTAGAATGAAATGAGTTTTTCAAAGTCTGTGTCAAGGTCTGATTGCCCTGAATTAGCAGTTCATATATTCACATATTTTTTTTCAAGAACAATAAAGTAACAGTCAGTAGCTAACTTTTTGAGTTCTGTACCAGGCTCTGTGTACCTTATCTCATTAAATCCCTGTTTGGGTACTGCTTTTATCCTCACCTTCCGGACAAAGAGAGGAAGGCTCAGAGAGTATAAATAAATTGTGTAAGGTCACACGGTGCTGGAAACCTTTAATATTACACTATTCTGCCAGTTCCCCAGATATTTCCAGATGGCTTGAATGATATCTCAAAATTGAAGAATGGTTTTTAATTTCCACATCATTTAAATCTCTGCTACTTCAAAATATTAAGTTTAGAGATAATACTCTGGCAAAGGACCCTTAGCTTTCTTAACCAATCTGTCCTTGACCTATTGTATTTGACCAGCACAGTGTTTAAGAAAAAGATTTTTTAATGCTTTGAGGCTGGGAAGGCATTCATGCTGCATTCCCACACAACCACTCCCTACTGTGATATACCCCGGTAAGTCACACGTTATTATTTTAATAGCCTCCAAAGACATTTGAGTTTATTATATCTCCTGACACAATCAACGTCATTTCTGCCCACGAGGTCTCCTTGGTTCCTCTCTTACATTCAGTTTAGCCTCTGACATAGTCCTGATTTTATTGGCAGGGCCCATAATCATTCCATCTTTTATGTTAAAAAAAAAAAAAAAAAAAGGAAAATCCCATGTACCTCAAAGTATTAATATGGTCATAACACAAATTCATTTAATATGACTCTTTGTAAGTTACATTGTGAATTTAACAGAACAACTGTGTTAAGAAAAGAGAGGCAGAGAAAGCCAATCTCCCAGAATGGAATTTCAGACCGTCAGGTGAATATGAAGTATTTTGGGGGTATATGAGGATCATTTAGTGAGCAACTCAAATCCCAACTTGTGGGTAAGCATTTCTGCATAAAATAGAGCCCAGAAATGCCCACATTCCTACTGCTGACCACGGTCTGTTAGGTTAATTTCCTCTATTAATTGAATCACTGACATTCGTTCCTTCATCTAAACTGGAAACAGGAATTGTACTGAATGACTTTTCTACTCATATTTGTAATATGGGAAGAATTAGTGCTTCATTTTTCCCTTTTTTAAAAACTTTGACCAGTTCACAAAAGGACACTTATTCAAATAATATACAAGTAGTAATTTATGTGCTATAACCTATTTACATATAGTTAAACTCATTATCAGAGTTCTAAAATTTTCTTGAAATTTTTTTATCTTATAGGTCTAAATTCTATAAAACATTGTCAGAGAAAGTGTAGAAAATGTTTATCAACACATGATTTCTTTTTTGTTTTCTTTTCGTTTTATGTAAAGTAAATGGTCGCAGAACTATCTTGGTCTAACTACCTTAATGGGATTTTTTTGGAATATTTTTATAATCTGTAAAAGATATATCTTCCATGCTAGAGAATAACCATATCATAATGAAAACATTAGCCTTCCTGTCAGTTTTCAACTTTTTAATCTTTTAGAATTTAGATCAAATTCTCTGCTTGAATTGACAGTCCCTGCCTAATCCCTCCAAATTCTGGGAGCTTTATATATTATCATCTTAGCGTTTAATGGAATGTAACTCTACACAGTGCAGTCATATATCCAAAATGCCTATAATTAAAGAGAACTCATTTTTTTAGGGATGCACATTCATACCTAAGACTTCACCCAAATTAGTTAAGGAATTTCCTAAAATATAATAAACTAGTTTTGTGATTTCCTCCATGTTTCTCTCAGTTACCTAGGGTGTCTAGCTTGAGGGGTATTTACATATGAAATATTTACCTTCCTTGCAATCATTTATTTAGCTAAGGAAAAAGATATTATCTATAATTTTAAAAAGTTCTTAGGAGCTAAATAAATATTCCTCACCCTCTTTGGTCAATCTATTTAGAAGAATGACTTTTTAAAATTCACCTGACTCAATTAGTAGCAGCAGTCAATCAGCCTAAAATTATCTACTGATTATTTATGCATCATTTCAAGCCAAAAGGGGCTTGACTCATCAGGAAAGCATGGGTTTATTAGTGTGAAAAGGCTCTGCTAACCAAAAAGGTCAGTCGTTGTTATGTAATAATAATATTGACTGGACATAGAATACCCTGGATTTTAATGTTAGGAAAGGGTGTGAAGTAAAGTGGTCTGTGTCCATGGAATCAATATCCTTTGCACTTCTCAGGTGCATGTGCCTACATTCAGAATGAAGGTACTCATCATTATAGAATATGATTTAGATAATTTAATAAGGTGTGAATGAGATTTCTGTGGAAACAAGGATTTCCTTCAGACTAGCACTTGATTTGGTTTCTTTGTGCTTCAATACAAACTACAAATCCTCACAATGCTCTTTCTAAATTTCTATTAGATTTTTAAAAAGCTGAGAGAAAAGTTCATGAGATTCTTAGATTAAGGTAGCTAAACAGAAATACTTTTATTGGTGTATATTCTGAAGATGTTTATCATTTATGTATACTACTTAAATGTTTCCTGATCCTTCATAGGCAAAGTGCCATGAATATTAGAGATGAAAAACTGAGAAAATATAAATATATACATATTTATATGTATATATATCAATTTGAGCTTTATAAGAAGCCATTTTTGTACTACTATTGGAAGGTGTTTGAGTATTTGTTTAACCTTCTCCTTCCTTGCAGACAGAATATATATATATGCATATATATACACACATACACTAATTATAATTATATAAATTAATATATACTTATATATTTACATGTAATTTATCATACATATAATTTACCAGTATATTTATTAAACATAATTTATTATTTACTAAGATAGAATATATATATCTTGGTGAAAAATATATATATATTAGTAAAACTACTCATGCCTGAAAGCTGACAGCAAATTGCAGTCCTGTAAAAGCATAAGGATAGCAATCAAATTAATCTTCTTGTGCTTCCCTGGTGGCACAGTGGTTGGGAGTCCGCCTGCCGATGCAGAGGACATGGGTTCGTGCCCCACTCCGGGAAGATCCCACATGCTGCGGAGCGGTTGGGCCCGTGAGCCATGGCCACTGAGCCTTTGTGTCCGGAGCCTGTGCTCCGCAACGGGAGAGGCCACAAGAGTAAGAGGCCCGTGTACAGCAAAAAAAAAAAAAAAAAAATTTAATCTTCTTAAAATATTTCTAATCATAATCCTTCCCTGTCCCCAAAACCTTATTCATGAATTCCATTTAGTTAAGTAAACAAAAGTCCCACCAACTCCTTACCCAGATGTTCAAAGCTCTCCATGGTATATGCTCAACCTCTGTTGGCAAACACTTCTCACTCTGTCCTTCTTTTACAATATACATGTCTTGTATCATCATAGTAATTTTTCTCATTTTATTCTCCCTTCTCAAAATGGTCATCCCTGGTTTTTTTTACATGTCTGAATTGTACCTACCCTCCAAGGGCAAGCATAAATGTCACTTTGACCAGAAGCCTGCCCTGATTTTATCTGGAGGCATTTATTTCTCATGCTTCTAAACTTTCAAAGGACTTTATTTATGCCTCTCTCACTACAGTCATTACTTTCTATTTTTTATTGTACTTATTTCCATTATTAGCCATTACTTTAAGCCCAGTAAGTATCTGAGCATGATTGACCTTTGTATTTTTCACAATGTTGTGCATAGTAGGTGCTCAATATATTATTGACTGAAGCAAGGCTATAATAGTAGAGAAGTCACCATGACAGTAACAGTAATGATTGCTTATCATTAACTGAGTAATTTGTAAGTGCTGAGAACTGGGTTAAGTAAGTATTTTATACTCACCAGGGAGAATCTAAAATTTAAAAAGTGTAAAAATCAATTTATTTGACTCTAAATATTCTGGGTATATGTCTATCCAAAGTTACCACAAAATAATTTTAAGAATGATCAATAAAAAGATAAAAATATTTTTAAATTCAAAGTGAATATTATAACAATGTTTGCTACATCTATGAAAGCTCAAAACCCTTAATGTTCATCACATTTTTATATTTTGGGAAGATTTTTTAAATGATATACATCTTTAAAGAAAAGATCATCAATTTCTGATGCTGTTCACAACCACAAAACCTGAGAAGGTGAAGGGAATGCAGTTAAATGCCACTGAAGCTTAGAAAAGTGTTTTCAGACCTCATTCATTTCCTCTGTCAGTAAGAAAATATTGCGTTCAGACAATAGAAAAGAAACTAGTAATAGAAATTGCTGCAAATTCTGTTTGTGTTGATCCTTTAGGTTCAAGCCTTTCATTTCACGGGCTGCACCTGTTAAGAAGAGGGCTGGGGGAGCTGGATTATTCATTTCTATAATTAAAGAGATACCCAGTCATTGAAATATAATGCGTTTCTCTGTGACTGACAGCCGCTATGATTGGATGTTAGCGATGGGCCACATGGAAGATGAATTCAGGTAATATCCAATTTTTTTTCCTCCTTCTCTCAGAAATGTCTCAAATTGACACTAATTTGATAGTCTCAAATCCCAGAGCCCCTTGGATACTGAGAATGGAATGTAAAGAAATTCTCCTTGGTGTCAGTCAGCAACTCTCTTTTCTTCAGGTTACAAAAGGTGATTGACAGGAAGAGAAGGCCTGCTCACTGCTACAACAGAGATGAACTTGAAAACTGGATTGGCAGACATCTGCTCTGGATTTTTTTTTCTAATTGGGATACCAGTGATTATGAAGAGTTGATGATAAGAGTTCATGGGAAGACAGATACCTTTAACAACCACTTTCAAAGTCAGATGGCACAACAGAGAAGCCCCAACCAAATTAAAGCCAGGGTTCACTAAACACATTTTCCTTCTTCCTTTTAGCCATTCACTTAACACCAAATTAAAGATTAGAGCTAAAAATACAAAGACCCCTACTCTAGGTCTAGGACTAGGACTTTGCCTTAGGACTTCCCCATAAAATATAGTATCCCAAACACTTCACCCTTTGCACATTGTAAATGAGGAATAAATAAACACAAGTTGAGTAAAAGAGAGTAAAAAAACAGAGAATACAATCTTCCTTAAAAACAAAAATAGGAAGGCAAGTTGCCTATTTGCAATATTTTAAGTGAACTATAGATGACCCTAAAGAGGCCACACATACACACATGCACACTATAGGTACCAGAGGTGAAGGCCCTCTGCTCACTGGAGCAGAATTAGATGCAGCACCTCTCAGTGCACATTACTTTGCCTTGGTCAGGTGAATCTTTGCACACCAGGCCAGGTCTGGCCAGATCTCATCTTGATACATCTGCCATTATCTGGAAAAACCTGCATGATATATGTTTCAGGGAATATATATTCAATAGCAATAAGGCTAATTTCTCAACGAGAGTTAAGTGTTCAGGTATTACAAATAACTACATCCAGCACCCTAGAAAGCAGTTTTACCCAAAATAAAGCACTTTCCAAATACAAGAAAATCATACCAGAAAAAGAAATATATTACTAGTTTAAATTTCCAATTAATTCATTACCTGGTATAAGCATTAGGGAGGAAGTATGAGTCATACAAGTTTCTGAATATTAACTCCATGTGTTTTCACTGCCTTACTATCAGCACCTAGAAGACTTCCTAGTATATAGCTGGCTTACAATTACTTGTTAAACTAATGAATATGTAAAAAATATTCAGAATGCTGGGCCATCTCCCAGATATTGTTCAGAGCTCAGGTGATCCAAACTAGCCCCGAAATAGAAAATACCCTAGGTATTTCCAGTTCTATTTTGGCTTCTAGTACTCACATTTCTAACTTGATTGTTTTAGAAAACCCAAATAGGGCTTGTTTAATTAGCAGCAAATGTTGCAAACTGTTAAAAATACAACTTCAGCTGAAACCCTTGCCCTTTTCATCTCCACCACCTTATTCAACCTTATGTTAACATCTTCTTTTATTACAGGGCCTTCCTTTTAAATCCTCTGAGGAGAAAGTATGCATTGGGAGTTGTATTTGAGTTGCATGTACCACCTGAATGCAATTCCTTAAGAACTTGTGTGCTATTGTCTATTGTAGAAAATAGCCCATCAAGCCTGCTAAGACAAAGAATTCAAGGCAAAGAACAGATTGCTGAGCTTTCCAAAGATACAATTATCCATCTCATGGCTAGATCATCTTAGCATAGATAAGAACAAGACTGTCAGAGAGCTGAAATGATGTTGTGCCATCTACCAGTTACACCAACAGGTGCACAGAGAAAATGTATCCACTCATTTATTCAGCAAATATTTATTGAACATTTACTTCAGGTAAGCTCTGTCCTATGATCTTGGCTAAAGAAGTGCATACACAGTTCCTGCAAGGAACTCCCAGTCTGGGAGTGGAGATCCAGGGGTAATCCTTGGTCAAATTTCTCTCTATGGGACAGAAAATGTCTGCCAAAAATTGGCAGAGAAGAAATGACTTTGTCTTCCACTTCACCCAAAAATAAAAATGAAAATCACAAAGTTTGATTAGTAAGTTAGTCACAGTAATTTCTGTGTGCCCAGACATTACAAACCAACGTAAGTAAACAAGTACTGCGAGAAATATATAATACACCAAGGTTCCTATCCGAACTCCTTTTATCCAAAAACTCCTTTGCTCAGTTTTAAGGTTGCTACTAAGTAATTGTCTTCTATTCCTTAAACCTGCCTCAAATGAGATAATGCAATCATGACTACAGATTTCACCACTGCTAATCATTCTGCCCCGGGGAACGTATCCAGACAGGTGAAATTTTCTCCACCTTCTTTTGAATTACTCACCTGGTAACCCTTCTTCATCACCCAAACCTTCAAAAAAAAAAAAAATGCAGAAAGCCTAAAACTGCTCACATTTAAAAATTCCTCACTAGTAAGAGCTAAAACAAATGATATTTGAGTTAAATACGGTTTATTATCACCTGGAGTACGTAATAAATCAACAGTAGAAAAACGCTTTGACGAGACTCCATCCCTCGTGACCCAGAACATCATCTCGCTGCTCACCATAGAGAGCCATAGTCAGGTTCAAGATGGCGACAGAGAAGGACAGACCCCCGGCACCACTCACCTCCCACAGACACACCCAATCTACAGCTACGTGTGGAACAACGTCCTCTGAAAAAAACCTAAAGGCTGTGGCTCCAGAAACTCCTCGGTGAAGGATAGAAGGCTCACATCAAAGCAGGTAGGAGAAGCTAGGACACAACTTCCCCACACACCCTGACCCCAGCTCCGCCACCCAGTCAGAAGGGAACCCGAAAGCCAGAACTTCTAACTGAGGAGCGAAGGGTTTGAGCCCCACCTCACGCACCCCCAACTTTTAGGACCTGCACCTGAGAGATGAGCCCCCGAAACACCTAGTTTTGAAAACATCAGGGGTCATGTCCACGATATACCCAGGGTATATCAGGGAATCTGAGAAAAGAGCTGGCAGCTCGGACTCACCTGCCCCAGGGCGCAGCGTGGAAGCGGCTAGACGGAGAAGCACCTAGGCTTTGTGGAAAAAAGGCTCATTTGCTTATCTTGGAGCGTCAGCCTGAGGGGCAGGTATCTGATTTGACGCGCATTTGACGCCTGCTGGGTGCCCTCTAGGGTCGGAACCAGAGCGCAGCCTTTGCCTCTTCCGCTTTGCGCCAGCCCGTGGGCGCCATTTTTCTTTTTTTTTTCTCGCTTTTTTTTTTCCTTTTTCTCGTCCTGGTCTGGGCCATCGCTGCATTCTCATTCTGCCGCCCTCCAGAGCACCAAAATCTCTCAGAGGGGAATTTTTACACGCAGCTGGTGCCCAGGTTTTAGTTTCTGGCGTCTGGGTCTTTGCAGCAGCTGCCCAGGTGCCTCTTGATCGCCTGGCCCTGACGGGGGGATGGGGCTTGCATTCCTGGGCCCCACGGGCCTGTAACAAGCGAAGAGATAGTGCTTAAAAGGCTACCACCCCTGGGGCAACAGACACACGACTGACGTTAACACACCCCCAGTCTTTCTGTGAAAGAGGCCTGTTTGCCTGTCCAGAAGCTTCAGCCTGAATCTTAAAGGCAAAAAAAGAAAAAAAAAAAAAAAAGCTCATTGTTACAGAGAACGGATTGGTGGATGTCAGAGGTGGGTGGAGGTGGGCGAATGGGCAAAAGGGTGTCAAAAGGTACACATTTCCAATTATAAAATACATAAGTCAGGGGTATGTAATGTACAGCATGGTGACTATAGTTAATAATTCTGTATTGCATATTTGAAAGTTGCTAAGAGAGTAAATCTTACAAATTCTCTTCATAAGAAAATAAAACTTTGTTAACTATAGGGATGAATGTGGTCTAGATTTATTGTAGTGATGATTTCACTGTATACACAAATATCAAATTTCACTGTATACACAATACCTTCTACACCTGAAACTAAAGTTATATATCGATTATACCTCAATTTTTAAAAAAAAGAACCATAATTAGGCCTAGCCCAAGGAAGAAAGTCACTTTTGATTTCAGCAGTTTCTCAAAAATGTCAGGTAGGCAAAGAAAAAGCAATCAAATCTGGTGAACTAAGTGATAATATACATGGTCTTATAAAAGGAGCCTCCAATTCCATCTTCTCAGGAAGTCTTCCAAGAGAAGGTCATTGCTGAGATGAATCTTTCATACTCAATAGGAATTAGCCAGGAGGAGGAGAGACAGAAAAAAAGAAAAGGAAATTGATTCAGTAGGACAAACAGAACATGCCAAGGCATACTAAACAGCATTAAAATATGAGAGACCAGAGAGACGTCTCACTATGGGCACAAAAAAGTTGAATCTAGCTAAAGTATATATGTAAATTGAGACATCTGAGGCGGTAGAAGTAGGATAGCAGTAGAATGTACAGTAAGTTAGACAAAGAATAGAGAAGTAAGAAGTTCAGTAGGTAGGTAGATAGGAAGCAAGTTTGGGCAAGTTCATGAGGATCTTATAAAACTTTGGTATGAAACTTGAACTTGATCCATAGAATGGTGACCCATGAATAATTTTAAACCAGCTCCTCAGATCTGTGATTCAGAGAGATCATTGTGATTCCAGTGTGGATAGAGGGGTAGAGACTGATAAGGCTAAAGACAGTAAAGAATCAGGTAGTTCTAAAATTGACTGAAGATAGGCATGGAAAGAAGCTGGTAGTAGTTTTGAAAACATTTAAATAATAGAGAATGTGTAAGGGAAAGGAAAGTGTTGAATCAAGTGTGTTACTAAAGTGTAACAGCTGTTAGAAACTAAGTCTAAATGAAAGTATATTCCTTTTTTTTTTTTTTTTTTTAGAAAGTATATCCTTAGAGGATCTTATATCAGCTTGGCTACACCCATTTCCCAATAAGCAAGTATTTTCTTAGGATAAAAAAAAAAACAAAAAACTTTGGCTTTATAATTAAATCCAAGTGCACAAAAAAGGAGAAATAATTAAACATAACGCAAATAGAATAAATTACCTGTTAATTATTTTACATGTTCTTTGTAATCCATACATTTGTTCTTTTTTGTGTAATTTAATAGGATTTATTATTAACTACAGTAAAATATACCCATTTTTCATTGTATAGTTCCATGAATTATGACAAATGTATACACTCAAGTAAACACAACCAAAATAAAAATATAGAATGTATCCACTACCTCAAAATATTCTCTCTTTAACATCAATCTCACTACCACGCTCAGCTCCAGACAGCCATTGATCTACTTTATGCCACTATCAATTAGTTTTGGCTTTTGAGGATTTCCACATAAATAGAACCATACACTATGGACTCTTTGTATCTGACCTCTTTCACTCAGCATAAAGTTTCTGAGATTCATCCATGTTGTTGAATATATCAGTAATCTCTTTATTTCTTGTATTACTGAGAAGTATTCTGTTGTATAAATGCACCATAGATTATCTACTGTCCTGTTGTTGTATATAGTGGTTCTTTCTGGTTCTTGACATTATGAATAAAGCTGCTTGTACATTCATGTACAAGACTTTTAGTAGCTATACGTTTTGCTCTAGAATCCTCACAGTTATCTAGGTACATAATCATCCTATTTGAGAATAAAGACAAATACACTACTCTCTTTCACATTTGTATTGCCTCATTGCACATGTTAAGAACTCCAGTGGTGAGAGTAGATCTTGTCTTTTTTTTCCAGTCTTAGAGGGAAAGAAGTATTATTGATTTTCAAATATTAAGCCAGCTTTGCGTTCCTCAGATGAATCTCAATAGGACATGATATATTATTGTTTTTATATTGCTGGATTCAATATATTAATATTTTCTTAAGGATCCTTTGTATTTATGCTCATGGGGGATATTTGTCTCAATTTTCTTTTCTTATAATTATCTGGTTTTGATGTTTCTGGCCATGATGTTTTTGGCCTCACAATGACCATTTTTGAATGGACATTGGACATTTTGAATGTTACACTATGTTTCTGAATTTTATTGTCTTGCTTAAAAGAGTTGAGGTTTGTTTTATCAGCAGTGAAGTAGCTTGAAGATCAGCTTTGTCCTACTGATGCTTTTCTACTCTTTCCTTTCTCCTGTCCCTCCCTCCCTCCCTCCCTCCCTCCCTCCCTTCCTTCCTTCCTTCCTTCCTTGCTTCCTTCCTCCCTTCCTCATGGTCCTTATTGCCCAAGCTCATCACCCCCTACTCACACACAATGTGTTGGATAAGCACCCTGTTTATTTGTATATTATCCTGTAAAATGATTTTTTATTTTGCATAATTGGCCCATGCTATACATCTTCTGCTTCTTGGTTTTTTTTGGATTTTTTTGTTTTTTTTTTTTTTTTTTTTTTGGCGGTACGCGGGCCTCTCACTGTTGTGGCCTCTTCCGTTGTGGAGCACAGGCTCCGGAGGCGCAGGCTCAGTGGCCATGGCTGATGGGCCTAGCTGCTCCGCGGCATGTGGAATCTTCCCGGACCGGGGCACGAACCCGTGTCTCCTGCATCGGCAGGCGGACTCTCAACCACTGCGCCACCAGGGAAGCCCTATTTTTTAAGCACTATGTTTCTAACATGTATTTATGTTGCTATGTGGACATATTTATTTATTTATTAAAGTATAGTTGATTTACAATGCTGTGCCAATCTCTGCTGTATAGAAAAGTGACTCAGTTTTACATATATATACATTCGTTTTTAAATATTCTTTTCCATTATGGTTTATCCCAGGAGATTGTATACAGTTCCCTGTGCTATACAGTAGAACCTTGTTGTTTATCCATTCTAAATGTAATAGTTAGCATCTACCAACACCAAATTCCCAGTCTGTTCCTCCTCCACCCTCTTCCTTGGCGACCACAAGTCTGACCTCTATGTCTGTAAGTCTGTTTCCGTTTTGTAGATAGGTACATTTGTGCCATATTTTAGATTCCACATATAAGTGATATCCCATGGTATGTGCCTTTCTCTTTTTGACTTACTTCACTTAGTATTATAATCTCTAGTTGCATCTGTGTTGCTGCAAATGGCATTATTTCATTCTTTTTTATTGCTGAGTAGTATTCCACTGTATATATGTACCACATCTTCTTTATCCATTCATCTGTCAGTGGACATTTAGGTTGCTTCCATGTCTTGGCTATTGTAAATAGTGCTGCTATGGACATAGGGTTGCATGTATCTCTTTGAATTATAGTTTTGTCCAGATATATGCCTAGGAGTGGGATTGCTGGATCATATGGTAATTCTATTTTTAGTTTTCTGAGGAACCTCCATACTGTTCTCCATAGTGGCTGTACCAACTTACATTCCCACAAATAGTATAGGAGGGTTCCCTTTTCTCCACACCTTCTCCAGCATTCATTATTTGTTGACATTTTGATGATGGCCATTCTGACCAGTGTGAGGAGATACCTTATTGTAGTTTTGATTTGCTTTCCTCTGATAATTAGTGATGTTGAGCATCTTTTCATGTGCCTACTAGCCATCTATATGTCTTTGGAGAAATGTCTATTAAGGTCTTCTGCCCATTTTTCAATTGGGTTGCTTGTTTTTTGTTGTTGAGTTGTATGAGCTGTTTGTATAATTTGGAGATTAAGCCCTTGTCGGCCACATCATTTGCAAATATTTTCTCCCGTTCCATAGGTTGTCTTTTCGTTTTATTTTTGTTTGTTTGTTTTTATGATTTCCTTTGCTGTGCAAAAGCTTGGAAGTTTGATTAGGTCCCATTTGGGTTTTTTTTTTTTTTATTTCTATTGCCTTGGAAGACTGACCTAAGAAAACATTAGTACGATTAATGGACATCATTTTGTGTTTTTTTTCCTAGGTCTGTACAGCATCTCTATAGGGTCTCACATTTTCTTATCCACTCTCATAAACTGGACACCTAGCTTTTCTCCAACTCCTTATAACCACAAACATTATTCTGAATAAGAACCTCATTCAAATCCCCTTGTAGACTTATGGGAAAACTTCTGTTGGACATAGGAGTGGGACTTAGGGGATATATAGCATATACAAGAATATTTAATTTAACAAAATCAGTGCCATATTGCTCTCCAGGATGTCATGTTACACTCCCATTAATACAGGAGGGTCATTATAAACCCATGTCCAACTTTCTAATTTTTGATAATAAAAAGAATATAAGGTGACATCACATTGTTATTTTCCTCCCTCTGAAAGATATTTTCTTTCAGTAGAAAACAATATTTTTTTTTTTTTCGGTACGCGGGCCTCTCACTGTTGTGGCCTCTCCCGTTGTGGAGCACAGGCTCCGGACGCGCAGGCTCAGCGGCCATGGCTCACGGGCCCAGCTGCTCCGCGGTATGTGGGATCTTCCCGGACTGGGGCACAAACCCATGTCCCCTGCATTAGCAGGCGGACTGTCAACCACTGTGCCACCAGGGAAGGCCGAAAACAAGGTATTTGGCGTTATTTATTTATTTATTTTTTACAGGAAACACAGGGTAGACTTTGCATAACTTAGAAACCCAAAGGAAAAAGCATTCTGTTGTAGACTGATTGTTTTATCAGAAAGAGGCTGTTTTACAGCTAATGAGGGAGTAAGATATGGAAATGGACTATACCAACAGTTTGTTCCCTGTACTGCCACCTTTCAAAAGAACAGAGAATATTTAACATATTCCTTCTAATTACATAGGAGAATGAATCACAGTTCTTTAAATGTAATAAAAAGAACAATTTCTCAAAGAAGGAAGCTACTCCCTGACAGACTTATCTAAAATAAGACAGAAAATTCGGCTTGGTTTAGGATTTGCAAGAAAATTATCCATAAATTCAACTAATTAATAATATATATTAAATACTATGAAATTGTTGACATGGGGGCAAACATACATTATTAAGTTTGAAGGGTTTTTACCTTTCAAATCTGCCCAAATATTATCCATTAACAGCAGTTCTGAAAAATAACAATAGTGCTTCTGAAGTAGGAGTCCATTTTTTCCATAATTTCTTCCTCAAACTGATATAATTAGAATTCTAAATTACCAGTATAATTTATAGGTAACTCAATTTATTTCATCATTAACATACTTATATTTCCTATTTTTAAATGGATAGAATTGATTATTGACCAGAAAAATTATCACCTTTACATATCATATTTTATAATAATAGTTTGTTTTTTCTTCACTGATGATAATATAATTATATATGATATATAAACAAATTTCACAGTCTCATTCACCACTGTATCTCCAGTGCTAGTAACACTGTTTGGTATAGAGTTTATGTTTAATAAATATTTTCTAAAAGAATATATTTCAATATGTACTTCTGATATCAAAAGTGTAATGGATCTAGTGTTGGGATTTATGGGTGTTAGTTCTGAATCTTTCATTTATGATAGCACTGAAGCAAGTGTATACTCAAATTCTGTGTGATCAACTTACCTCTGCTGGGCAATGAGATTATTTCAAAGCTGTTCTATTTCCATAATAGAAGTGGTCTGGCTCTTTTAGTAAGGCATATTTTAAAAGAAAAAGCTATTCAACAGAAAGGCAGCTCCATGAAAGAGCTCCAAGCATGGATATCACATGATTCCTTTTGAAAGAAATAATCCTAAGAAATAGGATAGAGGTAAGGCACATGAAGGCTTCAGACAGTAGGTAATAAGTGGTTTTGGGAACCTGTCAAATGGATCTGAAGCAAGCTCAGAAATGAGAAGAAAGTAATTGCATTTACCTAGCTACAAATGTAGTTTAAGAGGCTTAAAATGGGACACTACAGTTAAGAAGAGGTTGAGATCTCAAATCAATAGGATTAAAATTACCCTGTCTGTGTTACCTTGAGCATCCTCATCTGGAAATAATAATGACGATATTATCAATCACTGTGGGTTATTGTGAAGATTGATAAGTTAATGCATATAAATTTCATGACTTGCTAATATCAATAAATATTAACTGTTATCATTGTAATTTGTAGCTACCTTTTAAGACATCAACATTAACACATATATTCTGACTTCTATTTACTTTAACCCCTATTCTCAAACATTGTAATGCAGTGGAACTTGCAAGAACCTGCATAAGAACTGTGTGTTTATAGTTGTCAGTCTCCCATTTCTTAAAAAAGCATAAGATAGGGATAAGCCACCTTAAAACATCCCTTGGTAGCAGCTATTCTAAGGACTACCTTACAATACATGTACTACTTATATCATATTACATAAACAAAGTATGGGTTATTCTGCCTTCTGAAAACTAAAGTATATAGCAAGTTCAAATCAACATTTTTTGTGACTCCATGGAGATCTTGATAAGGAAAATAATTATATATATATATGAATAAAATATGTATGTTATATATATTATATATAAATATTTCCTTCTCATTATCTCTCTCCATGAATTATTTTCAAGCTGTCAATACATACAATGGCCAAGAGGGAATTGTTTACCTGATTCTAAAGTCTATTTATGCATTTTTCAGGAGCTAGCAAGTATCACATTATATTTTCCCTTTTCTTTACCAAATGCTGTCTGACACATCTTCTTCTATTTAAAAATCAAAAAGCTAACCCAAGAAACTGCATCATTCCCTTGGGCATGAATATCTGTAACAAATATACCAGTACTTTGGTTGCAAAGAGAATTAAGGATGCGTTAGCTATTTAGCATTCCCTGAATGACAAGCACACTCACGCCTCAAATGTATTGTAGAACAGAACAGAAAATGTAACATTTTCAGGATCAACTGCTTTGGTAATTTGACATTAATAACAATGATGGGTGCACACTGCAGTGTTCTTGAAAAATAGTGGTCCCTTCTGTGATATGATATTTATCTGACTTATAAGATAAACCCGTCACAACAATGCTGTACATATGAAAAGCTTTCCGGAGCAGAACACAACAACATGTGTCAAAAGGCAAACATCTGGATGATCACTGACCTGGATTACCATTTCTAGAATTTATCTTAAAGAATAAGAGAGAGGTGAACAAGGATGTTTCTTAGAATACAATTAGAATCCTAACAACAATAGCAACAAAAGTGGAAACAATATAATTCTTCGAGTGAGAACCGATTAAGAGAACTAAAATAATACATGCTAGAAATACTATGTAAGCAAGAAAAATTACTTGTAGAAGTAGATGTATATAAATATATTGACAATACATTCAGACACAGATAAGTTTTTATGAGATTTGTATATATATGTATGTGTGTATATGTATGCATGTATATACATATAAATATGTACACACACTGATTTGCAAAGATGTTTACAATATATATGTAAAGCAAACCACCGAGAGTTTTTCAGCTGTCTGTGGTACTGTTTTCTTCTAGAAGTCAATTACAACGTTTACAGTTTCCATGTAACATACTGTGGAAAATCCAAAATCCCACCACTTGTCTTTTCAAAGGGCATCTTTCCCTAGTCAAGTATTTGGAAAAACAGGAAATGGGCCTCAACTTTGCTTCTGAATCAGTGTATACCGAAGCTTTGAAAATTTTATTTAATTTTTGAGTAGTGAATATATTCACGAGCTTGAAGTGTCAAACTACGGAAACATATGCAGAAAAACCTCTCTTTTTTTATCCTTTTAAACTTACCTTTGTCACTGTATTTGAAGTGAATTTCGTGCAGACAACATATTGTTAGATCATGTTTTTCTATACACTCTATCAATCTCTATATTTTAATTGGCATATTTAGATCATTTACATTTAACATAATTATTGATATATTATGGCTTAAGGCTGCCATTTTATATTTGTTTTCTATTTGTTTCCCCCACTTGTCTTATGTTACGGTACTGTGGCTTATTTATTCATTATTTAGGGTTCATCTGGATTTTGCCTATAGCATTTTATGTAATTTTCTTAGAGGACACTCTGGGTATTACAATGTAAGTATGTAATTTACCACAATCTTCCAGTATTGACATTTTACAACTTTGAGTCGAGTATAGAAACATTACCTCATTTAGGTTCTCTTATCTGCCCAGCTTTTTAATTATAATTGTCTTAAGCATTTCCTCTACATACATGGAATACCACGTCAGATGATGACATAATTTTTGCTTCAACCACAAATTTGATTTAATAAGCTCATAAGTGGATTAATTTCTTACACAAACACCTTTTTACTCATGCCAACATTCTTCCTTCCTTTCTGACCTTCCAAAACTTGTTTTGTGACCATTTCCTCCTGTTTAGAGAAATTCCTTTAACCATTTTAAGGGTGGCTTTGCTAGCAACAAATTATCTTTGTTTTCCTTCAACTGAGAATGTCTTTATTTCCTCTTTATTCCTGAAGGATAGTTTTTGCAGGATATAGAATTTGCTACTGACAGCTCTTTTAGTATTTAAAAATGTTGTGTTCCTCCTTGGGTATCCCCCATGCCTTCCTTGAGTCTGTAGGCTCCTCCCCTTTTCATAAGAGTTGTCTTTAAATGATTACAAATTATCTTATCTTTATGCAAAGCAATGTGTCTCATGTTTAAAGCTCTCCCTTTGGTATCATGTCCAGGGAGCCCTGCCGTTGTTAACAAAATTGCTCAGTGAGACTCTATCCTAAACAAATATCCACTCCAGTACATAACCTTTAAGAAAATGGAAGCCTGACAACCAATTTCATAGCATTTATTTTTCTATTTTATGTAACAACTTTTTATAAAGTTAAAATTGTTATAATAAAGTTGCCTTTAAATTAATTTTAAAGAATTTATGTGTACACTGATGTACGCATATTTAAAAATCTCAAAAATGGTTCTCAGTTCTTGAGATGCATTAGAATAATCTGCAATGCTTTTTAAAAATCCTGATGCTGGGGTTCTAAACCCATAGATTCTGATTCAGTTTTCTTGAGTGTTTCACAAGCTTTGTATTCTCCCATTCACAAAGGTCAGAATCTCAAGTCATCTTGGATTCCTCTTGCACCTTCATTTTCTTATAACTAATGCCTGTATATGCTTTTGTGGGATTCTTTTCAATATCTGTTTTTCCTTTCTATATTGCCTATCACTATGCTAATTCAGACTCTCATTACCGTTTACTAGAATTACCATAATAACATCCCCCTAAATATTCTCTCTAATTTTTCTCAGGCCATTTCATCTATAACTAAAATGAGTAATAGTTACTATTTACTCAAGATTTCTAATATGCCAGGCATCGTGCTAGATATATGTCATTTATATTTACAATGCCCTTTAAATAGAGATTTTATTTTCTTTCCCAAGGTGGAAACTGAAGCACTGAGAGATTAAGAACCATGTCTAAAAGTGGCAGAACTGTGAGTAAAATCCAAATCTGTGTGATTTTCAAATGTCTACCACTAAAACATTTCTTCTGTCTTTCATTCTCAGTCTTATGCTGTATGAGATGCTTTGTTGTTTTAAAATTAGATGTTTCCTTAAGCTTCTCTAGGGTACTGCCTGCTCCCTGAGGACAGGAATTTTATGTGCTTTCACACAAAAACTGTCCTGGAAATTTTTCTAACTTTAAATCATTTCGTGAAATGTAAATAATAGAATAATTCACAAGACAAATTTTATTTGAAGTTTGCAGTATTAATTTTCTATTTTCTCTGAGATTACATTTTTCTTTTAAGTCAAACATGATCCTTCATCTTTGAATTATTAATTTTCTTAGAATACCCATTATTTAAATATGGTGTAAAGATGAATGTCAGCTCCTTCATAATAAAATCTCCATTATTCCAAATTAGTGAATGAAAATATTATGAATAAGATTATTTAGCTGCCAAAAATGACCCTTCAAAATTAAAATTATCTTACGTGGAGATTAGATATTACCAACAGAACCTAAGGCACATATTATTTTTACAAGCATAAAAAAAATTATTTTAAGGGCTTCCCTGGTGGTGCAGTGGTTGGGGGTCCGCCTGCCGATGCAGGGGACGCGGATTCATGCCCCGGTCCGGGAAGATCCCACATGCCGCGGAGTGGCTGGGCCCGTGAGTCCAGGGCCGCTGAGCCTGCACATCCGGAGCCTGTGCTCCACAACAGGAGAGGCCACAGCACTGAAAGGCCCGCGTACTGCAAAAAGAGAAAAAAAAAAAAAAATTACTTTAAGAAGTACAAATACAATTTTGCATCTATTATATTATCCTAGTTATATGTAAAATATGCACAGCAAAAGTACTAGAAGGATATGGCACTGAAGTGTTAAGTGTTTGCAGGACAGTGGGTGAGTTTTTTCTTACCTTTGGCTTTTCTGCATTTTTGAATTTTTTAAATGATAAATATATTTAATACTTGAATGGAAAGTAGAAAGTTTATTTTCAAAAGAGTAGCATATTAAAAATAATTACATATTTTCCCCTCAAAATCAAAGGTAAATAACCTAGGAAAACCAAACAAAGCTTGTGATTTCACTTTTTTTTTTTTTTTTTTTTGCAGTACGTGGGCCTCTCACTGTTGTGGCCTCTCCTGTTGCGGAGCACAGGCTCCGGACGCTCAGGCTCAGCGGCCATGGCTCATGGGCCTAGCCGCTCCATGGCATGTGGGATCTTCCCGGACTGGGGCACGAACCCGTGTCCCCTGCATCGGCAGGCAGACTCTCAACCACAGCGCCACCAGGGAATCCCCGTGATTTCACTTTTTAAGGATCATAATCAAGCAACCAAACATGATGAGGGTGAGAGCCAAGTAAATTTTATCATTGACTGAAGAAAGTTAGAATTTTGGCCAAGATGTGTAAAGTTTCAAAATATCATAAATTTTGAAATAAGGGAATGATGAAAAAAATGAGACAGGACCCAAGAAATATCCTTACCATATGATCTGAACAGAAATTTACTAAAACAATCATAGCCCAAGGTCCTGTTGGGTTAGTATTTTTTTGGTACAACAATACAAAACCCACTGGAAAATGGCACTATTTATGCTATGTGAGCCAGAGGAGGAATAGCTAAATCATAATAAAATTATTTTGATATATGTCACCTAAACATCTACACTATTTACTAGTAAGTTTAACCATTTTTGTAGAAATAGTGATCTAGTTTCATTACTACAAAACAAATATTATTAGTATAGGATAGATTAAAATACTATAAAGAGATTTTAAAGACTGCTTATTAACCATTCCCTGATAATCTATTGATAAAAAATAAAATATGAGCATACCAATTATAAAATTTTCATTAACAGATATTTACTGAGCCCCTAGTATGAATAAGGAAAGTACATATTCCTGACAGGGGGCAGAGTATCTGCAAATATCCTGAAGCAGAAATCTTCATGCATATGAAAAGCTGAAAGAAGCCAGTATAATGGAGCATAGTGTGAATGAGAAAGGAAAGTTCAGTGACTAGGACCCTGTAAACAACATTCAATAGAAGAGAATTACGGAACATAATTCACATTTCAAATGATGTATTATGATAAACCCATGTAATTGGGGGTCGGGGCAGGTATATTACATAATTTGTTCAAGTCAAAAGGATGGCCACCATTTAAACTCACCTCTGCTTACTACATGCCACCCAATTACCTTGCCTTAGCACTCTACCAAGCTGTTGCTCTGTGTTCCGTAAAGAGGGTATTATGTTTGGTGCTATCAGTAGAGAAGACCGGCCTGTCACCTAACATACTTTTCAAATATATGATGATGTCCTTTCTGATCTGTTTTCTGCCCTCACCAAAGTCATGTCCCATTCCTGAAAAGCAAGATGGCAGGTCTCTTGCTTCATTATCACAAACTCAGCCATTGTCTCCCAAATCACTGATACTTTGCATGGTTTCTGGGTGTCCAGTAAGTTTGAGACCTGACCTCGACCAGAAATCCTGTCACTCTTCTCTCAGCCAAGTTTTCCAGCATGGACTCCCCCACCTTTCTGAAGAGTCTTCTTTCTGAGTATTCTCTATTACATAAAAAAAAGTTCTTCCCCCTCTCCAAAAACCAATTCTGTATACCAAGGGCACGAGGCAACATTTTGTAATCCATTGAGGCAAATAAAGCCCTGTTGCTCTGCATTTGTATATCTGAGAAGGCTATGTTAATGACTCTTCACAAGATTTTGAAAGCATAGTAATTTAAAATTTTAACTTTAAAAATTAAGAAAGCATTTTTATGATAAAAAAGATTAAAAACCTACCTTATATTACACACAAGCATGTAAACATACCATACTTGACTTTATATCAAATTAAGATTATAGGGAAATATAGTCATAATGCATAGAAATTAACACAAATAATGGAAAAAGAACTCTCTGGGTCAAATGGGCCATAATTGTGTTAAATTATTTTTAACTTAACACTATATTTTAAACACCCAAACAGTGTTGAGGGAACAATATGTATTTGACTAATATTAATGGGTGAGTTGTGTTAGGGAATGAAAAAGATAGTAAGTAGGGGAAAAATAGTACCTAGCATTTATTGAGCATTACAATACACCAGACACTACAAATGTTCACAATAACATCATGACGTAAGTATTGTTATCTCCATTTTATAGAAAGAAAAAAAGCTAAAGAGAGAAATTTGCGATAGATTAAAGAGATTTTCATAAAAGGAAATACTGTGTGCTGTATGCTAAGTGAAAGAGACAATCTGAAGAAGGACATGCAGATAGCTAAGAGAGAATATAAATTGGGACAATGCACGTTTTGTGAATTAAATTTCATTTTTCATAGACCACTGACTTTTTAAAAACTAATCTGTAAAGTGAATTAAAGAATGCCAGTCTAAAAAAATTCTTAGCTTCAGTGAATAAATTCACAGTATTAGCACTGAATGGTGAGAAATCAAAATTGCTTCTCTTTGAGGTAATGGCAGATCTCATTTGATATAATTAAAAAAAAAATTTTATCTACCATGAAGATGCAAAAATCTGCCATACAGATTCTACTGTCTGTCAGTAGCTAACTAGGTATTATACCCATAAAAAGTCACTTAATTTTCCTCAGAAATAAAATGGGAGAAGTACAGAGGACTGAAGAACAGCTGGATGTACCTTATAGAAGATAATAGTCTCGGTCACTCTTTTCTTCTTTGCTCTAAATTTATAGAGCTCTTGCATTCCCCAATCCTTTCTTTCTCTTTCTTTCTTCCTTATTTCCTTCCATTTTATGCAGTTTTAATTTTTTTAATGCACTAATGAACAAATGCAAACATTAGGAACAGGTAGTTTACGTTAGCTAAGTTTCTTCTCATGTTTGTTGACAGTAGCAAAGAAAACGGAAAAGACTTTTCTAAAATTGGAATAAGTGATATAGTATCCATGTTTTTTCAGCACTGCTTTTGAAATTTGACAAGTTTCCCTTACAATTACAGCTATGCTAAAGGGATTCATCATATTGCACAAGGTGGAAGAAGTTAGCAATCCTAGCCTAGTACATAGATGTTAGAAAAAGTAATGTCAATCTCAAACAAAAAGATTTCATCTGGATCATCAAGTTCTTTACACAAATTCTGTCACCTGGCAACTGTCAGAAGCATCTTTTGGTATTACAAAATATTAAAATATTTGTAACCTAAGATTAAAAGGTTTTCTTTCTAGGTTATTCTCTTTCTAACTGCTATATTTTAACATAAAATATATGTTGCCGGTTTTCAAAAATGTCTTCAATATAGAAGAAAGGGATCAATATTTAGAATATAGAATACAAACCTCTGATTTTTCAGAATCATATTTGTAATATGTGATTACTTGAGGGAATTTTTATTTTAAATATATGTCTTAGCTTGAAAAATATTAAACTACAAATTTTGTGGGTTTAAAATGGAATAAGGCACTTTCACTTCTGGTCAAGATGAAAAAGAGGGACCAAATTCACTCTACTACCTGAATCAATTAAAAAAGTGAAAATATTAAAATAGCCGTTTTCAAGACTGGAAATCAGAAAACCATGGACGGTGATCCATGAGAGCTGGGAAACAATTAGATCAACCCTGTGTACCACAGCTTACAGCCCTGAGAGTTTCCAGGCTGTGGTGCAGGGTACACAAACCCAACAAAGCCTTGCAGACTCCCTGAGTTGAGAAGATGAAGGTGTGAATTTAGAGAGACCCAGGTAGCTAAACTTTATAGGACAGAGGACCAAAATGAAGAGTTGCAATGAAAGTGAACCCTGCAGCTCTGTAGAGGATTTCCTCCATGTATTCAGCTGAGTAACTATGGGAGGAAACTACCCAAGGCTGGAGAAAGACCCATTAGAAAAGTTTAACAGGAACAGAGCCCTTGGGCTTCCCTGGTGGCGCAGTGGTTGAGAGTCCGCCTGCCTATGCAGGGGACACGGGTTCGTGCCCCGGTCTGGGAGGATCCCACGTGCCGCGGAGCAGCTGGGCCCGTGAGCCATGGCCGCTGAGCCTGCGCGTCCGGAGCCTGTGCTCCACAACGGGAGAGGCCACAACAGTGAGAGGACCGCGTACCACAAAAAAAAAAAAAAAAAAGAAAGGTCTCTAGCCCAGGAGATTAGAATAAAAGAGAGAATATACAAATTACCAATCTCAGGAATGAGAGAGGTGACATCATGACAGACTCTACAAATATTAAATGGATAATAAATATTGTGAATAATTTTATGCCTATAAATTGACAACTTAGATGAAATAGATATATTTCTTAAAAGATACAACTATAAAAGCCCACTCAAGAAGAAACCTGAAAATAAAAAGTCATGGAGATGTAATGTACAACATGGTAACTATAGTTAAAACTGTATTGCATATTTCAAAGTTGCTAAAAGGGGAGGATCTTAAAAGTTCTCTCACAAGAAAAAATGTTATGTATGGTGACATATTAACTAGACTTATTGTGCTGGTCATTTAGCAATATATACAGACATCAATATTATGTTGTACACCTGATACTGATATAATGTTGTATGTCAATTATGCCCTGATTTAAAGAAAAAGAAACCTGAATAGATATATGTCTATTAAAGGAATTGGATTTGTACTTAAAAGTCTTCCTACAGGAAAAACTCCAGGCTCACTGGTTTCACTGATGAATTCTATCAAACATTTAAGAAAGAAATAATACAGTTTTAACACAGATTTTTCCAGAAAATTTAAGAGGAGGAAATACTTCCAAAATTTTTTTTCCAAGTTCTGAGTTACCTTACAAAAAAGAAAACTATAGGGGCTTCCCTGGTGGCGCAGCGGTTGAGAGTCCGCCTGTCGATGCAAGGGACACGGGTTCATGCCCCGGTCCGGGAAGATCCCACATGCTGCGGAGTGGCTGGGCCCGTGAGCCATGGCTGCTGAGCCTGCGTGTCCAGAGCCTGTGCTCCGCAACGGGAGAGGCCACAACAGTGAGAGGCCCGCGAACCACAAAAAAAAAAAAAAAGAAAAAGAAAACTATAAACTAATATCCCTAATGTACACAGATGTAAAGATTTTTAAACAGACCTTTTAGCAAATCAAATCTAATAATACACAAAGCATAATACATCATGATCAAGTAGGGTTATCATAGGAATACAAGGTTAGTTTAACATTTGAAAATCAGTCAATGCAATTCACTAAATTAGCAAATTAAAAAAAGAAAAGCCTTAGGATCCTCTCAATTCATGCAAAAGAAAAAAAAGAAAAGATAAAAGAAAGAAAATAATCCACTATGCATTCCTCATAAAAATGCACAGCAAACAAGGAATACAAAGGAACTTCCTCAACCTGATAAAAAAATATCTATGTAAAACTTACACTTAACATCCTACTTAATATTAGGTGAAAGACTGTATTTTCTCCCTAAGAACAGAAACAAGACAGGAATTTGTGAAATGTACTGGAGGGTCTAAGCCAGAGCCATGAAACAAACAAACAAAAAGAAATAAAAGAACTTCAGCTTGGAAAGGAAGTAATGCTGTCTTTATGTACAGATGGCATTATCATCTGTGAACCATAGTCTAAGGAATCTACAAAAAAGCTACTAGAACTAAGAAATGAGATTGTCAGGAATGCAGGCTATACATCAATATGCAAAAAACAACTCTATATAGTAGCAACTGGAAACTGAAATATAAAAACTAATACCCCGTAAGTTAGCATCAAAATTATGAAATAGTCAATATTAAATATGACAAAAGATGTGAAAAACTTATCCAATGGAAACTACAGAATATTGGGGAGATAAAGAAGACAAATTAAGAGAGAGATATACTGTGTTCAGTACTCAATATTGAAAAACTCAATACTCAATATTGTTAATATGTTATTGCTCCCCAAATGGATCTATGGATTCAGCTAAGACCCAAACACAATAGCAGCAGGCTTTTTGGTAGAAATTGACATGATGGTTCTAAAATTTGTGTGAAAATGCAAAAAAATATAGAGTAGCCAAAGGATGTTGGAAAATGTGAAAAAAATTGGAGGAATAAACTAAACTCCTTGATTTCAAGGCTTCTTGTAAGCTATAGTGATTGAGAGAGTGTAACCTTGGCATAAAGAGAGGCATATAAACCAGTGGAATAGAAAACAGAGTCCAGAATGAACCCAAACATATGGACAACTGATATTTTATAAAGGATAAAGGCTCTTCAGTGGAAAAAAAGGACAGTATTTTCACCAAATGGTGATAGAACAATTAGATATTCATATACTCACACAAAAATTGATCCATAGTTCATATCATATATAAAAATTAATTCAGAATGATTCATAGACCTAAATATAAGTCCTAAAACTGTAAAACTTCTAAAGTAAAAGGTAGGTGAAAACCCATGTGACCTAGGCAAAGACATCTTAGATATAATACTGCTATCAATAAAAATATAAATTAACTGGATTATTTAAGATTTCTTGGTATTCAAAAGACATTCATAGGAGAATAAAAAGACAAACCATAGACTGGTAGAAAATATTTGCAAAGTATATATGTGATAATTACAAGATCTCAAAACTCAATAATAAGAAAATAACTCAAATACAAAAATGGACAAATTGTTTGAACAGATACTAAACCAAACATGATATATGGATGACAAATAAACACATGAAAAAATGCTCAACGTCATTAGTTATTAGAGAACTGCAAATTAAAACCACAATGACAGACTATTACATACCTTTAGAACAGCTAAAATTAAAAATACTGAATATACCAAGTGTTGGCACTATGTGGAAGAGGTGGAACTTTCCTACACTTCTGGTGTGAATGTAAAATGGCACAACTACTTTGGAAACAACTTAGCAATTTTTTACAACGTTAAACATACATCTATTCTATGATTCAGCCGTTCTAATCCCAGGTATTAGAAAAGAAAGCATAGTCAATATCAAGACTTGGACAGGGATATTGAAAGTATCTTTATTTGTAATAGCCAAAATCTAGAAACAACCCAAGTGCCCATCAATAGGTAAATGGATAAAGAAAAATATATATCTATATAATGGAATATTACTCAAGAATAAAAAGAAACAAACTTGACTCATTCAGCAACATGCTTCATTATCAAAATAATTATGCTGAGTGGTAGAAGCCAGAACCCCTGGCTCCCCAAAAAGGACCCATAAATATTATGTGTTTCCATTTATAAAAAACTCTCAGTAATGCATACTTAACTATAGTGACAGAAAGCAGACCAGTCATTGCCTTGGGGATGCAAGAAAGTTTGGAACAAGAGGGAGGCATTACAAAGTGACAGAGGAAGCTTTAGGGGAAAATGTGTACGATCATTATCTAGACTGTGATCATGATTTCATTGGTCAAAACTTGTCAAATTGAACTCTTTAAAGAGGTATGGTTTACTGCATATCAATTATACCTCAATAAAGCCTTTAACAAAGTTGGAGTATTGGCAATGTCATATGTTCAATATATACAAACACTTCATTCTATTTATTCAGAGATATATTTTGAAGGAATGGGACAGGATCTGTATTTAGGGTATTGCTTTGAAATTACTTTATTATTAAATTCCTTTAAACTCTTTAATTACTCTATTTGTATTACTGAGTGTCTACTATGTGTCAGGAATTCTGCTGTGAAAGCTTTTTGCATTGTTTTAATTTTTTTTCTTCATGTAGGACTTCTTTTTAAAAGCCTATACAAAAAAATCATTCCAATTAATTTAGCAGTCTGGTCAATTGTAAAATTGCCAATTTAAGAAATGTAGAATAAATAGAATGATTAAAATAGTGGCTTTGTAAAGATCAGCTTTATCCTTCTACTCTGTCGATATCCTCAGTGCTGCCCTTCTAGACGAACCACTATACAAATTTTGAAAAAGTGTAGTTCTATGACAGCGTAGCTACTTAAGACAATATTTGTGAAATTCCATAGGCAGCTAAGGTGAAAGTAATCAAGCGAAATCAAGCCAAATCACTTTAACAAAAACATTTAACACAGTTAGATGACTTGAGGGTTAGTGTCATTAAACTTATCATTAATATTTTAAAGTATTTTCAGAAGTGCATATTGTATTTGAAAACTTACTGTCTAACCAAATCACTCTCAACAATGAAATGATACAACAACAAAATAAACAGGGATTTGTCTCAACTGATCTCTGTGGTTTCAGAAAATTTTATCAACTTAACATGGATCTTCATCTTCACAGGTCCTCAGGAAAGCCATTCATAAGCCTTTACATGCTGATAAGACGACTTAAGAAACACATTCAAATTATCCTAATATTGAAAGTAAGGAATCAGAGCTGACTAAACTTGACATCAGTTACTTTGGTAAGTTTAGAATGAAGTATTAATCAGAACATTTATAAATATTCAGAAAAAAAAGTGATGCTTGTTTGGCAGCCACATGGTTCCACTGAAACTAGTCAATTCAAACTAACATTATTTCTGTTCCTAAATTGTCTACCCAATTTAGAGTGATGAAGAGAATGCAGAGAGAATATCTGAATTTCAGTAAGGCTGTTGTCGATGTTTTCTACCCCACCCATGAATATAAAATGGAGGAATGAGGCTTTAGTGAAGGAAGATACTAGTACACTGAAGAAACAGAACCTATGTGATGAAACCAGAAAGCATCTTTATTTTTACCCCTCACTGGTCCTTTAAACTTATTTAGAGAGGGGCAGACCTACAGTGGTCCCTTGGTATCCATAGGGAATTTGTTCCAGGAGAGCAACCCCTTTTTTGGTAGATACCAAAATCCAAGGATGCTCAAGTTCCCCATATAAAATGGTGTAGCCTTTGCATATAACCTATGCACATCCTCCCATATACTTCAAATCATCTCTAGGTTACTTATAATACGTAATACAATGTAAAGCCTGTGTAAATAGTTGCCAGCATGCAGTAAATTCCGGTTTTGCTTTTTGGAACTTTCTGGAAATTTTTTTCAAATGCTTTCCATCCATGGTTGGTTTAACCCTTGTATTTGGGACCTGCAGATATAGAAGGCCAACTGTACTTCCAGTTCCCTAGTTAAAAACTTGGGCAGCTCCTTGACTTTTCTGAACCCTCTTAGCAGCCACTTTAAGCTGCAAATACAAACTCAGTTCAGAAATTAAATATATGTTCATATAATAATAAAAACTTCTCTGTTTCATTCAAAGTAGTTGAAATAATCTTTCCTCACACCCCAACAGGACATTCTAGCTGGAAAGCTGAGGAAAGGGACATGGTCCTTCTCTCTTCCACCTCATCTTGCTTAGTGCAGTTTTCTGACACCCTAAAAATCAAAGAAGAGAGAGGAATGATATATCAAAGGGCAGGAAAACTCTTACTTGTCTAGCATATATTAAGATGGTTTCACATTCTTCACATCTCAGAAGTGCTAAAAGATGAGTCCTTCATGAATTTTTCTGTGGCTTCTCTGTAAGTCCACAATGTAAACTTTAATTTGCCTTTCCTGGATAATGCATGTTACTCTGGTTGGGCTAAAGCCCACTCAGCCTCTGGTTTCCGGGTTAGCTTTAGGTAGTGCCCTCTACCCAGAATCTCACTGTTGCTCTTCAGCCATTCTTCTTGGAAATGTTTTTATTGTTATAATTAATTTTTTATTGGAGTATAGTTAATTTACAATGTTGTGTTAGTTTCTGCTGTACAGAAAAGTGAATCAGTTATACATATATCCACTGTATTTTAGATTATTTTCCCATATAGGTCATTACAGAGTATTGAGTAGCGTTCCCTGTGCTATACGGTAGGTTCTTATTAGTTATCTATTTTATATATAGTAGTGTATATATGTCAGTCCCAATCTCCCAATTTATCCCTCCTCCCCCCGCCCCTTTGGAAATGTTTTTAAATGGCTCCAATCCTGCCTGTCCTGCCTGTCTCATTCCATCTCCCTCTCATTCTCATTCTTTCTGTCTCTGTCTCTCTCTCTTTCCAACTGCGCATCTGGCCATGGAAAATACATACACATTTTGTGCTCTGACAAATTATGGGAGTGCAGGTTGGCAAATTCCAGATCAATAGAAAACACTCCTTTGTTTTGCCACCAGCTAGGCAGCCCATTTCCAATCCTCTAGATTTCTGAAGCAAAAAAACCTCTTAACTGCTGTGGCTTCCATCAGTTTCAGTCCTGTATAACTAGATTCAGGTATCAATTCCAATGTGGGGTGGGATCCCACACTAATAAGCAGTTCTCAGGATGCCAGGTAGGTGTCCAACAATTCATCTCAATTCTGACACTATCTACCTGGAGATAGCATCAGACTCCACAGGTTAAGTCCTATAAGACTACTCCTCACTGCCACCCTACTTCAGAATCAGTTGCAAGGCCATGTTGTTACCTTTACTTCTGACTGGCTATTAATAAGAGGTTCCTAAGACCCCCTCCTCTGGTTAATTTGCTAGAGTGGCACATTGAATTCAGAGAAATACTTTACTTACTAGAATACTGGTTTATCATAAAAGGATATCACTCAGGTACAACCAGACAGAAGAGATTCACAAGGCAAGATATGTGGGAAGGGGCATCATGCCCGTCTAGGTGCACCTCCTCGTGTTCACCAACCTGGAAGCTCTTCGAACGCAGTTCTTTTGTGTTTTCATGAAGACTTCATTACATATTCATGATTGGTTAAATCATTGGCTGTTGGCAATTTTTTTTCAATGCTGCTATGAACATTGGATTGGGGTGCATGTATCTTTTCAAATTAGTAATTTTGCTTTTTTTCAGATATATACACAGGAGTGGAATTGCTGGGTCATATGGTAGTTTTATTTTTCATTTTTTGAGAAAGCTTCATACTGTTTTCCACAGTGATTGCATCAATTTACATTCCCACCAACAGTATTCAAGGGTTCCCTTTTCTCCACATCCTTGCCAACATTTGTTATTTGTGTTCTATTTGATGATAGCCATTCTGACAGGTGTGAGACGATATCTCATTGTGGGCTATTGGCAATTGATTCAACCTCCAGCCCCTCTCCCCTCCCCAAAGGTTAAGGATGGGACTGAAAGTTCTAACCCTCTAATCACACAGCTGGTTCTCCTGGCATCAAGCCCCATCCTTAGGTGCAGTCCAAAAGTCATCACTGACATAACAAAAGACACCTGTATCACTCTCGACACTTAGGAAATTCCAAGGGTTTTAGGAGCTCTGTGCCAGAAAAGCAACGTAGACCAAATACATACTTCTTATTATAAACTACAATATCATGATAACCTTCTCTCTTTTGATTTGTTTCACATCACTCACCCCTCAATCCCTGTGGGGGTAGAATATACAGCACCATTTTCCCAAAGAAACCCTCCCCAAAGAAATCCTTCTATCATCATTTTTTTCTCCTTTTTATAACTCATTGTGGCTCAGATATTTTTGAGTTAAATCCTTTGACAATTCCAGACTGTGTAATTTTATATCTACTCTGTCTTTGCGCCTCAGTTGAAATTGCCAATTTGATATCCTGATAGAGTATGTAGTTGTGTAACTATACCACCACACACAGAGTGCTAATTAATAGATCCGTTTCTATCTGGAGGTGGTCTCTAATGGCCTGCCTCAGATATCTATCCTGTTCAACATTTTGAAATAAATACTGTGGATGAAGATAGTAAAAGCTTGTTTATCAAAGCTTTAAATCCCAAAGTCACATAGGATAACTGATTTCTGAAACTAATGAGATAAAATTTAATAAAAGCAGGAATATCGTCATGCATTTAGGTACAATAAACCACCTTCTCAGGGGTAATAGAAGAGGGGAGATGTCTGGTGGCGGTAAGTTAAGATGGCTGAATCCTAGGCAGCTCCAGCAAAACAGTGTCTACATTCAACAGGCTTCTTTAGGATTCTCTTGTGTTAAGCTTTTTAAGTTGTAATACAAAGAAATCTTACTCACATGGCTTAAGTAAAAGGGAATTATGTCTGCAATAGCTGAAAAGTCCAAGGATAGGCTTCCATCTCAACTGCGTCTAGGTGGTGTGAGAGATCTGTTTCTTCCTATTTCTCACCTTTTCTCTGCAGTAGACTATTCCTCAGATAAAATACATGTAATGTAGCAAGAGAGCTACCCATGACTCCAACATTATATCTGTAGGTTAGCAATGCTGATAGATTGTTTTCCCTCAGTAGTTGCAATTTCAGTGCCAGGTTAGCTCAGAAAGGCACATCTTAAGCTCATGTGTCCATCTCTGAAGTAATTGCTGTGGCCAATGGTTGGACTCCACTCCATCCATTCCACCTCAATCATTTGAACACAAGGATGACTTAGAGCAAGTTTGGGTGGTATCCAAAAGGAAGTCTAGATGTTACCGGAAACAGGAGAATGATATTAGGTAGGCAGAAATGAAGCTCTAAACTGCATCTGGACACAATTTTTTGAAGAATTTTGATGAACTATAGTGAGTTCAGTGTACTGTAGTGAGAATTAGAAAAGGCCTGTAAACCATATCGTGCAAGAAATTAGTGGAAATTAGTCATGTTTTGTTTGAGCAAGAGAAGGGTGGGGCAAGGAGTGAGGCAGTAAATGAGAGGGTTTTTTTTGTTTTTGTTTTTGTTTTTGCGGTACGGGGGCCTCTCACTGTTGTGGCCTCTCCCGTTGCGGCGCACAGGCTCCGGACGTGCAGGCTCAGCGGCCATGGCTCACCGGCCCAGCCGCTCCACGGCACGTGGGATCCTCCCGGACCGGGGCACGAACCCGTGTCCCCTGCATCGGCAGGCGGACTCTCAACCACTGCGCCACCAGGGAAGCCCCTGAGAGGGTTTTTTTTCAAACATTGTATGAATCAGTATAAAGAGTAGAGACTAGTCTGTCTCTAGAAGGGAAAACTTAGACAAGGTGTCAGAATTTACAGGGAAATTTATATTAACTAATTTTATCAAAATGCATGACAGTGTCTATCAATTGAAAATAATATCCTCATAGGCAATATATTTCCTGTCATTTTTAGTACTCAGTGCAATACAAGTATTTAGTTCATGAAGCGTAAGGCCAAGTTTGTAGTAACAAATTCACATTTACTATTCAAAATGGCACAGTATGAAAAAGCAAGAATGACCAATTAACAAAATGTCTAACCTCTCTAGCAGTCAAGGAAATGCTGATTGAAACAATGACATAGCATTTTCACAACCAAACTGGAAAATGAGCAGGGCCTACAATAAAGAGTGTACTCGGTGTTGGCAAAGATGTGAATAAACAGGTTTCCCGTATACTGGGAAAATCTGTAAATTTTTACAGCCTTAGGGAATGAGGGATGGGAAGGGGGCAGATATATCAAAAGATTAGTACATACACTGAATCTAGAAATTTCTCTTCTAGAAAGAACTCAAAGGAAAATAAAATCACTGATGTGTTCAAAAATGAATACATAAAACTGTTTATCAGTGTTATATAATAACAAAAGAGGAGAAACAATCTACATGTTTAACAAGGGATTGGTTAAATTAAGTATGTTACATCCATAGGCTATAATATTCCACAGTTAAAAACTGTCAAAAAGATGTATATTTATGGCTATGGGAGATGGTCTGTGGGAGATTATTAGTTAAATGAACAAATTAGATTTTGAATGTGTGTGCACAGAGCAATCAGATTATTATATACCCACACGAGAATAGTAGAATCAATACTGATATGTTATCAATATTTATCTCTTAATGGTGGGTTACATCTGCTCTTGCTCTCCCCCCCCAGTTATTTATTTATTTATTTATTTATTTTTGGCTGCGCTAGGTCTTCGCCGCTTCTTGCGGGCTCTCTCCAGCTGCGGCGAGCGGGGGTTACTCACTGCGGTGGCTTCTCTTGCTGGGGAGCCCGAGCCCTAGGCGCAGAGGCTTCAGTAGTTCTGGTGCTCGGGCTTAGCTGCTCCGCAGCACGTGGGATCCTCTCGGACCAGGGCTCGAACCCACGTCCCTTGCATTGACAGGCGGACTCCCAACCAGGGAAGCCCCTTGCTCTTTTTAATTTGTGCTTTACTGTGTTTTTCAAATGTTCTATAAATGAATATGGATTGCTTTTTCAGGCTTAGCTTTAGTGAGGCTAAATTCTCTTTATTTCACAATTTTATATTTGTATTGTTTTTTCCATTTATTCAGAAAACAAAATTCAAGAAGGCAAATGAAATAATGAGCTTTCCTTATGCTATTGGAAATTAATTTGCTAAGCAGAATTTTGAGTGGGATGAACTATTCTCACCCCATTCAGTAGGCATGACTAATGTTTACTTCTTATTAGCCTCTCTGTTGTTCTAATTATCTATTTATGGGTCATCATTCACTAATTTGACTTGTGCAGGAGTTTTGAGTGTGGGAGTCTTGGGATGGGTCTGCAAATTAAAATTTAGTATTCTTTAAGAGTCTTAAAAGTTAAAAGCAATCTTTTGCATGTCAAGAATCCTACAGCAATAGAAAAGAAATAGAGGTAGAACATTTTACATTATTTTTCTGTGACATCTAAGAGGAATAAAATACTTATCTTTAAGTCTGAGTGCACACACACACACACACACATGCATGCACAGATACATGCACATTTTTGAAAGCTGCAGAAAGGAGCAATTTAATAAAAATAAATAGGATGAGGATAGGGGAAAGAAAGAATATGAGGCTTTCATCTGGACTTAAACTGTAAAGTCATCAGTATCTGTGCCATTCAAGAGGAATATATTTCTTTGTGTGTGTTTAGGTATGTGTGTTTATATGTTTGCATACATACATTTATAAATATATTAATATACTTTTTTTCCAAATGTAGACAGTAATTTCAGAGGAAACTGAAACTGATATAGCATAATAGATATGCTACTAATGGCATTTATCCCACTCATAATTCCATCCAGGCAGCCATGTTTTTACCACATAAACCTCATCTTGTGTGCCACACCTAATGGATCTAAGAATGGGTACCACTCCCAAGGAGAGGATAGCTTGCCTGTGACCTATGATAAAGCTATTGTGGATTAGCCCAAACTTATTGGGCCCATCAGATTTTCTCTCTTGGGAATTTGAACTAGAGAGAATGGAAAACATTATGCAGAAAGAGATCTGTAAAGGGGTACTTCATGATGGACTATGGCAAAATGAAGTTATTATAAAGCAGAAGTAATGACTATTATGCAGTGCATATTTATGTCCCCCCCATATTCATATGTTGAAACCCCAACCCTCGATGGAATGATATTAGGAGGTGTAGTCTTTGGGAGGTAATTAGAATTAGATCAGGTCGTGAGGGTGGAGCCTCCATGGTGGGATTAATGTCCTTATAAAAAGAGGAGGAGGCAAGAGATCTCTCCCTCTGTTTTCTGCCATGTAAGGATACAAGGACAAGATGGCTATCTGCAAACTCAGAAGCAGGCCTTCACCAGACATCAGGTCTACTGGCACATAGATCTTGAACTTCCCAGCCTCCAGAACTATGAGAAATAAATGTCTGACGTTCAAGCCACCCAGTCTCTGGTATTCTGTTATAGCAGCCTGAGCTAAGACAATGACTAAGACAAATCAGCGGAAACTCAAAATAAGTTCACAGATAAGAGAGTAAGAATCAGTCAGCTGTAGTGAGAGTCAAAATATTTAGAAAGATACCATGAAGAAAGATAGGTGGGGGAGCTCATCCCTGGAATTATCTCAAATTGGAATGGCATTCAAATTCTTGTTCAGGTGAATGCCCACCATTCTCTTCTTTCCTCTTTCCTTGTCCTATCATTTACCTTAAATTCCTCATTCTTGCAACTCAAAAATATTTTTAAACTTATCAGGAGTCAGTGTAAATAAGTGATTAAGAGGAAAAAAATTAAATTAGGGTTCAAATTACAGTTCTGCTGTTTACTAACTGTGTGATCTCCAGCAAGTTACTTAATGGTCAGTGGCTCAGTTTCTCTCTCATTTCTTTTTAAGTCAACTTTATTGAGCTATAATTTGCATAAAATAAAATATACTCATTTTTAGTATGCAGTTAGATGAGTTTGAAGTAGTATATATATATATACATCTCCTTTGTAATCACCACCACAGTCAAGACATAGAATAGTTCCTCACTCCTGTTTTGTAGCTGGTGTCTCCTTGTCATCCCATACCTACAGAAACCCTGGCCTCAGGCAAATATTCATCTTTTTTTTCTGTCAGTTACATTGATTTTCATTTTTCCAGCATCGTACATAAGTGCAATCTTACAAATTCATGCATGTTGCCTCTATTAATAGCATGTTCCTTTTTATAGCTGAGAAGTATTCCACTGTATAAGTACATCACTTGTGTATATTTAGTCACGTGTTGACGGAAATTTCTTTTTTTTCCAGTTTATTTTTTGGTTTTTAATAAAAAGCTGCTATGGACTTTTGTGCACAAGTCTTTTTGTGGACATTATTTTGTTTTTCATTTCTTTTTGGTATTATATTGAACAATGGCATTCCTGGATCATGCATGTTTAACTTTACTAGTAGCTGCTAAACAACTCTGTAAAATGGCAGTGTATGAGAGATCCAGTTTATATACATCTTCACCAATACTTAGTAGCATAACATCAGTCCTTTGAATTTTAACCATTCTAGTTGGGGTGTACTAATCTCATTAAGCTTTTATTTTGCATTTCCCTGACAATTAATGACTTTGAGTATTTTTCATGTGCATATTGGCCATTTGTATATCATTTGTTAAGTATTATTTAACTCTTTGCCCATTCATTTAAAAATCAAATTATTACTCTTGTAATTATCAAGTTGTACAATATCTAAATATTCTGAATATGTCTTTATTAGATCTAAGTATTAGAAGTATCTTCTCAAACATTGTGACTTATCTTTTCATTTTCTTAATGATAGGGTCATTTTAATGGCAGAAGTTTTTAATTTTGATAAAGTCTAATTATAAAATTTTTATTTCATAATTTCTGCTCTTTGATCCTGTACAAAAATTCTTTGTCTAACCCTGAGATTTTGAAGATGTTCTCTTGTCTTGTTGAAAAGACTATACTTTCACCATTGGATTACCTTGGAAACTTTGTTTAAAATCAGTTGACCATTATGTGTAAAACTATTTCTTAAGTCTCTATTCAGTTATTTAATCTTTATATCTATACTTACATTAGTACAACACTGTCTTGCTTAATGTAGCTTTGTTATAAGTCTTCAAATAGGTAATGTTAGTCCCTTAACTCTGTTTTTCTTTCACAAGATTATTTTGGTTATTTTAGATCCCTTGTATTTCCATATACATTTAAGAATAAGCTTGTTCCTTCCTCAAAAATCCAGCCACAGTTCTAATGGGAAATATGTTAAATCTATGGGTCTATTAGGGACAATTGGCATTTTAACAATATTAAGTCTTCCAGGCAATGAACTTGAAATTAGTTCTTGATTTTTCTCAGCAATGTTTTTTAGTTTTCAGTGTGCATGTATTGCAATGTTTTGTTAAATTTATTCTTAAGTATGTCTGCTTATGAAGTTTTGGTATCAATTGATGTCATTTTTTCCTTGAATGTTGAATTGACAGGTACAGTCATCTGGGCCTAGAGCATTTTGTTTTGTTTGTGGGAAGGACTTTTATTGCAAAATCAGTTTCCTTAATTGACATATGAATATTCAGATTTTCCTGTTTCCTGTCTTTTCTTCTGCCAGTTTTGGTTATATGTACAATTCTATTTCTTTTTTTTTTTTTTTTTTTTTTTTTTTTTTTTTTGCGGTACGCGGGGCTCTCACTGTTGTGGCCTCTCCCATTGCGGAGCACAGACTCCGGACGCGCAGGCTCAACGGCCATGGCTCACGGGCCCAGCCGCTATGCGGCATGTGGGATCTTCCCGGACCGGGGCACGAACCCGTGTCCCCTGCATCGGCAGGCAGACTCTCAACCCCTGCGCCACCAGGGAAGCCCCACAATTCTATTTCTTAATTAATAAAATGAGGATACTAATAGTATACTACTCATTAAGCTGCTGTGAAGATTACATGAGTTCATATATTATAAATACTTATAGCAGGATCTGACATAGGGTAAATATACCTGTGGACAACAGTTAGTTATTAAAATACATGAATTATTATGCAATTAAGTGAGATCAGAAACACACAGGATAGCCTATTATTCTCGTGAAATCCTGAGATGTAATAATTATAACCAAAAACAACAGTTATTTAAATCTACCGGGCTTGTGACAAGTCCCCAACTCATCAACAAATTGGATTTCTAATAATCCCAATGGAATGTCAAATTAAACTGTTAGAAAAATTAGAAATTAAATTCTTAGATACCATTTCAAATAAATAAATTGAAAGTTTGAAGGTCTGGTATAAGTAGAGATTTAATATGTCCTTTATATTTCCTATTTTTAATTTAAAAAACAGGAAGGATATTACTGAGCCATGAAGTTTCACACACGATGTTAAGACTCAGGACAACGAACTACAGGAATTATATACTAAATGCTTAATAACAGTACTTGAGTCATATAGAACTGAGAATGCTTTTAGTTACTAACAGAAAAGTATATCAGAGTGGCTTTAAAAACTGTAACATATTGGTGCATATAACAAGAAGTGTAGAGTTACTGCTGGCTTCAGAGTTGACTAATCCAAAAGTTCTTTGATTTCTTCAAATACCCATTTTATTTCTCTTTCTCTTAGTTGTCATATTCATCTTAAAACTGGATCCTAAATCCTTTCTTCCATGTTGAACAATTCTTCTTCCCTTCAGTCCGATTGGGTCAGGGTTAAAAAATATATTATCCTTGAACCAATAACTGCCACCAAGTGAATATACTGCCCTGAATGGCTCAGGCCTCTGTTCCTTAACAATCCCTTGCAAGCATGATGCTATTACCATGATTGGCTTAGAATACACAGGGTCCCCTGCTGGAGATGGAAACAATTCCCTAAATTACACTGCAGCTATCCAATAGGATAAAGGTAGAATAGATGTTGTGGTATCATTTACAATATTCATTGTCCTTTATCCTGCTATGGCAACACTTATTTCCCCCCATATTCCATTGTTTCCTTCTTCCTTAGTAATACTCAGATTTTTAGAATACTCAGATTTTTAGCCATGTACATGGTCATTTCACATAGGTACTCTTATTTTTAGAGTGATACTCCATCACACTCTATGTGATACTCTATCACATAGATACTCTGACGCTGACATGCAGTCAGCCCTGTTCATATGGTTAATTTCTGGTCAAAGAAATGTCATATGCAATTTTAGGATATGTCCTTAAATAGAGAGCATGTTCTCCTCATACTTCTGTCTTCCTGAAGATTGAGTGGCCACGGCTTGAGTAACCATCTGGACCATGTTGAGGATGACTGAGTAATGAGGAGCCTAGACCCCTGTTGATAATGGAGCTCAAATCTAGCCCTGGATTATTTAGCTCTAGACTTTATTTTCATGAGGGATAGAAATGAATATATATTTTATTTAGGCCATAATTTATTTCAGGTGTTATGGCACTTATAGGTAAATCTAATCTTAACTTATACTTAATTGATTTTCCAAAAACTAATGTCTGGGTTATATTATTGTACTGTTAGAAGACTCATCCTAATAGTATTAATTGATTGGGGCCAACATTTGGAGGTATGCAACCCAAAGCTCTATATCCGTAGTTCAGTAACTTCCTGTAGCTTTTTTAATATGAAAAATATTCTCTAACTTTCCTTATGCAAACACCTGCAGGTTTTTACCTAATAAATCTTTCCTGAAGGCAGGCTCTATGTTAGCTATGTTTATTTATATAGTAATGCTTGCAAAACCCACAAAACATAAATGATATAATTAGGATCTCTTTCTGTTATCAAACTGAATGATAGCTATAGGAAATCAGTGAATCCCATTTATTTACTCTGTTCATTCCTTCGCACTTACGTTCTTCCAGACTCATTCATCAAGTTCACTTTTGTTTATCTCAGTTTCTATTTTTGGCACCTCTGAGATACTGATGCTTTTTGTTTGTTTGTCTGCTCATCTCCCTCCCCCATCCCTTCCCATTCCGTCCCTCTGGGAATACTCAGACTAGAGAAATCCATCTTCCACTACAATGAAAACATTTATTTGGGGCCAAACAGAGCTGATCTTTATCTTTGTCTTCAAAAGTTATAAAATTCAGTTACTTTGGCAACAACTCAAGGATTAGGTAGGTTCTCCAAGTTTAACATAATAGAAAACTATCTAAGACACTTCTGTTAAAGATGTTCAGACAGTTAATAACGGAACTTGTATCCACAGAAAACAAGGTCCCCTAGAGGGAAAGCCAAGTCCTAGCCAAACTTTACGATGCACGTTCCTAGGAGGGAGGGTGAGGGGAATGCGGTTCACCTCTCAGCCTGGCTGCCTGGCTGCCTGCGGAGTTGCAGTGCAGAGTATCATTGCAGCGCTTTTTCAGGGAGTAATGTGCCGCACTGGTTCAGGGCTTTGTCTTTATTCACAACACATTCCTGTGTCTCAGCTGTGGGGGGGGGGTGGGGGTGGGGGAGGAATGCACAGTTGCCTGCCAGCCTGTCCTCTTTGACTGTCAGCCGAATAAGCCGAATGGTAACTCTCCATTAGAGAGAGAGAGAGAGAGAGAGAGGCACATTGAGATACAGAAGAGGAAAAACCAGGCAAAAAGGAGGCGGTTGTGGGGGGAGGATGCTCTCCGGCACACTCATATGTTAGGTCTCTGTGCAAAGGCAAAGGCGGAAGGCTGCAGGAGCAGCATCAGCAAGCTTTTGGGCCGTGGTTGTAACTATTGCCCAGGAACACTGTCGTCAGAATGACTTTGAAGAGGCAATAAATTGCTTATGCATAGAGCACTCCAGCTGTGCTAAAACTGGGAGTGCAAACACTCTCTTGTTTTCTGTTTTAGAGACTTGCATCTTTTCCACACTCAACACTATCAAGACACTCTGCTACTACAGGTAAGATGCAGTTAAGATTTGTCTGCTTGTGACATCATTGTAGTTTTACACACTTTAATCATGACTACTTTTTAATATAACGCCTGGTTTATGTTGAAGTGCTTTGTTTTCTTGATTATTAGTCACCCTTCAAGTAAACAATTTTATTTAATAAAACGTAATTAAATGAAGGAATCACCAAATCTTACCTAAAAGGAATGTATGTGATTGTTTGCATTTCCATGAGCTCTGAGTTCATAGTTGGAACTTGATCTCAAACTGTGATCTGAGATGCAATTCATAGTATATACTATTTCTAAATGTACCAAATTATTCACTTTCATTTGTAAAAGGCATAATCCCTCCCTGGCTACAGTATTGCGCTGTACATATATGCTTTGTGCTATTTCTTTTTAACTTTAGTAGTTTGGAGGAACCAATGGTGAGGCATATAACTTGCAGAGTTTGATCAAATTATTACAATGTGGAGTAGTTTACTCATTCAGAAACATGTGCTCTGATGGTCTTACCTAGAAGGTGTTATCATAAGAGTATATGTATATAATTAACAGGTAGCACAAACATGTGAAATGTATGTAATTTTAAGAGAAGATGCAAGGACATTGATAATTCATACACTGTATGATATCATTGAGTCTTAAGTTTGTTTTTTTAATTAAAATTTACCTTTGTTTTTATAACTCTGCTCTGTCTTTACCCATCATTATTATTTTTGGTGAGATTAGCTCTTAAGTGAGGTCACTCAGTATTGCTGAGGTTGCTGAGAAAACTGTAACCACAGAAACATATTAAGAACCTGTTAGGAGTCTATAGAGAATATAGGAGTAATACTGTCAACAGGTTTATAAAATTTTGCTCTGCTGAGTGTTGACAAGAGCATCTTGTAGTGTTTAGTTACTTGTAATTTGGATTACATTTTGCTGTCCCATTCAGGGTCCCAGTAACTTGGAAATATAATTACACTGCTCTATGTGATCATAGTTAAAAGTACTAGACGATTTTAATTATAAAGCCATTATTTTACTTGACATTTTAACTTAAATTAACCTCAATTAATATGTATGTGTTCTGTCCTTGTGTGCCTATAATGTTCTTTCTATTAACTCTATTTTATATAAGAGTTGCTCCTAATCAAATTCTCTACCATGAAATATTTAAATGCTAGTAATCTGAAATCATTAAAATGACCCTTGGTAGTTAATGGCTTTAACTCTTACATACAATAAAATATGTAGCATAAGATTAAAGCAAATCCTAGAGGAGCACATGTTTAACAGTAAAGTATTGTGAAAATAGAAGTATTTGCATGCAAAAATACATAATTCATTGGAAGACTTGTGATTCTTGTTCCTGTGCATGACTTATTTCATTTTCCAATTTCACTTACAAAAGGTTTAAATCAATGGGGAGTATATATGAAATATTCAATTGACTGAGGATGTGAAAATTAAAGGAGGAAAGAATTATTACTACAGTGGCTTTCTTAGGACTATTGGGAAGTTGGTAACTGGCATGAATGTAAAGAATTCATTTTAGAGTTTCTCCTAGGGTGCAATAAAAAAAATCAAGAAAAGTCGATGTGAAATATGTCAATATGTGAAATTATTCAGAAGAAAATTGTGAATGATGAAAGAGTAGAAAGGAGGTTTATACTCTGTAATGAGTAGAATATTTTCAGTAAACATAGAGTAAACTCAATGGTCTTTCTTTCATGACTGGCAAGAAAATGGCTCTATCAAGAATACCATTTCTCAGGCACAAATGAAATCCCAATGGCCAAAAATCTGGTTGAAAAATAGCTGTTCTTTTTACTTAGTTACCATATTTGAATATACAGTTACTAAAATTGTATCTTGCCTGAAAGATTTCTTGGGATTATAAAGTTAGAAAAGTTACTTACAAGCTATTTAGATTTTTAAAAGTGTATTGATGTTTATATACATTTTTTGATTCACACAACTTATATGACTTTCTTTCTTCTAGGGAATACATATAGTCAACAAAATGGTATATGTGCTTTTGTTTTGAAACTTTACAGTATTAGTTTTAAGATTACTTATCCCAAATTATTTTGTCCAGTTATCTCTTTCCCCCAGAAAGAGCCGTGTTCTAGATTTCCTTCTGCAATATACTACAGAAACACCATCTTTGTATTTACATACATCAGGGCAATATGCATAGTTGCATGATTTATGGACATTCAGTATCATGCTCATTTTGTCTTCATTTCCCCAAACTCTAGTTTTTCCAACTGTGTAAGAACTTTTAAAATGTCTGATAAGAATAAATTCATAATTAACATGATTTCCAGGGCCTTGTACTTTTAAACTATTTCAGAGAGAAACTTTTTTTTAAGTCATAAGGAATATTCATCCTATTAATAACACTTTTAAATAAGTATCCCAAAGTTGCCCAAAACGTATTGGTAGGAATATGTCCCTGCTTTCAATTTCTTTATAGTTTCAACTAATTGAGAAAGTTTGGAAAAGTTTCCTTTCAATATCATTTTATGTTGAGGTAGATCACAAGTTGGAAGTTTATCTGGATCTTTAATAATATGAGATAAGATGATATAGTCATTATTACACTTTCTGTGACACTTGTTGTGTTTTAATGTGGTACAGAACGTATTAGCTAAGATGGAGCTTGGGTAAGTTAATTTTGAGGTTTTGGCTGATGTAACGACAGTGTAAACAAAAGATTTTGTGTCCTTGTTATTTGAGAGGAATTTAAACTGTTATCTGCATGTATATTGCATCAACTATTTATAACTTGTTGAAATAGATTCTGTTTTCATTGATGTGACAATGGTCTACTGAAATAGTCCTTAATTTTCTACAGGAATTTTGTTTTGATAGTTCTGGAATATCACATGAGTCTCTCATTTGGAATTATGGACAGTTGCTCTGAAATTACAAAAAAAGAACAAAGATCATATTTCTAAGCCCTTTTCATGATGACTTTAATATTGATGCATGAATAGAAATAGCTGCAACTAAACAATTCTGAAATAACAAGCAAGAATAAGTAATGAGAGACCTCCAGCTAGTTTTCTGGTTCATTTACTTCCCTTAAAAATATTCTTAGACTGTGGTGTGGATACTGGAAATCAAAGCTTACTGATCTCAGAGACCTAGTAGAACTGGCAAGTAGCAGCTTCTTCCTGCTACCCAGAGGCACAAGTTAATGCTGACCCTTAGGAAGAATGTTTTGGATTGAAATAGTTGTTGTATATTAAGTTATCTAAATGTAAAATATGAGTCTGTCCAAAGAAGAATAATCATAATTGTAAAATGCTGATTGGCTGTTTTGAAGTCAATTGCAGTCTACATTTTAAAGGTCATATTATAGAAGTCTGAAATAGTCATAAACATCCAAGATCCAAAAAAGTGACCTTTGTATTCTTTTTCCCAAATAAGTAATAATATTTCTATGCACATATTACACAACCATCTTTAAAAATATAGTAACAGGTGTGCCTTGCTTCAAAGAGTGCCGTACAGGACAACTTGTTCATTCCATAAGATGCTAAATTGCAAAGTTTATTGTTAGCTTTAAAATATTTTTTTCCAAAAGAAGTAGTTAAAACAGTTTTTAAAGAACAAGCTTATTTTAAAATATCCAAGGCCATTAATTTTATTTAAAAATTGTTTTATATACACATCTTTAGAAACCTAACCCCCAGGCAAAGTAAGGTAGATTTGCAACCACAAGTACATGAGTATATGTGTGAATTCACAAATGGAAACAATCCTAATTTTAAAACAAAGTGCTCCTTCATTTACTTTCCTAAACCCATGTGCGTGCAAAATGACAAACTGTTTCAGTTTATACAATCATTTGTATAACAGCAGTATATATAACAAGGTAAATGAACTTTCATATAAAGGTTAAATTGTTAGTTTTGTAGTGTGTGGAAGTCAGAGATTAAAGAGTTTTCCTTACATGAACTTTCTTTAACAGATTAAAGGGTTTCTGACATTTCAGGAAAGTTCTGCTCAAATTAGATCCCAGTGTTTTCTTTAATCTGCACAGGCAAATATTACAGGCTTTAAGGTTACTCTAAGAAGGTTACAGATTCCAATTAATTAGTTTCTGCTGATAGATACACACATAGTAAATACAAACCATAGGGTTCCAATGGAGAAATTAATTCAATTTCTACAAGAAAAGACTGGGATCAATATTCTCTTTTATGCATTTGTGAGAAAACATACTACCCATTAGGCAATTATTTAATGAAGGCAAAGTTCTAGTTGTGATTAAAAGAGATTATATTAGCACTTCAAAAGACAGTATGTAGCTTAATCTTTGTTTAAAAAACACAAAATATGACTTAGGGTTCTTGAAAATTGATATTTTTCCAAAGATCCTTTTATGTTTTTGGAATGCAAATGATCATTGTTTTTCACAGAAAATATTATAAAAATAGATTAATTGTCATGTAATTCAATTTGTTATTATTTTGTTCAAACAGTAACCAGAACATTTAGTTGTGTGACATAAGGAAAGAGGTGTGACAAGCAAGTAAAACTACTTCAGTTCAGAGTATCATTTTACACCTCTATATGCTATGAGTTCCCAAATCATATTTGCAGAATATATTTCTCATCATCTGCAACATCTATAGAATGTCATCACCCTATCTTCCTTTTTTAAAACCTAGGTCTTCTAAATGATGCTTTATTTCCAACTGAAAACATGTGGTAAATCCAGATGTTGAAACACAATCACTCCCCAAAGGCTTACAGTTACAGGTTGGTTCAAGTATGGTTATATGTAAATATACACATCAGATCCCTAATTTATAATTAGAACACAGGCTGTGAAGTGCATAAAAATTGTTAAGAGGCCACAGTTGGCCGTGTAAATTCCTTGTTTAAATGAAAATTCACTTTCTGCCCCCTCAGTGTACCACATCTGATAGAGTCAGTGAATTCTTACAGAAATGTTTGTATATGTAAAAGAATAGATAATAGATATGACAATATTATCTGTGTGAGAAATATGATGTGCCTGACCACCCTGCTTTAAATAAATTTGGAATGGCATCATTGGTCCAGTAGGGAAATTCTAGGGTTCAAATGATTTAAAATCATTCATTCCTCTAGTCATTTACAGTGATTAAGGCATAAAGAAAGAAATTGATTATAGGAATAATAACTTAATTGTTTTGATTTCCTAACAGCTTATTCAAACCTCAAACTAACAGGAAGAAAATCAGAAAGAAAACTCCTTTCCCTAAGGAAAGCTAACATTTGCTAACTAAGGATATTTATGATGCTTTGCTGGCTAATTTATCCAGACAGATAAAACAAAAGCAGTGGTACATGATGGAACAATAGTGAAAAGAGCAGACAGATTTATGAACCACGGTGACTTTTCTGGGAACCCCCCCAAAATTGAATTTTTTAAACTTATGCATTTTATTGCTTTATATTTTCCTTTTTCTATCTATCCTTTTGGTAGTCACATTTCCAAGAGTCTGGACAAGGGTATGAAAGCCATCTTCAGCATTTTCTTAGTTCAAAATTTATTATGCATGTTGTAATCAGATCTCCCAAACCACTCAATAACTTTCCCTCTAGTCAAAGCACTGTCACCAAGCCAAAACTGTAAGGTTGAAATGAGCAAGAGAAACTCTGCTATCAATGATTGGTGCATGGTGTTAGTTTTCACCTGTGCGGGAAAGGAAATAGACTCTGCTTGGATGAGGGCCATGTTATAAGAAGGAAAGTCTTACAATCTAAGTCCCCTGTGTTAAATCCATCTTGGAGCAATCTTGGGCCTACTCCTCAAATTAATGGAGACCAGGCCTTACAAAGAGGGGGAAAAATAATTGAGTCTACTGCAAAATTCCATATAAGGCTTGAAGCATGTGGCTAATATAATAGATACAAATAGTCTTCCTTATTTCTAATAGAATAGGGCAAGGGAAAAGAAGAAGCCAAACAGATTTAATTAACTGCTCCCATTTTCTAAACATCAGGAGTGAAGAGCCTCCTTGGTCAACTTGTAATTAGAGAAATATTGCCTGATCAAAGGGAACTTTTAGAATAACTAATAATTAGTACTACTACTGTTTCTGATGTTGCTGCTACTAATACAGTTTGAATATTTTACCATATGTAATTCTAGACATCTTATATGCATTATCCAATTACAAAAACCATATAAAATCAAAATTAGTAACCCTGTATAAAAATGACAAAATAGACTTGTTTAGGTTAAATATTTTGTTCAAGGACTTAGAACTGAAAGACAGTTCTGTGTTCTCTAAAACCTATAATCACTAAGATTTGATATTTACTATTCTAGGAATCTGCATACTAATTAATGGGAGTTAACAAGAGACAAAATAGCCAGTAGAAAAACAGAAAGGAAGCAGCCATAATACAAAATTTAAGGGTTTTAAAAATTAAGCTATGAAGCTTAAAGGGTTTTAAAAATCAACTTCGGTAATCCATCCTTGCTAGTAACTATACCCATTTGTCTCTTTTTTATATATTTAGTTTACAAGTCTGAAATATATGCTTCCTAAAAATGCTAAAACTGCTAAAATTGCTAAAATTGAACCAATTTCAATTTTCTTTTTCATTCCAAAAATTTATAAAGTAGTTGTTTTCAACTAAATTGTCTAAATCATGGGCGTGTCAAAACATCAACGTTGGGCTTCCCTGGTGGCGCAGTGGTTGAGAGTCCGCCTGCCGATGCAGGGGACATGGGTTCGTGCCCCGGTCCGGGAGGATCCCACATGCCGCGGAGCGGCTGGGCCCTTGAGCCATGGCCGCTGAGCCTGTGTGTCCCGAGCCTGTGCTCCGCAACGGGAGAGGCCACAGCAGTGAGAGGCCAGGTACTGCAAAAAACAAACAAACAAAATAAAAAAACATCCTTATGTCCTGTCATAGAAATGCAAATAGGTCCTCCTTATTGCAGCTTAGTGCCTTTAGCCAAAAACAATGGATCTGCTTGGTATATTTAAGTCAGGCTGGCTCATTGGCCAAAGAGTTCCCTCAAACATTCTTAAAATATTAAAACTAGCACCATCTGTGCAATGTAAATTGCAACAATTTATTTGTTACATTTTTCAATCTGGGTCAAAGTAACCTAGTCTATGCCAGTCTTTATCTCAGATATTCCACTTGAATCCCTTTGGATATCAAGTATGCAGATAGATTGTTACAAATCATTAGCTGAATCACCTCAATTCATTTCATGAAGTCATTTTTTAAAAAAATCGTAGATGAGATAGAATCAGTATAGATACTTTAAACACTTAAACTACAGTGTACATCTGCATTGTGATTGTATTTACAACAAATTTTATGATGTTTTCATGGGAGAGTCTCCAAACACATGCCTAATTAGTTCCCTAACTTAAATCTTAAAATCTGTAGATCACTGTACTTAAAATAAGGAAGTTCAAGCCTTACAAGCCTTCATTCCGCTTAGCCTTTCCCCAGTCCTTATTCTAGAAACACTTGTGTGTGTGTGTGTGTGTGTGTGTGTGTGTGTGTGTGTGTGTGTAGTTTAGATAAATAGGTAGATAGATAAACAGATACACAAATGTCTCCACATAGAAACTCTAAGATTTACTGATTTGCTTGCTTGGAATGAAGTTTAAAGTGTCTCAGAAATACCTACATTTGGCAAAATTCAGATTTGTCTACATCTAGCAAAATTCAAAATATTAAGAGGAAGAATTATAAAAAGTCATAAAGAAGAGTTATGACTTAAAAGTAATTCCAAAATTTCTTAGTTTTGCTGAAACTACACTCAAGAGTGAATCAATATCCTAGAACAGTAAGAGATACCCTTGCACTAAATTGGCTTTTATCCTATCATGCAATAGTTACCTGCATGTTTCAGGGATTGTCGAGATTCAGTCTTCAATTGTGCATATTTAGGTTCCTTTTCGTTTTCTTTTGTGTGTGTGTGAGTAAGGTTATTATAGTTCTGCCCTTCCTGATCATTATTATCAGAGTTCTTTGTAAGAATGTTTGGAGGGTATGTAGGCTGGTTGAGTAAATTACCACCTAGCATCTACACTTTCAATGACAAAACTAGATGAAACATTACTTACTACCTCCAAGCATTTGATGCCGTTTTGACAAGGTGACAGTAGCCACAATTCTCAGCTGTCATTTTGTTAGGAAACAGGAACCAGTTAGTTACCTATAGATTTCCCACACCATAAATTTGGTTTTCAAGACAAGCATGGAGGCAAGCAGTTGGAGCTGAGGTCCTACCCAAATTCATCCAGCATGCTGGTCAAGGATATAGTAACAGCATTTGGCTAAGGTTCGTGTATGTACAGGAATCAGTTGAATGTTGGCTTAAAATGTTGGTTTAAAAATCAATGATGGGCTTCCCTGGTGGCGCGTGGTTGAGAGTCCGCCTGCCGATGCGGGGGACACGGGTTCGTGCCCCGGTCCAGGAAGATCCCACGTGCTGTGGAGTGGCTGGGCCCGTGAGCCATGGCCGCTGAGCCTGCGCCTCCGGAGCCTGTGCTCCACAACGGGAGAGGTCACAACAGTGAGATGCCCGCATACCACAAAAAAAAAAAAAAAAAAAAATCAATGATAAAATAATAAAACAGGCAAAGCAGTTTTGGATTATAATGTGAAGTATAAATGAATATCCATGATTCCATTTTGATATAAAAATGTTTGAGAAAATACATAAATGAGAGAATAGACAAATCCGCCATACAGAAGAATACCAAATAATTTATGTAAATACTCTGCCTCAAGGAGGGGGAGCATATAATTCTCTACTACTTAAGTTGGGCACTGATGGTGACTTTGTTCCATGGAGTGCAGTAGGGAAGGGGATGAGGGGAAGAGGAATTCTATAGTAGAGAAACTTGACACACACTACCTCAGCCAGGTGGTCAAAGTTGACATCAATAGTGTGTCAAGTAAAAGCAAAAACAGACTTAGATAAGGAGAAAGTTTATTCAAAAAGACTTAAAATAGGAAGACACTCCAATCCCAGAAATCTGCAAGTACCTCAGATTTAAACAGTAAAAGGCTTTTCTTTTATAGATTAAGGAAGGGTAGGCAGTAAGTAGGGGGAAGTTGGGTGTCATGAGCTGAATTTTGTTCTCTGTTTCCTCAAGTTTAAATGTTGAAGCCCTCACCCCCAGGACCTCAAAATGTGAGTGCTTTTGGAGACAAGGCCTTTAAAGAGGTAATTAAGGTTAAATGAGGTCAAATGTGTGGGGCCTTAGTGAAATCTGACTAGTATCCTTACGAGAAGAGGAAATCTGCACACACTAAGAATACCAGGGATGAATGCACCCAGAGGAAAGAGCATGTGAGGACATAGTGAGAAGTGCAGCCATCTGCAAGCCAAGGAAAGAAGTCTCAGAAGGAACCAAACCTGCCAACACCTTGATCTTTGGCTTCTAGCTTCCAGAACTGTGAGAAAACTAATTTCTACTGTTTTAAGTTACCCAGTCTGTGGTATTTTGTTATGGGAGCTGGAGCAATCTAATACGTTATTCAAACTAGGAGGAATAACAACCAGTGTGGTTTGATACAGTATGTGTCTCACTGTGCTTATCCAATTTTCAGAAAAAAAGATAAAGGGGGCATGTTCTGCATTTTAGTGTTGGCTTAGGCTTGTGGGCAAGCAAAGTTCAGGGCTCTGTGGAGAGGAGAGAAACCTGACAAAAGCCTGATTAAGACAAAGCAGAAGGTAAGGAATGGGCAATTGTGAATGCTTGGTCAAGTGATAAGTCATGTTGATAGTGTGTACCCTTGATAGGATGTGATGAGAATGGCACTTCAAATTTGTTGTCTTTCTCCCCAGAACCCATAACCTCAGTATAATCATGAAAAAAATCAGACAAATCTCAGTTGAGGATATTCTACAAAATAACTGACCAGTATTTCTTAAAACTGTCAAGGTTATAAAAAACAAGAAAAGGCTCAGAAGCTGTCATAGTCAAGAAGAACCTAAGGAGACATGACTATTAAATGAAATGTAGTATCTAAGAATCCTGGAATGGAGAAGAGACATTAGGTAAAAACTAAGGAATTCTGAGTAAAATATGGACTGTAATTAATAGTAATGTATTGATATTTGTTCATTAACTGTGACGAATGAACCATAATAATGTGAGCTGTTAGTAATAGGTAAAACTGGGTGTTGGGTATATGGGAATTCAGTGTACTCTCTTCACAGTGTTTTTGGAAATCTAAATCTATTCTAAAGTAAAAAGTTTACTGAAAACAAATAGCGATAAATAAAAACAAAGAATCTCAATAGTATCCCATTTCAGACAACAAGGTGGCACAAATACATCACTAAGAAGTTTAAATAAGCCTTGAAATACTGCCCAATTATAAAACATGATCCGACTACCACTTTAGGTGATTGTGGCTTTGGTGGAAAGTTAAATTATTTTTGCATTTACCAAATCCTACAAAAGTAAAATTCATTTGCTTTATGCAAGGTGCCAGTCAATGCAGAGATTAGGATACTAACTCACGTGCATTTACTTCTAGAACATATTTCCCCCTACGTCTCCAAACATTTGACCTGGATGGAATCACTCCTATAGCCAGGCCTTCACAGATTATCCTCAACCCCATGATTTTCAGGGCCTTTCTTTTGGGGTAAGATCCCTTATTGCCATGAGTGTTATCACCCTCCTCGTGTACCTTACTAATTGACTCATGTTATTCTACTAATTTACAGTTAGTTTTGCATTCTTAAAGTATATATGTGACCAAGTAAAGGGCTCACTGCCCAACACTCACAGAGGCCAATACTATAGCACTGGATTTGAGAAAAGAAAAGCTTTACTATGAGGTCAGCCAGCAAGGAGACAGGAGGCAAGGCTCCAATCTGTGTCTCCACCTGGAGTTCAGTCAGACTTTTGAATCAGGGGAGGGAAGCTGGTATGCGGAAGTGCTTGTGGGGCAGGTTTCCACTGGAGGGCTCTGGAACTTGGTCATATATGGTAAGGTCTGGCAAAGGGGCTTTAGCACTGGATCTTTGTGCACAACAGACCCTTCACTTCCAAAAGGGTTCAGTGTTCAGGTTCTGGTCATGTTCCATTCCTTTGGTTTCGCTGGGAGTGGGGGAAAGAGAAAGTTTGGTTCCAGGTATTGTTTGAGATAAACATTTTCTACTCTATGCGTGCTTTGCCTGCATGGCTCACAGTTTGTTCTGTTGTCTCTGAAAAACAACTTAGTATCTTGTTAGAAACAGGACATGGCCAGTTTGAGGCTGGTTCTGTAGTTACATACATAATACTAAATGCAGTCCATTTAATAAGCATCCCATTTTTCCCTACATAAAATTCCAGTAGCAGCAGGAACAAAGTCTATTCCACAAAACTACCTTTATTGTACTTTACTCAAATAAAAAAGTTACTTTTCTTTCTGCCTCTGATAGCATCCCTCCATGTGCAAAGAAATGAATGCTGACTTTGTTTGTAAGTGTCAGGAAGCATTGTCTCATTGCAGTATTTCCATTGATAAAAATACTTTTATGAACCATTGTCAAATCAGAGCTATCTCCCACTTAAGAAATCACCCTGCAAGGATACTGCAGAAATAAGCCTTTGTGCCCATAGACTTGAATATGTTATCACACTCTTCACTGGCATTTGTGCTTAATTCTGTCTTGCTTTGAATTTTTAAAAAATCATTTCTGCTTTCTTAAGGATAATCAAAAAGGGAAGTAAGAAGGAAGGTGACTGGGCAAATGATAGTCATTTGATTTTACTGGCTATTTGTCATATTTTTTGTTCACTTCAAAATTAAAATCTGATTCCTGCAGGAAAAAAAAAATCTCCCAAGAAAAATAGTTATTATTTGATAGATTTTTTTTATTTGAAAAATGGGTTGATGCTGGCAAGTTTGAATTATTACAGTTATAGAATTTTATTTTTCCTAGGTTCAATAATTTAATGTGATTAGCCTATTGGAAAATGAATATAATATTTCAGTAGCTCAAAAGCATGATCTGTGTGTATGTATTACACTTACAGTTTAATTAGAAAACTAATGAGATGCGATTGCCAATCTGATTGTTGAGGATCTGGTACAGTAAATTTCTATTAGCAGACTTGACTATTTCTCTTCCAGCTGTGCATTCACCCAACCTTAGAATATAGGGATTATTACATTGGACACCTGCCATTCAGGCCTTTGGAAACCATACTCCTGTAAAACCACCAAATTAATTACAGCTCAGAATAAGGGAGTACTAGAAGATTCAACTACTTGTGAACTTACCCTAAAAGAACAAACTATGGGACAGATTGACTATGGCTATTAATTAAATGTAAGTGAACTAATTAACAGAAATAAAGTTTGTTAGGGTAATATTATTTAGCTAGAATTTATATTTATATTTTATAATATATACATATATATTTGTAATATATTATGAAGTATTGCTCGTAGTAGAAGAGGTGCACATTTCCAGTGTCATTAACTCTGCTTTTGAAATTAGAAATATTTGTCACCTTTCTAGACCACTCACAAACTTCTTGATGAAATTATACTCTGACACATACTGTTTTCCTTTAATACTAGTCACCTCTTATGATTTATAGTAAATTCATATTTTAAATCATTTTCCACACTTACCTTCCAATGTCTGAGTCTCATTCTCACAAACATTATAAATTCTAATGATAATCCTACCAAATGTAGAGCTTGAATTGATGGAATGAATGAACAGTCTCATTTTGGTTGTTGTAATAAAACCAACATGCCATTGTTAGATTTCATTTTGGTATGATTGAGCCAAGTTACATTACTTATAAAACACTGGATTTTAAATCTAGTCAATAAAAGACTTAAGACAGATTTTTACTTTCTTGCTAAAAGCCAGCAAACTTGTTTAGACAGTAAAGCCTGAATCAGAAATCCCAGTAAATGCACAGTATTTACTTGCTAATAAAATAAGTAATAACAAAAACAATATTAATAAACACAGCTACCATGTACCAGACATTGTATTAAATGATTTACTATATTATTATAGTTTATCCTTTTAAAAAGCCTCTGAGTTATTATTACCACAGTTTTTAGTCATGAAGATTTGAAGCCAAGAAGTTTAATAATTTGTCCAAAGATACAAATATAATGAGTGCTGAAATTTAAATTTGAACCTAGGTCAGCCTGACTCCAAAGCCATACCTTTTATTATTTTGCTGGACTACAATTTAGTTACCTATGAATAAGCAATGCTTTCCATGGAAAAGAAGGAAAACTGATGAAAAGGGTGTGAAAATTAACTTGAAGTGAAACTCATTGTTAAAGAACAAGGTTGATTCATAATTTCTATACTGCAAAGTAACCCAGTACTGCAGTTATTCCATAATAAACTGTTTTTCAAAAATGACCACTGCTACAGAAAAAGGAGTACCTCTCTCCTTTAAAAACGTTGAGATGTAAAATTGAAATATTGTTAGAAAAAAGTCATTATACACACACACACACACACACACACACATATATTAGTAGTGGAATTCTTTTGTGTAGTGGTTGCTTAGACCACTAACTACTTGAGACGGGAGCAGGCAAATTAGAGGGGGAAGTAGTGGAGAAGTTCAGTGAAAGGCAGACTGAGCCAACTGAAGATCAATCCACAATGAAGGCTAAGAGCTCTGAGTGGATAACGTAAATCAATAGAAAATATGATTGGACTTCGAAAGGTGTGGTTTTTCAAGCTGCTTAGTGTCAATTAATATCTCTGAATTTATCTCTAAGAAGTTTGCAGGTGGTATATTCTTGAGCTCCTCTAATCATGTTGCCAACTTTAATCCCAAACTTGTATAAACTTTCATTCCAAGATCTAGGTTTTAACACTTGAGCTCCTACTATGGGCAAAGTAAAATGCTAGGTGCTAATGATACAATGACAATCATTTAGCACAGTGACGATTAGCCCATAGTCAGCCTACAAGCTAGTGTTAAGAAAATGATCAGAAATCCCAGAACAGATTGTGTCAATAAAATAATTGGTGCTACAACAGCCCAAACACTAGGCCCTATAGAAGTCTTGCATTACCTAATCGTGGAGGATGTATGAGTTTAAGTTAGAGATTAAAGATGATAGAGATTAAGCATCCTTCATCTCTAACCCATGCCTAGTTCTCTTACAGAAATGTACTTCAGAACAAATAGCTGTTACTTAAGAATACTATCTCTCAAAACCCCTTTTAGAGAATGGGCTTGGAGTTCTGGGTGTGATGCACTCTGTTTCTTTCCAGCTGAGTGTTACATTGGGCAGGCTTTTGTTTCCTTGGCTTTAAAATGGGGACGATAATTGTGCTTACCTTATAATTTGGTGTGAAAATAAAATGGGTGTATGTGAAACTATTGCAATGTACATAAATGTCAGCAAGAATTATTGTTAGCCTATATTTACATAGTATGACTAGTTTTCAATGTTTAGTTGAATAGACTGATTAGCTGCTTAGGTCAATGGTTTAAGAAGAAATAAGAGAGAATATCAAACATATGAGAATCATACACACACAGAAATTAATCTTATTTTGAATATGAAATCTTAAATATATTAAATAAACTAAAATTCACATGAGACCTCAATCTTTGACAGTCCTTAGAGAAACTGAGATCACCTTATTTTTCATTAGTACTAACAAAACTTTCATATTTCTGTTTTAAAGAGCATTGTAGAGGGCATTTGTCATTGTTATTTAATATCGTTCTGGGAAAATGAAACAACATCCATCATTTCCTTTTGACTCTAGTTAAGGCATTGAGTGAAAAAGTATAGATACATGAACACATGTCTGTTCCAAAATCTAGGATCCTAAAACAGACTCTAAGTAACTAATGGAAAAATTTGAAAAGTCTATAAATTTTTTTCCATTTAAAGTCTCTTTGCGTGCACTTCAGATTTTTATAGCTCCAGAAAATATATGCATTTCCAGGATGACATATGCTATTCAAAAAACTGAATTTCACAAAAGAATGTGAGTTAGAAACACTCTTCTCTAGCAAGGCATCTTAACATGAGGCAGATTATTGATCTAGGTTCTGTCCATGGTTGTGTCAAAGTGTGCACTATTATAAATCATATTAATACTTGAGGGATATGTACACATGTACATTTTGTAGTTTTTAGCTTTCATCAGATTCTAAGAGAGCATGGCGTTAAATGGGTAAGAACAACTATCATAAAGGACATTTTCAAAATTGCATCCAAGTAAATGAAATTGTTTGCCATACTACTTTTTCTTTTTCCTTCGTTTCCTCAGGTCTATGATATTCTTCATCAATCCATCTCAAATTCAGAGCTTCAGTATCATTTAACAGTAAAGAATTCACAAATATCTCTCTCTCCCTCGAGTTCCAGTTCCAAGTCTTCTCTCAAGCATCTAGTGGATAAACATCTAGTGGGTGAACATCACCAACTGGATGGATTAGACTCAATTGTTCTAACACTCAGTAGTTCATCTTCTTTTTCAGACATGCATTCCTCATTCTTTTTTTTTTCAAACATCTTTATTGCAGTATAATTGCTTTACAATGGTGTGTTAGCTTCTGCCATAAAACAAAGTGAATCAGCTATACATATATATACATTCCCATATCTCCTCCCTCTTGCATCTCCCTCCCACTCTCCCTATCCCACCCCTCCAGGTGGACTCAAAGCACCGAGCTGATCTCCCTCTGCTATGTGGCTGCTTCCCACTAGCTATTTTACATTTGGTAGTGTATATATGTCTATGCCACTCTCTCAATTTGTCCCAGCTTACTCTTCCCCCTCCCCGTGTCCTCAAGTCCATTCTCTACGTCTGTGTCTTTATTCCTGTCCTGCCTCTAGGTTCTTCAGAACCTTTTTTTTTTAGATTCCATACATATATGTGTTAGCATACGGTATTTGTTTTTCTCTTTCTGACTTACTTCACTCTGTATAACAGACTCTAGATCCATCCACCTCACTACAAATAACTTGATTTCATTTCTTTTTATGGCTGAGTAATATTCCATTTTATATATATGCCACATCTTCTTTATCCATTCATCTGTCAGTGGACACTTAGGTTGCTTCCATGTCCTGGCTATTGTAAATAGAGCTGCAATGAACATTGTGGTACATGACCCTTTTTGAATTATGGTTTTCTCAGGGTATATGCCCAGTAGTGGGATTGCTGGGTCCTATGGTAGTTCTATTTTTAGTTTTTTGAGGAAACTCCATACTGTTCTACATAGTGGCTGTATCAATTTATGTTCCCACCAGCAGTGCAAGAGGGTTCCCTTTTCTCCACATCCTCTCCAGCATTTATTATTTGTAGATATTTTGATGATGGCCTTTTTTTTTTTTAATTAATTAATTTATTTTTGGCTGCGTTGGGTCTTCATTGCTGCACGGGCTTCTCATTGCGGTGGCTTCTCCCGTTGCGGAGCATGGCTCCAGGTGCACAGGCTTCAGTAATTGCGGCACGTGGGCTCAGTAGTTGTGGCTCACAGGCTCCAGAGCAGAGACTCAGTAGTCGTGGCGCATGGGCTCAGTTGCTCCACGGCATGTGGGATCCTCCCGGACCAGGACTTGAACCCGTGTCCCCTGCACTGGCAGCAGATTCTTAACCACTGCACCACAAGAGAAGTCCCTGGTGATGGCCATTCTGACTGGTGTAAGGTGATACCTCATTATAGTTCTCATTTGCATTTCTCTATTGATTACTGATGTTGAGCATCCTTTCATGTGTTTGTTGACAATCTGTATATCTTCTTTGGAGAAATATCTATTTAGGTCTTCTGCCCATTTTTGGATTGGGTTATTTCTATTTTTGATATTGAGCTGCATGAGCTGCTTGTATATTTTGGAGATTAATCCTTTGTCAGTTGCTTCATTTGCAAATATTTTCTCCCATTCTGAGGGCTGTCTTTTCCTCGTTTGTAGTTTCCTTTGCTGTGCAAAAGCTTTTCAGTTTCATTAGGTCCCATTTGTTTATTTTTGTTTTTATTTCCATTTCTCTAGAAGAGCGGTCAGAAAGGATCTTGCTGTGATTTATGTCAAAGAGTGTTCTGCCTATGTTTTCTTCTAAGAGTTTTATAAGTGTCTGGCCTTACATTTAGGTCTTTAATCCATTTTGATGTTATTTTTGTGTATGGTGTTAGGGAGTATGCTAATTTCATTCTTTTACATGTATCTGTCCAGTTTTCCCAGCACCAATTATTGAAGAGACTGTCTTTTCTCCGTTGTATATTCTTGCCTCCTTTACCAAAGATAAGGTGACCATATGTGCGTGGGTTTATCTCTGGGCTTTCTATCCTGTTCCATTGATCCATATTTCTGTTTTTGTGCCAGTACCGTACTGTCTTGATTACTGTAGCTGTAATAGACTGTATAGACTGTATAGACTGAAGTCTGGAAGCCTGATTCCTCCAGCTCCGTTTTTCGTTCTCAAGATTGCTTTGGCTGTTCAGGGTCTTTTGTGTTTCTATACAAATTGTGAAATTTTTTGTTCTAGTTTTGTGAAAAATGCCCTTGGTAGTTTGATAGGGATTGCATTGAATCTATAGATTGCTTTGAGTAGCATAGTCATTTTCACAATGTTGATTCTTCCAATCCAAGAACATGGTATATCTCTCCATCTATTTGTATCATCTTTAATTTCTTTCATCAGAGTCTTAAAGTTTTCTGCATACAGGTCTTTTGTCTCCTTAGGTAGGTTATTCCTAGGTATTTTATTCTTATTATTGCAATGGTAAATGGGAGTGTTTCCTTAATTTCTCTTTCATATTTTTCATCATTAGTGTATAGGAATGCAAGAGGTTTCTGTGCATTAATTTTGTATCCTGCAACTTTACCAAATTCATTGGTTAGCTCTAGTAGTTTTCTGGTAGCATCTTTAGGATTCTCTATGTAGAGTATCATGTCATCTACAAATGGTGACAGTATTATTTCTTCTTTTCCAATTTGGATTCCTTTTATTTCTTTTTCTTCTCTGATTGCTGTGGCTAAAACTTCCAAAACTGTGTTGAATAATACTGGTAAGAGTTGGCAACCTTGTCTTGTTCCTGATCTTAGTGAAAATGGTTTCAGTTTTTCACCATTGACAAAAATGTTGGCTGTGGGTTTGTCATATATGGCCTTTATTATGTTGAGGCAACTTCCCTCTATGTCTACTTTCTGGAGGGTTTTTATCATAAATGGGTGTTGAATTTTTTTTGAAAGCTTTTTCTGCATCTATTGAAATGATCATATGGTTTTTCTCCTTGGATTTGTTAACATGGGTTATCACATTGATTGATTTGCATATATAGAAGAATCCTTGCATTCCTGGGATAAACCCCACTTGCTCATGGTGTATGATCCTTTTAACGTGCTGCTGGATTCTGTTTGTTAGTATTTTGTTGAGGATTTTTGCATCTATGTTCATCAGTGATATTGGCCTGTAGTTTTCTTTTTTTGTGGCATATTTGGTTTTGGTATCAGGGTGATGATGGCCTTCTAGAATGAGTTTGGGAGTGTTCCTCCCTCTGGTATGTTTTGGAAGAGTTTGAGAAGGATAGGTGTTAGCTCTTCTCTAAATGTTTGATAGAATTCGCCTGTGAAGCCATCTGGTCCTGGGCTTTTGTTTGTTGGAAGATTTTTAATCACAGTTTCAATTTCAGTGCTTCTGATTGGTCTGTTTATATTTTCTATTTCTTCCTTGCTCAGTCTCGGAAGGTTGTGCATTTCTAAGAATTTGTCCATTTCTTCTAGGTTGTCCATTTTATTGGTATATAGTTGCTTGTAGTAATCTCTCATGATCCTTTGTATTTCTGCAGTGTCAGTTATTTCTCCTTTTTCATTTCTAATTCTATTCATTTGAGTTTCTCCCTTATATTCTTGATGAGTCTGGCTAATGGTTTATCATTTTTTTATATTCTTGAAGAACCAGCTTTTAGTTTTATTGATCTTTGCTATCATTTCCTTCGTTTCTTTTTCATTTATTTCTGATCTGACGTTTATGATTTCTTTCCTTCTGCTAACTTTGGAGTATTTTTGTTCTTCTTTCTCTAGTTGCTTTAGGTATATGGTTAGGTTGTTTCTTTGAAATGTTTCTTGTTTCTTGAGGTAGGATTGTATTGCTATAAACTTCCCTCTTAGAACTGCTTTTATGCATCCCATACGTTTTGCATTGTCGTGTTTTCATTTTCATTTGTTTCTAGGTATTTTTTTATTTTCTCTTTTATTTCTTCAGTCATCTCTTGGTTATTTAGTAGTGTATTGTTAAGCCTTCATGTGTCTGTATTTTTTACAGATTTTTTCCTGTAATTGATATCTAGTCTCATAGCATTGTGGTCAGAAAAGATACTTGATGTGATTTCAATTTTCTTAAATTTACCAAGGCTTGATTGTGACCCAGGGTATGATCTATCCTGGAGAATGTTCCATGAGCACTTGAGAGGAAAGTGTAATCTGCTTTTTTTGGATGGAATGTCCTGTAAATATCAATTAAAACCATCTTGTTTAATGTATCATTTAAAGCTTGTGTTTCCTTATTTATTTTCATTTTGGATGATCTGTCCCTTGGTAAAAGTGAGGTGTTAAAGTCCCCTACTATGATTGTGTTACTGTCTATTTCCCCTTTTATGGCTGTTAGTATTTGCCTTATGTATTGAGGTGCTCCTATGTTGGGTGCATAAATATTTACAATTGTTATGTCTTCTTCTTGGATTGATCCCTTGATCATTATGTAGTGTCCTTCTCTGTCTCTTGTAATAGTCTTTATTTTAAAGTCTATTTTGTCTGATATGCGAATTGCTACTCCAGCTTTCTTTTGATTTCCATTTGCATGGAATGTCTTTCTCCATCCCCTCACTTTCAGTTTGTATGTATCCCTAGGTCTGAAGTGGGTCTCTTGTAGACAGATATTTACAGGTCTTGTTGTTGTATCTATTCAGCCAGTCTGCGTCTTTGGTGGGAGCATTTAATCCATTTACATTTAAGGTGGTTATCAATATGTCTGTTCCTGTTACCATTTTCTTAATTTTTTTGGGTTTGTTATTGTAAGTCTTTTCCCTCTCTTCTGTTTCCTGCCCAGAGAAGTTCCTCTAGCATTTGTTGTAGAGCTGGTTTGGTGGTGCTGTGTTCTCTTAGCTTTTGCTTATCTCTAAAAGTTTTAATTTCTCCATTGAATCTGAATGTGATCCTTGCTGGGTAGAGTAATCTTGATTGTAGGTTTTTCCCTTTCATCACTTTAAATATGTCCTGCCACTCACTTCTGGCTTGCAGAGTTTCTGCTGAAAGATCAGCTGTTAACCTTATGGGGTTTCCCTTGTATGTTAATTGATGCTTTTTCCTGCTGCTTTTAATATATTTTCTTTGTATTTAATTTATGATAATTTGATTAATATGTGTCTTGGTGTGTTTCTCCTTGGATTTATCCTGCATGGGACCCTCTGTGTTTCCTGTACCTGATTGACTATTTTCTTACCTGTATTAGGGAAATTTTCAAGTATAGCATCTTCAAATATTTTCTCAGTCCCTTTTGTTTTCTATTTTTCTTTTGAGACCCCTATAATTCCAATGTTGGTGCATTTAATGTTGGCCCAGAGTTCTCTGAGACTGTCCTAAATTCTTTTCATTCTTTTTGCTTTATTCTGCTCTGTGGGAGTTATTTCCACTATTTTATCTTCCAGGTCACTTATCAGTTCTGCCTCAGTTATTCTGCTATTGATTCCTTCTAGAGAATTTTAAATTTCATTCATTGTTTTGTTCATCAGTCTTTGTTTGCTCTTTAGTTCTTCTAGGTCCTTGTTAAACATTTCTTATATTTTCTCTATTCTATTTGCAAGATTTTGGATCATCTTTCCTATCGTTACTCTGAATTCTTTTTCAGGTAGACTGCTTATTTCCTCTTATTTGTTTGGTCTGGTAGGTTTTTACCTTGCTCCTTCATCTGTATTTCTCTGTCTTCTCATTTTACTTAACTTACTGTGTTTGGGGTCTCCGTTTCACAGGCTGCAGGTTCATAGTTCCCATTGTTTTTGGTGTCTGCTCACAGTGGGTCAGGTTGTTTCAGTGGGTTTTGTAGGCTTCCTGATGGAGGGGACTGGTAGGCTTTGTAGGCTTCCTGATGGAGGGGACTGGTAGGTTTTGTAGGCTTCCTGATGGAGGGGACTGGTAGGTTTTGTAGGCTTCCTGATGGAGGGGACTGGTGCCTGTGTTCTGGTGGATGAGGCTGGATCTTGTCTTTCTGGTGAGCAGGACCACGTCCGGTGGTATGTTTTGGGGTGTCTGTGACCTTATTATGATTTTAGGCAGCCTCTCTGCTAATGGGTGGGTTGTGTTCCTGTCTTGCTAGTTGTTTGGCGTAGGGTGTCCAGCAGTGTAGCTTGCTGGTCGTTGAGTGGAGCTGGTCTTAGCCTTGAGATGGAGATCTCTGTGAGGTCTTTCACCATTTGATATTACGTGGGGCTGGGAGGTCTCTAGTGGATCAGTGTCCTGAACTTGGCTCTCCCACCTCAGAGGCTGAGGCCTGACACCCAGCTAGAGCACCAAAAGCCTGTCAGCCACATGGCTCAGAATAAAAGGGAGAAAAACAGAAAGAAAGGAAGGAAGGGAGGGAGGGAGGGAGGAAGGAAGGAAGGAAGGAAGGAAGGAGAAAGGAAGAAGGAAGGAAGGAAGAAAGAAAGAAAGAAAGAAAGAGTTATTAAAATAGAAAAAAATACTAAAAATAAGGAAAATTGAGAAAATAATTTTAAAAAAGAGAGAAAGAAAGAAGAGTGTAACCAAACCAAAAAACTAATCCACCAATGATAACAAGCACTAAAAACTATACTAAAAAAAAAAACACGAAAAGGACAGTGAGAACCCTAGGACAGATGGCAAAAGCAAAGCTATAGAGACAAAATCACACAAAGAAGCATACACATACAGACTCACAAAAAGAGAAAAAAGAAGAAAAAAATATATACATAAAAAATAAAAGCAGGAAGAGAGCAACCAAATCAATAAACAAATCTACCATGATAATAAGCTCTAAATACTAAACTAAGGTAACATAAAACCAGAAACAAATTAGATGCAGAAAGCAAACCCCAAGTCTACAGTTTCTCCTAAAGTCCACCGCTGGATTATTGTTGTCTATTTAGGTAGTCCACAGATGCAGGGTACATCAAGTTGATTGTGGAGATTCATTCCGCTGCTCCTGAGGTTGCTGGGAGAGATTTCCCTTTCTCTTCTTTGTTCACACAGCTCCTGGGGTTCAGCTTTGGATTTGGCCCCGCCTCTGCATGTAGGTCGACTGAGGGCATCTTTTGGGAAGCCTGAGGTCTTCTGCCAGCCTTCAGTAGGTGTTCTGTAGGAGTTGTTCCACATGTAGGTGTAGTTTTGATGTATTTGTGGTGAGGAAGGTGATCTCCACGTCTTATTCCTTTGCCATCTTGAAGGAGCCCCCTCAATAATTTAATTAAATTTAAATGTTTTTCTACTAACAGATTGACAGTTATTTTCTGGAAGAGATGAGAAATTACTGCTAAGCTTGCTACTGAACAATATGATAGAAGTTTTCTATGGCATTTGAAGGCTTCAGATGCCTTCGCTCTCAACTTCATTAAAATAAAGTTAGCTGGAAGAAGGCAAGGTGGCTCTGACCTCATTCTTATTAATGGAAAAAACTCCTAAATAATATATCATGGTATTTGCACATACTTATTGAAATAACTAGTCTTTATTTAGTTGTAATGATGTGTTCATTTGTCGCCTAATAAAATGATGGCCTAAAGATGAAGTTTTTTTGACAATAGTAAACTTACTTGAACTAGATTCATCATGATGAGGGCTAAATTGAGACAAATTAATTTTTAAGGTTGGGTACTTTATTAACAAAGAAATTCACTTTGTTACATATTTTCTTAAGAAATTCAAGCAATAGAGGGATGAGTGAGGAGCAAACAGAATGGCTTATGTGAATGAAATAGGGATTAGTTAACATACTTGTTTGAATGTGCTGTATCAGCTCTCGGTGTATAAAATGGCAGGTAAAACTCAGCTGTCTTGTTTTATATTTCAAGTCTATAAATTGGTTAGTAATCTTTGCTGATCTGCTTCAGTAACGGCTGGGAAACTTGGGCTTGCTCATGTACCAGTGATCACCTGGTCAGTCAGCCAAGAGCTGAGTGGTCTAGGATGGTGTTGTCTGGGATGACTTAGTTCTTCTCCACATGGTTTCCCATCTTGTAGCAGTCTAACCCAGACATCATCTCATGGCATATCAGGTATCCAAAAGAAGTATAATTGTGCAAGTTCTTTGTGAAGCCACTGCTGTATCGAATTTTTTTTATTGCCCAATTGACCAGAACAATTAAGTGGTCCCCAATTCTATGTGGTAAGACTCTACTACAGGGCAAGGATGCAGAGAGGGCATTAGTTGGAGCCATCAATGCAATTAAACTACCACAACTCAAGTTATGCTATTGTAACAGATGACTCCAAATGTCAGAGAGGCTAATAACAGAGATTTATCTCTCCACTATTGTAGTCACTAATGAATACAACTTAATGGAGGCTCCATCTCAATTCAAGATGATATGCAACATTGTTTTTAAAAAAGAATCATTGAAACTATCTAAATTTCCTTCATGATGGGGCTGGTTAACTGAATTATTGTATACGTATTTCATTGGATCTGTATAAATAAAAATTAATGAGGAAAAATGTGCTGATATGCAATTATAAGTGAGATACATATTTTAGGAAGATGCATAAAAGGATGAATGCTGGCATAAGAAAGGAAAGGAAAAAATATATACATATATAAACACATGAGCATAGAGGCTTCTTGGGTGTTCATAGGTGTCTAGAAGTATAAACAAAAAAGGAAAATAGTAGTATGGGAATCAGTTGGAAGAAAACCAGGAGTCAAAGGAAGTCTTTTCAGAGAATACCTTTTATGCTTTTTGAAGTTTGAACCACCTAGTTTTATTAGTTAGTGATAAATAAGTAAACAAACAAATAAATAATTAAAATAATAAGAATCATAAAAAGGGAAAACAGAAGAGCATGAATTTTTCTTAGATATATATATTCTAATCCTGAACTACCCCTTACTGGTGAGAGCTCAATCAATTTACATAGCTTCTCTAAACTAGGGGTTTCCCCTCTAAAAGTAAAGGATAACAATACCTCCCCAATATAGTTGTTGTGTAGTTTAAATGGGAGAATCCATGTAATGCACTTAGCTGGTATTTGAAACATAGTAGCTGCTTAATCAGTGCAATATTCTTGTTGCTACTACTGTTCATTTCATTATTTAATTATAAGAAATAAATTATAAAGTAGCTAAAGTACAAGTCAAGTTGGATTTCACTGAGAATGTTCTTCTAGGTGGTTCTTTCTTCTCACTCTTTTTCATGCCTTGCTTAGAATATAACCTTTGCTCTCACTGATCTTTTCCCATCTTAATATTATTGAAAGGTCAAAATCAACAATTAAAACATGACATATACAGTAACCATATTCTTTAATATCATGTTAGAATTCTCAGTTACTCCTTCCTTATGATGGCTGCATGAAACAATAAATTCTAGAAATTTCTTCTTGTAGAAAAATCATTGTATTATGTTAAGTTTTCCAGTGGAGGGAGTTTAGGCTTTTTGGTTTGTCTATTTGTTTGCTTTTGGATCTCAGTAGTTTCAGGTGTTGCAAATGTTATATAATATCATGGTGTACTTCACTGGAGAGAAGTCTTTAATTTTTTATAAAAACAGACACATTGACTTTTTGTTTTGTTTGAAAGCTTATGCTCTGGGGATTCTGTTTATTAGTCTGGTAAGTTTTGGTTGCTGTTGTTTGTCTGTTTTAAATAATAGAAGTCTCTTTCACCCCTAGTCAAAAAACTGAACATAGATTAAGTAATAAATGACATCAAGGAATTAACATTAATTTTGTTAATGTCAGTGTGAATATCTAAGAAAATATTCATAGTTTTAGAGATGCCTACCAACGTTTTATTGAGGAGGGGTAGTGATTAGAATTTGCTTCTACTCTATAAACTCAGCCTCAAAAAAACAAAAAAACAGAAAAGTAAGTGTGATAAATTCTTGATAATTGTTCAATCTGAGTGATATATTTTGTAATTTTGAGGATATTTAAAATTTTTTGTAATGACATTTTTTTAATCTAGGAAAATTCTGTACTCAGATTACTTCACATATATCATTCTCATTCAACCTTCAAAAAACTCAACCTTGAACTTTTACCAAGTGTTTCAGGGGTGAGATTTATTCAAGAAAGCCATCTTCAGAGCTCCAATTATCAGAATCCACTGAAAGGAAAAGCTTGGTTCAACATAAACATGTTGACACAAGAGTATGCAATTTATATACTTTATGTTCAAATAAAATGGTAAAAGAAAGCACAAGCTGAGTTCTAGCCTTCTTGAACACATTTCAGGTTTTCAGAAAAATGCCTTTTCTTTGGCCTTGTACTGTGTGCCAGAACACGCTCTGATGGCTGCCTCCTGTGTGCAGTTAATAATATGTCCTTCAGCAGGGTTTCCTAACCACCCCCCCATCCCCAGAGTACAAATATTTTCATATATGTTTCCCATAACAGCACTTACCATATTTTGTGATTATTACTTGTTATATTGCCAACATTGAGGTGTGCTTAACAAATATTTGTTGAATGAATAAGTGAATTAACATAGAAATGGGGCTTCCCTGGTGGTACAGTGGTTAAGAATCTGCCTGCCAATGCAAGGAGCACAGGTTCGAGCCCTGGTCCAGGAGGATCCCACATGCTGCGGAGCAACTAAGCCCGTGTGCCACAACTACTGAGCCTGAGCTCTACAGCCTTCAAGCCACAGCTACTGAAGCCCGCGTGCCTAGAGCCTGTGCTTTGCAACAAGAGAAGCCACTGCAATAAGAAGCCCACGCACAGCAATGAAGACCCAATGCAGCCATAAATTAATTAATTAATTAATTAAAAAAGGGAAATCTCTTAAAAAAAAAAAGCATAGAGATGAATACTGCTTTTAAGATCTGGGAAACCCAACGGGCAAAGTTGTGTCTGTATAGTCCAGTGCTCAATGCTTCCAATTATATCGGATCATTTAAAAATATTACAAATCACATCTTGACTTCTAAAACATAAACACACTCACCTAAAGCCTGATCTACTCTATGAAGCAGCCACATCATAATGGAATCTGCTATCACTAAGAAAATAGTGTTTTAGTTTTGTGTCCAAGCCTGAGTTTTCTACATAACAGTCACCTACACTCAGTCATACTTTATGGTCCCCAACATATTCTTCTTTCCTGCTGAATTTCCATGTTTTACAAAGGACAACCCTGGGTCAGATCATGTTGATTATTCTGACTTTTTCTTGTTAGAGTAAACACTGACATAAAGAAAAGATGAGGGGCTTCTCTGGTGGCGCAGTGGTTGAGAGTCCGCCTGCCGCTGCAGGGGGCGTGGGTTCGTACCCCGGTCTTGGAAGATCCCACATGCCGCGGAGCGGCTGGGCCCGTGAGCTATGGCCACTGAACCTGCGCGTCTGGAACCTGTGCTTCACAACGGGAGAGGCCACAACAGTGAGAGGCCCGCATACCACAAAAAAAAAGAAAAGAAAAGATGAAAGCAATTTACCAATACTCGCAGCCTAAGATGTTTCATGCATAAGTATTTCTAGTCTCATTGTTATTTATCTTGTTAAGAGTAAAATGAACATGGATGTAAGTAAACAGGAAGAGTTTTACACTATAAAAATGAAGAAAATGCCATGTAGAGCATAAATGAAGAAACTTCAATAAATAACCAACAGTGCAAATCTGTCAAGGAAGAATTCATTGCTTATTAATCATAAACTGGATTTTATAATGGTTTATATTAATACTTGTTTCAAAGTCCTATTTTTGCAACCCCCAAGTTAGCAGTGTTGTTTCCTAATTAAATTGGATTTCTTCCAGTATACTTTCAGAATAGTGAACAAGATTTCTTCTTCTTTTTTTTATTTTTACATGGCAAAAGTAATGTAAATAGAAGGTATGAAGATTTTCCTTCATCCATCCTTAAGATTTTAACTGAAAGGTTCCTTCCTGTATTAATGTATTCCAGCCACTTGATAAGCTAATGCTCCTCTGATGTTGTGTATCTGATCTAACCTTTGTCTTTGTCAGGAAAAGGAAGATTTTTCATGGAGATATCTGGGTTTAAAAGGATGCAGTTTGTCTCTTTAATAGTAGGTTAGGGAGCTGTGGTGTGATATGTGCGATATATTGGCACAGGCACATGCCACTCAAGATGAAGTGCTTCATCTATGAAGCAATAAGAACAGTAGCTAAATCTGTGCTCCTAAATGTGAACAGAGAAGTCAAATAAAGGTTTTCATTCAAACAAAAAATCCAGAGACTTCCCTGGTGGCACAGTGGTTAAGAATCCACCTGCCGGTGCAGGGGACATGGGTTCCAGCCCTGGTCCGGGAAGGTCCCACATGCCACGGAGCAGCTAAGCCCATGCGCCACAACTACTGAGCCTGCACTCTAGAGCCTGCGTGCCACAACTACTGAGCCTGCGTGCCACAACTACTGAAGCCCATGTGCCATGCTCCACAACAAGAGAAACCACTGCAATGAGAAGCCCACGCACCACAACAAAGAGTACACCCTGCTCACCACAACTAGAGAAAGCCCGCGTGCAGCAACGAAGACCCAGCGCAGCCAAAAGTAAATAAATAAATAAATAAATTTATATAAAAGAAAAAAGCCAACCTGCCATGTTGTTAGGTTTTTGACAGTTGCTGATTTGATTGGCCGCCTTTCATTAGTCACAGAAAGAATTAAAGCTTTTTTGGAATTTAATTTTAATTTCAAAAGTGGTAGAATCAGCTGGTGTTTGTCCTTTAGTATGCTTGACTTGTTCCTCTGGTTAGTAATAATTTTTAATATTCTATTTTTGCTGAAGTCTTAATTTAACAGGAAACTACCTAGCTATAATTTCATTTACAAGTTCTAGAGAACCACTTTTATTTTCATTTTTCATGGCTTATGAAAAAAATGCCATTTTAAACTCAATGAGAATTAGTGGAATAAACCTATACTCTTAAAGAAATTAATTTTCCCAAAGAACAAAAACTAAACGTTTATTCTTTTTGCAGACTGTACTTTCTCTCCTATTCCAGTTCTTCTTCAGTTAACATCAAAGTATCCTTATGTTTGTCTTATTCACTTATCAATCCATAAAAATACATTTCAGTAACATAATATTATTTGAAGAATTACCCCTATTTTAAAGTATTTTTCTTAAGCTGTTCATCTAAGGGAGTATGGTTTAAATTTTATCTGTAGACTAGTGTATCGTTTACTTTTATAGTAATTAGTCATTTTACAGCTGTCATTGAAAATTAAGGCACTTGACTTTTAATTTTAACAAGCATTAAAAATGACTTGGCATGACATATATCCTTTATTCTAGAAAATGTCTACATAATTTTTTAGAACATAAACATACATCAATCACCAATATTTATCCTCCATAGCCACCTGGATAGGTACTAATACATGGAATTTTAATAATTCTACCTTTGTATTGTTATACTTGATTTTAAAATGATTATTATTGTACTATAAGTTCTGCTAATGATTTAGCTCTTCTACTCCCTTGTATATTACTGTCATGGAGGTTAAAGCTTAGAGCTACCAAAAAAAGTGATCTTATTATACAAGAAAATAATAATTCTGTTATTCTTTAATGAGGTAATTTTTTAGGAAAGTTTAAACTACTCTCACCAATAAAAGCATTTTTGGTCTAAGTTAAAAATGTTGTTATTAAAGGTAAGCTACCACAGCTGAATAATGTGAAGTAATATTTATGAAAACATTACCTAAAATCAGATTTAGATCATGGTATAATCAGCTTTAGAATACATATCATCTTGTAATGTTTTAAATTCCAAAATATAAATATTGGGAATCTCTTTTTTTTTTTTTTTTTTTTTGGCGGTACGTGGGCCTCTCACTGTTGTGGCCTCTCCCGTTGCGGAGCACAGGCTCTAGACGTGCAGACTCAGTGGCCATGGCTTACGGGCCTAGCCGCTCCACAGCATGTGGGATCTTCCCGGACCAGGGCATGAACCTGTGTACCCTGCATCGGCAGGCGAACTCTCAACCACTGCGCCACCAGGGAAGCCCTGGGAATCTCTTGATAATCGCCAAGTTCCTGCCATTCTAGAATAGTAGAAGGGACTTCTTTGTTCATTTGGATAGTCTGATTAAAATGGAATTATTCTTCTAGATATTAATATACTCTAAAATACAAAGCATGCCACATCAGTTTTATTTTTCTCTGGTAATCAAAAATATAAGATATATACAATAAGTGGTGCTGAGAAAACTGGACAGCTACATGTAAAAGAATGAAATTAGAACACTACCTAACACCATACACAAAAATAAACTCCAAATGGATTAAAGACTTAAATGTAACACCAGACACTATAAAACTTTTAGAGAAAAACATAGGAAAAACACTTTGACATAAACCACAGCAAGATCTTTTTTTGACCCACCTCCTAGAGTAACAAATAAAAACAAAAATAAACAGATGGGACTTAATTAAACTTAAAAGCTTTTGCACAACAAAGGAAACCATAGCAAGACAAAAAAGACAACCCTCAGAATGGGAAAAAAATATTTGCCAAGTGAAACAACAGACAGAGGATTAATCTCCAAAATATACAAACAGCTCATGGAGCTCAACATCAAAAAACAAACAATCCAGTTAAAAAATGGGCGGAAGACCTAAATAGATTTCACCAAGGAAGACATACAGATGGCCAAGAGGCCTATGAAAAGATGCTCAACATCATTATTAAAGAAATGCAAACCAAAACTACAATGAGTTATCACCTCACACCGGTCAGAATGGCCATTATCAAAAAAGCTAGAAACAGTAAATGGAAAGGATGTGGTGAAAAGGGAACTCTCCTACACTGTTGGTGGGAATGTAAATTGATACAACCACTATGGAGAACAGTATGGAGGTTCTTTAAAAAACTAAAAATAGAACTCCCATATGACCCAGCAATCCCACTACTGGGCATATACCCTGAGAAAACCATAATTCAAAAAGAGGCATGTACCACAATGTTCATTGCAGCACTATTTATAATAGCCAGGACATGGAAGCAACCTAAGTGTCCACTGACAGATGAATGGATAAAGAAGATGTGGCACATATATACAATGGAAGATTACTCAGCCATAAAAACAAACGAAATTGAGTTATTTGTAGTGAGGTGGATGGACCTAGAGTCTGTCATACAGAGTGAAGTAAGTCAGAAAGAGAAAAACAAATACCATATGCTAACACATATATATGGAATCTAAAAAAAAAAAAAAGGTTCTGATGAACCTATTGCAGGGCAGGAATAAAGAGGTAGACAAAGAATGGACTTGATGACATGGGGTGGGAGGGCAAAGCTGAGGTGAAGTGAGAGTAGCATCAACATATATACACTACCGAATGTAAAATAGTTGGCTGGTGGGAAGCAGCCACATAGCACAGGGAAATCAGCTGGGTGCTTTGCAATGACCTAGAGGGGTGGGATAGGGAGGGTGGGAGGGAGGCTCAAGAGGGAGGGGATATGGGGACATGTGTATGCATATGGCTGATTCACTTTATTGTGCGACAGAAACTAACATGGTATTGTGAAGCAATTACACTCAAATAGATCTATTTAAAAAAAAAACAAGCAAAATTTTTAAAAATATAAGATATATATACTATATTATGTATATATAAAATATACATATGTAAGATTTATCTTCTTGAACATCCTTACTCTAAAATTGTTGCTAAACTTTCCAGTTGTTGGTACTCTAGATAAATAGGACATTGGTCTTGTGAATGATTATTCCATGTGTGATTGCTATACATATCGCAGGTTGGTATAATAATACAATCTTAGGAAATGTAGAAGGCTTATGGATCATCAAATGGAATTATTACTCTGATAATATGGCCCGCTTTAAAATATCCTCAGTAGTCTGCCAGCCAAAGCTCCAGTACCTCAAGGGAGAGGTCTGTATCTCCTGAGGCAGCACAATTTATCGTTGCAACTGAGGTTAATAGAAGTTTCTTTCTTTACCTTATGCAAGCAAAAGTCTTCCTCCTTATAGCTTCCCCATAGTAGTCCTTTCATTTTCTCTCCCTACAGACCTCTGCCTAATCCTTCACATGGCAGGACTTCCTGCATGCCATTTCGTTAATTCTCCCCATTACTCCAGGAGGGAGGTGTGAGTACCACCATTCTCTGGCTGAGGATATGGAGAAGCAGAGATATCAGGTTAGTTGATTGAGCCACATGGCTGGGATTATACTCCAGTCAGTTTAACTTCAATCCAATCTTCTTTTCAAGATGCTTTTATTTTTATTTTTCTTGTTTGAATAGAGTCGACCATTTCCCAAAGAGATTCTGAATTTAGGGTTAAATGGGTTTTATGGCCTGCTTTTAGTTTCCTTAACCATACATATCTGTATTATAGCTCTGACAAATAAATTGAAGATAAATGTTGATATTTGCTTCACTAGTAGAGTGTAAGTTCTGAGAAGAGGCCATGCTTATTCATATTTATAAAGGCAGGTTTTGGTATGGTGTCCAGCATATAGTATGTGCTCAATAAATGATTTCCTGGACTGAAATAATAATCTTTAGGCAAGGCCCTTGGAATATATCCAAACAAAACATCTTTCATCTTATGCTTTGCCATCTTTTCATTTATTTGTTCAGTCAATACTTACTGACGATTTTCTATAAGCCTAGTAGAGTGGCAGGGACTGAACAAGATTATTAAAGTCCCTGCCACCATTGACTTTACTTATTTTCTGGGTCTGCCAATCTATAAACATTAGAAAATCCTCTACTGGCTAATAGTGTTTTAGGGCATAATCTCATTGTCATTATATTATTTTATAATGACTGCTGAAATTACATTGATCAAAGTTTTGCAATTCCTGATTTTGTCCTGGATTAACCCTAGGAACTTTAAATTTAAAGCATGAATATAAATAGTGAGAGAGGGAGAAACATGAGTGTGGAAGAGAGGGAGAGAGTAAGTTTGAGGGTTACAAGAAAAATGTGGCACACACACAGACACAAAACAGCTGTACTACATCAATTTCCTTTTGGTCGTCTTTACTATAAGGTCATGTTTATGGTTATGAATATGCAGAATAACTAAAGAATGGAGACTTGAATTATCTTCTATGAAGGATCCCCAAAACTGCATGAGTGCTCCCCGTCAGAGCTGGATCTAAGCTTTCCCCTGCTGAGAACATGACTTCGTTCTCATTAAGTGTTCCCCACCAGCAGTGTACGTGCTAAACTTAACTTTGGAAAATGAATCAAGGAGACGTCTAGTGTGGGGTTTTAATCAGTGGCCAATTCATTAATAAAATATCATGGTAGTAGTTAGCAATATCAGTCTTCCTGGCCCTGCAGATTTGGTATCCAAGTCCCTGTGCTTTGGTTGTATGCTTGCCCCTAACTTGTCTATCCTGTGAAACAAGCAGTTTCTTTCTCCTGAGACCTCACTTTGGAAATAAGTATCCCACGGTGTCGGGTAGCATCAAATAGTTGAAACAAATGGCACAATAAATGCTAGTCTTTTTCTTTTATCTCCATAGCTCATTACCAGGGAGATAGTAAAACTCATGGGACAGCAGTGTATATATAGGTAGTTAGACCATGGAAGCAAATACACTTCCAGAGAAATGTTTCATGAAAAGTGAAAGTCTGACCATAGTTAGGGCTTTGATCCCATGCAAAACAAATATTCCTTCATTCATGAAATGAGCTACTTCTAGCAAATTATCTTTAGTGGAAAAGCTATGTTATATCCCCATAAATTCTGAAATACTTATTAGAAAACACAAGATTTAAGTGAATTAAATGGTTTTCCTAATTTTCTAACAGAAGAGTAAGGGCTTTTCATTTGTGTGCTTCTTGTTTGTTTGGAGGTTTTTTTTTTTCTATTTTTTTTTCCTGCTTGGTATATTTGAGAAAATTTCTCAAATGATTATGTAAGTAATAATGGCCAGTGGTGTTTCATGTGATGAATTGGTAAATTATTCATTACTGGGGAATAGAGTTAATGAAAGATTTTTTGTGAGTGAGACACTATGTAGTAGAGTTTAATATGTATAAATTAAATCATCTACTTGGAAATATACTAATAAAAGCAATGAATTAAACATCAGGACCAAGAGATTTCGGCTTATTAATATGGTGTAACTCTATTTAGCAAACCCTAATTTGCTGAACACTGATACTACTGGTAAAATTAATAAGTAAAAAAAGTATATCCAGAAAAATCTAAATGTATAAAATATTAAACTTTAATAAAGATATAGTACAATATTAGCAGTTGGGAAAGAAAGAAACCTGATAATTTTAAATAGGTGTCAAGGCATAATTGCTATATGAGCTATAGGAAAACATTTTACTAATGTTAAGCTGTCAGTCATGCTTTGCAGGCTATACTCAACAAAAGTGAATTCTCAAAAAGAAAAATATCTCATTTATCTCTCAAAATTTTGAGATTTTAAGATATTTCATTTTAAAGCCATCTAGAGACAAGCCGTATACTGATATTGACTACCAACAATGAAGTGAACAGTGTCACAACATGTTGAAGACATAAGAGTGATAAATACATTATTTTCCTTTTTGCTGTCCAGTCAATGCAATAATTCTTTCTTATACTAGTGGCTTTAATAAGGTATACAGTAGAATATTGAATGACTTTTAAATGTCAAGCATTGTTCTAGGTTCTGGAGATACAAAAGTGCCCAATATACTCACGTATTCAGCCGTTATGGAACATGTATTCATGGGAGACAAAGAAAGAACAATTAAATAAGTGATAAAAGAATAAAATTAAAAATGGTGTGGTGAAAAATAGGATGTGCATAGTGCAGGAGGACCTATATCAGGTCAATATTCTGTGACCTATAAGGCTTTATATACACAGGAATAGCAAATCAAACCTTTTGGTTATAGTAGAAACTGTTAATACCATTTAACTGGCCCTTAAGAGGACCATTCTGGGAGGAGTTTACATGTTTCCCCAATACAGTATTGATACACCTAAATATGATATTGATATATTGTAAAAAATTCCAGAAGTCCAATTCTAGGGGGAAAAGAAACTAGACCCACAATGGATATCCTTTTACAAATCAATGCATTTGGGCAAGACAATAAGAAGACAAATTATGTAAAAGTGCTTTGTGAGATGCAAAGGGTTACATTTTCTTTTCCAAAATGACCCCATAGGCTTTCTTTTTAGGAACCCAATTTTAAGCAGTTGTATTATTTTTAATAAAAGCATTATCCACTGGATTCTAAACGAAGTGAGGAAATGTTGTATCTTTTATAAACTTTACAAGTCAGGAAGGAGTTTTGTTATTTTGTTTTGCTTTTTGTTGTCATCATTAAGAAAGAGGGAATGACTTTAGTTTTAGAAATATTGAGTTTGGAATGAGAAGAGACCATTCAAGCAAGCTGAAAAGGTAGAGCAAGATAAGGAAAACAGGACCAGAAAAGGATTCTGAAGTTGGTTTCATTTTGCAAGTTACAAATATGTGTGTGTGTGTGTGTGTGTGTGTGTGTGTGTGTGTGTGTACATCAGTTGAAAAAAGACTCAGCTTTGTTTGTGTGGACATTGGTAACTATTTAAAAGAGAAATCTGAGAGTGACAGATGCCAGATTTCAGGGGAATTAGTGGTGAACACATTTTAAGAAGAAGGAAATGGTCCATGGTGATCACTTTTTAGAGAAGCCTGGTGGTAAAGACCAGGATTCCATTGGTAGAATGGCATAATAACTAACCATGTTGCATCTGTGTTACACATATTTTTTTCTTTGTTTTTTTGTGTTACACATATTTTTAACATCTCTGAAATTGGGATGTACCATAAAATTGGTAATGATATCATCATTATAATAGGGTTTTTTGGGGGTTTTTTTAGTGAAGATACAATGAGAGCAGGTCTCATGTTGATGTCTTTTTAGATTTAATTAAAAAACTGGTCCCTCAGTGGTTAAGAAGCATAACTCATTGGGAAGCTTTGGGCAAGATAATTAACCTCCAGAAGTCTGACATTCTCTATGTTTAAAATGGGAATAATATAAAAGCAACTCATGGAGTTATGAAAGCCAAAGAAGATAGATTATGTAAAAGTGCTCTGTGGAATGCAAAGGGTTACAAACATGTGGAGATACAATCATCATCATTATTAGTCTTTGACTAGAGAGGGCTTGCTCTTTGGCTAGAGAGCACAGTGTATTTAAATAAGGAAACCTAGACTGATTGTTCTGATTTTATGTTAAAGCATCTGTCAACTACCACTCATCATATAAGGCACAACAGAATATAGGCAAAAAGCAAACTGAAACACAAAGGTTTTTTTCCCAAATATAAAGATGCATATTGAAATTTTAATGTTAGTTCTTAAATACAACCCATTGATCATACAGCATGCCAAGTCTGAGCATACTCAGTCATTTGAATGATTTGACCCTATTTTACAAAATTTTTTAAAACTTCTCAAAGTTAAATTAAACTTTTTTGTTGTTGTTGTTATGTAGTCCTTCCTGGATAGTTGAGCACGGAATCTAATGGAAATTCCATTTTCACTTTCCATTTTTCCACTTTCCTGCACTATCTAAGAAAGAGAAGTATCATTTCAAACATAGTCTTGTCACCTGTCAGAATCTCACACTGCCTGAAGATGTAGTGTAGGAGATACAGAATCTGACTCTACAGTTTCCAACATCAAAATGGATTGAATCATTGCAGGCACAAAAGGCAGAATTAAGAAACCTTACTAGGAGACAGCTTTAGCTTGTGACCTTAGGCAATCCACTTAATCTCTTTCCCTTTCTCCCTTTCTTAGACAACCAATCTATAAAATAAGACTTGTGATTTCTACCAGCACCTGTGGTTATGAAGCCACGATGCATACATTTTCGGTAGTCAGAACATAATCCACCTACATATTTGCATAAAGGATTAAGATTTGGTTAAAATCAAATAATATGAAAAATAGATAGGTTGAATATTTGTCTATATAACTGAGTTTTCCACAACAGTGGCTATGGTGACCTGTAATCTGTCATGTTTCAAATAACACCCAATGGACAGAGAAATAGAGGAAGAAATAGAGGCAGAGAAAAGACCAAGTAAATGGATGAGAACTTATCAAGCTGGTAAATGCTTCTCTCTGGTGATTGAAACATATTTGAATAAATACTAGGAATTCAGTGAACACTAAGCATGCACCAGCTTACGAAAATGTGAATCTGTCATTGGTTGGGGCCCTCACCAATATGGAATTAAGAGGCATTGCCATTATAATAGGAGATGATTTTCTGTGTTATGTTTGCTTCCTTTATCTTAAAATTTCTAAATATTTTCTGATGGCAAACCTGGCATTTTATAATTACGCCCACCATTGAAAGAAAGTAATTTTATAATTACTCCTGCCATTTACAGGAAATTCGTAATAGACTTTCCTTTTTGTGGTCATTTCCCAGTCTCATTGTTCCTTTCTTACTGATGCCACTTTAGAGATTCCAGTTGTTGCTAATGGAAGGTGAAGGTCATTCAGTTCCTCACTCATTGCCAGAAAATATCTTTTTCTGCTACTTTCACAATGTAAGGAACTGGCATTAATGTCTTTACATTTCATAGAATATTGAGAAATGTCACATAAAATATATGGGGACAGGCTTTTAAAAGAAAGTTCTCTTTTCATGATAGACATTTAAAAACATTGATCATGGAGTTCCCTGAACAGAACTGTCTTTGTCCCGCTTCTTGTTTGTTCAGTTCTTCATGGATTTCTCATTGCCAGAAAGCCTCCCTAAAATATCAATTGCATTATGTCATTTTCTAGCTGAAAAATCTTTCCTTGCTACTCATATCTACATAGAATGGGGTCAAATTTTATTTCCTTTTCAAGGCCCTGCTCTTTTATCAACCAAAGCCTCCTTTCCAAGGGCCTTTTCTTAGACTCCTTTGAAGTGAAACCGTGGTTTCAGCCAGACTTGGGTGATTTTAGGAAGAGTACCACTACTTTTGGAGCACGTAATGTGCACTTACTTCTCATATAACCCCTTGAATTAAGTATCTTTATTTGAAGGTAAAGGAACTGAAGCTCAGAAGCAATTCGCCCAAGTTTATATAACTCTTAATTGGTACAGCTAAGAATTAAATCCAGATATGATACCAAAATTTGTGTTTCTCTCTACCAGGCTAGGCATAGTCAACAGAATGCCCAGTGTCTTTCTATTCTTCATGCTTTGTGCCCAGGAATTGTTGTTTTCCTTCATTTCTACTGCCCATCCAAATCTCACCCTTTATTTTGTTTCCAGTTACAACCTTCTTCAGATAGCCGAAGATGGGCATCTTAGCCCTCGACCATTTTCTTATAATTTAAAGCATACACTGACGTAGGAAACCTAATCCAATCTTGTGGTGTTTCTGGCTTTGTTTTCTTTTATGGGCATCACTCCTTTTTGGCGCCCTGCTATCTATTTATCCTAGTTTTGGCAGAAACACCCTAATTTTTTTTCTGGGGAACTAACTTGTACGTAACTCTGAAATTTGTGTGCTCAGCTACAGTTAAATTCATCCTTTGGTTCAGTTGTGAAGAGGAGACTGAGATCTGTTCAATGTGAGCATACATTTTCCCTGGACCAATGTCCAGGGATAGACATGTGACATAATTACAGCCAACAAAACGCAATGAGACTTCTATCTGTAGAGAGGAGTTCTCTCACTTCTAATGGGACTATGACAGTAGAAATGATATGAGCCTGGAACTTTCTTGGGTCCCCTGCCTGAGATTGAAAATAGTGGAAGATAGAACTGAGATACAGAAGAAAACACATCTTGGTAACAGAATTTGAGCCCCTGGATCAAGCTTCACTTGAAGCTAGATTGGATTTTTAGTTACCAGAGTTAATAAGTTCTTTGTTTTGTTTATACCAGTGTGTGCTGAGTTTTCGATCTGCTGCAACTGAAGACCTAGACCAGGGGTTGGCAAGTTGAATAGTTGTGACAGGGACTGTATGGCCTTCAAACTCTAAAATATTATCTAGCCCTTAATTTTAAAAAGTTGCTGACTCTTGATGATCACTTCATAAACAATTTATTTTTTGGAGTTGTTTTCTTTTCCCAAATAGACTTCTAAGAGATCCTTTTAAAGAAGATTTCCTTTAAGACGAGGATCTAAATATCTATTATATGAGTATCTTACCCCCTCACGCTTTTCACCCTCTTGACAGCAATGCTTAGCATTGCTAACAAACATCATTAACAAATTCAATATGTACTTATAAACCTTTGCTTTGCAAAGTGTGATTTATATACAGGAGCCAGTCTGTGAACACTTTGTAAGGATAGAATAAGTGTAGAATTAAGAGAAAGCATTTAGAAAGTTTAATAGCAATTTGGTATTTATTTGTCTCCAGGTGTGTGATCTTTTTTCCCTATTAATTTACTGTATTTTATAAAAGTATTATTCTACAGTGGAATACAGGACAATAACTAGTTCTTTAACTCAGGTAGTTTGAGAATCATTGTATTAAATGCATGAATACCTAGTTTTCCTTGAATACATATATACATATTATATATTTTATATATATATGTATAAAATATATGTGCATGTTTCCCTTCTTAGGTCTTGAATTTATTAAAGAGATAATTTTATTTTATTTATCTTTGGATTTTTCTCATCATCCATTTCATTGTCAGCTAGTAGGCACTCTAATCTTATTTACTGAATTGAATAAAATTACAGAGCAATTGCAAGCTAGAGGGAAGGGATTGTGTTTCCCTCAGTCGCCTTTATTTGATACTGTATTAGAAGTGCATCTTTGTCACCCAACACAAGAGGTCCAATTTTCTTTCAGAAATTTGTTCTTTCTTAAAATAGCCTCAGGGTTCACTGGAGGATCCACATCTACCGCAGCTGATTCACATGGCTTGGGTGAGACATTATGATCTGTTTCATGGGTAGATGACATAACACAGGGCAGTAGCCATCAGCATATTAGAGTTCCTTTTCCACAGTGATTGGTTCAGGTATGGGCTGGTGAATGAAGCCTGTAAATTAGAGCTTTGTTGGGATTGCTTGAGCTAAGAATCTGAATGTTTTTAAAATGTTGCATGTGTTACATTTTCCATTGTATTTGTTGAATCCCAAAGGAGATAGCCCCAGGAGATGTTGATGGTCTTCCTATGACCATGAAGGGAGAGACTCTAAGAGAATGAAAGAAACAGGTGGACCTGAGGAGGGTTTAGTGAGAGAGAAACTGAGTCCTGACACCATTGTCTGAAGCCCTTGAATAAAGCTTCACCTGAAGTCTTCCCAACTGCTGTGCTTTCTAAATACATGATGCCATACATCCTCTATGTGTTATTTGTTTATTCTCCGTAGTCAGGTTCTAATGTGCATTGTAATGCTTTCAAGAGAGAAAACCCTGATACAAATACATAGTTTAATGTTGCATTCAAACTAGCATTTCTTGATAAATAACTACTTCTTCTGAAATGAAAATTTAATCCTTTTCATATTGTTGAGCTGTTAAAGGTGAAAGAGTAGAACCTTCATCTCCAAAAGAAAACTTATATGTAAAAAGTTTTTATAAAACAAATTAATGGTTGTGTGATAAGCACTAAAAAGACTAAAGAATTCCTAAATAAATGTTGAAAAAGTGGAACAATATCATAAGTGCTTCTTTTGCCTCTTCTAATCCAGCTACATATTTTTTCTTCCAGTTTTATCGAGATATAATTGACATACAGCACTATGTAAGTTTAAGATGTACAGTACAATGATTGGACTTACATACATCAGGAAATTATTATCACAGTAAGTTTAGTGAACATCCATCATCTCAGCTGCATATATTTTTAAGACTGTGGTTAATCTTCTCTATTATCTGACCAGAGTCTACTATTATATCTGAAAACTCAAACTAATGTGTAAACTTCATGATAAGATCTTCTAATTATTTTAAATTGATATTCCATAGAAAGAGCTTTGAGAGGGTCAAGAATTCTCATAATGATCACAAGTGGACATTTACTGGACCTGATTTCATACTAGCTCATAAGCTCTTTTTATGCTTATTTGTATGTTTTAAAAAACAAATATAAATATATACATAATTGCTTATGTTTGAGGTGCTCTTCTAAGGTTTCTAAGCAGTTTATATTCATATATCTATATATCTGCAGGCCTGTAGATACATCTCATTTAATTCTATAATAACTCTAAGGAGTGGCTACTGTTATTAGACCCATAGTATAGAGGTGGAAATGAGGCACAGAAAATTTAAGTAACAAGTAAAATATTAAGATCAGGAGTTAGTAAGTAACTTGAATCCAATCAGTCTGACTCTCATGTTCTTTCTTAAGAACCTCACTATCCTGCCTGTACCACTTATATGAAATGAATGACTCATTTTACTTGCTTAAAAATAAATGTACTCAAATTGTTTTTGGAGGATGTCCCTATCCTTCCACCAGGCTGTATACACACTCTAAGAGGTGTGCCTTTTCAGGCTTCCTCCCTACATTTAATTTAATGCTACTTGAAGATAGCAACTTGGTCGCACATATTTTTATATTCCATATTGTGCTGGGCAAGTAGTAGCAGGTATTCAGCAAGTGTTAGGAATTTAATTGCGAATTTCCTTACTTATTTGGGTGTTTTTAGTATTTTTTTTTATTATTTTGCTAATATGTACATAATGAAGTTCCATTTGATTGATTCAGAGATAGGCTGAAAGACACTTAAAGATCAATAAATAGTTTGGGGAAATAATGAGTTTCTAGTACTATATCAAACTCTCAGGTCAGAGTACCCTTTGCAAGCTCTCTCTTGTAAGAATACAAGGAAACCTATTCAGTCGAAAAAGTCCCAAAGTACTTAACAGATAAATGCTGGGAATCCCTTGGAAGATATTACACAATTACTTGGTTGCTGACATTAAAGATTTTGGTGCATCTGTGGGTTAAGGAACACATACACACACACACACACACACACACACACACACACACACACAATTGTTAAATGTCTTCTCTATGCCCCCAGGATATTCACAGAAGCATAGAACCAAAACATTATCATCCCACATCTTACTAATCAATGCAAGCAATCCAGTGTCTCTGATGTTGACAGATTGACTCTGGAGAATAGCCCTTGTCAGCAGTGTTACCTTCCAGGAGGATAGACGTTACAGACTTTTGAGTCTCCTACAGAAATTTGGCCTAGAGCCCCTAGTGCAAATTGACAATCTTTTCTAACAGTTTCTAACTATACAGTGGTTTGGGACTTAATGTTGTAATTGCATTCTAAGCCTCAATTCATTTCTAATATTATCCTCAGGAAGGTCGAAATCCTCATCTTACAGGTGTTTATATATTCATCCCAAAGCAAAAGTGTTAATTCAGCATTATGACTTAGAACGTAAATCTACAAAAGCCGGAAAACTCAACATCACTGCTTCCAGAGCAATTATAACTTAGCCCCTTGCACTTAAATAGCTTTTTATTTGATTAGATACAGTCTGAGATGATTTTTTCTCAGTATTTACATGAAATAAATTTCTTCAAATGGAAAAGTGTGGCCAGTTTTTAATTGGTTTTTACAAGTATTTGCAAAAACTTTATTGGCCAAGAATTTTTGAAGCCATGTATTTGATGAGGAAGGTGTAAGAAGATTTTAAAGTTATAAATTCAATCTCTGGTAAAGAAGGATGAAGTGGAAGAAGTGGGACTAAGTGCTTAAAATTCTGCAGGAAATTAAAAGTCCATATTTTTCTTAGGTCCTGACCCAACAGCTAATCCACTTACCAGTGTTCTTCAAATTGATGTAGGCATAAAAATTGAGAAACTTACAAAAAATGAAGAATTTCTGATTGTACTTCCAGAGATTCTGATTCATTTGATCTAGAACGTGGTCATTAATTTGCGTTTTTGCAAGTGCTTCAGTGATTCTGATACAGGTGGGTTAAGTAATACTTCTATAAGTCTACTCTAGTAGATACTAGTATAATCACTCCTGTTGCCAAAATTTATATTTAGTATATATGATCACAGCCTAAGCTGTATGTATTTACAAATGCCGTGTTTATACACATATATACATACATATACATATATATACATACATATATATTATAGCTCTCTGAGAATATTCTAGAAGTCAGAAATTATATATCTAAATTTTCTGTGTTAATATAGAGCATCTATCCAGTAATAAAGTGTTAGTTACTCCTAAAGCCTACACAATTAAGATGTCATTTCTTATTTTGATAATGGAGCTTGTGTGCACAGCTATACAATTTTTCTTTCATTTTTAGGTGGGGGGGCGATGCGAAAAGTCCTAGTGAAATAATTCAGAAATAAGTATCAACTCTTGGATTTCTGTGTTTTAAAAACATACCATATAGAAGAAATTAATTGCATGAATCCTCTCTTGAGAGAAAACATCAAATGCCCTTAACTCTCGAGAACACAGTAAAGTTTGTAATCAGGTAGATCTGTGAACGTCTTGTCCAGAAAAGCCAGAGACTTTTCAGAGAAAAGTAAGTGCTCATGGAATGAGACTTGTACCTTTTTTTATTAAAGAATGCAGATGGTAGAATTACGCTAATTACCAGCAAATATTTACAATTTTTGAAAATGAAATTGTCCTCTCATCAAGCATTATACATATTGAACAAGAAAGGAAAGGCCAAAGTGGATAATATACTTTTGGAAATTGCTGTATAAGCTCTACAAGACATTATAGTTTAGCTGATAAGTACTAAGAGTAATATTTTGCATAAACATTATACAATATTGAATATATTTCTCTCTCTTTAATTGGAGCTCTGATTTACTCAGATAAAGATTAACTTTGCGATAATAATGAGAATGTGTGCCTCAATATTGCCAGAATACATATCCAGTTCCTGATTTAAAAAAAAGTTAAAGAAATATTCTCTCTCACACAAACTCACAACCACAACCCCCCAACCTGCTTGAAAGAAAGCCCAAAATATTTTTAGATAAAATATTAGCTACAAGCATGTGACTTTTATAGCTTTGTTTGAAGAAAATGTGAATTTGTGAAAATTATGTTTTGTGTCTGCACACATAACTGCTAAATATAATTTTAGGACAGGTGAACTATTTGAAACCAAATTATTATATGCAAAATTATTTGAAATTTTTATTTTTATAATCTAAGTGGGAAATTTTTATTTTTATAATCTAAGTGGGAAGGACCAGTGTGGTCAGTCCTCGCTGCTTCATGTGTGGAGTGTTGAGACTTGTGCTAACATTTGAATACATTTGTGAGTCCTGCAGCCAGTTTCTTCTAGTGGAACACTTGCCCAAGTTTTTAGGTTTTCATCCTGTGTGTACTTTGCATGTTTCTCCTCTTGAGGCAGAAAATGAGCAAATCCAGGGTGAAGTGTCTAAATTAGACCAATTGTAATTTCCTTCAAAGTAAATGGATGTTAATGATTTGTTGGCTAAAACTTAGATTGTTGTGAGAAAATAAAGATGCGCTGTAAAATGTTTTGTGCCTTGGGCCATGTAGGATTTTTCTTTGTATCTCTAAACTAATCCCACGGAGAAGGGGAATCAGAATCTGTATTTGACATATTTTACAAATGCCATAAGTAATGAAATGTGAAGGTTGCTGTGATCTTCTTTTATAAATCCATCTTTCTGAAATGAGAATAAGTTAATTTTAAAGTAAAACTACCCATGCCAAGAATTGAGAACATCCTCAAATATTTATTTATGGTTTAACTCCCTCATCTTACATGTGCAAAGTTATTCCTCCTATTTACACTATCACCATTATATAATATTACATTCTTACTCTTCTTTTAATTGCTTCTAAGAACTTCCACCTCCACCACATACTGTTACCCTAATTAATAATGCCGTTGCACTGCACTTTACAGTTTATAGTGTGTGACTTTTTTCCCCCCCAATATAAAATTAGGACAATTTGGAAAATACTATAAAATATATATAAATATAAAGTCACCCCAATTTCTACCACCTTCCACTCAGTAATTTTAAGTGTTTTCCACTTATCATGACATTCATCCTTTTGATTATCCTACCAAGTAGTTATTAAAGTAAATTTGCCACTAATTGGTAGATGATAAAACGAGGTATGAGATGGCCAAGGACTGTTCAGTCATGTTTTTGGCATTTTAAAAAATGTGTCTTCTAGACTGGGCCAGTGGCTTCTGCTTGATCAGATGGGTATTTAATTCTGTTTCTGAAGGTTCGATGGTGCTGCTGGATATAACATGTTACTTTCAGTTATAATGATGACTTTGGGTGGAGAAAACAGTGGTATATCTGAGGGGTTGCATATAATTTTTAATACTATAGTTTTTAATCAAGTTATCATCTGATCTGGCAAAGAGGAAGAGGAGGTGGAGAAGATTGAGAAAGAAGACAGAGGCTGGAGAAAAGGAAAAGACAGAGAAAAGAAAAAAAATTACAGTATTCACTAAAGAATGATTCTAGAATATTCCATACACCTCATTTAATTCATATGGTTGCTTGAGCAGTCTTTTAAACCTTAGTAGTATATTTTTTGCTATTATGCCACACTGGATTATGTATGTCCTGAATTTGAGCGAACTTTGAGTATTAGAATCCCTAAAGTCTTTAGACGACTACTCACTAAAATGTAATGAGATAATACTGTCTTATGGGAAATCTGAACTTTTTTTGCAGTGTACAAAATGTCAAAGTCTATTAGAAAATGTAAAGAGGGAGAAAGAATGCAAGTAGGTTCTGTACACATTAGTTTGTGTTAACAATAATAATGATTATTTTTAAAGGAGCATTTACCTACAACTTAAAAGGGACCACTGAAATACTGCACTGAGTGTCTCATGGTGGTCACAAAATGGTTTCAGTCCTCAAACGTAGCCAAATTGCCAGAATGTCTATTTCCACAATATAACCTTGGAGTGCTCTCCATGGGGATGAGGGGCGAAGGAGCTGGAGACCACGTGGGCTGAACCTCGACATACTTTGCCAAAAGAAAACAACAAACTGCTCAACCTCAGAGACACAAAGGCTCTTTTGATTTAGTTCCAAACCAGCCAAGCTCTTTGGCATAAAATAAACCTTTTCGCAGGCATTCTGAAACAACAATCATTTTCCAGGTTTGTTGTAATCATAATTCTCCACAAGACCTCAGTAAACTTAAAAAGTATCTATATTCATTCTTGGGAGAGCGTACCTGCACTTGTTGTAGATGGTTTTTGCATTTGAAAGTATTAAAGACAAGCCTATTTTTTTCCTTTGCTTCTTTTTAAAAAATCCATAATGCTCATCTTGCTTCCCATAATTTAAAGAATGCATTTGCTTTATTTCTAAAACTGCTCTTTAAACAAATCCAAATCATGGGATTCTAGAATTTTAACCATCTCTTATATATTTGCGAAATATGCTAATGAAGGGATTGGTGGGCTTGTGTTACTACAAAAGTGAAATAAAGTCACCAGCCATGAAAACACAAGATTAAATGAACAACAAAGGGAAGCGGTGGCAGGGCGACAGAGAGAAGCCAAAGGAGATTGTGATTATTTACCCTGGCAGAGAAAACAGAGCCACGAGTAATGGGATGGAATGCTGAAATGTGAGGGGGAGAGAGAATCTTGATAGAATGTGGGTAAAAAATGTTCTGACAGAGAGAATTGGATTCAGAAGTTCTGTCCTAAGGGAAATGGTGGAAAATCCATTACGCAGTACACGTGTAACAGGACAGGACCCAGCTCTGGAAACTGTGTTGTAGGTAGTCATTCTGTATCGGCTCCCTGGGGAAGAGTGGAGAAGCTTTTGGAGCTATCTTATTTCTGTCACTACTTTTGACCTGTTCCAAATAACTTGACTGTTTTTGAATTGATATATGTGGAAGAAGTGAAACTTAGGGAACTTCTGGTAAAAGAAAGATGTGGGAGGTGTGATATGCAGTGCATTTACCATGATGGATGAGTCCAGATACAAGTATCAGGAGCATGGGAAATAGGACACAGTCATGATCTGAGTCCCAGTGAACTGGGCAGTGCCCTGGCTCTAAAGGATTGTATCCAGACATCTCTGATGAGGTTGTCCCTTTCTGTGGGAAGGGGATCATTCTGAAGCAAATACTGGCTTTTTCAGTTGGCTGAGGTATCACTGACAGACAGGAGATCTTATCACAAATAATAGGAAATAAAGACAGAGAACTAATTTTCTCTTTACCTCTATTTCCCATGGACTAATAGGGCTAATGTTTCTCTTGAATGATCTGACACATGGTAGAATCAAATATTTGTATTATTAAATGTAACCTGAAGCCCCACTCTAATTTACCTACTATAGCAGCAAAGTTCAACAGAGTGTGCACAAAAAAATGTCTAATCAGATTCAGGCAGACCAGGGTAGAGAGGCATGAAGAGGTGAGAGTACCTCTTGTTGATGTGTGATACCCGGCAACTGCCTTAATTTCTCTGAGCTAACTTTGTGAATATTTAAATTTGTTAGTGACTGTCTAAGAGGATATCTGAAAAGATTGTGTAAATAAATGGTTAACATCGTGATTAACATTTAGAAAGATCTCAGTAACTGGTATTTCCAACTTTAGAAACCTGCTCTCACAGGTTCAGTACGGGATTTATTTGAATGCATTTTGTAAACTGTGTCTTATGGGTACTTCCCTCTCTGATCCTCAGTTTTATTCACCTGAAAATCAAGGGTTAGGAATAAAGAATCTGTGGTATCAGTGTATTCCAAATTGTTATAAGATCATATTCCTACAATTTGGGTGACAATTTGGAGGATAATTTATCAATGATCAAAATAAAAAATGCACATATTCTAAGCACTAAATTTCTGTTTAACCATTATTGACATTTTTGGAGCCTTTATATGCCCAACTATACTAGAAATAACCAAGCAGGGGATAAATTAAGTAACATTTCTCAAAGCTAGTTGACTATGGAGCCCTTTTTTGACAAAATATTTCCTGTAACAACTATTCAATAGAACATTGCTTGGGCAAAGCTGAACTGGGGAGTAGGTAAAATTTATGCATAAGAATGAAGAAACTCACACTTATGAATTAGATTCTACATGCAAGGTTCCCTGGTAGGTAGAAGAAGACAATACAATGGCATTCAATAAGAATAGGATAAATGGGGCTTCCCTGGTGGCGCAGTGGTTGAGAGTCTGCCCGCCGATGCAGGGGACACAGGTTCGTGCCCTGGTTCAGGAGAATCCCACATGCCGCGGAGCAGCTAGGCCAGTGAGCCGTGGCCGCTGAGCCTGCGCGTCCGGAGCCTGTGCTCCACAATGGGAGAGGTCACAACAGTGAGAGACCCGCGTACCACACACACACAAAAAAGAATATGATAAATAAATGAATGAATGGTCTTGCCTCATTTAATCCTCATAACAACCTTATGAAGTAGGTATTACTGTCCCAAATTTTTTTAAAAGTGAGGCTTCCAGAGGTTTAGTCTTCATTCCAAAATTTCACAGGTCTAAGTGGTAGATCCAGACTTCAATCCCAGGTCTGCTTCTATCTCTCCTCTATGCTTTTCTCATTATACCACACTGGAGAAGGAGGTCTGATTGAGGCAGTGGGAGGCGGGGAGAGAAAAAAACTATAATCCTGAGAAACTGCCTAAGAATAGTTAAGACAGGAATTTATAAAGCCATAAGTGTATTTAAAATGGTGAACGTAGAGTTAGCCTTCAATCTTTGGTATACTTTGGGGGAACATTGCCCCTTAATTTTTTTAATGAATGGAGAAAACATTTACATCCCATAGATTGATAAACACATAAAAATGATTATTCTAAGAAGTTATGAAGGCTGGGAAAATCTAAATAGAAAAAGAGTAAATGTTCTAAACTTATTAAATGCATTTAAATAAATAAATGGATAACACAAGACTAACAGCCATTCATTCAGTGCCCACTCCACCCCAGATAGATACTTTGCTCTTGTAATATCAGACAACTCATTCACTAATAAATAGTTATACCTCTTCTTTAAGGTTAAGCTTGAGTGAGACACAGAGAGGCTGAACAACTCACCCAAATTTCCTCAGTAAATAAACCGAGAAGTGAACTCAGTTCCAATGAGTTCCAAATTCCCTATGCATTTTATTATAGCGTGTTGTTATATAGGGGGAAAGAGACCTTTCAAAGAGAAAGTCAAGGAGTGCCACTGTGATGTTAGCTACTGTGATGTTATTACAAATTGAACTTTTGTGTTCTCAGGTTAATGGGCTTTAAGGGACCCCTGATTTTCAGTCTCTTTAGGGAAGGTGTATAGGTGTGTCTGAGAGCAAGAAGGGAGGAGAGGGCAAAGAAGGGGTGAAAAAAGGAGGGGAGGGACATAGAAGGAGAGGAGAGTTTTATAAGAGCCTATTTAGCATGCACTGTTAATGTTAATTTTGAAGGGAGATGGCCAATGACCCACTCTGTGAAGGGGAGTAAATTAATAATGGTGGATTTTCAAAGCTGGGATTTCTCTTTTGTAACTGTTGGCATTTCATTTAGAAGTGCATCATGCATCTTGGCTCCCACACTTTAAATTAAATTTCCTTATTACTTTTTAAGTAGCTTGTCATGGTTTATTGAGTATTTACTGTATGTCTATACTGTAATTCTCTGAAATGACATATAGTAATTGCTTTAGCTACTGCATCTGATGTCTAATTACTGTAAATGCATGTAAAGAAGTAATTAAATGGAAAAAATAAACTTTTTTCAAAACTTCATATTACAGATCAAGCAGAGGATGTTAGTTCTTTCTCTGATTTTTGGTAGAAACGAACTCGTGTGCAAGCAGAATGATAAACAAGCTTCCAGGGATAAGTTGATCTGATGCGGCTTGCTCATCTGTTGCAGCTAATTTCCACTGGAGGTGGCAGAAGGACCCTGAACCCAAGCATGAGCTGTGAACTAATGCTGTCCCCTTCCATACCCTTAAAGATAAGTCAGGGCTTTCACTGTTCAAACATGTTCCTCCTCTACCTTACAGTTCTAATCCAGAATGCAACAGGCCATCTCAAGACATTTTGCATAAAACTGGCCTCTAGAAATTTCTGGTCCAGTTGTGCAGGAAAAAAAAAAAGCCCGTTAAAAATGTCACCCCCCCAAAAAAATTTTAACAAATATTTCATTCAATTTTGCAGAGTCTGGTTATTTTTTAAGTGATTTGCAAATGAGCAGTCCCTCAGTTTTATGGATGATGCAAACTATTCAGAGCACAGAAACAGGTTGTAAGGACCTGGAGTAGGAGTAGCAGGGATGAGGGCTGTTTTAAAATCAAACACAGCAGCACTATACTGGTTAGGCAATGCCAAAAATCGTGAAATGGTTTTTTTCCACAGGAAAAAGAATCACAGCAGGATGGACTTAAAGCAAGATCTGAAATTAAAGACTGCATTATTCCTCTCATCCTTCCAAGGGCAGGTGAACACAGAGGGGTATTTTCCACCGCTGAGATATTAATAAAGGCAGACACAAAGAGCCCATTGCAATCTTGCTGCTGTAAAGTTTAAGTTAATCCAATCTTTTTTCTGACCATTTGAATTGCCAATTGGAAAAACACACATGGCCCTCAGCTGAGAAGCAGCTCAGTGAGAGTTCTAAACAACCTGAGGTCATCCCTTGAGCAAGGGGTTTAAAAAAGGGACAAGATCTGTATCTCTCATCTCAGAGCACGCAACTTTCCACTCAGTGGTTTGGTGTGGAAGTGTGTCCCATCCCGCCCTCAAGTCTAACCCAGACTCCATTATTTACCTCCTTTTTGGGAGCAATAGAAATACTCTGTTACTGCCCTCAGGCTGCCAAATCTGACACCGGAGGAAGCCAATAGTCTGAATTTATCAGTTTCATTAATGTGAACACAGTTGGCTTTTTTGCCTCCATTACAAGTGGGTTAACTTAATACTAAGACATCAAGAGAAGGTATATCTTGGCTACACTAAAGAATAGGAGTGGGGAAGAGGAACCCTTGGGATTCTACAGCAATGCTTGGCAAACATTTAGATTTATAATCCTTTCTGCTTTTGCAAATGCTCAATATATGAACTTAAATAAGAGCAGCACCCAGTTGTTCCAGTTTCTCTTCACCAACCCCGTTCTTCAGTTCTCTAAAGTAACCCTTTGAGGTACATTCTTGGAGAATATAATTTTAAAAACATTGCATTTCACAGTTTTATTGAGAAATAATTGACATATATTACTGCATAAGTTTAAGATACACATTGTGATTGTTTGATTTTGCCAGCCACAGTGCTAGGAAGCTAATCATATTTTCTTTAAGACCAAAGGATGGCAGCTCACTTCCCCCAAAGACATTTGATCCATAAGGTAATCTGTGAAAAGAGGACTTTCTGGGTAATCTAGCTGCACAGACTTGTTCATGTATTCCTCTTCTGTTTAAATGAAGCTAATGAAATTTAATGTGTAGGTTCAAGGTCAAAAGGGACATGTGAACGTTAGGGTAGTCAGTATTCTAGCTCATTTTTAATCCATAGTTTGTCAGATAACAAATATGTACCTTGAATTTCTTAAAGCTATGTGAATGGAATTTGATGTATGCATCTTCATAGCAGGAAAAACACCATTAGATATATACTAATAATTGCTAACATTTATGTCAAGATCTCTGGTACTTTTCTTGACATATATGTAACATGAGTTAAGTGTTGTTATTATTACAATTTTGTAGACAAGTAACTTGAAACAAAGAATGATTAAACAACCTATGCAAGGTCACACAAATGGTGGAGATAGGATCTGAAACCAGGCAGATTAGCTACACAGCCTGGATTCATAACCACTCTATATTGGCTCTGGGGATATGACCTAATAAAAGAAACCAACTCTGTAGAAGCAGCACCAGAAGAACCAGGATTTGGAGTCAATAAAGGTGGTAGCTGCAGATTTAAATTAATTTGAGAGGCTAGAGGATAGTTACTTTACCCTTTTTCTCCTCTGACCATCCACCCTGTTACACCAGCCTACACAGATCCACATTGAAAAATATCTTCTCCATTTAAACTAAAACTGAACTTCGATCATTAGAGATTAATTTCTGTCTGTTAAACTATAATAGGTTATTTGGTAAGAACAATATGTTAACGCATTTTAATTTAGGGCAAATTGATTTTGAATTATTTTGATCCAATTGAACCAGCATTATTGAACATATACAGGATTATAGCCACTGTGCTAGGATCATTGTGTACGCAGAGGAGCTTGGATATCCCCACAGAAAACTCACACAAAGTCAAAGTTGTATCTTTACAATCCAAGCTTCTGAGTATTCCACAGCCTGACAAGGATCTAGGTTTAAAAGTATGTATGATTGAAGAGGAAAAGTGCTCAAAATACAAGCAACACATCATGTCATGTGAACAGGGAAAGTCTCCTTTTGCTTGGAGATAATAGTTAATGTTGGTGGAGTTTAGGGGGAAGATTCCTGGAGAAGGTGAAATTGGAATTGAGCCCTGAGAGACAGGTTGTTGTCCGGTGTGAGGAAGTATGAATATTATCAAGGGTCGGTAGGTCTACAAACAAGGTTAGGCTGAAGGTAAGCCTGGCACAACTTCATAGTTTCATTGCTTCTCTCTGTGTCTCATGGTCCTGTTTTCATGATTTAATATACTTCAGTGGGCATCAGCCAGGGGACATTTGCAGATAACAGAAACCATTTTAGGGAGTTTAACAGTTACATGCTCATGGAAAGGGTGGGAAGACTGTAAGAGCAAAAGCTCCAGAGTGGGCCTCCAAGGTTAGCACCCCAACAATAGCACAGAGCTGGCCTGCTCAGGGAACTGTTTCTCCTGCTACAGTAAAGAAACTGGGAACACAAAACTGCTGACTCTAAGTTAGCTGTGATCCGGAACCAGGAAACTGCTTCCATATTTGTAGAATTCAAAGTCATGCCTCCCAGCCACTCTCCACTCAGGCCACTAGAGCTTTCTCAAGCTCTGCCTTTCTTCCCATGTAACCCAGTTCTGAAAATCAAGATTCATAAGAGTGAAACTAACTGGAAGAATCTAGTCTAGTCACATCTGGAAACTGCCATGCAAGGGAATATAGGAAATGTGGTTTTTACCTTTGTAGCCTCTGACGTACAGGAAGAGGCATGAAAAGGAAACTGGAACAGATGTAAAACGAGTCAATCTCCTCTCTGCCACCTCATCCTTGTTGCTGTCTGAGAAGTCATCATGGCGGTATATTACCTTAAAATAGCTGAAAAAAGGCTACTTTGGGAAAATATCTTCTAGAGAGTGGGGTGGGAGGAGATGTCTACAAAATAGAGATGTCACATGCTGTAGGAGACATGGCTAATTGATCCTTGCCCTTTTCCCACTGAGCTCCGATACACTACCTCTAAACACTAGTCAACCAATTTCCAAAAAATTGCTCTCAAAGTTGACAAACATCCGTTTGGCATTCCTGGCCAGGGACATGGAATACAGAAAGATAAGCCAGAGGAGTCGGCATATAGTACAGATAAATTGGAGGTGCCAGTGGAAAAAAATGGGACTGAGATGTACCTCTCACCATTTTGTTTAAGGCTAGCCCCACAAAGAATTGTTACGGTTTAAATCAGTAAAATTATTTATACCTTTCTCAACCAAGGAACATTATTTCTGAGACCTTGGCTAAAACTTTATCCAGCAATAGAAAATGTGGCATTATGACCTAAACAGAGCACATGCATCTAACTTAACTATGCCTGCGTAATTGCTGGCAGTGATCTGCATTCCTGCAATTAGGGCTCATCAGCCAGGCTGGCAGCTTCCCAGTGCGATGCTCTGTGCATTCCATTGAGCCTGCAGAGAGAGCAGGGGCTGGGTGACATTGTCAGGCCTTTTTCATTTGAGTTACAAGAGGAGCCAAGTCTAGACTATGTGGATAATCGTTTGTTTGCTTTCTGTCACATTTGGAAACAATGTAAATAAATCCAATCTGTAAACAGAAAGCAAAAGCCCAAAGCACCTGGAGTGCTTTAATGGAACTCAGTAAACTGAAAGCTTGTTGGCAGCTGTGAGGGGGAAAATGGCATATCCTATACTAGTGGGAACAGGAGAATGGATTGAGTGGTCACTCCCTGATGCTGCTCCATTTGTAATTTTCTTGAAAAATAATAAGGACCCATTAAGACACAGTCCCTGGAATGGAAGGAAATGGAGCATTGGAAATGGTCTTTAATGGCTCCATATGAAATACAAAATACCTGCCTTTAAAAAATGAGTTGGCATTAAGTAACTTGTTTAAAAAGGGAAACAAATTGAGAAGTTTGTGTAGATATAGAATGCAAATTCATAATAAAACAAAAACTCCACTTGTGAGAATGTGACACAGCCTGTCTAGAACAGAGTGGTGTGTCCCGGACTCCTATATAGGAGGGCCTGGGCTCAGGGCAGGTGGCTGACTGATGATGAATACAGGGGACTTACCTAGGAATAGCATTTGCAGAGCTCTTGACATATATAAGATTAAAAAATAAAAAAGCACTTCTCGGGCTTCCCTGGTGGCGCAGTGGTTGAGAGTCCCTCTGCCGATGCAGGGGATGCGGGTTCGTGCCCCGGTCTGGGAAGATCCCACATGCCCCAGAGCGGCTGGGCCCGTGAGCCATGGCCCCTGAGCCTGTGCATCCGGAGCCTGTGCTCCACAATGGGACAGGCCACAACAGTGCGAGGCCTGCGTACAGAAAAAAAGCACTTCTCCATATGAATGAAATGTAAGAAAGAAGCTTAAGTGAGCCACTTTTCTCCCTTCCTCCTCTACAATTAAGCATCCATTTGATACTGTCAATGCTAGTGCCTTTTTGGTTCTGCATAACTTGAGAATTTGGTAAAATTGCAGATTGGCCTTTCATTTTGTTAACTTTTACCCTCTCCATTAGAAGGCCCATAGCCCTGTGTGCTTAGTCTTCAGAAATCTAGTGCCCATTTACTCCCTGCCTTTATCCCTCATAAAATATTCTGTCTTCCGGAAATAATCAAATACCACTTCTTTGTGCCTTGTTGTGAATTTTTATCTACAGTATTTCTCTCAGAAGTATTTATAGTTATAGGAATGGTGAATGATGAAAGTTTAACTCTTTTCATATTCTTATTGATATTACCTTTTCCCTCTTTCTCTTCCACAGTTTTGAGCAAATATGCTATATGCTGAGGTTACAGTAAAAGTAAGCTACAGACACTGTCTTCAAGGAGATCATAATCTATCAGAGAAATCTGTGATAAGTGCTACAAATCAGGCTGGAGTTTGATGCTAAGAGAGAGTAGTGAAGCAACAATTTATTCTGCCTGGGGCATTTTCCAGGAAGTGATATCTGAATGGGAACTTACACTGAGCAAGGTGAAGAAGAGAAAGATGGTTCCATCAGAAAGAACTTCATACACAGACCAGAGGGCACAGTCTGTGGGCAAACAATGCAAACGTGAATGCTTCACTTTAGCTACAGCCCTGGGTTCTGTGGAGAATAAGGGAAGATTAGATTAGATAAGGACTGTATTAGGAAGGGTTTCAGGTACCTTCCTGAGAAGTTGTAACTTTGTTTTGTTATTGTTGGTGGCTGTTGTTTTTTTTTAACTTTTTTAAAATTTTTATTGAAATATAGTTGATTTACAATGTTTCAGGTGTACGGTAAAGTGATTCAGTTATATATATGTATATATGTACACACACACACACACACATATATATATACTTTGTTGTTTTTTTACATCTTTATTGGAGTATAATTGCTTTACAATGGTGTGTTAGTTTCTGCTTTATAACAAAGTGAATCAGTTATACATATACATATGTTCCCATATCTCTTCCCTCTTGTGTCTCCCTCCCTACCACCCTGCCTATCCCACCCCTCTAGGTGGTCACAAAGCACAGAGCTGATCTCCCTGTGTTATGTGGCTGCTTCACACTAGCTATCTATCTTACGTTTGGTAGTGTATATATGTACATACCACTCTCTCACTTTGTCACAGCTTCCCCTTGCCCTTCCCCATATCCTCAAGTCCTTTCTCTAGTAGGTCTGTGACTTTATTCCTGTCCTACCCCTAGGTTCTTCATGACATTTATTTTTTCTTAAATTCCACATAGATGGGTTAGCATACAGTATTTGTCTTTCTCTTTCTGACTTACTTCACTCTGTATGAGACTCTAGGTCCATCCACCTCATTACAAATAGCTCAATTTCGTTTCTTTTTTTTTTTTTTTTTTGGCGGTACGCGGGCCCCTCACTATTGTGGCCTCTCCTGTTGCAGAGCACAGGCTCCGGACATGCAGGCTCAGCGGCCATGGCTCATGGGCCCAGCCGCTCCGTGGCATGTGGGATCTTCCCAGACAGGGGCACGAATCAGTGTCCCCTGCATTGGCAGGTGGACTCTCAACCACTGCACCACCAGGGAAGCCCTCAATTTCGTTTCTTTTTATGGCTGAGTAATATTCCATTGTATATACGTGCCACATCTTCTTCATCCATTCATCCGATGATGGACACTTAGGTTGATTCCATCTCCTGGCTATTGTAAATAGAGCTGCAATGAACATTTTGGTACATGACTCTTTTTGAATTATGGTTTTCTCAGGGTATATGCCCAGTAGTGGGATTGCTGGATCATATGGTAGTTCTATTTGTAGTTTTTAAAGGAACCTCCATATTGTTCTCCATAGTGGCTGTACCAATTCACATTCCCACCAGCAGTGCAAGAGTGTTCCCTTTTCCCCACACCCTCTCCAGCATTTATTGTTTCTAGATTTTTTGATGATGGCCATTCTGATTGGTGTGAGATGATATCTCATTGTAGTTTTGATTTACATTTCTCTAATGATTAATGATGTTGAGCATTCTTTCATGTGTTTGTTGGCAGTCTGTATATCTTCTTTGGAGAAATGTCTCTTTAGGTCTTCTGCCCATTTTTGGATTCGGTTGTTTGTTTTTTTGTTATTGAGCTGCATGAGCTGCTTGTAAATTTTGGAGATTAATCCTTTGTCAGTTGCTTTATTTTCAAACATTGTCTCCCATTCTGAGGGTTGTCTTTTGGTCTTGTTTATGGCTTCCTTTGCTGTGCAAAAGCTTTGAAGTTTCATTAGGTCCCATTTGTTTATTTTTGTTTTTATTTCCATTTCTCTAGGAGGTGAGTCAAAAAGGATCTTGATGTGACTTATGTCATAGAGTGTTCTGCCTATGTTTTCCTCTAAGAGTTTGATACTTTCCAGCCTTACATTTAGGTCTTTAATCCATTTTGAGCTCATTTTTGTGTATGGTGTTAGGGAGTGATCTGATCTCATACTTTTACATGTACCTGTCTAGTGTTCCCAGCACAACTTATTGAAGAGGCTATCCCTTCTCCACTGTACATTCCTGCCTCCTTTATCAAAGATAAGGTGACCATATGTGCGTGGGTTTATCTCTGGGCTTTCTATCCTGTTCCATTGATCTATCTTTCTGTTTTTGTGCCAGTACCATACTGTCTTGATTACTGTAGCTTTGTAGTATAGTCTGAAGTCAGGGAGCCCGACTCCTCCAGCTCCGTTTTCCTTTCTCAAGATTGCTTTGGCTATTCGGGGTCTTTGGTGTTTCCATACAAATTGTGAAATTTTTTGTTCTAGTTCTGTGAAAAATGCCAGTGGTACTTTGATAGGGATTGCATTGAATCTGTAGTTTGCTTTGGGTAGTAGAGTCATTTTCACAATGTTGATTCTTCCATTCCAAGAACATGGTATATCTCTCCATTTATTTGTATCATCTTTAATTTCTTTCATCAGTGTCTTACAATTTTCTGCATACAGGTCTTTCGTCTCCTTAGGTAGGTTTATTCCTAGATATTTTATTCTTTTTGTTGCAATGGTAAATGGGAGTGTTTTCTTGATTTCACTTTCAGATTTTTCATCATTAGCATATAGGAATGCCAGAGATTTCTGTTCATTAATTTTGTATCCTGCTACTTTACCAAATTCATTGATTAGCTCTAGTAGTTTTCTGGTAGCATCTTTAGGATTCTCTATGTATAGTATCATGTCATCTGCAAACAGTGACAGCTTTACTTCTTTTCCAATTTGGATTCCTTTTATTTCCTTTTCCTCTCTGATTGCTGTGGCTAAAACTTCTAAACTATGTTGAAAGAGTGGTGAGAGTGGGCAACCTTGTCTTGTTCCTGATCTTAGTGGTAATGCTTTCAGTTTTTCACCATTGAGGACAATGTTGGCTGTGGGTTTGTCATATATGGCCTTTATTATGTTGAGGAAAGTTCCCCCTATGCATACTTTCTGCGGGTTTTTTTTGTCATAAATGGGTGTTGAATTTTGTCGAAAGCTTTCTCTGCATCTATTGATATGATCATATGGTTTTTCTCCTTCAATTTGTTAATATGGTGTATCACGTTGATTGACTTACGTATATTCAAGAATCCTTGCATTCCTGGAATAAACCCCACTTGATCATGGTGTATGATCCTTTTAATGTGCTGTTGGATTCTGTTTCCTAGTATTTTGTTGAGGATTTTTGCATCTATGCTCATCAGTGATATTGGCCTGTAGTTTTCTTTCTTTGTGGCATCCTTGTCTGGTTTTGGTATCAGGGTGATGGTGGCCACGTAGAAGGAGTTTGGGAGTGTTCCTCCCTCTGCTATATTTTGGAAGAGTTTGAGAAGGATAGGTGTTAGCTGTTCTCTAAATATTTGATAGAATTCGCCTGTGAAGCCTTGTGGTCTTGCGCTTTTGTTTGTTGGAAGATTTTTAATCACAGTTTCAATTTCAGTGCTTATGATTGGTCTGTTTATATTTTCTGTTTCTTCCTGGTTCAGTCTTTGCAGGTTGTGCATTTCAAAGAATTTGTCCATTTCTTCCAGGTTTTCCATTTTATTGGCATAGAGTTGCTTGTGGTAATCTCAGATGATCTTTTGTATTTCTGCAGTGTCAGTTGTTACTTCTCCTTTTTCATTTCTAATTCTATTGATTTGAGGTTTCTCCCTTTTTTCTTGATGAGTCTGGCTAATGGTTTATCAATTTTGTTTATCTTCTCAAAGAATCAGCTTTTATTGATCTTTACTATTGTTTCCTTCATTTCTTTTTCATTTATTTCTGATCTGATTTTTATTTCTTTCCTTCTGCTAACTTTGGGTTTTTTTTGTTCTTCTACTCTAATTGCTTTAGGTGCAAGGTTAGGTTGTTTATTCGAGATGTTTCTTGTTTCTTAAGGTAGGATTGTATTGCTATAAAGTTCCATCTTAGAACTGCTTTTGCTGCATCCCATAGGTTTTGGGTTGCCATGTCTCCATTGTCATTTGTTTCTAGGTATTTTTTGATTTCCTCTTTGATTTCTTCAGTAATCACTTCGTTATTAAGTAGTGTATTGTTTAGCCTCCATGTGTTTCTGATTTTTACAGATCTTTTCCTGTAATTGATATCTAGTCTCATAGTGTTGTGGTCGGAAAAGATACTTGATACAAGTTCAATTTTCTTAAATTTACCAAGGCTTGATTTGTAACCCAAGATATGATCTATCCTGGAGAATGTTCCATGAGCACTTGAGAAAAATGTGTATCCTGTTTTTTCTGGATGGAATGTCCTATAAACGTCAATTAAGTCCATCTTGTTTAATGTATCATTTAACGCTTGTGTTTCCTTATTTATTTTCATTTTGGATGATCTGTCCGTTGGTGAAATGGGGTGTTAAAGTCCCCTACTATTACAGTGTTACTGTTGACTTCCCCTTTTATGGCTGTTAGTATTTGCCTTATGTATTGAGGTGCTCCTACGTTGGGTGCATAAATATTTACAATTGTTATATCTTCTTCTTGGATCAATCCCTTGATCATTATGTAGTGTCCTTCTTTGTCTCTTGTAATAGTCTTTATTTTAAAGTCTATTTTGTCTGATATGAGAATTGCTACTCCAACTTTCTTTTGGTTTCCATTTGCATGGAATATCTTTTTCCATCCCCTTACTTTCAGTCTGTATGTGTGTCTAGGTCTGAAGTGGGTCTCTTGTGGACCGCATATATATGGGTCTTGTTTTTGTATCCATTCAGCCAGTCTGTATCTTTTGGTGGGAGCATTTAAACCATTTAAATTTAAGGTAATTATCGATATGTATGTTCCTATTCCCATTTTCTTAATTGTTTTGGGTTTGTTATTTTAGGTCTTTTCCTTCTCTTGTGTTTCTTGCCTAGAGAAGTTCCTTTAGCATTTGTTGTAAAGCTGGTTTGGTGGTGCTGAACTCTCTCAGCTTTTATTTGTCTGTAAAGGTTTTAATTTCTCCATCAAATGTGAATGAGATCCTTGCTGGGTAGAGTAATCTTGGTTATAGGTTTTTCTTCTTCGTCACTTTAAATATGTCCTGCCAGTTCCTTCTGGCTTGCAGAGTTTCTGCTGAAAGGTCAGCTGTTATGGGGTTCCCTTATGTGTTATTTTTCCCTTGCTGCTTTTTAATATGTTTTCTTTGTGTTTAGTTTTTTTTTTTTTTTTTTTGTGTGTTTAGTTTTTGACAGTTAGATTAATATGTGTCTTGGCGTGTTTCTCCTTAGATTTATCCTGTATGGGACTCTCTGTGCTTCCTGGACTTGATTAACTATTTCCTTTCCCATATTAGGGAAGTTTTCAACAATAATCTCTTCAAATATTTTCTCAGTCCCTTTCTTTTTCTCTTCTTTTTCTGGAACCCCTATAATTCGAATGTTGGTGTGTTTAATGTTGTGCCAGAGGTCTCTGAGACTGTCTTCCATTCTTTTCATTCTTTATTCTGCTCTTCAGTAGTTATTTCCACTATTTTATCTTCCAGGTCACGTATCCATTCTTCTGCATCAGTTATTCTGCTATTGATCTCATCTAGATTATTTTTAATTTCATTTATTGTGGTGTTCATCATTGCTTGTTTCATCTTTAGTTCTTCTAGGTCCTTGTTAAATGTTTCTTGCATTTTGTCTATTGTATTTCCAAGATATTGGATCATCTTTACTATCATTATTCTGAATTCTTTTTCAGGTAGACTGCCTATTTCCTCTTCGTTAGGTCTGGTGGGTTTTTATCTTACTCCTTCATGTGCTGTGTGTTTTTCTGTCTTCTCATTTTGCTTATCTTACTGTGTTTGGGGTCTCCTTTTTGCAGGCTGCAGGTTCGTAGTTCCCGTTGTTTTTGGTGTCTGTCCCCACTGGCTAAGGTTTGTTCAGTGGGCTGTGTAGGCTTCCTGGTGGAGGGGACTAGAGCCTGTGTTCTGGTGGATGAGGCTGGATCTTGTTTTTCTGGTGGGCAGGTCCACGTCTGCTGGTGTGTTTTGGGGTGTCTGTGGACTTATGATCTTAGGCAGCCTCTCTGCTAATGGGTGGGGTTGTGTTCCTGTCTTGTTAGTTGTTTGGCATAGGTTGTCCAGCACTGTAGCTTGCTGGTCGTTGAGTGAAGCTGGGTGTTGGTGTTGCGATGGAGATCTCTGGGAGATTTTCGTCATTTGATATTACGTGGAGCTGGGAGGTCTCTTGTGGACCAGTGTCCTGAAGTTGGGTCTCCCACCTCAGAGGCACAGCACTGACTCCTGGCTGCAGCACCAAGAGCCTTCTCAATTTGGGATGATTTGTTGTCTATTCATGTATTCCACAGATGCAGGGTACATCAAGTTGATTGTGGAGCTTTAATCCGCTGCTTCTGAGGCTGCTGGGAGAGATTTCACTTTCTCCTCTTTGTTCGCACAGCTCCCGGGGCTCATGTTTGGATTTGGCCTTGCCCCTGTGTGTAGGTCGCCAGAGGGCGTCTGTTCTTCACTCAGACAGGACGGTGTTAAAGGAGCAGCTGCTTCGGGGGCTCTGGCTCACTCAGGCCTTGGGGAGGGAGGGGCACGGCGTGTGGGCGAGCCTGCTGCTGCAGAGGCCGGCGGGACGTTGCACCAGCCTGAGGCGCGCCGTGCGTTCTCCCGGGGAAGCTGTCCCTGGATCCCGGGACCCTGGCAGTGACGGGCTGCACAGGCTCCCCGGAAGGGGGTTGTGGATAGTGCCCTGGGCTCGCACACAGGCTTCTTGGGGGCGGCAGCAGCAGCCGTAGCATCTCATGCCCGTCTCTGTGGTTCACGCTGATAGCCGCGGCTCGTGCGCGTCTGTGAAGCTCCTTTAAGCGGCGCTCTTAATTTCCGCTCCTCGCGCACCAGGAAGCAAGGAGGGAAGAAAAAGCCTCTTGCCTCTTCGGCAGGTCCAGACTTTTTCCCAGACTCCCTCCCGGCCAGCCGTGGCACACTAACCCCCTGCAGGCTGTGTTCACGCCGCCAACCCCAGTCCTCTCCCTGCGCTCCGACTGAAGCCCGAGCCTCAGCTCCCAGCCCCGCCCACCCCGGCGGGTGAGCAGACAAGCCTCTCGGCCTGGTGAGTAGCGGTCGGCACCCATCCTCTGTGCGGGAATCTCTCCGCTTTGCCCTCCGCACCCCTGTTGCTGTGCTCTCCTCCGCGGCTCAGAAGCTTCCCCCCTCCGCCACCCGCAGTCTCCGCCCGCGAAGGGGCTTCCTAGTGTATGGTAACCTTTCCTCCTTCACAGCTCCCTCCCACTGGTGCAGTTCCCGTCCCTATTCTTTTGTCTCCGTTTATTCTTTTTTCTTTTGCCCTACCCAGGTACGTGGGGAGTTTTTTGCCTTTTGGGAGGTCTGAGGTCTTCTGCCAGCATTCGGTAGGTGTTCTGTAGGAGTTGTTCCACGTGTAGATGTATTTCTGGTGTATCTGTGGGGAAGAAGGTGACCTCTGCGTTTTACTCTTCCGTCATCTTCCTTATTTGCCTATATATACTTTTTTCAGTTTCTTTTCCATTATAGGTTATTACAAGATATTGAATATTGAATATAGTTCCCAGTGCTATACAGTAGGTCCTTAATGCTTATCTGTTTTATATATAGTAGTTTGTATCTGCTAATCCCAAACTCCTAATTTATCCCTCTCCCACCCTCCTTCCCCTTTGGTAACTGCAAGTTTGTTTTCTATTTCTGTAAGTCTCTTCCTCTTTTGTAAATAAATTCATTTGTATCAGTTTTTTAGAGTCTACATATAAGTAATACCGTATGATATTTGTCTTTCTCTGTATGACTTACTTCACTTAGTTTGATAATCTCTAAGTCTATGCATGTTTCTGCAAATGGCATTATTTCATTCTTTTTGTGGCTAATATTCAATTGTTTATATACACCACATCTTCTTTATCCATTCATTTGTCAATGAATATTTAGGTTGCTTCCATATCTTGGCTATTTTAAATAGAACTGCTGTGAACATTAGGGTGCATGTATTTTTCAAGTTACAGTTTTCTCTGGATATATGCCCAGGAGTGGGATTGCTGGATCATATGGTAACTCTATTTGTAGATTTTTAAGGAACCTCCATACTGTCCTCCATAGTGGCTGTACCAATTTACATTCCCTCCAACAGTGCAGGAGGGTTCCGTTTTCTCCACACCCTCTCCAGCATTTGTTATTTGTAGACTTTTTAATGATGGCCATTCTGACCCGTGTAAGGTGATACCTCATTGTAGGTTTGATTTGCACTTCTCTAATAATTAATGATGTTGAGCGTCTTTTCATGTGCCTATTGGATGTCTCTGTGTCTTCTTTGGAGAAATGTCTAAGGTCTTCTGCCCATTTTTCGATTGGGTTGTTTGGTTTTTTGTTGTTGAATTGTATGAGTTACCTCATTGTAACTTTGATTTGCATTTCTCTAATAATTATCGATGTTGAACACCTTTTCATGTGCCTATTGTCCATCTGTATATCTTCTTTGGAGAAATATCTGTTTAGGTTTTCTGCCCATTTTTTGATTGGGTTGAGTTTTTTTTTTTTTTGATATTGAGCTATATTAGCTGTTTGTATGTTTTTGAAATTAAGCCTTTGTCAGTCACATCATTTGCAAATATTTTCTCATATTTCATAGGTTGTCTTTTCATTTTGTTTGATTTCCTTTGCTGTGCAAAAACTTTTAAGTTTAATTAGGTCCCATTTGTTTATTTTTATTTGTGTTTCTATTACTCTAGCAGAAGGATCCAAAAAAATATTGCTGCTATTTATGTCAAAGAGTGTCCTGCCTGTGTTTTCCTCTAGGAGTTTTACAATATCCAGTCTCACATTTAGGTCTTTAATCCATTTTGAGTTTATTTTTGTATGTGGTATTAAAGAATGTTCTAATTTCATTATTTTACATGTAGCTGTCCAGTTTTCCCAGCACCACTTATTGAGGAGACTGTCTTTTCTCCATTGCATTGTCTTGCCTCCTTTGTAATAGATTAATTGGCCATAAGTGAGTGGGTTTATTTCTGGGCTTTCTGTCCTATTCCATTGATCTGTGTATCTGTTTTGTTTTAAAAGGAAGGTGTTGGGAATCCCTTGAAGGATTTAGAGCTGGGGAATGATTAAAGAACATTATTTTGATTCATCCTCCACTAGTACTGAAATTCCTACCATCACACCCCCTTGCTTGTGTGGAGAGGCAGTTCTTTCTGTGGAACAACAGGGGTCACCAGACCAAAAACAAAGAGGCTGTGACTGATTATCTTCAGGAAACCCTGGTTAAAACAAGGTTAAACCAGTTTCTTTACTAGAGCTGCTCAGAACATTTATTGTGCCAATGTACATGGAATTACTCCAAAAGGGGAGATTTACAATGAAATGAAATTATAGGAATTAATTTTCTGAGAAAAACAATTTGAAAGTCATTCTCTCCAGACTCCTTTTTAGAAACCCAAGTACTTTTTTATCTAGAATTTTCAACCTGTTAGATTGGAGAGAAGTGAGATTCCAAAGGGGAACTTTTTTGTTTTAAACTTGTAATTAAAAAAAAAAGAAATTATACAAACCCAGGGAGTGAGGGATTCATGAATCTCTATATACCTGTATCCACACTCAGTAACTGTCAACATTTTGCCACCATTTCTTCCTTTATCACTCCCTTCTCCACTTCACTTTGTGTAAAGCAATTTGCTCCTCAGGAAGCATAAATGTCTTGTGGTCTCACTTTTAGAGATGCGAAGATTGATCCTTGGTTCAGGTGGCTCTTGCCTGATCCTTCTATTTATAAGTTCCCATCAATCTTTTAATACTACTGTTTCATTTATAGTACTAATATTTCATTAGTAGTTGAAAATCAGTGATTTTCTCTTTCATTTCTTCTATAATAAAATCTGTAACATAAAGTTTTCCCAGGGTTATCTTATACAGTCTCTGCCCTAGACTGGGATCAGCCGTTTTTCTTCTAAGAAGTCTTGGTTCCTTTTATTTAAAGAATTCCTTCTAGGCACAAGACAGTGTTGATTTGCTTATAGAAGTCCTGTGCTGCCCATAAGCAATCTTTTAACCTTGTTATTATTTGCTTTTGGTTGATTGCTTTTGTTTCTTTCAGCAAAAATTAGAAAACATATGTATGTATCTGTATTTTCTATCTTTCTGACACAAAAGTAACATGTGACATTCAGTATTCTACCCTATGCTCTGTTTTCGTCACTTAATAACCTATTTCTGATATCATTTCATATCAATACATGGCGTGCTTCCTTATGCATTTTTCCACTTTCTTAGTACTCTGTTCTGTAGATAGTTTATTCAGTCAGTTCCATCTAAATGGACATTTGGTATTATTCCTATCTTTTGCTTGTACTAATTACACCACAGTAGATAACTCTTTATATAAATCATTTCGTATTTTTTTTCAGTATAACTTTGGGTTGGATTCAAAGAAGGAAGATTATTGAGTTAAGTGGTATCTGCATGTACAATTTTGCTAAATATTTCCATATTCCCCTTGGGGAATCCTTGGGGATGGTGCCATTTTGTATTCCTACCATCAAAGTATGAGCAAGTATTTTCTCCACACTCTCAAAAGCAGAATATATTGTCACCGGAATAGAAATTTGGTGATGTGATGGGTGAGAAATGGTGCTTTAGTGAAATTTTCATTAGCATTTTTTCCCTTAATTTGAATGATCTTGAGCATCTTTTTAACACAAGGGCCATTTGCATACCTTCTTTCTGAAAAACTGCATGTTCATAAGTTTTGGGAAGGAGAAGTTTAATAGAGGAGGAGGAGGAAGTTAAATTTGAGAGCATGGCACCTTCACCCCTACCCTGCTATTTAAATTGGAGAGTAGGCAAAATAGGGAACCCTTACCTCAAGGTGGATTCTTAGTAACCAGGCAACAGATGACGGTTGCCAAAGACCCGGAGGGTGCCACGCTTAAAGAATAAAATCCCCTAGGTGAAACTGCCCAATCTGTCCTTTTTCCTCCTCTTAATTTATCTCTCTTTCATAGATCATAGAATTTGAAGGCAGGATAGGACTTTTAAATTCTTAAAATTCAATTCCTTTATTTGTACATAGGCCAGAGTAATGCTGACCCTTCCCCTCTTCTCCACAGCTGGGTCCACTGGTGGTAATAAACAGGATTGCTTAGCTCTCCTTTGGTTAAACAAGAAATATGAAAGATAAACTTATCTCTTTCCTGGGATGGTAATATTTCCTATCCATATCCAGTTAAATATCCATTCCTCTTTACGAACATGAGCCATAAAAATGCCACTCCTCCCAATTCTAAATGCCTAGATATTGCTCTCATCTCCTAGTGTTTGTCTCATCATATACTTTACTCTTCATTCAAGAGGAGCAGGTCTGCTCAGGATTGTAGTTATTCTTGCTTCTGCAAAGATCCAGAAGATGCAGGAAATATTTAACAAAGCCCTAGAAGAATTAAAGAACAAACAAACAGAGATGAATAATACAATAACTGAAATGAAAAATACACAAGAAGGAATCAATAGCAGAATAACTGAGGCAGACGAACGCATAAGTGACCTGGAAAAGAGAATGGTGGAATTCACTGCTGCACAACAGAATAAAGAAAAAAGAATGAAAAGAAATGAAGACAGCCTAAGAGACCTCTAGGATAACATTAAACATAACGACATTCGCATTATAGGGGTCCCAGAAGGGGAAGAGAGAGAGAAACGACCCGAGAAAATATTTGAAGAGATTATAGTCAAAAACTTCCCTAATATGGGAAAGGAAATAGCCACCCAAGTCCAGGAAGCACAGAGAGTCCCATACAGGATAAACCCAAGGAGAAACATGCCGAGACACATAGTAATCAAACTGACAAAAACTAAAGACAAAGAAAAACTACTGAAAGCAGCAAGGGAAAAACGACAAATAACATACAAGGGAACTCCCATAAGGTTAACAGCTGATTTCTCAGCAGAAACTCTACAAGCCAGAAGGGAGTGGCGTGACATATATAAAGTGATAAAAGGAAAGAACCTACAACCAAGATTACTCTACCCTGCAAGGATCTCATTCAGATTTGGTGGAGAAATCAAAAAGCTTTACAGATAAGCAAAAGCTAAGAGAATTCAGCACCACCAAACCAGCTCTACAACAAATACTAAAGGAACTTCTCTAAGTGGGAAACACAAGAGAAGAAAAGGACCAACAGAAAGAAACCCAAAACAATTAAGAAAATGGTCATAGGAACATACATATCAATAATTACCTTAAACGTGAATGGATTAAATGCTCCAACCAAGAGACACAGGCTTGCTGAGTGGATACAAAAGCAAGACCCATATATATGCTGTCTACAAGAGACCCACTTCAGACCTAAGGACACATACAGACTGAAAGTGAGGGGATGGAAACATATTCCATGCAAATGGAAACCAAAAGAAAGTTGGAGTAGCAATTCTCGTATCAGACAAAATAGACTTTAAAATAAAGACTATTACAAGAGACAAAGAAGGACACTACATAATGATCAAGGGATCGATCCAAGAAGAAGATAGAACAATTGTAAATATTTATGCACCCAACATAGGAGCACCTCAACACATAAGGCAAATACTAACAGCTATAAAAGAGGAAATTGACAGTAACACAGTAATAGTGGGGGACTTTCACACCTCGCTTACACCAATGGACAGATCATCCAAACAGAAAATTACTAAGGAAACACAAGCTTTAAATGACACAATAGACCAGATAGATTTAATTGATATTTATAGAACATTCCATCCAAAAACAGCAGATTACACTTTCTTCTGAAGTGTGCACAGAACATTCTCCAGGATAGATCACATCTTGGGTCACAAATCAAGCCTCAGTAAATTTAAGAAAATTGAAATCATATCAAGCATCTTTTCTGACCACAATGCTATGAGATTAGAAATGAATTACAGGGGAAAAAACGTAAAAAACACAAACACATGGAAGCTAAACAATATGTTACTAAATAACCAAGAGATCACTGAAGAAATCAAAGAGGAAATCAAGAAATACCTAAAGACAAATGACAATGAAAACATGACGATCCAAAACCTATGGGATGCAGCAAAAGCAATTCTTAGATGGAAGTTTATAGCTATACAAGCCTACCTCAAGACACAAGAAACATCTCAAATAAATAATCTAACCTTACACCTAAAGGAACTAGAGAAAGAAGAACAAACAAAACCCAAAGTTAGCAGAAGGAAAGAAATCATAAATATCAGAGCAGAAATAAATGAAATAGAAATAAATGAAATAGAAACAAAGAAAGCAATAGCAAAGATGAATAAAACTAAAAGCTGGTTCTTTGAGAAGATAAATAAAATTGATAAACCGTTAGCCAGACTCATCAAGAAAAAGAGGGGGAAGACTCATCAATAAAATTAGAAATGCAAAAGGAGAAGTTACAACAGACACTGCAGAAATGCAAAGCATCCTAAGAGACTACTACAAGCAACTCTGTGCCAATAAAATGGACAACCTGGAAGAAATGCACAAATTCTTAGGAAGGTATAACCTTCCAGGACTGAAACAGGAAGAAATAGAAAATATGAACAGACCAATCACAGGTAATGAAATTGAAACTGTGATTAAAAATCTTCCAATAACAAAAGTCCAGAACCAGATGGCTTCACAGGTGAATTCTATCAAACATCTAGAGAAGAGCTAACACCCATCCTTCTCAAACTCTTCCAAAAATTGCAGAGGAAGGAACACTCCCAAACTCATTCTGTGAGGCCACCATCACCCTGATACCAAAACCAGACAAAGATACTACAAAATAGAAAATTACAGACCAATATCACCCATGAATATGGATGCAGAAATCCTCAACAAAATAATAGCAAACAGAATTCAACAACACATTAAGAGGGTCATACATCATGATCAAGTGGAATTTATCCCAGGGATACAAGGATTCTTCCATATACGCAAATCAATCAATGTGATACACCATATTAACAAATTGAAGAATAAAAACCATATGATCATCTCAATAGAAGCAGAAAAAGCTTTTGACAAAATTCAGCACCCATTTATGATAAAAACCCTCCAGAAAGTGGGCATAGAGGGAACCTACCTACCTCAATATAATAAAGGCCATATACAGCAAACCCACAGCAAACATCATTCTCAATGGTGAAAAACTGAAAGCATTTCCTCTCAGATCAGGAGCAAGACAAGGATGTCCACTCTCACCACTATTATTCAACATAATTTTGGAAGTCCTAGCCAGGCAGTCAGAAAAGAAAAAGAAGTAAAAGGAATCCAAATTGGAAGAGAAGAAGTAAAACTGTCACTGTTTACAGATGACATGATACTATACATAGAGAATCCTAAAGGTGCCACCAGAAAACTACTAGAGATGGGGCTTCCCTGGTGGTGCAGTGGTTGAGAGTCCGCCTGCCGATGCAGGGGACACGGGTTCGTGCCCTGGTATAGGAAGATCCCACATGCCACTGAGTGGCTAGGACCGTGAGCCATGGCCACTGAGCCTGCACGTCCAGAGCCTGTGCTCCGCAGCGGGAGAGGCCACAACAGTGAGAGGCCCATGTACCGCAAAAAAAAAAAAAAAAAAAAAAGGGAAAGAAAACTACTAGAGCTAATCAATGAATTTGGCAAAGTTGCAGGATACAAAATTAATGCACAGAAATCTCTTGCATTCCTATACACTAATGATGAAAAATATGAAAAAGAAATTAAGGAAACACTCCCATTTACCACTGCAATGAAAAGAATAAAATACCTAGGAATAAACCTACCTAGGGAGACAAAAGACCTGTATGCAGAAAACTATAAGACACTGATGAAAGAAATTAAAGATGATACCAACAGATTGAGAAATATACCATGTTCTTGGATTGGAAGAATCAATATTGTGAAAATGACTATACTACCCAAAGCAATCTACAGATTCAATGCAATCCCTATCAAATTACAAATGACATTTTTTACGCAACTAGAACAAAAAATCCTAAAATTTGTATGAAGACACAAAAGACCCCAAATAGCCAAAGCAATCTTGAGGGGAGAAAACAGAGCTGGAGGAATCAGGCTCCCTGACTTCAGACCTGACTTCAGACTACAAAGCTACAGTAATGAAGACCATATGGTACTGGTGCAAAAACGGAGATATAGATCAATGGAACAGGATAGCAAGCCCAGAGATAAAACCACACACCTATGGTCAACTAATCTATGACAAAGGAGGCAAGGATATACAATGGAGAAAAGACAGTCTCTTCATTAAGTGGTGCTGGGAAAACTGGACAGCTACATGTAAAAGAATGAAATTAGAACACTCCCTAACACCATACACAAAAATAAACTCAAAATGGATTAGAGACATAAATGTAAGACCAGACACTATAAAACTCTTAGAGGAAAACATAGGAAGAACACTCTTTGATATAAATCACAGCCAGGTCTTTTTTGATCCACCTCCTAGAATAATGGAAATAAAAACAAAAATGAACAAATGGGACCTACTGAAACTTAAAAGCTTTTGCACAGCAAAGGAAACTACAAACAAGACGAAAAGACAACCCTCAGAGTGGGAGAAAATATTTGCAAATGAATCAACGGACCAAGGATTAATCTCCAAAATATATAAACAGCTCATGTAGCTCAATATTAAAAAAACAAACAACCCAATCCAAAGATGGGCAGAAGACCTAAATAGACATTTCTCCAAAGAAAACATACAGATGGCCAAGAAGCACATGAAAAGCTGTTCAACATCACTAATAATTAGAGGAATGCAAATCAAAACCACAATGAGGTATCACCTCACACCAGTTAGAATGGTCATCATCAGAAAATCTACAAACAGTAAATGCTGGAGAGGGTATGGAGAAAAGGACACACTTTTGCACTGTTGGTGGAAATGTAAATTGATACAGCCACTATGGAGAACAGTATGGAGGTTCCTTAAAGAACTAAAAATAGATTACCATATGACCCAGCAATCCCACTACTGGGCATATACCCTGAGAAAACCATAATTCAAAATGACACATGGACCCCAGTGTTCATTGCAGCACTATTTACAATAGCCAGGTCATGGAAGCAACCTAAATCCCCATTGACAGACGAATGGATAAAGAAGATGTGGTACATATATACAATGGAATATTACTTAGCCATAAAAAGGAACAAAATTGGGTCATTTGTTGAGATGTGGATGCATCTATAGATTGTCATACAGAGTGAAGTAAGTCAGGAAGAGAAAAACAAATATCGTATATTAACGTATATATGTGGAATCTAGAAGAATGGTACAGATGAACCGGTTTGCAGGGTAGAAACTGAGACACAGATGCAGGGAACCAACATATTGACACCACGGGGGGAAAGTGGCAGGGGGTGGTGGTTGTGGTGTGATTATTTGGGAGATTGGGATTGAGATATACATATATATATATATATATATATATATATATAAATACACTAGTATGTATAAAATGAATAATAAGAACCTACTGTATAAAAAAAATAAATAAAATTAAATTTAAATAAAAAGAGGAGCAGGTCAATGAAGTCTGTTGTACTGGTTATTGCATGCTACTAAGTGTCAGGAAGAATGAAGAATACCTGAACTTCTTTCAGCTGTATGAATATAACAACTATACACTACTTAAACCACAGAACAACATGTTTTGGGGGATTAAAAAATCTAGTTATCGCAATCTAGGAGATTATGATGTAGGTTGGAAGATGAGATATCTGATGGAAAATTTTGTTGTGCAACACAGAGGATGACTGTCATCATGAATGCTGCCAAGTTAATAAAGATTAATGCAAAGCAATATAAGGGACTACCAACTGGGGAGTGTAGGCTAAGGAGTTAGACTTGTATTTAAAATGCAGCTGCATGACTTATTTTATCTGAGTGAGCCTCATCTGCAAATGGATATTAAGCAGAATATTCACCACAATAGTCTTCTGTGAAGTGTCAGTAAGAAGAGCTTACACGTGTCTCAGAGTGAAAGTTCAATAAGTGTTAGCCATCACTATTAAGGTGGCTTAGAGCAGTTTAAAAAAATGGGGGTGATGGTGGGGGAGAGGGAGGACCTGAGAAAAATTGTTGGATTCAATCATTAGCAAGTGACTTTCCAAGGGCAGCTTCCGCCAACTGAAAAGGGAAGGCAGGAAGGCAAAGTGCAGCAGGTTAAGGGGTAAATAGGCAATAAATTCTTGCCATGAAGAAATCAATAGAAGCAGAAATCAATACAGCCAAGGAAGTTCATCCATTTCAGAGTTGGAGAGCGAAAATGAAATAATAATATAAAGTAAAATGGTAATGTAATAAAAACAGGTTTTCTCTCTTTTAAGGAGAGGGTAATTCTTGAGAGCAGAAGGCATTTAACTGGCAGGAGTGAGAGAGCACATTTTGGCGAGACTGAGGGTGCTTTAGGTTAACGCCGTAAGAGCCTTGAGTGAAACTAGAGGAAGGCTCAGTCTTAAGAGCAGCGTGCCATCAGATTTATATTCTGTAGGATCAAGGGCATTTCCTTGCTAGACAGAGTAGCTTCTCACTATATCTAAAGCTAAAGGACCGTAAAGCGTTATATGACCCCAACTAAAGGTTGCACAGAGCTATGGCATTAATGAATTAAGTTGCAAGACCTTAAAATGTGTTTAGCTGTCATTTGAGCAAACAGTCTTAAGCAAAGATTAGGCCCCTTATGGCCTGCTGCTGGAAATGTAACTGACATCACTGTATTCATTGAGTATTTCAGTAAGGAAAAACTAAGTATGGCAAGTATCAAATATGACTATTTATACTAAACAGACATATTTAAGCAGTATAAAAATAATCTGTTTTAGTTCTGGCTTTCATACAAAAAGTGGCCTACAACATAAAATCTCGTGTTTGCTCTTCAGAAACATTTTTCTGTCTCTACAAAGAGTTTGAGAGGCTTGGATTATCATTTTCTTTCATGTGAAAGTCCTATTTTAAAGGCAATAATAAAATATAGTAACAAACAGATGTCCACTCTTCCAGGCTGTTGTGATGAGTCAAAACAAATCTATCATAACAATTGTATTAAACTGTGTAATCTGCTCAGTGAAGCAAGTAAAATATGCAGATCATAGACCATATCCAGGGGGTCATGATTACAGTAGTTATGAAGAGAGAGTTATAATAGCGTTGCATGACTAAAAATATGAGGTCCTTGGAACCATATCATAGATACAATTCTGGGTTACAACTGGGTAATTTTCTTAACTTCTCAGATCCTCTGTTTACTTATCTCTGAAATGGAAATAATAATCTATAACCTTCAGGATTGGTGAGATAATTAAAGAACATGAATACAAAGTGTCTAACATATTGTGTAGCACAGTACTTCTTAAGAACTGCTACGGATCCCTATCAGTACTCCTACTACTTAGTTTATTTGCTCTGCAAATTTTAATCTCAACTCAATCTAAGGGTGCAAATTCCATGGGGTGCCATCCAAACTACTTTTGGAAAATGCTTTGGGATGGTATATCATTGAGGACAGACACAATGCCTCCCAGCAAGTTTAAACCTGGTTCTCTCTCCAGCTCTGGGATAGGTGACTAGGTGTCCAGTCAAGTATGGACATCCTGGCTGGAGTAATTGGCTCACATGTAGTATAAAAACATACCAGCTTTTAAAGAAGCTTCATACTAGGGAGCTGCACTTAGGAACTGAGACTGACTGAGGGAGGGGAGATTTATTTCTCCAGTTTATTCATACACTGGAGTTAGGCCTTTAGCAAACTGGACTCTATTCATGTTCATGACAAAAATGTTACTCCCCTTTTTCTTGTTTGAGCATTTGTGTTTAAATTGGCATGTAATTATGAGAAAATACTCTTTTTCAGTGCTTTGGCTGATTGAAACAAACAGGATTGGCAACACCTGGCAACTGGACGCATAAGTTCAGAAGGGTTGTTTTGTGTATGTCCCTGCTTTAAATCATGTTTCAGTTATTATAGACAGGTATATCTACTGAAAATTAAGCGTGTGCGCACACACACACACGATTTAAAATTTCTTGTAGGCCTCTTTTCAAGCATGCCTGAATATCTAATCTATGTCCCTTATGTTATAATTGAAACCTCAGCCTCGAATGTTTTCTCTGATTTCCTAAAATTGTTTTGCTGAATTTCTCTGCCTTCTGAGTATATCCTTGTCTTAGAAAACTCATCTGCCGAAAGACATTTCTGTGGAGATATACTGCCAAGCCTGAAATAAAGAAATAGCAAACATTGGAGGCTTTTTTTTTTTACTGCCAAAGCCCCAGAGGCAACAATCTTATCTCTAAGTCTATGATGCAAGCAAATTAATCTGATTTGCAAGTCAACTGAATAGAGAATGGATTTGGATAGCTCTGAACCATCTCAAGTGAAAATTAGATTAACAGTGTGGCTAATGTTGGCCAATAAAAGAGAAAAGAAAGTATATGTTTAAATAATTTTAAATGTTAAAGAGTAAAAGTAATGGAAAATGTACAGAACCGGCTTTAAATAAAAAGTAGCTACTGTTCTATCACAATGCTATAATACATTATAAAAGTGTACAACCTAACTTGATAAAGTAACAGGGTTAAAAGTCTATTTTTCTGGAACAGAATATAACTTTGGATCTTAAGCACTCTCATGGATCTATAACAGCCGTGAAAATATTCATTGGTCACTGTATCCAGAGCTTAAAATAAGTCACGGATGTGGATGACTGGTGAAATCCCTACACGTTTTGCCTTGTGCTATGTTTGCCTACATGTTTAATTTATGTAGAGCCCTTTGGGGAATATTGACTGTATTTGCCAAAGACACATTTTCGAGTTCATCATGTCTTTTATCACTGTTATCACTTAAGAAAGTGGTATGACTGTTATATCAATATTTTATATAAACATAGGTCGTTTCTAGTGATAAAAAGAACTTTATTCCCTGAGTCTGAGCTTCATTTTGATTTTATTTAGCTGAGGAATGCTTAGTATTCCACTGAGTTTCAAACTGAATTTATTTTTTTTCACATATAAAGATCTCTCAAAAAGATCACTTTTTGCCATCTTCTAGATTGACTCCCACCATCAGCACCCCTTCCCCTCCCCCCTAAAAATTAAAGGTGCCATATACCAAGTGAATTGCAATCTGCCTTGGTAAACAAAAGCAAATTTAATAGTTAAAAAAAAACACATTAACTCAGGCCTTCCAATGTGTTTGCTTCGAGAGAGAAAGCTCTAGGGTGAAGTCCTATTTCCTTTGATGACCTAACCTCAGAATTCACGCAGTGTCACTTCTGCTTTATTTTATTGTTGAAGTCAGTTACAAAGTTTGGCCCAGATTGAAGGGGAGAGAAAACAGACTCCACCTTTCAATGGAGGAGAGTTGATGTTATGATTGTAAGGCATACACGTGGGATGGTTTATATATTGGTTCAGCCATTTTTGGCAAAATAGTGTCTGCCACCTCAGGGTTTCCAGTTTGCTAAATTTGAGCCCTCACTTTGCTCCTTGGCCATTACCCTCGTGCAGTGAATAACATCCATCATCATATATGGTGACTTTGCTTAGGGGGTCAAAAAGTCTTTTGTTTAATAACAATTTTTCCACTCTTTAGCCACAAGGTTTAGGAAAGTTACTGGAAATTTCCAAATCTAAACATCCATATCGTATTGCAGTGAAGATTACATGAAGGAATATATTTAATGCGAATAGCATAATGTTCAATATAGATTTCCTCTTACCCTTGTATGTACAAATCTTTTACTTTGAACTATGTAGAATTGCCATCTTTGAAGTTAAAAATGGTCAAGTATTGGCCATTTTATATGGTTCAACCTAATACATTTTAAATAGATAAATAATTGGGAACATATTTTATTCTATTAAATCATAAAATATCTTCAAATTGTATAGAAAATGTGTCTTAAGCTACTTCTAATTTTAAATAGAGGCTACTTATGGACTGAAGTAATACTAAAAAATAAAATAAAATAAAAACTATGTTTGTAGGAATTGTGCATTTGCCTTTTATTTCCCCAAATCCGTTCCTAGTATAGGATGATCCGTAATTCAGAAGCATATAGGAGCCTCCTCTATTTTTATTATCACATTTTTAATTGAGCTAAGATTGATGGTTTATATCTTGTCTAGATAAAGGGAATTCATAAGTTAGCTACTTTTTTTCTTGTTCCTTTTTTTCCCCTCCAGATTAAGAAGTTTCCAAACACTTTACTCTTTTCTCTATTAAAGCTTATGCCCTCTCTACATTTTTTGGAGATCTGCCCCTCAAGGCCTAAAAAGGCCAATCATTAGTTCAGTTTTCCCTGATCTTGGCATCAGGATTTAAACTGGTATCTTCAGAAGTGAAAGACCAGCCCATTAATTTGTTGTACCTCTCTGGCTGTCTGCCCAGTTTTACACATTTAGGATGATTCATGGAACTGAAATATTCCACCTTATTCAGCATTGGCAATCCGTTCTCTCAGCAGATTATACATGTAGCCTCCTATCAGTCCAAATGTGTTTGGATAATGAAGCTTCTCCAAAGCTTCAGTCTTTAACCATGTTAAAGAAAGGTGCAGAATTCACAAAGGTATATTGGAAACATACTATAAAGACAGGAAGTTTCTCCCTCTCTCCTCTTCCTCCAAGAAGAAGAAATAAAATGTTAAATCAGTTAAGTAATTTCTTTAAAAAAGAGGTAAGAAAAAAATGGAAATATGGAAAAAATGAAAGATAATTTTATATTTTATTCTTGATACTTTGGTGTGTTTCTGTTTACATTGAGACATTATTAGTTACTTAGGGTCACCTTTTTTGTTGCATTGATATGGTGACCCATCATCAGTGAGCAAAAGAGAAATACATAAGATACAAGGATGTAATGTATAATACAGGGAATATTGCCAATATTTTATAGTAATTTTATATGGACTATAATCTATAAAAATTATGTTGTACACTTGAAATTAATGTAGTATTTTTAGTCAACTGTACTTTAGTTTTAAAAAAAGAAACACATTGGTACATTTAGAAATGAATAAACCCCCTTGAAAGATCAGAGTCCATTATGGCCATTTCTTGGGGAGGTTTGTTGTGTCTGTAGTTTTCTAACTCATCACTCTTTTCCCGCAAATCTTTCTCAATAATTAGTGAAACAAACTGAATGGTAATAATTTTAGTTAATTACATTTAGGATGATCATCTCAACTTGCCCAGAATGTTCTGGTTTACTCCTATTGTCCCAGCAGCCTATCAGTTTATTGCCCCCTTTCACTCCTAAAAGAATCCTGGTATGAGTGATAATGTATAAAATCCTCCTTGAAAATTATATTTTCACCTACCTGCTTTGGAGCAGAGAAAGAGAGAGAGGGAGGGATTCATTCATAACCAAAGTAGATTAGATGCCTGGAATTAAATGAATCCCCGTATTGCTAGTGGAGAATCATAAAAATAAGTTTACCATATGAAGAGTGGATTTGTATTTTAGCAATCCACTCAAAAATTAGTAATGAAGGGGCAAGAGGTAATGTTTTCATTTCTTTGACACTACTAAGATACAAATGATAATGCAAATCACAGTCACTAAAGTCAAACCCTTCCATTAAAACTTTTCCTCTTCTAACTACTGATTTGATGTTTCTATCCTCTTTTAACCCCAGCAAGTGACCTCAGACACCTGTATCTGAATATTACCAGTCATATGAAAAGTATACACTTCTGGAATTCTCCTGGACAGTTTTGTTAATTGTTGAGTGGAAACCTATCTCCCCATAATGTTTATTTTTTACTTCAAGTTCTATTTCTATATTTGAGTCTCTTTCCTAGAAAGCAGTCTTTAGAAGTTTGAAGTATTCAGTCATATCCTTTTAGGAGTTACTCTTCCTGGTTAAATCTCCTTATGACTTTTTTCTTGTTTTTTTTTAGTTTTCTATCATTCTGTCATGTTTTCTGGTGCTTCTGGATAAGGTTCAGTTTCTTAATGTTTCTCCTATAATGTGATACTCAGATCTATAGATGGTTTGATACTTAGGTGGTATGTTCCCTCCAGATAGCAGAATCTGTGTGGTATATAAAAGGAGTTACTAGATAACACTGATTTCATACTTAACTATATTTCAGCTTCTATGCTGAGAATTTCATATTAATTCTTAGTTAACACTAATTCTAAGAGGTAGTTACAGCAATTTCCCTATTATACAAAAGAGAAAATTGAGCTCAGGGAAATTAGATAAAATGCCAAAGATCACTCATTTAAGAAGTTAAATAGAATATAGGGCTCAAATCTAGAAAGCCTAGGCTCTTAACCATCCTAAAGTTATACACATGCTTTCCTTAGACTGAATATATTGCCATTAATTCCTTATTATTAGAATCATTGAAGGTTCTTTTTTTAAATCTTGTTAGGTTTTTTGATTTAAATTCTCTCATTCTGCATATTGGCTATCTCATGTAGCTTTTTATCACCTGTACATATATTTAGTTTACTGCCAATGTCCTTATCCAAACCCCATGAAAATATGCAGTAGCACAGGGCTGGAGAAAGGGGACAGGGTCTCTCCAGTGAGAGTTTCCTGCATATTGGTGTTAATAAACACTTTTCTATATATACCAGCTTGTATTTAATCAAGTGGACTCATCTATAGAGATCTGACCTATGTTTTTTTCCTATTTATTTCAAAGATACTATTTTGAAAAATTTTAGTAGAGTACCTATTTATTATCTATACTGAATTTGGTGATTAGAACAGTAATTTTTTTTTTTATTGAACATTGCTTTACAGTGTTGTGTTAGTTTCTGGTATACAGCAAAGTGATTCAGTGGTTCAGAATCTGAATATATACATATATATATATATTTGGATTCTCTTCCATTATAGGTTATTACAAGATGTTGAGTATAGTTTCCTGTGCTATACAGTAGGAACTTGTTGTTTATTTTATATATAGTAGTGTTTATCTGTTAAGCCTAGACTCCTGATTTATCCCTCCCCATCCTTTTCCCTTTTGGTGACAGTAAGTTTGTTCTCTATTAGACCAGTAATTCTTATGTTCATACTTCCATTCATTGATCTACTCCCTTTATAAAACAAACAAGCAAATAAGCAAGCAAACCAACAAGCCAACCAACAAATAATTAATATTGCTAAGTGATAAGAAAATTGGACAGTTCTGTCATATGCTAATTGTTTATTCCTGGGCAAGTTACTTGTCTCCCTAAATCTCAGATTTCTTATAAAATGGAGATAAAGAAATGCGTGTAGCTAAAATGTGGTGGATGTAAGGGGAATAAAGGAAGATGATGATGAAATGCCACTGTGTGATATGATCAGGAGTCTGTGTATGTCATTGAATATTTTGACCAAACAATTTATAAGATATGATCTATGTTTTTCAAAGTTAACTCTATACCAGTGGTTCTCAAACTTGAACATGTATCAGAAGCATCTGGTCACTTGTTAAAACATAGAGTTTTTGATTCAGCAGGTCTGGTATGGGACCCAAGAATTTGCATTTCTACCAAGTCTCCAGCTGTTTCTGATGCTGGGGACAGGGGTACCATACTTGGAAAACCACTGGGAAGATATGGAGAAAGAAGACCATGTAGAATAGTGAGAGATGGTAAGTACCTGGACTAAGACAGTGACAGTAGGAATGAGTTCCAGATATCCACTGGATTTTTGACTGATAAAGTGTGGAAGATGAAAGAGGCAGAGTCAAAGCTATCTTCAGGGTTTATAAATGGGCTGAAGAAATGCTGATGCCAGCAACAAGAAATAGAGGAAGAACAGGTTTGTGATTCACCTTCACCTGAGTGAGATAAGCTGAGGTTTGAAAGAGCTGAGGTTCAGTGTTTGCAGGTTATCCAGATTGACATCTACAGGATGGAGGTAGCCATCTGGGATGATATTGATCTCATTTCTAGTTTTAGGGGTAGAACTGGAGTTAAGTTCATTTTTTTCCTCCAAATAAGTGAGGATTTACATGTGGAATGCAGACTCTATGGTTATTGATTAAACACAAGTTTTAATGCCCTTGCCTTTTCTTCATAGGGAATAAAGGGTTACAGTTACTCACCATGGCAAACAAAATGGCTCAAACCAATAGCAGAACAGAATATATTGGCACTGGAGGTGGAAGGGTGGCTGGATGCTGTTGAGTCCTTATTTTTTCTGGTTAGGAGATAAACAAACTTTCTCTCTATGGGTTGCATCAAGCTCACCTGTAGCTATATGATGCGTGCATCTCCCTTTGTCGCCAGCTTCCCTGAATAGAGGACCATTGTGTCTCATGTTTTTTGAAGCCACTGAGTATAGTCCTGTTATTTTACTGAGAATGGTCCGGCTTCCTGGACACAAATAGCGAACTATCTCTTTATAATCTATATTTAAAAAGTCACATTCTCATATTTTAAATGTAGTGTTACCTGTACTATAAAAATGTTACATTAGCTGGACTTCGGTCACTTTGGGGTGCAGTATGTTGACCAAAGGGATTAAGCCTCATTCAAAGAGATATTTACTTGGAGGAGTAGTTGGGGGAGGGGAGGGGTGGGGTTTGATCCTTAGAGGTATAATTGTTCTAGTGTTCTTATACCAAGACGGGGGCTGTGGCTAAAAAGAAAAACAAAACAAAAAACAATCATGGCCAGAGATAAAGATGTGGAAATATTTAAGAATATTAAGATTAACTGGTGCTATGGGAAAGATGGAATCAAGTAGGGTTGGAAGAAAAGACAGCTCATAATATAATTTTGAGGGAGAAAAAATATTAGGAACAGACAGAATAATGGGAATCATAAAAAAAAAAAAAAAAAGGAGAAAGAGAGAAGAAGTTGTCAGAGAAGTTGAACATCCAAAAAGGAAAACTTATTGCTCAGTTTTGACAGGCCCTTTTGATCATTGCTTCCTAAATAATTCCACAGTTTCTCTCTTCCATTATTTTTTAACTAATAAAAAATTTCAAACCTTACACTCCAATTCTTTTTCTTCTATAATATTTTTACTGGCAAAAAGTGAATTAGAATTTGAACTCATTTGAACTCATAAGTTGATACATTCTTGCATTTTCAGTACTAGCTAGTGGCATTTTTTAGTATATCTGGCGTTTCGCATTTTAAATATTCAGTGTTTGAAAACAAGACTTTGTAATTATGGCAAAGTTCTTGTTAAAATATACCCCCCAAGAAAAAAAATAAATGCAAACACAATAAAGACATGTAATTTATTTTGATAAACCCCTATTCCTTTCCACTAAATTTCCCCTAAAATTTCCTGAAAATCCAGCAAGGGATCTGATGGAGATCTCAGTGCTATTAGATTAGGGATAGGTCTGAAACTTCAGCTTCTGAAATCACAGCTGATTTTATTGTGAGAAACTTTAGAGACTTATCTAGTTATAAGTGTTCCATTTTTCATCAAAGTTGGAGGATATTTTGATATGATAAATATTATGTAGAAGTTCAAAGTGATAGTTACATAAAGTTAGCTTTTGCTAATGTCCCAAACAGAGTGAACAATGAGCCCTGCAGTTAAATGGTGACATTTAGAATATGCCACAGCTGCAAGTGCTACTTGGCAAAGCAACGTGCTTTGTATGTAGTCACATCTACTGGCACTTCTTGAATTGTCAGAAACCAGGGAGTAACAACTGAATAGAGGGCAATGCTTCAGCATGGTGGGGGTGATTATGGAAATGGTACTACTGATTAAAATATGGCAGCTCACAGTGTTATATCCTCTGTGGAAGGAGGCCTGTGGGGAAGGATATGGTGATTGAGAAATGGAGGGGGAAGAAATGGAGGGGCCTTTCTTAAGGCCTTAAGTTTTGGTTTTGTTCTATCCCTTTGTGATGTTCACTTCTTTCCCTTTTTTCACCTGGCATCCCCAGGTGGTGAGGGATTGGGGAACATTAATCTCTAAAATGAGTGGTCATTCAGTAGCAGTGGGCTATTCATAAATCACCTAGTTGACTCTTAGGAGACATAAAGCTGTTTTCAGAAAGGTCACATTAAATTTCAGCTACCATAATATGAAGAAAGCAATCACATAAAGTATTCTAAGCAAACTAAGGGAATTTATTTGCTTGTAATAATAACTACCTCTTTGAGTTGCCACTTGGAGACAAAATTATGCAACATGGGCCAAACAGTTTATTTAATGAAACATATTAAAACAATTGCTCTTTAGTGAAACAAACTAAAACATAGTAGATATACCATAAAGGGTAGTTAACATCATTGTTGTAAAATCACTTTGATTTGATTCTCATCACTGTCCCTTACTTTGAGCCTTAGTTTATATGTTTGTCTAGTGGCACTAATAATATCGCACAATATTGTTGAGTGCATTACAACAAATGTATGAAATGGCTAGTACATTTTATGGCAGATAGTAGGGTTCCAAGAAATGAGAGAAAGAATGATGAGTGGAGGAAGAAACAAGAACTAGGGGGAGAAGTAAAATCGATATGTCTAAGTAATCGTGTGTAATGGCATGCCTAAGCAAAATAAGATAGTTTTTCTTTCTTTCCTTTTGTGTGTGTGTGCCTGTGTGTGTACCATAAACCAACCTAAAGATACAGACTGCTTCTGGGTAAATTGTCATGAGGTAGGTACTTTAGCTGAAATTTTAAAGATTATAACGAGCAGAGATTTAGAAGAAAATATTGCATATAAGGAAAAGGACAAAACCCATGCAACTGAATGAGAAAATTCAAGGCATAGAAGGAGAATGGCTGGTAACCCTGGAGGGCATGAATAGATAATTAGCATGGGAGGTGAAAGATTGAAAACTGCAGAGAGGTCAAAAGATGAAGAAAAGAGTTTGGATGTAATTTGGTTAGAAAAAATAGAAGGAGGCAGAAAAGGTTTGGGGATAGGAAAGATGAAAATAACACCAAAGGAAAGATTTTGTTTGGCCAGAATGTAAAGAATGAATTGCAGCAGAACCTGAAAGCAGGCAAGGCCGTTTATCATTTCAAGGGCAAAGCGCACAATTGTGATGCCTTTGTCAAACCATGAAATGCCACCACTCATAAAATAGAAAAGTAAATACAAATATGGATGCTCATACCTGAAAGTTAACAGTTTGGGGTTATAAAAAAGCAATTAGAAGAGATATGGGGATATATGTATATGTATAGCTGATTCACTTTGTTATAAAGCAGAAAGTAACACACCACTGTAAAGCAATTATACTCCAATAAAGATGTTAAAAAAAAAAAAGCAATTAGAAATCAAATGCATTGAGATATTTTAAATATGAACAATAAATTTTTTTTTTCATTTCCCTTTCAGTTAAAACTTTCAGGTGGCACTATCTTATCCATTTGCACTAAATATGTAGCAACAATTTAAGAGAAGATACTGAAAAGTCATACCTTGAAATGTGTTTACTAGTAAACACAATTATTAACAGATATCAAGGTTATATTAAAATAGAATTCTACAAGCATCCTCATTTACCTCTAGGGTAAATGACTTGAAAACTGTTGTGTTGGCTTAGGTTTCCTTTTTCTTTTTTTTAAAGGTACGTAGAAATAAATGCTGACGTCTTCACATAAGCATTCCTTTGTTTTTGTTTTAGTTTTTTAGCTTATTTCGGTGGTTCTCAAATATTAAGGTGCTTAAAATTACTGTAGAGGATTGTATACATAAAATTATATATACATGTAAATTTTATAGGGATTTAGGGAATTTGCAAGGATGATTTTGACCATAATGGTTTTCGATACTCCAACTTGATACCATAACCAGGAGTAAGCTGCCACTCTCATATGATTTGAAAAGAGTTCAGAAAATAATATTTAAAAATTCCATGCTTACTTTGTAGGGTAATTTGCAGGGAAGAGGCCATTTTATATTTGAGATTCTAAGTGAGTAATCCCACTACTCTATAAATGTCAACTAATTTATTTAAAAAATAAGTCAGATTTCCTTATGTGAATTCTGTGATATAAATGCAAAGCAGAGCTATCAGGTTAGAGAAGCAACATTGTAGAATGGCTTAATGTTGCTGAAGATGCAAGAATTTAAATTAATGAATGGATTCTTCTCTAGAAAGGAAAAAAAAAGAAAGACAACCTACACTATAATCTTACTACGTGTTTTTGATCACACAAACGTTAGATTTCCTGCTTGATCTTGAAATTTCCCATTTGACACAAATGTATGTCAAAGCACATTAGTGTAGATGGACATCATATTTCTTTAAAGGAGATTGGGAAAGGACTCACACCTAAAAGAGTGAGTTTGAAAACATTAGCTATCTTGTTGTAGCCTGTTGTTTTTGTGCAATTCAGTGACAGTTTAGCATTGATACCCACTGCTGGCCTTATGTTCCCTCATCTGCCGTGTGAAGAAAACATTTTTTCCTTAAAGTAGCATCCACCATACTAACTGTTTTCATTTTCAGTTCATGTTAAGTGTTAGATGAGCAATTTGTCTTTCAAGGCATGCACGTGACATCATTTGACTAAAAGCAAGGCCTTTCTTTTCAGTAGGATTGAAAGAGTTTGTAGCTCTAGGACACTGTGACCACCTTCTATTTGTAGTACTTGCCTCTATTAAATCTAACCCAAACTGAATTTATACAATGCAAAATGAAGCACTTGTAATGTGAAATACTCCATCAACTGACTCTTCTGTCTACATGACAGCAACATGACTGGCTAGCATGAAAATTATTTGCTTGTTTGTGTGTCATATCGACGCCATTATTAAGATACATCTATGATTTTTTTTTTTTTTTTTTTTTTTTGGCGGTACGCGGGCCTCTCACTGTTGTGGCCTCTCCCGTTGCGGAGCACAGGCTCCGGACGCGCAGGCTCAGCGGCCATGGCTCACAGGCCCAGCCGCTCCGCGGCATGTGGGATCTTCCCGGACTGGGGCACGAACCCGTGTCCCCTGCATCGGCAGGCGGACTCTCAACCACTGCACCACCAGGGAAGCCCCATCTATGACATTTTTTAAGCACTTTTATATTTTGATCTCCTGAGAACCATATTTTAGAATATTTCTGAACTATTTCTATTGTCATTTCTCATTTAACTCATGTTGTTTTAAGTGTCTTCCTTCATGTACAAACATTTGAGACTCTTCTCATTGTCTTATTATTGATTTCTAGCTTAATTTTGCTATGTTCAGATACTATCAATATATCAAATGACTTCAGTCCTGTGAAATTTGTTGAGACCTTCTTTATGACGTATAATATGGGCACTTTTGTAACTGTTCTACACACTCTTGAAAAAAAATATGCATTGTGCAATTCTTGGTTGCTGTGTTCTATCTTTGTCAACCAGGTCCTTTTGTAAATTGTATTGTTCAAATTTTCTATATGTCTATTGCCTTTTGTTGCTGTTGTTTTTAGTTCGTTCTCTTAGAACAGATGTGTTCTAGATGGGATAATATGCCTGTTTATTATCTCTTCCCTACCCTCACCTTTTTGGCTGTTTTTAATTCTTCATGTATTTTAATTCTTCATGTATTTTAAAGGTGAGACAGTGTTATTATTGTTTCATGCAGTCAGTATTCATTTAGATCTATGTACACATTCACTCTATTCTGTTATTATTAAATTTCTTTTAGCATTTTCCTCCTTACCTCTGGGGTCATTTTCTTTCTGTCTAAAGAACTCTTTAGCTTTTTCTTTAATGTAGCTTTGTGATCGGCAATTTCTCTCAATTTTTCATTTCTAAGAACATCTTAATTTTACCTTAATTATTTTACCTTATTATTTGAAAATCTTAAGTTTACCTTAATAGTTTCACGTGATGGCAGTTATTTTCTTTCAGCACTTTAAATATGTCACTCATTTGTCTTCTGGTATATATTCAATTTCTGCTGAAAAGGCAGCTGTCTCATTGTTTGCATTTTAAAAGATAATGTGTGACTTTTCCTTTGGTTGCTTTTGAGTTTTTAAAATATTCTTTGGCTTTCAGAAATTGTGTTATGATGTGGTTACATATGGACTTTTTGGCCTTTTCTCAGCCTTAGTTTATAGAGCTTTGGCATCTTCAGGATCTTTCTTCAGTTTGGGAGATTCTTGGCTAATATTTCTGTAAATATTGCTTTCGTCCTATTTTTTTTGTGAGACTCTAATTATACTGCCTTAGAGTTTGACCATTCTTAAATGTCTCATATTCGTTTCTGAATGTTTCAAATTACAGTTTCGGTTTTTCAATCTAGACATCTATTGATCTGCATTCCAGTTCATTAACATCTCTTTTGGTTTTTATAATTTTGCTGTTAAACCTATTTATCAAATTCACGATTTCAGTTATTCTACTTCTTTGCCTAGAGTTTTGATTTGATTCATTTTTATACATACCAGTTTGTTGGTAAAATTCTTTATCTTGTCATTTATTTTCCTAGTAAGCACTATTATTTTAAAATCAGTGCTTGATATGCTAATGTCTGAATCATCTAGCAGTCTGATTTTTTTCTCTTGGCTTCTAGTCAGTTGTTTCTGTCTATTGGGCATTTTTCATTGGATGTATGAAAAATTACCAGAGTTCTAGATTTTAACTTTCTAGAGATGATCTGCTTTCCTTCTGGCAGGCTGTTAAAACAGAGGCAGATTACCTTGATCCATTGGAGATCGAGATTGTTCAAGGTTGAGTTTCATTCTGTGTGAGGTCTAGTTTATTTCTGTTTTGACTTTCCTACAGAGTAAAACCCATCAAGGATATTAACTAAATGTCAGTGTTGTTTCCCATAGCTGGCCTCCCCTTTGATGATCTTTGAGTCCCAATTTTATCTTTGTTTCTGCTTGGTAGTTTCTAGCTACTTAGGAACCATTTTTTTTTGTTTAGCTTGTTACTTCTTGTCCTATAAATCTTAGGAATCAACAAATTACTTGAGGTAAAATCAATAAAGAATACTACTGTTTTGGGTCCTCTAGTCCTGTGAAATGATCAAGGACACCAAGCCACCATTTTCTGCTTGGTTTCTAGGCCCCTTAGCACCACTAGTCCTTGCCTCCACCAACCCACAAAAATACAGAAGAGAAAGCCAGGCTCACTGTAGTTCAATTCCCTTCTTTCTAAGATCTTGACGCGTCAAGACTGGCTGCCTTGGCTTCTCTCTGATGCCCTCAAACGTTTTTGTTTTTTTTTTAATCTGGATTTCATATTTATTCTTAGTAGATGTATACTTGCCTATATCAAGTTATTCCTTAGTAACCAGGAATGGAAATATCCCAAATCTCTGAACAGAATATATGCTCACAAAAGTCATTTTTAAGCCACAGCATAGAAGGAGGTTAAAGAAGCAACAACAAGTAGAAAAGAGGAAATAAAATAGAAAAAATAGGTCTCAGAAATATATTTGTGATAGAAAAACTTAATCCATGTTAACTTTTGGCAGTCCTTTTATGATTATTATGTATCACTATTTTTGCTTGTATAATGCTATCATGCACATCTTTATTATGTAAAAAATATGTCTAGTTATGGTTTCAAAGTACTATATAAGAGATGGAAAGGGAGACTATTTCAAATCAGGAAAAGCATGTATAGCCTAATTCCCAAAGTTTAGAAAAATAAATCCTACATATATATGAAATTATTAGAGTCAATTCCTAGGCCTGCTAAGCCATTTTGAATGAAATTGCTCCTACATTTTGAAGCTATAAAAAAAAAAGAAAAAAACAATTGTTAATTTTAGTTTGATTTAATTTTGAGTCAGAAAAAAAGTTATTGCTTTTGTTCTTTATAAATAAATTTATATTGCATAAGAAATAATGTGAACATTAACTCATTTAACAAAAGAAGAATTAGTTAAATGCTACCGCAAATTCAAAAAAGGTGGCAAAATTTGAATGATCTGAAACTATATTTATTTGAATAAAGCTGGAGAAAACATTTATTCTTTCTCCTCTAGTGTGCTTTAAAAGCAGTAATCAGACTGGAATGTAAATGCCATTCTCTTCTAAAAGGAATTAGGGCTCCTTTGAGAAATGGCTAATTCAAGTGTAGGACAGAAAACATCAAGATGAGCCTTGAACTTATTGCGATATCAGAAAGCCAGGAACCTTTGATTTACTATTAAGAGCTTTTCAAAAGGCTTGGGTAGTCCATCTGAATAGGTTCCACTAGTTAAATCTGAACAACTGTAAAAATAACAACTAGAATGTGTTTACATCCATTAGTTCATAATGGTACGAATTACAAAAACAAACAAAAAACCCAAAAGCTATCATTCCTTTTTCAAGATGCTAGAGAACAAACTCATTATTTTGAAAACTGGCAAATAAAAGGAAACTATTAAGTGTTTCTGCTGCATATAGTATGTAAACCATGCTTCAGGGTAAACAAATAGTTGATAAGGGAAAAAAAATTCTCTTTGCTGAAATATTTCAGCTAATAAATAAGTTTAAAATGATAGGATTAAAATATCACTATTTGCAAGCTAAAATATAATCATTAATCTAGGCAATGATAATCAGTGTTGGCTAACATTTCAAAACGACACATTATATCCACATATACTTTCTGATGGAAAAAACACATAGGTAACTTTTCGTGGAAGAAAACATGACTACCTGTGTTGTAGTCTTGCCCCCCACCTCACCACACATACATACCAAAAGCAAACTTGAATCTCATCCATCCTCTAGATGTAACTTAATTATCAGCTTAGAGAAAATACATGGGACAGAGCACCCGCTAACTCTGCAAGAGGATGCAGTAGCAATATGCAAACTGGGAAACTTTATGGGACAAGCATTCTGTTTTATTCAACAAAAGTTTATAAGAAAAAGAGAGTGATAATCTCTGTTTTAGGAGATAATTTAAAAACTTATCTGTAAATGGACCTTATTTAGATCCTAATTCAAATGAACATAAAGGGTTAAAGTATCTTTATAAGAAAATTGGGGAAAAATGAAAATTGAACACATATTTGATGACATTAAGGAATTATTGTTAAATTATTTTAGCTATAATATTGGCATGTCATTAGATATTTTTGATGAGTCCCTATCTTTTATGTATATAAGGTGACATATTTATAGATGAAATGATATATTTTGAATTTCCTTCAAAATAATTTGTAATGAGAGGAATTGATAGAAATATAAATGAACCAGAATTGACCATAAGCCCATAATTGTTGAAACTAGATGTTGGGTACATGCAGTTTCGTTATACAGTTCTCTCTATAGTATATGGACACACAATAAAAGAGAAGAAATATGACTGTTTATTATTTTAAGCAAAGTAATAGCAAGGGGCATTTAAGAAAATAATTTGAACAGCCCAATTTTTCTGCAGATAACTAATCTCAAAAATATCATTCCTTTTTTTCAAAGTCTGAAATTTGTCATTACCAGGAGGGTTTTCATAAAATAATATTTCATGCTGTCTTGAGTAATCAAGTTCAATAAACACGGGCAATTTTTAATCAGAGGGAGGGAGAACTACTTAGGCTACTTTACTACCCACAAATACTCTAATGGGGATCAATCACACCCAATTAAACCTTAAGGAATTATGAATCTTTAATAGGTTTATCATGAGATAATTCAGCTGCTAAGTCCTATTTAGTTTCATGCTAGGCAGGCTTTCTCAAGCTGGAAACTAATCATCTTCATGACATCATTTTTAAAGAGGCTTTGTGATTTTTGTTTAAAAAGAACACAAAAGGGTTTTGCAGTTTTCATCCGAATTTTATATGTATTTATTTGAAATTTTCAAGTTCTGCAGTGCTACTGTGAGCCCACGTTTACATTAAATAGAATAGTTTTGATAACACTAATTAATGACTCCAAAGAAACTTAACCACCTGAGCAACTTTTATACATTTTCTTTCAATAGCTTAACCTGGCCCTTATCCATGGCCCTCATGCAACGTATAGCTCATAGTAGAGCCTTCTGTGCATTTTATTAAAAATAGAACTAAAACATTGTAACAAACTTGAGCTTTGTCTCCTTGATCTCTGTGACATATGGTCAGGAGAGCAGACTTCAGCATGAGGCCACCTGATGTGACGTTTTCTAGGTGCGCAACATCAGCAATCTCTCCCTGCTTCCTTTTCTTCACCTATAAAATCATAATAGCACCTTCTTTGTGTATTTACAGTGAGTGCTAAATGAGATATTGTCTATGAAGCATTTTAAACAGTGTATGGTGCGCTCAGTAATTTCCTACTGGTGTAGAAAAACAGTAGCGGTGTAGCAAAACAGAAATATTCTTCTACGGCTGAGATGCAAAATCTATAAAGACCACATTGGAATGGATGCTACCATTTTTCATACTCCCCCAAGACAATAATTTTCTTACCCTGTGTGTGCATGTGTATTTGGTGTGTTTGGTGGGAAGGATCCTGCGTGGTGCTATAAATACATCTGTTGATTATTAGTTTTGAAATGTTCTGAGAGGATGGAATAAGGGAAAGGAAGGTTCAGACTGTTTTTGGCAGGAGTTTTTTCTGCTATTTATTCTTAGATCTGGTGAGCTTTTAAAAGCAACTTTTTGTAGTATTAAGAGGAACAGTCAAGGAGCCTTGTGTGAAACTTTTCACAGAACCCCAGCCAGCCACCACATCTTCACTGAAGTTTTCTCTGCTTTGCTAATTTTATCCATGAATATCTATTTAGAAAAGATTTTCCTCCTAGCTTTTCCTTTCAGTCTAGCTATGGCATATATATTTTCTGTAATATAATTGTCTTGTATAATGAGTTTAAATAAGTTATTAAGACTCACAAACTTAATGCATAATTAATTTGACGTGATTACAATAAGAAACAAGCACACAGAATACATATTTGTATATAAGCCTATTCAACCATGTCGGCATTGCAAACACTAGAGTTTAGTTAACATATAGAGTAGCAAACCTACTTATCAATGCCTACAGTCAGATACAAGATGTTACTAATGAAGACATTTCTCATTCTGGTTCTAAAAGTATAAAAAATTAGTAGCTTTGCAGATGCCTTCTAATTTAAACAAATTTATAAAAAGGTATGATGATTTTGTGCCAAGAGGTAATATCCTAATTTTAGCCTGAGATTACTACTAAATTCTAAAACAGTTGGAAATTTTCTCAAGATTTCGATTCTAGTATTTTATATGAATTCCAAATTGCATTTGTTTCTCAAAGAGATATATACTCAAGGTAGCTTGTTAATTTCTGAGTAACTCTCTCTTTTTTTGTAAGCTAAATAAGCTATACTCATTTTTTCATTCATTTATCTATTCAAATATCTACTAGGCACTGTGTGGTGTGTCCATGTATCTATACCCTCTTGCTTCATGTTGGTGAATATGGCTAATATGATATATAATATATCATATTACTTTTTTCTCCCTAAAAGCCATAAAATATGATGGACCATTTAACATTTTATATGCATAATACATTTTGTTCTGTAAGCACAAATAACTCTCTTTGGATCACGTTATATAGTTTTTAAAAGTCTACTAACAGGACTCTTAGGCAATGAGATATTTCTGTAGTTTCCCAAAGCTTAAAGTGTTTATAGGAGTCAAAGATTTTGCTTTTTCCATATTATGTTGTAGTCTTACATATACAAAAGTAGAATAGCTCATTCTCTCAAGATAAACATTTAAGTTTCTCATCTAAAATGTTTACTTGAGCCTTTCCAAGTCTCTGTTAAGCTACCTGATTCATATTCCTCTTTCTCTGGAAGAAGGAAGGATATTGCTTTATTGATAACAGTTCTATCAGGTTGACTTATTTGAGGTTGCCTCTTGGGGTGGATAGAATAATGGCCTTATATACCCAGCCTCATGACTAGATATCTGGTACCACCTGAACCAAGAAGGGCCTAACTGTTCCCCCCCACCCTTTTTTGCCAAGACTCTGCCCACACTTGCTAAAATAATTTCCTGTATCCACTATGGCACTTCTCTTGCCTGCTGCCAGAAATGAGACATTCCATCTGCCTGGCTAGACTCCTTTCTGTGATTACTTCTAAGTGAATTTTAGATTATTTGTACCACCCTGGAAGATATTTTCCTCTTTCAATCTTAGTTGAGCCCCTGGTTTTGACAGTCATTATGATAAATTAGTTTTTATAAAAGACTTAGAAGCAATCAAAAATAAAATATTGCCATATACTGTGTAACTCTGGAATAAATTTACAGAGGTGTGTTAAGGCTTAGGCTATAGAGCCAGACTGCCAAGTTGTAGACACAGCACCACCACTTTCTAGCAGGATGACTTTGGGGAAATTACCTAAATGTTTTGTATTTCAGTTTTCATCATCTGTAAAAGAGATGGATAATAATAATATCTGAAAAGGTTAAACGTGCCTATAAAGAACATAGTGCCTATGCATAACAAAGACTCAATAACTCTTGTGTTATTATAATGTCCAGGGGTGATATGCAAAAGATTTAACAACTGGTATGGACAGGCATTTGCTTGCTAGATTTCCAAGGTCACTGCCAAGGGCACCATCTCCTCCCTGGAGGTCCATACCTGCTCATTAGAAGGAAACTTGTGGTGAGGGCTGAAATACGAGACTCACAGTGAGAGCCCAGGTCCCAGGGTGACTCCAGAGCAGTGCATACCAGCTGAGTGGGGGTCATGGCTGAAGCTAGGTAAGTCTCCTGTGTACCTTGAGGAAACAAAGAGAAGTACACTAAAAGCAAGAATTTAGGGAGGTACTGACAGAAACAGTACCTACCAATTAGAATGTATTGGGCCATAGTGATAGCTCCTGGAGTCTCCTTACCATACCTTTAGTCTCTGGATTGAGGGATTTCTCATTGGATTGGGAAGATGTGTAAGAATGAGGTGGAGCCCTCGGTAGTGCCTATTTACTAATCAGTCTGACTATACCTCAGTATGTATGTTATACCAGCCCTGATTATTCCCCAAATTTTATTTATTAACTACTTAAAAACAGACTTTGGGTATCTAAGTATAGAACGAAAATCAGAAAATCAGATATATAACATGGGCAACACTTAACAATATATTAATCCTTAGTTATTTGTTACCTGGAATCCCACATCCCCTTTGGATGTATATGCTTTGAGTCCTTTTTTTTTTCCCCTTAAGTAAAGTAGCAATCCTACAATACTATGTGTGGTTAGATAATTTCTTTTTGAATATTGAAGAGAGTGTATTTAATCTTGAAGAGAATGATGTAATATTCACCTCATACAACACATATTTGGTTATGTAGTACCAAGACTTGAGCAAACTCAGAACAAGCATTTATACATAACCTCTGGCAGTGATAAGAGATGATCTAGGAACAAAAACTCTGAATGAAAATGCATTGTTTCCTGCTTCAATGCATTTGTGCCCTGGGATAACCAGAAATAATTATTGAAATAAGCTTCTTGTTGATAATAATTATACTCCATTCTATGAAAACAAGAACAAACAGCAATTATCTATAATATCTCATTTGCAAACCCTCTCATTATGCTAAGACTTCTTGTCTGTGTTTGATAATATAATGTTATGTGTGTTGGAAGAACTCTACAATTTTTTATTTTAATGTTTCAAATTATACTGGGCAATGCATGATCGATACAATTCAGGCTTAAATGATTTCTGTTTTAAGACAAAACAGCTTCTTTGGGCAGCATAAGCTATGAAAGAAGTAATGTCTTTTGAATTCCTTCAAAGAAGATGGGTTCATTAACCAAAACAAATAGACATTTTTCCTATATCAGCAAAAATTAGATTAGGAAAAGAGAAATAGAAATCAGCCAGATTGTCATTACAAATAGATTCTTAAGAAAACTTAACATGTATGAAACTTAATATATATAAAAATGAGGAAGTATTTCCATTCTGATATCTTTTTACATACTAATAATGTTATCTTACATTCCAACTTTAAATAATCCTTAGTCTGTAGTGCCTCAATAATTACGTGCTTAATTTGAACACGATAATTTTGTATTTTCTCATATTTCTTCTGCATTATTGCATTTATCTTGATAGACTGTAAGCTCTTTGAGGGAAGGAATAATTTAATTTCCATTTGCTTCAGCCCTCTGCTGTACCATTCAAATTAATTGTTTGAAAAACAGTTTTAAATTTTTATAGCATTGGGCTTTCCTGGTGGCGCAGTGGTTGAGTGTCTGCTTGCCGATGCAGGGGACACGGGTTCGTGCCCTAGTCCAGGAGGATCCCACATGCTGTGGAGCGGCTGGGCCTGTGAGCCATGGCTGCTGAGCCTGTGCGTCCAGAGCCTGTGCTCCGCAATGTGAGAGGCCACAACAGTGAGAGGCCCGCATACCGTGCCAAAAAAAAAAAATATTTATAGCATGAGTGGCTATTTATCAAATAATCAGCTGACTCAATGGGTTAATAATTTTCCCCATAGTGAGCACTAATTTCCTCATCTATAAACAGAGAGACCATAATAATACCTAATTCTCATGGTTTCCAGGATGTTTGAGTGAAATCATGTGTATAAAACATTTAGCACAGTGTCTGGCTCAAAATTAAGCTCTCAATCAATACATGCCTTGATTTTACTCTCATAACTATAGAGCTGAACCTAAGTCACATTCACTAATTTCATTTTTTGGAAAGGCCAAATTTAGTTAATTCTACTTGATCCAGTCTAAGACTACTAGGACCAATAACGTGACTTAAACAAGGTTTGGTTTTGTAAGTGGCGCTCTATAGACATAGTCCCAGTTTGAGAGTGACTTAACATTTGAGCAAATGGAACCAAAATATACTGCTATAAATATGGGTTAGGATTTCTGTCTTATAGATATATTACTTCAATGAAGAATGATGTGAGTTTGGACTATTTTACATAGTCCACACATGTTGAGGTAAAGTCATGATATATATCAAACTAAAAAATTGCATATTTGAGTTTTGAATGGATCATATTTGTTATCTTTCTGGAATTTGGTTCCAAGAGCCAAATAAGCTCAGAAAATTTTCCAACTGATCAAAATAATTTTAAAAAGTATTGGCATGCTACTCACTCCATGATTTGAATGCTGCACGTGTTCAAATTAATTATAATCCTTTGCCTTAGGTACTTTCTAAATAAGTTATCTACAGCTTGTTTGTAGGAATTAGTTAGCCAAAATTTCCTTCATGTTTAAGTAGATACCATAATCAACTCTCTTTTCACATATCTTGAATTTATGGGAATGGTATTGTTGATCTAAAACAATAAACAGCCAGTTATTTTACCAGAAAATATGTTTGTTTGTTTCTTTCAAGAACAGCAAAGAATTGCAATTTGGAACATGCACTCTACTGCAAACCAAAGGCAAGTCTGGAGAGCAAAGGAGAGGATCATTCTTTTATAGAGGAGAAGGGAGAGTTGGGAGTGGCTTGTTGTAAACAGAGTCCACTGGAAGAAACTGGGAGGTTGAAGTGTAGTGGCTTTTCATTGTCTGAGTTGTGACAGTCTCTCATTGACTGGGCTGTTGTCAGGCAAGGAGAAATTCTTCCTTCCTCCAGTGAGGTAGTAAAGTAGTAACTTTTTTCCTGTTGGAGATGCAAAATTACCTCTCTTCTTATACATAATACAATTGTTATCAAGTGGTAGGGCCAGAGATCTTCCCCTTTTTGTGACTCTATTTTAAATGAGGTTTCTATTATTAATCTTTGCAATGTGTAAACTCTTGTGAATATGGGGCTTAGTGCTCTATCTTACAGAAAATGCAAAAAAAAATCATCAAACCTGCTCTCCACATATAGAAACACTGATTTTATGCATCCGATAACTTTTTAAAGCAAAAAAGAAACCATTATGTGTATGTGGTAAAGAAGAGCTGTTCTATGTTCAGCCCAAAGGTCTGGAATTTGATCTACTTTTCTTTCCTGTCTCCTAACATAGTCTGCAAAGGGGCTTGGAAAACTTGTAATGCTCCAGGAATATAATTTAAAAGACCACTGGGATTAAAAATAGGAATATCCTGCAAATTTTTTAATTTGTGTAAAATGTTTTCAAAGTTTGGAAACATAAATAATTTGCTTTCCTTAGAAGCTTTATGGGTTCATAAGAGAAAGAAAGTGTATGATGAGTTGAGAAGGAAAAGATTAAGATAAATGATTTTTCTTTTCAAATAGAGTAACTGCCATGCTAGTGCTCATAATTATTAGCTGTCTGGTGGGGATGAAGACTTCTGCATTAATAAATGTGAATTATAGCCAGATATAGAGATATGGCTCTACTACCATGCCATAACATGTCCATCGTGTGGCCATATTGGGATACCGCTTTTAAAGATAGTAGAACTCTGTTGCACACACTGGTATCTGTGGAGCAGTAAACCCACCGAGATATCATGGCTGATGGTTCAACTGGAGAGTTTGGGAGCTTGTTTTCAGTGCTTAGGTGGCCTTGTCCAATCCTACGTGGCTCAAGCTGCTTGGAGACCCCAGCCTGGAAGGAGGCAGTTCTGGGAGCTTGTTACTGATGCAAGCACAGCGATTGCCTGCAAGGTGTTGAGGGCTGGCATTTTACACCTCATCCTACACAAGCCTTACACAAGCCCTATGACATCATAAGCAGCCTCAGGGGCTGCTGTCATCCCCTTTTTACAGAATACAATGCTTCTGTTAAATCAGTCGCTGCAGGGTTGACCACACTAGCAACTTTTTTAGTCACTCTACCTGTGGCTCCTGCACCCCAGCTCCTAAGGCGAAGCAGGGCCCTCCTCCAACTGCCTGAAAAAAATACAATTCCCAGCATAAGTGTATTACTGGTGCATTTGTCCCAAGGCTGAAAAGAAACCAGAGCAAAAACCAGCCTAATGACCTCAGGATTTCTATTTCTGCTTCCAGCTTTCTTTCTCTTGGCTGTGTTTTCTGTCCCAGACCTTAAGCTGTCAAAGTAAATCTGGACATTTTGGAAAGTAGAGGACAATGTTGAAACTGGAGATAAGTTTAAAAGTTATGAAAAGTTAACTTCTAAGGCATTTTGATAAATTTGTAAAAGATTGAATATAAATTGAAGTTCATATCTAGTTCTCAGCCATGATTTTATGGTATTCATCTATGAAAGAAATTTTATAAATTGAGAAAAGATGTTTTCACTCCAATTAATACCTGCTAATGACATATATAGTAACTCTCAAACTTGTTCTCTGAGTAAAACTACTGACAGGGAAGTTTTTTTTTAAATGTTTTGAGGAATGACATATTTGTCACATCTCACATCCATTTGTCCTTCTTTTCCTTGATCACAACACAGCCCAATATTTGGTAACCAGCCATTGTGAGACCTGGAATAAGTAGTCCCCATGGAACAACAACAACAACTAAACATTAATTGAAACTCAAATTCTTTACATGAATTATGCCAATAACCAACACCCCTCAGTAAATCTATGAATAAGGTAATATGTAGTCTCTACTTTCAAACTAGAGTTTAAATGATCGTTAAGATCGTATAAATAATAGATGCAGGATTTGGATTTACACCCAGGCAGGCTGACTCCAGAATCCATGATCTTAACTTTATGTCACCTCTCCCTGATAGGAAAGGTGGGGTCGGGGGCGGGTGGGGGGTTGTCTAGTCACTGAATATAGGTTTATCCTCCCCGTGGAGCTTCCGGTGACCTGTTAATTGGGTGTCAAGGTCAATCTTTGCCTGTGTTCCTCAAGTCATCCCATTCTACATTTAACACATGCTATTCAGATTTCCAAAAAAACAAATCGTTATTTATGAATATATACACATATATATATTAATCAAATATCATGCATCATATATTATCTATACCATGTATTGCATATATCTCTATTTAAATATATATATATCTTTCTCACTTATATAGTGCTCACAATACCTTACTCATTTAATGCTCATTTTTTTAAAAACAGCACAAAGTGTATTTTTACTCTTGAAAAGTTAAAAAAATGGAAGCAAAGAGAGGATCAATGACTTGCCCACCCGTTTCCCAGAGTTACATTGTCAAATGGTTGATTTTCCCTTAAAAAATATACACACATACATACGTGCAAACACACAAAAGTCTGGGGTCTCCCACAATGCTTTCTAATTTTTATAACCAGGGAGTACTGCTTTGGCATTTTTTTAAAGATTATGTGTGACATTAGCCAGAGACGACAGAGAATGCCCTACATAAAGCAAAGGTTTGTTTCCTTGGAATGGGGCAAATGTCATTTCAATTACCTTTTCTTTCAGGAATTATAGGATGTCACTAATTGTTTACTAATGTGTATAGGCTAACAACTACCTGATGAATAATAATTGATTTTTTCCCCAGTGATTAGACTATCAACCAGCCTTACTTAAATCTGTCCTTAATCCTTTGCCAGGATACAGATTTTTATAATGAGGTTATTCCAAATAAGTAAAATTCACCTTAACGTGTGATAATAAAATGTACTGACAGATCAGCTCAGCTGAAACCATAATCTAAAAGTTTCCACTCAATTAAAACCTAAATATCTTATTACTGATTCAAAAGAAGAAACATTTGAAATGTTTAAAATTCCTGAAATGAGGTTCAGAGTTGTATGATCATTTCTTGAGATTAATAATGAAGGATTTTGTACCTGCTGCTGTCACACTGTATCATAGTAATTTATAGAGTTAGAATCTGGGAGAAATTCGAGTTTGGAATTTTCTCTTTTAAAAGACAGAGTCTAACTCTTCTAATTTTTTACTCCATAAAAATGTTTCCTTTAAATTATTTCTTATTGATAGAAACACCTTCTACTAATTGATATTAATGCTTGTACCAGTTTTCTTTCCCCATAAAAAAAATATAAGTATACACAGTTATGATTCCAGTCCTTATGCATCTTCATTTTTTTACTTGTCTTCATATCTTGCAATCTGACCACCCCCCATCCATACTTACGTTGATATTTCTACTTTTAACTGTTAATAATCAGTTTTAATCCAAAGGGAAAAGCATATTTTTTTAAATCGATATTTTCAAAAACCCAAATTTATTCAGGTTTTTATTAATACAGTTTTTAATCTAAGCAACTTTTCCAAGTTCAATGGCTTGCCTGGTAGAAAATTGAAAATTAAGGGACCTTCGTAGTTTCGTTATTGTGCGAATTCCTTGTAAAGATGGAGACGTTTAAAGTTTAGTTTAAAATATACAGTAGTGGGCTTGTGAACAAGAAAATATTTTTCACAATAGCAGTTATCCTGCAACTAATTTGCTTTCAGAGCTTTATGCCTTTAGGCTAACACACAGTCTAAGTTTGTTTAATCTTAATTAAACTTTTCTCTCAAAATTAACTTGCTCGACTGGCAAATGAAAAATGTTTTCCCTTTGGATTCGTACATACATGAATTAAAATGCAGGATGCTTTGAACCCCTAAAGTGAAGAACACTTAAGTTTTTACTCTGGAAGCGGACAGCTTAAGTACACAATAACATCCAATCATCTACATTTTTGCTAGAGTAAGATGTTCCTATTACTTGGTGGTATCTGAATAGAGACACCAGAGTAGCCTGTTGTTGTTAAGAAGGAAAGATAATGGGTTATGTTATCCAAACCATACTTTACTGCATTGATATTAATTTGCATTTCTGGTTTAGTTCTTTAAATATTTGTGGCATAACTTTACTGTTGTCAAAATGTTGCTAGTTGTAAAAGGGAAAAGGGTAGAGCAATAACAGCACAATTTTAAGTGTTTAACACCAATGATTGAAACTGGAAGTTTGTACTACTCTTGGGTTTCTATAGAAGTGAAACTATAGCTTCTAGAATTGTATTGGATAAACCTCTGATACAGACCCACCGGTTCAGCATCAGTTTATATGCCTGTCACTGTGACTCTTCTGGTACATCTTTGTGGCCCTAAAATTTATCTCAGTAAGGTAACAAAGTTGATATTAAATGTTACTTGAATGAATTAATTAGCCTATCTGTAAATTTTGGAGAACTTAATAAAGCCAAACGTGTTGATTTTTACCTCATGGTTTTGCTATGATACTGGTTATCAAAGCAAATTATATCTCTGCAGATATAGTTTAATAAACGATGATAAAAGAAAGTGGGTGATGCTTCCATGACGTATGGCAGATTTTTTTTTAACATCTTTATTGGAGTATAATTACTTTACAATGGTGTGTGAGTTTCTGCTGTATAACAAAGTGAATCAGCTATGCATACACATATATCCCCATATCTCCTCCCTCTTGCATCTCCCTCCCACCCTCCCTATTCCACCCTTCTAGGTGGTCACAAAGCACCGAGCTGATCTCCTTGTGCTATGCAGCTCCTTCCCACTAGCTATCTATTTTACATTTGATAGCATATATAAGTCCATGCCACTCTCTCACTTTGTCCCAGTTTACCCTCCCCCCTCCCCGTGTCCTCAAGTCCATTCTCTATGTCTAAATCTTTATTACTGTCCTGACCCTATGTTCTTCAGAACCTTTTTTTTTTTTTTTTTAGATTCTATTTATATGTGTTAGCATACGGTATTTGTTTTTCTCTTTCTGACTTACTTCACTCTGTATGACAGACTCTAGGTCCATCCACCTCACTACAAATAACTCAATTTCGTTTCTTTTTATGGCTGAGTAATATTCCATTGTATATATGTGCCACATCTTCTTTATCCATTCATCTGTTGATGGACACTTAGGTTGCTTCCATGTCCTGGCTATTGTAAATAGAGCTGCAGTGAACATTGTGGTACATGAATCTTTTTGTTTTTTTGTTTTTTTTTTTTTTTTTTTTTGCGGTATGCGGGCCTCTCACTGCTGTGGCCTCTCCCGTTATGGAGCACAGGCTCTGGACACGCAGGCTCAGCGGCCACGGCTCACGGGCCTAGCTGCTCTGCGGCACGTGGGATCTTCCCGGACTGGGGCACGAACCCATGTCCCCTGCTTCGGCAGGCGGACTCTCAACCACTGTGCCACCAGGGAAGCCCCATGACTCTTTCTGAATTATAGTTTTCTCAGGGTATTTGCCCAGTAGTGGGATTGCTGGGTCATATGGTAGTTCTATTTTTAGTTTTTTGAGGAACCTCCATATTGTTCTCCATAGTGGCTGTATCAATTTACGTTCCCACCAATGGTGCAAGAGTGTTCCCTTTTCTCCACACCCTCTCCTGCATTTATTGTTGGTAGATTTTTTGATGATGGCCATTCTGACTGGTGTGAGGTGATATCTCATTGTAGTTTTGAGTTGTATTTCTCTAATGACTAGTGATGTTGAGCATCCTTTCATGTGTTTGTGGGCAATCTGTGTATCTTCCTTGGAGAAATGTCTATTTAGGTCTTCTGCCCATTTTTGGATTGGGTTGTTTGTTTTTTTGATATTGAGCTACATGAGCTGCTTGTATATTTTGGAGATTAATCCTTTGTCAGTTGCTTCATTTGCAAATATTTTCTCCCATTCTGAGGGTTGTCTTTTTATCTCGTTTATGGTTTCCTTTTTTTTTTCTTTATTCCTGAATAAAGATATTTTTTTTCTTTATACCTGAAAAATTGACTAGAACAACCAATAGTATTACTGGATGAAATTCCAATAATACTTCCAAAAAAATTATTGAGAATTTAATGAAATCATCTAAAAATTCATTTGGAAATAAAAAGTACATAAGAGCAGAAAAATATATGTTGTTGATATTGCATCAATTATATAAGTCTATTTCTCAGGATTGATGGTTTGACAGTATCAAGTTTGACTATCCAGGAATATGCATGCCTCACAATTTATCAATTTTGTTTTAATATCATTCAGTAAAACTTTGTGGTTGCCTCCATATAGGCCTTGGATACTTACTAATTTTGTTAAAGGTATTTTATTTAATTTTTTGCTGTTGTTGATAGTCTTTTATTGTATTTTCTAATATACTATTGCTAGTAGGTAATAAAGTAAATTATTTTTGTGTATTTTTTGGTAACCAGATATCTTACTAACCTTTTTTTCCAGATGTCTCTTTTGGATACTTTAGAAATCTAATAACATGTGCAAGTACAAATTTTGTTTCCTTCTTTCAAAGAATGAGGACTTCTGTCCCTGATTCTATCGTATAACATGGGATAGAAATTCTGAAATATTTTTAAATAATAAAGTGGAAAGGCAACATTCATCTCTATTACTTGACTTTAATGAAATTGCTCCTACTGTTTCACTGTTGGGTATGATATTGGATATGAGTTTGGTTAGAATATCCCTAATATGATTAAGGTGTGTATGTTTTAAGAATGTTTTTAAAATAAAGAATATTATCAAATATATTTAAAAGTCAGCTCAAATGGTCAGGCATTTTTTTCCTTAAACTATACTGGGATCAATTATATTACAAGTCTTGAAATTAAATATCCTTGCATTTTAGTGCAAACTCTTCTTGGAAATGATGAATTCTTCTTTTAATACACTGGTTATTTGTTTAGCAGTTTTGTTTCCATGTTTATAATTATTAGTGGTTTGAAGTCTTCTGATTTTTGGTCTCTCAGATTTTCTTATTAGTATTATGCTCAGAGTATAAAACACATTGGGAACCTTCCCTTTCTCTATGTTCCATAGGGCTTATATATAAAAAAGGCATTATTTGTGTTTTGAAAGCTGGAAAGAACTGGGCTATAAAACTGCTTAGCCCTGAGGCTATTCTGGGAGGCAATTCTTTCACTACTTTTTTTTCAGTCTCCTCGTTTGTTGGTCTATTTCATTTTCTACTTCTTGAATATGTTTTAGTTATTTAGTTATTTATGTGTTTGAGATTTTCACATTTGTCAGCTCACCATTTTCCCTAGACATTCTGAAAATTAAGAAATGTATTTTGCATTCTGATGGTGTACTTTCTTCTTTCTCCTTCTGTTCTCACCCCTCATCATCATATAACACGGATATTAAAATTACTGATTCTTCATCACCACCATTGTCAGCAAAAACTAACTTTGGGATCTCTGCCTGCCACTATATAAGGAAATATTTCAAATCCATACATCACAAGTGTATAGGCCCATCACATATGCATGATAAGATGCCAGCTAAAATGTTATTAATTTAGTCAATACTTGGAGAGTATTTTACATATCTGTAAATATCTGCTCATTTCAAAACATTTTAAATTGCTCAAATATTTATCATTATATGTAGGTGTTCCATATAAGAAGTGAATTCATTGAAGTACAGGATATTGATGATTAAGAATTCTAAATATACTTGGAAATTATTATACAGTGACTGAAATGATTGAAATAATTATCCCTTAAGAGAAATTAAGGTATTTCTTTTAAAATATATAGACAATTAATAGATCCCTTCTGATAGAATTTCTCTTTGGTGGTTAAATAAAAAATCTAGGGCTTCCCTGGTGGCGCAGTGGTTGAGAGTCCGCCTGCCGATGCAGGGGACACGGGTTCGTGCCCCGGTCCGGGAAGATCCCACATGCTGCGGAGCGGCTGGGCCCGTGAGCCATGGCCGCTGAGCCTGCGCGTCTGGAGCCTGTGTTCCGCAAGCGGAGAGGCCACCACAGTGAGAGGCTCACGTACTGCAAAAAAAAAAAAAAAAAATCTAAAGTTGTTAAAGGATTATATTAAAAGATTAATCTTCTTTCTTTAAAAAGTATTTCTCTTCTTCTTCCATGTGCAAGGCCCTGTTCTACGTGCTGAGAATAAATAGAACATAGTATGAAACAAAGTCTCTCTTGCAAAGAGTTTACATTAAGATAGAGGGACACAGACAATAAATTTATAAGATAAGTGTTAAGCAAACCAGCTTAAGGCAGCAAAGTGATGGAGTGCAGAAGGATCTTGTTTTTGATTGCATGGTCAAATGTGTGAGAGACATTTGAGGACAGACCTGGATGAAGAGAAGGAGGAATTCATGTACCTATTTGGAGGAGGTACTTTCTAGGCAGACGAAGAAAGACATTGATTTGGCAGAAGGTTTCTTGTACTTAAGGAACAGCATGAAAGGAGGTCATTGTGCCTGGAGCAGAGTGAGTGAGGATTGGAAGTCAGGAAGCTACTTGGAGTCATTTTAATGCCAATCTCATGTTTAAATGTATAGTCATGTGCATGCTTAAAGAATAATCATCTACCTTTAGATATTTCCCATGTTAATGCAAATAGCAATAAAAAAATATTTCCTTTCTCTAGAGATAATCTTAGAAAGTGGATCATCATCTGCCAAGGAGAGTGGAAATGTGTGAAATAATTCTTTGAATTAGATGGGCTCAAAGAGTATTTCCTACTCTAAGATCTTATGATGAGGTGAGCCTGTGGAACACACACTTCAAACCTCTTCAACAAGATTTGCCTTTACCTCTTCTGGAATTTTGCAAGTGGGAAGAAAATTTTGCACTGTGGTGTACTGGCATCACGAAAAGGATGTTAGGCTCAAACTCTGGAGCCTTTAGTCCAAATTGTGCTTCACATTGGCTGTGGGACATTGGGTATGACTCTTGTTAACTTTTCCAGGCTTCCACTTCCAAACAAGAAGTTTTGAAGTAGATGAATTCAGGATTTTTAGCAACATCAAAATTCCTTTATGCAACACAATGCCCATCCACATTCACCTGCACCCGTTTCTCATTCCCTTTTCCTCACAGGATTTATGTCTTCTGCTTGTCCTCCCTATAAACCTGAGAAAAAGCTGACTTCTTAACAGATATTATTTAAAGAATAGCCAACAATTGATACCACTTATTTTCATGTTATTTCAAACTTATCAAAATTATATGATCTCATTTCCATATCAAAATAAGTGCATGTCCTAGTAGGACAGGTATTACTATTACTTTTAATAGAGGAGCAATTTAACATATCAATACTGATGGTTTGTTGAACATCACATAGCTATACCAGTTATGTAAGTAATAAAACCTGTTTTTTATTTAAGCCTTTTTGTTAAGGTCCAGCTCCAGCTGAAGTAGAATAAAAGTATCATCCAACCCTGAGTAGTTTCCCTTAGGCATCTGATCAAGGATGTAAGTGGGGTAGCCCTGACTTTTATTTTGAGTCTAACTGGTAAAATCATCGTAGAATGAGGCCAGACATGTACATTCCTCAAATTCCATATCTGAGGTAATAATGGTTACCTCAATTGATCAGTCCTATTGAATTATACTTCTTCTATATTTAAATTTGCTTTTTCCACTAGAGCATTTCTTGCTCTACGTTTTGTCCCCTCCAATTCAATATCTCGGCCAGAGAAAACATGTGCCTATTGTAGAAGTAAGTTATGGGAGTTTAACTATTAATTGTGACATCAAGACGTGTTGTGTACTTTATAGTATCAGGGTTTCTCTGCTTCCCAAAGCATAGCATTCTTATTGTTTCCTCTCTTAAGCAGTTTCCTTATTCTCCATCATTGTGTCGTTAGAGCACTGTCCTTGTCTGATAAAACAAAATCATCCGAGAGCAGATGAAGCTGTAATTACAATCAGAGTTCATACTTGTGGAAGAGGAAATAAAAATTAAATGTACTAACTTGGTGACATTTTGATTATCTAGAAATTCTTCCAGTCTGACAGATGACTGTAGGGTCACATGCTTACATTTAAACATAGAGACAAGAGGCTCCTTGTAAATGAAACAAAATTGTTCCAGACTGGGTTTTGCATGCATTTGCCAATTCTCTAGTTCTTTTGGAATTCTAGGTTTTGATTAAAGATTTAGTTGTGAATAATGGACATTTTTCCCTTTAAATTATGGTTTGATAAAATGAAAAAGTAATATTCATACATTTTACAGTTGAAAAAAGAAACAAACAAGTCTGTTTTCTAAGGAGGAAGGGAAGTAGTACAAGTTTCCAGGTTAAAAATTTTACCCGTTCTTGTTTATTTAAAAAAAAATGATAAACCTAATAACAAAGTTCTTCTGGTATCTGCTACACAGGTGGCTCTTCAATTAAGACACCATTGTGTTCAGCAATAAGTCAACATTCATGGAGTCATATTCACCTCACTCACATCCTCCAACTCACACAGCAGAATCTTCCCACATTTTTCAAACAGAAATGATACAGCCACCAGTTCAATCACTCCAAGAGTCACAAACAGTATCCAAACTTTTTATAAAAGAACACAGGAAAGTCCAGTGCAGCTTCTCTCCCCAGACTTCTCCTTCTACTCAGCTTTAATGAGTGAGTGATAGCATGGTCTGGGGAGAAAGAACCAGAAATCTAAGAACTTCCCCTTCTTGGTTGCTCTATTAGAGAATGGGGCAGTCATACTAACCTCCTACTAGGTCAGTGTCTTTTTCCTAATGTCAATGAAAAATGAATCAGTCGATCTAAAAAAGAAATGGAAAATTTTATTCAAGCTGAATTTGAAGATTATCATCTGGGAAAAGCATCTCAGAAAGCTCTGAGACCTGCTATGCCCATTAGAAGTCAAGGCACAGTTATATAAGTTCTTTGTGACAGAGGGCTGTATACTAAATGGCCTATTATTGACAGTTTACATAATCCAGATCTACATACCATGTGACTCCTTATGAGATCCAGAAGGAATGTTATCTTTAAGGAGTTGTCTTAATGATGCTAGGAGAATATTGCTCTTTATCGTTGGGAAGGTATTTCTGCTGATGGGGGAGATTTGGTCGATGCATAGTGCAGATACACAAGACACAGGGGACAGAGGAAGCCAAAGGGCAGAGAAGATTTTTTGTTTAAATTTTCTTGTCTTGCCATAAAAATATGAATTTTATTTCACACTAACATTATGAATTGTTTCCCACTCATTGATGAAGAATAAAAATTAAGTGTTAATTGGGAAGACAAATTAAAGTGTATGATAGCATTATACATCTATAAAGTGAAGCTTAAACATATAATCCATATTAGTTTTATCAGATTCTTCTTTAAGTCTTTTTGTAATTCCTCTTGTTTACCAAATAAAATATACATATACAACCATAATAAATGTTTTCTACTGAACTCAGAAAAGAAAGTAACATTTTCAGAAGATATAAATTTTTTTTCTATTTTACTCTTTATACTTTAAATGATATTATTTATTACAATAAGTGTTGAGAAATCAGATTTCAGTTTACCTCAACCATTTTCCATTTGGACAGCTGGGGCAAAAACCTGATCTTTCGTGGGCTCATTTTCCTTATCATTAAAATGGGGAAAATAGTGTCTGCTACATGAACTCCATAGGAAATCATGGGGAGAAAACAAAATCTGTGACAGGAATTGATGAGAGAGAGAGAGGGAGAGTTTGTTGCAGTTATCTGTAGAGAAATGAGAAAAGCTCTGGCGAAAGCATTATTGTGAGTCACTTGAAACCCAGAAATGCAATGATAACAATAGGTGTTATTTATTCAGGGCTTACTCCACGTTGGACTCTATGCTAAGAAGTGCCTTCCACACATTTCTCCCAATTACTCTATGAGGCAGATATTAAGGCTAAGAAAGGTTAAATAACTTAATGAATGTCTTACTTCTCAAAACCAAGTTTGTCTTTCTCCAGAATGCTTTGAATCACCACCATTAACCTGTTTAATATGTTTGCTTGATCTGTTCTTCCAACTCTTCAGGGTGATCAGTGTTTCATAAGAATGGTGTACAAGTGACTGGGGTGGGACCCTCATTTGCCTCTGTAAATCACCTACCAGAAAATCAGAATAACTGAACATTTGTATATGTCTGAAGAGACGAACTGGAAATAAGATGACTAAAAGTTTTAAAAATACTAATTTAAATCAAACCAAACTATATTTCCTCTTTAAAATGAGCAGGATTGGGAGAAGATAGGTTTTAGGTATTTGATCAAAGCCCATGCTACCTATAGCCCTTGCCTAAATGGTTACAGGACAAGAAACTTTTAAAAATGGAAGCAGAGATAAATAGTAGTGCATCTTCAGGGACAGAATAAATTTTGCTGTATTACACAGTTATCTAAGTTAATTTTTTACTCATTGGTAAAAATATCACTTATTGGATGTAATCTCAAAATCTTGCAGATTTGTTTCTCATGGAGAAAAGTCAATACCCTATGTTGGATTGAAGGTCTAGGCAACTTTTTTTTTTAAACTAATTTAGTGACTGAAGAATTTGTCTTCTCTTCTTTCATTAAGGGGAAGAAAGAAGGCTTTGAGAGTTGTAATGTTTTAGAGTTTCGTAATGGACTCAATGAATTGTGCTTAATTGATTTAAGGTCTATACTACTCATAGTTGGGCTACAAGGGTTGCAATGGACATGTTGAGAGCTAGGTGAATAGCAAAAGGCTTTATCTGCAGGGCTAAGTATTTGAATGCAAAGCCAGAGGAGGAGATACTTTTTTTTTGTTTGTTTGTTTTGTTTTGTTTTGTTTTGTGGTACGTGGGCCTCTAACTGTTGTGGCCTCTCCCATTGTGGAGCACAGGCTCCGGACACGCAGGCTCAGTGGTCATGGCTCACGGGCCCAGCCGCTCCGCAGCATGTGGGATCCTCCCGGACCGGGGCACGAACCCGTGTCCCCTGCATCGGCAGGCAGACTCTCAACCACTGCGCCACCAGGGAAGCCCAGGAGATACTTTTAAAGAAAGGAGTAGAGTTAACTTTTCTAGGAATGTCGTTTACAAACAAATCATTATTATTATTATTTTTTTTTTTTTTTTTTTTGCGGTATGCGGGCCCCCTCACTGTTGTGGCCTGTCCCGTTGCGGAGCACAGGCTTCGGACGCGCAGGCTCAGCAGCCATGGCTCACGGGCCCAGCCGCTCCGCGGCTTGTGGGATCTTCCCGGACCGGGGCACGAACCCGCATCCCCTGCATCGGCAGGCGGACTCTCAACCACTGCACCACCAGGAAAGCCCAACAAATCATTATTATTCGAAGTGCTTTGTATTAAAATCAGCAGTTAAACAACTGCTGAGTGAATTTTACAACTTAATTCAAACCCTGAGAAAAATAAATTAACTACATTGGACTTCAAATTAATTTTTCATTATGAAGGTTTTTTCCCTACTGCTCTTTATACACCCTCTTAATGAATTATTCCATCACACTATTTTCTACTCATCCTATATAACAATGAGTCATACATTCACACATTTCTAGTATACTCACTTTCTCTGTATATTCACTTAGTGACAGAAACTCAACACAGAAAACACTGAACTCATTCTGCTTCACATGCTTACTTTTTCTCCTGACAGTCTGGTAATAGCAACACAGTTCTTTTAAATGTATGGAAGCAATGCTGTCAACAAATCACAGTTCCACTAAATCCCCAAATCCCTGCATCCATTTGGGCATAGGTTTGTTCGTTTCTTCATCTCCAAACTAAGTTGAGGACAGTATGACCTTTCATTACAAACTCTTCTGAGACTCATTCCCTTAGAAGAGCATCTGGCCAAGGTGTAGCTCTGATCAGATCACTGCTGTATTAAAACAAATCAAAAAACAAGTCACTCCTAGCAACTCCCATCTATTTTCTGCTGAGTAATTGTCAAAAGTGTTGATACTCAATATAGTCTAAAATCCACTATAACCTCATGCTTTTCTTATTCAGCTTTGTCTCTCACTGTTTCTCTTTCCTCAGCACACCCTCACTTACCAACTACAAAAAAAGTGTGGTAGGGGTCCTCAGCAGCCACGGGAGTGATATGGTAATTGGTGAAAGCGGTAGAGTGTTGGTACAGATAGGAATCAACAGAGTTCTGGGCCTCCACCTTGGCTTCAGTCAGAACAACTTCATATTTATCTGACTTACAAATTGAACTACCATTGATATTTTTGTTTGGAGAACTGAAGTTTTAAAGATTGCTGCCCTTCACAAACATTTGTACCTAATATTTTCAAACATGATGCCTGTTGCTTTGTTGCTCCTGAGTGTTGGTATAGGCTGATACTTCTTCTCTGAAATCTCTTCCACTCCAATAAAAAGCATGGTCAGCATTCTTTCAGTCCAGACTCAAGTGGCATTTTTTTCTGATAAACTTTCTTGAATTTTTCCCAGTGAACTATGACTTCTTCCCACTCTGAACTTTCAAAGCCCTTTGGAGATATCCCATTCTCTCTTGTATTGTAAGTTCCTGTGTGTGTCACATTTCTTGGGGGGTGGGTAGGAGCTATTTGAGGGCAAAGATAAGGTCTTAATTTGTTTTCATAGTTTCGCAGTAAGTTTAGCATAGAGCCTTGAACCTGGTACATACACAAATGTATTGGCTGAATATATAACAGAAAGAATGTCAATACACTAGCACATATTTTTCAAGGAAGTCATAGTAACTCATTCCCTAAGAATATTCAGCATGTGACACAGCCTCTTAAGCAGTTTATGAATAGCTGTGCTTGGAGAATCAATAGAGTTTCTATAAGGTGTTTATGTTTTTAAATATACCGTTTCATTTATTTTTTAAAAATTACCAAATTAGATATGTGCATTAATATCTTATTATTTTATAATCTTTTCAAAATAAAGACAATAAAACTTTACCTCAGAGTCAATAAGAAACTTTTTTAAAAGGGTTACATTTTCTGTTAGTAATTTATTCTATATAAAATAGAAAACTGGAATGTATTTTTTATAGAGGTCAACATTTTCTTTTAATTATCTATTTTGTTTCTTAAATTAGAGGAGCATGTTTTTTTCTGTCTCTTCTGGCTCTAGCAGCATATGCCTTCCACCTTGAATGGATCAGCGTATCCTCCAGGTGTTCTATGGAACTGTTCCTTCCTTTTGACATTCTTGTGCAATTCTTGTTACTTTATGTTGTAATCAATCCACGCTGGCCAAAACTGCAATTACAGTTAATCAGTGTTCGTATCGACAGAGACAGAGCAATAATGAGAAACTGCTGATCAGTGATAAACATGTTTGGGCCACATTTTATAAATAGCTTGCAGTAAGGGAAGGCTGGTGTTATTGACTAACTCACAAATGACTTACAATGTATTTTCGAGCCTTAACCAGGCAAGAGTATCTCAAAACAAACAGTAGAGTGACTATATTTCTAGTGAGAAAAGCAAAACTTATCATTGAGACTGTGAGTGGAATAGGGGTGCAAGTGGGGTCCACGAATGGACATCAGGGTAAATCAAGGTTTATGTAACAGTAACACAAGGGTATTTTACTCAGATTTGTAATTTCAAAATCATCCTCTAAGAATGATCTAACTTTGATTTCTTATCCAGCAGATAGGCCTCAATTATTTTCAAAAGAGTTGGCCTTTTGTATTAACTGGTTAACTTACAGCTCTTACTCCTCTTACTTGTTCTTAAAATCAGAGTAAAATCAAATCTGCAAATGTTGCTTAATGTATTCTTCTTCCTTCTTCCCAAAGATCAAATCCAATATAAGTGTTAATTTCCACCCATATGTGGTCTCTGTTTACCTAACAGCTACTATCTATACTGTGCAAATAGTCTGTTATAATATACTTGCCTGTTCTCTAAACGTTTCATTGGTATCTTAATATCCTCAGCAAGACAGAAAGCTACCTAAGGACAAGAGTTAGGTCTTAAACTTCATTCACATCCTTAGAGTTCTCAGAAATATACTAAGCACAAAGTCATACTCAAAATTATTTACTGAGTGATAGGCTTTGTAGCTAAGATTGTAAATCCAAGGCTTACAGGGGCCAAGTAGGTGATATCAACAAATAAAATTAATAGATGTTTGATATGAGAAGGCAACTCAACTTCAAAATTGGAAGGATTTTGAAGGTGAAAGGGGGCTTCAGTTGCATGGACAATATAAACCCTGTTCCAAAACAGTAGCCACTATTCGACTCCAACTCTCTATTACTGGAAGAAAACTTGGGCCCAATACTGTAAAATATTCCAGTTTTTCCAGAAATTTTATTGTCAAAATTCTATTAGAATTTCTTAATTTTAAATTTGGACAATTATCTCAATTTCAGCCAATCATAAAAGGAAATAATTTAATAACCCATGGGTTTCCTCTGTCTACATCCTACCAGTTATGAATATCAGCTTTATGGGAAATTAATGCATTGGTAATATGAGTGAGTTTAGCTTCTAGAAGTTTGTATGTCTGTCTTGTTGATAATTCAGTGGATGAATGTGCCAATTTTGTAGGTGAAACCAAATTAGTCTATGAACTTCTAGTTTTCATATTGAGAGGTAAAATTTTTTAAGTTAAAATGATAATTTGATGAGAATTTTTCCATAGAATTTATTACTGAGTATGTCTTCCATTGAGGAGAAGATTATTCTGAGTTAAAATATCTTTTATTTTATTGAGTTATATTGCTTTTGAGGCCAAAATACAGAACTAAACAAAAAAAGAAATATTTCCTAATATAAATTTAGAGAAAATGTTTTCCATTAAATTCTCTGGGAAACTTTGGAATTACAAAGATATTCTTGCCATGTTCCTCAATTATCCCATTTCCAGACTTTCACCATTCTGTTACAGTCGTAGATGAGCGAAGGGGGTGGTAAAGAATGAGAGAAGACCTTAAATTATCTGTCTGCATTTGTAAAAACGGGGAGACATAAAGACAGAAACATGACTCCAACTCCCTTCTATCCCAGTGTTTTACTACCAACTGATTAAACAAGCAAAACCAAAACAAAACAACAGCAAAAGGCTATCACACTTAACAGAATAGAAAAAAAAAAATGAGATCAAATTGATTCACTGTTACACACTATTTAAGATCATGTAATCCACTGGAGCTATTTAAGAGTATTAAGTTATTTTAAGCATCCTCAAACACTTCCTTCTTGTTTGGGTATTATTTGCTTAGAAACAAATGTTTTTAAAGTTATAGTTAAAAGGAGTCTAAATGAATAAGTTTGTACTGTATCAGAAGGAACCCATTTGAAAGAATTAGGTGGCAAAAGGCATATCTTTTTACTAATAAATGATACATTTACTATGATATATGCTGTCTGGTGATGCACTATATTTACTTTAAATGAAATTCTTTGATGCAATATTGCTTTGATTTATTGGGTGGTTTTTTGATTTAGTAGGAGACGGTTTTAAATCAGATGGTGAGGTTGATTTACTAGAGAAGGTATTTGATTTGATAGATGATGTATCTTCTTCAGTATTCAATAAGTAATGATTCAATAGTGGATATCTGATTTGGTAAGTGAACTATTAGATTTGATTTTGATCTATTTTCTCAGTAAGAGATACATTTATTTTAATAGTTGATGTATCTATTTTAATGTAAAATGTGTCAAATTTATGACTCATGTTCTTTTTTCTGCACTAGTGATTTATGAATTTTACTGCTAATATATATGTTACAATTAAAGGTAATATAGAACATTCATTACATTCAACCAGAGTTAAAGTATTCCAAACCTACCTGAAAGTTTTTCCTCTTTTCTGATCAAATGTTTGCAGTTATTAAAGTGATAAAATAAATCTCAGCTCAAGAAAATACAAACATATATTGGCAGAAGCATGGATGTGTGTATGTGTACGTGTGTGTTTGAAATCAAAGTTATATTATAAATTTAGGTTAGTAAATGTCAAATCTTCCCTTTTCCCTTTCTCCCCCACAAAAGTGGCTACTCAAGTTACTGTTCTGTTTCCAACTTTTCAAATAAAGAGTTTGCTGACAATTTTCTTTTTAATTAGAAATACTGATTAGCCAAGCTTCTGCCTTTGATTAGCCAAGCTTCTGCCTTTGTTGGGATTACTTTCAGGTTGTTTTTTTTTCTTTTTTTTTTTCCATCATGGCTTACTTGTCTGAACTTCAGAGATTGATAAACGAATTATTTTAAACTTCAGACAGTAATTCTATCTGACGTTTTTGAACCAACATTCATATTTGCTTTAAAATATGAGTCACTGGATCTGTGATTGAAAAAGCTACGCACAATTACCACATAAGCTGAAATATAAAATATAACTGAGATTTGAAAGAAGCGAACTGCTTGACATATGCCATCTTAGTGCAGTTTCCTTTAAGTTTGTTGTTATAAATTTGCTTCCTGAGGAAGTCTAGCTGGAGTTGGTAACATCAAGGTAGTCAGTCTTCTGCCTTGTTTTTTTTTTTTTTCTTTTTTCTTTGAAGATAACCAACAAGATTATTTTGGGAAAATCCTAGGGAATGCATGCTCAACCTCAGCAATATCATCTGCGAGGGTTTGAAAACTGATTCTTGGTAGTGGTGGTGGGAGGAGTCTTGTTCTTTCTTGCTCTTTTTGTCTAAAGAATGTGTATGCATACAACACATAGGTAGATATACAGTATATCTGTGATGTTGACATTTCATTGGTAGAGGTGGAGACTAGGAACAATATCAGCAAAGGCTCCTTAGAGGGGCAGTGTTGAAGAAAAGGTTGAGAAACACTGCTCTAGGGGATGAAAAATACATTTACCTTAAGGTATTCCATGATTCCCTATGTGTTCAAGTATAGATTATGCCACATGAGCTGCGCAAGACATGAAACTATAAAGTAGATTGTGGATACTAGTGACAGAATAACCACTTGCAGTCTCCATATTTGTTTATGGCATTTCTGTATCTTTGGAGGGTTAGCCAAAACAAAATAGGAATCTAAAGGGAAGTCACGTGCTTCCTTCCTGTCACTTACACAACCCAAACCTAGAGCAAGGGAATGAGCTATAGAAAGCAAAGAGGAACATCATCTACATCCTAACGTGCTTATAGTGTCATTGATACACATTTATGAAGCCTATTTAGCCCAGTACTGAGAGAAACTAGCTTCATCTCTTAAAAACAACATAAAGGTTTTTCTCAAAATATGACACTTACTAAGGAAAATTCATATAATAATTTTATTCCCAGGGGAAATAAGTTATCTTTTGACAGGAAACTAAATAAAACATACTTCTCATTTAGGAAACAGAATAGAAGAAACAATAACTGCACATCAAGGGCTGACTACCCCAGACATCCTGCTAAGCACATACAAACAAACTCTCTCTCATTCATACATTAACCTTGCAAGGTAGCAATCCCTATCCGACAGAAGAGGACGTCAAAGCTTGGAAGGTTGAAGAAAAGACTACATGATTATTTCTCAGAGATAACATAGGTAATATTACTATATCAGAAGGAAGATTGTAATAAATGATCATAAAAATCCCACTCAATTCTAACTTTCTAAAATTTGCATTATTTTCTTCATTTTTATTAAAAATGCTGTCTTTGGTTATGCTGGTATGTAGATAGACACTCTTGCCCACAATCATACAGTTTGGAAGCAGAACTACCATTTTAACACTGTGTTCCTCAGTCTCATTTTTAACCATAATGCTTACAAACATTCTACAGCTCTGTCCTTTGCCATTCCTTGTGAGGCTATCCTTTCTGAAACAGTAAAATATTCTGTACATAACACCTGTGAAAAACACCAGCATTATCTTAAACTTACTGTTCTACATGTTATCTCATTTAATTCTCCCAACTATACCACATAATAATCTGTGAAAGTGAAGGACATGTTATCATTATCTGCATCTTATGGATGAGGTCACTGAAGCACAGAGTAACTAATTACTTATAAATTAATAGTAGTTAAGATTCCACAGCTGGTAAGTGAATGAAAATTGAAAATGAACCCAATCAGCCCAGCTGCCGAGTATCACTGAAGAGTTAGATGGTAGAGCAAATGTGGTGGAGAATAGAACCAGAATATGCAGCCACATTTCTTCAAAATACACTTCAGCCACTTCTCTCTCCTCTAATTCATTGTGTGGACCATTCCTCTAAATGACTCCTAACAAGCCTTCAGCCCACATCTCTCCAGAATCTTCCTCCAGCCTCCTAGATCTACCGTTTTTTTCATCAAGTAGTTCTAAATCCATGTTAATGTATGGGTTGTGCTTTGTCATTTGTTTCTTCCATCATGCTCTTCTACCCATTTTGCTAATCCCACCGGTATGATAAAAACTCTGAGTGGTATAGAACAAAAAGAGAATCCGCCTCAGGAAACTAGGGAAGGAAAAATGATGGATATTTATATTTTCAAAATTTTTTCACTGTCAAGTGAACATACCTATAACCCATAAAATACATAAAATGCCATCAACATGCATAGTTATTCCAAATAATTTTCAACATGCCCTAGGCATCCCCAAATCCTTAAAGCCTCTATTTAGGCTGTGACAAAGCCTTCACAAGGCCATCCATCAAACTTATACGTATCCAAATCACACCTCTCCACCAGGAAACCTGCAGTGACTAGCTTTTTAATTTCTTGCTTCTCTGAACTCCTACTGCACTTACACAGAATCTAATACAATTAAATTTCAGCAGACTTCTAGGGTTTGTTATGCATATTTTTTCCCCATCCTTTATAGACTGGGTATTTCTCAGGAAGAGATCATGTTCTAAAGATATAAGTTATTTCACAAATGAAGACAGAAAATTTGAAAACATAGATACTAGGAAATCGTTAGGCAAGACACTTTGCAGCTAAACGTCTCCCCACTATTCTCACTGACTATATTCTCAACCATTTTCTAGAAATAAAATAGGGAGATAATGAAACAAAACCATGTGAGAAAAGATATATTTGAAAAAGGTATGTTTGAAAGGCAAAAGAGGTAAGATCATTAAAACAAGTAAAGCTGAAACTCTGACTAAGGTACATACAGTATTGCTATAGTTTTGATGTCCTTCCTGCCCTCAGGTTTTAATAGTATGACAATTTAGTCAGTTTCAGTAGCAGTATTAAAATGTTGTACCACTGAAATGCAACCACAAACGTGGCCTAGAATTTGAAGGCATTTTGATTTGTCAGATAGTACATGGATCATTAACCATTTTCAGGAAGAAACGGTCCAAAAATGGGTTTTGACGTAAGTAAAGTCGAGAGTATGATTCATGAGCTTGTTCTACAGCCTCTCTTTGGGTTATTTAAAGTACCCAGATAAAATAGATTCTACCAGTTCATTTTTCTAAGTAAAGTCATATTTCTTGAAGGACAGGAACAGTAAAGGGGTGCAGAGACCAAAACACCAGTTTTACATTACAGTAAATTATTAAGACGTGACATTTCACAGTTTAAAATAATTTTTAAAATTATTTTAAAAAAAAGACCACTATGTGCTGAATTGTATTCTTCTAAAATTTGTATGCTGAAGCCGTCAGTACCTCAAAATGTGACCGTATTTGGAGAAGAGCCTTTAAAGAGGCAATTAAGTTAAAATGGGGTCATCAGGGTGGGCTCTAATCCAATAATCTAATGTGACTGGTATCCTTTTAAGATTAGGACATACAGAGAGATACCAGGGGCTCATGAGCACGGAGGGACAACTGTGTGAAGAGGCAAGGAGAGTGTGGCCATCTACAAACCAAAGAAAGGGGCCTCAGAGGAAACCAACCCTGATGACACCATTTTTTGTTGTTAAAGCCACCCATTCTGTGAGGATTGTGTGTGTTTGTGGGGAGGGAGGTTATGGCAACCCTAGCAGACTAATACATCAATCTAGAAAAAGTTCTATTGCAAGCCTATTCTAAATCTGAATTTTCTAAGTATGATTCTGCTAATATCAATTTATTTTTAAGAGATGCTATGATCTGAATATTTGTGTCCCCCTAAAATGCATGTTCTGGAATCCTAATACCCAAGATGATGGTATCAAGAGGTAGGGCCTTTGGGTGGTGATAGATCATGAGGGTGGAGCCCTCATAAATGTAATTAGTACCCTTACAAAAGATCTCCCCAGGGAGATCCCTCTCCCTATTCACCTTGTGTTGAGGCAGTGAAAAGATGGCTGTCTATGAACCAGAAAATGAGCTCTCATCAGACATAGAATCTGCTGTACCTTGATCTTGGACTTCCCAACCTGCGGGACTGTGAGAAATAGATTTCTGTTGTTTGTAAGCTACCCAGTATATGGTAGTTTGTTACAGCAGCCTAAATGTATAAAGACAAGTGAAAACTTTAACAATTGTGTAGTTTTCTTTGGTACAATTTTTAAAAAGTGAGTTTTATATATGTCTTCAATTTTCAAATATTTACCTTGAAATTAATTTAAACTGTAGTTTAAATAATTTTCTACCCATGTCTACATCCTCATAATAATAGGAATGATTGAAATGAAATTAAGCAGTGAAGTTGGAAAGTATTATATGTATATAGATATGAAATTTTAACTTTTCTTTAACAAAAAAGAGTCACTTTCATCTGGAAGTAGAGCTCTGGATTAAGAGTAGAAGAAATGGACTCAGCATTATTTTAAGAAAAATTTTTTGTCTTCCTGAGCCTGTTCCTTCATCAATAATCAAAGGACTGTATAAACTTAGCTCTAATATTCTAAAATAGAATGTGTAAGAAAGTACATTTCTTCATTTATCCTTTCCAAAATTCTTCAGCTGTTTTGAAGACATAATTACAATCGAGATAATTATAAAATGATAATAGCTAACATTGATTACACACATCATATATGCTGTGAATAACCAAGTAGCTTCTGTTATTTCCATTTTACATATGAGATAATTGAGACACAGAGAAATTAATTTACCCAAGATATCTCTTTATAAGAAAGGATTTGACCATAAATAATCAGAATCCAGAATCCAAATTCTTAGCTTCTATGCTTTATTGAATAAAACTTAAAAGTTTTATTTAAATTTTTAAAAAAGAAATTAAAATGACTTATTTGCCCACAGACTTCAAATACTGTAGGTCAGACTTACTTACCCCTTGCAATCTTAGAAACAGCACATTGTAAAATCCAGATTTGGTTGGTCAGCATATAAAGCTAAAACAAGCACATAATGAAGGTCTCCTCTATAACTTATATTTATGAGACATAATATGTTTTGTATTCTTTTCCTTTTCATGTTGTCTTTCATCCCCTTTTCTATCCAATTCAAGTAACTCTTCTCATATTCATTAGCTCAAAAGTAGAAATTTCTGCCCCTTCTCCAGTTCATATACATTAGGTTCCAAGTTTGTTGATGTTATTTTCACTTTATGCTAATTTAATTGGTTTCTCTCTTTCTTACCTTAAAATTTGAAACTCTATTTTCTGACTCCTTTCCCTGAGATTCACAGCCAATCTTTCCATGTTTGCAAGATTCCAGTCATAAGGCAATGTTTCCCTCCATGTTTCTGGTTCCTCACTCAGCCTATATTATCTATCACCTCCTTCCTTTTATAACATTTGCAATTTAGCTTAAATGTTGATAATCCTCTCCCCCAGCTTTATTCAAGGAGCTTGTCTCAGATTACCCAGATTCTGCTATTTACCACAAGTTATGAAATTTACTGTGTCCTGGGATTTTGAACTATGAAATTTACACTCCGGGGTGCTTAAAAGATACCAAATAAATGTCTGGTAAAATGCATTTTTCTATTTTCTAAAAGTATGATTTGGATATAGCGTTTTCTAGAAAATATGATTGCTTCTTTATGTGAGTATCCCTTCATTCGTACATGATTTTTTCATATTTCATACTTTTTTAATCTCTTAAAAACTGGCATAATCTTAATCCAGATGTGGCCTTCTGAACTTTTGGGGCTGATACTGTCATTGTGTCATTAATGTGCATTTTATTTATCAATTTTCTCTTTGTAACATTTTGACTATTATTCAGGGTATATAAAATAATGGGCCACTATCCCCAAGGAACTTACAGTTAAAACAGAAAATTTGTATTAATGTTGAGGTTACTTCTTGCCCTGTGAAAATCAGAAAAGTATTCATTACAGAAATCACTCAGTACTTCTCACAAAATAAATTTCTATTATTTTAAGGCAGATGTCTTCTTAATGCATACTAGAAGCTTTTTTAGTGTTATTAACGTAATTAGAAGAATGGTAGATTGCAATACTACTTTGCAGTGATTTGTCTTGCATCTGCCTGCCTTCTGAAGGAAAAGATTTTCTACTGTTGCTGGACTGGTAGTGTCAGTTGTGACGGAAAAGCCAACATCTCACCAAAGCTACCAAAGCAAAAACAAAAAAGCCAATTTGACATGGTCTAAAACTTACTCACTTACTCGACTCTTTCATTCATTCAACATGTGTTTTTTTCAAGGCAGGCCTACTATGTGCCAGTTATAAAAGTTTAGAGGAGTTTGGGCTGCTAGGTTGATGAACAAAACACATGTCTGCCCTCTTGATGCCAACATTCTAAAAAGGGGAGACAGACAATAAAAAACATGACATGTATAGTCTGTCTGGAGGTGATAAGGGCTATCAAAAATATTTTGTAAATAGAACAGTTATCAATCTATTAATTTAAAAAAATAGGCCAGAATAATAAGAGGAGGAGAGAGTGTGATCAAGGTCAGCCTCAGGATAGTGAGATATTTGAGTAAAAACTTGAAGTGAAGAAGGCAGCTACATGGCTGTCTTGCAGAAGAGAATTACAGGCAGAGGGAATAGCCAGTGCAAAGACCCAATTGAGGGAAGAACCCAAATGTTTGAGCAAGAGTAAGGGGGCCACTGTGGCTAGAATGAAGTGAACCAAGGGGATAGAGGTAGGAAGGTGACTCAGAGAGGTAAGCAGGCCGGGTTGCTGTACGAAGAGCACATAGGGCCTTCTAGGCCATTGTAAAATATTGGGCTTTGAATCAGAATGAAGTGGGGGAACCATCGCAGAGTGTTTGTTTAGTGAAGGGGTGGTATGACCTTACTTACATTTGTAAACTCTGATTTTTTTGGTGGACAAATAGACACTGGTGGTGACGAGGAGAGCAACAGGGAAACTAAGGAAAAGATGACTGATGTGAGGTGAGATGATGATGATGACAATGACCAGGACGCTAACAGGCTGATAGTCAACGTAGTGAAAAGTGGTCAGATTCTGGAGACAGGTACACAGACAAAAATATACATACACACACACACACACACACACACACACACACACACAATAAACTTTTATCTTCTGTATTTTATTATGAAAATTTTAAATGTAAAGAAAAGTTAGAATAGTGTAATAAACATTTATTACCCAACACCTAAACCTAACACTGTTTAATATTTTATATTTATCTTTGGGAAGTATTTGAAAGTGGCAGACATCATATGTCTTCATCTTACAATATTTCATCATCTGAAAAATCAAGGATTCTGTTACATCACTCACATATCCAGTATATTTTCAAATTTTGTGAATTATTTTGAAAATATCCTTTACAAGATATGGTGTGTATATGTGTATGTGATACAGGTCAGGATTTAATACAGTTTTGTACATTGTATTTGAGTGTTAAATCTCTTTTAAATTAGAACTGTTATTTATTTTGTTTGTCATTACATTTCCTTTAAAAATGTAGAACATTTGTCTTGTAGAAAACTATACCCATTAGACTTTGCTGATGGTTAATACTGGTATTACTTAACTTTACCTATATTTTCTGTAAATTGGAAGCAAAATTTAAGTCTTGATTAGATTCATGTTGTTGACAAGGAGACTTCATTGGTGCAGCTATGAACTTGATAATGTAACATATCAAGAAGCATGTAATGCTATAATATCCAATCATTAGAGTTACTAGAATGATATACAGTCAGAGGTTACTTCAAACATTCCTTTGCTCTGTGTTGTTATTTTATCAATTTGACATACACTTAGATTACTTTGTTTCCATTTGTTTTCAGTTTTAAGGTTTGTTTTTATTTCTATTTTTGAATATGTAAAAGAGTTTCATGGTTCTAAAGGCAAACTGTCCTAGTAAAAACACTTAGAGAAGTCTTGCTTCTATCTCTTTCTGACCTACTCTGTACTCTTCCACCCCTATAGACTAGGGATTGACAAAATTTCTAGTCTAGGGCCAGAGTGTAAATACTTCAGGCATTACAGACTCTACGGTCTCTGTGGCAACTACTCAACTCTGCTACTGTAATGAGGAAGCAGCCATACAATATGCAAAAAAGTGGGTGAGGCTCTGTTACAGTAAAACTTTACTTACTAAAGCATGCCGCAGACCGTGTTTGGCCCATGGACCACAGTTTGCTGAACTCTGCCACAGATAGCCATTTTTTAAACTTAGCTTCTACCTTGTTCATCCTGTGTTTCTTCTTGCATCTTATTTTTCTTCCTTAAAAATAACATAGTATATATATTTTTGTGCACTTTGTTAATTTTATTTAAACCATATAGACACACACACACACACACACACACACACACACAATATCCATGCATGATTTCTTCATTCTTTTTTAAGACTGTATAGTACTTCATTGTGTGGATGTATCATGATTTATCCAACCAAACTTTTATTGGGCATTTGGGTTGTTTTTAATCTTTTGCTGTTACAAATAACAGCTGAGTGATCTTGGCATGTGATATGATTAAATATCATAAATCTCTCTCTATTTGTATCCCTATATCCAAAGTAGACTCCTAGAAGTATAATTATTGGGTCAAAAAGGGAATGTGTATGTAGTTCTATTCATTATTGCAAAACACCTCTTCACATCAGTTGCACCACTTTGCATTCTCAGCATCAGATATATGAGCATGGTAGTTTTTCCATAGCATTCCAACAGATTGTGCTGTAAAGCTTTCGAACTTTTGCCTACATGATATGTGAAAAATAGTATCTCACTGTAGTTTTAATTTTCATTTGTCTTATTATGAGTGAAATTGAACATCTTTGCATACATTGAAGGGCCATTAACTGTTCTATTTCTGTGAGCTATCTCTTCTTTCTGTTCTCTTTTTATTGGGTTTCAGGCTATATTTTCAAATTAGAGCCAACTGCCTTCCAAACAGATTGGATGTGGTGTGTGAAAAAATAGGTAAATCAAGTATAACTCTAAGGTCATTGTGTTCAATAACTGGAAAGATGAAGATGCCTTAAAGTGGGATGAGAAAGGGTGTGTGATTGGAACAGTGTCAGGTCATCAGTTCAAGAGATTGAGATTTCCGTTTCGGACACTGTTGAGTTAAAACTGTCTACGAGGTATCCAAATGGAGAAATGGAGAGGTATTTGGATATATGAGTGTGGATATGGTAGAAAGGCTTCTGCTAGAGATGGAAAGCTAGGAATCATTGGGGGTGGAAATGCTAATGAATGCCAGGAGATGGATGAGGTCACAAAGCAAGTGTAGGAAGAGAAGAGAAGAAAACCAAGGATTAAGCCCTGAATCTTTGACATCAGTGGTTACCTAGAAGAGGAAACTCCAGTAAAGAATCAATGAAGTTAGAAAAAAAACAGGAGAATGTGGTGCCCTGAAGCCAGGTAAAGAACCTGTACCAAAAAGAAATGAGTGACCAAGGCTGGTGATAAATCCAAGAAAAGAAGGATGGATAATTTAGCATTGACAGACTGTAAGTTCTGTTCTCTTGGAACTCACTCTCGAGCTTCAATGCAGAGCCTTCTTCCATCTCTCCCAATTTTGCCTGGCTGGCTCCTTGTCACCCTTAAAATTTATTTGCACAGTAAAACTTTCTTGTAGACTCCCAGACAAGCACATGACCATTATTTTTGCTCTCTCTGCCCCCAGAATTCTGCTTTACAGAATGTATGTCTCTCTTAAAGCTTGTTGTCTTTCTCTTACACTGGAATAGAATCTCTCTGAGGGCAGGAGCCATTCCTATCTTTTTTGTAGCTGAACTACAAGGTGACTTTGTAGCTAGACAGAACTCAACAAATATTTATTAACTAAGCACCATTATATCTACGTGTCCCTTTGTATACTGTCAACACACATGAGTTATTTACGCACTCACTCTTAGCTTTATTCACTTAGTACTGTCAAGATCTGTTTTTTCATAAGTAAAAATTATGTATACTGGACATTTTAATGATGCAATATGATGCCATTTGGGGGTAAGTTTTCAATAGGAGATATTGTTAGTTGTATAACACAGGTGAAAAATTACGGTTTCATAAATAAAAAAGATGTCAGGAAATAAGAATAAATCTTCTGTGCACAGCTCATTTTGAGCATAAGTAAGCATCTTGCTAAGAAAAATCCATATAAATCTCTGTCGAAAAAAAATTAAAATAGCACCATACTCTAAAACGACAATTAGTGAAAGGTCAAACACATAGACTTTGAAAATCAGACCTGTTATTTGACTAAAGCATTGCCCATTTTGTAAACAGGATCATAATGGCACCCTGCTTGTCCACATGGTAAAATCTGATCACTTAAGTGGTTACAATACATCAATTATTAACTTAAAAATGACATAATCCTAGAATTCCCAGTTTTGACTGTTGGTAAAGTAATGTTTTAGGAACTGCTGGTGGAGTTAGAGGTAGAGAAATGTATGAAAGCAGGAGATATAAGGTTTCAGAGAAAAGAGATACTAATTTTGGCTGGGGTGGGAAAGAGTGTGAATTGTATAATCTAGGCGTTTGTTGAGGCTGACCTCATTGATGTGCAACCGGTACAGTTGCACAGGGCCCCACATGTAGAAGGATCCCATGCTTGGGTTAATGCTCTGATCTTGGCACCCTATTAATATTTGAACAAAAGGCCCTGCATTGTTCTTTTGCACTGGGCCTCACAAATTATGTGGTCGGTCTTGAAGACATGTAATTGTGATAAGAATCACTATAAGAAAGTTAAGAAAACAGTACAAGCAAAGGATTATTAGGGGGCTGTGAGTTCACTCTTATTAGAGTAAATGGTTCATAGAGAAGCAAGAGTACTTTTCAAAAGGAAGGCAAGGGCATTAGACATGAACTCCAGCAGCACAGTACAACTCATTTCTCTTTACTCTCATCTGTCACCTGTCCTTCCAGGTGCTAACTCATTAGTTCTAATATAATATTGAGTTTGTGAAGTTGTAATTTATAACATCTACATTTATCTATCTATATGCATTTTAATTACTGGCTTCTGATTTACACAGCTTGTTCAGTGCTGCAATGCTAATATTTTTAAGGACTCAGAATTCATTTCATCATGAGCTGGTTATGCAAATGAAATCAAATGACACGGGTAGGGAAAGGGAGAAGGAAAAGGAACATGAACAAAGCCCTAGGAACCTGTATTGATTGCTTGCTATAGCTCTCTTCTAACATATCCTACCTAGACAGCCCTGTGACTTCCTGATTCTCCAAGGCAATCAAATCAAACTTCTAAGTATTCATTAGTAATTGTGCAAAGTCAGAATTACCATTATGTGGCTAATATCCACAGTCAAGCTATGTTTACTATGTATCTTGCACACAAATGTGGAACAGTGAAGAAAAATGCTATCCTTAAAAAAAAAAAAGTGCTATCCTTACATGGAACATGACAGATAATGCTCATTTTAATAAGAATTAGTCAGTATGGTTATGTCAGAGTCACTGTCCAATTGTAGCTCATTTTAAACTTCAAATGATTTCCAGTAGTTTGCATTAACTTCAGATAAATATTCACAGTAATAGTAGCATAGCACACAGTATATTCAGACAATTATTCACACAGTGGCATGACAAAAAAAAACCCTAACCTGTTTCTTGTCAAAAACCAATCGTGCATAGTCATCTGATCTTTAACACAGGAGCGAAGGCAGATCTATGGAGAATGGATAGTCTTTTCAATAAATGATACTGGAAAAACATGCAAAAAAATTAGTACAGAACTGATTTTATGTAAAAATTAACTGAAAAAGGGTTATAGACATAAACGTAAAATGTAAAATTATAAAACTCTATGTACACTAACAATGAACTATCAGAAAGAGAAATTAAGAAAATGATTCCATTTACAATTGCATCAAAAAAGGATAAAATATCTAGCAATAAATTTAACCAAAGAGATGAAAGACCTATACACTAAAAACTATAAGACATTGATGAAAGAAACTGAAGAAGACACAAATAAGTGGAAAGATATTTCATACTCACAGAGGAAGAATGAATATTGTTAAAATATCCATATTACCCAAAGCAATCTACAAATTTAGTGCAATTCATTTAAAAATTCTAATGGCACATTTCACAGAAATAGAACAAAGAATCCTAAAATTTGTGTGGAACCACAAAAGATCCCAAATACCATGGCAATCTTGAGGAAGAAGAACAAAGCTGGAGGCCTCACACTCCCTGATCTCAAACTATAGTACAAAGCTATACTGATCAAAACAGTATGGTATTGACATAAAAAGAGACACATAGATCAGTGGAACAAAATAGAGAGCCCAGAAATAAACCCACATATATATATAGTCAAATAACTTATGACAAAGGAGACAGAAACATACAATGGAGAAAGGACAGACTCTTCAATAAATGGTGTTGGTAAAACTGAACAACCACATGCAAAAGAAGGAATCTGGACCACCATCTTATAACATACACAAATATTAACTCAAAATAAATTGAAGACTTTAATGTAAGACCAGAAACCATAGAACTCCTAGAGATAATGTACAAGGTAAGCTCCTTGAATTTGGTCTTAGTGACATTTTCTTGGCTCTGATTCCAAAAACAATGGCAACAAAAGCAAAAATAAACAAATGGGGCTATATCAAACTTAAAAGCATTTGCACAGTGACGGAAACAATAACATAAAAAGGCAACCTACTGAATGGGAGAAGATATTTGCAAATCATATATCTGTTAATGTCCAAAATATATAAAGAACTTATACAACTCAATAACAAACAAAAAAAAACAAAGTCTGATTAAAAAATGGAAAGATATATGAATAGACAGTCTTCCAAAGAAGACAGAAAGATGGCCAACAGGCACATGCAAAGATGCTCAACAGCACTAATCATCTGGGAAACACAAATCAAAACCACACTGAGGTATCACTTCACACCTGTTAATATGGCTATAACCAAAAAGAAAAGGAATAACAAGTGTTGGTAAGGATGTGGAAAAAAGGGAACCCTTGCGCACCTTTTGTGGAAATGTAAATTGGCACAAACATTATGGAAGACAGTATGGAGGTTCCTCAAAAAGCTAAACATATAAGTACCATATGATCCAGCAATTCCACTTTTGGGGATTTATCCAAAGAAAACAAAAACACTAATTCGAAAAGATATAGGTACCCCATGTGTTCATTGCAACATTATTCAGAATAGCCAAAATATGGAAACAGCCTAAATGCCCATTGATGGATGAATGGATAAAGAAGATGTGGTATATATATGGACCATGCAATACCACTTAGCCATAGAAAAGAATGAAATTTTGCCATTTGTGACAACATTGATGAAACTTGAGGGCATTGTGCTAAGTGAAAAAAGGTCAAACAGAGAAAGACAAGTACTGTATAATTTCACTGATATGTGGCATCTATAAAAACAGAACAAATGAACAAACAAAACAAAAAGGAAAACAAACTCAGAGAAGAGATTGGTAGTTGCCAGAAGGGAGGGGGATGGAGGGTGGGATAAATGGGTGAAGGTGGTCAAGAGGTACAAAATTCTAGTCATAAAATCAATAAGTCATGGGGATTTAATGTACATCATGGTGACTATAGTCAATAATATTGTATTACACATTTTGTAACTTTGTATGGTGACCTGACTTATGGTGATTATTTCACAGTATATACAAATATCAGATCATTGTGTGGTGCATCTGAAACTAACATAATGTTATATATTAATTATAACACCATAAATATTTTAAAAATAAAACCAGAAAACATAGGAGAAAATCTAGGTGACATTTAGTTGAAAATAAGTTTTTAGATATACCACCAAAAGCAAAATCCATGAGAGAAAAAATGATTAGTTGGACTTCAGTAAAATTTAAAACTTTTGCTCTATGAAAGATACTATTAAGAGAATGAAAAGACCAGCCCACAGACTGGGAGAACATTTTTTTCAAAACACGTATCTGATATAGGACTTATATCTAAAATATGCAAAGAAAGCTTGAAACTCAACAATAAGAAAACAAACAACCCAACTGAAAAGTGGGTAGAAGATCTCAAGAGACACTTCACCAAAGAAGAAATGATAATGTAAAATAAGCATATGAAAGGATGATAAACATCATATGTCATTAGGGAATTGTAAATAAAACAACAGTGAAACACCACTGCACACTATTAGAATGGTTAAAATCCAAAGCATTGACAACATCAAATGCTGGTGAGGATATGGAGCAGCAGGAACTCTTATTCACTGCTGGTGTGAATGCAAAATGGTACAGCCAGTTTGGAAGATAATTTGGCAGTTTCTCACAAGACTAAACATAGTCTTACCATATGATAAAGCAATCATGCTCAAAGTTGAAAACTTACATCCATGTAAAAGCTTTACATAAATCTTTATAACAGCTTTATTCATAATTGCCCCAAATAGGGAGTAACCAAGATATCCTTCAATAGGTGAATCGATAAACTGTGGTGCATCCATACATTGGACACTATACAGTGATGAAAAGTAATGAGCCATGATTTCTTGATAGAAAAGCTGTGGAGAAGCCTTAAAAATGTATATTGCTAAGTGAAGAAAGCCAGTTTGAAAGGGCTACATATTCTATGATTCCAACAATGTGACATTCTGAAAAAAGGCGAAACTAGACAGTAAAAAAAAAAAAATCAGTGGTCACTAGGGTTTAGGCAGGAGATGAGGGAGGAATAAACAGGTGGAGCAATGGGGATTTTGAGGGCAGTGAAGCTATTCTGTATGTTACTCTAGTTGTGGATACATGACGTTATGCATTTGACAAAACCCAGGGAATGGACAACACCAAGAATGAACCCTAAAGTAGCCTATAGACTGTAGTTAAAAATAATGGTCATTGTTTTTGTTTTATTTAATTAAAACAAACAGTCATGGCATTCTTCTAAAAAAAGATATGTCTTCAGATTGGTTATTTAGTACATGAATTTTACTGGATATAACATTACATTTAATTCTAAAAATTATACTTTTAAGAACTGAAAATTTATAAAGAAGGAAAGCTGTATCTCAGGTGTTATGGTATAGTAAAAATACCAACAAATTTGAATCAGAAACTGGAGGTTTGACCCTGTCCCTATATCTTATTAACCTTTTACATTATTGAGTCTATTAACTGTCTGAGCTTTGTTTTCCAGATGCACAAAAACGATACATAGTGACAGAGAGAGGGTTTCCAGGAGGAAAGGGCCAGGAGGCTTCAGTAGAGGCCTCATAGAGAATTTGTCCAGCCTAGGAACTTGCCTTGCAGGCTCATAAAAATGAAAGTGTGGACAATGGCTCCTCTGAGAATGATATGGAAATGCACACAGCCCCTTTATCATTTAGAAAAGGAAACAAAAATCTAGAGTTAAGACCATTCAAAGTCCTTATGACAGTTCATTTTCTTATTGAAGAAGAAAACTAAATCATTCTCAGAAGGTTCCTTGGAGGATATGATCTTAATCAGACCAAAGAGAGTTCAACCAGTTGAAAGTGTAACAGTGTCAGGAAAAATGTCCTAAATCTTCCACTTCCTACTGAGCATGGCCTTTGCATGGGACCAGTTACTCAAGGCCCATTAGCTGAAGGAGCTCCCCATTACTGTGTGTCCGTGTCTGTGTTTGCCCCACAGTCATCCTTTCCCCACATTTCCATAACTTTTCAAACCTCCTTTTGAGTAATGCCTTATTTCTTCAGTATGGTGACCATATCTTCAGTCAGGAGGAGAACATGCCTCTTATGGGGAGCTTTTGTGTATCCAGGCCCTTGTAGACTGTGCTGATAGAATTGTGTTTTAACTACATATTCCTCTATTTGACTACTTGGGTTCAAACCTTGGCTCCACTTCCCCAGCACTTGCCTCTCCTATCTGTTTGACCTTAGGCAATTTGCTTAACTTTCTAAGCCTTAGTTTCCTTGCCATTAAATGGTGATAGTAAGAATGACCACTTTGTGTTAGTTTTTATAAAAATTGAATGATATTCAAATAGAGCACATAGCTCAGTTTCTGATATCAATTAAACATTCCATAAAATTTTTAATTAAAAGCAAGTATATTTCCAAGTTTGCGGATGCCTTTTCTTTTCTCTTCAAGAAATGGATTAAATATATTACTGTACTACTTTTCAGGAAAAAGTGTTTTGGTCACCATTCCTTGTTTCTTTGGAATCTGCATCTAGACTCTCCCTTGAACTTCCTGTGGTTTAGGTGGGGTTCAATTCCAGCTTCAGAGTGGAATATGTTGATTCATATGGAAATCTTCATCAATACACCACAGTGCCCTTGGCCACAGTGAATAAGTGTTTAACTCAGGCACCATACTACAATAATAAGATAGGCAAGATGGCTCAATCAAGATGAAATTGGATATGGGAGGATGAAAATGAAACCAATGGAAAGTAGAAGTGAGTACTGACCAGCATCTGAACCTTTAGATCAAGCCATGCCTGAAAGTATTTAGTAGGGCTTTTCACTTAGATGAACCAACTTTTTTTTTTTTTTTTTCTCTTAAACTAGTTTGAGTTGGATTTTCTGCTGCTTGTAAACTAAAGCTTAACTGATACAGCATAGGGCACAAAGCTTTTTTTTTTTTTTGTAATGTCTGTGTTTCTCTCTTTTTTAAAATTGAAGTATAGTTGATTTACAATGTTTTGTACTGCAAAGCGATTTAGATATACCTATATACATATTCTTTTCCATTATCGTTTATCACAGGATCCTGAATATAGTTCCATGTGCTCTACAGTAGGACCTTGTTGTTTATCTATTTTGTATACAGTAGTTTGTATCTGCTAATCCCAAACTCCTAATTTTTCCCTCCCCACTCCCTTTCCCCTTTGGTAACCATACATTTATTTTCTATGGCTGTGAGTCTGTTGGCACAGACCTTTTTTTTTTTTTTTTTTTGCGGTACGCGGGCCTCTCACTGTTGTAGCCTCTCCCATTGCGGAGCACAGGCTCCGGACGCGCAGGCTCAGTGGCCAATGCTCACGGGCGCAGCCGCTCTGCAGCATGTGGGATCTTCCCAGACCGGGGCACGAACTCGTGTCCCCTGCATCGGCAGGCGGGCTCTCAACCACTGCGCCACCAGGGAAGCCCGGCACAGACCCTTTTTAAGACTCAAATGAGAGAGCACATAACACTTAGTTAACTGGTAAAAATGGAATGAAATATGTAACAATGTGACACTTTAGTTATGTATCTTTGTGCCATCATTATTTTAAAGTGTAGTCCTTTACAACCAGAATATTTTTAATTAAATGAAGAGGAAGACATGTTATGTTGCTGTTTCCCACAAAGCCACTGCTTAGTTACTGTTTCTTCTCCTTGAGAAGCCACTAGCGTAGTTAGTTCCAACTCAGCTATGAGAAAGCAGTCTCCTGTATGTGGGACGAGGTGAAGAGGCAGGGTCGCATGGCTGCAAAGTTCTTGTGGCTGAGAACATTGCAGCTCTGCCTCCCAGTACCTTGGTCTACTTGTAGATTTCCCTTGAGATAACAGGTAGAAAGGCCATATATAGTTTTGGGGAATGAAATCCATACTTGAGTAAAAGCTCCACTGACTGTTTAATGTTTTTTACATTAAAAAAAAAAAAAAAAACTCTAATTCCAATCCCTATAGGAAACAGACAGTATGTTTATATTTCAAAAAAATAAGCCTCAACCAATATTTCTTTGGTATTATATGACTCACAAGAATTATTTTGTGGTTTTGACTAAATCTGTATGGAGATTTCAAATAATCACTAACAATACCTGTAAATACTTAACAAAAATATCACTCTAAAAAGATGTGGAAAAATAGACGTGTACATGATATTTCTAGGTGTACTTCTAGTCTCTATCTTTTTTAATTTTCTATTTTTAATACATATTTCCCAAAGCAAAATAATTTATATATTGTTTATCAAGTTTTGCCTCTTTCATATAAATTTCTCTCCCTTTTTATAATTATGTTTTTGTTAAAGACTTTATCCAAAATACATTTATTATTGTTTCTCTAGATTTACTGAAATGTAATTGATATATAACATTCTGGCCTCTTTAAAATGAACTAATTTTTTTCTATTATTAAATATAATAACTTTTTAAAGTTTTAGAATACTTTTCAGTCTATGATATCTACTTTGTCTACAAAGAAGAAATGTTTAGAGAATCCATTATGAATCTGAGTAATAGAATTCCATGGCTCATTTTTACTTTGTAGTACCAGTGCTCTGTTTACATTTTTTTTGGATCAGGCTAATGGTTTTGACATAAACAGCCTTATAGCCTTTCTTTAAAATATATATATGTATGTGAATATATAAAATCTCATCATTTCTACCAACAATTTTATGACTGTATATATTAACCCTAGTTAAACAAGCCATTTTGTCCAGTTTTATTTCTATTAAATATTTTTTCACTTAAAGAATATTGAAGTTTGAATTAAAAATGTACTGTGATAAATTAGCACTTTCAAATAAAAATAGTCTCAAGGAGGGGGTCAGATTAGGAGTCAGTAAACAAGTAGTTAATACTAAAAATTTTCCCAGAGGCTACTTAGGGGGAATAAATACGTAGGGCTGACAGAAGAATATTTGAAAGAGAGACGTCTCTCTCTCACTTCTTTCTTTTCTAGTTCCTTTTCATCTCTCCTTCCTCCTTGCCACCAAAATCATCATGCTGAACCTGGTCTTTAGTAAGCATGATACAGTAGTGCCTCATGCTTCAGCCTTAAGTATCTTTTTTTTTGTTTGTTTTGAAATCTAGATTTCCCTGTTTCCATCCTTAAGAACCTTTCAAGAAAACACACGTGATAGCATCTCCAATTAATTACTTCACAAAATTGTGTTAATGGCTTAGGATTTTGTTTGTTTGCTTTTCTTTAAAAATATTCTACTGGGAGTATTTCTTTTATTTCTTTTTTTTTTTTTTTTATACAGCAGGTTCTTATTAGTTATCTATTTTATACATATTAGTGTATATATTCCAATCCCAATCTCCCAATTCATCCCACCACCACCCCCCTCCACTTTCCCCCCTTGGTGTCCATAATTTGTTCTCTACATCTGTGTCTCTATTTCTGCCCTGCAAACCAATTCATCTATACCATTTTTCCAGATTTCACATATATGCATTAATATACGATATTTATTTTTCTCTTTCTGACTTACTTCACTCTGTATGACAGTCTCTAAGTCCATCCACGTCTCTACAAATGACCCAGTTTCGTTCCTTTCTATGGCTGAGTATTATTCCATTGTATATATATATATATATATATATATATATATATATATATATATATATATATAACACATCTTCTTTATCCATTCGTCTGTCAATGGGCATCTAGGTTGCTTCCATGTCCTGGCTATTGTAAAAAGTGCTACAGTGAACATTAGGGTGCATGCATCTTTTTGAATTATGGTTTTCTCTGGGTATATGCCCAGTAGTGGGATTGCTGGGCCATATGGTAATTCTATTTTTAGTTTATTAAGGAACCTCCATACTGTTCTCCATAATGAGAGAAAATGCTTTCCATTTATGTGTGTTTAAAGTTAAATCCTCTGACCAAAGTAAAAATAAACATATAAAATGGAGTTTGAATTAAGTAGTGCTGCTAAACCTCCTCCTTATTTTTCCAATAGTAGTGATTCATAGCTTGCTTGGGAGTCAAGACATTTGATCATTATCAGATTATTTATTTAATTATTTTTTGATTAAACTGTTTTTTGCCTCATTCAAGTCCAAGCTCATTTAAATGAGATCAAGATCTTAGCTGGTCCCTGGATATGTTATACAGTTTTCTCCCTCAGATACCTTCTCTCCCTTAGGTGCTTGCCCTTGGAGAAATTTTTGCACATTCCCCAAAGAAATGGGAGGAGGGACTTACTAAAAACGTTAGTGGATGAATCAGTAGTTGAATTATCTTCAAATATTTAATAGGCCTCCAAGGTATTATCATTCGCTGTGGATCTGTTTGACTGCTATTATCAATTTTTGACAGTTAATTTTCTTCATCAAAGAAACTGAATCTTTGCTGGGTTATGCCAAATATACTTAAACTTTCATTGCTGACCTTTCCACTGGTGGAAAAATCAAGGTAATTATTAGGATTATCCTTGGGTATGGCGAAATTGAATCAAAGTTTGCAAAGTAACTGGGATTTTCTTCAAAAGTTCAAAATTTTTAGAAGCACTTCTCATATAAAATGTTCATTGAGGCCAATCACAGTTAGTTAATCCATAATATCATATATATATAATCTATGTATATTATATATAAATATATAAAATATATTTATATTATATATAAATAAAATGTATATTATATATATAATAAAAATATATATATTATACATATTTTATGTATATTTATAAAATTGAGCAAAGATGAGCAAAGAAGCTCAAAATATTTGAGCTTAGGCACTTATAGAATTATCAATAATAAAAACTTCTTAAGTCAATATATTTTAGTCATGACATATATTTAATATGCACAGTACACATTAGGGTACGCATATTTCCCTTTCTGACAGGGTGTTATATGGGGTGGGTGAAATACATTGTAGTAGTTATGATTCTTATGGTTAAAATGATAAGAACCAAACTCAAGCTAATTTAAGAGCAGCAAGTGCAATTCAATGGCTGATACTATCCAGGAGAATATTGAGCAACGAGCCCAAGAAGAAATGCAGGCATGTTGCTTGGTGCAAGGTTCACCTGGAATCAGAAAACCAGATGCCATTCTTGTGTCTTCCTAGCCTTTTATCTCTGGTCCTCTCTTTCACTAAAAAACATCTTTGTCCAAAGGGTAACGCTGGAAAAGAAACCACTCTAGCTAATTTCAACAGAAAGGTATTTACTACATTTATTAAATAGCTTATGGATTAATGTGGAGGCTGTTAAAAGAGAACCTGGTCTGAATTTCCAGGAGCAACTTCCAAAGGCACACTGCAGAATTGCACCACCAAGAGAACTACTGCCTCTCTCCTGACTGGGAAGTTTCCAACAAAACTGGAAGTCACCACTACAGATGCTGGCCACAGAACCTTCTGTTTCTTCCCCAATCTGCATTAGTAAAACCCATTCTTCATTGCATGGTTCTTTCCCCAAAATTCAATTTTGAACTTGTGTCTCATCCAAATACACTTGATTAGCAGAGTACAGAGCCCACCTAGAACCCTAACTGAAAGGAAGCCTGGAAGAGGTAGTTTTAGCCCTTCAGCTTTAGCAGAATGAGAAGGCACTCCAGAAGGAGGGTAAAATGCCTAAATGGTATTGGATAATCCAAAATTGCATTACAGATGACATGATACTATACATAGAGAATCATAAAGATGCTACCAGAAAACTACTAGAGCTAATCAATGAATTTGGTAAAGTACCAAGATACAAAATTAATGCATAAAAATCTCTTGCATTCCTATACACTAAGGATGAAGAATCTGGAAGAGAAATTAAGGAAACACTCCCATTTACCATTGTAACAAAAAGAATAAAATACCTAGGAATAAACCCACCTGAGGAGACAAAAGACCTGGATGCAGAAAACTATACGACACTGATGAAAGAAATTAAAGATGATACAAATAGATGGAGACATATACCATGTTCTTGGATTGGAAGAATCAACTTTGTGAAAATGACTCTACTACCCAAAGCAATCTACAGATTCAATGCAATCTCTATCAAACTACCAATGGCTTTTTTCACAGAACTAGAACAAAAAATTCACAATTTGTATGGAAACACAAAAGACCCCGAATAGCCAAAGCAATCTTGAGAAAGAAAAACGGAGTGGAGGAATCAGGCTCCTGGACTTCAGACTATACTACAAAGCTACAGTTATCAAGACAGTATGGTACCGGCACAAAAACAGAAATATAGATCAATGGAATAGGATAGAAAGCCCAGAGATAAACCCACGCACATATGGTCACCTTATCTTTGATAAAGGAGGCAAGAATCTACAATGGAGAAAAGACAGCCTCTTCAATAAGTGGTGCTGGGAAAACTGGACAGGTACACATAAAAGAATGAAATTAGAACAGTCCCTGACACCATACACAAAACTAAACTCAAAATGGATTAAAACCTAAATGTAAGGCCAGTTACTACAAAACTCTTAGATGAAAACGTAGGCAGAACACTCCATGACATAAATCACAGCAAGATCCTTTTTGACTCACCTCCTAGAGAAATGGAAATAAAAACAAAAATAAACAAATGGGACCTAATGAAACTTAAAAGCTTTTGCACAGCAAAGGAAACCATAAACTATATGAAAAGACAACCCTCAAAATGGGAGAAAATATTTGCAAATGAAGCAACTGACAAAAGATTAATCTCCAAAATTTACAAGCAGCTCATGCAGCTCAATATCAAGAAAGCAAACAACCCAATCCAAAAATGGGCAGAAGATACAAATAGACATTTCTCCAAAGAAAATATACAGATTGCCAACAAACACATGAAAGGATGCTCAACATCGCTAATCATTAGAGAAATGCAAATCAAAACTACAATGAGGTATCCCCTCACACCAGTCAGAATGGCCATCATCAAAAAATCGACAAACACTAAATGCTGGAGAGGGTGTGGAGAAAAGGGAACCCTCTTGCTCTGTTGGTGGGAATGTAAATTGATACAGCCACTATGGAGGTTCCTTAAAAAACTAAAAATAGAACTACCATAGGACCCAGCAATCCCACTACTGGGCATATACCCTGAGAAAACCATAATTCAAAAAGAGTCATGTACCACAATGTTCATTGCAGCTCTATTTACAATAGCCAGGACATGGAAGCAACCTAAGTGTCCATCAACAGATGAATGGATAAAGAAGATGTGACACTTATACACAATGGAATATTACTCAGCCATAGAAAGAAACGAAATTGAGTTATTTGTAGTAAGGTGGATGGACCTAGAGTCTGTCATACAGAGTGAAGTAAGTCAGAAAGAGAAAAACAAATACCGTATGCTAACACATATATATAGAATCTAAAAAAAAAAAAAAAAAAAAAAGGTTCTGAAGAACATAGAGTCAGGACAGTAATAAAGATTTAGACATAGAGAATGGACTTGAGGACACGGGGAGGGGGAAGGGTAAACTGGGACAAAGTGAGAGAGTGGCATGGACTTATATATGCTACCAAATGTAAAGTAGATAGCTAGTGGGAAGGAGCTGCAGAGCACAAGGAGATCAGCTCGGTGCTTTGTGACCACCTAGAAGGGTGGAATAGGGAGGGTGGGAGGGCGATGCAAGAGGGAGGAGATATGGGGATATATGTGTATGCATAGCTGATTCACTTTGTTATACAGCAGAAACTCACACACCATTGTAAAGCAATTATACTCCGATAAAGATGTTAAAAAAGAAAACCCAAAAAACAAAATCGCATTACAGTCAGGAAATATGCCTGGGATGCCTTGTGTTTACAGCTTAGAGGTTAAACTGTTGGAAAGAGATTGACTCAATGCTCTTGGAAGTTTTAAAATTCCCAGGGAGGGACTTAAGAATTCATCTCTTCTTCTGTTGACATGAGCTTTAGACCAATCAACTGTGGTCAGAAAGGGTCACCTTGTATAAAATGCTCATTCCTATGGTGATGACCCTGAGAAGGGCCATGGTTTGCTGGAAAAGAAGTGCTGGGTTCACTGAAAAAGACATCATTTAAAGGACTCTCTTTCAACCAAGATGGAAGGGCACTTATCAGGTAGTCTTAGCTAGCTCATGCACAATGCAACTGAAGGGAATTAACTCTTGACCTCATAATTCCCACTTAAAAAGTGCCTCTGTCTGGGACTGGTCTATAGAGAGGACTGCCAACTTCAGCCTCACCTTAAAACAACCATCAAGCCAGGATGAGGAGATGACAACAGTGGTAGACAGCTGACCCAAGAATCCAGGCCAGGTTTCAAAACTGGGACCATAATGTGGGCATGTGCAGTAAGCCCTTCTCACTTCCTCCATCAGGGCCCACTTCTCCGCACAGGATGACTCACCACTTATATCAACTACAAATTGGCGCTTGCCATTGGCCCTTGCAATCTAAGTCTACAAGGATTAAATCAGTTGTCACTGCAGCTGCTGACCTTCAACACCCCCTGAAAGGAATTCAGGGTGGAGATCAGGAATGAGGCACTCTGTGTTCTGGGTAAACTGGTAGAACAGGTCTTCAGATTGTTAGATATTTTGAAGAGCTGATTTTATGTGCCCAATTCTTGCATCGCCTCATATCTAGAGAAGTGCTAAATTCCTTCATGGTGATGTCTGCTCCTGGCAACTAGCAGTAACCTTCACAAGACCTTCTGCAAAAAATATGTACGATTGCATGTACTCCCCCTTCACCAAAATCACATATATACTGACCTTCCCCCCTACCTCTTTGGAGGAGTTTCTCAGAGCTCTCTGAAATGCTGTCTCCCAGTCTATAGTCCTCATTTTGCCCCAAATAAAACTTAACTTGCAACTTTAAAAAAAAAAAAAAAAAAAAAGAAATGCTGGGTCAACAATCACATAGGTTTTCATTGTGTGTTTATGTGTGTATATGTACATATGTATGAATTTATCATTTATATCTGATATGTACGTGAATATTTAGATAATCAGGTATCTAAATCCAGATATACTGCAATAATAAATGCTAAGTAACTGATAGTGTCATTATAGAAATTTGGAGTTCAGAGTTGGTATAAAAATTATACAAGTATGTTATCTGCTGCTGATCCTTCAGGCTGCATGGTTCTCAGGCAAGGGTCAGAATATAAGCAAAATGTGATTTGGGGATCATAACTGACTTTTTCTAGAGGTGGAGAAGAGTGGGAGGAATGTTAGAAAGAAAAACCTATAGCCGGATTTTACTAGCTCTTGAACTACTAGAAAACTCGATGTTCTCTAGAAAACTCAATGTTCTCTTCTAAGTAATGTATTATTCATGAAGGCTTTAAACTCTGTTTTTGAAGATTAATCTGTGTTGTGGTATGAAAGACAAGTATGGAAGAGAACAGATGTAGAAACACTAGAAAAGAGAATAATGCAAATTTTCTAGGGATGAACTGATGCAGCTGAATCAGGATGCTGGTAAGAAGAATGAAAATGATGAGAAAAATACACTATTTTTTTTATCAAGCACAGTTCTAAAAGTATAGCATTTCTTATTTATTTTACATTTTTTTTGGAAAATATGTAAAACTACTTAAGATAAAGGAACAAACATTAAAACCGAACGTATTTTTAATACAGTAACACTCTATATTGCTCCATATACTTAATAAAATTATATATTTAAGTTTGGAAAGCCATGGAGAATTAGGCCTAATTTTCCAAAGCAAAATTATGCAAGTTATATTATTGAACAAGAGGGAAAATAGCTTCCAGTTAGAGAAGGGGGAAAGCAGAGTCCCTAGAAATTGGTTAGGTAATCAGTATTCCAGTTTCTATTTCCAAGGAAAACAGGCTTAGAAGATGCATGAAATGTCATAATTTGTGACTTAAAGTATTTTGCTTGGCATGAGAAGGAAGATTTGAAATGCTCATGTTTCCTAAGGAGAAAAAAGCTAAACTAATTAGATAAGGAAAACATGGAAGTAAATAGCAATGTTCCAAAAATTTTGGCAGCTACTCCCATGCCTTGCTTTCCATTTCTGCATGAAGTGGACCTGTTTCAAGATGGTTTAACCCTCACATAACTTCTGAACATATTTTACCCTTGCTAGTCACCATTCAGTGGTTGTATGTGTTTTAGGGGGAGCCTAGTAGTCACGAACCAGAGATGGCAGGCAGAGAAATGGTTCTCTTTTCTTGCTTGGCTACCTTACCTGATCATAGGAATTAAAATTCAAGATGATTTTTAATTGTAATTTTAATTGTGTTTTAGCACTTTTGCTTTTTAAACTAGAATATCAGTCTAAATTAAGAGGATTTGTAACAGCTGTGTTTCTCTGCTTTCTTAGAAGGATACACATGAACAATCAACACACTAATGAAATGGAACACTTGAGTTGTGGATTTTTCAGATTCAAATTTCACTGGGATTTGTTTTTCTCTTTCTGACTTACTTCACTCTGTATGACAGACTCTTGGTCCATCCACCTCACTACAAATAACTGAATTTCATATGGAATCTAAAACAAAATGGTACTGATGAACCTAGTGGCAGGGCAGAAATAAAGGTGCAGACGTAGAGAAGGGACTCTAGGACAAGGGGCGGTGGGGGGGGAAGCTGGGGTGAAGTGAGAGTAGCATCAACATATATACACTACGGAATGTAAAATAGTTAGCTACTGGGAAGGAGCAACATAGCACAGGGAAATCAGCTCGGTGCTTTGCTACGACCTAGAGGGGTGGGATAGGGAGGGTGGGAGGGAGGCTCAAGAGGGAGGGGATATGGGGATATATGTATGCATATGGCTGATTCACTTTGCTGTAAAACAGAAACTGACAAAACATTATGAAGCAATTATACTCCAATAAAGATGTATAACTAAATAAATAAACCAATTAAAAAAATAATTTCACTGGGAGCAAAGGCAAGAAGAAAAGTTTCCTATCTAAGCGTGTCTATGAAGCAGACATGGTGGTATATTATGTAGCAATCTTTCTAAATTCCCATGGGCCAAGACTTTGGCTTGTTTACAAAGAATTGCTCTTCAAGTTAATTCTATAGCTGTGTATCTTTGTCATTCACTTAACCTTTGTTGAAAGTTATGTCTCATCCAAGTTTATTTCCAGTTTGTAATTATAAGATCTTAACACTTTTGCCGTGGTCTTTAAAAGAGTACCTGGAAAAGTTACGTGCCTGTCTTTTCCGTATTACCCCCATAAAAAAGATGTCTGAAAGCTTTTCAATAAAGAAATGATTCACTTTTATGTGAAATGTTAGAGTCTATAAAACAGTAGTTGCTTATGCTTATGATGTTCTACTTTAATACATTCATTGATGACAAATTGCCCTTTATTTATGCTGAATGACATTCTTTTGTTCCCCCCAAAAATAAATTTAGAAGTATGATCATGGCCTCCAATATTAAATGTAATTCAATAGCAGAAAGGATAATTCTAATTCTTTTCTTTATTTAGCTTGGTTCAGAATATAAATTGGATGAGGCTTAAAGCCTCTATTTCAGTTGGCCTTGCTTATTCTCAGTGCAACCTTGAAATAAATTTATTGTTTTTCATTTATATTTAAGGTCAGATGAAAGATAAGTTATGATCTATAGCACTGGCTGTAACAACCAATAAAATATTTCACTGCAGTCTGGGGAATAAATACCTAGTAACTAATCAGAAACTGTGGAACACAGTCTCTTTCAGAGGTTACCATTTTACACTAACATATATGCCCTACATAAGAGAATTAACTTGTATTCTTATCTGTACAGCTAAAGTTTATATGATAGAATATAATAGAGTGATATAACAGTTTAGGAATTCCATTAGTTGGTCTACCTAATATGTTGGAGAATTGCAGCATTTGAATGAATAATATTCATTAAATGAACATTTATGTTAAAAGTAAAAATACTTTTTACTAATTTAAGGGCCAGTACACTTCTTTTCATCTATACCATGGATATAAAAATTTTTAGACCCCAATTGTCTAAAATGAGTGAGGCAAAATCAATGGCTAAATACCTCCCAACCAACACTATCTTAATATTACTATGTAGCACATCAATCATTTAATAAATAAAATCCAATTAATTTTCTTCAGAAAATTTCCAACCTTTAAAGTTATAGTTTTTACATATAATTTACTTACAAGACATTCACCAATTTTACTTGTACAATTAGATGCATTTTAACAAATATATACAATGACATAACTCCTGTCACAGTCGTGATATCGTATATTTTTAATGCTCCCAAAACTTCCCTTACGTTCTTTTGTAACAGTTACTCCTCTCATTCCCTAGCCTGGCAACTACCTACCTACTTTCTAGCCCTCCAGTGTTAGTTTTGCATTTCTTAGAATGTCAAATATAAACAGAATCACACATATGTAGTCTTTTGTTCCTGGCTTCTTTAAGTTAACATAATCCTTTTGAAGTTTATCCATGTTATTGTGTGTTTTACTAGTTTATTACTTTTTGTTTTCCTGAGTGTTATTCCAATTGAATATTCCATTCCAAAATGACATATATTTTCATTTCAGTGTTGAATAGAAGTGGTGATTATGAACATTCTTGCCTTGTTCCTGGTCTTAGTATGAGGCTAACTGTAGGCTTTTAGATGTCCTTTATTAGGTTGAGGAAATTCCCTTCTATTTCTAGTGTACTGAGGGGTTTCATCATGAATGGATATTAAATTTTGACAAATATATTTTTCATATCTATTGAGAGGATCGTAAAAGATTTTCTTCTTTGTACTGTTGATGTGGTTATTTACTTTTATTCCCAGATTTATTCCTAGTTGCTTATGATTTCTTATTCTTTTCAGATATTGCTGGATTCAATTTGCTAAAATATTGTTATGGATTTTTATGTCTCTGCTTATGAGGTATATTTGTAACTTTCTTTTAATGACTTTGGTTTTGTAGTCTGAGTAATGTTCGCCCCCAAGTTTTAAATTGGAGCAAAACAACTGTTCTCAGAACTTGCTAGGTTCTCTTTTTATTTCCATATTGAGCATAGGTAGAGTAGAAAGAAGTGAACTCCTCTTCTAGATTTTGGAAGAATTTGTGAAAAATTGCTATTATTTTTAGTCCTGTGGGAAGGTTTTTAACTATAAACTCAATTTCTTGAGTGACCTTTTGTAGTTTGTGCTTGCAAAGAATTTGTCCATTTTATCTAAAGTTGTCATATCCATTGGTTTAAAGCTGTTCATATATCTCCTGTTGGCATGTGTCACTTGTCCCTCTGTTCCTCTTTTATTCCTAATACTGGTAATTTGTGCTTTCTCACTCTTTTCCTTATCAGTTAGGCTATTCATTTGTCCATTTTGTTTCAGTGAAGCAGCTTTTGGTTTTATTGATTTTCTCAGTTGTGTTTACTATTTTCTATTTCACTGATTTCTGCTGTTACATTTATTATTTCCTTCCTTCCGCGTACTGGGTTTAATTCAATCTTTTGCCTGGGTTTAATTTGGCCTTTGGTCTTAAGTTTTAAAGTTGGAATCTTAAATTGTTAACTGAAGCCTTTCATCTGTTCTAATATAAGTGTTTAATGCTATGCATTTCCCTCTCTGCATTGCTTTTACTGCACACTACAAATTCTGATATTTTATGTTTTGTTTATTTCAAAATATTTTCTAATTTTCCTTTTGATTACTTCTTTGACCCATGAGTTATTTAGAAAGTGTTGTTTAACTTCCAACTATTTTGAAGATTTTCAAAGTATCTTTTTATTACTGAATTCTAATTTAAATCCATTGTAGTCATAGAACATATTTTCTATGATTTCAATCTTCTTAAATGTATTAAGACTTATGGCCGAGAACATGATCTGTCTTGGTGAATATTCTGTGTACACTTGAAAAGAATGTGTATTTTGCTGTTTTTGAGTGGAGTGTTTTATAAATGTCCTTGGGATAAGATGGTTGATAGTATTAAGTCTTTCATATACTTGCTGATATCTATCTACTTTTCTATCAACTACTAAGAAAAGAATGTTGAAATTTGCAACTATAATTCCCAAGCAAGTCAAGGGAAATTTCACATTGGATATGACAGATGAGAGAACTGGGTCCTTCAAGATGTGAATAAGAATTCAACAGGGTGTTAACTGCAGAAAGGAAATCTTATAGTAAAATCCGAGTATAAAATGTATGTATATTAACAGTTAGCTAAACAAGATTATGAAATTTTATTCATTTTCCAATTGCAACTATCTTTTAAAAAATACTTTTGTTCATAGATAAGACAATATTAGAGAAAATGGGATTTGGGGAATTTATGCAATTTTTTTTACTTTATTATTTTGTTAATGCTGCTTTAGTGCACCTTGTGTAGTAGAAGAAAAAAATTTTTAATTAGGTTCAATATATTGAGGTAATGATAAGTGTCTTGATGTGTTCAGAATTTAATTACATAAACAAAAAAACCTTTCTGTGAAATGAAAAGTAGGTTTGAAGAAGGAGAAACTGGCAGATTTCAAAGCTTAAAATTATGGCCAGTTCATGAAGAACCTTGTAGTCATGCTAAAAGAGCTTGCCACTTTACCCTGATAGCAAAAGGAATCACTAAAGGATTTCAGGGAGTGAATGACTGATGGAATAACATACAGGATTGGTAAGACCACCTTGGTAGGAAAGTAGAGCGTCAAGGCAGAGAGAAACAATTAAGCATTTAGAAATTCCTGTAATTTTACTGAAAGTCAGTGAAAGCCTATATGGGAGGGGATTGTCTGAACTCAGGGAAGCATCTCTGAGGAAATTTCATCTGAGGATCATTTGTAGATGAATATTTAGAGAGGAGAGTTCCAATAAATTTAGGCTTGATGAAAAATTGCACTCGAAATTAACCTAAAAAACACAAGAGAATCCATATTAAGGAATAGGTAGGTGCTCTGTTAGATTTTAAATATATGAAGTTTGAGTTGACTATGGAACTCCTAGGTAGAATTCACTGGAAATAGAAAACAGTGGAAACACTGGAAAACAGCTGGAAATAGGGTTTAAAGGCTTAGTATTGGATCCTAGAAATAGGTGACATTTTTCAAAGAGGGAGAAAAAGGAGAGTAATCTGGACATGAGGATTTGGTAACAAATGAGAAGGAATAGTTTAGGCAAAAGACACAAATCTGTACCAAACTTGGCCACATCATTGTGTTTATTCTGTGAGCAGATTAACTGGCTTTACTCAATAAGAAGCAGAATTTTACTTAATTCATCTCAGGTTCTTTCTGAGCAAGATGCAATAAAATGAAAAATCCTAGGCTTATATTTCTGGAATCATTTCCTGTTTGAAATGGTTTGGCTTATGTTTGGGGCCAAATCTCAAAGAAGTTTTTTACATTTCTAATTACAGGGCATGATATAATACAATGTTCTCTAAATTAAATCTATTAAGCTTGATATTACAAGCACTCTTCCTGTGCCCTCTCCCCCTCAAAAAGACAATTTTACAAGAAAAGCAGGTATGAACCTGAGGGTTTTGCTTCTTTGGACAGTTGAATGATCTAATTGGATAAGCATCATTAAGTTTAAGAATTTATAATTATTGTGCTCTTTCTTCTGAGTGACTTTCTTCTTTCAAAGCTCATTAGAGAACCCAAGCTCATTCTCATATCCCCCTGATCTCCATTACCACATCAGCTCAGATAAACTATTGTCAAGAATGTGAAAGTCAAGAGCACATTGATCTTTCATAGTAGAAGCAATTTCCTGTTTTCAAAAACTTGTAATGAGATTTAAAAAATACAAACAAATCTAATATATCCACAGTAGAGATTGCAGAATTGGATAAATGCAGACAAACTGATGTTTAAACTGTTGTAACCTTCTCTAACATTCTCTTGTTAATTTGCCAGCAGGATTCTCTACTCACGGAGTAGAGAGGATCTGGGATAAATACATAGGTTTTCTAAAATATATGGGCTAGGGCTGAAATGCATACAGAATTTACAGTCATTTGTAAAGGGAGAACCCTGTCTTTTAAATATTTTAGTGATTAATTTTTATTTCAAAGTACGAGAAAATGAAATTGGTTATTTCAGTGGGACTAATTTTCTAATATTACAAGTTGTGCTATGAGAATTGTCGTGACCAATTTTTTCTCCCACATAGAAAGACATATGTTGTTATTTAATTATTGAAAACCTTCTGGTATATTAAAACCTTAAGAAAATCTTAGGTTTTTTTAACTTTGAAGATTTTCTTCTAGAAATTCACCAATCTTACCACTCTCTACCAGTAAAAATATAGCTGTAATCACATTGGAGATGTTGAAACACACCATCCCTACTTCAAGTTTATCACATGCTTTTCAATTAAGTGTGCAAGAAAATGAGGAAGCATGTTTCTGCTTTGCAGTATTTAGCTACCCCTTGTCACCGCCCCCATACCAGCTGTTTCATTTTATTTCCCGTGGGGTCATCACACTTGCTGAGCCCTTTGCCACTTAACCCTTGGGCTAATGAATTTGTTTCCTTGAGGAGCCCTCTTTCCCTTCCAATCTATTTACTTCACTTGACATATCTGCCAGATTAATATTCCGAAAAAGGCTGCCCTTGATCATTTTATCAGGACAAGGTGGTCTGCCTTTCATGACCTTTGTATCTAGAATCTAGGAGAGATAAATAAGCATTCTAAGCAAGAGATAAGAGACTAAATTGACCCAAGACTGAAACAGTGAAGAGATGATTATTGATAGTCAAAGGGGAAATGTGTTTCCTTGGTGATCTTTTATTTTTCATTCAAACTTATGGAACTCCTCCTCCAAAAAGGAAAACTAAATTCCACTTTATTTAACATGGTGTTTCAGAGAGGATTCATTACTTAGCAATGATAGTTGAACCTATTTCTTATCTATTCTACTGCTCTAATCCCCTTCTTTATTCACTAACACATCCTTTCATTTAACTATCCACTGACTCTGGGAGTTCTGCAAAGAGATCACTTACTTCCACTATTTTGTGCCTTTGTTTGTGGAGTGTGGTGTTGTCACAAGCATTCTGCTTCACAATAGGCTGTGCATCTCATAGAGTGACTCTCAAATATTTCCATGTGTGCTTGCCTGATATCAGATGGAAATTGTAGATATGTCTTTGTGTGCCTTATTCATTGTATCAGTTTGTACAAACCTACAAACTACAGCAAGCTGTTCTAAGCAGAAAACTAATAAAGATCTAGTAGAACCTCTGACCATACTTCTTTAATTCAATAAACATTTACTGAAGATTTATCACGTTTTATGATCTACAGTAAATGTAAAATGCTAACAGTTATTGAGTTCTTCTCTAAAGCACAGTACTCAGGACTTAACATACAGCACAATATTTTCATGAACCCTTAAAAAGTTTTCAAAAGGAATTATCATTATCCTCATTGACAAGATGGGGAAACTAAGGTACATAGAGTCTAAACATTTCACCAGTGCCGTCCAGCTAGGAACTGGAGGGCACCACTAAATGCAAAACAATACTGCTCTTCTCTTACACATATCTCCCTTTTTATTCCTGAGTCTGAAGTAGCAAGAGCTGGCTGAACTATTCACAAGTCCCATGGGACTCTATGACTCGCCCAAGATCACTAGAGTTTAAGGGATGGCTGAAACTGGGTAAAAGATCTTTTGAGATCTATGTTCTATTCATGACCTCTCTTTGTCATAATGAGGTCCTTCTTCAGTTAGAGATTTTGACTTTGCCATGGTAAGTTTCAGGCAAAACAAACGCACAAAGAAACCTGTGCAATGTTGCATGTTTTTGAAAATCATTTTGTTCTGCTTTTATGTTTTCACCGAAGTAAGTGCAAAAAGTACCCTTTTAAGAGCATAGAGTTCCCCACTACAGGTCAAGAAAAACCAGCACCCCAATAACTCTATAATGGAACATTACAAAAATCTGTGTCCACAGCTCCATTTGTCCAAAGCAAGTAGCTTTGTTTGAGCTTTATTATATGTTTTTAAGCTAAATGAAACACAGAAAGCAATGATTTAGGGAGCAGCATGGGTTTGCCAGCGCTAGTTCACATTGGACCTGCCAGCTCACCCCTATTTCTCACCTTTGAGTCCAACAAATAAATTATAAATGTTGGCACAATATTTGTATTATTTATTTTATAACCCAAAATTTACAACCCTGGCTGTCCTTGAGAGGCTTCGTGTGTTTGTTACAGTCTCCTCCAGGGAGGTTTCATCGAATGGCAACTCATCATCTGCACTCAGGGAAAATTCAGGCTCATTCTACTATATTCCATTTCCCAAGAAACATTAGTATTCCTCATTGATTGTGTACAGAGGATTAATTGTGCTGTCACTTGGTGTATTTACGTCCTTGGTGGTTGTATTGGCTCGCTGACTTTAAAATGGCCAGGATACATCCTGCAGCTGGACATATTTGTTTTGTAAGCTGTCTCATTGCTGCATGCTGCTACCCAACAGGCGCTGTGTCTGTATTTCAAAACAACCAATGGAACAGGAAAAGTCTTCATCAGCTGGTTATTTTTAACTCTTCAAGAGAAATTGGGTTGGTGTCTTTTTCACTAAATTAACCACTAATAGTGCACAGTGATTAAAAGCAAATCTAGGCTTGATTCCAAACTTTACCAGTTATTGGCACTGTGAGTTGGAGTGGGGGGGGGGGGGGAATTACTTACACATTCTGTGCCTGAATGTCCTCAACTTTAGAAACATGGGTAGTAAGAATGGGTAATAATAATATGCATCACAGATTGCAGAGAGAAGTAAATGAGGTAAAGCAAATCACCTAACAGGATATCCAGTAACTGACACTCAAAAATGTAGCCGTCATTTTTATGCCATTATTATTGCATAGAGCTGCTGTTAAGGGAATCCATAAATATATAGTTACTACGGCAGTGATTGCAAGCTTTTGTTTTTCTTTTTTAATGATATATCTAGGAGCTCTTAATCTCGCTTATCTATTTATACAGTGTATCTACTTTTCATCAAATAGCAGAAATAAATGAGCATCATTCAAAATGTTCCTTCTTGGACATTGTTTTCCCTTCCTAGTACCCAATGTAAAGACTATGCTCAAATAATTGTGTTTACAACTGTCTAAAAGTAGGCCAGTGATTAACCTTGAAATATGATTGTTTCTTTTCATTCATATCATTTAAGTGAATTTCTTTGGATGTAACCAGTATCATCAAATAAATTTCTCTCTCTCTCCTTCCAATATGAAACAAACACTGGGACTTCTGAACAGCGTAATAATGTAATATATCTTACCAGCTGGACCTTTAGCACCATAAGCAACGTAATACATGCCATTTCCTCACTTGCCTATGGTCCAGCAACAATCTTGTTTCCCTTCTTTGATCCTTGCCCCACAGAAACTAGGGTGCTCTTTTGAAAACTATAAATAAAACCCCATTACAATCCTACTCAACACTCAGTGCTCATCAATAGCTTACTCTCACCCTTGGGAGAAAAACCCAGATTCCTTACCACAGCTACTTCCCTAAGTGGATCCTTTCCTTCCCCTCTGATCCAGTCTCCTGATTTTTTTCCTAGAATACCAGATTCTAGTCACCTTGATCTTCTTGCTTTTCAAACACACCAAGTTCATTCCTGACCTAGGATCTTTGTATTTGTTCCATCTCCCAGAAGGCTTTTTCTCAGATCTTCAAATACCTTTCAAAGTCATGACTTCTGGGTTTCTGCCAAAACATCATCTTCATTGAAATACCTTCCTTGACCACCCCTCTTAGAATAGCGCCTCCTCTTTCATCACTCCTGTCCTCCTATTCTGTTTCTCTTCAAGGTACTTATTGCTATTTGAAATTTTAATAATTTATGTATTTATTTATCTATTATCTGTCTCTACCACTAGAATGTAAACTGTTGGAAGGCACATTTTTTTACCATTTTTTCAGTGGCTATATTCCTACAGCCCAGACCTTAGAAATGTGACTGGCTCAGAGAAAGTAGATGGATGTCCAAAAAATAATAATAATAAATTAATTAATTTTTTAAAATGTGGATGAACTAAAAAAGAGCCTATCATGTATTAACTCAGAAATGAATAACCCCCAAAATTTATTAGAAGACAATATGTTTTATCTTAGAGTTATCTTGCTCCGTTTTTCATGAGAATGCCATCTACTCCATATATCGTAATTTGCCTATTTAATCGTGCAAATACCATTTAATGAATAAGTGTATTATCATAAAAATATATTTTATTATGAAAGCTTTTTAAAAGCTGCTATATGGTAATTAAGAACCATTAATCATTTAAACCATTTCAGAATTTCCAAGGTAATATTATTCACCTATATAATACCAAAAATCTGACCTACTGTTTCAGTAAAAGTCAATGAGATTTCTCTCATTGAAATAGTATTTTTTACTCTACTTAAATATGCTGTTGAGTATATTATGAGTATATAAATACATAATGTTGAGTATATAAATATGAGTCTTAAATATGCTGTTGTGAGAATGTGAACTATTGTGACTATGATATCTTATTAGTGTGGCTGAATTTTAATTAAAACTTGGAGTTATGTGGGGTAAAAGAATAATTTGTGTCTGGTTCAACACAGTCAGCTATGGTACAGATAATTAGATCATAGTAGCCAAATGTGGAGATTCAGTATAAGTGAAATTAAAGTAGTTTTTGAGAACAACCCAGTAAAACAAAATGAAATTTGTACTAAACTTGCAACCTTGGTCTATGGAAATTACAACAATTACTCTCTACTGTTCTGCTTATGCAATCATCCTGTAGTGCAGAGCAACTTAGTACTCTTTCTTAGAAGATATTTTCCTTCGAGGTTAAATTACAGGTCTGTCCCTTTATGGTATATTCATTACATTACATTTCAACAAGAAACAATATAGTCTCTAGCAAAACCTGAAAGAAAAAGCTACTTTCATTAAAGAAGATTTTGAATACTATACTCAGTAATCTGGAAGAATTTTGAAATAGATTTGTCAATGTGTGAACAGAGTTTTATAGAAGTAACAACATTTTCAGAAATAATTATAATCTGCTTAAGAAGCACCTCCTTATAAAAGCTCTCCCCTGCCCCAGGCAAGAGGGATTGAAGGAATGAAGGAGTCACTCCTTCATTGTATTACCTTTTATTGATTATCTTATATTTTCCCATATCCTAGACAAGGTGTTGGGAATAAAAGGTAAAGAATCCCTGGAGATTTTCAGTATTTACTAGGTAAGACACATACACACACACACACACACACACACACACATACCTTATTACAACACGTCTCTCTCCCTAACTTTCGGAAGAGATGAACCTACCATAATCTGCTATGAACTATCCATCTTCTCTTAACATGGTCTACACTTATGTCTCTATCATACAGTTTAGCATTTAATGAAATATTTTGTCCAGTGTCTTCAGATATATTGCTGTTTATTCTCAAACCAGATAATCCATATTTTTAATGTAGAACCATGATTTATTTGTATTTTTTAAATTTTCAAAATGCCTGAATAATGAAGGACTCATAGTAGACACTAATCAAACAAAAAATCATGATTATGTTCAATCTAGGTTGTAGTACAAATGAATCACCCTTTATATTAGCATATCAAAGGAAGGATTCTAAGTTATATAATCTTTGACCACCTATTTTAAGTTATGAATTTCCAAATCTTCCTTTAAAAGATTTTTCCCATAGTTCTTATCATTATTTTGTTTAGTTTATATTTTACTTATTCATTTTGCTTATTGAAAATCTTCTCCAGTAGAATGTAAGCTCCAGTTTGTTCACTTGTTTAACCCCAATGACTAAAATAGTGATATATAGAAAAGTGCTCAATAAATATTTGTGGAATGAATGAGCAAAGGAATGAGTAATTTCTGTCTTTGCAGTTATTAGAATTTTATTAATGTACTCTACATTATGTATAGGAGATTATATATATGTATCCATCCCCTTAAGTGAGCAAATAAATGCTCAAATTTTGTGGTAAGAGTATAATGTCCATAAAATAATCCTATATACTTTCTCAGTACCAACATGCATATAACATATTTTAATATTTTGGAAATCATACTGTATCTTAAAATTCATGTATGTATATATAATGTGGTGGTGTTTTAATTATTTTTCTCTCCATCAAAAGGCTGTTAGTCAATTTGTGCTTTTTGTGTTGCAAAAGATGTTTTGTTAGAGTTAAAGGAATATGGTCATTTGCTGTGTGTTGATGGTCAGTATCCTGTCATAATTTTAACTATAACCATGGTTATTGGTAATTGTAATGGTCAACACAACCGACACTGGTAATATGAAATAGATATGGTGCCCAGGGAAAGGCACTTCTTTTCTGAAATTTTCTCAACAATTCAGATAGCTGTGCCAAAATAGTTGCCATATTTTGGTACTTAACACAGTCCTGATAAGTAGTTATTATTTTTTAATCTCTATTATTATTTATTTATTATTATTATTTTTAATTTATTTTTTGAAGTATAGTTGCTTTAAAATGTTGTGTTTATTTCTGCTGTACAGCAAAGTAATTCAGTTTTATATATATATATAAAACTATGTATATATTTTTTTCATATTCTTTTCCATTACGGTTTATCAGAGGATATTGAATATGGTTCCCTGTGCTATACAGTAGAACCTTCTTGTTTATCCATTCTATATATAATAGTTTGCATCTGCTAACCCCAAACTCCCAACCCATCCCTCCCCTACCCACCTTGGCAACCACATGTCTGTTCTCTATGTCTGTGAGTCTCTTTCTGTTTCACAGATAAGTTCATATTTTAGATTCCACATATAAGTGATATCATATGGTATTTGTCTTTTTCTGACTTACTTCACTTAGTATGATAATCTCTAAGTCCATTCATGTTGCTGCAAATGGCATTATTTCATTCTTTTTTATGGTTGCATAGTATTTCATTTTATATATGTACCACATCTTCTTTATCCATTCATCTGTTGATGGACATTTAGGTTGTTTCCAAGTCTTGGCTATTGTAAATAGTGCTGCTATGAATATAGGGGTGCATGCATCTTTTCTAATTATAGTTTTGTCCAGATATATGCCGAGGAGTGGGATTGCTAGATCATATGGCAACTCTAGTTTTAGTTTTTTGAGGAACCTCCATACTGTTTTCCATATTGGCTGCACCAATTTACATTTCCACCAATAGTGTAGGAAGGTACCCTTTTCTCCACATCCTCTCCAGCATTTGTTACTTATAGACTTTTTAATGTTGGCAGTTCTGACTGGTGTAAAGTGTTACCTCATTATAGTTTTGACTTGCATTTCTCTAATAATTAGCGATGTTAAGCATCTTTTCATGTACCTACTGGCCATCCTTATGTCTTCTTTGAGAAATGTCTCTTTAGGTCTTCCTGACAGGTAGTTAGTTTTAGATGATATTAGTTAAGTAGGAAAGCATGAACTCAACTTTTATTTTTATTTGGGTGTTTTTTCCATTTTATTGAAATGTAACTGACACAGCACTGTGTAAGTTTAAGGTATACAGCATATTGATTTTACTTACCAATTGTAAATCGGTATTTCTTTAAAAAGAAAAAAATACACATACCAACTAGACAGCAGTAGGTCTCTCTTACAATACCACACTAAATTTATGTAAAACATCAAGATAACAAATAAAAAAAAGCAGAAATATCCAGGTGCAAACTATTTTCTGTCTTGGCTCCAACTCAGTGAGTTGTGACATCAGGTGTTAAACATCAATAGCATTTACTGAGTACTTACTACCTGGTGGGTAGTATGAAGGGTACTCATCATGCATTGTGATCTCTGCTTTATGGATGACGGGACTGACACTCAGGTGAATAACTTGCCCAAGGTCAAATTTATAGTCGGCAGAGGAGCCCAGGATTGAATCATGATGTGACTCCATTCTGCATTGATTCCTTGCTCTCTCTTTGACAGAGCTGGCTTAATTTAAGAGCATCTTCAGGCTAGACCAGTGCAGCCTGCCTTAAAAGAACCCTCACTTGGTTTAAGCCTCTGCTGTCACCATTTGGAAAATCTTAATAATTTTGGACAAGTGGCCCTGTATTTTCACTTTGCACTGGACTCTACAAATTAAGAAACCAATCCTGGGGCTTCCCTGGTGGCACAATGGTTGAGAGTCCGCCTGCCGATGCAGGGGACATGGGTTCGTGCCCCGGTCCGGGAGGATCCCACGTGCTGCGGAGCGGCTGGGCCCGTGAGCCATGGCCGCTGAGCCTGTGCATCCGGAGCCTGTGCTCCGCAACGGGAGAGGCCACAGCAGTGAGGGGCGCGCGTACCACAAATAAAAAAATAAACCAATCGTGTTCAGCAGCTTTAATACAGGAATTTCACGGAACAGTTCTACCTTATTGCATATTGAATAATTTTCCTTTTGAAAAAGATCTCCAAGCAGGCTAAACATTCTCCTAGATTTGGATGTATGTTGGTCAACGCTCGCTGTAAACCCATTTCCAGGGGACATAATCTCAATCTGACTCTACTAGACAAGGGCTGCTTTGTTTTAGGCTCATCAGTCCTGAGGTCCCACTTAAGGGCCACCTTATTAGAAGATTTATTACAAGGTACTCTCCTTCCTCAGGGAACTTTTTCCTGCAGATTTTGACCAAGGCTATTAATTCAATTATTTATTCAAATAGAAATTAACAACAAAAAAAAAATTGCAAAGGTCACACACAGTCACCTGTTCTAGGTTCCAGCACACTCTTCAGGGAACAATTGCAACTCAGCCCCTTCATCAAAAGAAATGCACCAACCTAATGCTGCACTTGCTCTGGCAGTTATACTATTTATTTCCTCTCTCTTTTACCATTTAGAGTTATTATATGCTTTGAGTTGCTAAAGGGGCTTTTACAGAAACAGGAGAAATGCATTTATGTCATATGGAGGCTGCATGCTAGTTACTAATCTGACAGGGTGTAATAACAATACAAAAGCATCAGCAAAGAGAAAAAAATGAGCAGGATATGCAATTATTTTATGAAAGAGTTTCTTTCCTTGAGGGAGAAATCTGCACATTTACCATCTAAGACAAAGGAGATGAACTGCTTAAGTGAATTACCCCAGCTCTGTACACATGTCTATATGGAATAGGATGAACTTGAAATGACATTAAGTAATTTTGTTATTGTCAAAAAATAAAAATAGGAGCTTCTCTGGTGGCGCAGTGGTTGAGAGTCCGCCTGCCGATGCAGGGGACGCGGCTTCGTGCCCCGGTCTGGGAAGATCCCACATGCCACGGAGCGGCTGGGCCTGTGAGCCATGGCCGCTGAGCCTGCGCGTCTGGAGCCTGTGCTCCGCAACGGAAGAGGCCACAGCAGTAAGAGGCCCGCGTACCGCAAAAAAAAAAAAAAAAATTTCAACAACATAATCTAATAGTTTGGTACTCTTAGAGGTAAAGTTTTTTTGTTTTGTTTTTTTTTTAACATTCAGGATGCTAAATAATCCAGATGGATATTCTTTTTAAATGAGAAAGAATGCATCTTTAAAGATATGGAGACGTAAATTTGAACTAATCTTAATTGGTTTGTGAATTCCAACACCTAGTGACATCACATGACACCATCAGCCTAGAGCTCTCACACAGCTGCAGAGAACTGTTCAAAGATTATGCTTTATGTTGGGCTCAATGCCAGAGCAATAATTAAATTAATAAGGTTGGAGGACAAGGATGTTTAGGAAAATGAAGTTCATTAAATCACAAATGCTATTGTTACCTTTAGTTTTCTCCTGAGGTTATTTCTGTCTTCATGTATGCCTTACCGGGATTTGGTTATTTTATTCTCAGTGATTTTTTTTTGTTTTGTAACAAAAATTATTTTAAATGTAAATGAATCATTGATTGAGTGGATGTCTCTGAGCTCTGTTGTGAATGACCTGTGTTGTGGTCATCTCAGAGGGGTATACTTCTCCCTCCTTTACGGACTGTCCCCAGGTGACATCAGTTTGAAAGATGGATACAATGGCGCTTAAGCATGTCAGTGATTATCTTTCTCTATTTGTAAGCATTTGGAGGACAGGGAGCCAGTTTGTTCAACTACATTTTTACAGTGACTCTGACAGATCGCTGCTTATTAAGCCTACAGTGATATGGGAAAAGGCATGTATTTGTGTTATTTTGTTGATTTTTATGGTTATAGATTAAGCAAAATGCACATGCCCCATTAGGTAGTGTGAGAATGTTCCTGATATGTAAACCTTTTAATTGGATGATTTTTTCGAATGTTCTACTGTATTATTCTCATGCTACTCTACTTTCTTATTGAGTGTAGTTTATTGAAAGTTATGTCCTAATATACTTAAGGATGAATTAATTTCCCTTTTTTCTCCCATCTCTCTGGGTTATTGAGCATCTTGGAAACAATATACAGGTCTAAGTGTGATTCTATTTACAGTTTTGTTTTGTTGACCAAACTTTATGCTTCGTCCAAATTCATTTTACTTATGACAGTGGGTATCTCAAGAGGATGTTTATGAATCATCCCCAGCTAATCATAAAGCGGGAGAATGTGAAGATCTAATAACTTCATTGCTTGTTGACTTTCTGCATCAATTCCCAATCTCTCTTTCCTAGCATTTTCTTGTTCCAACTAAAAAAGAAACCATAGTGTTTCATATAGGGGAGGCATCATTTCTTTTCTGAATTTATGAACATCAAGGATATTATTATCAACAGGCACAAACTGCTTTGATCCCCAGAGTATTCACTATGGCATCATCCTTAAGGCCCTACCTGCTTTACATTATAATGTCAATATGATTATAATTATAATGTTGATGGTTTAAGTCTTTGTACTACACCTTATTCCTCGGGTAGTCTTTCATACAGATGCTTCAAGGATGTTCATAATTACTTTAATAAGCATGACTCAACCACATCACTCCTTTAGTGAAAAACTATTTTTGGACACCAATAAAAGCTTATTTTAAATAATTTATTAATGTGTTTATTTTGACCAGTAGAACTACTAAAACCTGATAAAGAACTGTTTGTCTAAAATACCGTATGATATCACTTATGTGTGAAATCTAAAATATGACACAAATGAAATTATCTATGAAACAGAAACAAAATCAGGGACATAGAGAATAGACTGGTGGTTACCAAGGGGGAGGAGGGTGGGAGAGGGTAAGAGTGGGAGTTTGAAATTAGCAGATGTAAACTGGTATATATAGAATGGATAAACAACAAGGTCCTACTGTATAACACAAGGAGCTATATTCAATATCCTGTGATAAACCATAATGGAAAAGAATATGAATAAGAATGTATATATGTATAACTGAGTCACTTTGCTGTACGACAATAAATAACATAACATTGTAATTCAACTATACTTCAATAAAAAATAAATTTTAAAAAAAGAACTGTTAGTCTAGTATAAGCTGTATTTCTGGTTAGATTATATGACTGTCACATATCAGATTATGTGGAATTGTTTGTTCAGGAATTAATTATTAAACATAAACAAAAGTTAACTTATGAAAGTAATGACATAGAAAGGCTTTGTTATCCTGCTTAGTGTGATGCCACTTACTTTGTTGTAGGTGAAATTCATTTGCATTAGAGGATTTCAGTTGTCATGTCATAATGAAGGGGGAAAAAAAAGTTTTAGCCAACATCTGATTTCTTTAAAAATTCATGATCTTTTAAAATACAGTGTGGTCTGTCTCTGTAGATTATTTCACGTATTCTATAGACTCAGAAATTATCCTTTTCAAAGTTAAAGGGCAATGGCAAAATGTATTCCAGTGAAAAGCAAGGTATTAAACAAGATTGTTGGTTGAGAACTGAGTATTAGTATATTCTAAAAACCTTTGACCAAGCAGGCAAAAGAGTCATTGCTTACGTTACTTTATTTGATTCTCTGTGTAGTCCCGTGACAGCTTTTTATTGTCCCCATTTTATAGAAATGCAGACAAACTCATACATGGTAAGGGGCAGGGTTAAATCCCATGTATATGTTTATTCTGCAATGATGCAATTATTAATAAACAGCATAACTGGTGATGTATAATTTAGTTATGATAGTTTTGGTTTTAGATGTAATAGAAGAAAAATGTTAGTAAAAATAAAATTGACCGCAGCTTAGTTTAATGTTTGTTATAAAATCTTCCCCTCTCTTTTCATCTGATCTATTCACTCCTTTAACAAATCTATATTCTCAACCTCACCTGAGGTCTCATTTCTATTTTGTGGTTTTCCAGGTACATTTCCCACTAGAAATTAATTCATTCTCATCAATTTTTAGATCACAGTCCCAAGAGAAGGAAGTTGATAGGTTCAATTTTTATTTCTGAATGATGTCACAACATATGTCACTGGTCAGTCTATTATTTGTGTGCCTTTGAGTCACATCTATTCTGGGTCCAGTCAACTTGAGCTAAATTTGGAGGATCACGTGCCAAATATTGCTGCCTAAATGTTACCCCTTCGGCAGCTCTATAGGATGGGCATGGACACCTAGAATAAGCAATAGGGAAATGAGAGTGGGATGGGCAGGTGAGGGGTGCGTACCTTTTTTGATATTTATAATGACAAAACATAAAATAGGTTTGTCATATTCTAAAATGATAAACTGCCTTCAAAGACGTGTTACTGTTAGGAATGGCAAGTGACATAGTTTCATTCAGAGCTCAACTTTCATTTGATACTGAGAGGGCTGGCACTGCCACTCAGATCAGCTCAGTATAAAAAGCTCTCAAAATGGAATCCTTCATAATCCCTGAAAATGCCCTGGGAGCATCTCTGGATGAGACTTGCCTGTTACCTATGCCTTCTTCGCTGTCTACAATTTATATAATTAGTTGAATTTCTTTAAGAATCCTTTAAGGGTTTCTTTAGAAAATTTATATTAGAGAATGCTTTAAAATACAGCTACAGCATTTAGCTGTCCTAGTACAAACTTGACTTTTGCAAGTTAGGGGCAGAGATCCAGAAAGGTAATCAACTTGCAAAAGTTCATTTAACCCGTTAGAGCTAAGAATTCAAATACCTTGATTATTATATCTGTTAGTTTTCCTTAAGCCACACTGCTTCTACCCAAAGCTAAATTTTAAAATATTCTAAATTATGAGAATATACCTATTATTTAGCATGTTTGAAAACCACGTTTCCAACTGATTCAGTTGAAACTTAAACTTCAATTTCTAACTGAATATTCTGGTTTCTTAAGAACGTTTGTATATCAACTCTTTGGACTGTTTATTTTTAATACTTAGAAAACAGTAAGGTATGTTGTAATGAAAACTGAATCATGGTTATTTTAAATCTTTCTTTGATTCAGAAAGAACTTCAGCACCACCTCTGTGATCACCTTTGAATTCATATAGTTAGAAAACTGTATTCATTCTATGCATGACCTGGAAGCAGTTTTCATTTTCGATGAGTGCAGACTGGCTTAGTCTGTTTGGGCTGCTATAACAAAATATCAGAGACTGGGTAGCTTATCAACAATAGAAATTTATTTCTTACAGTTCTGGAGGCTGGGAAGTCTAAGATCAAGGAGCTAGCTAGCATGGTCACATTCTGGTGAGTAAGTACCCTCCTCCTTGTTCATAGCCTGTACCTTCTTGCTGTGTCCTCACATGATGGAAAGGGCAAGGGTCTCTTTTCAGGAACATTGATTAATAAGGCCCCACCGTCTAATACCATCATCTTTGGCGGTTAGCATTTCAAACTACAAATTTGGTGAGGACACAAACATTCAGACCATAGCACTGAAATTTTCTTGTTATTCATGCTTTTTGTATAAAAGTGAAGTACAAAACTTCCCAATTGCATAGACTCTGTATATCTGTTGCATTGGCTTGTTACTCAGCATCACTAGGGATCACATAGGGAAGAAAGTGAAGGAATGTGGAAATTTATTGCATCAGCTCTGCAGACCTCTACTTTCTGGATTCTGGGATCTACAGTGGGCTTCTTGGGACATTGGGAAGTTCTTAGTTGCACCTATGTCAGTAATTTTGTTCAGTGAGTCACCCTTCTTTGTTCACTTTGCATTTTTATTTCTCAAAGATGAGAAGTATATTAATACAAAGAAAGGAAACAAACTAAAACCAAAACTGTAGACTAGTACTGTTCAATAGTAATATAATTTGGGCCACAGAAGTACTTTTCACTTTTCTAGTAGCCACAGTGCAAAAGTAAAAAGAAACAGAAAATTAATTTTAATAATATATTTAATTTATCTAATGTATAAAAATGTTTCAATTTCAACATATGATCGATATAATGCTATTAATGAGCTATTTTTTATTCCTTTCTTTCATACTAAATCTTTGTAATCCGGTGTGTATTCTCCTGTTGCAACACTTCTCAGTTTGAACTAGCCCCATTTCAAATGCCCCAAAAGCCATAAGTGGCTCATGGCTGCCATTGGATAGCTCTAAATTTTCACTTCTAATTATTCCCTGAGATAGGGGAGTGGGGATGATTTCATCATGATCAATGAATACATTATAGTCAAGCATTACAATGATCACTTCACACACAGTAATATTATCTATTGAAACTTTTCCTTAAAATATATGTAAATCTTTAGCTATATGAGTGCACATTGCTAAATTGTTTATGATATAAAACTTCAAAAATATAAATATAGCCCTTGTATTATTAATTAAAAAGTATAGGTAACATCCATATTTTTCATAGTATATATTTCTGAAAATAACAAAAAAAAACAATATTATCTTAAAGAAGTTGTAAGGCAGCTTTTAAATTTTGATTCCATCCGTGGGTATTAATTTTTCTTTGGGTGATCATAATTGTACAGTACAAATATATTGCTATACTACTGTTCACAGTTTTCAGAATTATTTGAATTTCTGTATTTACCATAATAACTACTCAAGATGAAAAAAAAGAGCAATGTGTAGGATATGCAACATGCTCTCAGATTCGTAAAAAGTATATATAAACAGAAACACCCTAAATTTCTAACAAGTGTTTCCTGTAGATAATAGGATTAGAAGGGCAAGGAATGAAACAATGTAACTTATTTGTGTAATTTTTTTTTTTTTTAGTGAGAGACGGAAACTTTTACACTTTTGTTTTTATGGAAGTTTTTACTTTGTTTTTATATTTTTTTAATTAAATAAAAAATCTAAAAAGTGGATAATTCATTTTTCACCATTAGTTATATTGTTAGCTTTGTGTCGCTACAATGCACTTCTTCATTTTGCTGCTCAGTCTTAAATTAATTGTATTTCCAAGGCTATCAGAAATTCAAGGAGGTGCCATGGGTGTTCCAGCCTATTCAGAGAGTCCAAATAGTGGGAGGGTTTTTGCAGTTTCCATTTGTGTATACCATGTAAAAATAAGGTAGTAACTCCATAGCATTTATAGTGCTGACTAGGTTTGGAAGGGCTGGAAACCACTAAAATCAGAATTTAGAGGATACTTTAACAAGCAGGACATCTCATTCAACAATTGATTGTATTCTCTTAAAAGGAGGCTAAAAAAGCCCTTGATTTTCTGGAGAAACAAAGAGTTATGACTGTTTAAAAATATTGTGAGTATATTATATTCATTTAACCATGAAGATATTTATATGTGTTAGTCACTAAGTGCACAAATACTCCTGGATTAAAAAAAAATAAAACAGAAGACAAAAACCCCAACACTTTAAGAGGCCAAGCCATGACAGGATTCATAGGAAAAACATTATACTCTTAGAGTGGAAATCCAGAACAGTAAACAGATCACAGGAGCATTTAACTGCCTTTTCCCTGAGGCATCTGCTTATCTAAGTAAACTGGGCTTAGTTGCCCTGCTGGGAAGGGGAAGGGAAGTCAAAGTCAGTGCTAGCCTCTCCCCCAGGCCGGGTGTCCAGTGGGAAACCAAACCCAAATTCAACCACGACCACAAAATACTACACCTTCAGGCTGAGAGGGAGTAATCCTGAGCTCCATTCCCGGGAATGAGCGTGGAGGTGCAGGGAAAGTCTCCTTCTACCTAAGTAGGGCAAGGAAAAAACAGAGAAAGTAAAGAAACAAAACAGCTCTGTGTTGTGGTTGCAACTAGTAAGTCATCATACGGTCTTTGTCTTTTTTTTTTTTGGCCGCGCCATGTGGCTTGAGGGATCCTAGTTCCCAGCCCAGGGATAGAATCCATGCCCCCTGCAATGGAAGCACTGAGTCCTAACCACTGGACTGCCAGGGAATCCCCAGGTCTTTGTCTTTTACTCTGAATGAAATGGGATCCTTTGAGGATTCTGAGCAGAAAAGTGAGAGCATCTGAATTAAATTGCAAAGTACCTCAGACACTGCTGTGTGGGGGATAGACTTAGGGGAAAGGGAATATGCAGAGGCCAGTTAATGTCCATTGCAGTAACTTATCAAGAGAGGAAGACTGGACTGAAATGACAGAGTGGAGGTGGTAAAAAGAGGTCACATTCTGGACATCTTTCAGAGGAACAGCAGTTAGGATATTCTGACTATTTGAATATGGGGTGCAAGCAAAAGGAGTATGTAACATCAAAATAGTTGAAAAGACACACACCCTACAATCCAGCAATCCCACTTGAAGGTATATATCTTAGAGCTATTCTTACCTATATGATCCAAGGAGACATGTGTAAGAATGATTCAGCATTTAAAAAAAAAATATTTATTTGGCTGCACCGGGTCTTAGTTGTGGCAGTCAGGATGTTCATTGCAGCATGCGGGATCTTTAGTTGCGTCATGTGAACTCTTAGTTGCGGCATGTGGCATCTAGTTCCCTGACTAGGGATTGAACCCAGACCCCCTGCATTGGGAGCATGGAGTCTTAGCCACTGGACCACCAGGGAAGTCCCTCAGCATTGTTGATTATTGTTCACTTTGTTCTCATCACCAGGGGGATGGAGAAATAGAATGTGATATCTTTAAATCATGGAAAGTTAGATAACAAACTAGATCTATGTGTATTAACATGGCTGATCTCAAAGAAAATTTAGTGAAAAAATAAAATGCATAAGAACAGTATAACACTCTTTATGTAAAAAATAATATTTGTAATTCAATATTGTATACTGAGTACAAATATATAAGTTTCAGGAAACAAACAAAAACTTGAATATGCTTGGAGTGAGATTTTCAGGAATGAAGGAAAGGAAGAAACTAGAGATGGTTATATGGACATTTGTTATATTGGTTGTATTTCCCTGTATTTTCCAAAACTTTCCTAAAATTATTCAAAGACTTATGGCAAAAAAAGCTGTTTAAAATAAAATTTTAACCAACAAAATTGCAAGTCACTTGATGAACATGGATATTATTTTATACAAAGTTAGTTCCCATGCTTGTAGATACTCAGATTCTGTTTAACAATTTTGGCAAAAATTTACTAAGAACCTACCATGGCAAAGCAATATTCTAGACATTGAAGGGCTACTCATAGAACACTATCCTAACCCCAAGAAACAATCAGGTGATGTTTCCTGTTTTTGATAAAATAGAGATATTTTCTCAAATGACGTAAGTAAGAGAGTAGCCAACGTAAGTGAAGTTATGCATTTATTCTGATTAGGAAAAAGTCTTGTTGGCGAGTATGTGGGGAGGGGAAGTGCATATAACATCAGGTTAGAAATTTATTTAGTTGTTAGAACAATGAAAACAGAGAGGTTGCTGACTCCACAGAAATAACAGGAAGAAAGCCAAGCATTTCAAGTGAGTAAATGCAGAAACTCAAACTAAGTAGCAAAACTTACAAATGAATCTCAAACCTAGCTAGCCTAGCAAAAAAAAAGGGAGTATCCTGCAATTTTTTTTTTCCAACAGCAAAGCTGAGTTGCAGCATCTGAAATTTCTATGTCATTCCTAAACCTTAAAATTACCTGTGTTAAGCCTATCATAATTAAATAAAACATGAAAAGTTAAATAACATTTGTTTGGCTACATTATGTATGAAAACACTTCAAAAGCTCTTGTATGCTACAGAAATTGAAAATACTCAATTTTAGATTTGCAGATATAGGAATAAATAAATGCAGATATAGGAATCTAAGAATAATTATGAAAGCTATCTTTTAATGCACACTTACACAGGGCCATGCATAATAGAAATTAAACTATTGAACTACTTCAATGCATTGTATTATTAAATTCTTATCTCAGCCCTAAGAGGTGGTGGGTACTAATATTAACCACATATTACAGGTAAATAACATGAAACTTAGAATAAATGAGTAGCTTAGCTAATAAGTGGTTCTCTAAGATTCTGTAATTCAGCTACTGGAACTTCTGCAACTATAGAATATTTATGATCCTTCCTATGGATGGCAGTATAAACCTGGTGGTTGATTTTTATTCTGTAATCAGCGTGATCTGGGTTCATATTCTGACTCAATGAGTTATGAGCTGGGTTACTTCGAATAAGTTAAATTCTCTAAGTCTCATATTTCTTTTTTATAAAATTATGGTTACACTAACTATGTTAGAAATGTTGTAAAAAGATTGTGAGAATTAGAGAAGTAATGCATAGGCTTTAAAACAGTCCCTAGTATCTAGTGAACATTTGTTCATTTCCTATTATATATTTTAAAAAATTATCATCATCAGGTAAATATAAAGAGATGGTCATAATAGCATTTTTTCATGTGTTTAATCATTTATGATATTCTACTGACCACTCCACTGTATTAGAATGTGACAACGGATGGTTTAATTTTTATATAATTAGATCTCACTTTTTCCTTTTCTCCTTTACCTCATTCTTCTTACCCAACCTCATATTAAAACCTCACAACTATTGGAGAAAGATACTTTAATGTACTGGGGGGTTGTTACCCAATGGTCCATATTTAATATATGATGAAGAAAAGAAAATATAATTTTAAGATCTCCTAGTCTAATATTTTATTGAGTTAAAAGTAAATCATGTTTTACTGATGATCATCATTGTCACCATATGCAGAAATTATTTTGTAAAGTGTTATCTTTTCTATTGGTGTCCTTTCTCATATTCATGTGATAAAACATTGATTTCCACACTTCCTTTCACAAATCCCTAAAACAATAAGCCAATTTACAACTTGAAAATCTCTTTTTCTCTCTCTCTCTTTCTTTATCTCTTTATCTCTTTCTCTGTCCATCTCTGTCATGCCTTAACTGGCCAAATAATAAGTATACATGTAATTAGGCTTCAATTTGCGTTTCTAAACCAATTTCTCTCTCTTAATTCCTTAAATGAACTCCATAAAACTAGACTGCATGTTATGTAGCTGTCTTCACAAGAAGGGGACAAGTTTGGAAGAATTGTAATCTACTCACTTTTACTCAAATATGTGGATAATTTAGGGTAGTTTAAAACTACCATTGTCTTGTGTAAAATAATCTTGAATTAAAGACTAAACCATTCATAAATTCAAGCAAAAGTGTGCACTCCTATGATTTTAATTCACTTTGTACTAGAAACCTTATATCAAGCAAGCTACATCATGATCTGATTATGAGAATCAAATCTTAATGTCCCTTGGGAGAGATGGTCTCATGAAAATAAGACATAGAAGAGTGAAAATAACCAAACTAAAAGAGCATTGAATATATATTAATTTAATGGTTACCTGATCTCCCATTGATCCCTCAGTGATCAATTCCTCATATTGTCTTCTGTGTAAATTAAGTTTCCTGAAAAACAAGCAACAAGAAAAAAAGATAGTCTGTTTATTAAAAAACTGATCAAAATATTAAAAATTGCCATTAGGGAGAAAATATAGCATATAGCTAGAAATATGGACTCTGAGATCTAATAGACAGGGATTAAAATCCTTATGACTCATTTAATAGGTCTCTTGTCTCCCTATCTTAATAACTCAAGATTCAGCTCTAAGTACCTCCTTATCCAAGAATCCTTTCACACAGAACACTGCAAATCTCTCAGGAGTCCTAAGCACCTATTTTCAACTCATTTTTATGTTATAAAATATATTGATCTTTATAGGTATATATATATTATATATATATATATATATATATATATATATATATATATATATATATATATATATAAAAAGTTTAGGTTTAGGCTTCCCAAGTAGACTATGAGCCCCTTGATGGCAAGTAGGGTGATATCCCCCATGGTGCCTGGCATAGTGCCTTGCACAAACTTTGTGTTCAACAAATATCTGATTTCTAAATTCATAGAGAAAGCTGTTTAGGCTCAATATGGAAGATTAAAACCACTGACCTTGACCTTATATGTTTAAGAGAGGCAGAAGAAATGTAGATTTTGAATCAGAGCACCTTCAGTAATTGTTACGGTTGTTGAAATCGGTATCTAAATCATACCCCCAAATAAATAACTTTACAAAAAAGCAAAAATACAAAGGAGGAGAAGATTTTGACTTAAGAGCTATATTAATCAATATAGAAAAAATTATTTGATCTAGATCAAAGAATCCTGACTCTATGTGTTCAATTTTAAGACCCATTCTATTTTAATCCCTGATTTAGGATTTATAAGTTATCTTTCCTTTCATCTCCAGGTGGAGAGGAAAAAAGTTGTGCAAGTGCTGTTTTCAGGTAGAGGAACACAAACTTTTTAAAATCGACTAGCATTTCCAACTTATTTATACCCTACTTACTTATACTGTTTGTACCAGATGTCCAGATTTTACATCTGAATAATAAAGAAAACCATGTGTTCTTTGAAAAGTTGAAATTTTACTTCAGCAGTAGGAAATTGAGACCATTAATAACTACTTCAAACCTATCTGCACATTCCAAATAAATTCACACTCACAGCTAGAATATTCTGTTTTCCTCGTGTCACAGAGATTTGCACATGCTGCTATTTCAGCCTTGATACTTCTTGCCCACTCCACATAACTCATGTCCTTTTGCCTAAATAACATTTATTTTTCAACTCCCTTTTCAAATGTCACTTCATCAGAAAAACCTCCCTTAGTTTCCTCTAAGCTGAGATCATCTTCCTTTATAGTAAACTCTCATAGATGACCACTTCTTTCATTTGAAACCATTATCTAGCTGCTAAGTACACGGATATTTGCCTCCTCTGTTAGAACAGAAGCTAAGGAGGTGATGATGAATCATAGATACTTTTATTCACACAGTATCAGATAGATTAAGGTAGGTAGCTTTATTGAATAATAAATTGGAGTAATTTAAGATACACATTAACTTGTAAAGTACTGATGCTTCTTCACTTTAATGTGGCGTATGTTCCATGGAGGTTTCCAATTATTTTGGTAACAGAGTCAATATTGATCAATATTTTAAATTTGTCTTCAGCAATGATTTCTTAAATACATTTAGTCTCTTCACTTATTTACCTTAGAGTATGTTACACTCTTCACAAGTCACTCATTATTGGTTGAATATATTTTTATTCCTTCCACCCAGTTCTCAAAACTATCTACATTTTTACCCCAAGCTAGCAATAGGACTTTTGTTCCTACTTTTCTTTACACTCTGTTTTTATTGAGGCCAGTTTCTTTAGGAGTCAAGAGGTGGTGAACACTATCCCTGCTGCAGTCAGTTCCTAAGGATGCTCAGCCTACCTCTTAGGCTTTGCTCATCCTTAAACATTCAACTTCTGTCCCACCTTCTCCCTGACAACCCCAGACTCTGTTTATTCCTTTCTACTCCTGATGTCAGTTGCACTTTTATGCTGTTTCATGCAGTTTAGCACTTCCTTACATAGCATCTTGTATTGTTAGTGACTGTTTTACGTGTTCGATCTTGGATTCCTCAACTAAAACACAAGTTTACATAGTCAGGAATTGTGCAAAAACACTTCTGTATCCAAAGGCAGTTCTAAGCTCATCATTGTCAGGGTCCCAGTAGCCATCCAGGTGCCAATTGCTGCTCATTCATCCAGTTCCAGTTCCAGATGCCTTTGTGAAGCCTCCATCCTCCCTTAGTACCTGGCACATACCAGTATTATGGCCATTTCATTATTTTGCATTGTCATTTTTTTTCTTTTTTTCCCTCTGCCTCCTCAATAGGACAAGAGCTTAGTAAGTTCAGGAATCATGTCTTTTATCACTATTATTTCCTTAGGATCTAGCACAGTGTCTAATGGAGGATAGGGGTGCAATCATATTTGCTAAATAAATTAATTAATGATATTGACTTCTTTTCATTTGGCCAGGCATCAGATCTTCTTACTTTATAAGAAGATTACAGAAATTTGGATAAACTCTTTAAAAAATATCTGCTTAGTTCTTTAAAATGTATGTAAAATGATTTAAATTTTGTATTAACATTTTACTCTGTGCACAGAGGATAGCATAGTGGTTAAAGACGAGCTTTGCAATCAGATGTGTTAGAGTTCTGGTTCTGCATGACCTCGAGAAGGTTACCTAGCCTCTCTAACTCTCAGTAACCTCGTGAAAGGTGAAAGTATGACTAATTACCTCACATACAACAACCTCACATGTTGTTGAGAGGTTACCTAGCCTCTCTAACTCTCAGTAACCTCGTGAAAGGTGAAAGTATGACTAATTACCTCACATACAACAACCTCACATGTTGTTGAGAGAATTAAGTAGTTTGATGCATGTAAAACTCCTGTCAAACTGACTGGCGCAGAATGAGCTTTCAGTACATTTTAATCAATTATTACCTATTAAAGCAATTTAAGAGAGGAAAAGCCTAAATGTTGTTTCTTGTGCTTCACAGATGTGAAGGCAATCACATATTTCAGTTGAATATACATTTAAATATGTAACATACAAGCACAAACAAAGACAAGTAGACTACCTTCCATTATCCGTCTATAAAAACCAGACTACCTTGAGACACTATATCAGGGGCTGGCAAACTTTCTCTGTAAAAGGCCAAATAGTAAATATTTTTGGTTTGGAAAGCTATATAATTTCTGTCGCAACTACTCAACCCTGTTGTAGCATGAAAGTAGCCACAGACAACGGGTAGACCAATGACATTGGCTTTGTCCCAATAAACCTTTATTTACAAAAACAGTGGGTCAGATTTGCCTACCTAATAAGGGATATATGGATATCTTACTATATAATTCTACCACAGGTAATAGTTTAACATTTGTATAACATTTCTTCAATGATGCCATAATTTTAATGGAACTAGAATGCTTAAAAGGTAACCTTTAAGAAATATTAATGCATATTTCAACTTTTTGCACACTTGAATACATATTTCTAACCTCAGCTGTGAAATAGCTGTTTACCAAAGACAAGATTTATGTTCTTCAATGGCTGTGGTTAAGTCAAATTTATCATGACCTTTTACCCTGGCATAGTACTTTACAAATCATAGATGCTCAATTCGTATATGCATAAGTAAAGGCTAATAAAAGCCTCATATCTACCTAGGTATAATCCTGCTCATGTATCTTTAAAATCAATTGGAGACAGTATGAGTTAGTGCAAGGATCTTGGGCTTTCAATGGAAACATGCCTATGTCCCTGTCCAGGTGTTCATCTTGCTGGCTGTGTGTCCCTGGGTGAGTTCTGTTATGGGACAGAAATAATATTTATTAAATATTTAATATTTAATAAAACAGCGGTTGTTAACCAGGAACAATTTTGTCCGCAGGGGACATTTGTAATTTCTGGAGGTATTTGTGATTGTCACCACTTGGGGGGAAGAGGGTTGCTACTGGCATCTGATGGGTAGAGGCCAAGGTTGATGCTCAACATCCTACAATGCACAGGACAGCCCTGCCTTTCCCCCAAAGAATTATAGAGCCCAAAATGTCAATAGCGCCAAGTTTGAGAAACCTCAATCTAAAGATTTCTGTGAAAATTAATTCACACCATGCTGTAAAGGTTTAGCAGAATGCCTGGCTCAGTCAATCTTAACTGTTAATTATGAAACCAAATTCTAGTGACTGGTAGAAAATAAACACTTATGCAAATTTTAAATACACACAAACACGTATAAAAATAAATGAACTATCCATTTTGGAGGGCTAGAAGCATGTTGATGCATTTATTTAGATTAAATAATAAAGTTGATACCTATTTACGTATGAACTGACATCTGGGTTCCACATGCTCTTTGTGAGCCTTGAAAGGTTTTGAATGATACTTGCTGTTCTGTCATTCTCATGACAAATGTTTTATCCTGATGTTAATATCTGACTTGCTTTAAATTCATGTGGGAAATTTGAAAGTTTTATTTCCTGTCTTAAAAATCAATGACAACTTAATCAATGCTGTTAAAAACAAGCCCCAGTTCTTATTCAAGCCCCAGTAGAAAAGTAAACAAGCTGGAGAATTAAATGTGACAGAATCTTCACATCAAGGACAGAGAACATACTTCCAGCTAGTTCTTCTGTATTTGTAACCTGAAAAATTCCATCTGCTTGGTTCTTTCCTCAGGAGATTGAAGCACCTTGAAGGGAATAAGAGAACTTCAGCATTGCAATCATGTTTCATATCATTAGGTTTAAATTAAGTAAATAGCAGAATACTAAACTGTGACATATCTTGAGGTTACACTAACCTTAACTTGGGATCACCAGCACAATTTTCAGACCCTTCTTCCCTACCAATAGACCTACTGCTGCCACCTACCCCCCCCCCCCCCCCCCCCCCCCCCCCCCCCCCCCCCCCCCCCCGCCACACTGCTTCTAGGGGCAACTGAAGGAGGAGGCAGCCAAGAGGAAAAACAAAAATATCTCTGAGATGGTACTTACCAAACAATGACACAGCATTCACACACACCTTGAGGCTCATGTTCTTACTCAAATGTAAATTTGAGTCAATGATGGTCTACTATAAGTCATTGAAGTGGCTGGAAATGTACCAGTTTCCAATTATATCCATATAAGCAAACTCCTGCTTATGGGTGTCAGTTGCTACTAAATGGATACATTGAGTTGGAGTGATGGTTGAAATCTAAGGGAAATTGGACTGTTCATGCCCCACCTGAAAGGGTCAGTGACTAGTCAATTCCAGTTTTCTTTGGCCATATAGATCCAGTGTTGTCAGATCTTTCCATTTTTTTCCAAGAGAGCCAGAAATCTGGGTTTTTAAGGTTAGCATAAACGTTATGAGACTTAAATAAATATATAAACAATTAAAAAGCAGTATAAAGCATTACAACCATGTCAGAGAACTGGCAGTTTCTACTGAAGTTAAACACACCCCTACCACATGACACAACAATTCTACTCCTAGATATTTACCCTAGAAAAATGAAAACGTATATCTACAAAAAGATATTTTATATAAAAATATCACAGCAGCTTCTGTTTCACAATAGTCCCAAACTGGAAACAACTCTATCACTGCCTTTCAGGTCATTGTTCAAATGACACATTTCCTTACTTGCCTGACTGCTCTCCACTGAATACCTTTTGTCTGCATTCAACTTAGAATGGATCTTGAATCAACTAAAAGATTTTCAACATTCTTTGACAACAAAGGGCACAGTGGATCTGATCTTTGCTTTATACTACTTTCTATGTTTCTATAAATGTATTTAAAGAGGATGCTAGGATTTTGGTAGTTATATCTTTCCATTGATTTATATTTCTCTGGTGACTCATATTGAATATAGTTTCTGAAATGGTTCAAACACTTCTATATCTGCCTCTGATAGACTATGTCTGTTTTATTCTTTCCTTGTACAAAAACGTTTTTTCTGCTTTGCTTTGTTTTTGGCATAATGCAATTTGTTTCAATCTTATTGAATTTGGTTCATCCATTTCTGCAAGCTGTTTAACTATATGGAAACTTTCTGTTGTGGAGAGGTCATATCTTTAGGAACACCAGAGTTGTAATTATCTCCATCATAATAGATATATACTATATGCCAAGTGCATTTATGTTAGTTATGCCATATAGTCCATGCAATGTGTAGATACCCTCTCCTCTATTATGGTTTTATAGATGAGGAAACTGAGATTCAGAAGAATTAACTCACTTGCCTGTAGCCACACAACTAGTAAGTGGCAGAACCAGGATGGTATTCTAAGACTGCCAATTTAAAAGTCCACACTCTTAACCATTATGATTTTGCTTATCTGAAATTCGAAAATAATTCTTATCAGTTCTATCCATTGGTAAAATGTACAGTAAGACTTGGGTCAAAGTACTAAACCAATTAAGAAAGTTACTCTTGTGTGGCATATACCTTTTATCAATTTAGCTTAAGTAAGGTAACAAAACCAATTAAATTTATAAGAAGGAATGTTACCCACCCCAACTTTAAAAAATCTTACTTAAGAAATGTAATTTGAGGTCTGCATAAACCTGTGTGGACTTTAGCATAACATTTATTTCTGTTTAGAGTTTCCAACTTTGTTCCAGTCTACTCGTATGGTTATCCTAAGACACCTTTCTTGCCTCCGCGTGTTTTCACATTTCTGAAGTCAAGTTGCATCTGTAAATTGATGTCTATATTTAATGCAGTAGAGTTTCTAAAGGTGGAGTTATAACATGATATCTCATTGGAGAACTAGGGTAACCTATCTTAGAATCTTTTGATGCTAAACGTCATGTGCCGGTCTTTAGTTATCAATATCTATCTCTTTCTCCTTCTGGAAATGAGAGCTGTATTTTCCTTCTCAATTTTCCTGCAGCTCTTTTCTTGACCCTTTATTCCATAGGGTTAACTCAATACTGAGTTTTCAACCTTCTTTGTAAGTTTCTCACTTTGGAATGTAGTAACCGCAAACCAGGCCGTGAAGGTTGTGAATGAAAAAATGTTGCCTGCCAATCAGTAAACAAAAGATGTTGCAGCCATCACATTGCAGCTGCCCTGATGGTGAGAGTTCTGAGGGAACTCAGGATAGAAACAGGATGCCAGCCATCTAGCAGTCAGCTTCGCAGCCCTGAGGAGACTGGGATGAGAAAGTACAGGATGCTGGCCCCAGACAGGTGCACATCAAAGGAATGATTTCAATGAGCCCAGTCTCTTGCATCTTCCATGCATAGAAAAATGCTAAATTCCATACCTTGAGATGTCTGGTTTTCTTTAATTAACAGTAATCTTCCGATGTTCTAATTCCCTGGTGTTTGTTGCAAAAACCACTGTGTATCTTGGCTCTTCCTTGCTTCTTTGGAGCAGTCCCCAGAGCTATCTGAGAGGCTGCGTCCCAGGCTTAAGTCCTCCGTTCTCTCTGCCGAATAAAACATAATTCTCTACTTTTAGGCTCTGCATTTTTTCTCAGTCAATAAGGCATTTAGAGCAGAATGGTGCTCCCCAGTACTTTACCTGTATGTCCCCCTCAACCATCCTTCTCAAGCGTTTGTTTTACTCTTGGAATGCTATGCTTTTAGAAAAAAATTTTTACCTCATTAACCTGAAGCGCTTCTTTGTTTTGTTCTTGTAAATATAAAACTTTGGAAAGATCTTTTGTTTGTCCTTGTGTCTTTATAAACACGATTCTTTGCATTTCAGCTTTCCTGACCTCATTTTTAACTCAGAAACTTCCATTTGTCTTTATTGTTTGTACACGCACCTTAATTTAAGGGTAGTACAGATTTCTGTGTTCAACAATGTTTAAGAATAGTATACCTAGCATTTTGGAGTATTTATAGATTAGGCATTCTAAGTACATTTCAAAACTTACCTAGTCTATACCTTTAAAAAATCATAAGCTGTTAGTCCTCTTTGACAGATGCAGAAATTGAGAGTTTAATTTGCTCAAGTTACACGACCTATTAAAAAAGCAGAACTAATCCATCTAACTCCAAACCCGTGTTCTTAACTAACATTCTTGCCAAAGTCTCACCTTCTGTTAAGTCCTTTATGCCTTTCTTACCACCTTGTTAGACATCTTACGGTACAGAATATTGCCTACTTTTCCTCTCAAGTTTTAAAATATTTCTGATGACTTTAGAATCATATATTTCTTATTTAATCTGGTCACGTAAGGAACTATTCAATAGTGTGTTTTTTAAACCGTATTGGAATTAATAAATATTCTTATATGAAAAGTTATGTAAAATTTACACTCACTTTTAACATTTCCCCACTAAGTTCACCTTATTCTTGTACTTTGGCAGATGTCAGACATATATCACAAAGCAATAGGCTATAAAGCTAAAGAGATAGATGTTCAAATACTCTAAGAGTTGGTAGGAGGGAGGTGTAACTTCCAACTGGGAATGTGTAAGTGTCATGGAGGAGCTGGACTCTTCATTAACTTTTTGTAGCAGAGATCACAATTTTCTACCAAATCCCACTACCGTCTTTTTCTGTGTTAATAAGGTTTTGCTGGATGCATGGCTTGACTACATTTCCCAGGCTCCCTTGCAGGTTTTTTGACCTTGTGGCTAAGTTTTCTCAGAGGGAATGTAAATAGAAACATAGTGGCCTCCAGGCCAAGACTTTTTAAAAAGCAAGTGTCTTTTGAATGTTCTCTTTCTCTTTCTCTTTCTAATGTCTCGATCCAAACAAGGGCTCGGTGGGATGATAGAGCTGGGAAATAGAAGGAGCTTGGTTCTTGAATCAACATGGATAAAAGCTACTAGCAGAACAAGAACACCTGCCTTGTCTTGTAAAGGAACAAGAAATAACCTTCCATTATGATAAACACTGATATTTGGAGATGGGGTGTATCTGTGATGGCAGGTTAGCCTCGTCTATAATATAATCTTTCAAACATTTAACAATATATATCTACCACCTTTCATGATTTTACAGCTGGGATGGTTGCAGAAAAGTGTGTCCTGGGGGGCCAGCAAATAAAGAAGAAAAAAATTGTAAAACACAGTAATGCTGTAGAAGAGATAGCCAATGAGTGCACAATGAATTTTAAGAAGTTTCCCAGTGTAGAGGACTTGAAGGATGAAGATTACATTTTCAAAGAAATTGGAGAACAGTAACCTAGAGAGCGAGAACAGCTTGAACAAAGTTGAGTGAGTCAGGAATGGATAATGACCTGTTCGTGGGAAGTTTAGTCTGGCTGATGCACTAGGCACAAAAGAAATAAAGATGGACCCTGAAAGGATATTAGAATGGAGAGTTAGACTTGGCCAGATCTTGAAGCACTTTTAATTCCACGTGTGGTGAGCAGAATAGTAACCACGCTCCTCCCCTTGATAACAAACCAAGATGTTGATGTCCTAATCCTTAGAACCAGTACATATATTAGTGTCGAAGAAAAATTAATCAGTCGATCGAGGAAAGAAATGGAAAATTTCTTTCGAGCCAAATTTGAGGATTATAACCCAGGAAGAGCATCTCAGAAAGCTCTGAGAACTGTTCTGCCCATTAGAAATCAAGGCACAGTTATATAAGTTTTTTGAGACAGCGGGCTATACATCCAATGACTTATTATTGACAGTTTACATAATCCAGATCTAAGCGTCATTGTGGTGGGTCATGTGACACCTTACAAGATCAAGAAGGATTGCTTTCTTTTAAGGAGTTGTCTTGTTGGTGCTCGGAGAATGTTGCTCTTTGTGATTGAGCAGGTATTCCTGCTGATGGGAGAGGTTTGGTTAGTGCATAATGCAGATACACAATGCACGGTGGGGGGAGAGGGGAGACCAAAGGGCAGAGAAGAACTTTTGTTTAAATCTCTCGTCTTGCAATAAAAATATGACTTTTATTTCACATTAGGTTACATGGCAAAGGGGAATTAAGGTTGCAGATGGAGCTGAGATGGTTTATCAGCTGACCTCAAGATAGGGAGATTTTCCTGGATTACCTAGGTGGTGATGATGTAATCCATGTAATGGGCGGTAACCATAAACACAAACATCCTTAAAATTGTGAGAGGAAGATGTGACTATGAAAAACAGGAGAGAACTTGGCCGCATGGTGCTTGTTTTGATGATGGAGGAAGGGGTCATTAGCCAAGGAAAGCATGTGGCCCCTAGAAACTAGAAAAGGAAAGGAAATGGTTCTCCCCTAGAGCCTTCAGAGAGCACTGCAGTCCTGGCAACACCTTGACATGGGCCCAGTGAGATCTGTGTCAGACTTCCAACCTACAGAAAATAAATGTGTTGTTTTAAGTTGCTACATTGTGGTAATTTGTCATAGCAGCAATAGGAAATTAATACTCTGTGCTAAGCCTGACCTTAGAGAACAGAGAACATTGGGTTCAGAACTGCCTCAGAGGGTCAGCTAAGTGAGTTACCTGGGTAAGACCAGAAGAAGAGTGTCAGTGGCCTATTTTTAATAGGTCAGGCCTCAAATAAGATGTTGGAAGAGCAGAAATAAGGAAGCAGAGAGGAAGAATATACTAGGCAGTGAGAATAAGCTTAGTTTGGGGCCCTATGCCATCCAGAAAGTAGAGGGGAAACTGTGATGTATTTTGAGGGCAACGTGTCCTATAGGCTTATATAGTAGATAGAGGAGAATGATTTCAGCCGGGGGATGCTTTTCAAGATATTGTTACAAACCTTGATAACAAACCAAGAATTCTGGCTCCTGTTCATTCTTCTGAAGCATTTGTAAATCTCCTGGTGCTTCTCCCCTCCACATGTTACTTTACGGACAATGTGGAAGTAGTTTTACCCTGGAAGTGCAGGCCTATGTAAAAGAGACATCTTGTGTTGCTTTGATGCATTGCATTTCTGGTTTCCCCTGTCATGGTTCCTCTGTTCTGTAAGCTCTTTTGCTTTTCGTTCCTTTACTAAACAGAAAGGGATCACTAAACTATAATCACTGCAATGGAAGAAATACGACTCATGATGTACAAAACATTAGGCTGTTTTCTACCTTATTTACAAATTATATGATAGTCACAGATAAATCATTCCAGGGGAAGGAGTTGGCAGAATCCATTCCATTATCTTGTAACGGATTGTAGAATGATAGAGAAAAGTTTGATGATTAAAATTAGATTCAATAGTTATTAGGAAAATGCCTTAAAATAGAAAATCTACTGTTTCAAAGTGGCTGGAAACTAGCCTATTTTCTAGAAGCTATTTTTTGGAAATGTAACTCTCCATCACAAATGAGGCACTTGTGGTTCCAAGTGTGAGTATATTATCCTATCTCCTGCTCTAAACTCTTTTCACTGTGGAGTTTGAGCCTCAATGACATTTTATCAAAACATGCCAATTCATTTTAGTTAGGCCACAAATAAGATACTCACACATGGACTAAATAAAAAACCTGGAGAAATATCTAGGTGATCAGTACGATGAATAAACAGGGTGTGGATAGTTCTTCCTCATAGTTAAAAGGCTGGCATCAGAAATGCTAGGGAGGGAAAAATCTTTCCAGCACGTTAGTAAGGATTAAGGGAGTATGATGAAACCTAGAATAATAGGGAACAGCAAAGACTATGTGGTTGAAAACAAAGAAGAAAACTAGATGAAAGAAACCGCATGGGCTTATGACCATCTCAGATAAAGAGTAAGAGAAAAGCCCAAAGCTTAAAGCTAAAAGAGAAAGGTAGGTTGAAAATCCTGGATAATAAAACTAGGGGACCGCTGGGGAGAAACACTTTGGAGAATAAAGAAAAGGTGCCTGCATCAAAGATAGATGATACCGAATCTTAAACGAAGAGGGAAAAATGGTTGTCAAAGGGAAAGAAAACCACAGAAGCTAGAAGCCTAGTGTTGGAGAACATTGTTACAGATCCCAGCCTCTGGACAAGAATGAGACTGAAGGATAGTTTCACTTTTATAATTAGCCCGGTTAATTGCAGCATGTACAAACCCATCATTCACCCAATGTCTATAGCCCCGGCAAAATGAAGTGAAATGCCTACTGTTTGATGTGGTAAAAACAAAATGGGTTACGGAATCAGAAATCCGGGTTTGAAGCTGGCTTTCACTTGCTGTGTGATCTTTGCAAGTTTCTTAACTATTCGTCTTGTTTCCTCATCTGTAAAGTGAGGACAATTGCACCTTCTTCCTAAAGGTATTTTGAGGGAGGAATGAAATCAGGAAATCTCCTTGTGCCTGGTTGACACTAAAACTTCAATTACAATTTGTGAGGAGAACAGCACAGATTTCAATTGTTTCTGCCAAAGTAAATCGTAATGATGTGAGGGATCAATAAGAGAAATAGAATTCTAAAATTGCTTCTGTATCACTTATCTGGTAGAGGGGAAGGCAGTTACCACCACCACCCCTTTTTAGGAGAAAGAGCTAATAACCAAGAACAACAGAGATGGGAATTTGGGGCAGGCCGCTGGCAAAAGGTAGAAGTGTTCATCTCTTTACATGTCATCTCCCACTGTAGCATATAGAAACTGTGGTAGGCAAAACATTATACAGTTGCCTTTGTTTCAAAGTTAATCTGCAGTTTCAGGGATAATTTACCTGGGATAAAGTATGGTCTGTAGGCCACCTGAAGCATTACCTACTGTGGTGCTGGTTCAAACTGTGAAGTCCTGGAGTCACACCTAGACTTTCTGAGACAAATCTCTAGGTGCTGGGCCCAACAATTTAATGTTTTTTAGTAAGGGGGAATAAGTAGGTTTCAGTGGTGATCGGGTGGCATCTTTCAAAAAGAAAGAGGTAGGTTTGGCCTTGGGCCACTGCTGATGATTCTAATAACACTGTACTGCCTGTATCCTGGCTGGGAATTGTTTTCAGCAGCCCTTACTTCCTGTAACAGCAAACTGGATTTGGGTTCTTGGCAAGTTTCCCAAAACCTGTGCAATTATATACATTGGTAAAGGAGGTGACTACTTTAGCAGGGTCCAAATATGTGGCTTGTTATGGTTTGTGGCTTGTTTATGGTTCCTCCTATTGGAAATAGTGTTACCACTAAAGGGTACAGGACAACCAGGGTGGGTCATGGAACAGTTAATAGGTAGGCCAAGAGGTGTATGGATTGAGTTAAGGTATATTGTGTTATTATAGAAAGGCTGCTCGTGGTAGGAGAATTAGGATATGGGATCCATGCCATGAAAACCTCATGCATCAGGCATTCAGAAAACTATAAAAAGTAAGAAAATCAAATCGAGTTTAAGTTGATTCAATTTTACAAGCTGCATTTAGATCAATTCAGTAAGTTGGCTAAATGGAAGAAACTGAATGTCTACCCCATATAGTTCACACCTGGAAATTCTTCTACTCTTCTCTTAAACTTCTAAACTTGCCTCTAACAACACTGGCAATCTTCACTCAGCATGTCCACACAGAGGTGATCATTTCTTTCTTCGTCCCGTCACTGTGCCTCGCACTGTGCTGTATCGTTCTACAATTATGTCTTTAAACGTTTGTTCTATGTCCTAGAAAATGGCGACCCCCTTGAAAACAGATGCTAAGTCTCATTCATCTCTTTACCCTAAGTACTGAGCTCAGGGCCTGACACACGATAGGCAATCAATATATATTTGTTTAATGACTGATGTGATGGTAAAAGAAGTGGCACAAGTGTTCTCTGTCTTTACAGAGGACCATTTTAGTAAGAAAGTAAAGGCAAGTATATGAATTACTCTGTTGTAAGGTAGAGTAAGGTTAGAGTCATCAGAGATTTCATCTAATTAAGGGGATTTCAAAAGGCTTCACAGAAAAGATGGTGCTCAAGATAGGACTTAAGGAATTAAAGGTTTTCAACAAATGGAGTGTGTTTGGAGGAGAGTGGCTATTTCAGGTAAATGAAATAGCATGAACAAAGGTAGAGGCAAAAACTCAGGGAATATCAAGTGAACAAAGCTAAGGCCATTCTGAATAGAGTTTCTTGTAGGACAGGCAATTAGATTTTCTCTCTTATGCCATATATGACAAATGGCAAACTAAGACAAAAATACTGCAAATATTTTACATTTAACAACTATAAATACTGAAAACTGCTAAAGATACCTTTTAACTCAGCAATGTATTGTGCTTCAGGAAGGTAGAAAAAGAGAAATATTTCAGTTTTGACTACATACTTGGGTTCTATCTAAGTTACTGTTTATGAGTAGCAAACTCTGCTTTCCAAAAAACTATAAGATTTGCAATTATTAAAGACATCATGTCAAATTTATTCTTGGCTTATCAGTGTTATCTAAATCCTTGCTACTCAAAGTAGTATCAGCATCACCCCAGAGCTTGTGGGAAATGCAGAATCTCAAACCCTACCCCAGATCTACTGAATCAGGATGTATAGATGAACATGATCTCTGGGTGATTCGTACACCTATTAAAGTTTGAGAAACACAGAAATAGTTGCATCATCCAAGGGCAAAACATTGCCTGGGAAATTTTCTGGTATAGTCATACTTAATTCCTATACATGGTAGAGTATTAGTATCAACCCAAGATGTTACTACATGGTAATCTGAAAAAGGATAATTGAGGGAAAGTAAAAAGGCTAATTGCAAACATTGACAATAGAAGACATTCTGAAGTTCAACATAAAATGGTCAAAAGATTTAGGAAACCCAAATCAATATAAATAAAAGGTAAGTGAAAACCATTTGGTCCATATTGGCATGATAGCGCTAATGTTATGGACTATCTTATATAACATTTTCCATCAGAATCTGTTAGAACAGTAGTCTAAACAAATCCCTTTTGTTAAAAAGAAAAGGCTTGGAGGAAGATAAAAGATAATTAATTATACCTGAAATTTGCACTGAACTGCAAATTTGAATAGTTAAGAAACTTGAACTGAGAGCAATATACCACTGAAAATCAAAGGATTATTGCAGCCTATTAACAGTAAAGATGTCTACTCTACTGGAAAAAATATCTTAATTTTTACAGTTTATGACTATGCTAATTCCCTAAACAGACATGTGGGTGACATTTATGGTAACTGAGGAAATTTTTCTCTCCCTTTAAGCATGAGAATTTGCATTTTCTAATGTCACATACATGGTAAAACCTTGTCATGGGGGGAGCAAGTTATTCAGAAGTAGATTTAGCTTACAATAATATCAACACTTTTATTTCAAGCTCATTGATTTTTTTTTGTTTTTTACCTTAATGAGTACTGGAATTAGTAGAGTACAAAAAGCCCTATATCAGTTGAAAATCTTCTCACAACTCAATTTAATTTAATTTGAAAATAGCTGTTTTACTGTCTCTCAAACTAAATTTAAGAAATCAAACAGAGCATTAACATGTTAATTAATAAGAGGTTCAGTGGGAAGGTAGGAAATGATTAGTTGCGTTACGATTCCTTCAGACTTTCTCTAGGAAACTCATTAAAGGGCTCTTCAGAAGTGCTTTTCTGAAAAGATGACAAACACATGGCACATGTTCTTCAGAAATTTCAAGGTGTAAGGCCTATGTCTGACTTCTTTCCACAGTGTGAAGACTCAGAGGTGTGTTCAAAAGGGGAGAAACCTTGGTGGCAGTTAATAAATAACATGTAGTATGTCCCAGGCCACGTACATGCACCAGTTTGGGAGGGAAGAGGTCAAACTCAATGTACTCAAGGCTTGGGAGCCATTTTCTTTGGGTTGGCCAGGAAGAGATATTCCATGTTTTTCTTCTAGGAATCAGAGATAGATGAAGAATTCTCTAAATAACCTACATTTTATAGCTTTTTACACTTTGCAAGAAGTTTCCATAAATATTAACTCATTTGATCTCAACCACTAGGGTAACTAGGTAGGTGGGACATAATTCCCAGAGGAGGCAAAAAGCAGTCAAAACGGTCCAAACTCACTTCAGCTTTCCTGTGGCATGTGTTTATAAACTTTAGGTTCTTTCTCTTTGTCTCACTATCTTTCTCTCCATACCTAAACAGACAGTTTTTAGATGCTTAAACAAGTATATACAATTCCAGATAAAATAGGCTTTAGATATTGTGATAGGAAAGTAAAGGAATGCCAGTTATGAAATCAGTACTCAACATACCGAAGTCTTATATTCTTGCTACAGAAAACCCCAGGATTGGATCTCACTTTTGTACCAACCAATGGAAGAAAGGGAATAGGTGGCATTTTAGTAGTGGTTCTCAAAAAAGTGTGGTCCTCAACCAGTAATATCAGCATCCCTTGGGAATTTGTTAGAATTGGAGATTCTTGGGCCCTACCCCAGACTTACTAAATCAGAATCTCTGAGGGTGAGGCCCAGTCATGTCTAATTTAAGTTCTCCAGATGAATCTGATGTCTACTTAAATTTGAGAACCACTGCGATATAGAATTAGTCCTAAGATAAAAGCAGCTAAACAATTACTTATAAGAGGATTATATTCATGAGATGGGACTTTTTCTATTTCATTGACCTTTGCATTCCTGCCACGTGGAACAGAACCAGGCATATATAGCACACACGCCATAAATTCTTATTGAATCAATAAACTATTCCTCAGGATATCTTACAAAAATTCTTGTAAAGTGGGTACTGTCTAATGTAGCAAACAAATTCTTAGTAATAAATAAAGCAACACATTTCATAGGGGTTTTATAATAAGTAGGGATATAGGCATGAGTGAATAAAACTAATTGCATGAATAGCCAGGACTTTGTAAGCTAGAACAGCTAGTCTCAGACTTGGCTGTTCAAACCTGGCCTGATCATCAGAATTACCTGGAGTGGCCACAATAATTCTGATACATTCAGTAGTCTAAAGTGGGACCCAGGAATGGGAATTTTAAAATATTCTATAAATGATAATTTATATGTGCAAATATGTGTATGTATGTAAACATACACTTCCATACACCCATATACTGTGTTCAAGAATTTTGTACTGATTATGTAATTTAAAATGTAATTAAATGTATACATATATTTAATTGGAAAAGTAACATTAGCTTCTTTAAAAAAAATTAAATGCAAAAAATTATAAAAGTGAAATTTCCCCCACCCATCTCTCAGGAAGAACAAACATTCACAGTTTGGTAGCTTTTTCTGAACTCAAATTTGTGTCTGTGTTAATACAAAACTATATGCATTTTATTTAAAATAGAATAAATATATATATGTAATAATATATAAATATTATATAAAATATAATAAATAGAATTATTTTAATTTCTTCCGACTTGCAGTTTTTTACTCAGTGTATCTTAAGCAACCTTCCTCACGTGACAATACATAGAATACATAGAGGGCTGATTCTTTTTAATGACTGCACAGTATTCTATAACATGCGTTAACTACATCTTATTTAATAATTTCTCTATAAACATTCAGAGCTACAAATAACAGTATAATAAATAAATTTGGAATTTTTTTTGCTAGAGAGATCCTTTAAGTGGAATTTGGAGTGAAGGGAAAGATATTGAGGACTCTGTTTTTTTTAATAGTGAATTATTAGAATAATTTTAAATCTGTAAAGAAACACAAACTTATGAAAAAAATCAATTTTTATTTATGAAGTATCACAACTAGTAGTTCTAATTTAAGGAGCAGAGCAGGACTCAAAACAGGCTGTCAGGCTTCAGAGTTTGTGAACTAAGCCACTAAGCTGCCTGCTTGCACATTTTTAAACAAAGAACCTCGATTGAACTATTTAACAGTTCTTTGGTATTTCAAAAGTTGGGCTTAAGAGAACATAGCAGTTGCACAAATATCTAATCTTGATATTTTTAAAGTATGTTAAAGAGTTCTCAACAGGTAGATCGCTTAAATGGTTGAGGGGTTAGAAAACAGGGAAGAAGGAAGGAACCCTCAAAGAAATTGGGGTAGTTTTACCTAGGAAAAAATGTAACAATCTATATAAAGAGGCATAGCACAGAAGAAATAAGACCAGATGAATGGTCTGATGATCCACTGTCACAACCTAATTCTGTTTGAGGGAAGAAGATTTATAATGATGAGTTGGTGGGAGTAAACAAAGTTAAAATTAAAGTTCTTTTTAGCTCCAGGTTTTATGATTGCAATAAACTAGATGACTGTCATAAACTGGATTAATCCTTGATGTACAAAGCATTCTTTTTCCCATCTTTTTTTTTTTTGTGGAAGCCATGAAATCAATTGCAAAAATATAATGCAAATTTAGAACATACAGAAAATACTCCTTTCTGGCAAATTTAATTTCTCACGTTTACATGAATAGAAAAACCAGAAAGAGCTGGCTTCTTTGCCATTATCTGCGATCCATATATTAGAAAGCTTTCTCCACTTTGCTAAGAAAGGCTCAGCAATCTATCCCCTAAAAGCATGAAATTACTGAGTGCTAAGTGGCAAATGGTGTTAGAAGCATAATTGTATTAACTATTTTCTACTTAACAACCTGGAACTTAGATAAAGATTGAAGTTTACATAGTTTTGATGGTGTTTATCAACACCCTGAAGTTTTAAAATGAAATGTTTCCACACCAGTTGACAAGGTTTCCATTTATGAGCAGCCCAATAAGATAGGCTGCTCTTTAGTGTTTATCCAAACCTGCAATTTTGGTGTAAAACTTTCACTTGCAGTGAATGATGGGACTAAGGACAGGTTTGAAACCTTTCCCCACAAATTGCAATTGGCTAAAATGGCACAATTTGATGGTATCTTATCTAGAGGGAAATGTCAGAAATTAGGCTTAAAAGTGAAAGACAAATGGACACGTGGGCAAATATGAGGCTGCTGAAAACCCCACCTTATACATGTTGTATTAGTAACTAATGTGCCAGACCCCAAAAGGAGATATGTGTTTCACCACATTTTACACTCATTCAGAATAATGAACATGGATTAAGGAAAGCGTTCGGATACTAGAAAGTAAGTTAATGTCTTCCACATTTTGATACAGTTGATCACTCTCTCCTTGAAACAACTCCAAGCGTGGGGCCTTTCTGAGTACAGGGATCTGTGCAGCTGCATTGGTGAGATGCCCATGAAGCCTGCCGTGCTCTGGCATGTAGCCTTGTTAATGACCCTCCTCCCTTTCTGTATAGACATGATAAATGAAGTAGCAGCCATTCTTACTCTGTCTGGGCTAGCAGTAGCACCACAGTGTGTTTAATTGGGGGACACGGCAGGGCCTCACTCATCCCTGATTTAGGTACCAATCACGTTACATTTTGGAGATTTGAAGTCCTTGAAGGTTGCCTCTCAACCTTGGGTTGAGGCAGTAGGCTAATAGGAAGGGGAGTTTGACTTCCCTGCCTCCTGCAGGGTCTCTGCATCTTCATTTTGCCATGGGCTCTGCAATTTAAAGGCTGAGAAGGGGACCAAGCTTTACATTTCCAAAAAAGAAAACCTCTTAATATGGGACATGGCAAGGAAGCAAGAGTGACAGTGTTCATACCTCAGCCCCTCTCTTTTGCCAATGAGGTAGGGTTTTAATATTCTTTCACTTAAAAAAAAAAAAAAGACAAAACAGTTATGACAATATGTGACCAATCATTAATTACGGTTGTTGACACATGAGGTTTGCTAAGTCAGTCTCTGTAATTTCCAGTTTTCTTTCTGGAGGATGTTAGTGGCAGGCAGCAGAGTGGTCTCAGCTGAGTTTGGAGAGGGACGAAGACAGCAGAATATAAAGGGATTTAATTGTCCTTCATATTTTTATAGGTATTTTTCAATTTCTTGGCACATGGACAAAGCCTATAATCACATGCTCGCAAAAAAATTATAGATGGAAATATTTATATAGATAATATATAGCCTGATAGAGTAGATTCACCAAACAACATCCATAAAACCTTTATCCAGAAGAATGGAGGAAAGCTAAATAAATGGACCCTATGTAAATCTAAAAATTTCAATAGTTTGAATAGCAAAAATCAAAGTTACTCAGCTTTATCTGGATTGGATCAGCAATCTGGATGAAAACCTTTGTATTAAACTTCTCGCACACTAGCCTATGTTCTCATTATGAAATACTTCCTCAGTTTGTTCTGAGTTACTGGGAAGGACACTTCTCGGATACACAGAATGAATCTGGGAAATCAATCTTCAAAGCATGCCCTTGAGCTATCTGTACATGTATAGGTATTAACAAAAGAGGGAGAGGGTTAAAGGTTTTCCTCAACTGTTTATACTCACAGGATACATCCAGTATTATGGCAATGATGCATATTCTTAATAATTTCCAGAATAATTTAATCTGTTTGTTTGAAAGTTTAGATTGTCCTATGAAAATTTTCTTGAAGCAAGGGAATAAGCATCTGTACTTTATACACACATACACACACATGCAAAAATATTTGAACATATAGATTCATATATCCATGATGCCAGTTCAAATCCAAAAGCTATGCCACAGTGAGAGCTTATTTTGAGAATTAGAAGCTATGATTATCAAATATAGCATACACAACTTCAAAAGAAATAACCACTTGTCCTTAAATGTCGTAACTACTTCTATGTGTCCAAGTACAAAAGGGTGATTTTTTTAGCTCTCAAAATACATTCTTTGAAAGAAAGGAAATGAATTTCTATAATGATCTTAAATAAGCATATTTGTGAGAACAATTGCTTTGTCTTCTCAGCACACTATTACTGGAAACTAAGAAGGCTTGATTCTTCTCTCTTCTAGTAGTCCTTTTAGACATACACTTTACCAAATAGCAATGGCTTAAAATACTGTCTTCAGGGCTGTCAAAAAAATAACAATATTAAGTGGCTATACACTGATGGTGTATGTTTCTTTGTTCTTAAAAATAAATTCATATTCCTTTTTTTAAACTCAACTAAATACTGAGCAGCTAATACATGGGAATTTTGGCAGTAAGGAGTTCTAATTTCAGCATTGCCTCTTGTGAGGATTACATATGACAATTCAGATAAGACTTAGCACAATGCTCGGTACCAATGAAGTCTCATCTTTTATCAGCCTACCTGAACATTTGAGGATATGGTTTGTACCCAGTCTATAGAGCTATTCTAGAAGATCACTAAGAATCTGAAATTATTATAATATAAGCTTGATCTCATGGTATATTAGGTAGGATATTCTAAGTTCTGCTGTAGCAACAAACAATCCTCAAATCTCAGATTTGAGGTGCAATTTTTCTCATTCCCAGTGAAGGCCAGTAGAGTCTCTACTGACCATAGTTACCCAGTAATCTAAGCTTGTGGGAACATCTCAAATGAACCCCCAGAAATTTCTTGGCAAGGGAAAGGAAATGCGATGAATTGATCATCAGATCTTAAGGCTTCAGTAAGAAAGCAAGACTCTTTTGGTCCCATGTCTCTGGTCAAAGAGAGTCACAGCCCATTTACCTACTTTCACACAGGGTGGAGGAGTACAAATATGCCCTGGTGACAACTACTATCCCCTTTTAGATTAACTGTGAGGCAGATAATAGGAAATAAAGGTCTTCCCTATTAGATATTATGAACATATGCATCCCTATTAAGTAGGAATTTCTTAATATCTAGGGGGAAATTTTTGCTACCTACTCCCATAAGAACTGAAAACTTCCTCATAAATGAATATGACTAAAATCTGTATTTATAATTCCAAAGGAGTCATAAGCAAACTCTGACTAAATATCCAGTTTCTTTACGCCATTTGCCAGGAATTCAGGAAACAGGAAGGACATGATGCCACAGCACATCACTTTGATAATAAAGCTTGGAGAAATGTGATTTTCAAAGCTTGAACCTATCAAACTGATTATAGTATTTGCCAGCTCCAGTCTCACATATAATTTTTCAACCAGGACAGGATGACAAAAAAAAAAAAAAACTGCAGCAAGCAATGTGTCTGAGGTGTTAATATGGAATGCAGGTTCAGTTGCAGATGGGTTTTATTTTAGATGCAATGAGACTGCCACACACAGAAAGGCATTTAAAACATTACCTTAAGCTAAACAAACACCACTTTTCCAAGGTGCCTCATCATTAACCTTGGAATGTTGATATGCCCAGGGACAGAAAAGCAGAAAACAACAAGATGCAAGATGACAGGTTATAGAAAAGGCAAAGAGTATTTGGTGTGTGTGTGTGTGTGTGTGTGTGTGTGTGTGTGTGTGTGTGTGAGAGAGAGAGAGAGAGAGAGAGAGAGAGAAAGAGAGAGAGAGAGGAAGAATGGAGGTATTTAGCAATGGAGATGCTTGGTAGCTCCAGAATTTCTGATTATGTAGGGATCGTAGCATGTGCAATCTGATTTATATGGATAGGGGCTTGAAGTTGCATTTTGATATCAGTTTATACTAATTATCCAAATCAAAGAATCAGGATAGGTGGAGATAATGGGGGAGGGGGATATGGGTTGCTGCTTATTCACCCCGCAGATACCAACACTAATTGTGATCTTACATTTTCTATTTTTAGGGTTTTCCCCCTTCCCTACCCCAAACAGCAAAGTATTCATTGTTATTACAGAGTGCATAAGCCCCCAGTTTTGTTCTAAAATTGTAAACATCTGGGGTAATTTAAAGACTATTTCAGTATTTTTTTTTTCAAGTGCTCACAACAGTCTTAAAGTAGCTGCGTAGTATCTTTTCAGGTGAGAAGAAGTTGTAGTATGTGTTTTGCACATACAATATTGCTGGCAGGTCAGCCAAGTCAAATACTGTTACAATATGACAGTGTTGTCCTGCTGTACATTACATCAACAATTTTTATATAACAAAAACAGATTTCCTAGCCCTGGCTGATAGCGCATTTTCTCCAAGCAACTGTTGATAAAACACAATTGCAAGACAGCAAGAGAATTTGGATCGTCCCTTGGAGTTTGTTGAAATGGACTTGGCCTGTGGCTCTGCTCCTGATAGCCAGCTGTCTTTTCACTACCACATTTCTTCTTCCGTGAATGTTATTTATAGCTTTAAAATGTTCTCAAGGATAAAGTGGTAGCACACACAAGGCATTTTCGGTGCTAGGACGATGATGGAAGCACTCAAAGAAATAACTGTTGTACTAAGATAATCACTTTTTCATCCTTAAGGAAACCCATCATGAAGGAGCGAGCTGCCACTTCTTACTGGCTATTGCACACTGCAGACAATGCCTCTTCCTTCTGTTCTTTTAAAGAGGACCTCAAATTAAACCTATTACACCTTAGATCCCAATTACATGGAAATCCACAACCTTTCCAGAATATGTCTAAGCACTAACATGAAGACCCACTCCATTCAATATTTCTGCTAACTGGTTTAAAGTCTTGACATTGCCTGGTAAGAAGATTATAGAAATGCCTGAAGGACAATTCTGGGTATAAGACCAAATGCCCGCATGTGCATTACAATTGCCAAAAAAAAAAAAACCCAAAAAACTCCCTTTCATCTTTTTATTAATTGTATAATTAATGCATTCTGTGTACTGATAAGAATAATGCCATGTAATTAATTTTTAAGAATTAAAGATTTGCCTTTATCCAGCCTCATGGTCTACTTTCATGTTTATAGCTGTGAATATAAATCCTCTTATCTAATTATAACATGACTGGTTTCATTGTTGAAACAAAGCAGTTCTTTGTCATTTTTTATTTGATTATGTAATATTTATTTTATTATATTAATTATAATCTATCTAGGAAAAAAAGAAGACCCAAGGACTTAATATTTTAAGTCTTCCAAAGCTTATCAGAAAACTGCCATGCTGCTTTGGATAAGGTATGATATTTCATTTGTTTTCTGTGTCTGTTTTTGTCTTCCATGATTACCCATTCTGTTTACCAAAAGGCTCAATTAGCATTTGAATAGTGAGCCAGAGAGCAGACAGGTTGAGAATTCTTATAGAACTAATTTGGCAGCCCTTCTCTCCTTTCCCCCCTTCTCTCTTCATAGCCTTTTCTTTGCCTCTAATCAAGCTGCAGTTATTAAAGCCAGAATAAAAGACCTGATTTTCCATTACATTGATGCATGCTGAACAGAGCCTTGATTTGCTTTTTCTTTCAGCAATGCTAATTGGACTCAAAGGGGAAAATCAGCAATGGAACTAGCATATATATATGTGTGTATATATATATATATATATATGTTTTTCCAATTGTTTCTTTCCTTTAAGAGTATTTCTTTTAATGCTTCTCATAAATAATAGGGTTATTTAATTATCAATGCCTCAGGTTGGAGAAGTTTACAACTGACAGAAAAATTTCTGATTTCTGCTTGGAAGAAAAAAAAAATGTACTGTGTGTGTGAAACTTGGTTTAAGCTATGCCTGATCAATAAATAAGAAAGAATTAATTTAATCACAACTGTTTTCAAGTACTATTTGCACTTCAGATAGCTGGATAGCTTCCAGACTAAGCTGTCATCACCAGTCACTCTCCTTATCAGATAATGGTCTGGTATTGTTCATGAGACCATGCTGTTGAGATAGAACAAGTGCAGAACTTTACACAAGAAGCATGGTTGGGCTTCCCTGGTGGCACAGTGGTTGAGAGTCCGCCTGCCGATGCAGGGGACACGGGTTTGTGCCCCGATTCGGGAAGATCCCACGTGCCGCGGAGCGGCTGGGCCCGTGAGCCATGGCCGCTGAGCCTGCGTTTCCGGAGCCTGTGCTCCGCAACGGGAGAGGCCACAACAGTGCGAGGCCCGCGTACCGCAAAAAAAAAAAAAAAAAAAAAAAAAAAAGGCGTGGTTAATATTAAATCCTCATCACTTTAAAGCCTCACTTTGAGCAGGAAGTGCTTATATTAAAAGTATGAATCAACAAATTAACAGAGTTGCAGCTCAAAAGAAGAAAAGCAAATTTTCAGGTGGGTAGAGAGGATTTTTTTTTTTTTTTTTTTTTTTGCAGTACGCGGGCCTCTCACTGTTGTGGCCTCTCCCATTGCGGAGCACAGGCTCCGGACGCGCAGGCTCAACGGCCATGGCTCACGGGCCCAGCCACTCTGCGACATGTGGGATCTTCCCGGACCGGGGCACGAACCCCTGTCCTCTGCATCAGCAGGCAGACTCTCAACCACTGCGCCACCAGGGAAGCCCTAGAGAGGATTTTTGATACACTAATTTATACACAATGTGCTGTTTAGATACTACATGAAGATTAAAAGCAATTTCTTCAGTTAGAGAAATGTTATCCCCTATGTCAATGTGCAGAACTTCCATTATTAAGGTGTTTATATTTTCATCTAATGCATCCCCTCCAATTATACATTTGGCAAGAGTCTCCTTGCGAACTATTTAACAGAAGCAAAACAAGACTTCATTTGGACATTTATGATTTAACTCCTACCCACTTCTTGAAATGAAGCTTTCTACCCACCCTAGGCATATCAAAGTGCTTTTATTTCCCAGAAAACTTCATGCTCTTGACTTTGGACCTTTGAACACAGTCTTCTGTGCTCTTGGAATCTTTCCTTTCCCCTGTGTACTTGGCTTCTTTCTATTCATTTTTCAAGGCTAAGCTTAAAAATTACTTCCTCTAAACGTCTTCCTTGATCCTTTATGCCAAATCCCATTAAAATATCACACAATTAACCCCACACTATATATAACTATAGGTTCCTTAACACATGTAGTCTAGCACCTGCCCCACTCTGTATTTATACCTTTACTTGTGAAATCTCTTACTATAGCCTCTGGGAACTTGTTAGAGCCTACCCGATTCATTTTTGCATTACCAATGCCTAGCACAATGCCTGGCAGAGTGGGCTTTGGTGAATATGTATAGAATATGTTGAAGTAAATTAATTCAAGATTTGGTCCAACTTGAAAGGTCAAAAATGTAAAGAGAAATTTATTGATTTACTTAAAAAACTGATTCAGGTTTTAATAATTTATTACATTAAATCACCTGAGGATTTGAAATCATGTTATTGGCAAATGACATTTAAAAAACATATATTAGCCATCACTGTTTAATATGTCTCATATCGGTATATACTTTAATCCTTGGGTCTCTCTTCTCCCTCTTTAAAGTCACTGCAAACAACCTTAATCAGATTAATAACTCCCAAATTAATAACCACAGTCTAGACATCTCTTCTGAGCCCCAGATCCCTTTACAAAATTGCCTATGTGACATCTCTTCTGCAGTATCTCAGACATCTCATATTCCACATTGCTCAACTCATGATCATGCCCCCAAATACCTGGTCCCCTTCCACTCTCTTTTCTCAGTGAGTGGCAGTATCATCCATCCCGTCGTGCAAATCAGAAATCTTAGAGCCACCTTCTAAATACATAACTTTCTGGTCCAATCTGCTTATTTGACCTACTCCAATAGCTTCCCAAATTGGTTTACTTAAACCTATTATTGTCCTGTTCCAACTCAAGTGCACTAAGAATTGTCTTTCCACTGCCAAGTTTGAGCATTTCATCTCCTTGCTTAAAAGTCTTTAATGTCATCCCATTACTCTTAGGTTTAAAACAAAACTAATGAACCTCACCTACACCAGTCTTCAAAGTTCAGTTCTCCCTACCCCTCTAGCCTCATGTTATATTACATGCCCTATTGCTTTTCCTGTTCTTGTTTAACGAGTCCAGCTTACATATCATAGGCTCTTCTCTCTCATAGACCTTTATACATTCTGTTCCTTCCACCCGTAACACCATTTCTTCACTTTCTTTCCCTGGTCAATTGCTCTTATCTTTCAGATTTCTGGTCAATTTTTACTTGTTATGGGAACAATCTGCTATATCTGATTAGGTCAAAATATTTTACTCTGATAACACATTTAATTCCCTTTTAATACTCCTTGTCATGCCTGTGGTGCTACCTTTACATGATTATTTGATTAGTAATATCTGTTTTCTTGACCAGGCTGGGCTCCGTGAGAGCAGGGCCCATGTGCAGAGTAGTAATGGCCCACAGTATCATACAAGTCATGTTCGCTGAATGGAAAATAAATAAGTGACTGTCTGCCAAGTACTGTGCTAAGAGCTTTAGCTGCTCAATAAATATTTGTCAAATAAATGAACTGTTCAGTAAGCTGGGTATTTGGTAACATGGAAAGCAACTAAGTATCGCACTTTTTTCCCCCTCTTAAAAAATCTATTTCCATGATTTCTATGTAACCTTTTGAGATGAATTATTATGACAATGCCCGAAATGTACCTAGTATTATTATCTTATGAAATAACAATTCAGGAGATATCTGTGCACCTTCCAAGTATGCTTTATGAGGTGAGAAAGAGCCCGAGTACTTGAAAAAGTAAAAGAAAAGAAGGCAAGTAAATGAATATTTTTGGTGTCCCCACCCCCCGCCTTGGTCCCTTGCCTCCACATATTTTCTGATAATTCTGAAGATATTATTATCCATTCAGTTTTGAAAATAAGGAAGCAAGGTCCCTGAGAGAGTAAATGTTGTATTACCAATGGGTGGTTATACTGGAATGCAAATCTGTAACTATCCCCCTCCCTACGACTTCTCTTTGTATCTTACACAGGCATAATTTAACTGGTACAAGTATAATGTGTTAACCCAAACAAAATCGTTTCATCCTTGGCAGTCAAGTTTTTCAGTTTATGCATGTAGCAGCTACCTATTTTCAGTTCCATTTTAACTCCATTAATAAATAGTAAGTAAGCTCTTGCTGGGAACGTATTTGTATTTGTTTTTTAAATACTTATTTCTCCCTGTTAGCATCTTTAAGATAATTAGATTTGGTTAATTTGCCTCTATTTTTTTTTTTCCAATCTAAGCCAGCAAAAATAATCTTTATTTACCTTTGATATGTGTTTGTAGTAGGTTTAATAGTGTCCCTCCAAAATTCATCTCCACCCAGAAACTCAGAATAAGAACTTACTTGGAAATACGGTCTTTGCAGATATAATTAGTTAAGGGTTGAGATAATGGTCATAATGGATATAAGGTGGGCCCTAAATTCAATGACTGATGTCTTTATAAAAAGAGGAGAGAATACAGAGACACAAAAAAGAGAGTGATATGAAATAGGAGGCAGAGATTAGAATCATGTGTCTACAAACCAAGGAACGCCAAGGATTGCCAGCAACCACCATTAAGGTAGAAAGAAACAAGGAAGGATTCTTCCCTAGAGCATTCAGAGGGAACGCGGCCCTGCTGACAACTTGATTTTGGACTTCCAGTTTCTAGGACAGTGAGAGAATACATTTCTGTTGTTTTAAGCCAGTCAGTTCGTGGTAATTTGTTATAGCAACCCTAAGAAACTAACACAGTGTACTGAATTACAATAATCCATTTCACTTTAGGGGAGTGTTCAGTTGAGAGATGCTTCTTAGATATGGTGTTCCTGTGGGGCCCCATGCATGCCACCTTTGCAAAAGCATATGGGGAGCTGACTCATTAGTAATGTTTTAGTAGCTTTAAAAGAAGATAAGCAGATTTCTAGGTGCCCAAGGACTTTTAAATCATGATGGATCTAGGGGACAAAACTGCAATTCACTGTGCCTAAACCTGGCCATCTATTTTAAGGAAGAATATAGATAGGAATAAAACACTGAGTTTATTTTTGAGAGGGAGCCTGAGTGGCTGGGGAACTAGTTGTTTATGGGAGACAGGAAGGAAAAGTAGGGCAGGTTATTATGGAAGAGTTGATGTGCACACATTCACCCACTCTGCCACTTGTCATTCAAGTTTCCCAGCTGAAACAGTTTTTAAAAACAACCAAACTTCTATAAAGGACTAAATAAACCATCTCTGATATATAGAAAAATTTCTTCTTGCTTCCTATTCCACTCTTGGATCATTTTCTCCTATCTATGTCTGAAATTTCTTCTCTCAATTAACCACAGATAAGGATGACTTCTTTCAAAATCCAAACCTCTTAAATTTTAGGAGGAAAAACACTGGCCCGAAGGTAAATTCATTCAAACCTCTCCGTGATACAGACCCAAGTGTGTATAGGGCAGACGATGTGCTGATCGTGCTCTTAGCTTCAGAAGATACAGATCGTTAAAACTCCTTCCCAGTAGCTGGGTTGTTTATTACAAAAGTAAGAATCACTAACATGTCCTCCTTGCTAGAACCATAGATCTGAAACCTCTCCTTATAAAAACTGATTTGACAACTGCGATACCATAGCGCCCCCTGGTGTTCCTATTCATATTGTCAGCTGCCTCTCGCAAACCATTTTATGCATTTCCCTTCCATTCTGCCCTCCTCTGACTTGTTTCTGATATCTAGGTTTCCATTTGTTTTTGAATTCTTTATCTCATCTTTCTGTGCTATTTAGCTACCAAATGGCAATTTTTAAATCTATTTTTTATGATTGTCATGTTAATATCATCTTTCACACTCAGGTGGTCCCTAGAATGACTCTGCTTTTATTTAAGATCATTTCAGACACTCTGCTAGAGCACCTTAGATCTTCTACCTCCTTCTTCTGAAATGCAGTTTCTACTTGCACAGATCCTTCATACAAGTCTCTCTGCATATTCATACACTGGTTGAATCAACTGCAAACAAAAGTGCATAAAAGCCAAAGTGTCATGAATAATTTTAGAAAACAACCATAGAACCGAATCAAAGCACTTGCAAATTTTTCCTCTTTCCAAATTAACACTCTATCAAAATAAAGGAGGCCACATTACCATTAACTGGTTTTTGTTGTTGCTGTTGTTTTATAAAGTATTTTTTATGACCATGTAGGGGAAGCCTCTATATAGTCATTTTCTCTGAGCCAAAACTCTGTCACCTTGGACAAAAGATCTTAGATACATACGTTTAATTTATGACTTGAGATATATTCTGGCAGGTGCCTGGAGCCTGAGTCATGGGCAATTGCAGAATCCTGATAAAGTAAGATCTAGACCATGAAGACATTTTCCTAAGTTAAAATAATGTGTACACTGGAATAAGGAGCATGTGTGTACGTTGACAAGAATGGATGTAAGGCTGACTAGCTTTTAAGACAGACAAGGAGGAGGGTGCTGTTTGGTATTTGTAATCATAAACGTCCATGTATGCCTTATTGGATTAGGAGCTGGTTGAAGACAGACATTGTAAGTAGTCTTCTTCCTGTTTCAGCTTCAGCACAAAAGACATTTGATGAATTTTGTGTGGTTCAAAGAATTAATCCATGAATGAGTACTGCAGGCCCTTAATTGGCAGTATCCTTCCTTTCTAAATTAATCTTGTAGGGCTCATTCAGAATGGAAGTCAGGGCTTCCCTGGTGGCGTAGTGGTCGAGAGTCCGCCTGCCGGTGCAGGGGACACGGGTTCGTGCCCCGGTCCGGGAAGATCCCACATGCCTCGGAGCGGCTGGGCCCGTGAGCCATGGCTGCTGAGCCTGCGCGTCCGGAGCCTGTGCTCCGCAACGGGAGAAGCCACAGCAGTGAGAGGCCTGTGAACCGCAAAAACGGAACAAAACAAACAAACAAACAAAAATGGAAGCCAAAGAAAAATAGGACTTCAAACATTAGCTTGCCACTGAATATTTAGTTTGTTTTATTTACATTTTCTCAAACAGTATGTGATACCTTTATAAAATACCCTACAAAGTTCTTGGGATAGATATAATAAATATGTTACCAGATTCAAATACATATACTAGATATTCTGGAAGTCAAAACAAAACCAAAAAATAAATCGTATATAAACTACTTAATTTCCAAATTGTACTCTACAAATAAGTCTTTTAAAAACTGATGAATAAATATTTATTAGCCAGTCTCTGTGGCTCACCTCTGTTGAGCAAAGCACAGTGCTGACATAGTTTTCAAGAATTGTGGGCCTCAACTGGTGATATAGTAAACCCTGGGGCTTCTGCTCTCAAAAATCTTGTAAAATAGTGTTTCCTGGATATCCCATCACTTGGTATAGCATAATATGTGTGATCTGCTTTCAGCTAGGATCAAATGTGAAAATGAAACCCCTCCCACTATGGCAGCACTGGGCAGATACAGACCACCAAGTTCAAAGTCATGACCAAAGAAGACAGAGGAATGGTAAAGCACAGGATCCCAAAGGGTATGAAGGAGGACAAACCACACTGACAAATAACTAAAACTAGCAGCCTCTTTGGGATGACAAATAGCTAGGGGCAGGCCTTTTACAAAGCACATTACAGGAAGGAGTGCAGTTATTAGACATGGCCTTAATATGTACTTTCAATTGTTGTAGACGGAGAATGTAAATTCTATTGTTGCTTTGGCTCTCTGTCAAATTATAAAACCACATGTGCTGATGGTTAAAAAAAATTGAAAATACAGTATATCCCTGGGCTCATTCATCATCACCCCTAGACGGAACTACGGTGAAAAGTTTTGTAAATTTAATTTCACGTCATTTAAAACTGCATCTAATAAGCTTAAAAAGACATAAATTATTATGTAAAATAATACTTTATATCTCTCTCCCTCCCTGTGTATGTGTGTATAGACATATGGTTTTAAAAACATAAATGCGATTTTATAACATTGATATGAATATCCTGATAGAATTAAGTGACCACTCTAACAGACTTATAAAAGACAAAAGTACTAATTATGGGGCAGAAAGAAGAATTAGCAGACTGTATATGTATGTGTATGTGTATGTGTATAAAGATGGAGAAGCTGGACAAAAATGGAACTAATTTCTTTTCGGTGTACCTGAATAGGAGTGAAACCACTAAGTAAGGAAGAATTTAAAATGTGTATCAGAACTCTCTTGAGTTTATCTATATTTTGTCTGTTTTATTCTAGTACTGTACACCATACACTACACACAAATATATTCAATACTGAAACTTTGGTCATTCTCGACCTTGTCTTTCACAAGTTGAATAATTCTTTAACATGTTATTAGATTCAACCAACCTCATCTTATGATTACTGTCAACATTCCGATTCCTAGCGTGACATGATCTAGGAAATTCTCACCTGTCGTAGAATGTTGCCCTGACAGAGTTTATTTTTGTCTGAATATGCTCACATCATAATTATGCCAGCATTTCCTCTCTTGGTGTTCAGTGGGATATTCTTTCTCAAGATATTAGTAGGAGAGTGATGGGGGAAAATGTTCCGTGTAAAAATAAGTTTGGGGAAGATAGGTGAAACAAAGTTTCACAGTAGTTCGGGAATTCTGAGGCTCCATAAGATACTAATGTGTGTTACGCGTGCCAAAGAAAGATACGGGATGCCTGTTTTCCAAATGAATTTCTTCAAGGAGCCTTATTTTGAGCAGTGGACCTGTTTATGTCTTCTAGAACTAGTATTTGACAGAATCTAGTTTTGGAAATATTGTTTTAGTCCTAGTAGTATACAGCACATTAAGTTATTGAGATTGGGGTGATCAATTCAAGCATATTCTGGGAAAACTCAAGCTGAGACATATTTTTTAAAGAGGTGAGGAAAGCCCAGTAATTTCTGCATTTGCAAGATAAGTCCATCTTTTAACTTGTATTTTAAAAATATTAGTATATTAAAGTGCCAGTAATTTTTCTCTTAATTATCTATCTGGAGACAAACAGCTAGAAGTTGTAAGACCCCAAAAGGTAATTGGCAGGAATACTGATGATCTCTGTTGTACAAAGTTTACATCTATCTTTATGAAACAAGATATCTTTTGTATCATTATCTTATTTCAAAATGATTAATACTTTTTACTTCATTTTAGTAGAGCTTTTTCTTCTCCTTTAAGTTTATATTAGCTTCAAGAAAAAACTTACAGCCTAGCCTGGTGTCGACTTAAAAAATTTGCACGATGTGAGACTTGCGAGTTAAGTTTTATTTGGGGCAAAATGAGGACTGCAGCCCAGGAGACAGTACCTCAGAGAGCTCTGAAAAACTGCTCCAAAGAGGTGGGGGGAAGGTCAGTATATATGTGATTTTGGTGAAGGGGGAAAGCATGCAATCCAGCATATATTTTTTGTAGAAGTTTTCTGCCAGTCTTATGAAAGTTACTGCTAGTCACGAGGAGATGTCACCATAAAGGATCTTAGTGCTTTTCTAGATACAGGAATTGGGCTCACAACATCGGCTCCTGAAAATACCTAACTATCTGAAGACCTGTTCTGTCACTTTTTCCCAGAGCACAGCTGCCTCACGTCAGCTCTCCACCCTGAACTCCTTTCGGGGGGTGTTGAAAATCAGCAGCTGCAGCAGCTCATGATTTAATCCTTGTAGAGGTAGATGGCAAGTGCCAATTGTAGTTACACTGGCTTTAGTCATTTGAATCTGTTCTGTTCATCAGTGTTAGAAAATATTCATATTTTCACAATATATATATAGCATCAGATAGTCCTTTAAATATTTTGGACCATTTTTATTTGGTAGTTTTCCTTCTAGCAAGAGTTTTTGTTAAGTACAGGTGCTTTTATACCTTTGTCACTGATTACTCTGAAAAGAGACTCTCAGTTGGCAGCAGATCTACTAAGAGAAATACATTGTCATTAGAATCAAAGAAATATATTTCAATGGACAGTATTTTTACTTCATGAATTCTTTGGAGTTGAATAACTTATCAAGTATAAAATAGTGAGGGACATGGATTCTTTTGACTGCTACATTATAAAAATATAACCCTTTCTCTAATAAAGTCATAAAGCTCACCATTTTGCACCATTAAATTCTAGACTAATAAAAGAGAAAAAAATGGATTCCCTTTATTTTGATAGTAAATGAATGAATGTGGGAAAAACAGAATCGATTTTATTCTAATTTTATTTATCGTGTAAAGTGTTAAATGACAAAAATGCAGCTGAGTAAATTTAAGGATCAAATTGGCATTATTAAATGATTCATGAATTGGCCAGCATCCCATCTAGCAAATGGAAAGGAGCTCCACCGAGCAGTAGAAAAGGAAATGTTTTTAAAGGTGGAAAGGGGGCGGTAAGAAGAAATAATTAGCAAAGAATTCATTGTTTCAGGCAAGGGTGCCCTCCAAAAGGGAAGGGAAGGGAAGGGCTTATCAGGCAGATTACCTCACTTAGTGCTGACCGGATAATCCTGGGTTGACTGGTTAAAGGTTACGGGAATTGCGGGGATTGAAACTGCAATCAGGTTAAACTCTCGGTTTGGTGACATACGCTTAGCACAAGTGATTCCACTTTGGGCCCTGTTGTCTCCTTTTTTTTTTAAACAATTCCCCTTTTTTGATCCGACTCTCAGCTTAACTGAGAAATACTATCAAAGTTTAAGGCATTAGTGCGACTCTCTGCCACTGCTCTGTAATTCTCACAGCTTTTGTTGATCCTGTGGGGTATTCACAGGTCACTGCAATTTTTTTGCTTAATCTCTGTGATATTCATAGGCCACTACTTCAGGCTTACAATCTTTTACATGGTCATTCTCTTAATTCCTTTTCTGATGTTCCAGTGTGAGGGAGAGCATTTGCTTGGTGGTTAGCAGCTGTGGCCACACATCTAAAGCTTTTGAGGGAATCTAATGCACCAGAGAGATTACTATAATTATTATAAGCAGGATAATTCCTGATGTGTGGAGTGCACTTTCGAGCCATAGTCTCCAGGACCCAAACCAATCAAAATCAAATGAGTCACAGAAAGACCCCTTGAAGGAGTCACCTTTTAAAGCCAAGTAACTTACTCAGTGATCTTATTTAATTGCATTTCAATTTCCCCAGAAGAGTTAATCCAGGTGTAGCAGGTGGTGTTGGCCACAGCCCTGTATCTCCCTACTCAGCTAAAATATAATCAAGTGCTATCCTGTTATCAAGAACAACTTTGGCCAGAGAGGCTAGGATATTTTTGGGGGGTTTGGGGTGGAGCTATTGCCTTAGCTATTTTCAAAAGTTGAGGAGAGGTTCCTGATCATATTCTCATTTACATTTATTCCTAACCAGAGAAGTATGGCCCGCTAAAGGAAGAAAATCCTGAATCATGAGCGCCTCCTGGTAAGTCCCTTCTAACTTGATGATGCAAATTTAGGGAAGTTGACCAATGAGGTGTCTTAGTTGGCTTGTGGAAAGTTAGGGGCACAGTTAGATAACCTAAAAGGCATTGTCCAGTTATATGCCAGCCATCTAGGCATTCAGAGGCCCAAAGAGAACAATAACTACCTCAGACAAAGGTAAGTTGTGCCAGGGCACAAACCACTTTTCTTAAGGTGGGGAAATGGATATATTTGCAGGGATTGCTGCATCTGCACGTTCAAGCTAGGGGTCGGTTAGGTTTTCTTCTAGCCTGAAATAAAACGCTGTCCTGAAGTCCGGAGGTTACCCCCCATTAACAATGGCCTGGGGGATATGGATGATGGTATTATCTTTCCCGGCCAATGCCAAAGTACAGGAAAGAAAGAGAAGAGAGAGTTTCATGTTCAGTTTAAGTATGAAGTCTTGATCCGGTGTCTTGGGATGAAGCATTCTGCCTCAATGTTAGCTACTTCTCTTCCTAGTCAGTTTGATTTGGAGGTCTTTAATGGTAGGACCAGATGTCAGGTGGAGCTTCTTTAGCTGTGTGATATGTACTCAAGACTAGAGTCCCTGAAGTTTGTTTGCCATCTGGGTATTGAAGAGGACCTGGTATAGTCTCTTCCAAGGAGGTTCAAGGGCAATCTTTGTTCTTACTGATTCCAACTCAGAAGGGTCAGAGAAAACTATAAATGTTAGTTTGGAGAGCTGTAGCCAGATTTGCAAAAACGTTGGAGTAAAACAATAGCTATCTCTAAATGGCAAAAGACTTAAAAAATGCCCATTATTAAAGATCTGATGAGAGTTCATGATCATGGAATTGTCAAGGAAATTTGGTTATTTTTGTGATATACAGCATTTCCAGATGATAACTGGATTTATGACTGATAACATTATACCAGGACGTATCAAATTTCCAGGAATTTCACATAATTTCTGGAACATTTATAACATATACCTATACAGATACAACATAAAGAAGGCTTAGTATTACTTCATCTTTGATAATACTTCCCATGTAATTTAACATATCAAATATGCCTAATTAGTTTAACATCTCCTTTTTTTATAAGAAGAGAAGATCCTTTTATGTTCCAGGAGCCCTCTGAAAAATTTCATAGTTCAAGGTCAAAAGGACTTCATTTAGAATTTGATTTTAGGCAAGTTTATCAAAACGGCTTTAAACATTTGTTCACGTAGGACCATAGTTCACTGTAAAACAATAGTTAGTTATCCATTTAACCAAAGTAACAATTAGAGACTTTGCAGGCAAATATAGAAAATTACATAATTGTTCAACAACAAAACAAAACCCTTAGCTCTTTTAGTAGAGAAAACTTGGTTTTAAGTAATTAAAGACCTGATGAAGACAGTGTGAAATACAATTATTTTGATAAAACATAGAATCTTTGTTTTTTAAGGCACATTACTTTTAAGAAAAATCCTTTACAATGGCTCATCAAGAGCAGACCAATAGTCCATAAAACTTTGTCTTTTTAACATAGAAAAAAACACTAGGTCGCTTTTCATACCAAAGAGCATTTACTTGATTAAATTCTTATCAATCTTAGCCAATCCTGACTGCATATAAAATTCCTCTCCCTTATTATGTCTAGTAGTTTTAATTACACATATTAGAATTTTAAACCTTTAATAAGTAGTGAAAACTGAGTAGTAAGCAATCATGAATTGTATTTTACATTAGCTTTCTGTAGCTTGGCTGATTTATAAACACTTCTTATGATTTCTAAAAATGTGATTTTTTTATAGTGTGGCACAAAACACAATATTTTGGTTTACTAATAAATCCAAATATTTTAAAGTCCTCTGTAAAATGAAGCAAAACATGGATAAATCTATGTTCAGTAATTAATGTTTCAGTATTTTATTTTATTTGGGTGTGATCTGGGTACTTAATGAATTTACCTTAATATTTAACTTAGCAAAACTTTAAGGTTTCAGGTTACCAAAAATTGGGGGAAATTATTTTAAAAGTTCACCTAGAACCTTTTACCTTACATCCATTTAATCTACTTGTTTTTAACAATTAGGTTTAGTTTACATATGAAAATTTTATCATTTTATTATTTTCATTACTGACAGACTTTGTGATGTGAACTTATTTGACTAATAAACCCAGGTAGAATAAAAGTTGTATGTTTGTATTATATTCAGTATTGATAACTCTAAAGATATCCCTGTTTTACTTAAACAAAAGACCTCAAACTAGCTTTTATTTACTAAAGATTAGTCCTAGACTACATAAACTTGAAAAGCATTTGAGTTACTTTCTGTTTTATTTCTTTAATTCATATAAATGCTTGCTTGGTTTTAAGGCATTTAAATAGAGCTCTTTTACAAATTAATTTTTAGCAATACTATCTGAAGGTAGAACATAACACACATCTAAAACACACATATATATAGAGAAAGACACATGTAAAGTTCACTAGTTATGAAAAAACTGTTGGAATAAGTTAAGTTTATCTGCCCAGATGGCTAAAGCTTTTTCTACTAATATTTGTGGAGAAGACATATGATTTTTCATTTGCCAAATTTCAAGTGACCTTTCCCCTTTTTGTTTTCCTTTGGATAAGAATAGTTTCCCTGAAGTTTACAGAATATTTACATCTTAAAGACAGAGGAAGGGAATGCAAATTCCTCTCAGAAGAGCTTTGGTTTCCCAAGGCCAATATTTATAAGCCATTTGAGATAAACAGGAGAAGTTTGGGGATTGAGAAAAGGAGTAGGTGAACTTTGAATTGTCTTTAGAGTGGTATTTCTAGGTTTGCAGAGATTTGTAAAATAAGGACAGTTGCTCTCAATTCCTCAGAGAACTCAGCAGTAGCCTAAGTGACATTGTAGATTGATCCACCATAAATCTTCGTAAATATCCTGTCAGTTTGATAGGATCTTTAGCCACAATTAGAGTTCAACCCACTTTTTCATCCAGGTATATCTTGTGGCCCCCAGTCTGACAGTTACTAAGCCAAGTGCTCAGGATGCAAAATTCTTGGGTTTCTTTAGAAAGATTTTGGCCATTTTCGTAGATATTTATAGCTTATGGGACCATAGTTTTTAAATAGCTGTGGTGGTAGAAGGTGGTATACCTGACTTTGGAGTTTAAGGATTCTATTTTATTATTATTATTTATATATTTTTTTCAGCTAAGCCTTTGGGTCTCTAGGTGCCAAACTAATACCTAAAAGGGATGTGTCTATGGTAGCGGACTGTGTACAGGAAGTAAAATGTAGTCCATCACATAGAAATTTTCTTGAAGTTGGCAGGTGACCTAGTGTCAATCTAACCCATTCCATGACTAACTTATCCTAACGCAGGAGTCTTTGGGTGTGGGAGCAGCAGCTCTAATACCTCTTAAATGCTTTATTCATGCTCGCCAATCTTTGCAGCTTTTTGACTTCTGCAATTCCCATTAGCAACTGGCCTTTAGCTACACAAAATAAGACAAACACGTGCACCTTAACATATGGCAGTAACCAAGAGTTGTTGCTGTGTCCTGGCCAAGAGAAGGCCCTGTGCGTACCACCAGTAATTCCTGTGGAAGCTGGGCTGGGGAAAGGCTTGAATCACCAGACCTCAACAACTGGGGACTGTGCCCTACCAATAACAGTTCCCACCTGGATCTCTGGACAAAATCCAGGGCTGGAGATTTTCCACTTGATCTGCAAAGCTAGGCGCTTGGCTCCAGGTAAAACTGTCTGCCAGGTCAAGCTATCCTGCCCTGTATTGGAAAGCCAGTTACATTGGGAGCTCAATGCAAAGAGAGCAGAGCTCAGAACAGAGAACTTACCCATGGCCCTCAAAAATGGCAAGAAAGTGAACTCAAAAAGGGGTTCATGGATATCACTCTTGTGTTTCTCCTTATCTCTGCTGCCATCAGAAGTTTGCTTCAGGTCCCAAATTCAACTGAGTACATTTAAGAATCAGATTGGCTTTCTTAAACAACTTGTGAATTGGGCAGCATCCCATCTAGCAAGTACAAAGGAACACCACTGAGCTGTAGAAAAGGAAGGGTTTTTAAAGGTGGAAAGGGGGTGAAAAAAAGAAATTATTAACAAGCAATGCACTGTTTTAGGCAAGGTTGCCCTCCTAAGGGGAACAGAAGTGCCTATTGGGCAGATTACCTCACATAGTTGCTGACTGGGTAATTCCAAGTTAACTGGTTAAAGATTACATTCCTGGGGGGTTAAAATGCAATTTGGTTAGGTATTAAGTATTGATTTGGTGACGTGAGCTTAGCGCAAGTGACTCCATTTTGGGCCTGTTGCCTCTTTTTTAACAAATGCTAATTAAGACACATTTATCTACTAAATGATTTAACATATATAAAGCATTTAACTAAATTTCTCATGCAATAATACTGTTTCTGTTTCTTTACCCTTTTACTGATAAACAAAAAACTCTCAAAACTTCACACACTAAAAGTAAAAAGTGTCAATTATGTCAGTAAATCATTATTTGAGTGAATAGAAAAAAAAAGTTACTGATTATAAAACATCAGCTGCCACCTGTTGAGTAGCTACTATTCATCGAAGATGTAACCCTCCGTTTTCCCAGTTGTTTCAGGGTAAATTCTAGAATTCACATCTATTGTTCAGGAACCCATTTTTACCTGAAGCTGAGGTGTGAGGTCAGCTGAACCTGAGTTATAAGGGTTAAAATGAAGGATAGGGCTTCCCTGGTGGCGCAGTGGTTGGGAGTCCGCCTGCCGATGCAGGGGACGCGGGTTCGTGCCCCGGTCCGGGAGGATCCCGCATGCCGCGGAGCGGCTGGGCCTGTGGGCCGTGGCCGCTGAGCCTGCGCGTCCGGAGCCGCAACGGGAGAGGCCACAGCAGTGGGGGGCCCGCATACCGCAAAAAAAAAAAAAATGAAGGATAGGTGGTTTCCTCAAAAGAGATACTGGGTGCATATTACCAAAATAAGGGGGATTCATACTTAGTAGGAAAATCAGGGTTTTTACATCTTCCAACCTTTTAAAAAGAATCAACAGCACTTAAATATTTCACAGGATTTTAATTCTCAGCCTTCTTCCACTTGTAATGGTATGGGATATTAGTTTATTTAATGGCTTTATCTTGAGTTCTTAGCTGCTTTCTGGATCTTTCACTCCATCCCTTTGCTAGTCCCTTATCTTATACCTACCATTACATGTAGATATTTCCCAGCATTCCACCTTCTGCCCGTTGTCTACTATCTTCTTCCCTTAAACAAATATGCTGGGGCAGTCAGATTGTTGTTGATTACAATAAGGAGAATGGACTCAATTCTACAGCAATAACTTCCAAATTAGGAGCAGTAATGTTCTCTCCACTTCTAACTTTTGAGGGACAGTTCTGGCCATTGTCCTGGCAGAAAGCTCAGGACTGAATCTGTCCCAGTGATTTCTGGAAATGGGCAAATAATACTATCCATTGAAGCTGAAATGTTTAAGGAAAAGTTAGGCCATCGGGAAAGTTTGGTTATTACTTAAATTTTATAGATCTATCAATTTCTCACCCAAGAGGCATTTTGATCACTGGCCCAGAATATAGATTAATGACGATCATTTGCAAATAGATGTTTTCTCTTACAAAAACAAAGTGGGAAAACCAAGTGTTCAATGCTTCCTACTGAAAGAATTTCAAAGAGGCTTATTTGCATTACTAAGTAAGATTAAGTTGGTATTCAGTTATTTTCTTTTGACACATGAGCAAATACTTGCACAACATGTTTATTATGAAATTCAGTGAAAATAAATTACAAATAAGAAAGAAAAGATGGAGATTTATTTTGGAAATCTATTTCCATTTAATATTGTCCTGCTATTTGACATTAGGTAATTTTGTTTTACTAACAACTGAAAATCAAGATGTTCTGAGGAAAGTACATGTTCATATGAAGAGGTACTACATATGTAAAAAACTTTAAGCAGCAAATCACATTGAAAATAATTCAGCACTTTTTATATCCACAGCTGTACAAGTTTAATTGAATATTAAAGTTTGAAATCCATGAATACCAGGAAATATTTTTAAAATTTCAAACATTTTAATAGACTAGTTTGTGGAAGAAAAGAGAAAAAAGTTTTGAGTCAACATTCTCTGAATAAAGAAGATTGAAAATGAGCACTTTTATGTGTGGCTAAGTCATCACCAGAAAACATAATAGCTACTTATCCTTGCAGTCATTCCATCATATGTAGGCAATGGAATTTTGATCTCTTGGAATTTATAATTGAAGAGAAGTAATAGTGAAGAGGAATATGAGTTAATTGTCGGGTATTTAGGATGACATATTTTATATCTTCAAGGTGCATTCTTTAAGAAAGTTACATAGGGCTTCCCTGGTGGCTCAGTGGTTGAGAGTCCGCCTGCCGATGCAGGGGACGCGGGTTCGTGCCCCGGTCCGGGAAGATCCCACATGCCGCGGAACGGCTGGGCCCATGAGCCATGGCCGCTGAGCCTGCGCTTCCAGAGCCTGTGCTCCACAACGGGAGAGGCCACAACAGTGAGAGGCCCGCGTACAGGAAAAAAAAAAAAAAAGAAAGTTATATAAGTGTATTTTTGATACAAGTGACAGTTTCTCAGTTCAGTAATTTGTTACTACTCATTGTCTGTTTCTATTTTATTCAGGTGCTTGCAATTATTTTTTATATCCTATGTACAAAAATTATGAAGTATTTGTAATCAACATATCACTGATGACAAAGGTACAAACAGTTAAAGTTGCAAACAGACATTCAGCTAATAATTTCTTCACTAGATCTTGGAGCTAGAGAGTTTACTTGGCTTTCATCTCCTGCCTTTAAAAGATTTGATGTTATGGACTCCCATCCCTAAAGATGTTACATCATATGCTCAGTATCAAAAAGCTAGTAAAGTGATAAGAACTTCGTTTTAGTTCCAGGCAGCATTGCACTACCTCATGCTTTAAAACAAAAACAAGGAAAAACAATAAAAAGCATTACACTTTGTTTTCTTCTAATAGCAGAGCTAACAAGTAAAATTTCACTTTTACCAAAAGCCTTTAAAAATTAACAGGAAGCGTGTATGAAATTTAATGACTGATTGAACCATAATATATTATTCATGTAATGTTGGAACCATACATCATTCACCTGGATATAAGAAAAAAAAAATCTTTCTTTGCAGAATTATTTGAGAGAGCATTATGTGGAAGGAATCATTGGTCCCACTCCATACAATATTCCTTATCTCATTTTATGTCTGTGATGAATTTTAAGTAAATACTTAACTAGTTTTTACAGCTGTTATTATATAAAAGTTCACAAAGAAAAGAGAGGAAAAAAGCACAAAATTATAAAGAATTAAGATAAGTTACTCAGATTATTATGGAAGGAAAATAATGTGCCATCAGAAAAACAAGTAAGAGTGGTACAATTCTCAAGAAATCTATATTCCGTTTCTAATTTTACCTCTGAATGATGCTCTGACTTTTGAAAAGTTTCTTGGCTAACTTTTGACTGTTAACTGAGAAAATTCTCCTTGAAATGGTAAATAATAGTTGCCACCTAGTAGGTGCTAAATACTGTAGCGCTAAGATTGCTACTGGTAAATATCTTTAGTTTCTCATTATTGTCTTTGGGTTATCTTCAGAGCACTATATATATATATATAGATGATTAAGCAAACAAAGTAGAAATATCCCTGTAGGCAAATGTAAATTATAGACAAAAATCCTTCTTACAAAGAGTGGGAACACAATTGGTCATATTCCTGCTACCAATCTGAACACAGTATTTCAATATGAGAAAGCTACCTGGATATATAGCCAATAATTTCTTTTTTGAGATGGCCAATGTATGAGCTTTTTATTATTTAAAATTTTAAATGTTGTTTCTTTTTTTTTAATGTTATTTCTTATACAAAGTGTTCTCTTTTTTATTTATCCCCGATATATCTTTGTGAAGCAGTGATGACATTATTATAAATATTCATCATTACACCTTCAAAATAATTACTCTGAAAAACAGTTCCAATAGCTTTTTGAAGAAACACTTCCTCTTTTAAACCTAACCCAGTTATGATTATCTTTCCACAAGTAGCCCCCTTTCTCACCTTCATTGCAAGCAGGACTTGAAAAAACTATGGACCAGATTCAATTCCAAAATGCATTAAGAAGTAATGAATATTTTACTGAAGTATCAACGGGAGATGTAGCCATGAGATAAAACTTCCTAAAATTCTCTTTAAAACTCTATATTCTCCACTTGCCACCCAGAACTCCTTTGCCACTAAAACCATCTCATTTCCTACCTCCCATCTCCCTACCTGGTGTAGAGGGTGGGTGCAGGAACAGGCAGTAGGAGGTGGGAGAAACTCTCAGCTTCATGCACCTGATGAAATTACTCCACAGAGGGAGAGAATTTGAAGTTCTGTAAACTGAGTCTTATGATGATATGGACATGGGTTCAAAGCCCAGTCCTGGGATTTACCAGTAGTAGTACATTTGGAAAGTTTTTAATAACTGTGAGTCCCTCTCTTTTTATTTTCCAAGTTGTAAAAGTGGAATTTAATTTCTTACCTCATAAAACCTCTGTGAGGATTAGATGATATGAGGTAGTAAAAATATGCAGCATATGCTAGACCTTTAATAAAAGTTAGCTTCTTTCCCTATTTAGACGTTAGTGAGCAGACTTCTTTGCTTATATCCTGAGGATACTGGATTCCTAATGCTTCTTGAGAATTTTGTTGAGCTCCTTTTTCTGTTCCACTCTGGTCCCAGTGAGTAAACCTCTTACTCTGTGTCCAGATGTCTCAGTGAGCACTGACTGCATATAATACTCCAACACAAATACAAAAAGTGTATTCCATACCCTGTGGAGCCAGGCTAATGTTTAAGAGCCTTAGCACAATGAAAATGATTTTTTAAAAAGAATTTGACAATTCTAATCTATTGAGTTAAGTGACTGTAATTCACTAGTCATTCTGCAGAGGGTTTGGGGGTCTGCCAACAGCAAAGTTAGTGGTTTTGATGTTACAATTTTATTTTGTTAGTTACAAAATACAAGATAAAGTTTAATGCAAGGGGCTCATCATGACCTTGTCCTTTCTTTTGCTCTTATACTTCTTATAGTGGACATCTACTCTTTTTGTTTGTTTTATTTTGTTTTTTGTTGCTACCATTCATTCCCACTTATTTTTATCAAAGCTCCTTCCCAACTCTTACTCCATACAAATTGAGAGTTATGAATCCTACCTGTGTCTCCAGGAGTGGTATTCTGCTTAGGGCTGGCCGTTCAGACAATTACGTTACAGAAGCCATTGATTCAGGGATAGCACGTGATCCAAGAAGAGCAAATGCAACAGTTGTACAGATAGGAGAGAAGAAACAGCCTGTGGCATCTGGCTTCCTTTCCTTAGCATAATGCTTTATTCATGCTATGGAGCCTGAGGTGATAATAGGCTGGAGATGGAAGGGCAACTCTGTTGCTATGGAATGAAGACAGAGGAAACAAAGTTAAACAATGAAAGAAAGTAAAATTCCACCCCAGTGACATTGCTTGAAGTTCTGGCTCAAGCTGTACATGAGGCTGCCATTTGACATTTATCTGAGCCAATAAATTCCTCTTTGTTTTTCTTTAAGCCAATTTTAATTAAATTTCTATAACCCACAATATAAACATTCTTAAGTGATATTTCCTTCTATTTTTTTTTCTTTTTTAGTGAATAGTGATTTCCCACTCATTCTTTTATGCTCTGTTTTGTTTTCTCCCCCTCCTTTCCCTTTGTGTACCATTTCCCTCCCTCTTTGTTACTTCACATGAACAAATAGCCCCACATGAACAAAAATTCTTAAAATTATTTATTATGATGTCTTTCTTTACTTGAAGTGTTACTTGCCTTTTGTATCTGATGTCCCTTCAAGGCCTTTAATTAATTTTTATCATGCTTCTTAAAGGACCTAGCATGGTACCATACACCCCCTATGTACTCAGAGTATTAATTGGAAATAATGATAATGATCAACCTCATGAAACATTTTAAACTCTGTCCTTGTTCACCTGGCAAGCTGTGAACATGGAAGATGGGCAGAGAACGATTCACTAGGAAGCAGAATTAATGAACAGGGACAATGTCTAATTCTATATATTTTTAATCATGTCTATTACAGTTAGCACTCAATTTAAATTAATAACCTTAAGAGCAGAGTTGGTAGTTCCCTTATAAGTCAATGTGTTCTGTCCTAATAGGCAATGAATCATTAGGTCACGACAGTCATATTTTTATTTGTTCTTTTTCCTTCTTTCAGCTTTTCCATAGAAATGCTGAAGAATTCTTTTAAAATACTTTAGAATAATCACCATTTTCCCATTCCTTCATGTCTTTAAAAAGCAGATCACATACTGGATTCTCTTCTAGGGCATTTCTTAAGGATTTATAAAGCCATTTTCATATAACCTTGACTAACCATCCTCATTTTTATTCTGAGAGACTTCTCACCTCTCTGAGTTGCTATTTCACTTGCAGAACTGTGAGCTGGGAAGAACCCGACATGGTGAAAACAAACGTGCACATTCTGGACATGGCATACAGACCTTTCCAGGATCAGTCTGATGGCTCAGAGTGGGGATCAACTAAATCCTTTGTTTTTCCCTTTTCTCTTCCAGTCTTTGGCAATGTGTATAAACACACATGAGGGTTAAAAGTAATTACAGAGGGCTTCCCTGGTGGCGCAGTGGTTGAGAATCCGCCTGCCGATGCAGGGGACATGGGTTCGTGCCCCGGTCCGGGAAGATCCCACATGCCGCGGAGCGGCTGGGCCCGTGAGCCATGGCCGCTGAGCCTGCGCGTCCGGAGCCTGTGCTCCGCAAAGGGAGAGGCCACAACAGTGAGAGGCCCGTGTACCGTAAAACAAACAAACAAAAAGTAATTACAGAGCTTGCCTTCTCTTTCAGTGGCTTGTCACCAGGAGATCAGGGGAGATTATATATATTCTTTGGATGTTCTTAAATTCTACTTTGGATGTTAATTTTCCACACCCCTTTTCCCTGGGCCAGTTCCACTGATGCAAACTACTCAGTATAATTAAGACTTCTTCTCCACTATATGACAAATTTATGCTTGTTTAAAAAAAAATCATATAGATACATATATGGATAGAAAAAGACTGGAATGAAATATGCCAAATAATATATTTGGTTTCTCAGAATGCTAAGCTGGGTGATAGTTTGTTTTTTGTTTTTTTAATAAATTTATTTTTGGCTGCGTTTGGTCTTCTTTGCTGCTTGTGGGCTTTCTGTAGTTGCAGCGAGCAGGGGCTACTCTTCATTGTGGTGTGTGGGCTTCTCATTGCGGTGGCTTCTCTTGTTGCAGAGCATGGGCTCTAGACGTGCGGGCTTCAGTAGTTGTGGCACATAGGCTTAGTTGCTCTGTGGCATGTGGGATCTTCCTGGACCAGGGCTCGAACCCATGTCCCCTGCATTGGCAGGCGGCTTCTTAACCACTGCACCACCAGGGAAGCCCAATAGTTAATTTTTTAAATTTTACTTTCTACTTTTCTACATGTCTACATTTAATAAACTTATGTTAGTTTTTCATAATAATCAAATAATAAGTAAAAAGAAAACATTTTTCATTCTAATTCCCTGATATTTTTTCTTTTGTGTCCAAAGATTTCTAAGTGATCATGCCCATCACATTGTATACAGACAGTTTCCCTGAATTAACTACAAGAGTAGTTCAGAGAAAGATTATTCAGTTTAAAATCGTAATTTCATTGCTGCCTGCTAAGGCTATGGCATAATTTTTCTTTAGTTAAATAACATTTTCTTCTTATCAAATGTAGTTGGTGGGCTATTTGTTTCTGTAGAATAGGCATTGGACATGGCATAAAAAGAGTAAGGCATAGAAACACAGTAAGAATTTTGGAGTGTCTAGGAGCTTCCTAAAAGTGAATGGATGTGAGTGCACTTCCCTAGGAGGCTGAGAAGTGGAAGATGGGCAAGAGAAGGTCTGAGATTTCCTAAGGAAATGTGGAATAGAGACTCCACCCACTTTCTTCTTAGTTGAAATGCACTAAGGAGAAAATAGCATAAGATCTTTGTCTATTAAGAAGATGGGGAAAAGTAAAAGTAGAATTCAAATGAACTGATTCCTTGTTCAATTTCTTTTTTAAAAAATAAGTAGGTAGGTACTTCCTCTCTGCAGTGAATTTTAAAATGTATAATTCAATACAAGCTAATTAACATGCAGAGAGGCATGATATAAAATTGATTTATATATACATATATTATGTCTTTAAACTGCTTTGCTAAGGTGAGTGTTCTAGTGAATCTTGTGCTTGCTGAAGACAGTTGAAGTCTTGACTGGTGCTGGGATAAGGCTCATTTAGGTTCACCAATGTGATATGATAGAATATTTTATAATTTTGCTTTTTTGAACAATTTTTGTTGGTTAATAATGCTACCCACAGAAGAAGATATAACATGATGAAAAATCCCTGAAAACTCTGTATTCAAAAAGCAAACATATGAATCTTGTTTGAAGGTTTTTTAACCTTTGACATTTATAACGGATTTGATAAAGTTGTTTGCTTTTCTTTTTTCAGCTATAAGGGAAAATGACTCCCAGCTTCATGGTTCCAGAAAATGGAATCTAAGCCAATGAAATTAAGAAAGCTCTATATAGGATAGTAATATATTATGGCAAGGCTATCTGAAAAAGAGCCTTTTCATTTACAGTAAGATGTATTGACACTCTACTTTAATCCTTGGGATACACATACAAAGTCACTGTAAGACGCTTTGGGCATATGTAAGGCTAACTCTTATGTTTTTAAGTTCTTGTTACTACAGTAATGAACTTCAAATACATCAGATAGAAAAGATCAGTCACGAGCTTACACACTTAGAAGTATCTCTGCTAGGAGCGCAGACTGGACTTGTAGGGATACTTTATTACTGGTCTGTAGGGGGAATCTCCTCTGAAATAGGATGAAATGTTAGACTCTTCTTTCTTTTATGTATTAAGGTAAAGGAACAATTTTAGTGAACTATGTAGTAAGTGACTATTCCCTACTGGTCACAGAAATTTAAACATTCCTGTGCCAGTGGTCTTGGCCGCTTTGAACTTTTAGTTTCTTGAAAATTGATGCATTCACACATTATGCCATTAAACAATTTTGTTTACCTTGCTCCTGAGATAAAAAGAACAGCCCCGTATTATACAAAATGCCTTCAAATGGAGTAGTAGTAGCAAGAAGAGCTATTACTATTCGGGACTGTTCTGGAGTTTTTTGTTTTTGTTTTTCTCTGAAAAATACATCAATGATTAATTATGTGTTAATTTTCATCGTATTAAGACAACAATCAGATCACTCAAAGTACCTACTATACACAGCACTGATTCTGTTGTAGGAGAAGGAAAAACACCTTCCTTTGTGATACAGTGCATTTTACTTTACGAATATTGTTAGCAAAGAATGAAAAACAGGAAAAAGAATAAAACTTCCATTTGAGCTTTTAAAGGATTTCTGAGCCCCACTTCTTTTTTTTTTTTTTCCTGATGCATCAATCAGGAAATGTGATTATAATTCAGAAAGAATTATTCACTCAACTGTATACACAAGTAAGAGGTTTGACTGGGCTACTGGCTTTGAGGTTCAAGTGGCATTTACAAAATCAAAATCACAAGACAGGGCTTCCCTGGTGGCGCAGTGGTTGAGAGTCCGCCTGCTGATGCAGGGGACACGGGTTCGTGCCCCGGTCTGGGAAGATCCCACATGCTGTGGAGCTGCTGGGCCCGTGAGCCGTGGCCGCTGAGCCTGTGCGTCCGGAGCCTGTGCTCCGCAACAGAAGAGGCCACAACAGTGAGAGGCCCGCGTACCACAAAAAAAAAAAAAAAAAAAAAATCACAAGACAGAACAAGGTTACCATTACGGAGGCACTGAGACTCAGACAAGTGCCCTTGGGGAGTTAATATGGTTAAGGTTATCCATGTTAAGCAACATCTTATAGAACATTCTATCTTGAGTATTACTTCTATTTACAAGAATGGGCTAATTCATTTATGTCAAATGTAGCTTTTGGGTATTCAGTTTTTTTTAATGTCACCAAAATTATCTCAGAGGAGCAGCTCTGATGGGTCAATCATTGCAGATGGTAAATGCTTTGTTAATTATACAGAAATTTAGAAACAATTGTAGAATGTCTTGCCTCAGGAGAAATTTCTCTCTTCCTGTTTGAGAGCCGTTTCTCCCAACCGAATTAATTTTGTGTTTGTGAACAGATAAGAATCTCAGCCACGTGGTAGAAATAACTCCTTGCTCCTTGCTCAAATACGCAAGTGTAAATAAGCAAAGGATATCACAAATAAACAATGCCATTCTTTTTAAATAATGCAGTCTGTGTAATTAGGAGTATGCAATTACAACAGTGTACAGCTCTCAGTGTAACAATTAGGTTTTCAGTAAAATGTAATTTGTTCCAATGTAAATGTTTTTCCTCAATTCAGAAGATTCCCTTGAGTTGTTTCAATAAGCGTATTTCTGCAAAGACATGCAGTAGTGCACTATGTTCCAATATACAAATCAAAGAGGACAACTATATTATAATAAGCTACTGAAATTTTTGAAGTATGGGTTACCAGTGTTGTTTTGAGATAGGAAAGTAGGGGCGATCACTTTCTGGGAACTGTTGACATACAAGAATGTCTATGCGGTAGATATAAAATATAGATGATAAAATTACTATATATATAAAAATTATTATATATATATATACTATATATATATAATTAGTATATATATGTGTATATATATTCCTTCTTATGGAAGTCACAGGTATGTATATATACCTCTTTGTGATGTGACTTCCATAAAAAGGTAGAGTCTTGAATCTGGGCTGGCCTTGTAACTTGCTCTGACCACTCTGGTGTAAATGATGGTATTTGACTTTTGAGGCTAGGTTTTAAGAGACCTTGGAATGTGGTCCTGAGGTCGCCATGCAAAGAAGCTAGACTAGCTTATGGAGGAGGAGAAGCAGGTGGAGAAGAGGCCCCCAGTGACAGCCCACAGCAACTGGCGAACATGTGAATGAGGTCTCTTGGGTCTTCTAGCCTCACTGACCCCTAGCTGAATCCTGGGAGCTGAGTAAGCTCAGGTGAAATATGCAGGTGAACTGTCCAGTCAACAAATAGAATTGAGAGAAGTAGCTAATTATTGTTGTTTTAGCTTCTAAATTCTATAGTGGTTCTATGCAGCAAGGCCAATTGAAATAGTTGAGTTTTCTCTTATCACAGTGTTTGGTGCCACTGTTTAACTGACTTTGTTTTCCCAGTCAGTTAGGAACTTATAAAGTTTACATACGGAATTGTGAAACACCATCACATTTTTAGTAGAAAGAAAAATGACTGAGAAAAACAGAACCTTAGTACAGTAACATTCAAAGTAAATTAGAGACTAGAGATCATCTAGTTCAACAGATTGAAAAGCGTACTTTTCGGATTACTAAACCAGGGAAAATGAAGATATTCTTTAGGGCTATTCCAGTGGGTATGATGGAGGAAGATGGTCTGGATTTCTCATGCCAGGTTCAGCCATACCAGCTCTATTTTTATTTGTTGTATTCCCATGTGCAGAAGTAATTCTCTGAGATAAAAAATGTAAAACCACTGCAGTCCAGCTCTCAGACTTTCCAGAGGAACACGTTAAGGCCCAGAAAGAAGACGTAATCAGTGTGAAAGTTTACCCTCAGTATGACACAATACTTCATCATAATGATGTTAATTTGTTTGTTTCACACAAGTGGTAGCTAAGTGTGAAACCCCTCACTGATTTGGCTTCTATCTACTTCTCTAGCATTCTTTCTGTCTCAGTCTCATGGGTCATCAGACTCCTACCTTGAAACTTTCTTTCCCCTAACTCAATCATGGAGCTCTAATACCACGTACAAGTTTCTTTCTCCCCATCTCCCTGTCTTAGAACGTGGTGTATTGCTCCATTCTGCCTGAATCATCTCTATTAGGAAACCTTCTCGGTATCGCCCCTTCCTCGTCAACCCAGGCTGTGTTGGGTGTCCTCTTTAATATTTCAATTGCCTCGTCTTTCTTTGCATCACAAATATGAAGGCTTACAGGTTGTAGTAAACTTGTGTTTGCTTTTCTTGTACTAAAGACTGAAAGACTCTGAGGGCAAGAAGCATGACAAATGTTTGGTATCCCCAGGGCCTGGCATAAACAGAAGGCATGCACCAAATATGTGTGGAGTGAAGGGACAGATGAATGAATCAATGAAATTTCTAAGTGAATGAGGGGTTTCTCTTTCACCAAAAGCATCAAATGAAAGATGAACTACACGCTAGTAATGTTAATGTTGGGATTAAAAGGGAAGTGGGAGAGAGATTGTGAAGGGCCTTTTATATCACGTGTAATAGGAGGACTAGAGAAGATTTTAAGCAGGGGAGGATACAAAAAAGTACCTTTAGAAAGATCTTTCTGGCTGATCTGTGGAATTGTAATTTCTTAACATGCAAAATTAGAAATAAAGAGATCACTTAGGAAGCAGGAAACTTTCAGTCATTTTGCATAGTTTCACCAATTAAAAAAAGTGAGAAGTAAAAGAAAAGTGAGATTTGGAAGCAGAAGCCCTGAGTTTAAATCCTGACATAGGGTATGGCTTCTACCATACACCCTAGGCCCATTATGTATTTTCTGAGATCCTCAGTGTTTTCACTTGTGAAATGAACATTATAATTCAAGCTTAACAGGAATAAAAAGATTAAATGGGGGAAACATGGTGGGGTATTGTAAACTATAATGCATTAACTAAATATGAGTTATATGATTGAAACCGATAATTTTCATTTTAAGCTGCTATAGTGACATCTGTTTAACCCCCAAATCCTATGAATTTAAGTTTTATATTTAGCATTACAGAGACTCTACTAACATATATCTGATTGGTTCTCACTACACTACAACACTAAACTGGAAAAGCACACAATAAATGGAAAATATCCCAGTAAGAGGAAAAATCCTTGAAATCAGTTATCATGTTTATTTGAAAACTATTTGTTCCAGTTGTCTATTGCCATGTGCAAATCACTCCAAAATTTAGTGTCATAAAAAACAACTAATTATGCTCATGGATTCTGTGCGTCAGGGGTTTGGACAAGATGCAGTGAGAATGGTTTGTCTTTGCCATATGATGCCTGAGACTTCAGCTGGGGAGATTCAGATGACTGAAGGCTAGAATTATGGGGAGGTATTCAAACTCACATTTCTGAGGCTTGGACTGGGAAGATTGAAAGGCTGCGCACAGCTGGGCCTATTGGCAGCCTTCATGGAGCCTCTCCATATGCCCTGGGCTTCTCTCACTATGGCCATCTTGAGGTAGTCAAACTTCTTACTTGCAACAAGAACAGGTGTTCTCACAAACAAAACAGCAGGTGCATGGACATTTGTCACTTAGCCTCAGAAATTACATAGGGTCACTGCCACTGTACCATATTGATCAAAGCAGACCCAGGGCAATCGAGAGATTCAAGGAGAGGAGAAAAAGACCTCACTTTTAATGGGAGGCATTCATGGACATGTTTTAAAATCTCCACACTGTTTCACAGATGGAACTTAAGAGGTGAATTTTTTAAGTAAAATATATGCTGATCAAACCACATATTATCCACATGAAAGTCATTGAAAAGAAAATAAGGATTTCCTTTGAACTTTAGTTTTTGTTTTTCTGATGAATTTTTCCCAGTGTTCCTCAATAAAATTGAGGTAGAGCGAAAAATGTAGTCCCCTGCAACACTGAGTAGGTCTGATCTTGCAAATTTATGTAAATTTTATTTTATAGTAATAATAATGCTTTCAATAATGATTGAGATAATTACAGGTATTATTAAATAACAACAGTTCAAAGTGGTATACAAATCCATTTACATATATTACAAGCTCACAACTTTAAGATGTACATACTCATTGTACCCATTTTAGAAATAAACTAATGAGGTTAGATGTTAAGAAATTTTTCCAACTTTTCTGTGTAATAAATAAAAATTTTAAATAATAGGTAATAAAATTTTAAATATCATTTTATAAACTTCAAAAAATGCATATTAAAAAGCAAAACAATAAACCCTCTTTAAACTAAAGTTAGAGCCACATGCACAGGGAATGTGAAAGTTCCTGGTAGAGGCAGCTAAACCAGACTGAAGAAATAAGAAGTTCCCTAGAGGGAATGGCATCTGAACTTAACCTTAAAAAGTAAGTAGTATTCATCTGGACAGCAGAGTAGACCATTCTGGTTTAAGAATGTAAATTAAGGGAGTGGTGAGAGACCTTGCTGGAGAGGTAGGCAAGAGTTAAATAACCAAGGAACTTAACTTGTCACATTATATGTATTAGCTTTTATTTTCTAGTTAATGGGTGTAGTGCCCAAACATGGTAGTTTGTCTTGGACATCCTAGTCTGCCTATTGTTCCAGAACAATTAGTAACTGTGCCCCTTTCACTCACAAAATGTTCTAATTTCCTGTGGAAACAGAAGAATGGTGTGGCCCCTCTACCAGTCATCAATATTCTTTACAAAGAGGAAAGACATTTTTGACTTATGATTTAGAGAGATGATTCGCAAGGCCCTGGAAAGAGTGAAATTGATCAAGAAAGTTTTAGGCACACTAACAAACGTAGTAAGGTAGATAGCTGGGGGGGAAGCAGCCGCAAGGCACAGGGATATTAGCTCGGTGCTTTGTGACAGCCTGGAAGGGTGGGATGGGGAGAGTGGGAGGGAGGGAGACGCAAGAGGGAAGACATATGGGAACATATGTATATGTATAGCTGATTTACTTTGTTATAAAGCAGAAACTAACACACCATTGTAAAGCAATTATACCCCAATAAAGATGTTTAAAAAAAATAAAAAATAAAAATAAAAAAAAAAAAAGAAAGTTTTAGGGTTGACTGCAGAGATTCATGGGAGAAATTTTGAGATACTGAATTGTAATAGGAATAAGATGAAAGGTACAGATTGTAGATACCTAACCACATTTGTTGACTGGCTAGATGTAAAGAATGAAGGAGAGGAAAGAGGCAGCCCTGTCTCCTAGATGTTTTATGTAGGTGACTAGGTGGTGGTTAGATCTGAAATTGAGGTAGAGAACATCTTCCTTGTCATCTGTTTTGGGTTTATTATTGGTGATGGGTTTGGAGTGAATGATAAAACCCATCTTAAAGGATATATACTTTGTATGAATAAAATGAGACTTCTTGGATTTTATATAGAAATTAATGCTAAAAATAAAATAGAACAAGTATAAGAAATGAGGTGGATTTGATAGGGTACAAAGAAAGCAGCTTTATTCTTCTTTCCCACTATATTCTCTGACCTGAAATTTCAGGTTGGTCCTCAAAGCTTTCCCAGTAATTTCCAAGGTTTCGACAAACGTCCTCATTAAAAATGCCCAGTCCACACACAGCTGCGCTTGGGCGTCCTTTCTCTCTCTGACTCCATTTTCTCCGCAGCCGGGGGCTGGGGTCTCCTGTGGGGTGCCCAGCGGTACCCCAGATCTCCCTTCAGGGCCAGGATGAACCCCGGGGAGAGCCGGGAGCAGGGGAGATGGGCGGGGATTGGGACGGAGGGAGCAGCACACCCAGCGAGTTTGGGAGGGAAGTAACCAGGTGGGGTCGGGGGTGGGGGCTTGGATTGGTGGGTGGGGAGCCTGGGGGCCCTGGCGAACCTCTGGGCGGTGGAGACCCTGGTGGGGGTAGCGGGGTGTGGGGAGGTCGCGGGGACATTCTGTAGCAGGTAGGGACCATCACTGACCAGAGCCTGGACGAGCGAGGCCCAGGCCAAGAAACACGCCCTAAACTGCCACCAGATGAAACCTGCTCTCATTAACGTCCCTCGTGAAATCGAGGAGAAAACTGCACTCAGCATTCGAAGCTCCCAAGAGGAAGAGCCTGTGGACCTACAGCTGATGCACTTGGACACCATGCTTCTGGCAGAGGGTGTGGCCGACCCCGAGAAAGGGGATGGCTCAGGGTCAGCAGCTGCCACCACTGCAGCCTCCTGGGGAGGTGTGTCCCCTAACAACCCCATCGAACACTTGGACTATCGCAGCAAACTTGCCCAGGTACGCCACATGTACCACTCGGAGCTGGAGAAGTATGAGAAGGCACGAAGCAAGTTCACAGCCCACGTCATGAAACTGCTGAGGGAGCAAAGCCGCACGCAGTTCATAGCACCCAAGGAGACGGAGCACATGGTGAGCGTCATCCACCGAAGTTCAGCGCCATCCAGAGGCAACTCAAGCAGAGCCCCTGCAAGGCCGCCATGATCCTGCATTCCGGTTCCTGGATGCCAGACGAAAAAACCGTAACTTCAGCAAACAGGCCACTGAGATCCTGAATTAGTATTTCTACTCCCACCTGAGTAACCCATATCCTAGTGACGAGGCTAAGGAGGAGCTTGCCAAGAAGTGCGGAATCACTGCCTCTCAGTCCCCAACTGGTTTGGCAACAAGCAGATGCGCTATAAGAAAAATACTGGAAAGTTCCAAGAGGAGGCAAACATCTAGGCCATCAAGACCGCTGGTGAAGCCATCTAGTTCTGGGCTTTTGTTTGTTGGAAGATTTTTAATCACAGTTTCAATTTCATTACTTGTGAATGGTCTGTTCATATTTTCTGTTTCTTCCTGGTTCAGTCTTGGAAGGTTATACCTTTCTAAGAATTTGTCCATTTCTTCCAGGTTGTCCATTTTATTGGCATAGAGTTGCTTGTAGTAGTCTCTTAGGATGCTTTGTATTTCTGCGGTGTCTGTTGTAACTTCTCCTTTTTCACTTCTAATTTTATTGATTTGAGTCCTCTCCCTCTTTTTCTTGATGAGTCTGGCTAATGGTTTATCAATTTTGTTTATCTTCTCAAAGAAGCAGCTTTTAGTTTTATTGATCTTTGCTATTGTTTTCTTTGTTTCTATTTCATTTATTTCTGCTCTGGTCTTTATGATTTCCTTCCTTCTGCTAACTTTGGGCTTTCTTTGTTCTTCTTTCTCTAGTTCCTTTAGGTGTAAAGTTAGATTGTTTATTTGAGATTTTCCTTGTTTCTTGAGGTAGGCTTGTGTAGCTATAAACTTCCCTCTTAGAACTGCTTTTGCTGCACCCCATAGGTTTTGGATCATCGTGTTTTCATTGTCATTTGTCTCTAGGTATTTTTTGCTTTCCTCTTTGATTTCTTCAGTGATCTCTTGGTTATTTAGTAATGTATTGTTTAGCCTCCATGTGTCTGTGTTTTTTACGTTTTTTTCCCTGTAATTGATTTCTAATCTCATAGCATTGTGGTCAGAAAAGGTGCTTGATATGATTCCAATTCTCTTAAATTTACTGAGGCTTGATTTGTGACCCAAGACGTGATATATCCTGGAGAATGTTCCATGCGCACTTAGGAAGAAAGTGTAATCTGCTGTTTTTGGATGGAATGTCCTATAAATATCAATTAAATCTATCTGGTCTATTGTGTCATTTAAAGCTTGTGTTTCCTTATTAATTTTCTGTTTGGATGATCTGTCCATTGGTGTAAGTGAGGTGTTAAAGTCCCCCCTATTATTGTGTTACTGTTTTAGAACTGTTAGCAGTTGCCTTATGTACTAAGGTGCTCCTATGTTGGGTTCATGTATATTTATAATCGTTATATCTTCTTCTTGGATTGATCCCTTGATCATTATGTAGTGTCCTTCCTTGTCTCTTGTAACATTCTTTATTTTAAAGTCTATTTTATCTGATATGAGTATTGCTACTCCAGCTTTCTTTTGATTTCCAGTTGCATGGAATATCTGTTTCCATCCCCTCACTTTCAGTCTGTATGTGTCTCTAGGTCTGAAGTGGGTCTCTTGTAGACAGCATATATATGGGTCTTGTTTTTGTATCCATTCAGCAAGCCTGTGTCTTTTGGTTGGAGCATTTATTCCATTCAAGTTTAAGGTAATTATTGATATGTATGTTCCTATGACCATTTTCTTAATTGTTTTGGGTTTGTTTCTCTTGGTCCTTTTCTTCTCTTGTGTTTCCCACTTAGAGAATTTCCTTTAGCATTTGTTGTAGAGCTGGTTTGGTGGTGCTGAATTCTCTTAGCTTTTGCTCATCTGTAAAGCTTTTGATTTCTCCATCGAATCTGAATGAGGTCCTTGCTGGGTAGAGTAATCTTGGTTGTAGTTTCTTCCCTTTCATCACTTTAAGTATATCATGCCACTCCCTTCTGGCTTGTAGAGTTTCTGCTGAGAAATCAGATGTTAACCTTATGGGAGCTCCCTTGTATGTTATTTGTCATTTTTCCCTTGCTGCTTTCAATAATTTTTCTTTGTCTTTAATTCTTGCCAATTTGATTAGTATGTGTCTCAGCATGTTTCTCCTTGGGTTTATCCTTATGAGTCTCGGCAATTCCTGGACTTGGGTGGCTATTTCCTTTCCCATGTTAAGGAAGTTTTTGACTATAATCTCTTCAAATATTTTCTCGGGTCGTTTCTCTCTCTCTTCTCCTTCTGGGACCCCTATAATGTGAATGTTGTTGTGTTTAATGTTGTCCCAGAGGTCTCTTAGGCTGTCTTCATTTCTTTTCATTCTTTTTTCTTTATTCTGTTCCACAGCAGTGAATTCCACCATTCTGTCTTCCAGGTCACTTATCCATTCTTTTGCCTCAGTTATTCTGCTATTGATTCCTTCTAGTGTATTTTTCATTTCAGTTATTGTATTGTTTATCTCTGTTTGTTCTTTAATTCTTCTAGATCTTTGTTAAATATTTCTTGCATCTTCTCAATCTTTGCCTCCATTCTTCTTCCGAGGTCCTGGATCATCTTCACTGTTGTTATTCTGAATTCTTTTTCTGGAAGATTGCCTATGTCCATTTCATTTAGTTGTTTTTTGGGGGTTTTATCTTGTTCCTTCATCTGGTACATAGCCCTCTGCCTTTTCATCTTGTCTAACTTTCTGTGAATGTGGTTTTTGTTACACAGGCTGCAGGATTGTAGTTCTTCTTGCTTTTTCTGTCTGCCCTCTGGTCGCTGAGGCTATCTCCAGACAGCTTTATTACCTCAAAGGCATCTCATCTTAAACCAATAGCATCGGTTGGTGGGAAAAAAAAGTCCAGATCATAGTTTCATAGTGTTAACTTAAATTTCCTCTATACCAGGTTGGGCCAACTTATACTCAAAGTCTGCAGTGAGCTGGCTGAGCTAACGGTGAGAGTGGGAAAAGGGACTGGGGGCACCCTTAATTTCTCTCCTCTTCCCCCAACTTATTCTTCTTCACATCTTCCTCTACTATGCTGATTCTTGATCCTCCAGGGATGGGCAGAAGAGCAAAGTGAAATTAGGACAGACAAAGTGTTGCATGAGAGAATTGTACGTTTTACCAGGGTTCTCTGGATGAAGAATACTTCTACATTATGGAGTCTTTTGGAGTACTTTTGCAGGTTCCCTGGAGCTTACCACCTCTAGGGTTCTGTAAGTATAGTTTGCTGATAAAGGCAGTGCTCCCTCTGTCTGCTTAGACCTCCCCTCACTGCCTACTTTCCAGTAGAGTCTTCACAGTTACATGAAACCCATTTGAGTAAAGCCCATTTTAAGACTCCCTAACAAAGACATGAGGGACAAAACATCTTGTCTACCATGGTGGGAATGTGACTCATTCCTATAAGAGGATGCTATCTTCATTCTGCTACCACATGTCTCTCTAGCCAGCCTCACTCTTATAGAATTTTTCTGACCTGAGCCCCTATATTCCTCAAACTCTAGAGGAATCTCATAATCTCTGAGTGTGGTTCCTTGAAGTCCTTCTGTTTGATTAGAGAAGGACATGGAGGAAGGCAGAGAAGATGCCCTAGTCTTCCAATATGTCCCTCCTTAAAAGAATTCTCTACAGTCTGCTTGATGGATTTCCTACCTTCCCCTCATACATTCTTCACCTAAGTAATGAGCCAATGGCTGCTAGTCTGGTTTCTTTATTTCTTAGCATATCTTGCATAGATATCTGATCTGAAATCTATTTTTTTCTGTTTTTTTGAGTCTAAGCCTAAAAACTTTTAAGACAATAAGGAAATTTGCATTTAATAGTCAGATATATTTCCTAATGTGTCAATTGTATAGGCTACTGAACTAAAATAATAAACATAAACTAAATTATATTTAAGAATAAGAAAAAAGACGAAAAATATTTAAAAAATATTTAAACATATTTTTATTAAGTGTAAAATCTATTTTATCACAGTAAAAATATTAATAGCTTCTTACTGAGTATAACATGATTGATTTTTTAAAAATATTTTGAAAATCTGAATATAGTCTCCATGTTACAGTGACCAAATATCTGGATTTTAAGTTCAGCTTATTTTTATAGGTGATATTAATGACTTTTGTGACTGAAAGATAGTAACTCTCAATAGTACACAGGTATAAGGAGAAGTACATGATTTGTTGTGTTTACTATATTACTCAATCATGATGCATACTTTTTAATCACATCTACGAAATATGGAACGATTTTTATTGAATTTTTATCTGTAACATTTCTATGTTTGGTTATATAGCTCAGTTTTTCTCAAACAAATTGGAAAGGCTTATAATTCAGTGTATTTTAACACATGGGTTCAAGATATGCTGAAACTTTTTCTTGAGCATAGATTAGAAAATTCTGTTTCCATTTTTAGTGTGCACATATGAAAGTTGATTTGGTAACAAAATCACGAAATGATCAAAACACTTCCAAGCATTCGTTTTCTAAATACTTTTTCCCTGTATACGTTTTTTTAATAATGGTGATTTTCTCACTCCCTGTTAAAGCAGAAAGTGACTCAAAGGGAAAGATTAAGTGGTCATTTTTCAGAATTATTTTATAAGCTGCATAGTTTTGACAGCCAGCCATCATAAAAAATATTAAATGATTTTCTCTCTTTTTAAAAAAAAATATATATTTATTTATTTATGTATTTATTTTTGGCTGTGTTGGGTCTTCGTTTCTGTGCGAGGGCTTTCTCTAGTTGCGGCGAGCGGGGGCCACTCTTCATCGCGGTGCATGGGCCTCTCTTTTTGCGGAGCACAGGCTCCATACGTGCAGACTCAGTATTTGTGGCTCACTGGTCCAGTTGCTCTGCGGCATGTGGGATCTTCCCAGACCAGCGCTCAAACCCGTGTCCCCTGCACCGGCAGGCAGATTCTCAACCACTGCACCACCAGGGAAGCCCTTGTCTCTTTTAATAGCTGTTTTTTTAAAAAAAGGTGAATACATTTTTTCACTCTGCATTTGATTTACTTATTTATTCATTTATTTATTTTTACAGTGAGCTGGCCAATGAACCTCACTTAATACAAAAGATTCTCATAGCTTCTCTGTCATTCAAAGTATGTCTTTGTTATTGTTATTGTTATCCTCCTTGAACTGTCTGTAGCACCTGTTATTATTCTAATTTCAACTTATTTGCTTCAATAGCTTCCCTGCTAAGACTCATTGAATGGATTTCCAAATGTAGTGATAGCTTTTCAGCTTTACTCCACAATAGATCTCTTTTTCTGTCTATCTTGCTCTCAATTCCAGTCCGATAAACTGCTCCATTAGTGGTTGTCCTTGCAGTTAAAATTTTTCTTCCCCACTTAAAGCTTTTTTCCCCTTCACTTACTACTGTTGAGGACATGCTTTTTGGATACATTGTTTCTTTTCTAGCTGCTTTAGTTGTTATTTTTATATGTGAAATGCTATCTAGCAAATGTATATGTAAACCAAAAAAAGGCTGGAAAAATGTATTTTATTTATTCAGCTGTATAACAAAAATGATTTAGTTTGTCCTAATACGTATTTCTTCATAGTTTCAGCATTATTTTCAATGCATGTGACAACACTATTTGCAAACAAAATAATGCATTTTAATTTGTTGCCAAATCATTTGCCACAAAATATCTCAATCATTTTTACTGTGTCAGAAAAACGAATGTTTCCTCAAAGGGAAAATTTTTGTCTTTCATAAGGAAAAGACTTCAGAGGAGACTCTGAATGCTTACTTTAAAAGTATCTTGCTGGGCTTCCCTGGTGGCGCAGTGGTTGAGAGTCTGCCTGCCGATGCAGGGGACACGGGTTCGTGCCCCGGTCTGGGAGGATCCCACATGCCGCGGAGCGGCTGGTCCCGTGAGCCATGGTCGCTGAGCCTGCGTGTCCGGAGCCTGTGCTCTGCAACGGGAGAGACCACAACAGTGAGAGACCACAAAAGTGAGAGACCCGCGTACCGCAAAAAAAAAAAAAAAATCTTGCTAATTGTGATGGCTTTATTTTAACATTAATACTCATATCTCAAGACAACATAACCACTGATGAAGCAAATTTCATCTATATTTCCAATGACCCCTAGAAAATTCCAAATTTTTCACCAATTTCTTATTAGACCTGATGATTTTTTTAAACCTGGTATTGTGGTTAAGGAAAAGTGTGTTGTTAATGAACAGTAGACCGAGTGTTGGCTTACCCATGTTTTTGTTGCCTACTTGGGCTTAGATTATTAGTATTGTCTTAAATTTGTGGTTTATGTGCAGTAATCTTTTAAAACTATACCATCAGTTTAGGGAAGTTACTTTGTTCAGAACTTTAGAACATAGTTCATAAATTAATTTAGCATGGCTCACATAAACATCTGTGTTTCAATATGAGGAAAATGAACAAAAGAGTGAGGGTGTTTCCACCAGTCTCCTGTAGAACTTTACACTTCCCTCAGGATAGCATCATAGTACATCAAACCCTATGGTCTGCCCTGCAGACCTGATGAAAGACCAGAGTCATTCCACATATTTGATATTACTAAAACCTTTAAAAGATTTTTGGATTATATTCTCTAATATTTTCTTTGTACTCACAAGCAAATGTTTGCACATCTTGTGGTGTCCTAGACTGATCAGGTTGTATAACAAAATACCATGGGCTGGGTGGCTTATATACAACAGATATCTGTTTCTCACAAGTTCTGGAAGCTGGGAAGTCCAAGATCGAGGCACCAGCATGGTCACACTCTGGTGAAGGCCCCCTTTCTTGTCCATAGCCAGCACCATTATGCAGTGTCTTTACATGGTGGAAGGTCTAGGGATCTCTGTGAGGTCTTTTCTATAAAAACACTAATCTCGTTTATGATGATTCCGCTCTCATGACCTAAGTACTTCCCCAATGTTCCACCTCCTAATACCATAATCTTTGGGGCTTAGGATTTCAACATATGAATTTTGGGTGGCACACCATATTCAGACCATAGCAGCTGATGTACACACGTCACACTTTTAAGAATTTTGTTCTAGATAAAATTCCTCCAAAGGTGGGGACCTCACCTCCAAACAAGAAAATTATTCTAACAACTCTGACAAGTTATAAATGCTAGAAATTCCATCATCATACGGATCCAAAATCTATTTACTCATAACTTTCAACCACTAGTCCTATGTCAGCCAAAGGAGGCAGACACAGAGCAAGCGCTTTTAATATTTCATTATTGTCTAATGCACAACATGTGGGTTACCAAATGATTTGTATGGTTAAAACAGTTATCACCCTCATCTAAGCAGAAATTGTTTTCATGTATTTCCAAAATAATTGTCTAATAGAGTTTAAATGATATCTAGTGTTAAATGACAATTTGTTCACAGACTCTGTTTCATCACGTAATTCACAAGTACAGAAATTCTGTAATTCTCCTGAATAGTTCTTCTGAACTGACCCACAGATATTCTGAAACTTACATCTCTTTAGCTCTTTTGATTCAGTTGGAAAGAACTTACTTCCTCTCTGTACAGATAGTGCTCTTACTAAAAATTGTCCCTTCATTTCCATGGAATGAACTGATGCTGTCTTTGAGGTGAAGGTTTGCTCTTGTGCCATTTTAATGTTAAACTGAGATCAGGGAAGAGGCTCTGCTGGAAGATTTCACTATGAATGCCATACCAAAGGCGATAACTCAACATATCATCTAGAAAATTCCCCAAAGTGGCCTCAGTGCAATGACAGACACAATCTGACAAGAGACTGTCACTTCTGGTAGTGTGATTTTAGCCTCTGATCAATAAATATGAGAACAGTGAAAGGTGCACAGTCAAAAATCCCACACACTCCCCAAATGTAATTCTAGAGTTAGCTGTGTTAGAGATGGTCCTGATTTGTTTGGGCCTTATGGTCTTCAAAGCAAAGAATATTTATCTTAAGAGGTGTTTGTTTGTGTTTTTGTTTTGTTTCCTTTCTTGATGACAAATTCTCAGAACATGGACTCTTAGCCAGTGGCCTGATAGTGAATTCACCGGTGGGGTTTCAACTGCCGGTAGACAAAGAGTGTGTTTACATTTCACAGCAAGGTCACATAAACAGTTTCTTCTAGTTGTGATCATACATCTTTTGCCCATTAACATAAAATTAGATGACCTTATAAAATACCCCCAAATTGGACACTGTTAAGAGTAAAAGTGTATGCTGATAACAATTATGGTAAGACAAGAGGCATAGACCAGGACCATCCCAGGAAAACCTGGCTATCTGATCATTCTGTGTAAAGTGTGTGATGGCCATCAAGACACAGCCAGTGAACCCCGGGCTTTCCACAGAAGTGTTCCCCTAATCTGACTACATCAGAATCCCAGGGCTGGTTATTAAAAATGTTGATGCCCTGTCCTTACTTCCTAGATGGTTGGATTGCCCATATTTTTAGGTCCCTGGGTGATTCTGATGATGACAATAATCAACTCCAAACTATTATAAGCTTCTTCCCTCTGAACTTTCTCTACATTGTTTCTCACAGTGGAATTGCCATATACACACAGCCTATTCATCCTCTACATATATTTTAAAATCTAAGATACATATTTTCCATATTTTAACATCTTGAAAATATGGATATACCCTACAGTTGTTGGCAGGGGAAATTTTTCCCCTAAACCTCTTGGTTCTTTTGACTGATCTAATAATTAAATTGATACCAGATAGATTAACAGGGAAAAAATTTAATTTAATACGTACAGAGGTCTCACAGATTTAGGACCCAAGAAGCAACAAAAGCAGGTTGTTTATATACCTGTTACACAAAGAAACAATAAATTTGTGAGCACTGACAAGACAAAGAACCTTAGGCTTGTGTACTAGTTAGTGAACAAAATATGCAGAGTTTATTTACACAGCCTTCTCGACCCTGAACTCCCTATATCTGGTGATAAGGATGTCTCTCTACCTCCTAGTACAGGGATGGTACCTGGGAGATTTATTTCCTGCTTTCGGGGTGACTGAGTGGAGGGTCAGAGTGTCCTTCTTGCACTGGCTGTTCCCTAAGTAACTTTAATTCAAAATAATCAATATGCCACTTTGGCATGTTTTGGGGCAGCCTACCCTTAACCCCCATCATGATCAATGATATCTTAAAATCGGGATATAATTTTTATTGCCTGTGCGTTCATGGACTTTGCTTGTTTTTCCTGGAGGCATGACTGGACAACTGTTGACGTTTCAGTGAATAAGCCATTTGAAGATAAAATGAAGAAATAATGTAAGACCTAGTTGTTATCTGAGAATTTTCTGTTGACACCTTCAGGTACAAGTAAGAAAACAGAAGCATCAGATTTTACATAATAGGTGTCAGCAGATTTGGAAAAAATTCCTGGAGGCAATACTGGTGGGGAGTGGGGGGCACTTTTAAGAAAATATTTCATTACCAGTGAATTTGGTGGCACAGGATGACACCCTGTAAGAAAATTCAGCCACTGATGGCTCAGAGTTGAAGAATGATTCAGAATAATTGGATACGGGGTGAAGACATTTTAAGAATTTCTTAAAACGATTGTTTACATTAAATTTTCCTTTTTGTGTATAAGAGTGCTATGATAAAAATCTAAGTGCGGATTAATCTAAAAGAGTTCTTTCAATTAAAAGTGACAAATTCAATGTGATAAAAAACACGATATTATTTATGTGGCAGAAGTTTTAACTTCTCAGTGGTACATAAGAAACACTGTATTATAATTGACAATGTCTGAGACTTGATGATACATGGTCTCTGCACTAGTCAAAAAGAAAAAAAATAAGTTAGATCCTTTAGGAATTTTGCTGACTATTTCACTGAGGCAGCACGTGCCTCAGAGTGAGGGTATATCAAGGAACATTAATATCAGTTCATCTCAGTTCCTCCGTACCTCTAATAATAGGAACATTTCCTCACAAAGTGTGTGAATTCAGTGTTGAAGCTTTTTAAAATATGTTGCTCTAAAAGTAATTATCTGAAGCTCTATCTGGAAAGTTCTATGTTAGAAAAAATTTAGCTGGGTGAGTTAATGTATTTTCAAGGGCAGTATCTAGTCTGCATAATGACAAAAACAAGCCAAAGCCTGTTTAAGATACGACTCCACTACACACACACACACACACACACACACACACACAAAGAAATAACAGCACTCCCTGCCAGACTCAATAGGATGCTTACAAAGTTGTTAAACACCCAGAGCAGTCAGGAAGAGGAGACTCAGGCCTACATAAGTAGGGTGTTTGGTCCCGGCCCCCATATTCCACAACTTTCCCCTCCAGTTATGTTTCTTTTCAGCCTGTATAGGGAAGCCCAGCTGCCAGCAGACAACAGGCTGAACGGTAGCCAGCTGCTTTTATAACTGTGTTAGCCAGAAGCCCTCATGAGAAATATTTTTCCTGGAAAATAAATTATAACATGTCTAAGTGGTGCCTGACAAAGCTAAACAGGAGGCATGCTGCTCTATTGCAAATTCATCTGCAGTCTCTGGGTAGGGAGACAAATAAAAGCACTTCATCAAAATCAGTCACAGAAATCCAGGAATACCCAGAGGAGACCACTAAACTCTAAATACCAATCAATTTCTCCAACTTTTTTTGTCAAACTTGCAAGTCCTTCTAAGCACTGTCTTCTTGAATTGCCTGGCAGAAGCTGGCTGGTATGGAGGAAGATCAGTTTGGGGGCCTTCTGTGACACAGTGGCTTATCTAGCTGAGGACCCTTATTGCTGAAGGGGTTTTTCGGCCTTAGAACATCAATGAAGTAATGTTAAAGCTAAAAGTCTGCTTTCACTTCTATATATTCACAATGTCTCTATTCAAAGAGGTTTGCCTAAATATACTAGGAAATTATATAAATAGAAAGTGCATTAAGAAGCTGCCCCGTGATTGCAAGTTTAAAACTGCACCTGGGAAAGCAACTCAAAATGTAGCCTGTAGATATTTTAATATTTGCTGATCTCATAATAACCATAATATCACTAGGGCAAGGCATTGATGATTTAATAAGATGCTAGTATCAGTCTTGACCTTGATTTAATCAAGGTCTTATGGTGGTATTTAATCAAAGTATTTACTGATGAACCTATTATACTTAAGATACTTTGCTAGTTTCTGCAGTGATGCATCATAGTATATACCTTTCAGAAGTTTATCTTTTCATTCAGGAATCTAATAGTCAGAAGAGATGAGTTTTTTCCAGGCTAGGCATTTGACTAGTTGTGTGACCATGAGAAAGTCACTTAGCTTTTATTGAGGAGGATTTTGGCATGTGATTTACATACAAAAGGCTCATTTTTTAAAACTCGTGAATGGAAGAAGGAAGACCAACTTTGCGCCTGTTGAAGTGTGGAGAACATCAATCAAGGTGACAATAGAGATGGAGAGGAGTGGATGGGTCCATGAAATATTTGGAGAAAAACTCCACAGTTCTACCAAACGCTACTTGCCAGGCTAAGGATGCCATATTAAATTTACATTGATTCTGTGGAGCTGGTGAGGTTTTCATTTGGAGAACTGAAAGTAGGGCTCTAGATGTGGGACCTTCAAATATCATTTAATCTCACTGGAGATCAGTCTTCTCTATAATGAGATAGAGGTAGTACCCTTGTGACCCATCTCTCTTTCAAGAATATACAAAGTATAAACAAATGATAGGTGTGAAAATAGTTGGAAAGCAAAATTCTTTTTGGATGTGCAAGGCAGTATTATTATTTGCAGAAATGTTTTAAGTGCTAAGGATTCAAGTAAGTGGGCCATTCAGCTTTTAAATTGTCTCCTCTAATAGCTGCAGCCATATGTAATTTACATAATATAAAATTAAAGACACTAAAACAGTTAGAAAAATATGACTGTTTTCTTAAATGCATCCCATTCAAATTAGAGAAATCTAAGGCCCAATATCACGAGGTCAAAGTAGTCTTACTCAAGCCTGACTTCAAATTGCCTTAATTTATGAAATAGATTCATCCATGAGGACATTGCCAAATGAGATAATGTTAGAGCAATTCCAGCCATGAAATTAGATAGTGTCTGCATGTTGATAAACTCTAATTCTGTGCAGATTGCACTGGATTTATTGATTTTTTTCCCCATGGCTAATAACAAAACAGAATTATGTTTATATTATAGAGTAATCTGATTTTAAAAAAGGACAAAATATAAGTTCACAGCACGAACATGTGAACCACTGGGCCAATACCCAACATGACTTGGGATAGACAGAGGAGTCCTTGTTATATGAGTATAATTGGTTAACAACAACAAATAAAAGCAAAGGTGATTTCACACTTCAGGAAATGTTTTGATTCAAGTTACTTCTTGAAAAATAAAATTAAAAGTCATGAAAAAAGTTGCTGTCGTATTTTTAAAATGTAGGTCAAAAAAGCAACTATGGTCTGGTTTTTGGAAGACCAACTCAACTGCAGATTTCTTAATTGTACAGAGTTATACATAATTCCATAAAATGGTTTGTTTGTTAGAAAGTAAAATTTATGAACTCTCCCAATATTTAACACATATTTTATGACTCATGCAGCTGTTTCATTCTGAAACTTACCTAATTAATTCTAGTCATATGCTATATGTCTCCATATACATTGCTTTAAAGATCTCATAGTTAAAAACTGACTTGGAAATAGGAAGCCTATCAAAAGTTTTATCATTTAAGTGAAGTTTAAGAAAGTTGTTTAAGGCATGCTTCACAGACGTTGGTTCTATGAGCAACCCTCGAGCCTACATATTCTTTTCTTTTTTGTTGTACATTATCTCTCAGTGGCAAAATATAATATTGTAAAAGCACTAGAATTATATAAAAATATGTTGGCAATTATGACAAAGGATGGATTTGACACAGCCTAGTTGGTTAATGTTAATAAAACTAATTTGTTTTGTAAATACAGAAATATTTCACTGTACCTAAAATATAAGCGTAGTTTAGACTGAGAAGCATTGGAACCAGGAACCAGAGTCATTAGTAACCTTGGCATACTCCAAATCTCTGGTTCACTCTCTCTCTGCCTGTTCCTGCCCCCATGCCCCATAGAGTGGCTTTCTCTAATTTTTTTTTTTTTTTCTGTACGCGGGCCTCTCGCTGTTGTAGCCTCTCCCGTTGCGGAGCACAGGCTCCGGACGTGCAGGCTCAGCGGCCATGGCTCACGGGCCCAGCTGCTCCACGGCATGTGGGATCCTCCCAGACCAGGGCACGAACCCGCATCCCCTGCATCAGCAGGCGGACTCTCAACCACTGCGCCACCAGGGAAGCCCCTTTTGTTTTGTTTTGATTTTTGTTTTTCTTGCATAAAATTGTTCAGAACTGGAATTTTGTTGTTGTTAAAACCAACAAAGTGACTTGAACCCTAGTGACCCAACTCAAAAAATACATTTAAAGAAAACTTGATTAGTCTACTATAGGGGAGGTATGTACTCAATTGATTTTGGTCAGGGAGATGAGCTCACATAGTCCAAATGTGTTGAGGTGAGGGGGGGGAGTAGAAATTTCTTAAAAGTTATAATTGGGCTGGGGCAGGTGCCCAGAAATTTTCTACTCCATTGTTAATTCACCAGTGCTCCTTTTCATGGGATGTTTATATTAAAATGCTGGAGGCACAGTGCCATTGCTATTTCTTGGTCTGTTTTAACTTCTCTCTGGTAAGTGTATTGTACGTATGAAAATGTACACTTCAAAGAATGAGAGGCACATTCTTTCTATTTGGGACCACGTTTGAAATGTGGCCAGTCAATAATTAACTAAAGTTAGTTCCTATACATTGACTTTAGTTAGTTTCTGGGAAATTAATGGAAACTAGCATTTCAGTTGTAGTAAATCTCTAGAAAAAAGAAATTCTATAAAAGAGGATTGTCTGAGACCAAGAGGGGGGGAAGAGCTAGACTTTTTGTTAGATACTTCAAATATCAGCCTAAATGGTTAAATGCAAATTAAGAACTTCAGTTCAGTTCTAAATATTTTTTTTTTTTTTTTTTTTTTTTTCTTTTTTGCGGTATGCGGGCCTCTCACTGTTGTGGCCTCTCCCGTTGCGGAGCACAGGCTCCGGACGCGCAGGCCCAGCGGCCACGGCTCACGGACGCAGCTGCTCCGCGGCATGTGGGATCCTCCCGGACCAGGGCACGAACCCGTGTCCCCTGCATCGGCAGGCGGACTCTCAACCACTGCGCCACCAGGGAAGCCCCCCCAGTTCTAAATATTTATAAATCATTCCCCCAATCTGAAATATCTATTATAGTTAGCAAAGCTAACATTTATTGAAATTATAGGAATGTGTGAAGCAGGATGCTTCCTCTTTGCACACATTGCTTCATGAAATTCTAAGAGGTAAGTATATTTTATATTCACATTTGAATATCAGAACGTTTAAGAGTAGCTTGCAGGGCTTCCTTGGTGGCGCAGTGGTTGAGAGTCTGCCTGCTGATGCAGGGGGCACGGGTTCGTGCCCCGGTCCGGGAAGATCCCACATACCGCGGAATGGCTGGGCCCGTGAGCCATGGCTGCTGAGCCTGCGCGTCCGGAGCCTGTGCTCCGCAACGGAAGAGGCCACAACAGTGAGAGGCCCGCGTACCGCAAAAATATAAAAAATAAAGAAATAACATCCAAATGATTGGTTATCATTAAAAGAGTAAGTAGTGTGGAGATGCTAATACTCACAATATGATTACCTCTACTTTACTCATGAGGACACTGAAACTTAGAGGAAGGGATTTCTATCTAGAAATCTGGTCACCAGCTCAAGCTCCATTGTCACTTTACTTGACCCATCACACATAATAGACTAATATTTCTTTAGAAAATATTGTCTATCAAACCCCAAATCTAAAATGAATAAAGAAAGGTAACAGGAGATCTTATTAACCTGAAAATATAATAGTAGCAATATTAAGAATATTAAGGATAATGGCAAATGTTCACTGGAGACAATATCAAGTTGTGTATACATTATCTCATTAGATCCTCACAATAAGTCCATGAGTTAAGTACTGTTGTCTTTTATTTTCCAAGCTTCCACAGAAAGTGGCAAAGACAAGATTTAGATCAAAAAAGGCAGACTCTTGGTTCTGGGATAGTAACATGATGCCATCCCACATTCTACACAACGTGCTATGGTTTTCAAAGCCTTTACCATGCTTTAAAAACGTCAGCCTTGTGTGTGTGTGTGTGTGTTTGTGTGTGTGTGTGTGCGTGTCTGTATGTGGTGTCCATGTATTTTCATCTGTTGTGGTGTTTTAGAGTAAAAGTACCCGGAACATGGGAGGCCTCACATATTTTTGGTACCGATCACTATTTTTCTCCTGTTATGCCTCATACTTCTAAAAAAAGAATATACTCAAGCCACATAATTCTCTAGGGTCTTCTGCCATGCCATACCATAGGACTGATTATATGCCTATCTTCCCCACCCTAATACAAGCTTCTTGAGGTATGGATTACACATTGTTTATTTTAGAATGCCCATAATGTTTTTCACAGTAAATCCTCAGCAATATGTTTAACAAATGCTATAAGCATGGTGAATGGTATAAATACATGTAACTGTTTAGCTCTATTCCAATAGGCACAGAGCTACCTAAATATATCAAAATGGAATTCTCCTATATGGGCTTTATACAAAATCTACTTGCCTTCAGTGGACAACCATCTACAAAACTAAATTAGAACAAGCTTATTACCTTACATAATTATTCTTGAATGTGTAAAATCAAGTAGTTCTCAGAGCCATTTTATATAATACCCCTTGTTTAACATTTCTAAAACAATCAACATGGTTCTATGCAAAGAATATTTCAATTAGTTTCTCTCAATGAATGGTGTTTCAGAATATTAGAGAATACAATACTTGAAGATGTGCTTTGCAAAGCAAAAGCAAGCTTTGAATTTATGATCCGTCCTTTTAACCTTTGTTCATGTCAGGGATAACAGTATATATTAGCACTTCGGTTACCCTCCCAGATAAGTAATAACTGTCATATGAATCATTAAAACATGTTAAGGCATTACATTTCATTATAGCTGTTCTTATTACAGTTGCATTAGTTTGTTAACAGACTTTTTGCATCAGTAGAAATAAAAGATCAATTCTCAATAACTCTTTTTAAAATTGCCTAATGATCCCTTATCTACAATATGACAAATAAATTAAATAATATTTTCAGTGAGTAATTTCTCATTTTGGACTATATTATGAAGACGAAAAAAGAGCAATGAAAGCTTTTCCTCAAACAGTTCCATAGTATGCAGATAGGCATGGTGCACACTGCTTTAATAAATGAAGCACCATCCTGATGGTTTGGAGGAGTGCTAGCTCTACTTAACATACCCATCCATCTTAGCATTCTTACGTTTATTCTGTTTAGAAGATGGCTAAATCTCAGTGGAGAAAGCTTTAATTCCTTTCAAATGTCATTGGCTTGGAATGCTTTGATCATACTGAGATTTGTCCAACCCTTGTCATGGCAATTCTCTGATGATTTCAGGCTGATTTGCTTTGTACATCAAAGGCATGAAAGGGCCATTCTACAACACATGCTTTTGGCTCAACATTTTGAAGTCTCTTGAATACTCATCAGTTCTATTGTTACAAGAAGTGGCTCACTGTTAGACATGTAGAAAATATGGTGACTAGCTGCCCCCAGCCTTTATTTACTTTTTCTCAAAAGGATTCTTATATGGCTATTCCTCCATTACTTTATTATTGTGTTCAAATAAGTAGTTACTTTAAACATATAAAGGATGATTCTAAGTTATGTTCTAATGCTAACATGTCAAACTTTAATTTTGTCAGATATAAAACTCTTTAAGTAATGGAAAAATTAAAAGTCAAGAACTAAAATCAATAGGTATTTGAAAAGAGTGATGATCACAGTGGTTTATAATCCACCAGTTTCTGAACTTACATTTCAGATACCGTAATAGCAAATATTCTAGAGAAATAGACATAACTCTTGTTTATTTATATCAGGATGCAAGTCTTCTGTAGATCTTTGTTCCTTTTTGCTATTTGTCTTTTGGTCTTGTGTGTGTGTGTGTGTGTGTGGTGGGGAGGGGGTGTTAGGCAACCAGATAACAAACAGAAAAAAATTGAAATGTGAATTAAATTTAAATTGCCCAGTTAATATTTATACAATAGGATGTTAAATTCAAAGAGAGTTTTATCTATTGATTCTTATAACAACCTAGAAGCCTGGAGCATGTGCTGCTGTTTCCACTCATCATTGTCATCATCACTGAACAAAGATAAGTAATGTTAGTACTAGGAATGTTAGAATTTAGATGTGAAGGATACATTATCAAGATAATAACAATGGCTGGCATTTATTAGTCATTTACAGTGTATCTGGTACTTTTCTAATGTACAGTTTTCAGAAGTGTCCTGTGAGCTAGATTCTATTATTACCATGGTTTTACAGATAAGGAAACTGGAAGGTAGATGAATAAACTGTACAAAGTCCAAAGGCAGTTGATCATCAGAGCCCATGTTTCTAGCCTTTGTGCTCTACTATCTCCCATATAGAATATTTTACCTTCTCTGGTATTAAGATATTTTATGATAATTTTAGATTTCAAAAGTTTCCCCAATGATAATTTACTTTTTCACACCAAAAGATCTGTTCCAGTTTGCAGCAATCTAGTCAATAATTCAAAATTTTCATTATTGAGTCTTGGGCTAGAGGGTATACACTTGTTTTACAAAGATTTTAAAATGGCTATAATGAAACAATCATTCCATTACTTAAAAATTACAGAAATATTTACTTTCTAATTATTTAATGGAAACATTTAGCAAATCTTTCTCTCTTAAACCTTTTTTATTGTTTGCCAATCAGAAATATATATATATATATATATAAACACACACACACATATATATGTTAGAGAACATGCACAACTAATAGATTTTATAAATTTGAATGTTCAAAAATCTCTGATAATCATAGCGTATTCCCAATTCAATATAATATCCACCATTAAATCTTATATATGTTCTAATTACTGCTTAAAGCTTGTAAACATTATAATTATATGTTACGATTCTTCAGTAATTCATTAAAAGTAAAAGTATTAAAAAAATCTTTGATGAAATGCCTGTCACATCATGTCAGTTAATATTTAACACCTACAGCTATCTATGCAGTGAATTATTTTCAGACCTTATAACTTAGCAAACTACAGATACATCAATTGAATTAATTTGGGGTTGGTTTAACTAAGGTATAAGCCCTGAAAAAACTAAAAGAGATCAGATATATCTAAATATGTTGGAAATATGAAAATATAATACAGTGTATTTTTCAATATATATTAGGAAATGAGTAGGGTGTTTTACATAAAGATAATTGAGTGTAAAGAAGTAATATTTTAATCCTAAATTCTATTCAGAACAATTACTTTAATTCTTCCTAAGCCTTGTAAAATATGAATTGTTGAAGCTGTATTTTAAGCTTTTATTTCATAACTTGTTTTATTATTAATAATTCCATTTTGCATTCATAGTGTGCTTTAAAAATAATTTAATAAAATTATATTCACCTATTAAAGTACATGATAAGAATGACCTGAACACTTAATAATTAAACTTATCAGACATTGTTGATGAGAATTTACTGCTGTGAGCAACTTGAATACCAACTCTGAAAATATGAATGTAAGTAGTGATAGAAAATCCAACCCCCAGAGGTGATTGTCAACTCTGTTTCTTGTTTTCAGAAACATTAAAAATATGGGAAAATGTTCATCTGAAAGCCAGGAACATAAAATATATTCCCCCCAATGCAAATCTGAACCCAGATGTTTTGTTGTGGGTTTGCAGAAGGAGTATATTCATGTAATAATTTCTTGGTTTCCACTGCTTCTTTAAAATGAATCAATTTACTACATTCTACAAAATGCCAATGATCCCCATGAGTTCTGAGCATTATCAAAGCTAAGAATATTATCAGGTAGAAAGTATATAATTTGGACTAATTTTGAAATGGAATCATGTATCTAAGCCGTGTATGCTGCGCATTTCCTACGTTGTTACCAACAATTTTATAACAATTATTCTGTTTCTCTAACTATTTACAAGGAAACAGCCCCTCTTCATTTCATTCTTGGCTCTATGGAAGCAGCCTTTGTGAGAAATCTGGATTCCATTCTCAGTATAAATCCAAGCTGACTGGCACCAAGTCTATGGAGTAGAACATTTATATTCTCAGCCAAAACAACTCACTTATAAGGGAAAAACAATCATTTGGATCTGTGAATTGGTTTCCCGTGTTGATTCTAGTCACATTAAATAGAAACAGCCTCTGTCTCCATGTTTAATTGTTCTCTAGTTCTCTCCTGATAATAAGTGGAGATTATACCAAACCTCATTCAAACAGCAAGAAAACAAATGAGACTAGAACTAAAGTACAATTTTTATAACATGGAGAGCATAAAAAAGCCTTTTAGAAATTATTGCATAAGGAGTCTGAAGTGTCTCCAGTCTATACAACCAAAGAAGCCAAAAAAGTTCTATATTTAGATTGCTATATGACCTTATTTCTTCATCTAAATAGTGATCAATAGACACATATAAATTTATACTTCAAGATAACATTCATGGCAAGTATACCACTTAATGGCCAAAAACAAATCCTCTTTTCTTAAGAAACTGTGTAATATATTTTTGTAAGCCGTTTTTACAATAATACCATTTAATGAACATCTATTACGTGCCTATTATATTTTTATTTGCAGTATGTACACTTCCATTAATTCATACAGCAGCATATGCATTATTGCTCCCATTTAACAGAACTGAAGAAAACCAAAGATCAGAGAGATTCTATATACATTCATTATTTTAGCAAATGCACATTGAGCACTATTCTGCTAATATAATTTGCTAGTAAATAAATTAGGGATATAAAAGCAAATAAGTTTGTTGTAATTCCTGATCTCTCTGAGCCTAATTCCTATTGACAGTTGGCTAAACAATATGCTCAATAAGCTAGTAAGTACTTGAACTCAGCTTCCAAATACTGTACTTTTGTACTATAGCTTGTAGATGAATAGAACATACTGAGTTGTTAAAGTAATTACACAGAAAATTCTATGTAGTATCATTATTTTTATTCTTGCCATTTCTGTCTTCAGACGATTTAAATACACATTCATTTCATTTGATTTAGGGTATATGTTATTTCCAATCATGTCTATGAGTGAGATGTTCACAAAGATGCAATGAATTGGTATTTGATTTGACCCTTGAACTGATCGTGGATTATAAAGAGTGAAAAAAAAGCATCTATTGCTTTAACACGTAGCGGCAATTTTATTAATATGCTGAGAAGCTATGTACAATGTGTAAATGGAAATCTCTCATTGTAATATTCTTTCATAGTTCTAAATGGTGCCACGACTGAGGTCATGCCATGATGTTTAGCTTGGTTTGTGAAACTGTAATAGCTTGGCTTTTTTGACAGATTTTTCATTTAAATATTTGGCTCCACTTACACAGACGGTTGCCATCATTTGTAAGCTTTCCTCTTTTTCATCTTTGAATCTCTGCAGGATGAAAAATGTTCTGATGCTATGGAAATTATTCCAGCACAGATGCATTTAGATTGCAGAAATTGCTTTGGGTTGTTTAAGGCAAGACATTTTTCGATTATTTCCATGATGACTGGATGCTTCATTAACCCCTTTATTGTTGACATCCTATGGAGACTCGATATGTAGTCTTAATTATTTTAAAAGACATTTCTTTGTTGTTTAGCTGGTGATTAAAAACACATTAAAAGATGGCACAGAAAGACTATTTTTGTTCATTACCAGATCCGAAAATCTAATCATGTAGTAAGAGACTAATTTTCACATAATTCTTAAAACAATAAGTACACTACTGTAGAAATTATTTGTGCTGCCTATATCAGTTAATTAACCAAACTGCACGAGAGAGAGTGAGATAATTATTTTCTATTAATCAAATGGAAAAGTCAAGAGTAGGCACTTTTATCAATGCTTTTAAGAAGATACCTCAGAGTGGATTCATGAGATGAACCTAAAATATTTGAATGCAAGTAGAACCAATGCAAGGAAAGAAAAGTTACTGAAAGTATATGAAGTCAGTTTCAAAGAAAGAAAACAAAAAGCCTGTGATGGAATTACAGGTTTTAGGGGGAAAAACTTGGGGACATAGGTACCATATCTATTATTGAATGTATGTTAATACATTCCAAAGTAAAATAATCACACCTAATTCTTTCATAAATACAACCCAATTACCTTCATGCTTAGAGTGACATGTAAACATTTATTTCACTGTGTTCACATTGCGGAATCTGCCATTTCAAATGATCATTGCAACTTTAACAATAAAGGAAAAAATGATCACAGTGAACATATTTCAGAAGAAAATGGCATATTCCACCTAGAATATGAGATTATTTCCATTATGTTTCAGTTGCTCTAGTTGCTAAATCTTTTAGGAGAAATCTTATTTTGTTTTTAATTTCAATTCCCCACCTACCCTGACCTCTCATCAAAAGCTTTTATTTAAGAATAAGCAAATGTTCTGTGAGCATTTTTTTCTGCTTAAAAGCCCCCTCCAGTGTTTACTATGTGCCAGGCAATGATATAAGTAGCTTTACATACACATTTTAACCTTTAGCTAAAAATTTACCAGATAGATATTATGAACATAATATAGATGAAGAAAGAGACTTAGATTAAGGTTAATAGCTAATAGATGACAGTTATTCTACCCAGGTTCTCTTGAATTCTAAAGCCGTTGAAGTAACTAGTGTACAGTAGTGCTTGCCTACCAATCCTCCACGGATTTTTTTTTCCAGTCTGTAAGAGACAAGGATCTAAAAATAAGATTTATTTCTTATCAAATGCACATTATTCACAAAATGTTAACCGTAATCTCAAAAGGCATATGTAATCTTTATATTTTGAAAAATATTGCCATGTTCCATTGACTCTCTTATTCATTTAACCAACATTTATCATATTGTTGTTATGCTTAGTGACCAAGCCTTTGTGGTAGGGCCTGGCATTGGCCACTGTGTAGATAGTTAAATGATATTGGGCTGTGTTAATGTGACTTAATTTCCTCCATTCTCCAAAGTGACACATGATCTTGACTTCTCCTAGGGTAGGGTACAAGTTAAGTTAACAAAAGTGAAGCTCACCCTTCTATTTTACTATATTCTGGTTATGCATATGGGGACAATTTAAATACTCCCTACAACTGAGATTTTGCTTTTCATTGTTTCACCATCTAAAGGGAGCTAGAGCAGTTTTTTTTTAATTTCTCACATCTGAATGATATCTAATTTTAATTGAAGACATGTAAAACAACTGGCTTCTGTTAAGCATCAATTGGATTTCATATAAAAACAACCATCTCCATCAATAAGCTGACCAAATGGCGACTTAGGTAAGGGAAGGAGATAGATGGCTTTCTAAAATGAGGGATGCCACATGTAGCGAGGTAATGAGGGTCAGTTGAGAGGTATGAGTGTGCTTTGTTTTGCTGAATAATAAATTCATGTAAGTTACACAATAACTGTGATGCATGAGTTTTCACTATAAATTCCTGTAGGATCAGTCTTACATTATGGAACATAACCGCCCTTTCAGAGCAGATACTTTAATCCATTATACCAGAGGGCAGAGTGGTTTAAAGGAATAGGTAAGGCTTAGGGTGGGGAGAGAGAGCATATTGTTCAAAGCTTTAAATTTTGACATTTTTTAGAATACAACTTTATAAACACAAACTAGACACACTACCACAAAGAACAGAAACCCCCCACCTCTCTCCCAGGACCTGAAAACAGCCTCTTCTGCAAGGTAAAGGCAGAGCAGAGCAAGGCAACATTCATTTATATCTTTGATGACCAGCTATACGGATGACTTACAGCCCTATGGCACTCCTGTGCTAAATATAAACATGAACATAGACCATATAAATACATGCTCTATGGCTTCAGCCTTATTTTAGAAATTATTTCTAAAAACCATTTTTAATGAACAATGTAACATTTTAGAACAAAAATTGGAAAATATAATGAATATTAAAAAGGAGCTTAGTGTTTGAAATCATATGAATTATGAGACTATACGAAGCTATTTTCTGTGAGGAAAAAAAGAAAATTTTCAAATGTGTTAAGTCAGAGTTGAAACAAATAATGAGCTGAGAGATAGAATTAGCAACCAAATAAAGACATTATTTGCCCTACAGAAAATTCAGGAATGTGTTTGCCCTTCTGATAATTAAAAATGTAAACATTGGCAATTACCTATTTTGGCAACTTCATTCTTTTCTTTTTATTAAAAATATAGAAGGAAAAATATATCATAAAATGGAAAAAAAATTCCCAGCTCTGAGAATTAAGTTGGAAGAGGGTCAGCCCTTCATAACAGGAAATGAAATGGACAACTGGCAATCATCCAATGAGTTGGATGGTACCAATCCAAATAATTTAATATAAATAAAATGCTGTAATCTTGGTGATTCAAGGAACAACCCACTGAAACAACCCACTATCATCAAAGCACCATCTCATTAACCTTCTAAACTGACATTCATTACATTTTTAATTCTTCAATCCCACTTGAATATCATTGTAATAGCAGAAAAGCCTGTGGTTCATGCCAACTCCACTGCACAATAAGAGAAATGACACAGTGCAGCTCCAGGGCAAGTAGATGTGAAGGACACAGTAATTTTCCAATGTTACTTCAAGTCTTAAAGAGGAAAATAATAGCTTATGCCTAGATGGTATTTATATGTTTAAGATATTTTCTTTTCAATTGTCATATTTTTCTTTGGACATAGAAATTTTAAGATGAGTATTATAGTCTGCATTGTAAAACTGAAACTTCTACATTTTCACTTATCTTTATTTGCACTTAATTTGTATAAAATGGCAATAATTTTCATATGGTTATATAAATTGAATTATTGTAAGGCAAACATCTGTGTCAAGAACTAGAACTTTGCCAACCATCTCAGAAGTCCCTCCTGTGTCTCCTTAACAAAAGCAATTGCTATCCTGAGTTTTATGGTAATTATTTATTATTTTATCATCCAAGTATACATCTCTAGATACTAATAGTCTTGCTTATTTTTTAAAAACTGAAATTAAGAAAAAAATCTACAGGTTCCACCTTAATCCTCTTTTCCTCCCATATAATTTACCTGCTGAAGAAACCAACCACTGGGATTACAAAACTGATATTACAATACTAATATTGTAACCATCAATAAGATGAATGAAAATGGTTTATGTTTCTTATGCATATTCTTTCCTCACATCTGCATTGTTAGAGCGTATGACCGTTATATATTATACACACGAGTTAAAGTGTCATTTAGTTTTGGCTTCAGAAGTAATTATATATTAATGCTCACTATTAGTGTTTATATTGATGGCTTTCTAGTCATGGTGATTGTCTGAAGCTCACTTTCTACTGAATTCCTAAGGACACAGTCCTAAAACCAAAATTCCCTGAGTTTTTGCATGATGTTAACAGTTTAGCTGTGCCTTTTGTACTTGAAAGTGAGTTTTGCTGAAAAAAATCCTTTGCTCACTTTTTCTTTCCTAAAGTATCTTTAATATACAGTACCATTTTCTTCTGTCATAAAAAATGTCACTGTCAAAAGTCTTGTGATAATTTAATTTCATTTGCCTGATACTCTAAAACATTTTTTAAAAAAATATTTTTCTTTAAAGTTAACTAATTTTACAAGAATATATATTGGTGTTTATTGCTATGGGTAAAAATTAACAAACACATGGCATGTCCTTTCCATATGTAGTGTCATTGGTTTTTTTTTTCTGGATTTTTTTTTCTTAAATTACAGTTTTTAGTATGTGTTCTACTCACTGGCTTTGGTTTTATTCCTCAAGGATTTCTGTTATCTATGTGTTGGAACTTTTGTGTGTGTGTCTCTTTTCAGTATTTGTCATTTTTCTAAAAAAAAATTATCTCAATTAATTTCATTTCAATTTTTTACAATTCTCCTGTTTTTTTTTTTTTTGTATGTGGTACGCGGGCCTCCCACTGCCGTGGCCTCTCCTATTGTGGAGCACAGACTCCGGACGCGCAGGCTCAGCGGCCATGGCTCACGGGCCCAGCCGCTCCGCGGTATGTGGGATCTTCCCGGACCGGGGCACGAACCCGTGTCTCCTGCATCGGCAGGCGGACTCTCAACCACTGCGCCACCAGGGAAGCCCCTCTCCTGTTTTTGATTTGTTTGTTCCTTTCCTCTGGTTTTGTGTTTATTTCTGAAATGAGATTTTTCTTTTATCTGTAATTCTTTTCTGAGTTCTGTCACAACATTATTTTTCGAATCATCGTTTATATGGTTATTTCATGTTTTAAAACATTTTCTTAAAGGCTTTAGTGTATTTTGAAGAAGGTTAGAGTTGTAATTTCTTTTATGGGCAATTTTTTCTGGTTATTTTATTTTCTGTATGGATGTTAGTCTACTCAACATTCTCTTTTTCCTTATAGTAACTCCATATTGAATGTGACCTTGATACTTTGTTGTACCTCCTTTTGAATTAAAATTAGTTTTCCTGAAATTTTATAATGTGTGAATCAGTTTAGCTTTCTTACTTCACAGAGCTCCCTCCTGTTGAATTATGAAGGTTGTCTCAGATGTTTGCCCTTAGTGTCCTGGAGGGAAGCCTTGGCTCATGAGATTTCAGAATTATTTATTAAATACCCCTTTCACCCTGGTTTGTCAGATTAGCCCATTGTCAGTTCTAGGGAAAATCTATGGCTATTCTGGTTTATCTCATTCTCAGGCTTCTCAGAAGCCCCCTTGTTTTCCTCTGCTTTCTTCAGCAGTCCTGGGTATTATTCAGATTCTCTTGCGACTTTTCCTGTCTGCTTGTAGTTGGTTTCCTAGTATATTGTAAGTGTTGTCCGTGGATTTTGGATTTACTATTAGTAGCTCTGTCTGCTTTTAAATGGAAGTTCAAGGAGTTTCAGAATCCACTATTGTCTCAGAATCCCCTTGGTAACATTAATAGTAAAAATAGCTCCTCTTTGTGTCTTTATATGTGAAAGCCATTGTGATAGGCAATTTATGTTAGATTTCCTCATTTAATTCTCACAGTAATATTCTTAGGCATTGTTGTTACATTTATATACAGATGATTTTAGGAAGAGGTAAATAATGCACCCAATATTTTACATGTAGTAAATATGAAAGCAAGATTCAATATACCAGTCTAATTAATTCTTAAGTTCTTTATAACTCTGACATTAATAACATGTTTTAGCGTCCCATTTTTCATAGTGGGTGACAAGATTTCTTTAAATACAGGGTAACTTAATTTTTTTCATATTTTTGGTTTAAACAAATAATAATTCATTTTCTCACCAAAGTCAAGGGTAGTGCTAATAGTCAAATTTACTGTTATCAAGATAATTGTTTAATTTTCCTTTGTGATATCACTCTTTTTTTTCAGATTTATTTATTTATTTTTTAAAATTTATTTTATTGAAGTATAGTTGATTTACAATGTTGTATTAATTTCTGCTGTACAGCAAAGTGATTCAGTTAAAAATAAAAATGCATTCTTTTTCATATTCTTTTCTATTATGGTTTATCACAGGATATTGAATATAGTTCCCTTAGGAACTTGTTTATCCATTCTATATATAAAAGTTTGCATCTGCTATTACCATGCTTGTTGTATGTGCAATTGTTAAAATGAAGTTCAAGAGAGCTTTTCTTTTAACTTCACAAAGTTCCCTGTTCTGTTTTGAATATTTTTGTGAAATATTCAGAAAAATAATGTCTTACTTTATGAGAGCTTTGGTCATTTACATATGATGACTTTAAAAGTGAGGTAGAAAAGGTATGAAGTCCTGTAGTATATAGGCAGTCAAAATACTCACAATTTTAGTTGCTCTAGCTCCATAAGACTGAGAGACAGATATGGGGACAAAGTAGCTGTTAGTCAAAACGCTAAAATATTCTTCTCTAGTAAATTTTGGTAATGACTTCAGGTCCTGATAAAAAGGGTTATATACCTTGTCTGGTGTCCTTATCGTTTGGCATTTATGGGTTTCACTACCACCATGCAAGCCATAGCCAGATATCTTAAGAACCATCAAATGTCCTCTTACATAATGATTTTATTTCATACATAAGGGAAAACAATTTTCCCCATCTTTTCTTACCTTTATCATCCAAAATGGTTATAAATGGATCAAAGCCAAAAATTCTCTAGAACTTTGCAAAAAAATGATTGTCTGAAAACCAAAGAAATGACAGAAAAATCCTTATGAAAATATTGAAACATTTGGTTTGGAGAGAAAGTATCATTTCTAGAGTCAACATATTGGGATAAAGGCACATTCAATATTTTCTGTGTGTTTTTATTTTATTCTCATTCTATTTGAGTATTACCTCTCCATTAGATTGATGTGCACCTTGTAGCAACAAGCTAGTAGTTCTGTCTATTCATTCATCCATTCTCATTTCTTCTACAAATATTTTTGAGTATTTCTCCCTGGTCCAGTTCTAGGCTGGACACAATACAATGGTGAGCACCTGTAGACACAGTTTCAGTCCTCTTGGTATTGACACTGAAGTGGTAGAGACCAATGTTACATTTCTTAGTGTGTAGTTATTTCACTTAAATTATAACTTTGATAGAGCATATGCAGGGGAAGATCTGAGTCCAATGAGAATTTAAGAGATTTTGGTCTTGTTAGGAAGATCTAGAAACTGATGAGATTAAAGAATATGCAGGAGATAACTAGGAAAAGATGGCAGGAGAGAGAATTCCAGGAGGAAAATACAGCATTTATTAAAGATCTTTTGGAGCCCATGGGCTCAATTGGGCCTAGTTTTGGACATATTGGACTTGAGACACAATTATGATATTTAAAAAAGATTTCAAGTAATCAGGTTATTATGAATCTAAAGCTCTGGGGAGATGTGTGTAGAGAATAATTGGAAGACGTGTATGCATGAAATTATTAGGGAGCAAGTACAGAGTGAAAAGAAGAAATGGATTAGGATAGAGCCTTGAGAAATTATGACAGCAGTACCTTGGCAGAAGCAGCTCAACTTGTGAAAGAGAGAAAGAAGAGCTAGAAAGGCAGGAGGACCACGAGGTAAGTGCTTTGAAAAGGAGAAAAGAGCTCTTCCTCTCCAAAATAATGACATCGCCAAAGCTCTGCTTCCTGTGTCATTCCATAGTTTTTGTTGTAGAATAAGATAATTTTGAAGTGTCATTAAATTATTTGCAAGATTGCTAGAAAGATCCTCAGGCTTCAAAACCCACTGTTGCAGAGATTCAGTGGGTGTGCAAATGTAATTAGCAGAATTTGTTACTGCAGGTCTCAATACAGCTCCTTTTGAAAATGCTAGATCCTAAGATCAGAAGTTAGTGTGGCTTTCCCGTTACCAAATAGCATGCTCCTAAGACCCTTTTCTATTCTGTGCCTATCATGGGGGTCACCGGACTTACTCGCTGGTACTTGTTATTGCATTTCATTTGATCTGGGTTGTCCAGATTCCACATAAGATGACAGACAGCTGAATAATTGAAAACACATAAAACTTGTATACTGTCAGGCCTTCTTTTTAGCATCTAGTCTGACAAGGTGACTCAAAAAAAATATGATAAATCCTTAGGAACGTAAGAGGAAAGTTCTCATGACTGAGGCTTAGAGATGGAGAGAAACTCGTACACAGGTCTGTAAATTATAGAAATCTTCCTTGATGTGATGAGCCATTTACTATGAGATGGCAACAAGCAGAATTCAGCATAGAATCTCTGAATCTGTAAAATGTTAATATATGTTTAGAATATTAAAATGTTTTTATTAATTCCTCATAGATGATAACATTTGCTTGGATACCTAAGATTTATGTATTAGATGAACATGAAGTAGTTTTTACTTTTCTATTTAATGGACGTCAGAAACTAAGGTCAAGTAATATTTGCTATTAATAAAAATGTTATGATTTTTGCTTTCTTGGTTTTAGCTTTAGTTAATCATGGCTTGAGAAAATTTAGTTTATGATGTTGGGCTAACAGGTTTCATCCATAGTAAATCATTTCCTTGTAAGAACTGACCTTTGCAGAAATACATGCAGAAAGTTAGGAGAGTTTGGAACTAAGCCAAATGACAACTTATGAAGAATTTTTCCTATTTGTTTGAATTTAAGGATAAAGGCTATATATATCATTATGTTATAAACTTTTATATATAGTATCAAAGTTTTCAGTTTTTCCAATTCATATGACAGGCACAAAATCTTTTCCTCAAGCAAAATAAGAATAAGGGTAAAACTAATCCCACACTACAAATTTAGAAATTTTAGTATTGGAAAACTTTCTAGAAGAAAAATGATTTTTCATAAAACTATTCATTCTGTTACCTCGAATGCTGCTATTTCTAAAACATTGATTTAACTGAAATGAAGAGTCTTCAAAAAATAGAAAAGCAGTCTCAATTATTTTGAAAAAATAAATAATTTTTATCTGTAGTACATAGGCCAATTAATTATATATTATTTCTCAAAATATCCTTCATTATTGAGAAATATGAAATATTGGTTATGGGGATGGTAGCTCTTCAGAAAACCATACCCGCTGATGGAGAACATCTTTTACAAACTCAAAGCGTGTGGCCTACATTCGTTTAAGATATAAATGACATCTCTTTGTTATTATATATTTTTCTTTTTCTGGTACTCAGCACTGTGCCTGGTACATTGTCAGAGTTTATAAACGCTTGATGAATAGGTAAAAATAAAAGCACAGTGCATTGACAGTTTCTAGTTAGAAACTATGCAAGTTTTAGAAAAATGGAATATTTAGTTTAAACCAAAGCAATCATTTAGGCTAAAATGATTAGCCTAATGCAGAGAAACTGCGTTATCATTTCTTTACCTTTACGAGAATGAGACATAAAGCCAAACCCTGACTGAGACAGGAGCAGGGAGAGATTAGAAGTTAAGGTGCTCTGGGGTCTTTTTGAAGATGGTTACTAGTGGGGAAGAGAGCGATCATATTGTGAAAGGGTGACAAGATGAAAGAAGCTTCTCTTCACAATCAAGATCAGAAAGAAAACTGAAAAAGCAAAGGAGAAAGTATCACAAAATGTTAGCCTTATGTTAAGGAAAAGGGCATAAGAAAGAGCTTTGGGGTAGAAAGTAGCCCTTTTACCTAAGACCCTCAAGAACTGAACTTGCTTACTGGGAATACACACACACACACACACACACACACACACACACACATATACTCACAAATACAGACACACACACACACACGTAATTACATACACATACATCCCGTGAATAGAAGTGAAAACAATTCACAAGCACTAGCTAACATTGCATTATATGATGTAAGATTTAAATACAGTGATAGAAGTGGCACCAGCCATGCCTTAATCAATTCAATATCCTGGCATCTTGCTTCTCTCATAAAATATGGGCATAGCATCTCCATTCAACTACACAGAGGTCTCATGTAACTTTCATGTATTGCTAGTCAGGTTAGGGATAGAAATCAAAGTAAAGGGAAGCAATGTGAGGGCTGCAAAACAAACGACAAGATCAATCTTGACTTTCTTTTTATGTCTAGAAAGAAAAAGAAGCCTTGATCAATCAACACGTATTTATTGAGTGAAAAATCTCATTAAAATCTTAAATGTTAATTTTGACCTGAGAATACATTCTTTTAATTAGACCTTTAAGCAAATATATTCTATTTGTGCATGCTTATGAGCTAGTATAACATTAATCACCAAGTGTCTTGGTATATGGTCTTATGGAATACTTTTCTTTTTAATTTGGATAGACAAGACTACTATCTTTTATGTCTATTATGGGTAATTAAGTATTTGGCTTTTCTAAAAAAACTTTTCAGTGTTGAAGTCAAGGGTAATAAATGAGCTCTACAAACCCCAGAAGAACTTGAGAAGGAAATTATGCAATCTATTTTTTTTTCTTTTTGTAGTCCAGTTACACCTTAATTATTTTAAGTTATATTAGAAGTTAATTTTTCTGTTGTAAGCACTAGCACTGTGATGAGACAGACATTTATAAATAAATAGCCTTTTCTGTGGCTTGAGGCAGTTCATGAAATTACGAAAGATGTTTAAATGATTAAACATATAGGAAATTATTTAGCCGTTGAATGACCTGGCTTATTCTGTTTGATCTATATTATAGATCTATAATATTGTGAATACATATTGTATACATTGTGTATATATGTTCTATATTACATGTAATCTTAAATATATAAGGATGAACACATATTATAAGAACTTTCTAATCATATCATTTTGCTTGACAAAATATAATCAACATTTTCCAAAATACTTAGGAGCTCCTCAGAGAATAGGATAAGATATACCATAAATTTAGTCTCTTTTAAAACTTGAATTTCTAGGGTGATTCAATTCAGACTTTAAAACTTATTGTAGTAGATTTAAAAAATTCACAACCAATATGGAAGAAAATTTGTGGTAAAAGCAAGGGAAAATAACCTGGGAGTGGAGAGGGGAGCAACAACCATCCAAAAGAAGTGATCATCAAAAGACAGAACATTACTTGGTGATATGAGGGGTATACTGAACTTCTAAAAACAGTATAGAAGTGCTGGGTTCCGGCTAACAAGTTAAAATCCTTTCAGAATGTCAGACAATCTTATGAGGCTTCTCCATTTCTAATTCTACACACTAACAAGGTTAATCAAACCATGAAGTAACAGCGAAGACTTTCACAATTAATGTTGTAAAATACATAAAACAACAGCTAATTAATCAGCCCTAAGGTCACTATATCGCTCGTGGAAAATTAGTAATAGCAAAGATTCATGACAGAGAGAGAGAGAGAGAGATGACAGGTCATGCTCTGTGAGTTTCAATTTTAACTAGCAAAGACTGTCAGAGTTATATCTAAAGCTGCAGTAGTCTTTTTTTCCTTTTTTTTTTAACAGCAGTAGAAGCTTGACTAGCATTAGAAAGAATTATATTTTGAACATATTTATAAAGTTCGAGTAACTATATCTTTTGTAGTTTTTAACAATGAGAGGAGACAAGAAAAAATCATTACATTTATGTTTCGGATTTCTCCACCAAATAGCATTTCATCAACTTATTAGTGAAAGAAAAGTTGGGTTAAATACATGAAACAAGTTTGCTAGATGATATATTTAACCTTTTAAACATTATAGCATAAAAATGTCTTACTTGCTTTTTTAAAATGCATGCCAACCATAATTAACATACTGCTCAAGAAAGAGAAAGATGAGAATTAGAGAGATTAATCATAATAAATTAACTATATGAAAACAGTTCTGTAAATCCTCTTATTTTAGATATAGAAACTGAAATTATCAATTACAGACCTTATTTCCTTGGGGAGACCACATTTGACATTCTAAATAAAAGGAAATAAAGGTAATATTTCAAGTATATTACTATGGTCTATTTTTCAGTGGTGTTACAATTTTAAAATTATAGAAATCACAAGCATAGCTCCCTCTCCCTCTAAAAAAAGAAACAGACAAGCCAACAATATAGCCAAGCTCCATATTTTAAATAAAGTTGAATATGAAGCATTGGCAGTGTGAGTAGAGACTCTTGACATTGGGACTTGGTATATAGAAGATGATTAGTCAAAAGTATATAGTATGGATCTGAATTGAGAAAGAGGTTACAAGACTGAGATAAAAATGATTGGGAAATTAAGGTACAGCCACACTTTGGAATAGTTGGTGACAGTCTAAAAGAATTGGGCGGCCATATGTGCACATATATGGAAAATGTTGATTATATTTTGTCAAGCAAAATGGTATGATTAAAAATGTTCTTATAGGAGTCTTCATCCATATATATTTAATATTACCTGTAATATATAACATATATACACAATGTATACAATATGTATTCACAATATTATAGATCTATAATGCACAATATTACACATACAATATTATATATAATTTTATATATATTATTTATATATATTATTTCATGCATAAATATTTGTGTATCCATGTGAGAATACCTACCAAACTGTCAATACTGATAGCATCTAGGAAAAGGAGTGCATGAAATATAGGTTGAGTAAGGGGTTTTCCTTTTTTATTTATTTATTTATTTATTTATTTATTTATTTTTTTGCGGTATGCGGGCCTCTCACTGTTGTGGCCTCTCCCGTTGTGGAGCACAGGCTCTGGACGCGCAGGCTCAGCAGCCATGGCTCACGGGCCCAGCCGCTCCGCGGCATGTGGGATCTTCCCGGACCGGGGCACGAACCCGTGTCCCCTGCATCGGCAGGCGGACTCTCAACCACTGCGCCACCAGGGAAGCCCAGGGGTTTTCCTTTTAATTGTAAATATCTTGGTATGGTTTTTGTCTTTTGCATATAATACAAAGTGTGCTGATCACTTGAGATGATTAGTCTATGAAATATATATTTTATATGGGAAATATATAAATGTTAGGTGTTCAATAAGTGCATCTCAGAAAGAAAATATTTTTAGGTGCTATTATTTTTAGGAATGATGAGCTTTATCAGTTCATGTGGTTAGATGATCATAAAGTACCATGGATTATGATGCTGCTGTATGGCATGGTCAGAGAAAGTGAAATAGTGGGAGCATGTTTAAATCTAATAGTGGTTTAGCTGAGAACAAATATGAATTAATACAGAAAAAGGATCTCAAAGAAATTTTTGCATCTCATTCAAAGTTAAGGAAAATAGAAATAATAACTATAAATAAAACAGTGATGCTTATGAGACCTTGTTAAAGGAAAAAGTAGAGAAATTAGTGATTCTGTGGAGAAGAGTTGTGGGTCAACAGAAAAAATGAAGAATCTAAGTCACTGTAGTATTTGTGGGTTATGTGACATGTTCAAAGGAAGAAAAGGAAAAATAGGTATATAAAATGTATATTTAATTTTTAGTTTAGAGAGTGATTTTTGGTTTTTTGTTAAGTGATGGATTTAGTTAGAAATTAGGTGTATTTTACCATAAAAATTAAGTATAATTTTCTAATTGTTGGCAATTCAAAAGTTTTTTCATATATCACAGTAAGACTTTAAAAATATTTTAATATGAAGAAGTATGAGGAAAAAACCAAATGGCTCATAGGCCCAGATAATTCTTGATTATAATTAAAACAAAACAAAATTTAAAGTAAAATGACATTACAGAACAATATTGAAGAAATATAAAAGCATCCTGAGAAGCTGGTTTTAAAATTTTATGGGAATGCAGACACAAGATGTTCTTGAGGCAGAAAAGTTTGAAGCTCTTAGTTTATTAAATAACAAAGCTTATTATAATGTTTAATAATTAGAATAATTGGTGCAAAAGTAACTAGTACAATGGAAAAATGATAGTTCAGAAACAGATCCACACATATAGGGACCCCGGGTATTTGATTTAGGAGGCACTACAGATTTTTGCTTTTTTTTTTCCTCTATTTTTTGTTTTGATTTGTTTACTTTTTTGATGAGAGAGAGGAAGAAAGGGAGAAAAGAGAAAGGCAAAGGGGGAGGTTGAAGGAGAGGGAGAGGGAAGTCAGGTAATACCAGGTATTGGTGAGGATGTTGATCAGTGGGAACTCTCGTATATTGCTGGTGATAGTGTAAATTACTACAGCTTTGGAAAATGTAGGAGTTATCTGGTAAAGTTAAATAAATGTGTATCTCGATAATTTATATCCCTATAGATATAAGAGAAATACATAGACTAGAGAAAAAATTGGTGTGTTCATATACAAGGATATTTAAGGTAGCTTTATTCTTAATACCCCAAAACTTGACAAAAGTGTCCCTCAACAGTAGAATGAATAAATAAATTGTGCAATATTTGTACAAGATGCATAGAAATTGTAATGAATGAACTTTATGCAAACAGTGTGCCTTAATCTTATAAACACAATTTTGAGTAAAAGAAGCAAGACAAAATAATACATTTCAGAGTTGCTAAAATTATAAAGAAAAGTAAAGGAGTGGATGTCAGGCTAGCAGTTCTTTTTTTTTTTTCATGAGCAAACAAATGTTTATTTGTTTTAAGCCATTGAGTTTTGGGGTAGTTTGTTACACAGCAGTTGATAATACACCTCTTTCAAAGACTGCTCAAATGTCAACTTTTTTTTTTTCAGCTTGTTTTTTTTAAATTTTTGTTGGAGTATAGGTGCTTTACAATGTTGTGTTAGTTTCCACTGTACAGCAAAGTAAGTCAGCTATACGTATACATATATCCCCTTTTTTGGATTTCCTTCCCATTTAGGTCACCATAGAGCACTGAGTAGAGTTCCCTGTGCTATACAGCAGGTTCTCATTTGTTATCTCTTTTATACATAGTATCAGTAATGTATATATGTCAATCCCAATCTCCCAATTCATCCCACCCCCCTTTTCCCCCTTGGTATTCATATGTTTGTTCTCTATGTCTGTGTCTCTATTTCTGCTTTGCAAATAAGATCGTCTATAGCATTTTTCTAGATTCCACATATATGCATTAATATGTGATATTTGTTTTTCTCTTTCTGACTTAACTTCACTCTGTATGACAGTCTCTAGGTCCATCCACGTCTCTACAAGTGACCCAATTTTGTTCCTTGTAATGGCTGAGTAATATTCCATTGTATATGTGTACCACATCTTCTTTATCCATTCCTCTGTTGATGGACATTTAGGTTGCTTCCATGTATAGTGCTGCAGTGAACACTGGGGTTCATGTGTCTTTTTGAATTATGGTTTTCTCTGGGTATATGCCCAATAGTGGGATTGCTGGGTCATATGGTAATGAGAATAAAACAAAAATAAACAATGGGACCTAATTAAACTTAAAAGCTTTTGCAAAGCAAAGAAAACCATAAATGAGTTGAAAAGACAACCCTCAGAATGGGAGAAAATATTTACAAATGGAGCAACTGGCAAAGGGTTAGTCTCCAAAATATACAAACAGTTCATGCAGCTCAATATCGAAAAAACAAACAACCCAATCCAAAAGTGGGTGGAAGACCTAAATGGACATTTCTCCAAAGAAGACATACAGATTGCCAACAAACATGAAAAGATGCTCAACATAACTAATTATCAGAGAAATGCAAATCAAAACTACAATGAGGTATCACCTCACACTGATCAGAATAGCCATCATCAAAAAATCTACAAACAATAAATGCTGTGGAGAGGGTCTGGAGAAAAGGGAACCCTCTTGCACTGTTGGTGGGATTGTAAATTGATACAGCCACTATGGAGAACTTTATGGAGCTTCCTCAAAAAACTAAAAATAGAACTATCGTATGACCCAGGCTAGCATTTACATCTAAGGAGGGAAGTAGAGGGTTGAATCCAGAGAGGTGAGATGGGAACTTCTGAGTTGCTAGTATCTTAATTTTTTAAAAAATCTGTGTGATGAAGACATTGTTATTCATTTTATAGTATTTATTTTAACTTTTACATACTTTTCTGTACATATATTACATTTTTAAAAAGAAAGAAAGTGTTAAAATTATAAAGGAAAACTTCCACCTGTTGCTTTTCCTGGACCTTCAAGTTAACTGTTAAATTTCATTGTGATCCCCTCAAGGTGGAAAATAATTATTAAAAGACATTACTGTATGTCTCTTTCTCTCTTCACGTGTCTTTCTGAATACAAATGCACATTTTATTTACGAAAGATGTATCAAACTCTCCACACTGTCCTGTACCTTGATTTTTCCCACTTATGTATCTTTTGGGGCCCATTCCACATATGTGCATACAGACCTGTCTACTTTTTGAAAAACAAAATTCTATTATTTTCCATATGGATGTAGTATAATTTGTAACCACTTCTGCATATATGAGCTTTTGGTTGTACTCAGATTTCTTTGTTTTGTTTTGTTTTGTTTTGTTTCTGTCACATAGGTGGCCATTAGTACAGTTTGATATAAAATTTGATCTCCAAATGTATTCTTAGGGCTTGCCCTGGGATCACTGGGACAAAGTATTATAATTTTATGCTGTGACAAATGTTGCCAAATTGTTTTCTAAAAAGGTGGCGCCAATTTACTTTTCTAACAAGAAAAGTATGAAAGTGAGCTATGAGACTTCTGGAAGGTTTTCTTGAAACCCTTAATCTTGATAGAGTTTATAGACCTTTGAAACTTCCATTATATAAATAAATATCAGTCATTTTAGGTTTTCAAAGTAATTGATGTATTTTAAAATAAAAATGACTGCTCTTGAAAATTGTTTTTGCATTAAATATTAAAGCAATACAAAAAGCAAAATTAAAAAAAAAATACAAGAAGAAAGAAAATGTCCCACAGTATCCAATCACAGAGAACCACTGTCAAGGTTAGGAGAATATCATTTGCAGAATCTCTCTCAGAATGTACATAGCTAAAGGAGAGATAGCTAAGGGAGAAAAATTTTAGTAAAACAGGATGATGCTACATATTTAATGTTATTGTATTTGAATCAAAGAGAAGTTATAGAATTTGAAAAGAAATTGAAGGAATTGTTATGGAGCAGATATATTATTTTTTCCCTCATATAAGATATGAGATACTTAAAGTATCATTCTCAGGTTAGAAATATAAAAAATATTAAAAGAATTAAGTAATGTTTAACAGCAGTTCTCAACATGGACAACATTTATGATTCCCTAAAGTGAAAGATGAGAATAATGGCACTTATTCCTAGTTCTCCTCCATCCATAACCTACTCTTTTTTTTTTTTATCGTATTAGCAATTGACAAGGTGTAAACCATTTTTGTTCTATTTTGTAATTAAGATAAACATTTAGAGGTGCTTAATCATCTGATTAAATCATCCCATATTTACCAGCAATCCTTTTATCCTAGCACCTTTGTTCTTCAGGCCCTTGTTCAAATTCACCATTTTGATACCTGTTTTTTATTGTTAAGTAGTGTTTTGTAATACTGTACTATAAATAATACTACTTACATTTAGAGGAAACCCAAAAGCTGCAACACATATGGGCCAAAGGAATCTAACACTGCATTTGTCATTTTCTCAAAAGCAGGTGAAAACTGCAATGAAAATGATAAAAAGCTATCAAAATGTTTGATTGATCATTAAGCACATATTTTCAAGAGTTAAAAATCTTAAAGGAGTAATTTACTAGTAATTTACAACTCCCTCTTCTCCTTCACTCTCCTTTCTCTTTTCTGCTTTCCTAGCTGACATCTATCTATACTATCTGTCTATCATCTATCCATGCGTGCATGCATACATCCATCTATCTCTCATCTATCTATCCAGCTATCTCTCTATCAATATGGTGTAAAATGCTTATTTTGTGCAGCTTTTTCCATTATAATGTTGATTTGAAACAAATAAACTGCCAGATATTTCTCCAGCAAAGATGGGTTTATTTGGGATCAGCAGAGAATTGCAGTTTGGGGTCTGCAACCATGGTGAGCCACGTGCAAGGCCTCAAATGCCAAGGGTAGGAGAATGCCTTTATAGGGAGGAAAAGGAAGTTGGGAAAACTATAGTAAAAATGGAGTCCATGGCTTTTCAATGGCTGAATCCTTGCCAGGAAAGAAAAGTCTTTCTTCTTCCTCATGGATTTTGTTATAGTTGCAGGATGTGGGAGCTCCCCCTACTGGTCTCCTGACTCTATTTACTTGAGGTTTCTGGTTATTAATATTTTACAATAAATAGGATTCTAGTTTTCAATGACTTTATATTTCTTCTTGGCCCTCCTACTTTGGATATTCTCACTAAAACAGGGAAGATACAATGATGGAAAAAATAATAGAAATGTAATTTAAGTAAGATTACACATCCAAAACAGACAAAACCTGGACCAATGCATAATTATGTCAAAAGCTGAAGCTGAATTTTATGTGTGTGTGGTTTTTTTCTGCCTCAGGACCATCAGTAATTTCTCTCATATATTCAATTACAATGTTACACTAAAACATTCTTATAGAACACTCCTAAAATGAAGCTAAAATCCTTAATAAAATCACAGGTATCATTTGCATAAAACTCACATGATATTGGCGAATGTCTCTCCTCCCTGGAGAAACTACTTTATCCTCATATGTTTTGGAGTTCAGATATGTACACACACACACACACACACACACCCCTCTCGTTGTATAACTAAATCAGAGATGAACTGAATCTCTCTTATTAGAAAGAGTTAAAAGTTTTCCTTGGCTTCTATTAACCTGTATAATGTGATTTCTTGAAGAATGAGATCTTAATTATTATGATTTATTCAGCATAAGAGTTCAAAGTTTTGCATTTTACATTTTGATTTGAAGATTCAAAAAGGCTTTTGCTGTGAGAAAAGCAATTTCTATGATTACTTTATGAAATAGAGATCACTTGAAAATGGAATCTATATAGCAAGTAAATTTTTGGCTTTAAAAATTGAGCCTGCCTTGTTTTCTAACCTCATTTTTTTTTTTTTTACATTTGATCTCATCTTTTCCTCCTTTCCACAGCGTTAATAAAATGGGAGATGAGTGAAGAATGTTTGTGGGCCTGATTATAAAACAGTGAACATTTCCTGTATGGGCACATGCACATATGAATCACCACGCAAATGGACCTTTGATTACTCCTATAGCTTTATGCAAGTTATGATTTGTAATATCAGTGAGTACCAGAAATCATTTTCAATATTTTCACTGCAGCACAGATCAAACCTACAGTGGAAAAATGAGTCAAGTGTTGTGCTAGCTGGTTGCTCTCCCTATCATTACAGAACACTTGAGGAGGTCCCCTTTTATTCATGTCAGCTGTATGGTTTAATTTAAAAGTAATTCCAAGCATTTAACATGCTTCCTTCACTTTAAAGAGTACTTCTTAAAAATGAAAAGGATTCAATCACTTTTTGGAGACAGACAGAGGGTACGATATGAATGTAAGTCCCATCAGTGCAGGTCTGATGGTTTCTGATTTAAATAGTTTTTATTAAATATGAAATGTCCAAATTACCTAATCATTGTCTCCTGTAAGATAAACACAGTTTTCCTAGGCCTTTCTGCAGAGTCTTATCTCAGAGCTGCAGGATGTCAGTTGATAATGTTGCCTTCATGTTAGACAAGCAGACAAAATAATTTGATTGTACTGCTTGCCATGTTGTTCTAAGCAGTTCTTTAAGAACTAAAACCACTTTGTTTCTGGTGGCATGACAAAGCCCATTACTTTCATTTTTTTGAACTCCTTAGAAAGCTTCAACATCAATAGGACTGATTTCAGAGCACACTGGTATAATGTGTTTAGTCTTGTCTAGTCTATCCATCCAGAGGTAGACATAAAACAAAAGTTAGGATGGTAGGAAAAACGTTTTTCATGCTGCAGAAACATGGCAAAATTATAGGTAATTACTTTTTAAACTGACAATCACTGAAGTGAGTGTTTAAAGTTAAATTTTAAATAAATTATTCAAAAACCTATAAACCTATATCCAAATGCTAGGCAGTAACTTCTGTACTGTTTGAATATTTTGCAATGCTCATGCAAACAGAGACTGTGGAGAAAAAAATGATCAAAATAATCTTTACCATTATTTTCTGGAAGTAAGAGTAAAATGTTTTAATTTTTAAAATGTGAAATGATAAGTTTTCTAATTATTTTTTACTCTTGTGAGAAAGGAGCACAGGAAATGTAAAAATCAACTCAAGATAATGACAATCTCATTTGAAATAAGAGGGTAAGTTAAGTGATTGGGTATGTCTAAAAGAAAAGCATGAATAGATTTAAAAATAAAACTTAAGGTCAATGCACAACCACTTTGTGACCTCATGCGTTGTACACATTCTAAGTCCAGTTTTCTAATTTATAAAATAAGAATATAATCATAGCTACATGAAGGTAGGTCATCTAATCAACTAACTCTGCACTCAAACTGATGGACAGAAATCAGCATGGCCCCTGTACTTAGGGAGCTTATGTTCTAGACTGGAGAGCAAAAGATAGCCACATCATTGTATACATAAGCGTAAAATTGTGACTGTAGTAAGTACTACAAAGAAGAACTACATGATTTTATGAGAGCTTATGCAAAGGACAGTTTGATGTAGTTAGGGAAGTCAGAAGAGACTTCTATGAGGACACAGATATTGTACTGCAGTTTGATTGAGTGAACTAGGTAAATAAAGGTGGGAAGAACATTTCAGACAGAGGGACTTTGTATGTAAGGATACTGTCAGGGTCCCTGAAGGAAGAACTAACCTTATATAAAGAATGGAGAACATGGTAAAAAATGAGGTTTAAAAAAGAGAAGACTGCACAGAGCTCTCGAGGATATTGTAAGGAATTTTGTCCTTATCCCTCCAAGGGAAGCCTTTGAAAAGATTTAGACAGAAGGGTGATTTCTAATCTGCTCTTCAGAGTAGACTAGTTTGAGCTGCAGTGGAGGTGCTGGGCTTGAAAATGTGCTGTAAATTTTCAGATGCCCCTAATGCTGGTCCTGCATTGCTGGTTGTGCTTCTGAACCTTATCATCACTGCATTCTGAAGAGAAGTTTACCTGCTTTTCTTTTTCATTTCATTTCATTTCATTTCATTTCTTTCTTTCTTTCTTTTTCTTTCTTTCTTTCTAAATAAGGATAGGAATAATGTACATGTGATTGTAATACACAATAAATAGGTGCCAATTTATTCGCACAATGACACTGTAGGACAAATTTTTCAACAAAAGGTGCATTAGGAAGTTCTTAGATTTGAAGTATAAATGTTCTTTCCAAGGAGAAATAATTGTATTCTAACATGATATCAACTCTACTCATTAATTATGAAAATGCATTATGATAAAAAGCAAGTATATCAAAAAGTCATGTACCACAATGTTCATTGCAACTCTGTTTGTAACAGCCAGGACATGGAAGCAACCTAAGTGTCAATCAACAGATGAATGGATTAAGAAGATGTGGCACATATATACAATGGAACATTACTCAGCCATAAAAAGAAACGAACTTGAGTTATTTGTAGTGAGGTGGATGGACCTAGAGTCTATCATACAGGGTGAAGTAAGTCAGAAAAACAAATACTGTATGCTAACACATATATATGGAATCTAAAGAAAAAGAAAATGGTTCTGAAGAACCTAGGGGCAGGACAGGAATAAAGACGCAGGCGTAGAGAATGGACTTGAGGATGGGGGAGGGGGAAGGGTAAGCTGGGACGAAGTGAGAGAGTAGCATTGACATATATACACTACCAAATGTACAATAGATAGCTAGTGGGAAGCAGCCACATAGCACAGGGAGATCAGCTTGGTACTTTGTGACCACCTAGAGGGGTGGGATAGGGAGGATAGGAGGGAGGCACAAGAAGGAGGAGATACGGGGATATATGTATATGCATAGCTGATTCACTTTGTTATACAGCAGAAACTAACACACCATTGTAAAGTAATTATACCCCAATAATTTATTTTTAAAAAAGCAAGTATAAAATATGTTTAAGTGAATGTGTTTATAATTTAAGATTATAAGAAAAAAGATAAATTTATGCCCACAATTTATTACTTGATCTTTTTAAGCAACATAGAATGGTTGAACTGATATGAGTTCATGATCCTATTGAGAAACTCCAAACAACAACAACAACACAATGCACACTGATTCCTATAACCTCCGATTTAGGAACAAATGGGAGAATCATTATGATAGAAATATCTGCTCCCTTGGATTCTCCTTTAGGAGAAATTGCCATTTTGTCCATTAAATAACTGTAAACGTACACAATTTACCTAGCTCCTCTGGGATACAGAATCTTCTTTTGCAAAATGAAGGCACTATTCAGAATGACCACCAAGATCCCTCTAACATAGTGCTGTTAGAGACCCTTTAAGTTGTGATTATGAAAATATTTTCAATGAACTATTGTTGGGAGCCAGCCATCAAATCCATCTCCTGTTCATCTGAGCACCAATATTGTAAAATAGCACTTTAGGGAAATTGCCAACAAACTATATCGTAATGAATATACCTTTTTACTCTCTCAGTATCAGTTATCCAAGTTTGATTTTTCAAGGTATATCTCTTGTATTTTAACGCCACAATATTCTGTATATTTTCCATCAAATTGCAATCACCAAGAGTAGCTATTATTTTTTTCACACAACCATTGATATATGATTTTTAAAATAGTAAAACTAAGGCAGGTATTTTTTAAAGATCTGAATTGATGTGCACATCTGGTTAAAAGGTGTTCCCCCAGTTTTTAAGTACTTGACTAACTTCTTAATTCTGAGGGATCAACACTAATTTCCAGTGTTTACCAGCAATCATAGATGACTAGCAGTTAAAAAGCCATCAGCCCTGTCACATTTTTCAAAGAACAGAATCCCTTTCCAGATGGTCCTTCATTTGGCTAATGGACAGCCTAAGGGGATAAAAATGTCACCTGTTGTAGCTAGTCAACAATATTAATAAAAACACAAAAATAGACCTCTCATGCAATGGCAACGACCCAAAAACAGATTTATGAGTTCCTTTACTGAGTTAATTTGCAATGATCATCATTTTAGCATTCTAAAATTTCCAGTTCTTCTCTGAATTTTCCAATGCCATTTTTTAAAAACACTGAAAGATAAATATTAGAAAATAAAAATTTATTTTCCAAAGCAAAGCAATATTTAAAACATTTGCACCACAAAAATACAAGTTAATAGTTTTTAAATGTATTTCTCATGTGAAAGAGAATGGTCACATAAAGAATCAACCATGTATATTTTTTGAAACTTTGGTAAAATAAGCGAGATTTTACCTTTTCTAATTCATCTTTACTAAATTACATTTTGGACTCTAAGCCAATACAACCCAATTGCTGTTTCTCAAGAGGCTGTTTTCTTTTCACTTTCTCTAACTTTATACAAGTGATGCTCTCTATTTGCAATGTGTTTTCCACTTGGTAAAGTCTTACTGATGATTCAAGATCCATCTTCAAATTTCTATTATTTATATCCATATATGTGGTGACTAGCAAGGTCATAAATGCTCAAAAAATGAAAGCATGGATGGCTAATCATTGTAATAAGATTCTTCTGAAGTCACCTTTTCAAGTCACCCACTGAGATGATAGTGCAGAACGTGCTGAAATCTAATCTATAGGACAATCCAAAATCATAAATATATTCGTTAAATTCTAACTAATCATTTAGATTAGTTAGATTAGTTAAATTAAATTCTATCTAAATCATTTTCTTTTAATTTGTATGGAAAACTTATTTTTTAATTACTATACAATCGAGAAATGTAACAAGGCAGCATACATTTAAAAAGTCCACTGGGAATAAAGGAAGCCAGTTCTGTTAGCCTATTCTATCTCATCTTTTGTTTCAGTGAAGTAAAACCAAGACACATACATTCCATAATTTCCTTTTTTATATATTCCAAAAATTATGTTTTATATATTTCTAATAATTTAGATCTTTGATTTTCTCATTTTCTAGTGTGCTATACTTTTTCTTCTTAAAAATCATAGGGTATATTGAAAGCAAATGTCAACACTATGCATGCATAATAGTATTCTCTCTTTTGTGTGTCTAAGGGACATGGTAAAAATTCAGCAAGTCTTCATAGCTCACCAAGCAAGTCACTAACAAAGAAGTGAAGTAATATTTTTCTTCCAGGATTGATTATGATGCCAATGTCCATTCAGCTACATTTAGTGGTGAAGAAAGGGCACAATTAACAGTGGGACATGGTCCCACCAAAGGATTCACATATGAGAAAAAACCCACAAGATTAGAAACTAGTTTAGATAGTTGTAGAATTAAATTTACTGTAAATTGAAACAGTGTCATAAATTTCTTTCTTTCTTTTGATTTTTGTGTAAAATATGCAAGAAAGTTTTCAGGGATAATTTTTAAATTTAATTATAACAATAGGAACTTTGGAGAAGATGCACATTTTTCTTAAATGAAGTAAGATTCCAAATCTAGCATTACACAGGCAGAAACATGCTCTTCAGTTGGAATTTTTAAAAAAGTCATGATGTTGGCATTTTATTTTGTGAAATCTTAGAAACAGTATTCCAAAGTAATTGACTAAGAGTCTTTGCCAAATTCCTCATTGCATTCTTAGCAAATACACTTTAAAAATTTCAAATAATGATATTTAAGCACTTTTCCAGAAATCTTTGTTTTAGATCCTGCAGCACATCAAAATGAGAATAGGTCTCAAACTGAGTAGTTATATTTTTTTCACTTTTCTCTAAAATCAAAAAGTAATAACTAAAGGTTCAGACACAAATACATATACAAAAAAAGAGAGAAATCTTTATATAATATCAAGAAAAATAACCCACATAAACAACTGAAAACAGCATTACAACAGAGACTTTATATATCTGTAAATAAATGTGCATTTGGGAATCTGCTTTCTACTTTGAATTGGCAGAGAAATCATGTTACCTAATAATGACCCTGAATGTCATATTTTCATTTTTTTCTGTATACAGCTCAATAACCTACATTGAAGCCTTAAAGAAAAGAATTTGTGACTGAAATTCCTATGTTCTGGGATCATTAGCAGCGATATAAATAATGGCTTCTTATCCATTCTGAAATCCCTTACAGAAAGTAAACCACCACTACAAAAAGAACATTTAAGGGCACACCTCTAAATGATAATATTTCTAGATTTAAGAGGTATTTTCCTTATCATTTAAGTAAGTTATCACTATTAATCCAGAAAATTGTATAGAAATTGATCAAAGCCAAATTACTTAATTTGATCTTTTATCTTCAAATTCATAGGGGGCCACATAGTGTTTGATATTTTTGAATCCCAGATAAACATATTTTCACACTTTTCTCTCTAACCTACCTCTTTTACTGAGCTGCTCCTGTACCAGTTTCAATTCATTCTTTTCCAACAGGTGCCTTTTGTCTGTAGCTACTGTACCTATGGCAAACAAATTGGAGAAAAAGATCCCAACCAGAAAGAAATACTCTTCAGAGCTTGCAAAACAGATAAACAAAGAAGGCCATCTATTACATTTTCCCAGAAACTTTTGGCACTTAATCTCTAAGGGATCAATTCAAGAACTTTTGGCCTTTTACCTCCAAAGGAATCAATTAAAGCAGTTGATATATTTCATCTTAATAAAGGGCTTAGCCATAAAATGCCTGGGTAAACTTTGCTTCTAACTAAATATTAGTTGTTCTAACTGCATTACAAAATAGAGGTTATTATAATTTCTAACATTAAGAGTATTATAATGATTGCAAGAGATGATTTATTTAAACTATTTAGATCATTATTTGGGAAAAAACAAATCCTCAATGAATGTTAGATAGTAATTATAGTAAGACACATGAGAAATAATAAATATGAAGAGCCTGTCTCCATATAATACCTTGGTATAAATATAAGCGCTTTAAGTTTTAGTTACATTTATAAATGTCTTATCAGGTTGTGGGATATAGATGTCTCCCTTTTGACCTGAAGATTCATACCTTAAGAAATTGACAATATAAAATAATTTTCTTATCCACCAGTTGTGATCATCAGTTTTTATAGGGGAAAACCCCATCAAAGATGGTATTTGCTTTCCTAACAAGACAACTATAGCATTGATACAGGTACATTTAAAAAAATTAAAGAAGAAAAAGATAACCATTACCATCTCATTTTTATGACTATGCCACGGTCTTGTTAGACATGGACTATTTTATTTCTTTGGATAATTCAGGGACTAACAAAAGAACATCTGTGTAACAAAGCACTACCACTTGAAATTTAAAATCTCATAAATGAATTAAAACAGAACATTAGCCACCTCAATATCATGGAATTAGTCAATTATGAAAATGATCATCCTTGTTTAACAAAGTCAAATGGAAATATTGCAAGGATGTTGTCCAAGGTCACTAAGAATCACAAGCCAAATTTATAGTCTGCTTTTCATGTTCAATTTTGTAGCTAATTGATGCATTTCGATGGATAACACTTGGTGATAGACTTAATTTCCTAAATGTATTGAAAGAATCTTTTCAAATACTTCATAAACATTTATTTTCGTAAACATATTTTCCCCAACACAGTAAGTTACCTAAGTTCAGGATCCATATTTGTCTTATTCACTGCTGTATCTTTAGCTCCAGCGGTAATGCATGGGATGCAGTAAATTCTCAGTAAATATATGTTAAGACAAATTAATATTGAGGCATTCAAGCAAGACTAAGAAGCTGCTTCTGTAACACTGATTATTCAGTTTTTTGAAGGCATACAAAAATTCCCTTAAAAATCCCTTTATTGAGTATGTGCAAAGGAATGTACTATTTATTATGGGGGGTATGAACTCTGAATTGAAATGTATACTTTGCCCCCAGGAGTTTGCAATACAATAGGCGAACTAACTAAAAACATTGGTAAGTAATACATACATTATGAGAAGTAAAAATAAGTACCGAGGACATAAAAATCAATAGTGAATGAAGAAATCAAGAATGGTTCTGGAAAAGCAAGTAAACGGGTGTGTCGGTGATAAAAAAGAGAGTTGTGCAGAAATATTCAATGGAAGCAAGGTCAAGTTGACGTGGACTTAGACTGGATGTAGAAGGCAAGAAAGATTGAAAGAGAGAGAGAGATGAAAGCAAAGATATTTATGGTTTTAAGGAAAAACAGAAAAGGGATGCAGAAGGGGAAGCTGGTTTGGATGTAAATGGAAAATGATACATCTGAGGTACTGTGTTAGGCTTATTTTCTAGGATCCTGTTTTTGCTAAGTGCATTAGTGACAATTTTGCTGCTATAATATAAAATGGTTAGGGAGCACTGAGGAATATGTAGGTGAAATGCTAGGTAATTGAGATTCATTTTAGTGAAGAATGAGTTTTCATATTAGCAACATGCTGAATGTAATGCTGTTAAAAGTTCATTATAGTGTTGCCGATTATCCGATAATTTATTGGTAAATACGACAGTTTGACCTGCATTTGATAGTGAGTGATAACTCTTAAGTATGTGGTAATTTTACTCCCTCGTATAGATATTTGCATATAGCGTGAAGTATGTATAACATGAACTATATGTTTAAGCATTGACGCATTATAAAATTGCCGGATAGCTCATACTATGTTTCAGGCACCCACTGGAGGCCGAGCAAAGTCAGGAGTAAAATGAGGTTTACAATTTGAGGAAGAGACAGACACACATTTAATAAACTCTAATCTAGCATTTTAAGTGCTTCATTAGTATAAACAAATTACCAGGACTGGTCCGAGAATAGAGTGGCATTTATACTGGGTTGAAGAAGATTCAGAAATCCTCAGAAAGCGGGTTCACTTGAGATGTGCCTTAAACAATGACCAGTGTTACAACAAATAGAAAAGAAAGGGAGAATATTAAGAAGAAGAGGATAATGAATAAAATATTAAAGGAATTACATATATCATTTGTTTAATGAATGGCATATATCAAGAAGGAGCTTAAATATTAGTTAGAAGTGGAAAAGATGGAAGGGAAAACAGTGTCCAACAAGGCTTTGCTCTGAGTTGTATATTGTGCTACTCAATAGGTAGAAGTGAATTATCCAGAAGAAGACAAATAGTAATAGCAACATTTGTACCTCTGGCAAGCAAGAGAAAAATTGCTCACCTCTATGCCTAAGCAATAGATTCCACTAGTCTGGATATCTGTGTGCAGGCTTGACCAGAAAAAGGGTCCTGTTCAGAAAGCCTAGGCACCTTGAAATTCATTTTGGGGTGGTACTTTGCTGGGTGCAATATAACATAAACCTCTAGGTCAACATGGGATTGCAAACTAAAGAACCCATTCTATTCAAAGAGGAAGTGAAGACATATTCAAGGTAATACACATACACATACATGCACATTTATAAGTATATATATATATAATATATATATATATATATATATATCACGTGTTTATATACATACATACCCAAACACATATATAGATATGGACATGCACACACATATAAATAGACAAAGGTCCATTTTTGTACATGCAGATTTATTTTACTCTCTTTTAAAGGCTCTATAATATTCCATGACATGATATCCCAAATGATTTATTTATTTCCTTTCGGAGCATTTTTTTCATTCTTTTTGCTCATACAGTGAATGCTATAATAAACATCTTTGTACATGTAACTTTGCCTACGTTGATCTTGTTCCTAGTAAATATTCTGACGTTTATTAGTTGTTTACAGTTTTCACCTCATTCTCTCAAATTTGGGTAGTTACTAATGTTGAGAATTAATAACATTTTTTTCTTTCTAGTACTTATAATTTTAATTATTCTATAAGTTTAATACATTATAAAAGCAAAGTAAAGTAAATTTGATTGATAGCAAGTGTCCATGTAATGATAATAATGTTGATAGAAATGCCCTTAGGAATCAATCTCTGTACTTGCTATAGATTTTGATAGATGACTTTTTTTTTAAATTCCCTCTTTGATTTCTTCAGTGATGACTTCGTATTAAGTAGTGTATTTTTTATGTTTTTACATCTTTATTGGAGTATAATTGCTTTACAATGGTGTGTTAGTTTCTGCTTTATAACAGAGTGAATCAGTTATACATATACATATGTTCCCATATCTCTTCCCTCTTGCATCACCCTCCCTCCCACCCTCCCTATCCCACCCCTCTAAATGGTCACAAAGCACCGAGCTGATCTCCCTGTGCTATGCGGCTGCTTCCCACTAGCTATCTATTTTATGTTTGGTTGTGTATATATGTCCATACCGCTCTCTCGCTTTGTCACAGCTTACCCTTCCCCCTCCCCATATCCTCAAGTCCATGCTCTAGTAGGTCTGTGTCTTTATTCCTGTCTTACCACTACGTTCTTCATGACATTTTGTTTTTCTTAAATTCCATATATATGTATTAGCATACGGTATTTGTCTTTCTCTTTCTGACTTACTTCACTCTGTATGACAGACACGAGGTCCATCCACCTCATTACAAATAGCTCAATTTCGTTTCCATTTATGGCTAAGTAATATTCCATTGTATATATGTGCCACATCTTCTTTATCTATTCATCCAATGATGGACACTTAGGTTGTTTCCATCTCCGGGCTATTGTAAATAGAGCTGCAATGAACATTTTGGTACATATCTCTTTCTGAATTATGGTTTTCTCAGAGTATATGCCCAGTAGTGGGATTGCTCGGTCATATGGTAGTTCTATTTGTAGTTTTTTAAGGAACCTCCATACTGTTCTCCACGATGGCTGTACCACTTCACATTCCCACCAGCAGTGGAAGAGTGTTCCCTTTTCCCCACACCCTCTCCAGCATTTATTGCTTCTAGATATTTTGATGATGGCCATTCTGACTGGTGTGAGATGATATCTCATTGTAGTTTTGATTTGCATATTTCTAATGATTAATGATGTTGAGCATTCTTTCATGTGTTTGTTGGAAGTCTGTATATCTTCTTTGGAGAAATGTCTATTTAGGTCTTCTGCCCATTTTTGGACTGGGTTGTTTGACTTTTTGTTATTGAGCTGCATGAGCTGCTTGTAAAATTTGGAGATTAATCCTTTTTCAGTTGCTTCATTTGCAAATATTTTCTCCCATTCTGAGGGTTGTCTTTTGGTCTTGTTTATGGTTCCCTTTGCTGTGCAAAAGCTTTGAAGTTTCATTTCATTTTTGTTTTTATTTCCATTTCTCTAGGAAGTGGGTCAAAAAGGATCTTGCTGTGATTTATGTCACAGAGTGTTCTGCCTATGTTTTCCTCTAATAGTTTGACAGTTTCTGGCCTTACATTTAGGTCTTTAATCCATTTTGAGCTTATTTTTGTGTATGGTGTTAGGGAGTGATCTAATCTAATCCTTTTACAAGTACCTGTCCAGTTTTCCCAGCACCACTTATTGAAGAGGCTGTCCTTTCTCCACTGTAATTCCTGCCTTTTTTATCAAATATAAGGTGATCATATGTGCATGGGATTTTATCTGGGCTTTCTGTCCTGTTCCATTGATCTATATTTCTGTTTTTGTGCCAGTACCATACTGTCTTGATTACTGTAGCTTTGTAGTAGAGTCTGAAGTCAGAGAGCCTGATTCCTCCAGCTCCGTTTTTCATTCTCAAGATTGCTTTGGCTCTTCGGGGTCTTTCGTGTTTCCATACAAATTGTGAAATTTTTTGTTCTAGTTCTAGTTCTGTGAAAAATGCCAGTGGTATTTTGATAGAAATTGCATTGAATCTCTAGATTGCTTTGGGGAGTAGAGTCATTTTCACAATGTTGATTCTTCCAATCCAAGAACATGGTATATCTCTCCATCTATTTGTATCATCTTTAATTTCTTTCATCAGTGTCTTATAATTTTCTGCATACAGGTCTTTTGTCTCCTTAGGTAGGTTTATTCCTAGATATTTTATTCTTTTTGTTGCAATGGTAAATGGGAGTGTTTTCTTGATTTCACTTTCAGATTTTTCATCATTAGTGTCTAGGAATGCCAGAGATTTCTGTGCATTAATTTTGTATCCTGCTGCTTTACCAAATTCATTGATTAGCTCTAGTAGTTTTATGGTAGCATCTTTAGGATTCTCTATGTATAGTATCATGTCATCTGCAAACAGTGACAGCTTTACTTCTTTCCAATTTGGACTCCTTTTATTTCCTTTTCTTCTCTGATTGCTGTGGCTAAAACTTCCAAAACTATGTTGAATAAGAGTGGTGAGAGTGGGCAACCTTGTCTTGTTCCTGATCTTAGTGGAAATGCTTTCAGTTTTTCACCATTGAGAACAATGTTGGCTGTGGGTTTATCCTATATGGCCTTTATTACATTGAGGAAAGTTCCCTCTACGCCTACTTTCTGCAGTGTTTTTATCATAAATGGGTGTTGAATTTTGTCAAAAGCTTTCTCTGCATCTATTGAAATGATCATATGGTTTTTCTCCTTCAATTTGTTAATATGGTGTATCATGTTGATTGATTTGCATATATTGAAGAATCCTTGCATTCCTGGAATAAACTCCACTTGATCATGGTGTATGATCCTTTTAATGTGCTGTTGGATTCTGTTTGCTAGTATTTTGTTGAGGATTTTTGCATCTATGTTCATCAGTGATATTGGCCTGTGGTTTTCTTTCTTTGTGACATCCTTGTCTGGTTTTGGTATCAGGGTGATGGTGGCCTCGTAGAATGAGTTTGGGAGTGTTCCTCCTTCTGCTATATTTTGGAAGATTTTGAGACGGATAGGTGTTAGCTCTTCTCTAAATGTTTGATAGAATTCGCCTATGAAGCCATCTGGTCCTGGGCTTTTGTTTGTTGGAAGATTTTTAATCACAGTTTCAATTTCACTGCTTGTGATTGGTCTGTTCATACTTTCTATTTCTTCCTGATTCAGTCTTGGCATGTTGTGCATTTCTAAGAATTTGTCCATTTCTTCCAGGTTGTCCATTTTATTGGCATAGAGTTGCTTGTAGTAATCTCTCAAGATCCTTTGTATTTCTGCAGTGTCAGTTGTTACTTCTCCTTTTTCATTTCTAATTCTATTGATTTGAGTCTTCTCACTTTTTTTCTTGATAAGTCTGGCTAATGGTTTATCAATTTTGTTTATCTTCTCAAAGAACCAGCTTTTAGTTTTATTGATCTATGCTATTGTTTCCTTCATTTCTTTTTCATTTATTTGTGATCTGATTTTTATGATTTCTTTCCTTCTGCTAACTTTGGGGTTTTTTCGTTCTTCTTTCTCTAATTGCTTTAGGTGCAAGGTTAGGTTGTTTATTCGAGATGTTTCCTGTTTCTTAAGGTAGGATTGTATTACTATACACTTCCCTGTTAAAACTGCTTTTGCTGCATCCCATAGGTTTTGGGTCGTCGTGTCTCCATTGTCATTTGTTTCTAGGTATTTTTTGATTTCCTCTTTGATTTCTTCAGTGATTACTTTGTTATTAAGTAGTGTATTGTTTAGCCTCCATGTGTTTGTATTTTTTACAGATCTTTTCCTATAATTGATACCTAGTCTCATAGCGTTGTGGTCGGAAAAGATACTTGATACAATTTCAATTTTCTTAAATTTACCAAGGCTTGATTTGTAACCCAAGATATGATCTATCCTGGAGAATGTTCCATGAGCACTTGAGAAAAATGTGTATTCTGTTGTTTTGGGGGTGCAATGTCCTATAAATATCAATTAAGTCCATCTTGTTTAATGTATCATTTAAAGCTTGTGTTTCCTTATTTATTTTCATTTTGGATGATCTGCCCATTGGTGAAAGTGGGGTGTTAAAGTCCCCTACTATGAATGTGTTACTGTCGATTTCCCCTTTTATGGCTGTTAGTATTTGCCTTATGTATTGAGGTGCTCCTATGTTGGGTGCATAAATATTTACAATTGTTATATCTTCTTGCATCGATTCCTTGATCATTATGTAGTGTCCTTCTTTGTCTCTTCTAATAGTCTTTATTTTAAAGTCTACAAAAGTCTGATATGAGAATTGTGACTCCAGCTTTCTTTTGGTTTCCATTTGCATGGAATCTCTTTTTCCATCCCCTTACTTTCAGTCTGTATGTGTCTCTAGGTCTGAAGTGGGTCTCTTGTAGACAGCATATATATGGGTTTTGTTCTTTTATCCATTCAGCCAATCTGTGTCTTTTGGTGTGAGCATTTAGTACATTTACATTTAAGGTAATTATCGATATGTATGTTCCTATTCCCTATTCCCACTTCTTGCCTAGAGAAGTTCCTTTAGCATTTGTTGTAAAGCTCGTTTGGTGGTGCTGAACTCTCTCACGTTTTGCTTGTCTGTAAAGGTTTTAATTGCTCCATCAAACCTGAGTGAGATCCTTGCTGGGTAGAGTAATCTTGGTTGCAGGTTTTTCTCCTTCATCACTTTAAATATGTCCTGCCAGTCCCTTCTGGCTTTCAGAATTTCTACTGAAAGATCAGCTCTTAACCTTATGGGGATTCCCTTGTGTATTATTTGTTGTTTTTCCCTTGCTGCTTTTAATATGTTTTCTTTGTATTTAAGTTTTGACAGTTTCATTAATATGTGTCTTGGCGTATTCCTCCTTGGATTTATCCTGTATGGGACTCTCTGTGCCTCCTGGACTTGATTAACTATTTCTTTTCCCATATTAGGGAAGTTTTCAACTATAATCTCTTCAAATGTTTTCTGAGTCTCTTTATTTTTCTCTTCTTCTTCTGGAACCACTATAATTCGAATGTTGGTGCATTTAATGTTGTCTCAGAGGTCTCTGAGACTGTCCTCAGTTCTTTTCAGTCTTTTTTCTTTATTCTGCTCTGCGGTAGTTATTTCCACTATTTTATCTTCCAGGTCACTTATCCGTTCTTCTGCCTCAGTTATTCTGCTATTGATCCCATCTAGAGTATTTTTAATTTCATTTATTATGTTGTTCATCATTGTTTGTTTCATCTTTAGTTCTTCTAGGTCCTTGTTAAATGTTTCTTGCATTTTGTCTATTCTATTTTCAAGATTTTGGATCTTCTTTACTATCATTATTCTGAATTGTTTTTCAGGCAGACTGCCTATTTCCTCTTCATTTGTTAGGTCTGGTAGGTTTTTATCTTGCTCCTTCAATCTGCTGTGTGTTTTTCTATCTTCTCATTTTGCTTATCTTACTGTGTTTGGGGTCTCCTTTTTGCAGGCTGCAGGTTCATAGTTCCTGTTGTTTTTGGTGTCTGTCCCCAGTGGCTAAAGTTGGTTCAGTGGATTGTGTAGGCTTCCTGGTGGAGGGGACTAGTGCCTGTGTTCTGGTGGATGAGGCTGGATCTTGTCTTTCTGGTGGGCAGATCGACGTCTTGTGGTGTGTTTTGGGGTGTCTGTGGACTTATTATGATTTTAGGCAGCCTCTCTGCTAATGGGTGGTGTTGTGTTCCTGTCTTGCTAGCTTTTTGGCATAGGATGTCCAGAACTGTAGCTTGCTGGTAGTTGAGAGAAGCTGGGTGCTGGTGTTGAGATGGAGATCTCTGGGAGATTTTTGTCGTTTGATATTATGTGGAGATGGGAGGTCTCTTGTGGACCAGTGTCCTGAAGTTGGGTCTCCCACTTCAGAGGCACAGCACTGACTCCTAGCTGCAGCACCAAGAGCCTTTCATCCACATGGCTCAGAATAAAAGGGAGAAAAAGTAGAAGGAAGGAAGGAAGGAAAGAAAAAAGAAAGAAAGAAAGAAAGAAAGGAAGGAAGGAAGGAAAGAAAGAAGATAAAATTAAATAAAATAAGATAAAATAAAATAAAATAATTAAAATAAAAAATAATTATTAAGAAAAAAAATTTTTTTAAACAAAAAAAACGGACAGATAGAACTCTAGGACAAATGGTGGAAGCAAAGCTATACAGATGAAATCTCACACAGGAGCATACACATACACACTCACAAAAAGAGGAAAAGGGGAAAAAATAATAAATCTTGCTCTCAAAGTCCACCTCCTCAATTTGGGATGATTCTTTGTCTATTCATGTATTCCACAGATGCAGGGTACATCAAGTTGATTGTGGAGCTTTAATCCGCTGCTTCTGGGGCTGCTGGGAGGGATTTCCCTTTCTCTTCTTTGTTCGCACAGCTCTCGGGGCTCAGCTTTGTATTTGCTCTGCCTCTGCATGTAGGTTGCCGGAGGGTGTCTGTTCTTCGCTCAGACAGGACGGGGTTGAAGGGGCAGCTGCTTCGGGGACTCTGGCTCACTCAGGCCGCGGGGGAGGTAGGGGCACGGAGGCGGGGCGAGCCTGTGGCGGCAGAGGCCGGCATGACGTTGCACCAGCCTGAGGCGTGCCGTGTGTTCTCCCAGGGAAGTTGTCCCCGGATAGCGGGACCCTGGCGGTAGCGGGCTGCACAGGCTCCCCAGAAGGGGGTTGTGGATAGTGACCGGTGCTCGCACACCGGCTTCTTGGTGGTGGCAGCAGCAGCCTTAGCGTCTCATGCCCGTCTCTGGGGTCCAGGCTTTTAGCCGCAGCTCATGCCAGTCTCTGGAACTCCTTTAAGCAGCGCTCTTAATCCCTCTCCTCTCACACCAGGAAACAAAGAGGCAAGAAAAAGTCTCTTGCCTCTTCGTCAGGTCCGGACTTTTCCCCGGACTCCCTCCTGGCTAGCCGTGGTGCACTAATCCCCTGCAGGCTGTGTTCACGCCGCCAACCCTAGTCCTCTCCCTGCCCTCCAACCGAAGCCCAAGCCTCATTCCCCAGCCCCGCCCGCCCCGGCAGGTGAGCAGAGAAGCCTCTCGGACTGGTGAGAACCAGTCGGCACCGATCCTCTGTGCGGGAATCTCTCCGGTTTGCCCTCCGCACCCGTTGCTGTGATCTCCTCCGCGGCTTCGAAGCTTCCCCCTCCGCCACCCACAGTCTCCGCCTGTGAAGGGGCTTCCGAGTGTGTGGAAACCTTTCCTCCTTCATGGCTCCCTCCCACTGGTGCAGGTCCCGTCCCTATCCTTTTGTCTCAGTTTATTCTTTTTTCTTTTGCCCTACCCAGGTACGTGGGGGAGTTTCTTGCCTTTTGGGAGGTCTGAGGTCTTCTGCCAGCATTCAGTAGGTGTTCTGTAGGAGTTGTTCCACGTGTAGTTGTATTTCTGGTGTATCTGTGGAGAGGAACGTGATCGCTGCGTCTTACTCTTCCGCCATCTTCCCCCTGAGTCTCGATAGATGACTTTTAACAAGTTAAAAAATATTCCTTCTATTCTAAGCTTAACTTAAAAAATCAAGAATAGCTGTTCAATATTAATGTGTTTTTTTCTGCATCTAGTGAGATGATTGTAAGATTTTCCCCCTTGGACCAGGGATTGAACCCGCACCCCCTGCATTGTAAGGTGGATTCTTTACCACTGGACCGCCAGGGAAGTCCCTGTGTCATTAATTTAATATTAAATTTACTATTCTATTGTACAGATCTTACTGATACTTGTATCTATGTAATTTATATTTTTAACATGAGTGTTTGTGTGCTCATATGCATTTCCTTTGAACTTTATTTCTCTAAAACTAATTTTTCCATCATTTTATGTTCTAGTCTAATAAAATTCTCACCCCTCATCATATCTGGCCTTTGTAGTACTTATGGAGTGTACCCAAATGTTCTTTTTCTTTCTAAGTTAGTTTTGGTGATGATATATATTTTTTAAACTATATTAACTTCACTCATTTAATCTAGAATGTTAAATTTATTGGTGGTGTAAATTTACACTTTTTTTCCCAATTACTTTTTTTTTTTTTTTTTTCGGTACGCAGGCCTCTCACTGTTGTGGCCTCTCCCATTGCGGAGCACTGGCTCCGGATGCCCAGGCTCAGCGGCCATGGCTCACGGGCCTAGCCGCTCCGCAGCATGTGGGATCTTCCCGGATCAGGGCACGAACCCGTGTCCCCTGCATCGGCAGGCGGACTCTCAACTACTGTGCCACCAGGGGAGCCCCCAGTTACTTTTTTAAAAAGCAGCATTTATGGCTTTATGACAGCTAGATTCCAAAAGAAGTTATTCACACCCTTGGACTTGCACAGCTCTCTGAAAGCTCTTAATTCTCCTGATGGCACATTCATAGTTTGCACATTAACTGAGTCCATTAATTTGCATCAGAAAACAAAAGGTATTTTTTCAAATAAAATAGTCAATGTTATATTTTGGAGTCAAATCCAAATTTTACATTTTAAAGACAAAATAAGAGGTATTAAAAAACTTTGCATTTGAAACCTAGGGCCATGCTCCAGTCCCTTTGGGGATACATATACTCTCTCTTCAAATTTGAAGTATGAAAGAAGAGCATTTTGAGAAGCATAGGAGAAAACAATTTAAAGGGAGAGACAGAAAATATGTCAGGTGTGCTGTCATTTCTCCTTCCCTTAGCTGTAACAGACGTTATTAATCAATGACTTTACTACATATTTCTGATGTTACTTGTAACTGATTACTATTAGCATGAGCAATGGAATCTTTTATTCTTGCACAGAAAGTCAAGAATGTTAGTTTCAAGGTTCTACCATGATCCTAAACAACACTCTTATCTTGGGTAAGTCACTCACTTAGAATTTCTTCATCTGTAACAGGCTGCGATTAAAAGTTCTGGCTGGAATTTGGTGGGTAGTATCATCAGGCTACTACAAGAGACTTTGATAAAGTAGTAGACGTGTAAGACATCTAAATAGAATCACCATGATCAAAATTGCCCAAAATCTAACCAAAAAAAGCCCTTCATATACTTCTACTACCAGTTCTTCAATTATTAATATGTATTTTTAATTGATGGAAAGAAAAAGGTATTTCAAAAGATACATAAATGGGAAAGAGTTTAAGATAACCACAGACATCATCTAAAATCAAACTCCAAGTCAGATAAGAATGCTAAAAAAACAGACAAAAACAAAACAAAACAATAAGATTAAAGTATATAGGTAAAGCTAGGAGATAAAGGATAGCATTATGACATTATTTTGTCCTAAAATCCAATGTTATAACAAGTACGTTTTTCTTTATTCTAGTTTTTTAATCTAAATGGCTTCCTTTTATTACCCCCATTCCCTGCAAGGTATCACAGTTTCTCCACACTCATAATATTATGGCAATCTGTGACGGTTATAATTTTTACCTGGGATTTCAATACCATTTTTCTCATGATTTTCTAATCCTGCTGGAATTTTCTAAAATATTTGTTTAAATTGATTTATTTTTTTAAGTTTAAAAAGTAGAAACAGAGAATAGCTACAATGCGATATCTGGGTTAATATAACATGTAGGTACCATATTCCTTAACATTAACTATTAAAGAATAATAAAACTCCAGAAGGGAAAAGACTCACTAAAAATAGCTGGGATTTAAAATTATATTTTGCTGCCTGTTAATTTATCATACAGAGTAAAAATAAGCCATAGGTACAAAATGGAAACTCTACCAAATGCCTCTGTGTTGCAGTAAACTTAATTATACAGCACACCATAAAATGACAGTAATATTAGAGAGGAAAAGTAGCAATTTCAGATGGGCAATAACTGCTTTTTACAAGGGAGAAATTACATCAAGCGCATATACCTATTCAGTCTAATACTGTTTTCTAGCAAGAGCCAGTGGGACTCACAGTCAAGGGGAGGGAAAGATTTAACTAAGCAGAAATCTGCTTAGTTCAGAAAAGGCTTGCCTGCAAAAACCACTGCATTGTAAGTGTGTTCATTTGCTAATACATAACAAGTATCTTATATAAAAGCTCACATCTAATCTTTAAATGTATAGGTATACATGTGCTTATAATAGCTTCAATCAAAACCATTATTAATGGAGGTATTCTTGGCTTTTAAAGGGTCTCTGAAATGCTTTTTACTGCATCTGATCTATGTGTATATCACATAGAATGACTTTATGAGAATAGCATCCTATTATGAATTTAATAGAAATAATCTTAATGTTTCTGAAGAAGCTTTTTTGTAATCGTGCCAAAAATCTTTCATTTAAAAATCTAAAAGATTATTATTGACTTTTTATTTCAAATTGGGAAGATTATTATTGACTTTCTGCTGTCTACTATTATTTTCATTAATTTAAGGAGAATTAACATAATACCTTTCTTGGTATGTTGGTATTTTGTTTATTAGTTTATTAGTGACCCAATCATGACCTTGCTTGATATTTGTGCCAAAGTTTCTATAAAGAAGTTTTCTTGTCACACAAGCCTTGCTTAGAATGATAGCTCTGTCACTTAACTATCTGTGTGACCTCAGGGAAATTCTCTAAAATTGAATCTGTTTCCTCATCTACAGAATTGATGCATTAACACCCTAAGTTTTATAATTGTTATCCAGGGTAGAAATAATGTATGTAAAGTTCCTACTACATTGCTAAGCATAAAGTAGGCTGATAAAGTACTGATAGTTATTATTTATCCTATCATTATGTACATAGTATGGTATACACTGGACTGAGTTCTAATTTCAGTTTTAAATTTCTCTGTTGTCCACGGGCAAATCAACATCTTTGTGACATTGATAATGTCACTTATTTTTTACCAGATCATGGCAACATCTTCAGATTCTGTTAAAATGAATATGTGCCTTGATACTATGTATGTCAGATACTTATCATCTCACATAAAAAGTGACAAAGAATTGTGTTTTAAGAAACACAGAATAAAAATACTGTTGTGGAACAAAAATATCACAGATTACCGTATAAAAGTGTTACGTAGCTGAAAACATAAAATCAGTGTCTTTGAGGCTAAAGGAATTGGAGGGGAGGAGTTACATAGAAGGAAAGTGATTGGAATGCCCTAATTTTGTGCTCATAGAATAAAATTGAGGAATGGAGAGATAGTTTAAAAGGGAGTGGCCCACAGTCAGCTTTGATAGGATACAATGTACCTCCTGATAATCCTGAGAAATAGGAACGAGTGGATGGATAAAGTCTGATGCTTTAGTGTTGTTGGCAATAGGTTTCGTCAGCTGGAAGATGAATGATCTCCCTATTTGTTTGTTAATGCTTAAAATTCTTTTATCAGGAATCAAAAGTTTTTTGCACAACTAGAGGGTGAAAAAGCTCTGTGCTCCTGAGTATGTTCCAAGATGATCTGTTAAGCAGATTGATTCATCACGTTGTTCCTCTGGACATAGATATGTCATGGCCTGTTTATAGTCATATGAATATACTCCCTCCTTTCTTCTCTCACTCCTTTCTTTCATCCCCCTCACCTGCCTTCCCTCCTTCCTTCCTATATATTTACCTGGGGAGGGATTGTTCATTTCTTCTCTTTGGGAATATTTATACCTGTCTTTGACTAATGTCTAAGAATGTTAAGACTAAGGATTACATCCCTAAGTTTCTCTTTTTTTTCCTCTGGGGAATTCTGGGTATAATGATAGACATATAACCAACAAGGAACATGTTGAGTGATTTGTAAGAGAGAATCAGCTTCTTCCATAAATGTGACTATATGTTCCTTAGGGATAAAATTTGAAATATTCACTCACCTCTTAGACAGATCATTGGCCATACATGCCATAGGGCGTATGTGGTGAAGTTAATACAAAAATAATAGTGTATCCTTTGAAGACTGCAAAGCATGACAGGGCACCTCTAGAATGACTGAGATTATTGATAATTGTCTACTAAGAACTTGACAATGTACATGCTTTTGATATACATTATCTCTGAGCTTATAATAATTCTGGAATGGTAGATAGTGTGATCCATCTTATGGAGAAAAAGAATGATCATCAAAAATCAAGGATTAAGTCCACAACAGTAAACAAGCAGTAAAGTGAGTATTAAAGTAATATATGTATGTGATCCTATGATAACTCCAGAGCCAATAGAGTCAACTTTTACTACCTACTTTAAAAACAAATTTTATTTATTTTATTTATTTATTTTTGGCTGTGTTGGGTCTTCGTTGCTGTGCGCAAGTTTTTTCTCTAGTTGCGGTGAGCGGGGGCTACTCTTCATTGCGGTGCTCAAGCTTCTCATTGTGGTGGCTTCTCTTGTTGCGGAGCACGGGCTCTAGGCGCGTGGGCTTCAGTAATTGTGGCTCGTGGGCTCAGCAGTTGTGGTTCACAGGCTCTAGAGCGCAGGATCAGCAGTTGTGGCGCACGGGCTTAGTTGTTCCACGGCATGTGGGATCTTCCCAGACCAGGGCTCAAACCCTTGTCCCCTGCATGGGGAGGTGGATTCTTAACCACTGAGCCACCAGGGAAGCCCTTTACTACCTACTTTAAATTTTTCTATCATCATATAGACATAGTCTGTTTTTTGTACCTGTAAGCGTTATTACAAAATAGAGAAAAAACTCCAAATATATGATATTCATGTTTTAGGTATCCATTTATTTTTTAAATGGAAATCATAATTTTCACACTTGTAGGATACAAATAGGAAGAGGTCACAGATATTCTGATGTGATGTCATTCGAGAATTAAGTAGTGCTTTTCAGCTTGAAGTAAACCATCTATCACCAGCTGTGTGAGCTCAGGGAAAAAATATGTTGTAAGAGTTCATTATTTTTCTCCATTTCTAGCCACTGTCCCTATTCAGGTACAGCAGCACAGATGGTGTTGTGGTAAAGACACATAACAGTGTCAGGAGCTGTAACATGTGGCAAAAATCTGTCATTCCTCATTCCAAGTTTCAAGGTTAAGATAGAAACTTGTCACTTTTCTGACGTTCAATTAACTCCTTTCCTTTGTCTTTATATGAAAATAATAAAGGATCTTTTATGAGATTTTTTTCATAGTTAACTTACTTCTATGACTCTACCTACTTTTATTTCATTAACACTGATCTAATGATGTTTTGAATTATTGTAGTGTATCCTGTGTTAATAAGTATGTTCTTAAAAGTTATTCAATTAGGAATTAAATTATATTTAAATGCATTAGAGAAGCTTGGTAAAGGGGTGGATGTATATAATGCTTTTGCAAAGTCAAAGTTGTACCTATCTTCTTATATGTGCAGTTTTCATACATATGGTTCACTTGAAATAAGAATGTACTTATTTTCATCAATAAATCACAGGTTTGTTGTAGGATGTATATATGAGAATGTTCTTTCCTGAGACTATAAATTACAAAGTTTCATAGGATTATAATATTCTCAAAAGAGACATGGTGAAAAAAATCTTACTAAAAATGAAAAGGCAGTAATTATCAGGCAATAAAGATACAAATTTGGTCCGCCATAAAGCACACATAGAAATAAGTCTAAAATCATGTGCTTTCCTTCCAGGATTCTTCCTTTGAAATTCAATAACTTATTCATGTTCTCACTCATAGTCTTCATCCAGATGCCCAGTCATCCCAGGGAACAGAACAATGAGCCATCTTTGTGAAAAAAACTAATTAGAGAAATTTAAAATATGTCTCTGAATATAGAAGGTATTTAACTCAACAGGGTATTGTTAAAGGATATTGATTAATGTGCTTTCCCATAAAAGGCTGCAAAATTTTCTCTTTTGGATGTTAGAAAATAGAACTAAACAGAAAGAGTGAATCTGCTTTTAAAAATGAGCACTGTTGGAGTAGAGGCATTGAATTAAGTTGCTTGTCCTCAGAAAGGTATATTTAGATTCCCAAAATGTTGAGCTTCAAAGGCTAATATTTATAAGGAGCTGAGGGCTGTGTTATGTTTAGGACAACATAAAATGTCTTTTTAATATCTCTGAACCAAGATAGATTACTAGACAGACAGGTTGTTTCTCAAAATCATTTTCTCGAAGGAAATTGACAAAGTCAGCTATATTTTTATAGACAAAATGGAAATATAAATGAGAAGATAGTAAGTATAATGTGTGTAATGACCAATCAGGTTCCAAAGGAACCCTGGATGATAGAAATGACAAGAATAAATCTAACAAGTTAATATTGAAAACATTTCTGTCTACATCCCAAATAAACACACGCGGAAGTACAAATGAAAACAATTGAGTTCCTTTTATGGGAGGTAAACCTAGAATCAACAGGGTCAAAAGTGTAGTATGGCCATAAGAAATTTATTTGATTGTAGTTCACATTAATAGAGCCATTGTATTCAGAAAATGGCTTAATAGGCATTGCATAATTTAGGTTTTATTACTTCTCCAGCTTTATCCTTTACCATTCATTTTGCTTGCACTCCTGAGTCCAATCACATTAAACTTTGCTTAGTTTCTCAGAGACATTGTGCTCTATTATTTGAGAAGTGGAAAGTCATTCTTGGGTTGATCCTTCAGATTTCACCTTAGAGGCCCCACGATCAAGCAAGGTGTCCCTCTTATGCATTCCCATTGCACTCTGTACTTAAGAATTCTGTCCCTGATCACACCACTTTGCAATTGTTCCCTGGCTTGCTTGATTTCCCCCATTAGACTTTAGGATCTGTGTAGGCAGGAGTATGTCTGTTTTGTGATCACTGTTGCATTCATCTTCTGTGCCTAATAGAAAGTCTAGAACACAAACATCTATTAAATAAAAGTATTCAAATAAGAAAAGAGATTGCTCTGTCCATTGTGCATGTGCAGACAACTGCAAAAGAAAGTCCTCTATTCTGGAATATTTCATGTAGTATTAACTACCTGGCTGAAAAATGTACTCAGATGAGGACCTACCAATAGGGAGAGGGGAAACTGTTCTATATAATGACAGAAGAATTATCCTCAATGAGAGAAGCACTGGAAAAGATATAGTATTTTTTTCTCAGATGAATGTACCACAGAAGGAAAATTATATATATTGCATGCAGCACCAGAAGACATAACTAATCTTAATATATAGAAGTAACAGAGAGATGAATTGAACTTCACTGTAAGGAAACATCATCTGATGATTAGCTCTCTCAGAAAATGGAATGGGATCTTCTGGCACGAATTGTTTGTCATTGGAATTGCCACTTTTGCATAAAGAATAGAAGCAGTTTACAAGTTCATGAATTAGGAAGGAAGTAATACCATGTGATTTTGTAGGGGAGGAAAAGTCATTTTCTCTCTACTCATCTAGGTTCTTGGCTGAGACCCACCCCCTACCCCCAGTAATAAAAGAAAGATTAACAGGAGAAAAAACACAAGTTTAATAACATGTACATAATAGGTTAATAGTTCCCCCAGGGTCACACAGGAAGTAGTTGGCAGCCAGGGCTTCAACCTAGGTTCTCTATGTAGTTGAAATCAGGACTGAAGGAGCACCCCTGGCCAAGTGGCTAGAGGTAACTCATTTTAACTGCTGCACACTATTCTCTTGTATGAACATCCTGATATAAGTGCTTTAAAATCTTTATTTTCAAAAATTTTGCACTGTTTTACAGGTACTTTTTATACACACATATCATTCCTTTTTTTGTAAAAGTATCCAGTCTGATTATGTCTTTTAACAAATGGGTTTGATCTGTTTACATTTATTTTCTTTTTCTAAAAATTTTATTTTATTATTATTATTTTTATACAGCGGGTTCTTATTAGTTATCTATATTATACATACTAGTGTATATATGTCAATCCCAATCTCCCAATTCAAGGCTCGTTTCCTTTTTTTTCTTTTTTGACCACGTAGTGCAGCATGCGGGATCTTAGTTCCCTAACCAGGGATCGAACCCATACATTTATTTTCTTAATAGGAATTTTGGATGTATTTCTTCAAAATTTTTTTTGTATTTCCTATTTACACTCTTGTTTTCTTGGCCTCTTTTCCCTTCCTTTTCTGCCTTTTATTGAATTAAAGTTTTCTATATTCTGCCATACACATATTGTTTTCTTCTCTCTTCAGGATTAGAAAATATAGATTATATGTTTCAATGCTAACTTTAAAATTTTAATATTCATGCTCAATAATATATATTTGATCTAACAAACTTTATGATCATGTAATATTTCTTCTTCATAAAGACTTCAGTATGTATAAACTACTCATTAACCATTTCTCAACAACTTATTGGTTACTTTTTCCTGAAGCACCACATATACACATACACACAAATCATATATAAAAGTCATTAGTTGTTGAATGTATCCACATATTCTAAAAATTTCTATGTTCACCATTATCCTTTTACCCAATGCTGTTCCTCTGGTCACACTTCTAATTAAAATCCATGCTTTAATAATCCCTCTGCTGAGAATTTATGTGATGAACTTTTAATCTTTCTATGAATGGTTTAGCCAGGGATAATATTTTAGGCTGACATTTTTTTCCAGATTATGAAGGCATTTTTTAGATCCATTTCTATTGATAAGGACATTTTCCTTTGGTTTAATTTTTTTCCTTCCCGGTTAATGCCATTTGTTTCTGGTTTTTAAGATTTTAAATTTATCATGGACATATGCAGTTTCTCTATCATATTTAAGTGTGCATTTTTATTTATTTAGGCTTTTCAATACTTGGAGTGCCGTGTGAACCACAATATCCATCCTGTTCCTTGATTCTGGAAAATTATCACCAGTTCCTTTTTTCAAACATGACTTCCAGTTCATTTACTCTATTTTATTCTTCTGAGACACTTAGATGTATGCTGGAGAATCCATAGTATACTCTGTATTTCTTTAATTTTTAAGACAATGTTTATATTCTTGTGTTTCAGGGCTGCTGTGCTCTAAGTAAACTCCTCAGTACCATTTTCAAATTCAGCAGGTCTCTCCACAACTATGTAAACTCTATCTAAAGGTTAATCTGTTTACTGAGTTGGTGATTTTTTTTGTTTTGTTTTGTTTGTTTTTGATACATGCTTCTTTATAAAGATTCCTTAAGGGTCCCTTTCCTATCCACCAGTTTTTCTTTTATCTATGTTTAGTTCATTTAAAAACCTTGATATAACTGTAATTTGTCCCTTGGAGGATTGTAACAATTGTTACATAGTTACATAGGATAGTAACAATTGTTCTTTTTCCTTCATTGCTGTATATGTGTATTAAGTTCCACATTCAAAAACTGAGAGAGAGGTAAAGGTAAACCAAATGATGTAAAAAATAAATTACAAGACATAGAAAATCCTTAGGTAATCAGTCACTCAAAATCCATATCATGGTCATCCTTAAAATTGTCTATGTTATATGCGTCCCTACTTTTCTTTTTCTTTCAGGTACAGGGAAACTTTCAACATTTCCATGAATAACCCAAGCAGTGAAAAAACCTTATAAGTGTGACTCTGCCTGTGTGTATTTTAAAATGGTTTAAACAAAGGAGAGAATGACATTCAGGTTTTCTGAAATTAGATATTTGTAAAACTCTACTATAGAAAATTTTATAATAATGACAATATTGTTTGAATAGAAAATTAAAATTTCATTGAGTATGAAGCTGTTGTAATACTATCACAAACTTCCTTTTACCCATTAAGTTTTGACTACTGTAACCAATTTAAAATGTAATTTTTCTTTTTGGAGTTAAAACTATTCTTATTTCAAATAAATTGTTTGTCACACTTGTAAGATAGTTTCACGGGGAAAAATGTTCCTTGTGCCTTCCCTATTCTTTTTAACTGAAGGAAATAATGTATTTTATAAAAGTTCTGATAAGAACTCTTCAATGATGACTAATATTTGATGCTATAAGACAGAAATTAAATGTTTAATTTTTTAATATGTAAAACACTGTCATGCCTTGTGAGAGAGGGTGAGAAACAATTGGTGGAAATATATTTCACCTCTTCAGTAATAAGGTTAATTTCAACTTTGTAAAGCATTTCTTTATTTTTATCATATTAAATTTACCTCATGTTACCTCATATTAAATATTTTACCTCATATTGGATAATTGTTGCTACAAAAATAGATAACTATTAAAATTTAAATAAAAATTAAATAAACAAAAATATTTAAGTATAAAACTTTTAGTAAAGGCACTTGCCAAAAGATAAAAAAAAAAAAGTAGAATGATTGAGATCTAAGAATGTCCAACAATACCTTATACTCTTCTGGCTATTTAAAAATCAGATGTAAAAATGTTGAATAATAGTGGAGAGTAGGTAAACAGCATATCAAGTATCTTTTCTGACCACAATGCTATGAGACTACATATCAATTACAGGAAAAAATCTGTAAAAAATACAAACACATGGAGGCTAAACACTACACTACTAAATAACCAAGAGATCACTGAAGAAATCAAGGAGGAAATCAAAAAATACCTAGAAACAAATAACAATGAAAACACGATGACCCAAAATGTATGGGATACAGCAAAAGCAGTTCTAAGAGGGCAGTTTATAGAAATACAATCCTACCTCAAGAAACAAGAAACATCTCAAATAAGCAACCTAACATTACACCTAAAGCAATTAGAGAAAGAAGAACAAAACACCCAAAGTTAGCAGAAGGAAAGAAATCATAAAGATCAGATCAGAAATAAATGAAAGAGAAATGAAGGAAACAATAGCAAAAATTAATAAAACTAAAAGCCAGTTCTTTGAGAAGATAAGCAAAATTGATAAACAGTTAGCCAGACTCTTCACCAAAAAAAGGGAGAAGAGTCAAATCAATAGAATTAGAAATAAAAAAGAAGTAACAACTGACAGTGCAGAAATACAAAGGATCATGAGAGATTACTACAAGCAACCTATATGCCAAAAAAATGGACAACCTGGAAGAAATGGACAAATTCTTAGAAAAGCACAACCTTCTGAGACTGAACCAAGAAGAAACAGAAAACAGAAACAGACCAGTCACAAGCACTGAATTTAGGATTATGATTAAAAATCTTCTAACAAACAAAAGCCCAGGACCAGATGGCTTCACAGGTGAATTGTATCAAATATTTAGAGAAGAGCTTACACCTATCTTTCGCAAACTCTGCGAAAATATAGCAGAGGGAGGAACACTCACAAACTCATTCTACGAGGCCCCCATCACCTTGATAGCAAAACCAGAGCAAGATGTCACAAACAAAGAAAACTAAAGGCTCATATCACTGATGAATTTAGATGCAAAAATCCTCAACAAAATGCTAGCAAACAGAATCCAACGGCACATTAAAAGTATCATACACCATGATCAAGTGAGGTTTATCACAGGAACGCAAGGATTCTTCAAAATATGCAAATCAATCAATGTAATAAACCATATTAACAAACTGAAGGAAAAAAACCATATGATCATCACAACAGATGCAGAGAAAGCTTTTGACAAAATTCAACACCCATTTATGATAAAACCCTCCAGAAAGTAGGCATGGAGGGAACTTATGTCAGCATAATAAGGCCACATATAACAAAACCACAGCCAACATCATTCTCAATTGTGAAAAACTGAAACCATTTCCTTAAGATCAGGAGCAAGACAAGGTTGCCCACTCTCACCACTCTTATTCAACATAGTTTTGGAAGTTTTAGCCACAGCAATCAGAGAAGAAAAATAAATAAAAGGAATCCAAATCGGAAAAGAAGAAATAAAGCTGTCAATGTTTGCAGATGACATGACAGTATACATAGAAAAGTGCTTCCAGACAACTACTGGAGCTAATCAATGAATTTGGTAATGTAGCAGGATACAAAATTAATGCACAGAAATCTCTGGCATTCCTGTACACTAATGATGAAAAATTAGAGAAATTAAGGAAACACTCCCATTTTCCACTGCAACGAAAAGAATAAAATACCTAGGAATAAACCTGCCTAAAAGACAAAAGACCTGTATGCAGAAAACTATAAGACACTGACGAAAGAAATTAAAGATGATACAAACAGGTAGAGAGATGTACCATGTTCTTGGATTGGAAGAATCAACACTGTGAAAATGAGTATACTACCCAAAGCGATCTACAGATTCAATGCAATCCCTGTCAAACTACCAACGACATTTTTCACAGAACTAGAACAAAAAATTTCACAATTTGTGTGGAAACACAAAAGACCCCGAAGAGCCAAAGCAACCTTGAGAAAGAAAAATGGTGCTGGAGGAATCAGGCTCCTGGACCTCAGACTATTCTACAAAGCTACAGTAATCAGGACAGTATGGTACTGGCACAAAAGCAGAAATATAGATCAAGGAACAGGATAGAAATCCCAGAGATAAACCCACACAGTTATGGTCACCTTATTTTTGATAAAGGAGGCAAGAATGTACAGTGGAGAAAGGACAGCCTCTTCAATAAGGGGTGCTGGGAAAACTGGACAGCTACATGTAAAAGAATGAAATTAGAACACTCCCTAACACCATACACAATAAGAAACTCAAGGGCTTCCCTGGTGGCGCAGTGGTTGAGAGTCCGCCTGCCGATGTAGGAGACACGGGTTCATGCCCCGGTCCTGGAGGATCCCGCATGCCGCGGAGTGGCTGGGCCCGTGAGCCATGGCCGCTGAACCTGCACCTCCAGAGCCTGTGCTCCGCAACGGGAGAGGCCACAGCAGTGAGAGGCCCGTGTACCGCAAAAAAAAAAAAAAAAAGAAAAGAAACTCAAAATGTTAATACATTAAGACCTAAATGTAAGGCCAGACACTATCAAACTCTTAGACCAAAACATAGGCAGAACACTCTGTGACATAAATCACAGCAAGATTCTTTTTGACCCACCTCCTATAGAAATGGAAATAAAAACAAAAATAAACAAATGAGACCGAATGAAATTTAAAAGCTTTTGCATAGCAAAGGAAACCATAAACAAGATGAAAAGACAACCCTCAGAATGGGAGAAAATATTTGCAAATGAAGCACCAGACAAAGGATTAATCTCCAAAATTTATAAGCAGCTCATGCAGTCAATATCAAAAAAAAACCAAAAAAACAATCAAAAAATGGGCAGAAGACCTAAATAGACATTTCTCCAGAGAAGACATACAGACTGCCAACAAACACATGAAAGAATGTTCAACATCACTCGTCATTAGAGAAATGCAAAGTGAAACTACAATGAGGTACCACCTCACACCAGGCAGAATGGTCATCATCAAAAAATCCGCAGACAATTAATGCTGGAGACGGTGTGGAGAAAAGGGAACCCTCTTGCACTGTTGGTAGGAATTTAAATTGATACAGCCACTGTGGAGAACAGTATGGAGGTTCCTTAAAAAACTAAAAATAGAACTACCATACGACCCAGTAATCCCACTACTGGGCATATACCCTGAGAAAGCCATAATTCAAAAAGAGTCATGTACCACAATGTTCATTGAAGCTCTATTTACAATAGCCAGGACATGGAAGCAACCTAAGTGTCCACTGACAGATGAATGGATAAAGAAGATGTGGCACATATATACAATGGAATATTACTCAGCCATAAAAAGAAACAAACTTGAGTTATTTGTAGTGAGGTGGATGGACCTAGAATCTGTCATACAGAGTGAAGTAAGTCAGAAAGAGAAAAACAAATACTGTATGCTAACACATATATATGGAATCTAAAGAAAAAAAAAAAAATGGTTCTGAAGAACCTAGGGCCAGGACAGGAATAAAGATGCAGGCGTAAAGAATGGACTTGAGGACACAGGGAGAGGGAAGGGTAAGCTGGGACAAAGTGAGAGAGTAGCATGGACATATATACACTACCAAATGTAAAATAGATAGCTAGTGAGAAGCAGCCGCATAGCACAGGGAGATCAGCTCAGTGCTTTGTGACCACCTAGAGGGGTGGGATAGGGAGGGTGGGAGGGAGACACGAGAGGGAGGAGATGTGGGGATATATGTGTATGCATAGCTGATTCACTTTGTTATGCAGCGGAAACTAACACACCATTGTCAAGCAATTATACTCCAATAAAGATGTTAAAAAAAAAGAGCATTGTAAAGAGAGTCATGTTTTCTTTATTATTCTATTTAGCTTAATGGCTTGCCCGTGTGACCCCTAAGTTATCTTGGGTACTGTACTAGATGGGGCTTGTAAAATATTTAGCCAAGTGCCTGGTACATCTCATATATTAAAAAAATATCATGTATTGTTATAAATATCCCACACTTTGTAACAGTTGTAAATACGAACAAGTTCTGTTCCAAGAGTGTGTTCTTAGTCCAGTTTGTTTGTAAGTCGAACAGAGTTAGCCTAGGTACCCAACTAACACAACCAGCTATATACTACTGTGCTATAATAGGTTTATAGTATTTTTCACACAAATAATACATAAAAAAACAAACACAAAAATTAAGAAAACATTTTTAATCTTAAAATACAGTACCTTGAAAAGTACAGTATTTCAGTACAACAGGTGGCATACAGGGGCTGCATGGAGTAAACAGGTCAGAAGAGTTAGTGACTGGAGGAGGGAGGGGAGGTGGGAGATGGTAGAGCTGAAGGATCATCAGTAATAGGAGACAGAGGGCAGGTTGCAAGTGCACTAATACCTGACCTTGATGGCACAGGTTCTGATTCCTTGCTGGATTCAATTCTATTTGCCCTGTTGAAAAAATGATGCAGTGGTGTCTGGGTAGTAGCTCTTTTTTTCTCATCATAGATGACACAGTAGCACTGGATTGCATTCTGAATGGCTCCTGCAACCTTAGTGTATGCTTCTACATTTGGGTTCTGTGCCTCAAAAACTAACAGTGCCTCCTCTAATAAAAAAAAAAATCCCCTTGCCATTTCCTGTGTCATGAATCTCTTCTGTTCTTCAGTTACTTTTTCTTTCTCTTGTCTCTCTTCATCCTTTCTCTGGGCCTCCAATTCCATCAGGTCTTCATTAGTAAGCTCCTTGTGTTGCACAGCAAAGTACTGTACAGTAAAGTACACAAAAGCACAACCACTTGTAGAGAATGCACTCATGTGACAACATACGCCAGACACATGCGCTGACTTTCATGATTGCACATGAGAACGCACGTTCGCATCTTTGAAAGTTTGCAACTTGAAGGTTCTTATGTAGGGGACTTACTGTAATACTATCTTGATCCTAACGGAGTAGAATCAAATGGGATCCCTGTCCTTAGAATTGTAGTTCATTGGGACTGTCAGTCCTTTTTGAGTAGTTCCTGCCCACTACCACAAATGTTAATATTGATAAGATTTCTGGCAAAGAAAGTCACTGGAAATTTCTGAAGAGTATTAAAGTAAATTGAAAAAAAGAGTAGGAAGAGAGGGCTATATAGATTTTGATTCACTAAGGAGACAGAAGCTACTGGATCAATGACCACCTTCACCAGAGTCAGAGTTAAGCCTGCCCTAAGATGTTACACTATTAAGCAAAGAGCAATGGTGTGTAACAATTTCTGGAAACTGAAAGAGGAGAAAGGATATTGGACTTCTAGCAACTAGTTCACAGTTATTAGAAAAGCAGACATTACTGACACTGAAAAGAAAATAGTGATTACAAATTTATTGTTTGATGCTTGAGATGCTGCAAGAAATTATGTTTAATTCCAATCTAATTAATATTCATTGGGAATATGATTATTACAAATTTGCAGTGACAAAAATAGACAATAATAAAACGGCACACATTTCATATTAACAAAGTTGTTATATCTTCCACATTTTATTAAATTTCCTGCTTTAAAAACCAAAAGACCAGAAGCGTTAGGATTCCCCCAAATACCCTAATCTGTGTGAATCCCATGCTCAGATTATTTCAAATAATTAATTAATTAGATTAATTGAGAAAAATAAGCATGAGTATTTGTGAATTCATAACAAATACCCTTTTACATAGCTAAAAAGTCAAGTATGTAACCTGGGTCTGGTGAATCACTACCATCCATAGAAGAGGCACTGACAGAACACTCTCGAGTGTCCAGCTGACATTTGCAAAAGAAAGAGTAATGAAGTTTGTTGTAATTAACTATGAAGCCATGAAAATCCACAGGTTGACAAAGCACACCCTATTTATCAACTCCCTGTTTGAACTGTGTCTTTCTTTTAACGTATAAATACCACCTGTGTCAGTGCTTTTCCAAAGCCTGAAATTGTCATAAGCTTGTTTTCAGGAAAATCAGCAGTGTATTGACATTGCTTTAACACAGAAGGACAAGATTGTCCAGGCTTTAGATAACTAAAGTAAATGAGAAGGATCCAGAGTCCCTATTCACTTAAAGAGTTGGTCAGATCCCTTCATGACTAACACCTGGTTTGGAATCCTTTGAGAAAATACTAACACTTTTGAAAAGAAGGCAACACATACTTGTAATGGTTATTCCTTATATTTTGAAATGCCATACTTGTAAGAAATTGTTACTTGATTCATGAATTGGTTATTAGGTTCCTGTCATATATTTCTTTGTGGTAAAATATACATAACATAATTTTTTTTTTTTTTTTACGGTACGCGGGCCTCTCACCGCTGTGGCCTCTCCCGTTGCGGAGCACAGGCTCCGGACGCGCAGGCTCAGCGGCCATGGCTCACGGGCGCAGCCACTCTGCGGCATGTGGGATCTTCCCGGACCAGGGCACGAACCCGTGTCCCCTGCATTGGCAGACGGACTCTCAACCACTGTGCCACCAGGGAAGCCCTTATGTGTACATTTTTAAGTGTACAAGTCAGTAGCATTAAGTACATTCACATTGCTGTGCAACCACGATCACCATCCGTCTACCAAAACTCACTCTGCTCCCATTAAACAGTACCGTATTACCCTCAACCCCAGCCCCTGACAACCACCATTCTAACTTCTTTCTCTGTGAATTTGACTACTTTAAGTACCTCATATAAGTGGATTCATATAATATTTGTCCTTTTGTGACTGGCTTATTTCACTTAGCCTATCTTCAGGGTTAATGCATGTTGTTACACGTGTGAGAATCTCAGTCCTTTTTAAGGCTCAAATGTTCCATTGTAGGTATACATCACATTTTGTTTCTCCACTTATCTGTTGATGGATACTTGGCTGCTTCCACTTTTGACTATTCTGAATAATGTTGCTCTGAACATGCATGTACAAATATCTGTTTGAGTCCTTGCTTTCAATTTTTGTGTGTGTATATACCCAGAAGTAGATATGGCTGGAGCATATGGTTATTCTATGTTTAATTTTTTGAGGAACTTCAATACCATCACGGCTTATTTTTATCCAAAGGAATCCATACTGTTGTTTTTTGTGTTTCTGTCTCATCTCACTCTTTCCACACCATTAGCACCACACACACACACACTCTCTCTCTCTCTCTCTCTCTCTCTTATTTTCATCTTTATTCAGATTAGTTTTAGCAGGGGAGAGTCATTATGAAGCCTATTAATCTTCATTTTTCACAGCAAGATTCATTTTATAGGACTGGAAGATGCAGAAATGGAACCACACAACACTTTGTCAGCAGCTAGGATTTCTAAATGTGATGCCGAGTGAAAATTAAACACAAGAGACCAGACAGCAGCTCTAATAACTCAGTAATTTCTAAATAAATAGACTGAGATTGATGGAAATGAAAACAGTTTTCTCTAACAAGGGAAAGTGTGCAGGGTAGTAATATTTGCCTCAAATGCGCTTTGCATAAGGGATTAAAATTCCTGAAAGCCTCTCATTTCCCCATCAGAGAATTTGTTTCTTCTATCAGTCAAATGGTGGTTAATTATCATATTTCAAGGAGCAGCTCATTAATTCATTAACTAAAAATAACTAGGTATTTATGTAGGAAGATAACACATAATAACAGATAACTTGAATAGCTCTGCCAACGTAAATTTTCTTCCAATTTCATGAAAGTTTCAGGAGGTGACTGCATGCTAAAAGTTTATACCAGCTGTTAATTTCCACTTCAAGAATTTAAGAAATTTTAAATTTTGGAATGAAATAAATTTAAAACTAAATCCCCAAGGAAAATCCTTCTCATTCCATTTGATCTATTTTGTTTGGCTGTTAGGTGTTGACAAAGAAAGGTACAATCAAGGGAATAAGAAACTGGAGAGGAAAGATATAAAGTATTAAAATGACAAACAAGGTCAAGGACCTTGAAAAATGGAATAGTAGAAAACCAAGCCCCAAGAGAACTGGGGACCTTATCTTTTCTCTCCTCAATTCCAAAATATGTCCCTAATTTCAGAAAGAAAAAAAATGTATTTAGCAAACTATTTAAAAAGGTCCTGCTGCAAAGTTAACCCTTTCACACTTAAAATACCAGTGCTTGAGAAGTGTAATTTGCTTCTTTTTAATTACTTTATTGAAAAATATTTGCCAAAGAGCATGTATATGATATTTATGATGAATTAAAGACTAGTGATTAAACAAACACTTGGTCACTATGCAACCAAGGAATATATAATTTTAAATTAGAGAAAACTTGATTTACATTTAAAATTTCATGACAGATGTTGTATGTTTTTCAAGCACTGACACAATTTCAACTACTGTATTTTATTTATGTTTAAGAAACAGTTAAGATCATTTGGAAAGATAGACTTTAAAGGACAAAGTTAAAACTCAATTTGCATACCAATTTACATAATCCTTAAATGCTGTTTATCCCCTATTAAAGAAAGAAGGATAAATCTCTCCAGAGATGTATTACATTCCTACACAGGTGTGAAGGGCTCTGATTTTTCTCTTGTCCCTACATTTTTCTTGCTGCCTACCTCTGAATAAAGTCTCATGCACTGCAAAGATATGTTACCAGCAGTAAATCTGTTTGGAGAATCTGGTTTAATTAAAAGTTTCCCTTTTATATCTCTGCAACTTGAACCAAGATAAATATCTGTTAATACAAAAGTATAATGATTGAGATTGGCCCTATGCCACAGAAAAACTAAGTTTGACTTACAACTTTTCAGTTTTTACTACTTTACTATGATCACAAGAAGCAGCTTCCTCCAGGAAGCCTTCCCTGATCCTGTAAATGCTCCCCTTGGCCCTGTCCCTCAGGAACTACGGTATACTATCACACTGAACTGTGTCAGTTAACCTATTGCATTCCCCCTCAAGAGACCTGCTAGTTCAGTAATGGCAGGGACTCCACTTGTTCTCAGTTGCATCCCAATAAATAAACTAACACAGTGCTTGCTCCATAGTTGACAACTATTGATTGCACAGTGCCATTAATCTTCCCTGAACAAAAAGGTCCAGTCTGTATCTGTGCACAGAATCACCTACCTGTGGAATTTAGAAAACTTTAACTTACGTTTGTCAACTTTTACAGCATAGCCACTGAGTCTAGAAGCACAGATGGACACATTTAAAAATAGTGTTGTATTGTTTCACTATTTCATGTATAGTTCTCATGGACAAATGGATTTAGTCTACATCAGTGCTTCTCAAAATTTAATGTGCATAACAATATCATGAGGAACCTGTTAAAATTGAGATTCTGATTCTATGGGTTCTGGGCTGGGGCCTGAGATTCTATATTTCTAACAAGTTCCCAGATGTTATTGCTTCTCCTGTTCCATGGACCACACTTTGAGTAGCATCATTTTACATAAAATGTCATTTGTCATTTAATCACCTATAGTTATTTCCTCAAGATACAAATATAAAGACATGGCCAATAAAACAGGAAGAGGAGGAGAAAAAGGAAAAGGGAAAGAAAAGAGGAAGACCCATCCTACTAACCAAGGATAATGGCAGCCATTTTTCCTGTATAAAATATTTATGTAGAAGCTTTGCATTTGAGCAAAGGAAGGCTTTAGAACAACACTGCCAAATTATAAGCAAAGGCTTAGACCAAAAAAAGGATTTATATTTGACAAATATTGAGGATTTAGTGATGAGATGACCAATAAAGCACCTATTTTAGAGCATTGGATACAATTGAAAGCTCCTGTGTTAAATGATTGACTAAATTGGCAGGGATGAAAATCAACAATTAATAGTAAAGAGGAAGAAGCTGGCAGAAAAAAAAAATGATTCTCGGGAAAGAATTCAAAACTCAACTCACAAAAGTTGAAAGAAAATAAGTGTTTAATGTACTAGGAGGAGGAATTAGAAAAAATATTTTGCAGAACTGATGTCTGGTGGCCCCAGCCTGCAGCTGCTTGAAGCAGGATTTCAGTTCCCAGCCAGAGATTGAGGTCGGGCAGTGGCAGTGAGAGCACTGAATCCTAGCCACCAACCAGGGACAAGTGGCCACGACAAGGCCCTGGCCTGTCAGCTGTGTAGAAATGAATTTCCACATAGAGACAGAAAGTAATGAAGCAAGTAAAGCATTTATTAGGAGGAAAAAGAGTGCAGTACGTGTGGATAGACACACGGGTGGGCTCAGAGAGAGAGAGAGAGAGTTGCGCCCTCGTGGTAGTTTGAATCACTTTTATGTGGCATTTCTTTCGGGTTTCCTTTGACCAATCATCTTGCTTTGAGTGGTTCTGAGTTCGTATTTGGTATATCTCAGGGTCCTCCCATGTGTGCTTGCACATCTCTTAGCCAAGATGGATTCTAGTGAAGAGGACTGTGTGTAGTTGACATCACTTACTGTGGGGTGACGTCTCCTCCCTTTTGGACCTCCAAGGAGCCTTTCTGCACATGTGTAGTCGGGGAGGTTTTCTTGACTTCGAGAATGAGGCATATGTGGTCTTTTATCTCTTATCTGGGCAGAGCCTAGCCTCCTCCATCATCCTGCTTCTATGGAGTTTCTGCTATTATGGAGTTTCTGGCCACAGGGGAGGAACTTCAGCTGTTTGGCTGGGACCCCATCTATCTCCGGCCTCAGCACAACAATAGAGTGAAAGAAAGCCTGGAAAGAAGGTTCAGACACCTAAATTCATTTTTTTTCAATATATATTCAGGAAAGAATATATATTGAATATATATTCAATATATATTTCAGTCAGGCACTTTATTAGGCTTATGGGATAGAAAGTTGAATAAGACATTAGGAAATATATAGTTACTTTAGGTAGACATGCATACGTAAAAAAATTACAATAAATTGTGCCATAAAAGACATATAAAACAGGCATTTTATAACTAAAATGTTAGCATCTGATTGCTTGGCTGGGGACATACAAGGGAAAGGTGACAAGAAGTCATTTGAGCTAAGTATTAAAAGATGAAAAAGTATCCCATTCTGTGCTCCTTCTCACCCCCAACAAGAGAAGAAATAGCATTCCAGGCAAGGAAAAGCACTTAAAAAGATAAGTAAATTGGGCTTCCCTGGTGGCACAGTGTTTGCGAGTCCGCCTGCCAATGCAGGGGATGCGGGTTCATGCCCCGGTCTGGGAAGAACCCATCCATACCACGGAGCGGCTGGGCTATTGAGCCATAGCCACTGAGCCTGCACGTCCGGAGCCTGTACTCCGCAAGGGGAGAGGCCACAACAGTGAGAGGCCCGCGTACCGCAAAAAAAAAAAGATAGGTAAACTGAGCCATGTCACTAACTGGGCCTGGGGCAATTGGTTTTATTGAGGAAGGCAGACAGCTGTGTGTGATTATAGAAGCTTGTAGGAGGGAGGGAGAGCCCTAAGGAGAGAATATGTATACAAATTAATTTGGGGGAGAATAAGAGAAGATATTTTGTGTTTTTTGTTGGTTGGTTGGGAGAAGGATACTGTTTTGCTTAAATTATATAGAGCTGTTTGGAGCAACATCTTCAAGCTTCTTTGGAAAGGAGGAATACTAGTGGTGAAAATAGACCAGAGAAAAGATTGGTATACAGAACAGAGAAAGGAGTGATTAGAAAATCGTAATTTGATGCAACATTTTCAGATATAAATACTTTAGAATCTATACACAATAAAATTTTGGAGGGAGGAAACTAGGAAAGCTGAGGAATAGTAATATCTTACAACTACGGAGACTTTGGCCTCGAGTATCTCCAATTCTGAGATGCAGGTCACAGGTTAAATCACAAAGTGAAAGTGTGTTATAGTGTTTATGTTGCTCCTTTGTATTAAAGAATATTAGTTATAAAAGTAGTAACTTTCATTAAAACATTTCTTAAACACCCCCCAAAATCTTTATGATTAGTCTGGTTGGGAATAACGGTAGACTAAATCTCTGGTTTGATTTTTCCTCTTTACTTTTTTTTTCCCCATAAAATGATAGGATTAAGCAATTACGTAGTAAATTGAGACCAATCATTTTAAAGTGAAATCCCAAATAATAACAATAACACAACATAAAAGGAGAAATGTATACATGCAAAGTAACAGCTTTAATACTTATGGTTGTATCCTGTCTCTGTCATCTATCAGCCAATATATTCCAATATATGACATAGAAAAGGGAAATGAGTTTGGCTTTGCAATTGACTTGCAAATAGCATCACAGGCAAGTGGAATTCAATGGAAAACTACAGCAGATAGACATTTCTCATTGACTTTCATTATACGTGCAGCCTGAAATATGAGTGAGAAGACGGTGCCTCGGGGTTTGGCCTTGTCTTTCTGCAGAACTGGCAGAAAAAAGGAGAGCTCAGTAGATTCACATCAGGGAAATGCTGAAAAATACTGTTAATTTTTCCCTAAGTCACTGTTTGCAAAACAAGTAGAATAAATAAGGGGAGAATACCAATTTACCATTCTCAAATCTGTATTCCTGAAAAAGAGTAGCAATGTTTGAGCAGAGTAAAAATTAATTTTCAGTGAAAAAAGTTATATTTAGCCACATATACATATATATATTCTTTTCCTGTAGGTAGGTATTATCCACTTTTCAGTCCTGGGCACTGGCATTTTATGAGAATATGCTCCTGGAGTACTTTTATAATTCACATCTTGCATAAAACCATATAAATATTGACAACTGAGAGATTTCCATTCACCTGCCAATTGATTACTGCTACTGTTATTAGTAACAACACATTTTGCAATTTGAAATTATGTGATAACTGACATACTTCACATTATTTTAGATTTTGCACATAAATTTTCACATAAATTTTATGCTACACTATTTTAAATTACTGTAATTCAAATTCATATACACATACATGTTTAAAGACACATTTGGAGTTTTATTTCCAAAAGTTGGCCTAATTTAACAGCCCAAGCTGATACGGTTATATCCTTATCTATTTGTTGACCCACCTGTGTTTCTCAAAGAAATTAAAGCTGAAAGAATTAAATGTTTCTATGAAATAATAATAAAATGCTGACCTTAATATTATATACTTGGATATAATATCTTATTAGAATTGTTACTTGTCTTCAGTCTTAAATCTTTAATACAATTAGGTAGATTAATGACTTAAACATTTTTTTATTAGCTAAATAGTCATGCATGGTTCTTATTATACACAGTGTTACCATAGTTATTTTCCTTTTAAGAATGTGACTTTTGCAGTACTTACAAAGATGATATTATTACACAAAACCTGACACAATAGGTCTATTTAGCACACTCAATAATTAAGATTACTTGAAAATTGCTAAAAGCATATGTTCCCAAGAAGAGAAACATCTACTTAATAATCTTTTTTATTTAAAAAATGCCCTATCTTTCTTACAGAAAACTTCAGGGCTTTGTACCATTGTCAAAAACAACATTGTCTCAGTTTATAGAATGATAGATATCATAACATAACATAAGATAAATTACCAAACAATCCTGACAGAAGAAACAATATGTATCTTTTTTTAAAGATTATTTTTGAAACATTCTTTAGAATATGATTATGTTTTTGCTGTTTTCTATCCAATAATGAGAAAATTCTAAACTTAAGTACTAGAAGTAGAAACTATATATCTACCATATAACTGATGGACTAATTAAATTAGGTTTCACTCTAAGGGAATTTTTTGTAGGTGAAATTAATGGCTTAGAGTTTCTTCCTGTAAATAAGCACTTTTTAAATACAAGGCCATAACTAAACCAGTACTTTGCATAATATCAACACTAAGAATGATAGCAGCTTTATGAATTTGTGTAATAAGCTCCTTAAAATAGATGACTATAGTCCTCATTTATTTCATCTGAGGAATCCAAACTGTTATTACCAATATTAAATCTAATCATATTATATCCTAAAACATTATTTGAATTCACTGACGTGAAGGCAAATTATCATAAAATGTTCTCTTAAGTACATTACAGAGGAAACAAACACCCTAACCATTATTTCTGACAGAGGACAGAGTATTAAAATGCTACTAGATGATAGCCCAGCTTGGGCTTACAGAATTAATGAAGAACAAATGTTCTAGGTGACGTGTATGCATGACATTCTCTCTCTGGGATGACCTACATTCTTCCTCAGTTAGCTAATGAGGATTTCTTTGTTATTTTTCTTGCTGAAGGACCTCAGGGCCTTGTATCATTATTGAGTGAACACAATGTCACCTCAGTTGGCAGAAATGTTTCGTCTCTTGTCAGGAAGAGAAGTTTCCTTATGTCATCTGGAGAAAGCACAACAGAGGGACTTGCAATTGAGACCAGACATTTCAATCAGTAAATTCAACCCAGTGGATATGTTTAGGCTGCTAGAGTTGTTTGGATCAGAATATTTAAACTCTCTTGTGTATGTCTTGGAATTTAGGATGTTGGTTATGGATGAAGAAAAAGTCACATTAATCTATACTCAGAATATTTCTTATCTGGTTGTCAATGTTATTTGGTTAGGAGGACACCTATTTTTGTGATATTATGTATATGACATATGTGTATATAAGTACATGGATACTTTTGATCCCCAAATTATCAATACATTGACACAACCTCTCTAAACCAAATTCCCAAGCAGATTTAACTGATGGTTACAAAAAGAGGGAAAGGAAAGGATAGAAGAACTACGTAACAGTTTACCAAGTAAGATACTAGCATGACATCTTCCTTTTAACCTTTAGCTTTTCTTTAACAATAAGAACAACGAAAAGCATTGGATAATACTAATGTATTGCTGTTGTGAAAATCAGAACACCAGAAGGTGCTATATAAAATGACAGTCATAACTTGTATCAGTAAGTCTTTTGGAAGGCAGGTTTTTCAGGGAGCTTACATATTAGTTCTTTGCATTGAAATGCATTAGGATGTGAATGTATCTCTCTATGGGTTAAATCCTATCATTTAACTGTTGAACTTTCTGCAGTCATTTGAATGCTATTCAGGGACTTGTCAATATAAAGCAGTAGCAAAGAGAAAGTATAAAACCTATTTCTTTTGATAATGGCATCAATGGTTAATGACTGAAGTTATACAAGTTTGTAAAGAAGAAATAGCTCCATGTTTTTATTACTTTTTCTTTAAAGGATTAAATTATAAGAAGGTTTCAGCCAAGGTGTTCCATGATACAGCTCATAAAGATTTGGCTTCAGGTGGCTGGAGTATCAGATCTAGCTACAACAATGTCTAGCTTATAAATCTGGGCAACAAGAAAACTTTTTCAGGCTCACAGTTCCCTCCTTCATGAAAACTGAGATAGAAAATGTACTGTAGGTCCTAGAGGGTTAATTAAATGATGTTCAATATGAGAAACTGCTTTGAAAACTTGATTTAGGGTCTACCATCATTTATCAGCATGTTATCAGTGTTTATAAGTTTTGTTGATTACCTTGATGCTTCAACCAAGTAGACTGAGTTGAGAATTCTGACCATACCTTGGAGAATTTGTAACTTCTGGATAAGATGGTTCTTAGTGGCTAATTAACTAGGTATGTCAACCATGTTTCTGGCTTCTGTAAACTTTGTGCTGTAATATCTGTTCTCCATGCATATGCTGAATATGCCTTATTCTGGACAACCTGATAGTATGTTTAAGTCATCTTGCTTTGGCGTGCTGCCTCCCTCATCCCCTTCCTACCAGAAGTCCTCCTCCCAAGGGTGCACTTTTCAAATACAAACCAACCGATCTAGAGCCTATATCCCCAACCACCTAACTTACTGGGCTCTCACAATCAGGCCACTAACTGGTCTAATCACTGCAGGGTCCAGGACTAGACAGCAAGGACCGCCCCTATGCCTCTGGGCTTGCTGAAGTTTTTCAAAGGAGACAATTCTAATCCTGCTAACTCTACCTCACCCATCCCCTTCCACAGAAACCACAATAAAGGTTTCTGCCCACAATTTGTCCCTCTCCCTCCACCTCATGTCCAACCCTGGTGCTTCTCTGTGTGCTCCCCTCCCCCATGGCGTGGTGTGGCTTGCTCCTTCCTTTTGGAAACTGTGAGTTATAAAATCTCTTTTCAATGTCCAATTGTCTCCTGATCTGTTGGCCTTACTATACCTCAAATTTTCTATTAATATACTATATTTTAAATGATTGGATTATTTTTATACCTAGATGTGGTCAAAATTACTTTAATTATTAAAAGACATAAAATAATTGTTTAGATAATATCCATTTACCATGGCCAGGTAGTCTAACAAAAGGACTCAAAGTAGTAATCTGATAAACACATTTCAGGGTCTTTTTTTATTTAGGTTTTCTTATTTTAACTTTCCATATGCATATTATTTGAGCCATCATTCAAAATATTTATAGGTATAAGTAGGAGGAAATTACTATTTTACCTTCTTTTCACTTATTCAAAATTCATTCAATAAATATTTATTATGTACCTCATGCAGTGCTAGGCACTGTTCTAGACATTGGGGATATAATAGTGATCAAAACTGACAAACGTCTCTGTTCTCATAGGACTTACATTCTAGTGTGAAGACAATGAAAAGATAAATGAGATACTATATTTTTACATGAGACAGAGGTAAGTGCTAAGAGGAAAAAATAACACGTTGAACAGTGATAGAGCATGTTGATATTTGTGTGTCTGTGTGGGAGGTGAGGGGAGTTAGATAAGTCACCTGACACTCTGGGAATGTGACTTTTGAATAAGAATCCAAAGGAAGTCAGGGAGTTAGCTATGAGCATATCTGGAGGAAAGGTATTCCAGCCAGAAGAACAGCAAGTGCAGAGACCCTGAAGAGCAAGGTCAAGGATCAGAGTAGAGACTGCTGTCGCTGGGGCAAATTAGGACATGAGAGAAGGTAGGACATGAAGTAAGAGGGGAAGTGGGAAAGGAAAGGAAGATCAGTGGGGCCTTGAAGGTAGCACCTGGAGATGGGAAGCATCTGGAGGAACTGACTGATATTTTAACAGAACCACTTTCGCTGTTATATGGAGACAATGCTATAGGAGTTCAAGGGCAAAAGCAGGGAGAGTTAGGAAAGCTATAGCAACCACTGAGGTGAGAGAGACCATAGCGACTTGGGCAGGAGAGTGGCAGTAGGAGTGGTAATGAGTGGCAAAATTAGTTAAAAGGAAAAATCAAATGGCTTTTTAATAGATTGTATGTAGAGTTTGAGAGAAAGAGAATCAAGGACGACACCAAATTTGTAAGCCTAGAAGAATAGATTTACTAATGATTGAAATGATAGTTTGGGGAAGGGGAGATGAATTTCCAAAGCTCAGCTTTGGATGTGTTAAGTTTGAAATTCTTATTGAAAACCCAAGAGGAGATGTAAAATAGGGAGCTTGATATATGGTGTGAAGTTTATGGAAATATGCAAGCCAGATGTAATTTGAAAGCCATCTGCATATCAATTATATCTAAATGCATCAGGACTAGATAAAATCACCTAAGGAGCAAGCATATATGATGCAAGTTAATACATTATCACAAAGTAAACACCCATGTAATTACTACCCAGGTCATAAAAGAATATTATCAATACCCAAAAGCATCCCTCATGTCACCTCCCAAACAATACATACTTGAAGGATATTTCACTGAGTGTATTTTTTTGTTTGGCAGTTATTTCCATTCACACACTACAGATATCATTCCAAGTTCTCTGGATTTCATTTTTCCTCTTGAGAAGGCAATTGTCATTCTGCTGATCCTTTGATCATAAGATGTCTTTTTCTCCCTTCTGGCTGTTTTTCAATTTTTATCTTTTTTCCTTCAGATATTGTGCTATGAGGTGACTAGGTATAGATTTCTATTTATTTGTTCTTTCTTGAATTTGTGAAACTTTGGGAATACTTGGCTTGATACATTTAATTAGTTTTGGAAAATTCTTAGCCGTTATCTCTTCAAATATTACTTCATTCTTATTCTTTTCTCCTCTCCATTTGTAGATCCAAACTTTTCTTTTGTATCCTCTATATTCTAATTCTTATCTTCTGCATTTTCCATCCTTTAATCACTCCATTTTTCTTATAGGGTGTTTTTTAACATGTCTTTTCTTTCAGTTCATTAATTTTCTCTTCAGCTGTGGTCAATCTGCTCGTGAGCTCATCTCTGAAATTTTAGTTCAGCAATTCCCAGTTCTTGAACGTCGTCTGCCAAATTATCAATCTTGTCTTTTATATCCTTGAAAATAGGACATAGAGATAGTTTAAAGTCAAGATCTGAGGACTCCAATATCTGGAGTTTCTGTGTGTCTATTTAATTGCTCTTTGTTTTGTGCTAGGTTTGGGGGGGGTTAGTTTTTTTGTTTTGTTTTAATTTTCTCTTGTTCCCTTGTGTGCATGAATATTACTTATTCTGTACTTACAGAACTTTAAAAAAAAATAATTAATTTTGGCAGCGCTGGGTCTTGGTTGCTCCACGCGGGCTTTCTCTAGTTGCGGTGAGTGGGGGCTACTCTTCATTGCGATGCATGGGCTTCTCAATGTGGTGGCTTCTCTTGTTGAGGAGCATGGGCTCTAGGTGCACGGGCATCAGTAGTTGTGGCTTATGGACTCTAGAGCACGGGTTCAGTAGTTGTGGCACATGGGCTTAGTTGCTCCGCGGCATATGGGATCTTCCCGGACCAGGGCTCGAACCTGTGTCCCCTACATTGGCAGGTGGATTCTTAACCGCTGCGACACCAGGGAAGCCCTGTAGTTACAGAACTTTTTAAAGAAATGTTAAGACCTCTCAATTTTTTTTGAGCAATTATCTTACCTTATATTATTCATTTATTATTTTCACTTGCTCTTGCCAGCATCTGGAACCAGATAACTTCAGCCACATTTTAGAGATTGTCTTAATCATTAAGATGATTCAAAGCTGAGCTGAAATCCATATGAGCACCTATTTCCCTTTCTTTCTCTTACTACTAAGGTATAGCCATTTGAGATGCAAACCCAATGTAAAGAAAAATCACATGGGACCCTTTACTGACAGTTACTCTATTCTTAAACCCAGATGCTCTCAAAAACATTTCTCAACCTCTCAGCAATCCTTAAATAGATGGTAAATGCCCACAGGAGAAAAGCAATCCTCAAATACCAGGCACACTCCTTAGAAATTCATCCTCTCCCATGTCCTGAACATGGTATCCTGGGGCAAAAATACACACACACACACACACACACACACACACACACACACACACGTATATAACAGCTCCTCTCATTGTCCACACTGTGTGAATTGTTCGAAATCACCTATCTTCCATTACTAGAGGTTTCAAATGCTGTATATTTAATGAATGCAATATTTTTCTTTTAGATCAAATTATAAGGCACAAAATAAAATTTGACAATGCAGTAAACTATGTAAAGACAATTAGGCTTGTTCCTGATAGTATGTACCTTTAAAATCCATTTGACTGGGATATACATCCCACAAAATACCCTAAATACAATAAAACTTTCATCTTGAAGCTAGTATATTATTCTTTGTATTGGTACTCTTCTTTATGTACACTTTATTTACAAAGCAAAAACATTTACACAAGCAAACCTTGTCCAGGGAATAATTTGTAATCTACCTCATAATATGATTTTAAAATAAACAATTTTGGCTAAGTAGCTGATTCTGAATAACACATTCAATCTCTTTTTTCCACTTCAAACAAAATTCTTTACATTAATTTGCACTTAAAGATATTCAACACTTCCCATATTTGAAAGATCTTAATGGACACTGTGTCCATAGATAGGGAAATCCCCATGAATTTAATTAGAATAATTTTTTAACTCCCATCTACTTTCCCGTATACTTAAAAAAAAAATATATATATATATATATATATATATATTTATTTATTTGGCTGTGCTGCATCTTAGTTGCAGCACACGGGATCTTTGTTGCCTGCATTTGAGCTCAGTTTTGCCATTTAGTAGTTCTATGACTTTGATTAAATAACTCATTTCTTCTTTGTCTAAATTGATTCATCTCTTAAAATGGGGATGGTACCATTACCTTTCCATACAATTAATAGTACATAATACACAGTCATTAGGTTTAAAAATATCATTGTTTTTTCTTTAAGACATTAAAAAAGATGGTGCCTCCTTTTGTGAACTTTAGCCAGATACTTATCTTGAGAAAACACTATATAACTAAATCTTTACTTGTTTTTTTAAAAATATATAATCTGTTATCTTTCACACAAAAGATATGAACCTTCCTATTATATAATGCCCCCAAAATAGACTTCACTTTTAATCCAAAATAGACGGATCATACTTTAAGACTTTTACAAAGTAAAAAAGGAAGATGATCTAGAGAATATTTCAATATGAAGTGTTCCTCTTACCAGGGGTTATTACACTGAGCATACGGTACTCATGAAACTTGCCTCAGGGCTATATCAAGGCTAGCGTGAATAGGGAAGAACATTTGAAGCCTCTGTGTTATAGAACCCACGTTGCATAGTGACCAAGGTGTAGGAATGCCTCACAGAAAGCATAGTGAAGGATGACATACCTGTCATGAACCAGAAACAAAACAAAAACAAGATAAAATAAAATAGAATGGCCTGTGGTAGATTCATGTGTTCAAAGGGCATGCTGAGATTAATTCTGAAACCTCTTTCTTATTCTTTAAATTCCCCCTCAGAATATATATATACATATATATGTGTATATATATATATGCCTTGCTTTGAATTCCTTTCCATGTTTTTTAGTACTTTGAGCATAGCCATTGACCTGTATAGAAAAGTTGGGGAACAGAAGGAAACCTAAGTAAGCTTGACTCAGTGTAAACGTTGTAACATCGAACAAATATCCAAGGAACTCGTCACCTGGTAGTTGGGATTTATTGTTCTCAGCTGGTTTTCCAGTATGATTACTTTAAAATCTTGAGATTATCCTCCACATGTGTGATGTATTATATGAATATGCACATCAAAGAAAATGATAGTACAATAAAATATTATTCCCAGAACAATGAAATTAATTAGCTACTTATTATGGAATCTATTTAAGTTTTTTTATTCAACTATTTTTTAAAACAAACAAAAATGTTCAGGCATGGACTAAGCATATAAAACTTCATATTTTTGTCCTTGTCTGTTTCATGTCATTAAGTTATCATAAGCCATAAGATGATATATATTTTTCACAGGTACTGTTATACATTGTAGTAGGCAGTATGTTAGGACGTTGGAAAATTCCCTTATGTTGGTCACCTCCTATCATGTTAAAGTTAATAACCCCAAACTGAAAAATGAAAGGAAATGCAGATTTAAAAAGTGAAGAAATTTTATAATTTATATTACCTTCTGAATAAATATTATCATTAAAGAAAATCATTTTAATTCATGCAGGATTCTGAGTCAATGTCTGCAGCTGCTATCAGTAAGGAAACTTTCTGATGGTCAGGTAGATTTTTGTTTGTTTTGTTTTTACTATTTTCTATTGATGAGACCCACTGTCTGATTCCCGTGTGTACCTCAAACATTATTTGAGAAGCAAGGCTTTCAGTTCAGGGAAGGACAGTAGGAAGAAAGTGCTAGTGGTTTTCATAGAAGTAAAAAGACCAGAATATGAAAGAATAAGTAGAAGAATGTGAAAAACCTAAATATGAACATATAGTCAAGCCACCTAGTACATAAGGTAGGACCCAATTTTTTTCTAGAGCAGTGCAGTAGGTCTAGAGTCACTCAAGAAAGTCATCTGAAATTCAGTAATTTAAAAGTCTAAATTGAAGCTGGCTCTGGAAAGAATCAAGTTAAAATCTTTGCCTTTTATTTTGCTGTTTCACAAATTGGTAGGCAAGTCAAAAACTTATTCTAGAGTATATATGCAGCAGTATGGTGATATCCACACACTGACTTTGAGTAGATGTTGTTATTAATGTTTTAGTCTTCAAATCTTCCCAGCATTAAAAAATAAAAATCAGAATTGTATGTAGCAACAAACAAGGCATGGCTATTTTTCACATTCACAGTTCTTCTGAACAAAATAAATCACCAGACTGCTCTTTAATGTCACAATTTTGTTTTTTGTCATAAATGATACTTTATTACATTATAGTTTATATAATTTATTGTTAATTTTTACTTTATTATTTTTGTCTCAAAAATGAGTCAAAAATACCTGTTAGCTGCTAGTTATCCGGACACACGTGTCCACTATACATTCATTTCAGAGTCCTGTAGGGGACACATTAATACAATAAAGAACAGATGAGTGAGCATATGGTTTGCTAAATCATGTTTATAATAATTATATCCAGATCGCATTTAAATAAAGGGTCAGTGGCACATAAATTGGAAATTCTGACAACACTTTTTGGTGGTAAGAGGTTAGGGGCATTGCTACCAGTATGAGCAGAAAAGCCACATGCCATGAAATAAACAATTCTAGTCATTAAAATGTTAAAACACAACACTGTGTAAGAAGGTAGCACATTTCAAAAATAGGTTTGATGCTTCTCTGAAATCTTTGCCAGATGGCCAGAGCTGCTACAAATCCATGACAGATATCAGAGTATTTCTTAATCTAGGATGCATGGAAAACAACAAAAATGCGTAGACAACAGTTAATACAGATATAGTGAAAATATTTATATGCTAGCAAAGTAGCTATTTATACATCTTTTTTTTTAAACTTCCTATATCTAACCTAGTTTGGAAAGGTCATGTGTATTGACTTTCTAACCTAAAAATCAGTACAAATATATTGAAGTTTTTACAATATAGATCATTTGGAGATGAGACCTTCAGAAACCATTTTCCCAACAGGATTTTCAATTAGAATTGTTACTCATTCATCATGTTCACAGCAATCTCCTAGATAAATGTTTTTCAGCTCTTCTCAGAATTACCAAATGCAGGTTTTTATGGTCTACCCAGTTCTAGTGAATCCCCAGCAAGGGAGTAGGACCTAGTAATATCCATTTTATCAAGTGAATCTTAAGTCTCAAAAATAATGACAGAGATCACTGAGGCCTATAAGTGAGGACAATTCTATTTGCTTTCTTTACACTTCACATTAGAGAATGCTACTCAATTTGGAGGATTATGATCATTGAAAGAGTAACCAGTAATCCAAGGACACAATAAAAATTTTTTAAATGATAGGCCTAGGGAAACAAGAATGAATTAAAAAGAAATCTAGGTTAATAGAAGTCCCATGTAAAAAATGAACATAACACCAATGTCAGTTAGCCTGGTGGGAAATAGCATAAAAAGAGAGAAAGATTTCCACTGGAGAGTCAGGGATACCACAGTTGATGTATGGGAGAAGGGGTCTGGACGTGGTAGTTGACAGGGAAACTGGAAAACCAGTACATGAGACTGTAGTTTCTCTGATTGACAAGGCAGGGTGGAATTTTTGAGGAAGGACATCGGTTTTCCTTGTATTTACCAGGTGAGCTCAATAAGACTCATTGAGTGAAACCATGTCATTGTCTGCAGTTTAGAAGTCAAATTGCTGTTAATTTTGAATTCCAATAGGAATTATAGTGTTATTAAAATAGAATAGTGTAAGAAACCAGTATGAATATCATTCCTGACCTGCCTTCCTAGACCTTATCAAAGATGGGCAAATAGACACAATCACCTCCACTTATATTCTTTAAGCTGAAGGAGTTCATGGTATAATATTCAATAGATGAAGCTCTTTGGAAGAAAGACATGGGTGGCTTCTGTTAATTACTTAATTAATTAAATGGGGGGATAATTCTGGAAACTAGAACTGTGATCGCTTAAGGTCTTATTTCCTTTGGAAGCTAGGTTATTCTTTAGAGGTGAGTGTCTATGACTGTTTTCCTTAGAGGGAGGATTCCTGCAAACAGTGTGTTAAAAACAGGATTTTCCTGGGAAATATCAGTTTCTCAAGCCCTTTCACCTCTACCTGTTTGTCTCAGCTCCTTCCTGTTCCTCTGAATCCCTTCCCACAGTTCTTCCTAGTTCAAAGTTACTGAGAGTCCTTTAGACTTGGCACCTCCCCAATTCTCAGAAACCAGGACCCTTGGAAAGGGAGAAATAGATGGACTGAGTTGGAAATTGTGATTCTGAATAACCCTTACCTCCTATGCACATAGCAGATGTTCAATAAATTGTAACTGAATGAAATGAATTAATTCAAAAAGTTGTGATGGAATTGCTGTCATTAGAACATTTACTTGCTTATCAAAAATGATGGAAATTGCCCTGGCCTTATTTATGAGGAAGGGTCAAAGCTGTGGATTGTCAGGTTAACATGGAAGTCCAGGTGGTATATTGTCTTGTTTTGCTATTATTTTTTGATGGAACAATTCCTTCTTTCTCTAAGTATTCTCAGTAATTTTTTTTTTTTTTTTTCGGTACGCGGGCCTCTCACTGTTGTGGCCTCTCCCGTTGCGGAGCACAGGCGCAGCGGAGGCTCAGCGGCCATGGCTCACGGGCCCAGCCGCTCCGCGGCATGTGGGATCTTCCCGGACCGGGACACGAACCCGCGTCCTGCATCGGCAGGCAGACTCTCAACCACTGTGCCACCAGGGAAGCCCCTCAGTAATTTTCAAAGGACAAAAACTCAAATAAATGAAAGTAAAACATCTCCAACATATGTACATGTATTCTAGAAATACTCTTTAAATTCTGTTTACCTGTGAATATACTAGTATTACGTATAGAATCTTAGTATCAGCTGAACTTTGATGTAGTCTTACATTTTGTGACTACTTTTCAATGATTAATCAGATTACAGCCCCTCATTACTAAGGTAAAAGAGAATCTTCACTAAAATTGAAAAGATTTGCAATATTTCAGAAAAGCCATTGGTCATTTTCATCCTGGGTGTTATATAGGTAACATATATTTTGTCTTTCTTCTCAGGGTCAGGTTAGGTCTGTGTTTACCCTAAGGCTAGAAAACAAATCAGAAGCACTTAATTTGTTTAATTACCTTAAACATTTCAATGACATAACATTCTGGCTCAAATTGGGCATATTATAAATTTTTCTTTTACTATATTATAAAGCATTTCATCATCATATATTATAAAGGTATTTCTGTGATTTTTTTTGGTCTTTTGTAATATACTTTTTTCTTTCTTCAGTCATACAGCACAACATAAACAGAAACAAATTTTGATTGTATTACTTATAAAACATTAACATAGAATATTTGATTTGAAAAGGTGTGGATTTCCACATAAACTTCTATTTAACTATGATTCTAAAAGTATATGTAGTTCTTAGTTGTAGTAGTATTGAACCCAGCTACATGTCTACTTTTTCATTTAAAAAATATTTTAATGATCAATGTGTTCTTTAATATCTATACTTGTAGATAAAGATTCTCTTCCCTAGACTGTGATGCTAATTTTAGAAATAAAACTTATAGACATAAAATGCACCAACATGTCCAAAATTCTTCTAGACTAGTGTTGATTTTGCAGCAAAAACCCAAAGCATTGAAATAGTTTTCTGGTGTTTCTGGATTAACTATCATATGTAGTTGCAACTCAGCACTCATAATTTTTAGTGGACCAATGTATTCATAACATTTTTTAGTTTATGTTATCAAGCAGTTGTCAGAAAGGAAGAAAAAAGTCACTAAGTGCTATTTTTCTGAATTTAGTTGTTTTTTCTTTTCATTACTGGAGTTTCAATTGTCTTTGAAATTGATCATCTTCCAATAGAGGAAAATAAGCACAATTACAATCATCACTAATGTTGATTTTCTTATTTTAGTCAAAATGTATCAACATTATATGAACAAGAGAGCAGATATTTATTAACAAAGGGTTCCAAAAAAAATGAAAATATGACTAAATGGAAGTAATTAGAATTAAGAAATGGAGAGGAAAAATATTATACTAATAAAGTAAATGTAAATCGTGTTTAAGGCTAATACCCCAAGGAGTATTTACTTAAAAATTCTAATTATTTTTTATTCTGAAGCATCTCTTAATCCAGTGCTTCATAATATTTAATGTGAACTCATGACCTCTGGGCATCTTTTTAAAATGCAGATTCAGATTCAGTAGGTCTGGGTTGGAGCCTGAAATTCCAACAAAATACTGTTGATGCTGTTGATCTGTGTACAACACTTTGAGTAGCAAGGGTCTGGAGAACAACCTGAGAACTAAATTTAAAAAATGGAGTATCAAACACAAACTTAAGTACAAAGATTTTAACTAGTTAAATTGAAGAGATAAAAACAAAATTTCAGGATCACAACTAAAATATTGGAAAATAGCAGGCATTGAAATACTATCCTGTAAATCTTATACAATATGCTATTGAATGGTTACTAAATATTAACAGAGAATAAAAATGGAAAACCTAATTGTTGATGCCTTAAAGGGTGAGACACTGAGCATCTGAATTTTATTTGAATCATTCTTAATTTGGTTTCCAAAGATGGACTTCAGAATGTTTGTATCCTTCTAAAAAATATTTCAAAGATTTCATTGTGACCATGTGTGCAGTTTTTCAGGGGAAGGAAACCACAGATTGCAGATGTCAAATGGTTATAGGAACAATAGCCTGAGAGATAATGAAGTCTGATTCCTCAGTTATCAACTTCAAGAAGAAAAGTAGAATATATATATCTGTATATTCTATATCCATATCTATAGCTATGTCTGTACACACGTGATATACATACACCCATATATATAAACACATGTATATATTTATACATACATGCACATATGGATATGCACAGATATACACATAAGTACACTGGTTATAATTTGCTAGCATACTTAAAATCATTTATTCATTTAAGAGTGAAAATATTGATTTTTACATTAGTATATTTACTATCTTGTGTAATTATAGATGTAAAAAAGGTAATATAATAGTTGAATTCATACTGAGGAGTAAATGATCTGTAGCTTTATTTCAGTGCATATGGGACAGAGAACAGCTATGTTTATTATTTATATATTTTCATCTACATTTATCTTGGATTATAACCATAGCAAGTATAAGTAAGTTTACCTGTTTTTTTTTTGTTTTTTTTGGGCTACGTTGGGTCTTTGTTGTTAAACGCGAGCTTTCTCTAGTTGCGGCGAGAGGGGGCTATTCTTTGTTGTGGTGCATGGGTTTCTCATTGTGGTGGCTTCTCTAGTTGCAGAGCACGGGTTCTAGGTGCGCAGGCTTCAGTAATTGCAGCACGCAGGCTCAATGGGCACGTGGGCCCTGGCTTCAGTAGTTGCAGTGCATGGGCCTCAGTAGTTGTGGTGCATGGGCTTAGTTGCTCCGTGGCATATGGGGTCTTCCCGTACCAGGTATGGAACCCGTGTCCCCTGCATTAGCAGATGGATTCTTAACCACTGCGCCACCAGGGAAGTCCCAAATTTATCATTTTGAAAATAGTTATACTTCAACTTTCTTTGCAAAAAATTATATGAACAGAACATGCAAAAATACAATACAGAACTTGAAATAGCATTGTCATAAAATTTGGAAATAAAAAGGAGCAATCAGACTGTATCAAGTTTCATAAAACGTACAAAGTACAACATTTGCACTGGTAGATGTGATATTTTTACAAAATTTTGTATAAGAAAGTTATTTTATTTAGCCATTCTGGAAGCTAGAAAAAACAGCTCTCAAATGAACTTAAGACTGTTTGGTTTGGGAAAACAAAAAAAGAAAAATCAGCAATAGAAAATGAAGTATAAGATTATCTTCAGGGCTTCCCTGGTGGTGCAGTGGTTGAGAGTCCGCCTGCCGATGCAGGGGACGCGGGTTCGTGCCCCGGTCCGGGAAGATCCCACATGCCACGGAGCGGCTGGGCCCGTGAGCCATGGCCACTGAACCTGCGCGACCGGAGCCTGTGCTCCGCAACGGGAGAGGCCACAACAGTGAGAGGCCCGCGTACTGAAAAAAAAAAAAAAAAAAGATTATCTTCAAGCGCCGTCCAGTATGATGAGTTACTTCTAATTGGCTAGTTGTTCTGAACCTCTGAAGAAGATGAAATAGGAAATTAGAGGTAATAGGAGTAAGTTTGTAGAATAAAGAGTTTATTTAACTCAAAACTGATTAAACAGTCTTTCAAGGAAGAGTGTGGAGTATCTCAAAAGCCACCTATCATAAACTATGTTCATAGTCCAGCTGGTGACAATATCATTTCTGTATAAATTATCCTGTTTGCGGTTGGCAACATTTCATATATATCATATTGTCAAAATTTCAAATATGTATATAAAAACAACTTAAATATGTATTAATTTTAAGATCCCTATAGGGGACAGCCTTGTTATTAATACAGTGAAGAGCAGATGCTGTAGCATATGGCATCCTAACTCATATTTATGTTAATTTTATGTAAATAGGATTTTAATACAGCAACATTAATCTGTTGTTGCTTTGGTTTTCTGATATATCACTTTACCCTCCTTTTGGATAAGATTAATATAGGTAGTTTAGACTTTCTCAAAAAGTTCCTTTTTAGCAGTGTAAAGAGCAATGACTTACTTAAATCTTTAACACATATGTTTAAATAGAATGTCAGACCCATAAAGAAACTAAGAATTATCAAAATCTTGTTCTCTTGCTCAATTGAAGCAGACTTAAAGAAATAAAATGAGAAACAAATATGTATGTATGTATCAGTAGAGGATACAAATAGGTATCAGTGGTGAAAATAAACATGTTTATTTTCGCTAAATAGCTATCTATTGGACAGGTAAAATAGACTAGAAGAAAATTCCCCCAAATTATGTTCTTAACTTGGGAATGCTATTACAAGTGAGTATACATTTATTCTATTTTGGAAATTAAAATGTTAAGTGGACACTATTTTTATTAAGGAGATTCTGGTTAACTTTTTTAAGGTCATATCATCTGCTTTTAGATAATAAGCACAAAGATGTACCCAGTTTATTTATTTCTTTAATAGTAATGCAACTTAAAACATTTTTTAATTGATATAATTGACATATAACATAGTATTAGTTTTAGGTGTACATTGTGTTAGCTTTAGTTTAGGTGATTTGATACATGTACACCTTGTGAAATGATCACCACAGTAGGCCTAGTTAACATCCATCATCACACATAGTTACAAATTTTTCTTCCTTGTGGTGAGACCTTTTAAGATCTAGTCAGTTAGCAACTTTCAAGTATACAGTACAGTATTGTTAACTATAGTCACCATGCCGTCCATTACATCTCCAGGACTTATTCATCTTATAATTGGTAGTTTGTACCTTTTGACAGTTTCCACCCATTTCCTTTATCCCCCCGAAGCTCCTCCTCTGGTAACCACCAATCTGTTCTCTGTATCTATGAGTTCAGTTTTTTCTTTTAGATCCCAAATATAAATGATATAACATTTGTTTTTATCTGTCTGACTTATTTCACTTGGCATAATGCTCAATTTTTTATTACTACAGTTTTCAGGTTAAAAATATAACACCTAACATTCTTATAGATGAACCATAATAGAGGAAATTTACCTCTTTAGTTTACTCAGAATTATATTAACATTATAGTGAAAGAAGATATAAAATGGAGTATTTGATAATATTTTGATATTTCTTATAAATCAACAGTAATTTACACTCATGTATTGAGTTTTAAATTTATTTCAAGTTATATTATGAACTATCATATTATTATACTATATTTAACATGTCTTATAATCCAACATTAAAAGTCATTTAAAACAGAAAATGAGTCACCTAAATTTCACTCCCGTAATAAATTTGTATTGGTTTGTGATCTGGATTTGGAGGAGTTTGGAAAGGAAATTGCCTCTAATATTTGCCCACTTAAAATAATTATTTTTAAGCTGTTTAACACACATTGTTTTAAAAGGTCAGTTTTATGTTCATGTAATTATGAAGCAGAAATACATGCTATTTTGCTTTTGCAGTTTGATCAACTCAATCAAGATCAAATCAGATCTTAAAAATATATATATGTATATATATATAATTCTAGTCTAAGATGAGGAATTAAATTAATCCTGTATAAAGTCAATTTCCATAAGTAAAGGAAACCTGTAGTGATTTAAACATATGAATGACATTTTTCTGGGCAATTGATGGATATTTGAGAAGGACCAAACACTGTTATAGAATAGAATGACATTAAGCCCCTAATTCCCTAAATTTATGATAAACCCATATTTCAGCAACTGATTTTTATTCTTTTGGACTCATTTGTTATGCATGTGAAATCTCTTTTGTGGAATAAGTTTACATAGAAATGTATTTTAAATGCATATTTAAATTGAAAAACTTTGTTATTTGACAGTATTGGAAATTATGACACAAAATACTCCTGTTAATTCTGAATCAATTTACTAGTAGTAAGCCTCATGTTGAAATGTAATTGACATGTCATATTATCATTTTATCATGATTTGAGCAGAATGTATCATTTAATGAAATATTTGGGGGCAGAGAGCAGTTTTAACAGAGAAAATATGTGCCTTCTCACATGACCTCACAGTCTTTACAGAGCAGTTTTTCTGCCAATTGAAGTTACCATTTAAAGTCTAATCCTAAATATTGTATAAACATTGAAGTTAATGATTGCTGCTATTCTACAAAAACAATTTAACTGCTGAAATATAACTACTTTTGGAACATCTGATGAGGCATGTGAAATCTCCACGCTGGAATCCTGGATTCTTTAAAAAGCCAAGCCATTCTTTGTGGTAAATACTCAATTTATTGTTTCAAAGGATATGTGATACTCTGAATTTAAGTGGAAAGGCATAGGATAATATCTAATTTGCTTCATGACGTGGGCAGCGACACAGATACACCTTACACAAGAGTACAATTGATTTTACTTTGGGTGCTTACAAGTTTGGCACAATAAATGCCATTCTTGTCCATGGATTGTCATTGCAGCCTGATGACAATATTGTTTATGTTTTAAACAAAAATCAAAAGTACCAAAGAGAATCCAGAAATTCTGCTGTACATATAATATCCTGAATAACTGAAATAGAAAATAATTTCTTGGCAGATATACATTCATGACATCTAATTTGGGAAATGACAAGAAAGTGTAGGAAGGCAGAAAATAAAGCCTGTGTAATATCCTAGGTCATCTAGTAAATGGGTTGATAAATGATATACAATATGAACACAAAAATAAGAGTCATATTGTTAATTGATTAGACATTTTATTCAGGGGAGAACCATCATTTTGAGAGGTCAATAAATTCTTTTTATTCTCAAAATCTGTGGTAATTGGGATGTCCTGGGAATTTACAATCCAGCCACAGTGAAAGGACAACACATGTCATCATCAGGAGAATAGGATCAGATCACACATCTTTACTTGACAAGAGCTGGCAATTTAATCTGACAGGATTCTTGCCAATGAGGACAGTTTTAGGAGTTCTACTGCTGTGGTAAAGATTTGACATGTCATTGAGGGATGTTGTGCAGAAGCCTGACAATAAACCAGGACTTGCTAATGCAGTTTAGGATTGCTGTAAAAATTTATTAGAAACCAGAGACTGTAAAATTACTATACTTTTTCAGAACTGTTTTTCTTTTCCTTGCTGAATATTTATGTGATGTTTAATGCACAGCACATGTTTTAAAACTTGTTTCCTGATGGTGTAAAAGAAGTCTATTATAATGCACATGAAATTGCACGAAATTCAATTAAATGCATGAGAGAGTAAGTAGAATGTCCACCTGTAAGCCCATTTTGACAAGATTTTTTTCATTGATGGTTTTGGTGTCTGCAAATTTAAGGAGTTTCAATAATGGCATTTACGTTTTAAGAAACAAAAGACATTTACATTCAATTGGGGATTCATTTAACAGAACTTAAAAGCATGTGTGACTTGGAGTAGCAACATTCTGTGTGTTTTATTTAGAGGAGATGAAGGGAAAGTCTAAATGTAAAGTTACTATTAATTGGCAATGCAATTGTGGCTGCTGGATGATTCTGGACAATCCATATTAAGTCACTAAAAGAAAATAGAAAAAGGCAAGGTAGACACATTACAATTCTGTGTTTGTTTTTGCAGTACACCAACACTTTAAAAGATATTTCCAAATAGTAATGTGGGTCAACTAATTCCTAGATGTAAATCAGAAAATACCATACCTATTCACAGCTCCAAATACGTCTGAGCCTCTTCTTAAGGTAGGTGAGAATATTGATATCAACAAATACGACTAAATTTTCCCACCCAAACCTCCCTATACACCTGTCATATTCAAGGCAATCTGCTAGCTGCTACGGGAATGCAAATGGAGGAGACACAGTGAAAAATATGCAGCACAAATAACTAAGAGTTTGAGAGTGATTCATCATGATGGATATAACCTCAAAGTGACTGGCCAGCATGAAAGCATAATTAAAGGAAGACATATTGATTTGAATTTTGGGCACTCTACCTTCCAACTATACTGTAGAATCTTTAAGGTATCTTCCTTTTTTTTTAAGGTATCTTTCATTTGATAAATCCTTTGGATAAATTTACTCAAGCAGTTTTAACCGTTTTATTCTCTGCTCTCTACTCAGTCTTTTCCCAACCTCTTCAGTAAAGGATAACCCCCATTCTGGCTGCCCTCAACAGGAATAACTCTGTTACTTCTCTCTGCCACAAGTACCTGAGGAAAGTTGTGTGAGACTATTTGAGAGGAAAGAAACATATTGGAAACACTGCAATGGTTGAAAGACTGACAGGACGATCAGGCATACCTACACAGAGAATACAGTTTGGCAGTCAATCCATCATTGCTTTATTCCCATTTAGGAATGGAGCAATTTTTGCCTTGAGGATTGTGACTGCTCACTGAGTTCATTTCAGACTTTGCTGCATTTCCTCTGCATTCTGCAGACTTGGCACTCTTACTTCACTTCACACTAATTGTGATTGCTGACTCGTGCCTGGATGGGAAGCTGCCAAAAGGGCAGGTATCCCAGAGAGACATCATTACCCAGGTTGGCAAATACCTGAGAGCCCTATTTAATGATGCAATCTTATTTTTACAGCATGGGGAAGTCTTCCAGTCTCACAGCATCAGTTCCTGGCCGTAATACTGTTTGGCAAAAGGCTTTCATATACTTTTGCAAAATGAAAGGAAATAAACCATGGGGATATAGATCAATGGTAGATAATCAGATACCTGGGAAGAGTTGGGAAGATGTGAATAGCTCTAGGGTAAACATATTTATCTAATTGCTGGAGAATAAAAGTGAATGCCTTGCCTAGAATTAATTTGAGAAATTATATACATAAAAAATAGCTTTTTATAGATAGCCAAGCCTCTTTTTTTTTTTTACCAGATTTTGCTCAGATATTCATTCTGGAATTGAGGTCACTGCTAAGTCATTGAAAACTACATGGAACAGGTATGACAGGGGACAGAGGATCTTTGTAACACCCAGCAGGATACACAGGATAGTCTTTATATTCCTTGTTATATTTTAGGGCTGCATTCTTGAAAAACTAAATGAGCTCTCCCTTTGTTTTACTCGCATAATGATTTTTAAAATGAAAAGTAATACATGTATATGGTAAAAAAAAAAATCTAACAGTATAATGAATAAGTTCTCCTTGCTCAGATTCCAAATCCACACAACGAATGGCAACCACTGTTAAAAATTATATTTATATATTTCAAAAATTATCTACATATGCAATCACACATAAATATTTGGGCATATCACACATACACAAAAACCTCTTTAAAATACACAGATCAAAGCAGAGTGCAGTGTTTATTTTATTTTTGTAGAGATTGTATACATCAACACATATGTTGCCTTGCTTTCTTTTGAATAACTAAAGAGTAAGATAATACTACATTACGTGGATTTGCTGCCCTCTCATTGTGCCGTTAAGGAGATTTATTATTGACACTTCCAAAAATGAATCATTGTGTGCATACTTTTGAACACTTAAAGGAGAAAATATGTTGGATTAATTTCTGGAAATGAAATTACTGGTCAACGATTTGATGATTAAAGGTTTTTAAGTATATGATTAAATCATCCTCAAAACATTGCCCCAATTAACACCTGCCACATTAAGTACGAAAGTGCCTGATGTTTTATACCCTTGCTAACACTGTGTATTTTCTAACTTCATCTTTTTCAAACTGATAGGTGAAGAGTGGATTCTCATTTACATTTTTTAAAGTGCCAAGCTATTGGGTGAATATAAGAATTTTAGCAACATTTTAATATGGGTGAGTCAAGCACATCTGCCAGCTGTACAAGTTAAGAGACCCCATTTAAAATTCACAAAATTGCTCACTATGTTAGTGACTAGGCATGAGATTCTCTTTTAGTCAAATTAAATTAACCAGTATATAGATTTTATTTTAATAGACACTAAGTCAAGACCACCAACTAAAATTATTGTGGATAATTATGGTTTAGAAAATTAATGGTTAAAGAAGGGGAAATTTTTTTAAAAAGATTCTAGGCAGATAATTACACTCAATTTAAATCAATCTTTAGTGTGATAACTTAAGTATCCAGCTGCAGGCAAGTATTATGGCAATAGGATTTTTATAGTAAAAGTCCTGAAGTGCAGAAAAGTTTCAAGTGAGTGAACAGTTGAAAACAAAAAAAGGTTTCTCTACTGTAAAATTAGTGTAGTTTCATCACAAAAGTGAATTGTCAGTAATGACAGTATTGCATTATGAATAGATAGCTATTCATAAGTCCAAAAGTATTCAATATAAAAAGCCAAAATACATGGTAAGTACCTATACTGTACCAGTTTAGTTGCTAAGGTACCTATCTAAACTATGTCAATCATGTGAATTTTTTAATTCCATGATGCAGCTCAAAGTTTGACTCCTACTCTACTTTTTTCTAGAGTGTTAGCTCACAAAATACACTTTCCACTTCCTTGTTAAATCTCATCCATAGTTTTACAAGTGACTCAGTACAGACAAAGAAAGTCAAAATAAGCATCTTAATGTCTATGCAGGGCAAAACCTTACATAATACTAGTCTTTTCCTTGTGACACATTTTAATCTTCCACTACTGAAAATTTCTTCTTTTCCTCTTTTCCTACTTTTTGGGATTCTTGCTTAAGAACAAAGCTCATATTTCTTAGAACATTCAACTTCATATTTTTAGAAAGTAAAACTCTTGCCAGGCAAGAGACGTATTGGTACTTTATGTGGAAAGAATCAGATTCTCAATTTCTCCATCTGGGGTCTCATGCTCTCTTACAATTTTATTTCTCAAACAAGAATTTGCTCAAGTTGAAGATACTAGGTAGGGAGGATAATTTTAACCTGCTGGTATATAAATAAACAACACAGACAGAAAGAAATCTTGTATCCTAACCCATGTTAGTGCCAGTGTGTAGGGATATTTACCAAAAAAAAAAAAAGAAAAAAAGGAGTGTTTTTTTTTTTATATACATAGTTAAATGACTAAGGGTTTGAATTCGTTGTATAACTTCATTACAAAATGTAGTGACAAGCAACTTCAGAACATAAATATCTTATTTACACAAAATGTAGTTTTCATTCACCTGCACGTCCCATAGAGAAATGTAGGCTGTTTGGGCCTTTGTCATACTGTCTGTTTGAAACATAGAGTTAATTGGACATTGTGAAAAGGAAAAAGAGAGATTGCAGAATGGTCATTTTGTTATCTCTATCTGGAAGTGACACACGTGATTTCAAATAAAATTTCATTAGCTAGAATTTATCACATGTGTCTGCCTAAATGATAGAGGGCTGTGAAGTCAAATACTATATTTGTATAAAAGGAGGGGAAAGGGGGATATTTTTGAAGACTAGTAATTTATACAAAATTACCTTTTTATAAAAAAAAAATCCAAAATGGTATAATGACTTATTATGAAGCTGTAGTAATTAAGAGAGTATATCGTTGACATAGAGTTGAACTAATTGACCAGTGAAATAGAATAAAGAGCCCCCAAAAGGACTTCTGCAAAATTAGAACTTTGATGTCTCACAAAGGTGCTTCTTCCATCAGGGAAAAAAGGAGAGACCAGTCTGTGGAGGTGGAAAAATGGTTATATCTAAGGAAAAAGACAAAATTGAATCTTTATTTCATATAAAAACTTAGTGCACTATGTTACATGTGAAAGAAAACTTCAAACTCATAATAGAAAATATAGATAAATATCATTTAGAACTTGGTCGGGAGAAAGTTCTTAAATAAAAGAAAAATATAACCCTTGAATAATGTAGGGGTTAGAGGCACTAACCTCCTGCACAGTTGAAAATCTGCTTATGACTTTAAATTTCCTTAAAACTTAACTTTTAATAGCTTACTCTTGACCAGAAGCCTTACCAATAATACAGTTGATTAACACATATTTTGTATATTATATCTATTATATACTGTATTCTTACAAAAAAGTAAGCTAGAGAGAAGAAAATGTTACTAAGAAAATCATAAGAGAAAATACACTTACAGTACCTTACTGTATTTAAGTTTGTCATCTGTTTACAAGATGATGGAATGTTGGTACTTAGATCAATACTGTCTCATGATACAAACAAAACACTGTAGCTGTTAGGCATTTTAGTAACACTGGACCTCAAAAATAAAAAAAGCGAAAAAGATATTCATATTTATTTATAGGTATAGGTATAGATTCATGTATTAATAATGAAGAAGCAGCAATATGATTGCTTTATGGTAGCCTAGTGTAATCGATAATGGGTCCACTATACACTAATGAATGGTATGGAAATTTTCATGGCATACAGTATTACAGTCATTCATAATACAGTATTGGAAACATGTTAACATTAAAAACACCTGCGTCGGGGCTTCCCTGGTGGCGCAGTGGTTGAGAGTCCGCCTGCCGATGCAGGGGACACGGGTTCGTGTCCTGGTCCGCGAAGATCCCACATGCCACGGAGCGGCTAGGCCCGTGAGCCATGGCCGCTGAGCCTGCGCGTCCGGAGCCTGTGCTCCGCAACAGGAGAGGCCGCAGCAGTGAGAGGCCAGCGTACTGCAAAAAAAAAAAAAAACACCTTTGATGGTAGGCTGATACACAGTGTCTATAAGAGAGAGAGAGGCATACTGAACAGTAATGTAATTATTTCTTTGAAAGCGAAGATATGAAACAGTAAGAAAACTAACCCATTATTAATTTTATGTTGTATATCACTTACCTTATGTCTATGTAAGGATAGGCTATCCACTTTAATACAAGTCTTGAACACGATATATTGTAATATATACTACACAATGAACACTTTGGGGATGATGATAATGTTGACACAAACATGTCTCATACAGTTCTTGCTGTACAGTTATTAGATTTTCACATGAAGATACACATGTACACAACAGATGAGTTCATTAAATGTATGCATGATGATTATTTACTATTCATTAAGTGGAAATCTATCATCATAATGGTCTTCATCTTTGCTGTCTTCACATTGAGTAGGCTAAGGAGAAGAAGGAGGAAAGGTTGGTCTTACTGACTCAGGGGTGGCAGTCACAAGAGGTGGAGGAGGTGGAAGGGGAGACAAGAGAGGCAGGCAGACTATATGGAAATACGTCATAATTTCTGTCTGACTTTTTGCTTTTTCATTTCTCTAAAAAATGTTTCTATACAGTACCAATCCTTCTACAATTTGCTTTAGTTTCACTATCATAGAAGGGTTCATGTTGTAAAAGAAGTCAAGAGTGGATTGAATAATCAGAACCTTTCTGCCACATTGTATAGTTCTGGGTGGACAGGGACATTGCCCAATATCAAAAGGACTTTAAAAGACAGTTCCTTACTGGCAAGGTCCATTTCCTGACTTCAGGGACAAAGCGTCAATAGAATCAATCTAGAAAAAGTTTCTTGGTCACCAGAAGCTGCTTCTCCTGTTATCTTGACATTTATTAAGCAAAATCTTTTTTTCTAAAGTTATCAAACCATCTTTAGCTGGCATTAAATTCTCCAGCTTTATATCCTTTACCTGTCTTTTACTTTGTCATATACTGACTTTGATTTTTCTCCAATCATATTAGAGTCTATAGGTATCCTTTCTTATAGCAATCTGGCAAACACATAAAAGCTGTATTTTCAATATGCGATAAAAAAGTATTTTGCAAAAAGTGCAAGGTTTTCGTGCCTGCTGGTGTAGCTGCAGGGATGGCTTCATGAATTTGCTTTTCTTTTTTTTACAATGGTCCTTACACAGGATTCACTTATCTTGAAACGGTGGCAACTACAGCTGCAGACCTCAATCTACGATACATATCAAGCAATTCAGCTTTTTCTTGTAATGTTATGACTTTTCTCTGCTTCTTGGGAGCACGTCCGGCATCATTACCGGAACTCTGTATGGGTCCTATGGTGTTATTCAAGGTGTAATGTATTTCGCTAAACACGATGGAAATCGCGCGAGAACCGCGAGCGATCACATTCCCGCGATACGAGATTTACCGGAGAGACGCACTTGCTCAGGTGGGGGTGATTGGCGTCTCTGGCGTTTGAAGCCGAGGCTTACAGCAGTCGAGCTCCACACCGTAGCAACAGGAGGTGGCTGTGAAATTATCACAGGACTACGGTATGTACTACTGTTAATTTTATGCAGTTATGACTTAATTCTGCACCTTTACATTTGTTTACACTTCTCTCTCGACCTCAAATGAGGCCATGTACGGTCTGTGTTTGTGTGCATACATTTTGACAAATTTTAACTTTATAGAAGATTGGTGTATATTTTATGGTAGTAAATGATAAAATAGACTAATAGCTACATATATTTTATGAGTTCTTGATGTACCTAACTTTTTCTTAATTTTTTCGACATTTCCAGGCTCTGCAGTTTGTCTGTGAGCTTTTTAAAATTGTTGCAAATCTCAGAAAAGTTTTCCTAATATATATATTGAAAAAAAAAGTGTATACGTGGAGCCCCGCAATTCAAACCTGTGTTGTTCAGGGTCAGCTTTATATTAAAATTAAGAGCTGTTTGTTCATCACCCTAAACAATGATAATACCAACAAAAACAACAACACAATCATGAACACATTTTTAGTCCACACAACCACCAATGGGAGAATAGATAACTTTACTACAATATTTACACAAGGTATTATTTCCAGCAGAGAAATTAAATAAGCCATATCAGCAGTAGGTGAATCTTAGCAATTTAATATTAAATGAGAAAGTCTCAAACAACAAGATATAGCAGGATACCGTTTATAAAAGTTAAAAATTTGAAATACAATAGAAACAAGAAGACAAGGGATACATGTAAATGCAACAAAACTATATTAAAAAGAAAACAAGGAAATGACAAACACATGATTTTGTGTTACAGAGTATGTTCACAGTTGTGTAGTACATTATTAAAAGTAGCTAACTAATTAATAATGAGAAAATGTTGTGAATCAAGGATTATAGTTAATCCATTCTCTGAACCTAGGCACTTAAATTTATAGAATCCAAAGTTATATATAGTTTTAGGAAAGCATTTCCACAAACATAAAATAAGGGACCTGATTTAATAAGTATTCCTCTTTAAAAAATGGAAGTTTTTAGTTAACCATAAGTTCAGCAGAAGCTAATTACTATCATAGCTGTGTAAAAAGTTAAAGTGAATTCTGTTAATTGAAAACTTGTAGCATTCCTCTCAGGTAAGGTTCTTCTACCACTCACATCACTCTACTGTAATCTTAAATTAAATACTAGGAATATTTGTGAAGGCAACATTGGAGAGGAGCTTTCCCAAATAAGAAACCATTGGTTGCCATGTAGCTTGGTGGTTAAGGAGATATATTTTTGTGTTTTGAAATATGAATTCAAATCTTGATTTCAACCATTTACTAAATATATTGGACAAATAATTTTCAAGTCTCCTAAAGTTAGTTTCCTCCTTGATAAAATAGGACAGCAATATTTGGGATAATGCCATTAGTACAGTGTCTTAACATGTGATAATCTCACAAGAAATGAACTATTATCATCTGTTTGATAGTTTCTACTGTTTTCCTGGAATTTTGAGAAGGAGGCTTACAGAAATCATTGTTACATGAAAACTATTTAGAGGAAATAAGGAAATGTTGCTTAGAGAATATTTCTAGGCTAGGGTAGGATACTCTAGGGTACAGATGTGAGAGGTCTGGGGATTAACATGGTATTTTTTAAAATTAATTTATTTTTAGCTGCTTTGGGTCTTCGTTGCTGCACTGGGGCTTTCTCTAGTTGTGGCGAGCGGGGCTACGCTTTGTTGCGGTGTGTGGGCTTCTCATTGCTGTGCTTCTCTTGTTGTGGAGCACGGGCTCTAGGTGCGCAGGCTCAGTAGTTGTGGCCCACGGGATCCAGAGCACAGGCTCAGTAGTTGTGGCACATGTGCTTAGTTGCTCTGAAGCATGTGGGATCTTCCCAGACCGGGACTCGAACCCATGTCTCCTGCATTGGTAGGTGGAGTCTTAACCACTGCACCACCAGGGAAGTCCCTAACATGATTTTTTAAAAATACATTAACGTTTTGTGATTTAATAGATACATTAAAGCCATTTGGGTTTGCTTGAAAGAGCACAACTAGGACCAGCTGAAGGAGATTACTGGAAAGCAATATTGAGATTAGAATAAGAATTTTCTAATTAGCTATCTAAATTCACAATAAATCACTTGATAAAAGAAAATATTTTACAACTAAAAATGTTAAAACAAAAGAGACCAACTTTTTAATATCGATCCCAGCACTGAGTAATAAGTCACCTATATATCCCTTCCTTCTTCAGTGTTTGGTGATAGAAAACAAAGTAGAGATGTGAAAAGTAACATATAACCATTTCCTCAAATAAGGCTGGGCTTTCTTAGCGCTAGAGCACTGTGTTTGTTTCCTGTGACTTATGTAACAAAATACCACATACTTGGTGGCTTAAAACAGCAAACATTTATTTTTCAAAATTCTCCAGGCCAGATATCAGAAATCAATTTCACTATGCTGAAATCAAGGTGTTGGTAGGGCTCCCTCTAGAAGCTCTGGGCAAGAATCTGTTGTTTCCTTTTCTAGCTTCTGTTGGCTACCAACATTCCTTGGCTTGTGCCTCTTTAATCATGTTGTCTTCTCCTTGTCTGTTGTCATATCTCCCGCTGCATCTGTCATATAAACCCAGTTATGATGGCTTTTAGGGCCCATCGGGATAATCCAGGATAATCTCTCCATCTCAAGATCCTGAATGAATCGCATCTATAAAGTTTTCGTTTCGTTTTGTTTTTTTTCCAAATGAGGTAACATTTACAGTTTCCATTGTTTAGAGTGTAGATATTTGGCAGGGGGAGGGTGGGGTGGGGTGGTGGTGGTGAGAGAGAATAATTCAATCTAGCACAGGTACCTTCAATTTGAAACAATTGATTTGATCACAGTTGTTTTAACTGATCAAGCCTATGTTTTTAGAGCACAAACCTATTCACATGTCATTATAGTTTTGGCATATTCCTCAAAAAGTTTTTATGAGAAGTTAATGCTTTACCATCTAAGTCAGTACACATGATGATTAGAATAATCAAGATTATCCGTATTTGACATTAAGTATTATGGTGTGTTGATTTACTTAATTAGCATAAGCTTAAACGTTCTTAGATTTTCCCAGGTAGGCTCCAGATAGGCTCAGATAGGCAAAGAAGAAATTTATTCACTTTCTTATAACTGAATTCATTTTTTACAAGTCCACATTTTCACTTATTAGAGATAACTTTATCCATCTTAGGCAAGTGACCACTTAACTAAGTTACAACTCAGTCTTTTTTGGGATACTACTCAGTCTTTTCAGAATTCCTTTTGGTCTCTTCTAAAGGTGGGCTATGTCATTCTGGCAACAAGCTGGAGATGGCATGGGGTAACTTCTGAATCTTTTGCTTTGCTTCACAAACTCCACGGAGGTGTAGTTTGACTCCCTGGTCCCCGCCATCACTTGCTGGTATCCCCTGATGCACCCCAGCACTAGGGTCTGAGGACTCTGTATTGTGTCTTACCTTAGCCTTTTAGGTCTATCATCTTGATCTCAATCACATTTCTGCGTTTTTTGTGGTGTATAAGTCGTTTTCCAATAGTGAAAGTATGGGCTTTTTTTCTGAGATGAGGTTTTTCAGGCTATATCCTGAGCAGACTAAAATATGATCCCTTCTGTTCAGGCAGTCTACTCAAATTAATTTAGGTTTCTGTTACAACTCTATCATTGAGGCTAACCCTCTAGCACCTAGGAACTTTCTAATGAAGAGTGTAGACAACCTAACTCCAGAATTCTTACTTAGTTTGGGGAAGATATGTTGTTTATGTCACCCTCTCTTCTTTATAATTTACAGTATACACTATAAACCATAAAGGGTTGGCAAACTGTGGTCCATGGGCAAAATCCAGCTGCTGCCTGTTTTTGTACAGTCCTCAAGTTAAGAAAGGGTTTACATTTTCACATGGTCAGAAAGATACAATTTTAAAAAGAATAATTCATGACATAGGACAAGTACATATATTTCAAAATTCAGTGTCCATAAAGTTTTATTAGTACACAGCTACACTTACTCATTTACTTATTGTCTATGGCTGCTTTCAAGCTACAATAGCAAAATTGAGTAATTGAGACAGAGATCATCAACTCCTAAGGCCTACAATATTTACTGTTTGGTCCTTTACAGAAAAAGTTTGCTGACTGACCCCTGATATAAGTGGTTTACTCAAGAGTCCTCAAACTTTGTCCTTTATATGTAAAGATAAACTTCTGGAATGGATAAAACAAAACAAAAATTTTCTCTCTTAAGTGACTGGCTGTTAAAACTGAAAGACTTGGGTTCATGAATATTATCTCTGTCACACATTAACAAAAATCTACTTAAGGGCTCAAATAACCAAAAATTTGTCCTCATTTTCTTTATTACTCATACTCTAAGGGTAGTAGATGAAGAGGAGCATGCTGTTTCCTGAATGGTGAAGAAAGGTTAGGGAAAAAGTAAATTGAGAAAGCACGGTTGCTGCTAGGCAACTCACATTAAAGCAATTTATCTGAAGTTTGCTCAAAAAAGTTAACCTTTATGGATAAATTTGAGGAAAGTTTACTTTGTGCTTTACAGAGTCACACCTGCATGAAATGACAAAAATTATGTTTAGATTAGAACTATACATGATAAAGTTATTCAGTACTCAGTGAATTAGAAGACTTTCCATTAACAGAGGTAAAAATCTTGCCAACCTAAAATGATCATCAGATTAAATCCTCAGGCCAAGAACTATAAAACTTACAATACTTTTAATTTCTCTCAAGATTTTTAATATATCTCACATTGGCTGTCCAATCATACATATATACATGCATACACACAGACACTTGTATACATATAAGTATGTGTGCATATATATGTGTATAGATGTATATATGTATTAGGACAGATAATGTATAAAGTGAAGATATGTTTGTGTGCATGTGTGTATGTACACTCTATATTAGTATGCACACTTACATTAGTATGTACACATTACATCTCTATCTGTAGGTAGATATTAGGTCATCCAATTTATATATCATAAAGGATAAAAACAAACAAATCCAGCAGTTAGACTACAGTTGGCCAGAATTATGGTTTGAGTTTCTAATTGCCTAATTATTAAGTCTTGTTTCTAAGGATTTCTGGAAAATATCTACCATATAGAAATGGCTTTATTCTTTTTATACTTTGTATTCAAATCTCATTCATCACCTGGAATTACTTACATATCTGTAGAATCAAAACCCAATGTGTTTTATAAGTGTATGCTGTTTTAATTTGGCTTAGGAGACATTTTCAAGGATGAATTGGGTGCTATGTTTCAGCTTCTAGTTGACAATAAAATACTATATAGAAGTTGTTCTCCTAACCCTAGTTGTCACTCACAAGCCTATTTTAATACATTACTATATTAAATCTATATCTCACGTTTTTCATTCTACAAATCCACTTAAGAGAGTTTTAAAAATGTTTGTTTTGTCAGGGGGAGAGTAAAAGAGGTGATAGAAAGTAAAATTGAATTTATACATTTTCTTCATATGAAAGTATCAATGTGCTTAGAGTTCAGGAAAATTGTTTTATTTTGAAAATAATTTTTTCAATTCCCTTTCCAAGATGTGATGTCTTCAGTTATATTTCCCCAATAAATTGGATGCAGTTATCAATACTTCTACTATTCTTGAAGATAAAGCCAAACTCTTCCCTTAAAAAATTTATTTTTTGAATCATCAACAATAGTAGAAGAATTCTATGCCATATAGAAAGTCACTGGTAAGGTGGTTCAATAATATAGTCGTCTTTCCTGTTTTACTAACACTAGTTTATCATGTTAACCTTGAACAAGAGGATGCTTTTAGGAGGCTGAGTAGATTATATTTCATGCTTCATTCCAGTGTGTATATATATTGTGAAGTATATGCTATTATTAATATATATGGAGATAATTCATAGTCTTTAGAAACTGCTACTCAGTTATTATATACAACAAAATAAATGATGTGTGCATGTTCATATTCATGAGTGTGCAGTAGTGCTATGAAGCATAAACTTTGGCAGAGATCTGTGTCTGCGTCCCAGCTCTTTGCCAATCTTAGGTAAATACATCTCCTGAGACTCAGTTTTGTCACTTGTAAAATGCCAATCACATAAGATTTTCATGATGACTCAAAGTTATACGAAATATGTATTATATATTTAAGGCTTAAAATTTAGTGCCCATCCACTCCTTCTAAACTTTTTATAGCACAATCAGCCCTCAGGATCCGTGGGTTCGCATCCATGGATTCAAACAAGCAGGAATCCCGTATGATGTTTATGATCCTTGGTTGGCTGAATCTGCAGAATGCAGAGCCCTCAGGTATGGAGAGCTGACTGAGGGACTTGAGCATCCTTGTATTTTGCTATGGGAGGGCTTTTGGAACCATTGCCCTGTGGATACCGAGAGAAGACTATATGATTTTAATTACTGTCCTCAATTTTTAAAAAGAACTATGAGGGCTTTTCTGGTGGCGCAATGGTTGAGAGTCCGCCTGCAGATGCAGGGCACATGGGTTCGTGCCCTGGTCTGGGAAGATCCTACATGCCGTGGAGTGGCTGTGCCTGTGAGCCATGGCCGCTGAGCCTGCGCGTCCGGAGCCTGTGCTCCGCAGCGGGAGGGGCCACGGCAGTGAGAACTATGATTTCCATTCAACATAACCTTTAAATTTTAACTCCTAAATTCAACTTCATCAAATAACCAATTATCCCTGAAATCTTTCTTTTTCTTTTTTTCTTTTTAAGCTGACATATTAGAGCTGAACAATCTCAGAGTAATTCTTATGATACAATAAACACTGCATTTGAGTGTAAAGATCTTAGATATCTTCTAGTCAAACATCTATATAAACTCAGTTCACAACACTCATGATGATTATTCATTCAGCCTCTGCTTTTCATGCTCCACCAACAAGCAATTTACCTATCCTGAGACACAGCATCCAATTTTAGGCAGTTCTAATTATTAGATATTTTTATATGAGAGCCAAGCTACAGTTCTGTGTAACTTTATTTAGCCCATCATTCCATATAAAAGGTAGATAACTCCTCTAAATCATCTCTTTTCTAGGCTCAACATAAGCCTCCTTGTCCCCTGAATGAAGACAGTTTCCATCTTCTTCCCCACTGAGGTTCCTATTACTATTACTGAGGCAGGAACTGTTCTAAGTACTTATTCTCCCATTTAGTGATCACAGCAACCCTATGAGGTGGGTGTCATCATTGCCCTTCCCCCACCCATCGTTGCAGTTAACAGATGGAGACAAAGCAAAGAATGGTTAGTGACTCGGCCCAAAGTACACAGCCAGTATGAGGTAAAACTTGGCACTCACTCTGTCTCAACTGAACTGTTAAGTGTAATGCGTAACATGTTAAGTATGACATGGAAGGCTCAATTTTATAAATGTTCTCTAAAGATTTTGAATGTGACTTCACTGAAGGAAAGGACTTTGCTTGTTTTGTCCTGAACACTTTAATAAGAGATCAAGAAATAAAAAAAATGAAATAACGTAAACTTATTTTTCTCTGTAAAACAGAGCAAGAATACCAGTTTTGGGAATCAACTATAATTTCTACTAAAGTATAATAAATTTCCCTTTAAAATCCAGAAAGACTTCAAGAAATGCCTTAAAGAACCTCTTTCTTTTTTTTTTTTTTTTTTTTTTTGTGGTACGCGGGCCTCTCACTGTTGTGGCCTCTCCTGTTGCGGAGCACAGGCTCCGGATGCGCAGGCTCAGCGGCCATGGCTCACGGGCCCAGCCGCTTCGCGGCATGTGGGATCTTCCTGGTCCGGGGCATGAACCCATGTGCCCTGCATCGGCAGGCGGACTCTCAACCACTGCGCCACCAGGGAAGCCCAAGAACCTCTATTTCTGAGAGAAGTAGGTGAGAATAGTGAATGGAGTCCCCCTTTTTTTTTGAGAGTAAAAATACCTAATGGAAAGGAGGAATGCTGATCTCTCTTCTTTCTGGAATGTGGAGAACAGGGGTCCCATATGAAAAGTTAAATAAGAAAACAATTGTGGAAAAATATGACAAGGATTTAAAAAGTAGATTTAATTACTGTGGTATTTTTGGCCATTTGGAAATGATTATCTGGATAGGTAACTTGAGAAGGCATTTTGAACTGAATCTGGTATTGGTAGGAAAGGGTGCCATAATCAATTAGTCATGCCTGCCATGGGCTCAGAAGTGTGTAGGAGCAGCATGTATGCTCTGCATTTGCTATTTCTCAATATGGTACTATCTGGTCTAATCCCTTTTACTTTTTTGTGAAATCCAAGGATGCGTTAATACAGAGTCATTAAGAAATAACATAAAGAACGTGCTTCTGTACCTATCAGTTTTGGTTACTATCCAATAATAATTCCCACTAGCTATCAGTCTTCTTTAGGAATGACATCTCCATACTTCTTCTAACTCAGCTTTCCACTGTCCCTCACCTCTTCAAAGGTACCTCCCACCCCCCAACACACAGAAAACACACTAAAAAAGCATCCTTTCTGCTGTGTACTAGGACTACTTTTTTCATGAGACATGAATTCTACCTATAAAAAGAGTATATGGACCTTACTTTAACTGAATCCTGACCCCCTTAGGGCATTTTCTCCATCACATAATTAAGAAAAACTTGCCTTTCCCTATGGTCCTCATAGCTGAGGAGTGGGTAGTAGCTTAAGAATCCTCCTCACTCACCAGAGCCACTCAATACCTTCATTCTTATATCCTCACTTGAACTCTTGCTCCTTTCAGAGCTATAAAACTCAGCAATCTAGTTCTCTATACAATTGCTCATTATCAATTTTATAGTCATTCTTTCTCATTCAATGAATATTTTGGTACCTATTCTACAATTAATTTTTTAAATCACTCCAGTGTTCTCAGTTTTAAATATGGCTCTGGAAAACCTACAGTGTCTTAGCAGTTCATATCATGTGATATGACCTCTTTTCAACATCAGTTTCCCTCACCAATGTCACATGATGAATTTTATCCTTACTCATTCCACTTAGGAAATCTGTAAGCCCTGAAATTCTACTATCTGGTGATAGCTTTCATAGCAAGTTTTTGTTATTTTTTTCTGTGTCACACCTACCACAATGGTTCAGCTTCATTAAGATCAACAATCCCTTGACTGCTTTTCTTCTCCATACTTTTACTTGCTTTCTTAAACAGGTAAAATACCTGTGTGTTTTGGAAACATCCTCAGTTCCTATGCCTCATTTGTTTTTCTAATTCACCATTCTGAAAAAAATACGAGAACTTGGATGAGTTCAACTGTTCATCTACTCAACTTAATCTGGGTTGATCAGTGTTTTTAGAAACAAAACAAAAAACTAACAGAATACTGTTTAATGGTATCAGATTTTCTCCAGCTTCAAGGGGACTTACAGCACTATACAGAGATATTTTTCAGTTTCCATATTTACTCACAGAGAAAAATAGCAGGTATAATTTAGAAACTCCCTCAGCTTTCTGCCACCCTATGTCAAAATTTTACATATTCACACCCATATCTTTTTCCAGTTAAGATAGGAAAGATGCCTTTCTTTATCTGCTTACTGCTCTGATTCTGTGTTTCAACTCATCCGCTCCTGTCTCCTCACATAGCTTGTAATGTTAATTTTCCCTCTTCTCCTGGTATCTTCTACCTCCTGCTCTATTGTCTTTTCCCTCTATACAGGCAAATGTTCAAATTTCAATTCTCACCCAATTTGAAGTCACACTCTACATAACACCTTCTCTCTCTCTTAAATTCAAGTTTCCTGAGAGAATTGTCAACTGCACTGGCTGTTGCTCCTTTACTGGGTGCAGTTGCTTGGCTTCCTGAACAACCACTAACTGACTGTGCTTTCCATGGTACTTCAAAATTTGTCTCAACAAGGACATTCCTGCTTTTGAGTCCAATAGACAGGGTGTTGTTCTTTTCTTACATAATGTCTCAGAAGTGTTAAAAATTGCTTGATCATTTTTCCCCATTGTTTGTTAAGGTATAATTTACACACAGTAAAACTGACCATTTTAGTGTACAGTTCCGAATGTGACAAATGCATACAATTATATAACCACCATTAAAGTCAATATACAGAATAGATCCGTTGTCTCCAAAATTGTCCCTGTGCCCCTGTAACCAGCCTCTCCCCCTGCTCAGACCTCTGACAACCAGTGATCTGTTTTCTGTCCAATAATTTTGATTTTTCCAAAATGTTATATAAATGGAGTCATACAATATGTTGTCTTTTCAACCCAGCTTCTTTAACTTAACATGAAAAAGCATTTGGTATGCACTTCACCATCATATGGTGTGTGTATCAGTAGTTCACTCCTTTTACTGCTGAGTAGTATTCACTGTATGACTATACCAGAGTTTAACCATACACCAATTTAAGGATATTTGGATTGTTTCCGGTTTGGGGAAATTCACAATTAATTCTATATGAACTTTTAGATACAGATATTTGTGTGAGAGTAAGTATTCATATGTTTTGGGTAAATGCTTAGAGGTGGGATAGCTGGGTCATATGCTAAGTGTATGTTTAATTTTATGAGAAACTTTCAGACTGTTTCCAACATGGCTATACTTTCTGCACTACTGCCAGCATATTAGGGGAGTTCCAGTATCCTAGCTCCATATCCTAGCTATTATTTGGCATTGTCAGGTTCGTTTTTGTCTTATTTTTCTCAGTCTAATAGGTGTGTAACGGTATAACATTGTGGTTTTAATTTGCGTTTCCCTAAAAGTAATTTACTTACTTCCATGTGCTTATTTGCCATCTGAATGTCTTCTTACTGAAACATTTGTTCAGATGCTTGCTCATTTAAAAATTTGGGTTGTTTGCTTTTTTACTAGAGTTTTGAGAGTTCTTAATATACTTAGGATAAATGTCCTCTGTCAGATATAATATTTGTAAATATTTCTCCCAATCTGTGGCTCATTATTTTTTTATTATTCTAACAGTGTTTCCAAGAGTAGAAGATTCTACTTTTGATGAAATCTGGGTGTTAATTTTTTCTTTTATGGATTCTGCTTTTGGTGTCATAGCTAAGAAATCTTTACCTAATTTTATTTCCCATATGTTATCTTCTAGACATTGTATAGATTAAAATTTTACTTTTAGTTCTATGATAATTTGGGGGGCTTCTTTTTTTTGGTGTGTGGTATGGGTCAAGGTTTAATTTTTGGCATATGAATATTCAGTATTTTTATAACCATTTGTCAAAAAGACTACCTTATCCTTTGGAAAAAACAATCAACTGTATTTGTGTGGGTCTATTTCTGGGCTTTCCTATTGCATTGATTTATATGCCTTTTGCCAATACTGTCTTGGTTACTGTGGCTTTATTATTTATCCTGAAATCAAGCAATATGAGTGCTCTGACTTTGTTGATCTCTTTCAGAAGTATGTTGACTTTTATTTTAGTATCAACTCGTGTAAAATAAAAAACACTACTAGTATTTTGATTGAAGTTGCATTTAATAGAGCAGTTTGGGGAAAATTGGCATCTTAACAATATTACGTGTTCCAACCAGTGAATGCGGTATATATTTCCATTTCTTTAGTTTATATTTTTAGTTGGTGTTTTGTAGTTTTCCGTAGATATTGCACATAGGTTTTTTTTTAAGCTGTGTACCTAAGTACTTGGTATTTTCAGTGTAATTATAAGTGGTACTTTTTATAATTTCAATTTCCAACTGTTCATTGCTTATATGTAAAAATATGATTGATTTCTTTGAAAATATTGATCTTGTACCCTGCTATCAGGCTAAACTCACTTTAAATTCTACTACCTTTTCTGAAGATTCTTCGGGATTTTCAGTGCAGATGATGATGCAATCAATGAAGTTTTTCATTTCTTCCTTTCCAGTCTGTGTGCCTTTTCTCTTCTTACCTTATTTCACTGGTTACCATTTCCAGTAGAATGTTACACAGAAGGACCACTCCTTTTTGTGAACTTCTCTTCTTGGTTTTCTGAGACAAATATCTATTGATCTCTGACTATCCCTTCTCAGTGTCTTTTAGTCCTCTTTCCTCTCTCTTCTGAATTTTTTCTTACTCCTTTTTTTTTCTCTTCAGTTCATATATGTTCCCTTCAAACTGTTGTTCAACTCTCATGGTTTTTTTTTTTTGCGGTACGTGGGCCTCTCACTGTGGTGGCCTCTCCTGTTGCGGAGCACAGGCTCCGGTCGCGCAGGCTCAGTGGCCATGGCTCACGGGCCCAGCCGATCCGCGGCATGTGGGATCCTCCCGCACCGGGGCACAAACCCGTGTCCCCTGCATCGGCAGGCGGACTCTCAACCACTGCGCCACCAGGGAAGCCCCAACTCTCATGATTTTGATGTACATCTAAATGCTGTTTACTGCTGATGCAGTCATTCTTTTGAATCCCCTATCTACTTATCTAATTACTCTCACTCAATATTACAATGCATTTTCTCAAAGACATTTCAGATTCTGTAGGCCCAGAAAACAAAGTTTTTTTCTTCCCTGTCCTTGCTATCATAATAAATGATTTCACCAACCATTCAGCTAGTCAGTTGTAAGTCCTGAGAGTCTTGTATGATGACTCCTTTATGCTTAACTTCTGTGAGATTAAACAATATAAAGTTGTTGTTTTTATTTGTCAAAATAGTTAAATATTGGCATTTTCATATGGTTCCACCTAATATATTCATCCAACCACTCAATTCTCATGAATATCTTTGAAATTCATCCACTTCGCTTCATCCCATTGCCACTATCTCTATTATGGATTTCATCATCTCTATCTAAAATATATAGAGGCATTCTTTTTTTTGTGGTATGCGGGCCTCTCACTGTTGTGGCCTCTCCCGTTGCGGAGCACAGGCTCTGGACGCGCAGGCTCTGCAGCCATGGCTCACAGGCCCAGCCGCTCCGTGGCACGTGGGATCTTCCCAGACCGGGGCACGAACCCATGTCCTCTGCATCGGCAGGTGGACTCTCGACCATGGCGCCACCAGGGAATCCCTGAAATATATAATAATAGCCACTCAACTGGTCTCTCAACTGGACTCTGTCTAGTCTCTGTCATACCTTCTCCAATACATTCTTCAAACTGTAGTGGCATCTTTATTTCTATCCTATCTGTTCTGTTTATTTGTGCATCCTTGGGAAAATCAAGGATTTCTCAGCAGTTTTTCATCTGTATGCGAACTATTATAGTTTTATCATCTGCTTGTTTTAAGGTCCAATGAGAATACATATGAGAGGACATTTTATAAAATATGAGGCTCTTTACAAAATGTTAGTACCTGTCATTGCTTAGTATGATTAAAGTCCTTTCTTATCAATGAATTAATTTTATGTAAACCCAAACCAACAAAATTGCCTTTTACAATTAGGAAATGTCATACTGTTTGCCTCATATCCATTGTAACCATGGGACTATATTATCACCAAGAATTAAACAGTATTTTCTTATGAATAAACCTTGAAAAATTTCACATGGATGAATTCCTTAAGTGTTCAAGACAGCATGTCTAGACTCTATATATTAGATCTAATATGACATCTCATCCACTCAAATGACTTTATGATTAAGAGATTAAAATGGGGGAGGGATAAATTGGGAGACTGGGATTGACATTTACACATTACTATGTATAAAATAGATAAATAATAAGGACCTATTGTATAGAACAGGGAACTCTTCTTAATACTCTGTAATGATCTCTATGGGAAAAGAATTTTAAAAAGAGTGGGTATATGTATATGTATAACTGATTCACTTTGCTCTACAGCAGAAACTAACACAACGTTTTAAATCAACTATACTCCAATAAAAATTAAAAAAAAGAGAGATTAAAATAGTTTTTATACAGGCATAATTACAGTCTCAATTTTTAACAGTCTTAAAAAAAGAATACATGATAATTATGATTCATATAACTCTGCATAAAAATTATACATAAGCTAATTATGTAGCTTAACAAAAAGAACTTTTAAAAGTTACTTATTTTCATACCAAATATGAAAAAAGTCTTACTATGTATTGAATTTTGAAAAGTTAAATCAATAGCCATTCATGGCATATATAATGCACATTTTCTATGCTTGTAAGTCATCTAACAGCTGCATTCTTGTAATTTTGAAATAACTATATATTTGGAAACAATAGGCCAAATGAAGAGAGGTGATGTCTAAATACGTATTTTACATTGAGCTCAAACATAAGACAAGACCAAGAAAAAATATCTTAATGGCAAAGGAGCCTTTGCAGCAAAAAAGTTTATCAGTTAAAAAAGCATCTAGGGCTTCCCTGGTGGCGCAGTGGTTGAGAGTCTGCTGGCCGATGCAGGGGGGACGATGCAGGGAACACGGGTTCGTGCCCCGGTCCTGGCGGATCCCACATGCCGTGGAGTGGCTGGGCCCGTGAGCCATGGCCGCTGAGCCTGCGCATCCGGAGCCTGTGCTCCCCACCCGGAGAGGCCGCAACAGTGAGAGGCCTGTGTACTGGAAAAAAAAAAAAAATAGCATCTATTTTTCTGCTCTACGTACATATAAATTCATACAGTATTTTAATTCATCACTCTAGAGTAGGAAATTTGAAGACTAGGACATTTTACAAAGAGCCTAAAGAGAGCCAGTGCTTGATAAGTATTTGTTTTTTTAAGTGAGTTAATAAATGAATAAATGGTTGACAATTTAGATGTCTGATAAATTTTATTCAGAAAACCTCTTTGGTTCCTTTCATCAAGGATCTTCTCCTTATATGCACCCTTTTGTAAAGGGCAAACTCATAAAACATCACTAACAACTTCAATTTTATTTTGTGTTCTCTGTCTTCATAAACTATAGACTAGTAGTCCCCTCTCTGTTTCTCCAAGTCTCAGATTGTGTAATTGCTTTAAATTGTGATCACATGACCAGATGCCTGAAAATTACCTGATCTATTTAATATAACTTGTTTAGCTGAATCAATTTAATTTCCAGGCCATATGTTCGCACAGTTATTTCACTTAATCCATTTCAAGGTGGCTTCCTCTTTTGCACCTTGCTGATTCACCTTCCTTTGATTGATCCAACTCTGGAATAAGTAATGACCTACGTGAGAATGTTAAAATAACACTGCTGAAAAATCAAAAGACATTCTATTCATCTTCTCAGGCCAAGCATTCCAGGAATAAGTTGTCTTTAAATTCTGTGTCTTGTCTTTTTCTTTCATAGAAAATGAAAGGCTTAAAAAAGCTATGTCCTGATCATACCTACAAATTAAAATATGAATATTGGATTATCACTGAAGGTACAATAAATCCCAGTTAAATCAAAGTATGATCCATTACATTTTCTATAGTAATTTATCAAAAGTCCCCTTTCACTTTTACATGTGCTTTGCCAAACTGAACACTTAAATATGACGAGTTGATGTTATTGACCATTTTCCCACTAGAAATTTAGGCAGTTTTGTTTTCTCATCTTTTCACATTAATTTGATTTTTAAAGTATTTTTTGACTGTACCTGACTTTCAAAAGTTTTAGCTAGATTGTCAAATTTTTTTTCAAAATCTAATTTTTTTAGGAAAAATAATGTAGATTCAAAAGGCACCATTCTGTTCTGTATAAATTAAGTCCAGCTTTCCTCCTGTCCACTTTATGTACACTTTAAGGTGATCATTATATATAACAGGAAGTGAAAGGGGGTGGAGGGACACTCTATCTTTGCATTAATTTTCCTTTGTGCCTCTTTCCTCATTCCTAGAGTCATGATTCAGTCACATTCGACTTTTCTTATGTAAGATTTCTATGTTATCAGAAAATACACTATGACTTTCTTTTTATTGCAGATATTTATAGATTGATAGATGTGCAAAAATGCCAATTTCTGTACCTCATTTTCTTACATACAAGGTTCTGGCCTACCTTTGATAAGCTCCTTTTCACTTACTAATTGGCGTAGTCTAACATTGAGTTTCAGTTATTACTTGTGGGTATTTTAAAAAAATAAAACAACGTCTTTATTGTTTCAAATAACTATGAAATCTTTCTATTTCAAAGAAGAGCCATTGATATTAAATTTCAGATCATTGGCAATTTATTCTTTCAAAAGGATGAACGTGACTTATGCAGCCTGACTTTTGGTAAAAAGCACTAGCCCTAGCTCTGGGAATACTATAACGTTACTATGTCCTTAACCCACTGAATCTAACAGATGGGTGGAAAATTCATTTTCACATGGAGTATTACACCATTTGAGCTCTAAGCAGATATGAATATGTGAGACCTGTCGACTCTTATTGATTTACCTATTTCTTTCTGAATGTTTTAAATGTTTCTTGTTAATGGAAAGCATATTTCTCAATTTTATTCCCTACAGTATCAAGTAATGAAAAATCATTTGTTGATTGACTAAAACAACAGATACGATTTAATCTGCAGTGTATTTGAAAAAAGGTCACATCATCTAAAAAATAGATATATCAAATTACATTAAACCTAAAGTACTGTAAGTTCTGTGATTAAAAAAGAAAAGTGTATCAGTCTGCAAGCTTAAATAATATATTCGTTAATTCAACAAGTACTTGTTAAATGACCAATATATACAGAGTAATATGGGGGATATGTAACAGATGCTGTCAGGGACCTATCAAAATCTCCACACTTTGATTTCTACATATGTGCCCACCATCAACTGTCAGCACTTTTCTTTGTCTGAGGGCTTTTTCTGGCTACATGGCTACTTTATTACCTGTGGGACAAATTGGAGCACTTTCTTCCCAGAAGTGGCTTTAACCAAAGACTGATGGGAACTGATATGTAAACATCCATCTCCTCCCCGCTCAGGTGGGATAACTGAGGCACACGTTTTGTACTGGGTCCCAGATTTCTCTAGCAGGATTCAGTTCCATTTACCCTTAATAATAACTTGCTTGCAAGTAAACCCTTAACTGGCTGTCTTCTCTGTCTTGCTTCCCATTCCTCTGGTGTTAATTCCAACAATGACATCCCAAAATAACTACTTGCATTTGAATCCTTGTCTTAAAGTTTGCTTCTCTGGAAACCAAACTAAAAGACAGATAGATACTGATGATGTAGATATAGATAAAGTATTAGATTTACATAATTCATTGTCACCATTATCATCATCAGGATGCTGGTCATCAATTCTGATTTGTATTTCAAAAATAATTCATTGTATACATTAAGGCCATATTTTATAGTCAGCATCTCTTCCTGTTTAAAGTTTACTAGTAATTTTCAATATTTGAAATGGTGGTAATCCTGAGAAAAATTCATAATATCAAGGAACAAAAAGAGGAACATAAAGTATTCATTTTACGTTGATAAATAATTTATTGGCAGAGTAGTATCTTGTATATTTTAGACATCAGAGTATGATTAATAAAAAATAATTTGTCTCAGTTTTAATTTTAGTATCCTTATATTTATAGCCAATTTCAGTTGCAAATAAACACACAGTTTTGTCTTTATTTTATTAATAAAAATGTACAAGTTAAAAATGTACAAACTAAAAGTAGCATTTTTAAAAATAAACATTTTCTAAATGTTTCTAAATTATTATAATTCAATTATAACTGCTAATTATTCTTTAAAAAATCAAGTTAATGGTTACAGTGTTAAAAAAACTTCAGAATTGTTCCCAAGGCTATAAGAGATGACATTGAAGCAAATGAAACTAAAGCGCTGGACGCTGTGTTCACATAGTTAAATGCTTTATAAAAAATAATTTAAAATAGTAGAAGAATCAAAAGAATTTGCAAAAATAATACTGAGAGTCCCTGCATACACTCATGTACACTTCATCTATCTTTCCCTAATAATAATCTCTTACATATCCATAGAGCATTGTCAGAACCAGGAAACTAAAAACATTGGTATGATACTAAAATATAGACCTTATACAGATTTCACCAGTTTTTACATGCACTCTGTGTGTGTGTTATTGTATGCTTCTGTGAAATTTCAACACAAAGGTAGCCTTGAGTAAGCGTCTCCACAATCTGGAAACAGAACTATTCCATCATCACAAAGAAACTACTTAATATTACCCCTTAATAATTATATCCTCTCTCAGTCCTAACTCCTGGCAATCACTGACCACTATAACTTTTTCTCTTTGAGAACATTATATAAATGAAATATTACAGTATGTAAACTCTTTAAGATTGGTGTTTTTAAAGTTCAGCATAATGTCCTTGAGATCTACCAGAAGTTGTTTCAAATAGCAGTAGTTTGTTGCTTTTTATTGCTAAGTAGTATCTCATTGTATGGATATACCACCGTTTGTTTATCTATTTACATGTTGAAGGACATTCATGATGAACATTTGTGTACAGCCATTTTTGTAAGCATAAGTTCTCATTTCTCTAGGATAAGTACTTAGGAGTGTATTTACAAGGTGTATGTAAGTATATGTTAGTTTCTAAAGGAATGCTAAACTGTTTTCCAGAATTGCGTTACCATTTACACTCTTACCACAGTGTACATGAGATCCAGTTTCTTTTCATTCTCATTATCTGTTAAGTGCTTTTCTGACTATCATATAAATCACATGGTAACTCTAGAACAATGATTCTCAAACAACCTTAGGTGTTTGTGCATAAAATCACAGGGAGTTTAAGATGCAGATGTCTCCATTATTGTTAATGATAATAGCCACAGTTTATTGTGTCTGTAATGGGCCAGGTTGGCCCTAGGCTATTTAGTTCCCACAACAACTCTTTCAGGTAGGTTATTATTACTATCTTAATGTTAAAAAAAAAATTTAAGCCTCAGAGTGATTTAATAACTTATTGATGATCACACATATAGTTAAGGAGAGTGTCAGAGTTCAAATTCAGTTTGAATTCAAAATCAAAGTTATTTCATTAAGCCACACAAAAGATGAGAGGCTGAATGTTTCTGCCATAATTATGAGTTGAAAATTATATAAGTTCACAAACAGGGCTGGACATGGAAGAATGACAGCAATTAATTTATTGGGATACATTTTTCTCTGCTAAAGTTAGTTTTTAAAATGCTCATGGCTAATACGTAAGGTGAAAAAAGTCTAAGCCCTCCCAAATACCTTTGAAATATAAAGATCAAAGCACAAAGTTATAAAGACTAATGTTGTTTTGCAGAGAAAAAACACTTGAATTAAATGTATCTGAAATATATGCAAGCTATATTATTTCTAGTATCAGAAATTTACTAAACTGATACCAATAAAAAAGATACTTTTAAAAGTAACTGAGGCATGACCTTTTCTGCATTAAATTTGGAACATTATGTCTTACAGCAAACTTATATCTTGTAGAAACTAAACCTTCTGGACAAGTGCTCCTATGAGTATCAGATAATCAAAGGACCATAATCTCATTCAAGACAAAACATTTTTAATAGAAAATAATTGAATTTCCTATTGCTTGCCATAAACCCAGAAATTATGTTGGATATTCACTTAATATAACCAGCAGCTCATTTAAATGACATCTATGTAAATATTTGATGTACTGAATGATGTTGGATTTGTGCTCAGCTTTTGCTGACATGTTAGCATCTGTCTTCAATCTGTTTAGAAGAATGAGCTCCCAGGCTGTTTTTAGTGTTTATAAGCAGCTTTTTCCCATGGCAACAAGGAAACTTATTAGAAAATATGCTTTCTTCTAATCTTAAGAATTATAGTTTAAAATACCAGTTTGTAGGCTCAACTTTTAATCTAGATGTACACCTAAGTTGCCTAACCTGGAGCAGTAAAGCAGTGTGTCACCACACAAATATAATCATTCTTGTGGTAAAAAACTCTTACTTAAAAACTACATCTCAAATGCAAAATCTCTGTCCATCCTCCACTCCTGTGACTGGAAATGGGCATTCACCAACTCTGTCCTAACTACTAATAACCCAACGTATAATTATTAGCTGTATTTCCCTGCCTTTTGCATCTTAGATTTGCTCCTTATAGGACCCAAGGAGGATGGTGAAACTTGGTACAGCTAATTTACTTGGATAGGGCAGAAGTGTGAAATATTAATCCAGCTTCCAATAGCCTCCATTATACTTGCGAAGTAGGCCCTGCAACACCAGGCCTATTCTGGCTTCGATGTAACTCTAGCCTCATCCCTCTCACAGCTCTATTTATTGATCCTGCTCTTGGGCTTTCAAGTGGGCATAGCTCTTTCCTGCCTCAGGAAACCCACGCAGTAATTCCCTCTTCTTGAAATGCTTTTGCCCAACCTCCAGCTGGTCACATCAGTGGGTCCCTCAAATTTACTTCCTCATACTTCCAAATCAACATCAGTGTTCCTGTTATACTCTCTTCATATATCCTCCAGTTTTAGTTCACAATTATAACTACAAAGGATAAGTGTTATTTGTTTGATTACTTGTTCAGAGGCTGATTTGTACTTTAAAGTGGAAACTTCGTCAGGGAAGGACAGATCTTTCCTCAACATATCTAGTGCCTCACCTGACACCAGCTGTATAGAAAAAGTTCAATAAATGTTTATCATGTGAATCATCTGTTCATAAATACCTGCTCTGATAGCTTATAGGAGATTTCTGAAAAGGTCACTGTTAAGCAAACCTTGTGTTTTAAGATAGACTCCCAAGTCAGAGCCAGTCAGGGATCAAGTTTCCAGATGACATATTCACTGACTTTGAACAAAATTGTACTATAGCTTTCTATAGGCTAGAAATACATGTTTATTAACTAATTCATGGACAATGTTATAATTATTAGAAAAATTATATGATATGGTTAAGGTTTCATGTACAATGCTCAACAGAAGGATTCCCTTTGAGCAAGTAAATATGTTAAACAGCCAAGATTCTCTACAATTCTGCAAAAACTTGTGTAAGTCCAATGGGATTAAAAAAAAAATCATCTAGTGAAAACATCAATCTTTTATTTCATTACATTTTTCCCTTTCATGGAATATTTTACTCCCACCTTCCTGTATTTGGGGCATTATGGCTGTAACTGGGAGTTTGAAAAAATAATGTTACTTGCATTCTTTAATGAAGTGTTTTCTTAGGAAAAAAAATTAAAATCAGATTGCATTTGGTAAGATATTGCTATGGCAAAGATGGCTATCCAAATCTCACCTGAATAATAGATGAGGTAAGAAAGGCATTAATCATTTCATTTGAGTGACAAAATATTTTAATTGTCCACAGATTTTAAAGGTTCAGTATGATTTGGTCCAAGTGACATTATTTATTAATTGAATATTTGGCTAGTTTTCTAAAATGTATAACATTAATATAGCTTTGGTTTGGTATTATTCATATTTTTTCTGAATTAAGGGTTTAATATGGATATTAAAATGTATTTAACATTTTAACTCTTGAAAAAAATCTATACATATTTTAAAGATCATCTTAAAACTTTATTTTATCCTGGACCACTATTAGAAAACTCAGTCACCTGGATAGGTAATAAGGTTTCACTGACAACATTAGAAATTCTAGGTTTTAACTTAGAAACTTGACAATCTTATAACTTAAAAGCATATTTCAAATGTAGTTATGATTACTTAATATAATACAAACCAAAAGGAATTAATGACTCCAAATAAATTATATAAATTCTGCATATAAACTGGCTATACGTTTTATATTTAGAGTCGAAGAACATGTTAGAATATGATCTTAGGCTACAATTTTATATGAATCTGCAGTTACCTAAAATAATATGAAAGTAGTGCAAATGTTTATTTAGGTTAATGTCCATTAAAACTGTTTTTCCCAATATAAAGAATGATAACTTTTTATCAAAATAAATGGTGATCTAACATAGTCATATGTCAGTTTCCTAAAAGAAATAAACAAAATTGTATTTGGTTTCCTTGAAGGACAAAGCTATAAATTTCTCTACAAGAAAATAGACAACTAGGTCAAAAATTTTAATGGCCATTTGATTTTCCTGATTTGACTATCTATTCTGAAGTGTATAGGTCTATATAATCGATATACATAAAATTAGTTTCCTTGTTTGTAACTGCATCAAGTGAAAGTAACACTAAATCAGAAGGTCCTTGGGGACACTTGGAATTAGATTATGGTCAATGTGATACGTTCGAAAACTCGCTTTGTAAGACCCCAAGGGAGAGCTGCAAAAAGACAGCTATCCTTCAGAACACTTGCATATGTTAATTAGAAACCCAGACACATCTCAAGTGGGCAGTTCTATAGAATATGCACCAGGGTCAGGAGCAGCAGGGACTGATGTTTGTAACATTGATTAGAGATTTTGTCAAGCAGGGTTATCCCTTAAAGGGTACTGTACCAGGGCAACTACAATAGTGTGTAAACTCCACTATTATGGACATTTTAGTGATGTTTGTAAGAAAGAAGAGAGTTCAGCAATTTACCTAACTCTCACCCACAAGTGGGGCCCCAATAGCCATCCCAGCTTCTTCCCAAGGGACAGGGCTCCCAAGCAGTGCTGGAGAGGAAAGGTAACAGACGAGCAAATTGATGATCAGTATTCTTCTCATGTTTCTTATAGCCTTCAACTCGGCATGCTTCTGTCATTCAGAATTTATTGAAAGTTAGCTGAAAATTACTGCATGTTTTTCTACCATTTCAAACTAGTGAAGTTGGAGAGCACACAGGTTTTAAATTAAATTCAAGGGAGACTAGTTTTTTTTTTTTTTTTTTAAGAAGATGTTGGGGGTAGGAGTTTATTAATTAATTTATTTTTGCTGTGCTGGGTCTTCATTTCTATGCGAGGGCTTTCTCTAGTTGTGGCAAGTGGGGGCCACTCTTCATTGCAGTGCGCAGGCCTCTCACTGTCGCAGCCTCTCTTGTTGTGGAGCACAAGCTCCAGACGCGCAGGCTCAGTAGTTGTGGCTCACGGGCCTAGTTGCTCCGCAGCATGTGGGATCCTCCCAGACCAGGGCTCGAACCCGTGTCCCCTGCATTGGCAGGCAGATTCTCAACCACTGCGCCACGAGGGAAGTCCGAGACTAGTTTTTGCATAAAAGAAAAAATGTCCTAACAAGTGTAAGAAAATGGGATTCAGAGCAGCAAGACAAGTGAATGTTTTATAAAATTTGAACTGACTCACAACGATCAGAGTACAACTATCAGTGGCTTAAGGATTAGTCTTTAAAGATGAGGACGATGGTGTCCTGCTGATATGTACAAGCATCTCCCAAGAATTGACTGGCTTGTGTTTATTCAGAAAAGATTTCCTACAGGTTATCCCAGTCAAGTTTGATATCTTGTTAACAAAGAGTTCCTGCCCAAAGCCGTCTCATAGACATTTCACATTATGGTAAATAGCAGCATAAATTTTACACTTAGAAAACAGTCTGTTTATCAAACTTTCCTAAGTTTCCCACTTTACGTGCATATTTGCAAGCCATTACAACATATCATGTGTTGGTTCACATCTCACATACCAGGACAATGGAGCAGTTAAAAATCAGACATTAGTAAAAAAAAAAAAAAAAAAAAAGATGGGTTTACCTCTAGCTGTAATTTTGCTGTAATTAGTATGAACTCAGAACGCTTCTGTCACTTTTTTCATAGGCTGATAATTCTCAATTAGCATACAGTGTAAAAAATGCTTTGCTACTGGAGATTTGTGTGGCAATGATTTTGTAAAAGAGAAATTATACCATCACCCCACTTCAAGGAAAAACGTGATTTCCAAATACTCATTGTCTGTTTTACATTTTTAAACATGTTAAAACAAACATGTCCGGGTGTCCAAGTTTATAATTTTGATTGCTTTTTTTTTTCTCTAAGAGAAGTTAGACTTCTTGACAGAGATTGGCAATTGATGTTAATAGTCATAGTTCCATGAGAACTCCCTGCATGCTCATACTATCTAAATGTAAGGTTTAAATGACCTTCTATTGCTTGCTCAAAATTTTAATTAATAAAAATTAATATTTTAAAAGTGGCATGTTATTTAAAGAAAGTTAGGAAAAGAGAAATAGCAAAGATACCACTTACTGGTTAAGGCTGAAGCTGAGTTAATAAATAAGTCAGTCAGCAGTGAGATTAATTTTACAAGTTATCATAAGAAAACAAACAACAACAGCTCAATAAACATGAAACATTTCTAATTTAAGAAAAGCTCATGATGTAAATTTCAAGGTGAAGATCACTTGTAAATCAAATAAGAATAAAGATGTGATTGGACATAATCTCTAGTCACCTCATTGTCGTACACAGAAAAGTTTTGATCTGCAGAATGAAACCTACATCTCTAATCCCAAAATTTAACCCATGGTCGTCACCAGCATCACTGCCACCAACATTATCACCGTAATCCTCACCACCATAACTACTTTTGCCTTTTCATTCTCAGACTACTCCTCAAATACTTGAAAGTCTATTATGTGCCAAGCACTTCTTAAGCCCATAGCACTAAAACAAGGTGCATTTCAGCTACAACTTCAAATCTATTTCTCTGAGTTTTTAAGTACTTGTAAATGTTCTTAACTTACTAAAAATTATGCCTCTCCAATTCCATATGAACTAAAAAATGCTTTTAATAAATACTTTTAAGTCACCTGTATAACTAAAAAATGTATTTTAACTCTTATTTAAACACAGTGGTTAGGTTTCTATTTTAAACAAAGATAGAACTTGAAGGCCTTGCCTTTGAACAGAAAAATACATTTTTAAATTAAACTTTAAATTTTGAGATCAGTGTATATTCAGAGAACATCTGGATTATTTCTAGTTTTTGACTGTTGCAAATAAAGCTGCCAAGAGCATTCATGCACAAGTTTTTGCACTTAAACAATTTCATTTCTCTTGGACAAATTCCCAAGTGTGCATATGCTGGATCATATAGTAGATACATGTTTAGTTTCATAAGAAACTGCCAATTTATGTTCCAAATAACTTCAAATAATTTGCCAAAATGGCTGTACCATTTTATATTAGCAGCAGCAGCTTATGAGTAATCTGGCTTCACTTCATCCAGACTAGCATTTGGTGTTGTCAGTATTCTTTATTTCAGGTATTCTGATATGTAACATCTCATTGTAGTTTTAATTTAGGTTTCCCTAATGGCTAAAAATGTTGAATATCTTTTTGTGTGCTTATTTACCATTATCTTTGGTAAAATGTCTGTTCATTGTTTGTTCATGTCTTTTGCCTGTTTCCTAATTTTTTTCTTTTACTGTGAGAAATCTTTATATACTACAGATAGTAGTCCTTTGCTAGATAAATTATTTGCAAATGTTTCTTCTAATCTGTTTCTTTTCTTCTGTGTGTGTGTGTGTGTGTGTGTGTGTGTGTGTTTGACTTGTGTTTTCATCCTTTCAATAGGGTCTGTTGGAGAGCAAATTCTTTTAATTTTGAAGAGGTCCAACTAGTTGCTCTTTCCTTTTGTCAGTGACGTTTTTGATGTCAAATCTAAGAACTCTTTTCCTAGCCCTAGATCCTAAATATTTTCTCCTTTTTTTCCTAAAAGTTCTCTAGTTTGATATTTTTATATTTTAAGTCTGTGATCCATTTTGACTTAATTTTTGTATCAGGTATGAAACTTCGGTTGAGATTGGTTGGTTATTTGATGTACCTATAAATGTCTGTTTTAACACCATTTGTCAGAGAAAGCTATCCTTCCTCTAACTGAATTGCTTTCATTCCTTTGTCCAAACTCAGGTGGGACTGTTTATGTGGGTCTATTTCCATTCTCTATTTGTTCTATCAATTCATGTGTGCATTCCTCCACCAATACCACACTATCTTGATTCATGTAGCTATATAGTAGGTCTTAATAGTGGATGGATTTAGTCCACCTAGTGCACCTAGTATTTTTCTTTTTCAACATTATTTTATCTATTCTAGGGTTTGTGCTTTTATAGATAAATTTTAGAATAAGTTTGTCTATATCAACAAAACATCTTTCTGAGATTTTGCTAGAGGTTGCCTTAAACCTATAGATCAACTTGGGTAAAATTGGAATCTTTACTATGTTGTCTTCCAGTACATAAACATGGCTTTTTTTCCCTTTTTTAACGTTTTTTTAAATTTATTTTATCAGCATTTTGTAAATATCAGCATATGAATCCTATAGAACAAATATAGCTTTGAAGAGTAAAATACTTCCCCCCCTCCTTCATTTGAACTTTATTTAGAAACAAGACAAAAATCCCAGCAGTATTAATTTAGGGGAACAAAAAAAAAAAAGGTTAAAAAACCATGGAGGGGCAGGAAAAGGAGTTGCTGAACGTTCATAAGAGGAGGCAGAGGAAGTAGGAAGAGCCAGTATTCCACTGGGTGCGAAAGTGCGAGGAAGAGCTATTAATTCCACTGTGTGTCGAAAGTGCTTCTGCGTCTCTGCGGCTGAGGCGCTCCTTCCCGCTTCTTTCGCTGGCGGATAGGCAGCAGAGGCGGCGATGTAGTGACTTTAGAAGGAACCCTGGAGCCGTGTCTGGCCAAGGACACAAAGAGCAGAGTGCCTTAGGTTTACCCCAATCTCCCACCTTCACCATCACAAGAATGAAGAAGCTTTTAACTCTCCTGTCCAAAGCCCTCTGAGAATTTCTTCCCTTTCAGGAGGTCGTCTGCATACACGGTCGGGTCAGGTGAGCGGTGGCCAAAGGCCAGAGCATGTCAGACGTACGCATCAGGGGCTCTAAGCGTCTCTGACCAGGGGCAGACACCCAAGTCCTCTCCATGGCCCCCAGGTCCCCTGGAGGTCACCAGTAGGAGGTCATAATGCTAGAGGTGGTGCAGGAAGGGCCGCAGGCCTTTCTGAAGTGTTTCCGACTGTAGTATTGAAGTGCTAGTTTTCTGTGAATATAGCGCTCTCTTGGAAGTTTCCATTATGATAAACAAGGGACTTAATGTCCACAGAGTGAAAAGTGAAAAGCAAGCTGCTCTTCCAAAAATAGTATGTAGAAGCATTTTATAAGGTATTAGAGGCACTGTAGCACTGTTCATCCAAGGTACTAGTTAACTGTTATGTGGCTTCTAGCAGTTACGTATTTAAACTTCCGACAGAAACCTTCTGAAGGCATGTATCCAATTACGTCAACAGTGGGAATGCCAAGCTGATTAATTTTATGACTCCATACAGGTATTTTTGTTTCGGTTTACTTTGTTTTATCTGGATCATTGTGACTTTATAAAGCATGATATTTTAAAGCACATTTTGCTCTGTGGTCAGATAAAAATTGTTTTGAGTCCTGGTTCTGCTGAAAAGTAAATGAAGGGCCTTAGCCAGTTTACCCTCTTTGATCACAGTTTAACCACGTCTTATGTGGAAATAATGGCCTCTCCTTCCTGGGGAAAGGAGGATCCTAATTGTGATGATTAAATGTGGTGCTTAGCACCTACACATTTAATCATTGGTACTTTCTCACTCTCATAAACTTACCTGAAGTGGAAGGTTATTCATATAATGGAAGCAAGTTAAACAGCAGTACCAAATAGGATGGAACCATCAGGAAGGTAGAGTAGACATTCGTAAATATGGTATAATTTTAGAGGTTCCATAAAGGTCTTTCACCCAAAATATCTTTCACAACCTTTGATCCATCTAAAATCCTCGGGTTAAATTGAAGCTCTGTTTCTATTATTTTCCTGCTAAAATGCAGATACTCCTGGGCAAGATAAGACATTGAAACTTTGGTAGATACTAACAACATTTTATAAATTGTTTTAGCAAAATGGTTTCTATGTGCAGTATTTTATCATATGAGAGGAGATATATTGATGTTTTTAAGCATTTCTCAAGAAAAGAAGTTTTGGTTGGGGAGCCTTGAAGGTGAGAACTGGCCAAAGTTGGGAGAGGATAAGACACGACACAAACATCTATTTGCTTATTTTCTTATAAAGGTGACCAAACTATGAATCACTGGTTCTCAATCTTCCTGCATTTTAGAATCATTTTGAGAATTAAATGCATACAGCAGTTGCATACATACATACTTACCTGCATACATATGTACATACATACTTACCTATGCCATGGCCTTACCCCAGAGATTCTATTCTTCTTTAATTGGTCTGCAGTGGGCTTTACATCAGTATTTTTCATCAGTATTTTTTGACCCCTCACGTTGCCCTGTGATTTTCCATGCAATTAGGTTTGAAATGTTCCTGTATATAAATTATAGAAACTGAATGAAGCGTTAGGTACGTTGGAATGATCTCTAGATTGAGATTCAGAAGAAATGGATTCTCATTTTGAACTTTGTGAAAACAATTTGACTTTTCTAGATTTTCTCCTCATTTTGAAAAATAAAATAATTCTATTGCATTTAATTATAAAGATCCTTACAGTTCTAAAATGATGTGATTCTCAATATCAAAGATGTTTTAAATTTTTCCTTCCTTTGGCTATTTGAATCAAATTTGCACATAGACTTAATTTGACAGATTCCCCCCAAAAGGGGTATTAGATTAATGGATAGTTAGAGACAATTTATATATCCTGTCCCCAAAGTAAAGCTTTATCAGACATCCTGAAAGGGATCTGGGTACATTAGGGAATATAACATTTCCATTCCAGATTCAATACTGATCCATCAAATCTGTTCGCCTGCTGTCAGCAGAAGTTATTGCCAGATGCTTGAAAGGAATGGCCAGAGCATTCCTGAATGCCACCAGTTAGCTGCACAAAACTTAACTGTGGGGAACTACTCTTACTTGTTCCTCCAGTTACTGCTCAGACATTATGAATTATTACCTTTAATTACATTTTTAGTAGTGTGGCTCTGAGAGTAAGGATCAGCTACTCTCAAATCCTCCACAAATAAGTTGTAAAAACCCAGTCACACTGTTAGTTTAACTGCTTCAGTAACAGTTAAATGTTCCAGTGTGTTCTAACTAATCCCAAGACATTATTCTGGAATCTGTGCCAGTTTAATTCCCACTTCTGGAACTATAGTGTCTTAATGAATTCAACTTAAAAAAAAATGGAGATTTTGATGTTTTGGTTAGACATTAAGTCCAAGTAGCTTCAAATTCAGAGTGAATGAGTGTGGATGCATGAGGACATGCATATGTTTACATTTAAAAATTTTGCATTTTAATAATGGGGCAAGGCAGAGTTTTAGCTAAAGTGATGGCAGTAAAAGCTGTACCCCCTGCCAAGGGTGCTTGTTTTGGCTTCTCTAAGGTTGAAACTTCCTCAGAGCATGAACAGGCAACTTCATGAGAAATGGAATGCCAATGTGCTCTAAGGCCTAAATCAAATAAAGATCTGGTGAAGTGCCTAATGAACCTCTCAAGCAGATGTGGAGAGTTTCAATATGCTACCTATTGTATAAGATTATTAGGTAGAAAATGCAAAATAAAATCGTGTTAAGGCATAACACTAGATATGGAAAAATGGACAAAAGCAGAATGAAGACTTTTCCAAATGCTTTTGGACTGGACTTCAGTGCAAGCTTTTCACATATGTATGTTTTGAATGTATTCTTTAAAAAAATAATTTAGGGCTTCCCTGGTGGCGCAGTGGTTGAGAGTCCGCCTGCCGATGCAGGGGACACGGGTTCGTGCCCTGGTCCGGGAAGATCCCACATGCCGCGGAGCGACTAGGCCCGTGAGCCATGGCCGCTGAGCCTGCGCATCCGGAGCCTGTGCTCCGCAGTGGGAGAGGCCACAACAGTGAGAGGCTCGCATACCAAAAAAACATAATAATAATAATTTAGACTTAAACCAAGTTAAAATCCCAATTGTTTCTGAGCCTCTTAGAGGTATTTTTTATTTTTATAATTCAGAGGAAACAAAAATTTTAAGCATCTCACAATATCTGTATGTTAGAATTAAATCTGATACTGTTGAAAAAGAAACAGCTATCATCTTTTAAAGGTTTCCACCTAGTGGCAAAGTTATTATGAACAGGAGATAGGACCTCAATGATTAAAGCAGATAGAAACAGTAACATTAGGCAACGGTTTCACCCTTACTCTTTAGCAAAGTTGAGAACCATGCATTAAATACATTGCAGATACTAATTGCAAAAGTAATCCGCTCAACGGTAGCTTGGAATAAGGTCACTTTCTTTTCGGTTCACTTAGATTGCCACCTTTGTTATATCTTTGTGCCTCCTGTGATTTATACAATTGATATATATTTATTAAAGATAAGAACAAAAGAAAAAGGCAGAGAATATACATGTTTGCTTCCATAAGATTTTGTCACAACTTCAGTATTGGCTTGTGTAACAAAATATCATAAAGCACTTGCAGTAGCATTTGGAAATATCTCTAAAGTAAATACGGCATTTGGGGAACATACTGTTATGGAACTGATGCTGTGATTATAAGGATGATACTTATTTACCAGTGTGACCAAAGAGTTCCATTAATCACATGACCAGATGCAAGAAATGTGGGCTTTAAATGTTTACATTATTTAAGGCTATCCCATTCTAAATATACACTTTAGCAACATACTTGGTACGTTGGCCAGGGAGAAAGGAGAGGGAGTACCTAATTGGGATGCTTCCTGTGGACAGTCACATCTAAGATTGATAAATCCAGTGATTAAAATCAAAAGAGTACCACAGAAACTTGCATGTAACATGACATAGCCCAACAGGATATGTTGTATGTACATTAATCATACTTAGTGTAGGAGGTTCGTATCAGTCCATTGTAAAGGAAAGGGCAACATAGTGACTAAAAATTTCACATTGCTTTTCCAACATTTTACTGTTGTTTTCATGTGAAAATGGTTTAAGTTGGCCTTAAAATGACAAAGAAGTGCTAAGCACTTTCAGGCACCCGAGCTCATTGTGCATTTGAAATTGCTCCGTGCTCTGCACTGAATAAACTGACCAGTGGGGTTAATAGTCATCAACCAGGGCTTTCTGACCTTTTGGAAATTTAGATCTTAGCTTTCTTTGTGCTGCAGCATCCTGTGCTGATCCTCCAAGGATTTACCACAAGCTGTAGAAAGCAATTATGGGCTTGGGAAGAGATGAAGCCAAAGAGAGCAAGATTAGCTTCCTAAAAGTTTGCCTTTTCTCACATAAGCATTGTCCTCCACAATGAGTTAACAGAGTGTGGTGGGGAAAATTCTCCCATAGTTTAGAAAGTTGAATGAACCTCTTTCCTTGCTTAGGTGATGGCTAATTTACATTTAATGCTCTGGAAATTAATTACAGGGAATAAAGATAATTGTAAAATCACCCCCCCATATGCACTTACAAAAGTAAACAAACAAACCACATCATGATTACTAAGCAGCCATTTAATGCTTAATTTTATGCACAGTGGGAAGGGCACCAGTAGTCTGGAAACAGAGAGAGGGTAGAGAAGAAAGGATACTAATTTGAAATATGTAACAGCAGAGGCAGTTTTATGTGGTAATAACCTGCAGCTTTCCCAGCAGGAGTGGAAGTCCTCAAAGCCTTATGCATAGAGTCCACGGATGTGTTTGGGTCTAACCAGTCAGCCAGATGACTTAAATGATGATTTGACCAAGTTCGAGACTTTTTTCCTGTGCCAGTGGGTGGATATTCCAGGCATAAGTATATTGCTTTTGCTGTTACAGTGAACTGGTGTTGCCTTTCAAACGAATTCCCCTAAATGTATTCTTTAATATAGAAGACTGAGATTCATTTACTTGGAGAGGAAGAGTCACAATGTTATCAAGTTTATATTCTAGAAATAATTTTTTTAAATGCTGCAGTTAATTTCATTTGGGCAAATACAACCCTTTGTCAGATATCCCTACATGGCCTCCACCAAAAACATTTATTAGAATTTTGATGCACAGAGAACAACAAGAAAAAGTATCACAAGTAAATAATTTTTGGTCAGATGTCAGACTGTCAATAAGGCCTTCGTGCTCTAATTTCCAGTTAAAATAAAAAGCCTTTCTTCCCTACTCTCACAGCTATTTCTTCCACTTAATATTAACTGTCGCTCTTTATTTTTAATCAGATGTCATTCCTTATTTGTTTATTAATGGTCTGCTGCACCTAGAATGTCAACTTGATGAGGGAAAGGCGTTCTGGGGCATATATCTTCAGTTTCTAGATCAGTGCTCGACATACAGTAGACAAAGTTGTATGAAAGAATAGGCAGAGTTAAACTATATGTACTTTATTTTACAAGATTATTGCACAGAATACAATCATACAGTAGGTCTTAATCAATAGACAGAATATCTCAACCACTAAGAGAAGCCCAAGTTACTTAATCTTTAAAAAAAAATTCCAAAAAGAGAGCTGCAAAACATTTAAAATGCATTTAAGTGTTATAATAAGTAAAATTAACTATTTTATTGTTTTCTTATTGACATACAGCATTATATTAGTTTAATCATATTAACATAATGATTCAATATTGACGTATATTACAAAATGATCATCACAATAAGTCTAGTTAACGTTCATCAGCATTGTAGGGATACTTTTGAGATCTTGTAGGTCCTGTTCCAGACCACCCCAGTGAAGCGAAGATTGCAATGACGTGAGTCATGGATTTTTTGGTTTCTTAGTGCATATAAAAAGTTACATTTATAGTATACTGTAGTCTGTTAAGTGTGCAGCAGCATTGAGAGTCAGTCCTCCCAAATCATGCTGCTGCTTTATCAACTAAAATTCATGTAATATTCTAAATCCTTTGTTGTCATTTCAACAGTCTTCACAGCTTCTTTCAGCAGGTGTAGATTTTGTCTCAAGAAACCACTTTCTTTGCTCATCTGTAGGAGGCAATTCCTTATCCATTAAAGTTTTATCATGTGATTGAAGCACTTCAGTCACATCCTCAGGCTCCACTTCTAATTCTGGTTCTCTTGCTTTTTTCTATCATATCTGGAGTTACTTCCTCTACTGAAGTCTTGAACCCATCCAAGGCACTCGTGAGGGTTGGAATCAACTTCTTCCAAACGACTGTTAATGTTGATATTTGGACCTCTTCCCGTGAATCACAAATGTTATTAATGGCATCTAGAATTACGAGTCCTTTTCAGAAGGTTTCCATTTACTTTGCCCAGGTCCATCAGAGGAATCACTCTCTATGCAAGCTATAGCCTTACAAAATGAATTTCTTAAAGAATGAGACCAGGGTCAAAATTACTCTTGATCCATGGGCTGCAGAATGGATGTTGTCTTATCAGGCATAAAAACAGCATTAATCTCGTCGTACATCTCCATCAGAGCTCTTGGGTGACCAGGTACATTGTCAAGGAGCAGTAATATTTGGAAAGGAATCTATTATTTCTGACAATAGTCCTCATCAGTGGGCTTAAAATATTCAGTTAACCATTCTGTAAACAGTTGTGCTGTCATCCAGTCTCTGTTGTTCCATTTACAGAGCAAAGGCAGAGTAGATTTAGCATAACTCTTAAGGGTCCTAGGATTTTCAGAATGGCCAATGAGAATTGGCTTCAACTTCAAGTCACCAGCTGCATTAGCTTTTAACACAAAAGTCAGCCTGATTTTTGAAGCTTTGAAGCCAAGCATTGACCTCTCGTCTCTAGCTGTGAAAGTCCTAGATAGTATCTTCCATTTTAAGGCTGTTTCATCTACATTAAAAATCTATTGTTTAGTGTAGGCACCTTCATGGATTAGTTTAGCTAGATATTCTGGATTACTTGCTTCAGCTTCTGCATCAGCATTTACTGCTTTACCTTGCACTTCTATGTTATGGAGATGCCTTCTTTCCTTAAACCTCATCAGTCAACCTCTGTTAGCTTCAAACTTCTCTTGGGCAGCTTCCTCACCTCTCTCAGCTTTTGTGGGATTGAAGAGAGGGCCTTGCTCTGGACTGGGCTTTGTCTTAAGAGAATGTTGTGGCTGGTTAGATCTTCTATCCAAACCACTAAAACCCTTTTGCTATCAGCAATAAGACTGTTTCACTTTCTTATCATTCTTATGTTCACTGGAGTAGCACTTTTAATTTCCTTCAAGAACTTTTCCTTTGCACTCACAGCTTGGCTAACTGTTTGGCACTAGAGGCCTAGCTTTCCACCTATCTCTGCTTTTGACATTCCTTCCTCACTGAGCTTAATCATTTCTAGCTTTTGAGTTAAAATGAGAGATGTGTGATTCTTCCTTTCATTTGAACACTTGGAGGCTGTTGTTGGGTTATTAATTGTCCTAATTTCAATATTGTTGTGTCTCAGGGAATAGGGAGACCCAAGGAAAGGAGATAGGTGGGGCAGCAGCCTGTTGGTGGAGTAGTCAGAACACACACAGCATTTAGTAATTAAGTTCATGGTCCTATTTGGGCATGGCTTTTGGCACTGTAAAACAATTACAATAGAAATGTCAAAGATCACTGATCACATATCACCATAATATATATAAATATAATAATTTTAAAAAGCATAAAATATTGTGAGAATTACCAAAATGTAACACGGAGACACAAAGAGAGCAAATGCTATTAGGAAAATGATGCCAGTAGACTTGCTTGATGCTGAAGGGTTGCCCCTAACCTTCAATTTGTAAAAAAAAAAAAAAAAAAAAAAAAAGGCAATATCTATAAAGCAGAGTGCAGTAATATGAGGTATGCCTGTATATAGTGACAGAATATTTTTTCTTGTGATAAGAACTTTTATATCTATTCTCTCAGCAACTTTCAAATGCAATACAACATTATTAACTGTATATTACATCGCCATGACTTATTTATTTTGTAACTGGAACTTTGTACCTTTTGACTCCCTTTACCCATTTCACCTACCCTCCATCCAACTCCTATCACAAGCACCAATCTGTGTTCTGTATCTGTGAGCCTAGATTTTGTTTTATTTTGTTTTTTAGATTGCAGATATAAGTGAGAGCATGTGGTGTTTGTCTTTCTCTAACTTATTTCACTTAACATAACGCCCTCAAGGTCTGTCCAGGTTGTTGCAAATGGCAACTTTCATTTTTATGGCTGTATAATATTCCACTGTGAATAAATTGTGTATATATATATATACACACACACTATTCACAGTGGAATATTAAATATATTCATATATATTCGTATATATATATATATATATATATATATATATTCGTCCATCGATGGACAGTTAGGTTGTTTCCCTATCTTGGCTACTATAAATAATGCTGCAGTGAACATGGGGGTACATATATCTTTTCAAGTTAGTGTTTTTGTTTTCTTTGGCTAAATACCCAGAAGTGGAATTGTTGGATTATTAATTTTGTGAGGAATCTCCATAATGATTTCCATCATGGCTGTACCAACTGTATTCTCACCAATAGTGCATGAGTGTTCCCTTGTCTCCACATCCTTGCCAACACTTGTTATTTCTTGTTTCTCTGGTAATAGCCATTCTAACAGGTGTGGGGTGTTACCTTGTTGTGGTTTTGATGTGCATTCCCTGATTATTACTGATATTTAGCACCTTTTCATGTACCTCTTGGCCATGTGTATGTCTTCTTTGGAAAAATGTCTATTCAGATCCTCTGCACATGTTTTAATTGAATTGTTTAATTGAATTTTTTTTTGTTATTGAATTGTATGAGTTCTTTATATAGTTTAGATATTAACCCTTTATCAGATACATGATTTGCAAAATATTTTCTCCCATTTGGTAGGTTGCTTTTGTTGATGGTTTTATTGATGATTTCCTTTGCTGTGCAGAAACTTTTTAATTGATGTAGTCTCACTCGTTTATTTTTGCTTTGTTGCCTTTGCTTTTGGTGTCAAATCAAAAAAAAAATCATCACCACTACTGATGTCAAGAAGCTTACCACCTATGTTTTTTTTAAGGAGTTTTATGGTTTCATGTCTCACATTCAAATCTTTAATCCATTTTGAGTTAATGTTTGTGTATGGTATAAGAGAGTAGTTCAATTTTATTCTTTTTCATGTGACTATCCAGTTTTCCCAACACCATTTATTAAAGAGACTGTCCTTTTTCCATAGTATATTCTTGACTTTTTTGTTGTAAGTTAATTGACCATCTATGTGTGGGTTTATTTCTGGGATATCTATCCTGTTGTGTGTGTCTGTTTCTATGCAGTACTATACTGTTTTGATTACTATAACTTTATAATATGGTTTGAAACATAGAGCATTATGCCTCTGTCTTTGTTCTTCTTTTTCAAGATTGCTTTGGCTCTTTGCATTTTTTTGTGGTTCCACATAAATTTTAGGATTGTTTGTCTTATTTCTGTCAAAAAAAATTCCATTGGAATTTTGATAGGGATTGTACTCAGTCTGTGTATAGCTTTGGGTAGTATTGACTTTTTTTTTTTTTTTTTAAAGATGATGTGGGTAGGAATTTATTAATTAATTAATTTATTTTTGCTGTGTTGAGTCTTTGTTTCTGTGCGAGGGCTTTCTCTAGTTGTGGCAAGCGGGGGCCACTCTTCATCGCGGTGTGTGGGCCTCTCACTATCGCGGCCTCTCTTATTGCAGAGCACAGGCTCCAGACGCGCAGGCTCAGTAGTTGTGGCTCACAGGCCCAGTTGCTCCACGCCATGTGGGATCCTCGCAGACCCGGGCTCGAACCCGTGTCCCCTGCATTGTCAGGCAGATGCTCAACCACTGCGCCACCAGGGAAGCCCAGTATTGACATTTTAACAATATTAATTCTTCCAGTCTATGAGCACAGAATATCTTTTCACATATTTGTGTCTTCTTTAGTTTCTTTCATTAATATTTTATAGTTTTCAGTGTACAGATCTTTTACCTCCTTGGTTAAATTTGTTGCTAGGTATTTTATTCTTTTTGATGCATTTGTAAATGGTATTGTTTTCTTAATTTCTCTTTCTAATAGTTTATTATTAGTATATAGAAATGCAAAAGATTTGTTGCAACAGAATTGTAATACATTTTAAAAGCATTTAAGGGGTATTCTAAACAAAATTAACTTTTAACTGAAAAAGCAATGTGAAAGAACTAAGTTTTCTTAGGATAATTCCAAAATTGATAAAATGTTAATTGATAATTCACTACAGATGATAATGAAACATGAAGTTAAAATTTTCAGGGTGTCTTTGTTCAATCATGACAGTATACATAATCTCAACCACTGCGGAAGATGTATGTAATTAGTATGTAATTTTAAGTTTTATTATTGATATGAAGTGCAGAGCAAATGTCCCTTCTGTCCCTAACTCTCTCCTCCCCCTCCCCTAAAAATGGTGTTAGAACTTTACAGCAACCTACCTGTCAAATCTCCATGTACCATTGCCATTATTTAGGAGACACAAATCACTAAATTCTAGACAAGGGAGGGAGTGGAAGACTAAGAAACAGAACTGGAATAAAATGGCTATGTTACCCTGGGCAGTTAGCTTCAAAAAGGCCATGTCCAATGGTCTTGTCAAAGTGTCATGCCCAGATAAATAAGGTACACATTGAATTAGATGTTTGAATTAATTAATACACAGAGAAAAAAAAAGTTCCAAAATTCATGATGGTAAAGTTAATTTTGGAATTTATTTATTCTTTTCATTGTGTATTAGTTTCCTGTGGCTTCTGTGACAAATTACCACAAACTAGGTGGCTGAAAACAACAGAATTTTGTTCCTTCACAGGTCTCGAGGTCAGAAATTTAGAATCAGTATTTAAATCAAAATATTGGCAGGGCCACATTCCTCCTGGAGGTTCTAGAAGAAAATCTGTTTTTTTCTTCCTCCATCTTTCAGTGCTGAACACATTCCTTTGCTTGTGGCTACATCATTCCAATCTCTGAATCCATAGTCACATTGCCTTCTACTCTTCTGTCTCAAATTTATCTCCACCTCTCCCTTATAAAGACGCACTAAGTGATTGCATTTAAGGCCCACCTGGATATTCCAGACTAGTTTCCCCATCTTAATCCTTAACTTAATCACATCTAAAAGTTCCTTTTTGATACAAAAGGTAACATTTACAGATATGAGGGATTAGGATGTGGGTGTCTTTTGGGGGAGGACATTATTCAACCAACCAGTTTGTCATCTGGACCACAAAGATTCACAACCATCCATGTGCAAAGTATCTTCATTCCATTCCAACATACTCAAAAGTCTCAACTCATTAGAGCATTAACTCAAGTCTAAAATCTCAGCTAAATATTATGAGCGCAAAGGTTCCAAATGTCATTATCTAAATAATTTAACTTAGTATGAGTCAAAGTCTGGATATGGTTCATCCTGTGGCAAAGTTTCCATCTATAGATTTGTGAAACCAGGAGACTAGTTATCTGCTTCCAAAATACAGTGGTGGGACAGGTGGGAATTAAGAATATATGTATTCTTAATTCAAAATGGGGGAACATTGAAGGAAAAAAGGAGTCACTAGCCTCCCAAGCAATTTCAAAATCCAACCAGCCAGTTTCCATTAGATTTCAAGGCCAGGGAATAATCCTCTGTGGCTTAAGGCTCTGCCTTTTGGACCCATGACTCTGGCTTCTGTATAGATTTGCTCCGGTACCCATGACTCTGGCCTCTAGACCCAAGGCTCTCCACTTGGAGTTATATACTTCCTTCATTTTATCTTCCGTCCCTTTCAGACCAGTCTGGCAGTGTTTCTACTGGTAAACATTTCTCAAATCTTATAGATCTTCTGTGTATGTCATGGAGATTCACACCAGTAGACGAGACAGCCCTCCACATATCTTTTTCGGAATAATCCCATCTTTATTCCTGGCTTCTGCTGAGATGGTTGAGTGGATCCATGAACCACATGCTTAATTTCCTTAAGAACCCTCTTTGTGAGAGAACACTCTGAATCTTTGATTGTTTTGAGGCACTAGCCAATTGTGGTCCAGCCATATCCTTGGCTTTATGATCAGAGTTTATTTTACTAAAAGTAAATCTCGTAATTTTAGCATCTTTTGCAATCTGGATAGGCTGAGAATTTCTCAAATCATTAAATCCTGGTTCATTTTTGCTTTATAGTTCTTTCCTCAATTTTTCTGTTTCCTCTTGCATTTTACTGTAAGCAATAAGAAGAAACCAGGCTGCACCTTGAACCACTTATCTTGGAAGTCTCCTCAGCTGAATACCCAAGTTCATCATTTACAAATTCTATAGGGCACATTTCTGCTATACCTTCTAATGCTATATAATAAGGATCAAGTTCCCTCCAGTTTCCAATAGCGTGTTCTTTTTGTTCCTTCCGAGACCTCACTATAAGTGCCTTGAACATCCATAGTTCTACCAATAGTTCAGAGCAATCTAGGCTTTTTCTATCATGCACCTCAGAATTATTCCAGCTTCTCTGCCCATTAACCTAATCTCAAAGGCACTTTTATATTTGCAGGAATTTGTTATAGTAGTACCCCACTCTCAGTATCAAAATCTGTTTTAGCTTACTGTGGCTGATATAACAAATTAGCATAAATTCAATGACCAAAACAACAGAAATTTATTGTAAAGTCCAGAAGTCAAATCGGCATCACTAGACTGAAATGCTGGTGTCAGCATGACCATACTTCCTCTGGAGGTTCTAGTAAGGAATCTGTTCCTTGCCTCTTTCAGCTTCTGGTGACTGCTGACATTACTCCACTTTTCAAGAGCAATATTTTAAAATCCCTCTCTGTTCCATCTTCACATTGCCTTCTTTCAGCATGAGTACAATCTCCCACTGCTCACCCCTCTACCCCTCATCCCCCAATGGGACACATATGGTCACATTTAAGGCCTGCCTGGATAATCCAGTATAATCTCCCCATCACAAGATTCTTAACCATGTCTACAGAGACCCTGTTTCCATATAAGGTAACATTTACAAATTCTTGATTAGGGACTGACATGTTATTGGGAAAAAAATTTATAGTATCTGACTTAACATTCAAAATGGCTTAATAGCCTCTTTTTTCTTCTTAGTAATGAACATTTAATCTGCACCTATTCACTCCTCCAAACTGTTATCTTCCCTCTCTTAATAAATGACATCATCAAGTGCTTAAGCCAGAAATTTAGGAGTTATCATGAAGTTTCTCCTTTACCTGTTACATTTAATCTATTGGCAAGACTGCATGACTAGCACCAAGATACTTCTCTCCTTTTCCAGTGCTACCACCCTGGTCCAAGCTATTGCTATTTGTCTCCTGGGACATTAGCAGTAACCTCTTAAACTGTCTCCCAGCTTCTACTCTTGCCTCCCAACAATCTACTCGCCCCATAGCAGCCAGAGTATGATATTTTGAAACTCCATCAGTTAATGCCTGTCCCCTGGTTAATACTCTTCACTGGTTTCCCATCATACTTATGATAAAACTCAGATATTCTACCTTTACTGAAAATGTCTCATATAATTTGCAATCTACTAGATTCATTTTTCTCCTTCAAATACGAGTCCCATTCTTAACACACAATAAGTAAGCTAAAATGGCCATTTCTATTTACAAAGGAAAAAAAAAATTTTTTAATGGAAACCTTTTGTACTTTATATAATGTCACTTAATTCTGTATTTTTACCTTGCTTTATAAATAATATCATCAAGTACTTTTACAAGATATTTAGAAATATGTGTTTCCAATTACTTTTAGATGAATCTTATGTTTATTGCTTAGTCTGTGATGGATATTTTACTGGTATCAGGTTTGGACCTATCACTGGCTTATCATTTATCACTTGATGAAGGTGTCACTTAAAGTTTTCAGTGTTGCACTAAAAATCAACAGTGATTTATCGAATAACTGCAGTGTGTCCAAATTTATACACAGAGCAATTTGGAAGAATACATATATTTCTCCCCGACTTGTAAAAGTGTCTCCTTTTTCCCCTCTTGTCATTTAGTGCCTCAAAATTTAAGTCAGATTATGAAGAAAAATTTATTATTCCACAGTAAAAATGTCAATTTACAAAATAACATACAAACCATATTTAGCTATTGATATGAGTAGCTAAAAAAATCACAAAATGTAAAAATTATACCTTTTGCTTGTCATATTTATGAGTGTTAATACATATTAACAAAAGTATGAAAAATACAGTAAGTCAGATACAGTGGACTTGTACATTGTATTTGGACAGCCATATTAGAAAGTTATTTGAAAAGAATCATCAGCACTATCAAAATGTTCATACCTTTGAATATAGCTCTTCCCTTTAACTTAATAAAATAATCAGATATGTGCAATAACATTTAGATATAAGGACATTTTTATATCATTATTTAAAAGAATGAAAATTCAAAAAATCTGCTAATCTAAAAACTTAGAAGATTGAATGTATAGTTTGTTACCTCCTTACATTGAAATATTCATGGCTATTTAAAATCATAATTTAGAAAAACATTTTATGACATGAGCAAAATTTTTAGGATATATAATCAAAGCAGTTTAACCCACCTCATGTGACTTATGATACCAGTTTTGTGAGATAAGCACACATAAAATTGTGCTTCTAGAAGTAAATGATATGCACACATATAATGGAGGTATTTATGATGGATGACTTTAATTTTCTTCTTAATTTTTTTTCAAACTTTCGTGATGACAGTGAGCTGTTTTTGTAATATATTTGTTAAAGAGAAAACTAACAAAACCTAAACATAGATTTAGATTTAAAAACATAGTGTATTTATAAATAAATAATGAAAAGAAAAAAGAGGCCCTTGTAATATCAGAGCCCTAGAAACTTTCATGCAAAGGAAACAGTGCTCTTTCTCCTCCGCTATCAAGGGAAGGAAAAGTGGGTAACTAAAGGCTAAGGTGAAAAGACCTATGAGAGTTGATGATCTCTTACTTGTTAGCCGAATCAGTATTCTTAAAGTTCCATAAAATTACATGCGCACATAGACACGTATTCTATGTAGCCAGCTGTTACCTATGTCAACAGAATAGAACAAAAGCAAAGTAAAACACATTTAAATTAGACTAAAAAATATTGTAGATAGAGCCTTTCATCAAGGGATACTTTGAAGTATATACGTGGGGAAGGAAGATGTTAAAGATAACTCCTTAATTTTGAGAGTGCTGATAGTGTCCTACTTAGTATTCATTCTGAAGGGGGGCTGCTGGGGGAAATCAACCAATTTATGTGTTTAGGGAAATACTAACATTGTGTTTATGAGTGCCTCTTTTGTACCATGAAAATCTATGAATATTATATTTTAATAATTTAATATGTATTAGGCTCATTAAAATAAACTAATTTTTAAAATGATAATCCATTCGTGTTAAAGGAATCAGGGAAAAAGTATGATTGACTCCAGACCCCTAGCACTTTCTTACCATCCTTTCTATAACTATAACATCTTCACTCTTAGAAAGGAACTTGTACATTTGTTGTATCATGTAAGTAATCCAAAAAATTGTTTTATCTTTCTTTCTATGCACTCAATCAATCATATTCAATTTCTTTCTTCACTGTTTCTCTTAAAGCTGGAAGTATTGTTACCACCAGCTACATAGAACCATCAATTAACACAATGTCAGTTATATGCTTTCTAGCTCCCTCTAGTTTTTTCAGGGAAGTTATCTCTGAAAAGAGATCACATCAGATCCAAGAAAATGGGAAGAAGTTGCCACTGACTCAAAATTTGTTTAAATGTAAGGTGCTATACAGTGTGTATAGGTATTAAATATCCTAATTGCATATTAGTTTAACATATAGCATTTGTTTCATCATAACAGCAACTGAAAAACCAAAAACTCAATCAAAATAATAATGAACACATACACATACTCACATGTATGTTGTCAACTTGCTTTAATATGAGTAAGAGACTCTAGATCAAGGTACTACTTAGGTCTATTGTAAGCAATTGCAAAGGATTCTGGAATTTAGGTTAGACTATATCTTTGAAATCCTGCCTCAGCTTTTCTAACATTCTGTCCCTCTAGCATTTCTTTGTGGTCAGAAGCTAATGAATCAATTGCAGAGCAGTCCCATAGGTCTTCCACATCAGTGGAGCTTATAGCTCTGAAAAAACGGGGAAAACTTTCTGTATCTTTTATGTCTAGAATCAAGCAAAGTGCCTGGCACATAATAGGTTGTAGTAACTCACAATGAATATTAAAAAAAATGAATCATGAAGATATTGATATTTTGAAAATGTTATAGAAAATCAAAATTGTGGAATTTTAACAATGATGTCTCAAACAGTTCTGGCCATTTACTTTTGAGAGTTATTTACAGGTTTAATGTAAGGTCTTTGTTAGGCTTTTCTTAAAAGAAGATATGAATAGGCTAATATAATATGAAGATTTAAAATACTTCTAGAAATTACAAGATAAATTTAAACTTCACCGAAAGCAGATGGAATGAAAGAAACTGATTAAGTGAACTCTGCTTCAGTTTACATCCTGCAAAAAGACAGCAGATTGACAAAAATGCCAGTTTTTATTTATGTAAAAATATATTAATTGCAAAAGAAAGAATTAGTGTTTTGACCTACATGTAAGCTAAGTGTTTAAAAAAATAAAAAGCACAAATGCATGTCTCATTGCAGTTTTAGCTCAAGAACAGAATGGATTGGATAGCAAGAGAGAATGTGTAGGCATGAGTGTGGTGATAGGTCTTATGTGTCAGTGTATGCATATATGTACTCCTAGTGTTGGGAATGTATCAGGATAAAATTTTGAACTTAATTCTAAGATAAAAATAAGTATTTAATACAATGAATGTAATTATTTTAGTTACCTTTGTCTTGTGAATACATTTGGGAGAGTAGATAAATGTCTGCTTGCACTTATGCTTAAACAATTAGAGAACCTACCCCATTCCTAGGTAATATGGTGTTTTTGTTTATTTGGTGAGCTTGTGGCCTCCTTTCCTAGAATACGACCCAAACAAACAGGTTCTTATGCAATCTGTTGCAGGCTGTTTAATATAAATAGATTAAAAAAAATGTCTATCCTACTAGTGTTGGTAAATTGTGTAGCTACTTTTCTACTCTGCCTTCATTGGAGCATAATTTGGGGGGCTACTTATGTGGACAACTATAAAGCTACACAGATGTGAAAATTTCTCTCAGTCGTTAACTGTAAAATATAAGCTGCAATTAATGTCTATCATCAAATTAGGAGATAATGTTAGTTTTCACACTTCAGTTCTCAGTCTGATGCTTTAACTAACCTTATTAGGTGCTCTTAGCACATCAAAAAAGGGATCAGCCAAACAAATGATTAGGCTCTCTGGTCAATTTGCTAGACTCCAATGGTAGTTTACTTTGTTAGCAATGTGTTTCTAATAAATGTAATTGTCACTTATTTGATGAAGCTGATTTTAGGATAAACACAAAGCATGAATGTAGGTCACATATTATAATTTGCTACCGTGTATTCTCTATACACACAAGTACTCACAAATGTATATATAGATATATGTTATTTTCAATTGCATAAAAACTGTAAAAAGCATCAATTTATAAATCAAACTAGATTGCCAAATTCCATATTTTGGCTTCCAAAATTGCTAAATTCCATACTTTGGTTTCTAAACCCTCTTTTCGACAAGCTTTTATCTACCTAGCAAAAGGAAATAAAGTATATGTCCTCTTTTTAAAAAAATCCTGTAAAATCTTACTCTCTGGATTTTCTTTTGGCTTTTAAGAAAACATAAAGGGGAAGGTTTAAATGTTTAGAGGCTTACAAATGCCTAGAGAGGTTACTGAATGAATACAATTAATTTTTACTTTTCCTAATTGGTGTGTGCCACATGTAACCAGCAGAAATTCCATCTTTCTACACAGAAGAGAAGGCTCCTTTATCTCACAAGTTGGGTTTTATTTAAGCCAGTAAATTATACATAATATTGTGCAATGAATTTCCTTTCTGATTATTCTAATCGGTTTGATAGGGGAACTAACTCATTTAACACTTCAGGCAGATGCTTAGAATGTCTTTAGGGAATTGACCACTTCATTGCAGTTAAAAAGTATATTATTTGGAGGCGTAAATGGATACCAGATTTCCTTTTATGTTTTGGACCTTGGTACTAAGTTGTAGTAGGCCACACTCCCACTGTTAGCCTTAATAGGATTAGTTTGGATATTATCAGAAGAACGATCAACACCTGCTGATATGATCACAGATGGTATCAAAGAGTAAGAGGAACTCAGTTGTACAGGGACACTCATCTCAGGCTTTTACATTGGGAGTGCCAGTACAAAAATGGCTACAAGATTCAAGGATAATATTCCATGTAACTCTTAGTGGTACAGTATCAAAACTGGTATGAAATTAAAAGTCTTTCTCTAGCTTGCTTAATTCTGAGGAATGGGAGCCTATTTGACAGTCTGCTAATACTAGCTCTTTGACTCTGGGTACGTTATTTAATTTCTTTGAGCCTATGTGTCTTTAGCTGCAAAACTGAGACCAATAATAACACCCAGCTCCTGGGATTTGGTGAGGATTAAATGAGGTAATCCAGGTGAAGAGCATAACCCTGTTCCTTATGTATAAATGTGAATCCTTATTGGACTGATTTTTATAATGTCTTTAGTGATTTTATGGATTCTTCAGGGGTGCTTTAATAAATATGAACTTAATAAAAAATACCTTGTGTTTTTGAGGGATACTATTAGCCCAATTTCTAAAGAAGATTTATGATATTAATTATGAAGTGATAGTAAATTTTATTATAGGCCTTTTCAACTTCGGAAAGTTTGTTTTTCTTCTGTTAGTGTAATGTACTTCATTAACAGATTAGACATGTTGGAACAATTTAATAGTAAATTATGGTTTTTAATATACTGCCATTTCAGTGTATAAACTGTCTGGTTTGTGTTTTAGGGCAGGGGTCCCCAATGGTCCACAGCCTGTTAGGAACTGGGCCGCACAGCAAGAGATGAGCAGGAGACGAGTGAGCGAAGCTTCATCTGCCGCTCCCCATTGCTCGCATTACTGTCCGACTGTCCTCCCCTCTCCTCCCCACTCCCCGGTCGGTGGAAAAATTGTCTTCCACAAAACCGGTCCCTGGTGCCAGAAAGGTTGGGGACTGCTGTTTTAGTGTCCTACTAGCCTTACAGAATGAATTGAGAATACTTGGGGCTTTCCTATGTTCTGAAACAGTTAAATAGCTAGTAAGTTATCTATTCCTTCACATTTATAGAATTTTACGCTTGTGTTTATGAACCATGGGCAGGGAATAGAAGGGAGAAAATGCTTGACTTCTTTTTCCATTTCTCTTTGGTTACTTGTATATTCAACTATGAGTCTACTTTGGTAATTGATATTTTTCTAGAAAAACGCAGAGGTATAGAATTGTGGAGAAGCCAAAGAGGTCTCACAACAAAGTAGAATCTAGAAGCTAGTCCTTTGAAAGACCATCTAACCAATTTTGATAATAGAAAATAACCTTTCAAAATCAATTTTACTTCTAAGTTTCACAAAGGAATTTCATATGTAGTTACTAGTAGTATATCTTTTTGGTCCTTTCAAACAAATATGGTAAAAATGAAACAGACAGGAAACAGTAATTTAGACAATTTAGATTCAGAATCAAATGACCAGTACTACTTTATACCCATTAGAATGTCTACTATTAAAAAACAAAAAACAACAGAAAATAAGTGCTGGTGAAGATGTGGGGAGATTGGAACACTCACACTTTATTGGCGGGAATATAAGATAGTGCAGCCACTGTGGAAAACATTATGATTATTCCTCAAAAAATTAACAATAGAATTATCATATGATCCAGCAATTCCACTTCTGGGTATATACCTAAAAGAATTGAAAGCAGGGCTTTGAAGAGATATTTGTAGTCTCCTGTTCATAGCAGCATTATTCATAATAGCCAAAAAGTGGAAGCAACCCATGTGTCCATTGACAGATGAATGGATAAACAAAATGTGTACATACATACAGTGGAATATTATTCAGCTTTAAAAAGGACAGGAATTCTGACACATGCTACAACATGGATAAATCTTGAGATCATTATACTAAGTGATATAAAGTCACAAAAAGGCAAATACTGTATGATTACACTTTCCTGAGGTACCTAGAGTGTAAATTCATAGAGACAGCATTCATAGAGACAGCAAGGAGATGGTGGTTGCCAGGGACTAGGAGAGGGAGGGAATGGTGAGTTAGTGTTTAATGGGCACAGAATTTCAGTTTTGCAAGATAAAAAGTTCTGGAAATTTATCTTGGTGATGACTGCACAAAATATGAATACACTTAATACCACTGAACTAACTGTGGTTAAGATGTGTATTTTACCATACTTATTATTTTTAATTAAATGACCGGGAAGTGACAGAGCCAAGCCAAGGAATGCCTCCTAAGCTAGAGGCACTTGAACTATTTTTGAGCACTCGAAGCCTAATGGGTCATGTTGTCTTTATATTTGGTCCCTAAGAAAAATTTCTAGGGATCATTTTTGTGTGCTTCTGTCTTTTGATATACTAAAAAAGAAAAGAAAACATGCAGAAGTTCAAACATAAGGCCCTGTGACAACACCTAATAATTTTCTTTCCAACGTATGTTTTATCCTATTAGAATGTTCTCCCCTAGGGAGCCTTGCCTAATTTTCGTAACATGTCACTGTATGTACCTGTCCCCCTTCAACATACCCACTGCATCCTAGTCTTATTTTCTTTATACCTCTCATTTTTTTCATATTCTAAATATCTGCTTATGTTCTCTTTCCCTATAGAATGGGACTGTCTGGAGATTAACCAGTAAAAGTTTAAAGATCTAAGTTCTACTCTCTATTTTTATTCTCATGACATGGATTTCAGTTGCTTTGTATTTCGTCTTTCCTGTAAGTCCATAGTTTTTTGTACACATACAGCCAAGTTAATAAATCTCCAAGGTCTTATTTTGTGTAGGATGCTATTCTAGATTCCAGGGAGATAGCAGGACAAAACATTTTAAAAAGGCCCCAAATCTCTTTCCTCATTGAACTCACATTATAGAGGAGGCAGGCAATAAACAAGATAAATAAATGGAATACATGTTATGTTGCATATGTGATAAAAGGAAAATAAAGCAGGTAATGGGATATAAGGTGTCTGGGTATGTAGGAAATTTTAGATAAGGTGCCAGGGAAGATCATACAGAGTACCTGGCTTTTGACCAAAGACCAAGTAAAAGAGAATATTAGTTTGTTAGGATCACCATAACAAAATACCACAGACGAGTAGCTTAAAAAACAGAACATTTTAATTTTTTCACAGTACTGGCAGCTGGAAGTCCAAGATCAAGGGGTCAGCTGGTTTGATTTCTCTGAAGACTCTCTCCCTGGCTTGCAGATGGCTGGCTTCTTGCCGTGTCCTCACATGGACTTTCCGCTGTGCACACACATCCCTTCTGCCTCTTCCTCTTCTTATAAGGACATGGGTCATATTGGATTGGGGCCCCACCACTAACAACCTCTTTTTAACTTAATTGCCCCTAAAAGATCTTTTCTCCAAATATGGTTACATTCTGAGGTACTAGGGTTGGGACTTCAACATACGAATTTTAGGGGGACACAATTCAGACCATAACAGGGAGGGAAAGAGTCATACAGCTATCGGGCAGGACATTTCAGAGAGAAAAAGAAAGCAAAGGCCCCAAAGTAGGAGCATGTCTGAGAGTGTTCTGGCAGCATCAAAGAGGCCAGTGCAGCTAGAACAGAGCAAAGAAGAGAGATACAGCAGGTGAGGCCAGAGAGAAAACAGGGCCAGATCTTGTATATCATTGTAAGACCTTCTCTTTTTTATTTTGAGAGGAATGGAATTCCATTAGTGAGTTTGAGCCAAGGACGTGTTTGGACACATGATCAGCAAAGACCTCTCTGGTTGGTGTGTTGACAGTAGACTAAGGTGAAGGAAGGGATACAGAGGCTCTTGTAATAATCCAGGTAAGATATAATGGTGGTTTAGTGTAGAGTTGTGACATTGGGAGAAATGAGAGGTGATCAGGGTCTAGAGTTTTATACAGTTTGGGGGAGGGGGTTCAAATGCAGGTCCACAGCCCATGTTCTTTTCTACTGCATGACTATGGAAGAAAGTACATGTTCAACAAAGTTAGGAAAAGAAAATGAAGGAATAGCTGAAATAACTTTTTTTTTTTTTAGTGGGGAGGGCAACAGACCTACCTTGGAGTTTTATATATTTGTTGATGGTTAAGCTAATAAAATTTACTGGCAGACTATATGTATGGTATGACAAAAACCATGGATGCTGAGCCACTGGAAGAATGTAGTTATCTGTGACCTAAAAGGGAGAAGCAGGTGAATCAGGTTTGGGAGAAATAGAGGGAGATTTCAGTTTTGAACAGGTTAAATTTGAGAGCTCTATTAAAATATGTAAGTAGATATGGCACTAGGCAACTGCATATATATACCTAATCAAGTGTAAAGACAGAGTTCAGTAAATAATAGCTATAGATTATTCAGTAAATAATAGCCGATGATGAGAAGTAAGAAGGGAAAAGAGAGGAGAAAAAAAGAAAAGCTATTGTGTTTCCTTCACAAAACTTTCCAAACGATGCTGCAACTTACCAAAATTATGATAGTCTTAGTACTAGGTGCTCTGTTAAAAAAAAAATAGATACATTACCTGTATTCTGAGAATTTCAGTTTATGTCACGCATGTTGACTCATTTGCTTGTCAGCCTTTCATGCCACATGTGGATGAGGGAGCAAAAGAAGTTGTGTTCTTGGGTAACTGTTGGCCTTTTGATGAGGTGAAGGTATCATACCAAATGTGTTTCTTGTCTTGCATTCGTCACTAAAGCTAAATGCAAGTAGTATTTTATTGACACCCATTTGTGTCTTCTGAGTCTGACAGCCAACTTCTAACTGTAGTTGTGCTGCTTCAGTAATATGATCCCTCTAGATAGCCTTTTTGGAAATTAGGCTCTGCAAATATCAGTGCTTCCAGGAGCTAGGCAGATAGCTTATATAAGCAGATAGCTTATATAAGCTTATATAATTATTTCTTATAATAATTAAGAAAAAGACTGAAAAGAACTGAGAGAGAATGGCTATGACAGGCCGAATAATTCTCCCCCACCATGTATCAGATTAAATATTTTGAGATGAGGGAATTATCCTGGATTATTGCGGTGATCCCAAGTAACTTAAAAGGTCCTCCTAAAATTCAGGAAGGCAAGAAAGTCAAAGAGAAAGTGATTTGACGAAGGAGCCAAAGGTTGGAGTAATGCACTTTGAAGTAGCAGGAAGGAGCTGTAAGCCAAAGGATATAGGTGGCTTTTTGAAGATGAGGGTGGCAAGGAAACAGATGATCCTGAAGAGAGAAGGAGCAGAAGGAACACAGTCTTCCTCCAGAGGGAGCACAGCTTTTTGACACTTTGATTTTCTACTTCTGAATCTCCAGAACAGAGAATAAACTTATTTGCTTTAAACCACTATGCTTTCTCAAAGCCATCACCATCATTTTTTAAAACTGAAATTCAACCTAAAAAATAAACACCCACAAGAATGGCCAAGGATTGAGCATTCAGGGTTCAATCCAGACTAAAGGCTTCCAGTTTTCAACTACTGTTTAACTGTGATTTCCAGCAAAATATTTTACCTACTATTTTATTTTACTGAAGATAAGTAATAAAAACCACAATGTCAAATGTATATAATGTTATATACCATGTAAAAAAGGTGTGAATAATAATTTTCTCTAATGATAATGTTAGAGCAGAAAAGAGGAAAAGACAATAGGTCAGTTCTTTGTCACTCATCATTGGTTTCCACCACTGCAAATTTATATCTAATTTTAAGAGGCAGATTTCCTGATCAGCAATGATAAAATGTTAGAAGTTCAACTTTCATAATTAACCACGGCATGTGAGTTTCCCTGATTTTCAACATGAAATTTGCTTCTACAAATTATAATCAGTATAAATGGGGAGAACCTTATCAGAAGAGATAATTTAAATTGATATGTTTCTAAAATACTGATAAAGTAATTTTTAAATGATATGCATATAGAACCATAGCTGAAATCTAGAATAAATGCATAAGTCAAAGTATTATTTAATCAATAAAATTGTGCAGAAAACTAGTTAATCTATTAAGACATGATAACTATGTAGCTAGCATTCCCTCTAGTTGAGAAAAAAAGGATGACATGTGAAATTAACAATTGTTCAGAATTTGTAATGATTATTTTCCAAATCTCCAATACAATCCTTCAAATTAAAGAGTGCTATATTTAGCTAATACTTAATCCATTTCTCCAGTAATTGTAGAGGCCACATTAATTAAGATAATGCTTAAATCATAATGTAAATTGGGTCAGAAATATAAACCAATCAGAAATAAACATAAACCTATCACAATCAGAACTAAACATTAACTAACTCTTAGTACAAGTTAAGAATTCATTACTGGGGGACTTCTATTTCTGTCCAAAACAGAGAAACAGATTTACCCTCTTGCCAAAAACAGCCAAAAACAAAGCCAAAAACTTCAGCAGACAAAATACATGAAACAGTGGTTTTTCATTGCACTGGATATCAGGCAGTGAGGGACGGTGATCACTGAGAGATGAGAGATAAACCCTCAGAAGGTATGCCTCACATGAGAGGGTCCAGAGAGGGTTGTCATACAGAGAAATCCAGAGATCTGCAGAGCAGCCCCTGTGTTTAGTAAGTATTGATCAACACGTGTTTTCAAGGAAACTACTGAGGCAAAGAAAGAACCATCTGAAAGAATTAGTAGAAAGAATATGTGGAACACACACAGGGCTGGGAATGTTGCCTGTTCCCACCAGCTAGATTAGAGAAACTCATAATTTGCAAGTCATTGGATAGAGTATCAGAAGGGTCTTGCCTCGGTAGTGGGGAATAACTAGCCCTAGGCTAAAGGTTGCTCTGGTCTTGCCAATGAATCTTAAAGGCAAGTCCCAAAATAATGATACTGTTTCCTAGTAACTTAACTATGTTCCAGACAAAGCTCAAAAATATGTAAAGAAATAAAAAAATATATTGACCAAAAAAACATGGTGTCTGGCATCTGGTCAAGGATAACCAGGTATACAAAAGGAAAGTAGGCTCTATAATGAGAAAAATCAATAAATTGAAACTGACCCGGAACTAACACAGATGTTGTAATTATCAGGCAAAGACATTAAAATAGTGGTTACAATTGCATTCCATATGTTCAAACGTTAAGTAAAGACATGGAAAATATAAAAAGATCCAAATCAAATTTCTAGAGATGAAAACTAAAATATCTGAGTTGAAAAGATACACAGGATGGGATTATGGCTGATTAAACATTGCAGAAGAAAAGACTAGTGAACTTCAAGAAAGCAATAGAAGCAATCCATAATAAAACAGAGCAAAAAGAATTTATTAAAAAAAATAAAAAGAGCATCAGTGAACTGAGACAATTCCAGATGACCTACCCAATTCAAAGAAACATGAAGAAAACTACAGTAAGACATGATATAATCAAACAGACCAAAATCAGTGATAAAAAAAAAAATCTTAAAAGAAGCAGGGGTTAGGGAGAAGACTTGTTACATACAAAGCAACAAAGATATGGATGATAGCTACATCTTTAAACTACGGAAAGAAAAAAAAAAGTCGACCTAGAATGCTGTACTGAGCAAAAATTTAAAAGTGAAGGTGAAATAAAGACTTTTTCAGGCAGAGAAAAGCTGGAAGAATTCAGCACCAACACATGCACAGCATAAGAACTGTTAAATGAAAATAATACAAGGTAAGAATATGGATCTATACAAAGGCATGATGAGTATTTCAATACACAAAGTTGAATGCCTCATGAGAGAACTGTTTCCAGAGTTGAATGCTGCAGTCAGTAAACAAGGCCCGGATCCTTCAGGTGTTACTAGTTTTGTCTGAATCACTACACTTTATCCTGCAACTTGTTTCGGTTTCCTTGAAGTTTACCATTCAGCTATTGGCTCCCCACACTTTTGATTTTCTTTTCCCCACCCTAAAGCCTCTAAATGCTGACTTATTTGCTTGTCTACTTCCCACATGATATGCCATTTTCCCATACTTTTATATAGCCTTCAGTCTGGCCAGAGACTTTGCCTCCTATTGAAAGTACTCCACTTGACCTTGTTGTAGTTATGCTTGAATCTCATACATTTCTTAGTAAGACTGTAGCAGAGGTAGCTGAGGCTCTGTTCTCTGAAAGTGAAATTACCTCTGAATAGACAATGGAGAACATGGGAAGCAGATGAAGTAGCTAATAAAGCCTGTGTAGATATAACCTTGTGTAAGCTGCTCTATTCCTGCCCCTCTGACCCTATCTGTCTTCTTGAATACCTGTTGTTACCAAACCAAACTTGGGTCTGCTTACCTGCACACAGTAAAGCCAATCTACTGGTACTGGGTTGTGGTAAAGTACAGCATTTATTGCAGGGTTCCAATCAAGGAGAATGGACAGCTCATGCTCAAAAGACCCAAACTTGATTTCATGTTTGTAAAAGTGGGAAAAAAAGCTTTATCTTCTGACACATTTAAGTTGACATACTACTTATTGGTATATATCATTTCCTTTATTTTAAAAAAGGAAAGCAAAAAAAAGCAATAACAAAACCCAGTGTCTAGCGAAATAAAATGCATACTTCCTCATTCTTAGCCCTCACATGCCCCCACTTAGTCTATCAGAAAGTTTTGGAAAACTTTTCATAAAACATTTAAAGGAATTGCTTAAAACTAGAGTCTTAGCCACCCCCCTCTTTTTTTATCCTAAGGAATATCAGCATCCTCTTAAAGTAAGAGACAGATAATGAAACACATTGCTGCAAGAAAGGGCATATTTTGATTAATCTGAACAGGTGGTAGGAAGACTCACTGCTATTCACCTTTCACATGGCTTTAAAGCAATTATTCCCAATGTGTGGTCCTGCAATATTAGCATCACCTGGGAGCTTATTAAAATGCAAGTTCTTAGGTACTACCCCACATTTACTGAGTCGGAAACTAGGGGTGGGTCCTAGCAATCTGTGTTTTAACAAGTCCTCCAGGTGATTCTGATGCTGGCTCAGACTTGAGAACCACTGTTTTAAAGCAGTGATACAGAGAAAAGAATGCAACTAAACTGTGCTGTAAATCCTGCTTCAGAATCATAAACTTCAATGTCATAAACTAGGCTGGGGATATTGCTCTGGAGCTTCCTTAGGAGTATGAGACTAGGTAGATCCTTCTCTCATTTCTCTTATTTATAACATGGTAAAAATGCCATATATGTATAGTTATTTCAGGTATAAAAATAATATGATAAAAATAATAATATGGTAAAAGACTTAGTATAGTGTCACTCAGCAGCAGGCTACTACTAAAGGTTGCTATTATTAAACCAGTAATATTATTAAACAAGGAAATTAATAGGTTCTGTGATTAGGAAAAGTTAGTAAACTTCTCCTGAAGTTTTAATCAAGTTCTCTAGTTTTAGTTTTCCTTCACACACCCATGTTCAGATATTAGTCATGGAAATTATGTTTAGTACACAAAAGTAGAAGATGGCACGTTTCCACTCAGGTAAACCAAGAGGTCTACAAGTCATTGATTTATTTAATAGATGAACCTCTCCATGTTAGTCCTAACTTAGAGGGCTTAGCACAGACTCTTAAACATGAATTTTTAAAAATACCTTTGAAATGATTAAAATATTAACAAGACCTATCCACAGAATGGCCTTAGGCCAAAAGAGTTAAAGCATTGTGTGGTTTGGTAACTTAGAGAAGGAGACTAAAACAAAAACAAAACAAAAAATAAATCAGTAAAGGGGAGAAAAGTGCATAGTTTAAGCATCTAGAAGAAAACTGACAAAGTTTTACTGATTTATTCATTTATTTGATAAGGATAAATATTTATGTTTTAAGGAGATCATAACACCAAAAATGTATTTTAAAATAATTTTCCTTTGCTGCAATAGTCCTTGTTTATTTAAGATTGGTATGTAGTCTCTTAGGTAATTTATTATTTTGACTTTGCTGCAACACATCCCTTTTTCCTCTTGAATTTCTTTAAGTGGGCTGTTAAAGTCTCTCTCTAACTCCCTGGGCAGAGTGTGCTAATGTGGAGCTGGAGTTTTCCAAAGGAGCTGTCATAATCTGTTGGCTCAATGATCCGTTAATGACACCTAATGCTCACAGCAGAGTCTGCCTCTGCTTGCTGCTGCTCATGGCTGGCCCACTGAGGATACAGGTGCCTTGTAAGCACCCAAATCAGCCATTAAGGTCACTTTTATTAGTGGCTTCGCTTACAAAACAGGGCTCTGGAGGAACATGATTCAGTATAGGCGAAACCCTGTCAGCTCGGAAGAGTCACACTGTTAGGGACCAGCTGCATCTTGTTATATAAAGAAAGCCAGAAGAGTAATATTATTCTCTTTTCACTTTCACAGGCTCTTACGCCTTATTATAGGAATGATTAAGAACAGTGGTTTCTCACCTTCAGTTCTCCCCTCTAGCAGTAACGAATTTGAAAGTAAATTGTCACTCTATCTCTTCTTAGTGAACTAAGATTAATTTCTTTGGAAATGTCGCATTTAGTTTGCTGAAAAAAAAAAAGTCCAATGAACAGATGCAACTCTAAAAAGTTTAATAGACTGGCAATACAAACATTGGTAATGAAAGATAAACATCTTTAAACTCAGCCCAGCCCTACAGGAAGTACCCCTACAGGAGCCCAGCCCTGTGTGAGGCATTTTGCCTACATATTTTTTGCTCCAGACAACCTTTTAAGATTTTAAAATGTAACAGGGCCTTCTCTTGTTCGACACTGACAGACTTCTTTTAAACTTGTATCTTCAACTTATGTGTTCCATTTTTAGTTAATGGAGTAGTGATACCACACATTCAGCCATTTTAATTTTACCTGGAATTTTAGTTGCCTAATTGTTCTTGGAGCATACTTGAAACTATTGGAAAGCACACCAGTATTTTTTTTTTTAATTTTCCCATCATTCTTTGTCACATGAGTAATAGTAATCCTCCTACTTTAATTGATATTAGAAAACAGTACCAATGTACTTAAGTACTTGAGTAAAGCAACCTATTAAAAAAGGAGTTGTAACATACTATATTTAGGGCAGAAAAAGAAAACCAACCAATATGCTTTACAGAACAACTCAGTTTTATAAAGTTGGAAAAAACACAATGTTTAAAGAGCATGGTGACCGAAATGGGAAGGAAATCCAAAAAAGGGGGTATATATGTATATGTATGGCTGATTCACTTTGCTGTACAGTAGAAACTAACACAATATTGTGAAGCAGCTATACTCCAGTAAAAATTAAAGAAAAATAAAGCGCATGTATCCGCGTTTTTGGTTTGACATAAATAGATAATTGAACTGCCGCATTTGGCTAGTATCATTGAAGAAATGGATTACTGGTCAGTTATTAATATTTTCATTCATGGAAGAATTCCTGAGGGAGTTAGAGAAAATATTTTCTTCCTGCTTGATTTGTATAATGTATCACTATATGTGGGTTTGCTTTCCAAGTTCTGTCGTTTTCGCTAATGGCACATCTATTGAAGTATATATTTCAGTCTTCCTTATCTCCCGCTCTGGACAGCCTCATGCCTGGGATGGGCTGATAACTTCTTATTCTTTCCAACTTACACAATGCTTCCAGATGAGATTATTTGAAGCAAAATTTTAACTATGTCACTTATTTGCTCAAAAATCTTCCGTGGTTTCTTGATGCAGTAAAAATAATACAGAAACTCAATAGCCTATAATTTAGAGCCCTCCGTGTTCTGGTCTTGATGTTACTATGAACATCACTTCGAATTCTCCTTATGCTCTTGCAACAAAAACTGCACTATGGCAGAAATGTCCCTGACCTATCTTCACTTAACCTACCTCCACTTAACTTGTTTACCAGATTCAACCATGCTCTCCATACTCCTCTCTGAAATACATGCGTGGTATTCATCATGAGCTCCTCACACACACGTAGTAGACTAGCTGCTTTTTGCACTTCCATTTCATCAACCAGTTGAGCAGTATGGTTACAAAGAGAGGTTTGTACCCAGACCTATTTTTATCTGTGGCTATTATAAATACAAAAATTAATTACATGATAACCAATTGAGAAATATCAGTTGAAAATAACTTTTTTTCCTATGAAAAGTAGGTTATATACTTTGGAAATAAACGATGAATTTCTTGTCTCCAAACATACTGTTGTCAAATCAGTTGTGACAAGACAGCTGTAAAATATTGGGAGAAAATCATAGAAAACTGGAAAGATACTGCATTTATATTTCTAGTGAAATATGTTTGGATTCACCTGTGACATTTTAAAGAAATTGAAAATGTTATTCCAGGGTCATACATCTTGGGTGTGGTTCATGTCAGGGAGGTGACATATTTACAGGAAGACAACATACAGTAGTGGGTTAATGGTGACAGTTCTTTGGGAAAGAAATTATGGAATCATGTAGACATCATATATGTAGTGATAGAAACAGACAAATCTAAACATGATGCAGAGGAGTTTGCAGATCCAGAATCTTAAAGAGAAAAACTGTTCCTTCTTTTTATTGTGAACATTTTCAAACATTTATGATATGTATGGTAGTTTTTTATTTTAGTAGAATTGACATTCAGAAAAATGCACTTAAGCTTGATGAATTTACATAAACTATACACATACCAGTAATCAGAAAGAGAGCATTACCAGCACCCCAGCAGGTCCTCTTATGCTCCCTTTCAGCTACTGCCCCCTCACTCTGCAAGAATAATCACTTACTTGAACAGCATAAATTCTTTGACTCTTTTTGTAATATATATAAATTGTATTTATTATTTTGTGTTTGACTTCCTCCTTGTAACATTATATGGATGAAATATTAGCCTCATCTAACTATAGATCATCCAGTGTCATTGCAGCAAGCTATTCTGTGTATCCAGATTAGATACTGAGTGAATTTAGTGAGGGGAAAAAAGGCTTTTCCTTGATCTTTCTTTTCTATACCAGTTGTTCATTTTATCACTTAATTCCCTCTACCTGACTGCTTTTGTTCTTTTTTTTTAAACCTCTATCTAATGTCAAAGTGTAATTTTTTTTTTTTTTTTTGCGGTATGCGCGCCTCTCACTGTTGTGGTCTCTCCCGTTGCGGAGCACAGGCTCCGGACGCGCAGGCTCAGCGGCCATGGCTCACGGGTGCAGCCGCTCCGCGGCATGTGGGATCTTCCCGGACCGGGGCACGAACCCGTGTCCCCTGCATCGGCAGGCAGACTCTCAACCACTGCGCCAACAGGGAAGCCCTCAAAGTGTAATTTTTATAAAATTATATGCATGATCTTAATATAAGTGCAAAATGAGCATGTGCCAAAGCTTTATTTAACTTATTAATGAGAGAACCAACAAGATGGTGAAGCTAATTTGAAGAGCATTTGAGGAACCAATTAAGTATAGGGAGTGAGGGGAAAAAAGTTAGAATAAGATTTCTAGGTGAGATGCAAAGCTGGTGATTGTTCTACGAGAAAAAATCTGCAAGTTAACATGCAACTTTAGAGTCTGGTCCCTGTATAATAGTTGGTAATACGTTAAACGAAGTTGTATCCTCCTAGAAAATTAAAAAAAATAATTGTTGGATGGGTCTGTTGGGCAATTTCCCAGGGTAACAGTGAAGGGAAATACAGAGTTATTTTGCCTTATTTCCTATCTATCCATCAAGGTCAATTTACATCCCACCTCCACTCTGAAGTCTTTATGATCACCCCGCTGGAAGTCACCTCTCTAGCCAAGGAGCACTAGTAATACATGGAAGAAGCTCAATATGAACTTGGTGAATGAATAATCGTATTCTGCCACTCTAAGGGCATATCACTCCTTGAGCAGAAATGGCTAATTAAGGACATAATTAAATTTTAAATTATGGCTAGAGAAATTATACTGTAGAAGAGAGATAAATTAGAATACATCATGGTGCAGTTAGCAGGTTTGTTTTCTTAAAATGAGTAAATATGCTGTGGGAAATAATTGATTTATAAACTACTCTGCCTTTTCAATTTTCTCTTTTCTGTTTCATATTTTTGCCCTTTCTTTAGACTCTGCACTATTGAGACATTCTCTTTGTAACTCTCCCTTTATCTTAGTCGTGTTAATAAAACTACAGGAACTGTCTATCTCAAGTTCCATTTTAGCCATATCTCTTCCCTCATCAGAGATTGGAAAGGCTATCATTAGTCATGTTAAATCATGGGCTTTTAATGGTCACCAGTTACTTCTCTGACTCTGTGACCCTCATGCCATTTTTCCTGTTGACCTTTGTCAAGTGCTTGCTACTCATCTCATTGGACTTTGTTATTCTCTCCCCTTTAGTGTTTACAAAAACATTTTCTACTGCAAAGCTTTGTTAAACACTAATCTTTCCTCTTTAGTGTTTCAGAATACCCCCAATAAATCATATCTTTTAGCAGAAATGTGTGTAATGCATCTATAAATCGAGTTTAATCAGAAACTTCTTTTTCTTGTTTTCTCAGCTTCTTGTAACTAAAAGAGTTCTGTTCTTGCTGAGATGGTTTTGAATTGAATTATGTATGCTGTAGCTCAGACGTACTTTTCTTGTTTTTCATACCTCCAACTGGAGTTGATAATGCAAGATAAGAGGTGGGAGGATGCAATGTAAAAGTTATCTTTTTTTCCTTGAACTCATCTGTCACTAGCACTCAGATGAGTAATTGAAAAAAACAAAATCCCAAATATCTTTTTTATGAAAATCCAGAAAGAGTTTGGTGATTTTTTTTTAAGATGACAACAGAAAATAACAAAGAGGTTTGTTTTCATGTCCTAGTTTCTTCTAGCTTTTGCTAGCAACCTGTCTCTACCGCTCTGCATTTTTCACCTTATCAACTGTCACAGATACATCACCCTGAGGAAGAAACAAGTAGCATTTTTCTACAGCTCACTGGGCATACCAGGAAAGTGGCCAGATGCCTGGTCCCCTCCTCTTCCCACACCTTCTCCTGGAGTCTTCATCCCATGGCCCAAATCTGTGCCCTTTAGCTGCATATAGCTATTCGAATTAAAATTTAAATAAATTCAAATTAAACAGCTTCAAAATTCGGTTTATTAATCAAATGAGGCACATTTCAAGTGCTCAGTAGCCACGTATGGCTACCATACTGAATAGCACAAGTGTAGAACTTTTCCATCAACACAGAAAGTTCCACTGGGCAGTGCTGACCCAAAGCATGTGGTAGCTGTTCAATGCAAATATGCACACTAGTGACCTCAGTTACATTTTCAGATAAAGTGCTTCTTTTTACAGAATTTTTCCCTGAGTTCACTAGGGATTGGTATTGTCGAATGGTCTTATAAATGAGTTGGAAGAGACAGAGCCCAGTGAAATCTTCAAGTGTGCAGATGAAACTTGGCTCTTCTGGGAGTGGAAATGCCAAATTGAAAAACTGTGCCTGAAGGCTTTATGAGGGGGCAGACATGCATCAGACGAGCTTCTCTCTGAGCAAGTATAATTTGATAAAGTTAGGTAGAAATTATTCTGTCCTTAAAGGGTAGTGGATTCTGTTTTTCTGGTTAACAGTTGATAGAACAATGTTGGTTTCATTATGTAGTATTCTCTAAAATAACAAAGTTTTGTTGAGGCTCCAAATACTAAAAATAAATTTGGGCAAAAAATAGTGAGAATATTTCCTACATGTGTGCAATATTCAACACTAGGTATCTATGAAAGAAAAACTTCACGGAGGTGATATTTTAAATTGTTTTAATAGGTTAGTCATAATTTTCTGAGTAAAAATGGCAGAAAAGGCAATCCTTGTAGAGGGATCACCATGAGCAAAAACACAGTAGCATCAAAGATTGGAGTGTATCGTTTCAGAGACAAGTAGTTCTTTGTGGTTGACGCAAAAGTGCATGATGTAATGATTTCATTTTTGAAATAAGAATCGAGCCTTATTGCAAAAGTCCTGGATAACATACTTATCTAAAAGTTAAAGAAGGATAATTGTTCAAAGGAATAATTTAAACAGAGTAAATACATAATCTAATGAGTATTTTAGAAAGACAACTCTAGCAGTTATAGACCAGTGATTCTCAAAACGGTTGATTTCGTCTCCCGGGAACAACTGATAATGTCTAGAGACAGTTTTGGTTGTCACTGCTGGTTGAGAGGTGGGTACTGTCATTGAGTGGGTAGGGAGTAGGAGTGCTTCTAAGTATCTTATAGTGGATAGCACAGCCCCCATCGCAAAGAAATATCTGGTCTCAAATGTTGACAGTGCCAAGGTTGAGAAACCCTGATGTAGATGATGAATTGAAGAGATACTTGAAACAAACAAAAAACATTGTTTAGGATGCCAATACAATAGTGCATTTGAGAAATGATAAGAGGAACGGAAGGGATACTAATGTGTTTTTTATTGTTAAGTTGGGAAGGGCAGAGTGTTGCTAGGATGACTGCAGAGTTAACTGAATGTTCTCAAATAAAACTGAAAGGAACCTGTTGCTTCTTTTATGTTTTGTATAACTTATAGGAATGATTTAGTCACAAATTTAATATAAACTAAAAACAAAATCCAAGAAAGATACATGGTACGTTGTAAGTAAAATTAATAGGAAAAGACGCATACTGACACATCTGGATTTTTTTAATTGTAAGGAAAAGGGGGGAATCTCATAAGTTTCTAGAAAGAATATAGAGGTACCTAAAAGTGCCATAGAGTTCAGCCTCAGAATTCTCCTTTATAACACTAAATTTCCTTAGAATTTGAGAGGAAAATGGTATACCAAAATTTCATGCCAAGACAAGGTGTCTTTCATGGGCAAAGGCAATAGAAATACTTCCAAATTTTACAAGCCTCGAAATACATATGAACATACTCATTGAAAAAATTAAAGATGATAAACATAGTAAATGATAAAACTTTAAGAACTTACTATACAAGGGATTTATTACTCTTTTACTCTTTGGTAAACTCAGGAATTAGATTAGATTTTTACATTTTAGCCATATAAATTGTAAATCCACTACAAAGCTTGAACCTGCTAAAACCTCATCTATATGTTTTTGGTTCTTTTTACTATCCAGGGACCAACACATCCTGCATTTTATATAGGATCTCTTTTTTGATTTGATCCCTTGAAATGATAATGGTTCACATTCTGCTGGAGCACTTTCTGTAATGGCTAAGAAATTGACTAGTTGGGTCATTGCCTGCTATAATTACCTTGCAGAGCTTTATTATATGTTGCTTGTGTGTTCTCATCCCTATGAATGAGGAGTTCCAAAAAGAAACATGGTAGCAATCGTAATTGTACTTAGGCAATGTGCCTCTTTATGTTTAAAAAAATTCATTGAATAGTCTTGAGTCCCCGGATTTTATTTAATAATGAAAGTGGAATAAAACAGATTATCTCCCTTCAAGTTCTACTTTATTTAATAACTCCTTTTCCTTGTCTGGGAGCAGAAAATTTTTATTCTTGTGAAAGACTCAAGAGGTTTCATGAAAATAATGATAATGAATGAAAATGTTTAAATATCTAGAAGAGACAGTGGGGTGTTTAAAATGTATGTGAAAATGCCACTGGTATTTGTTATATATATTTTAAAACCTGAATTATTTCTTAGTGATTTGGAATACTTTATGAATTTTGGTAGAAAATTTTAACATATATGTTCTGGAATTTTTAGTTATTCTATGTAAATCATGACTAAACTCATTTTGAGTACATAAGAAATCCGTATATTAACTTGGAAAGTAAATAAAGCTACATATCAGTACATTAAATCAAGACAACAGGAACCACACTGTTTTTCAAAAAAATAATTAATATAAAACATTTTATAGTTAAATGTTCTGAGGAAACTTTATTAGTGCTTGCTTGTTTGTTTTAATAGCCAAAAGAAATGTTTAGAATATTTGCTTTCAGTTTTTCCAGGTTAAAATTATCCCAGCTATGCACTGACAAAGTCACTAGTATATCCTGGTCTGAAGTAGACCAAGAACTTTAAAAAAACAAAACAAAAAAAACTTTGTATTGAAGTACAGTATGTGTACTTCTCTGTACAGCTCAATGAATTTTCACCTACTGAATACCCCTGTCACTAGCACCCAGATAAAGAAACAGATCATCCCTAGCACCCCAAGTAGACCCTCTGCTGCTTCCCCCACAGGTAGTCAATTATCCCAACTTCTTACAGCAGAGAATACTTGTTTTTATTTTATATGAAAGGGATAATACACTATGTACACTTTGATGTATGACTTCTGTAGCTCCACATTTTGTGATTCATTCATATTGCTGCACATACAGTAATTGTAGAGTCATTATACTTGCTGTATAATATACCCTTATGTGAACATACCTCAACTTACCTTACTACTGTTAATGAAGATTTGAGTAATATCCAGGTTTCAGCTATTACAAATAGTATGCGATGAACATTCCATTAAATGTTTTTTTTTGGCTAACATTTGTACACATTTATAATAAGCATAGACCTAGAAGTGGAATTCCTAAGTCAGAGTAGAAACTGGCCAAATAGGTTCCCAAAAAGGTTGTACCAAGTTTACATTCCACCAGATGTGCTTGAGAATTTTTGTTGCTCTACATACTCAGCAACACTTGGTATTTTTTCCTTTTATTTCTGTATTTTCTGAGTGGCTACTCTGGGGATTATTAAGTGGTATTTCATTATGGTTATAATTTTTATTTCCCTGATGGCTTTTCATATGTTTATTGGCCATGTGTATACCCTCAAAGGGAGGTTTTTAATGCAATGAAACATTTACAAAAGTGATAGATGGGCAGGAAAGGGAAAGAGTGGGTGTTACCTCAAATCAGGGAATTGTTTCTGCCTGGGCACAGCTAAGCTGTAGCACTGCTTCTGTAATGGGGTTGCTTCCATCTTCGTTGTTGGTACCTGAAAATGCTGGAGTCTACACTTCCCTAGTAGTTACCTTTCTGTTACTTCAAGTGTTGAAAACAGAATGACTTTGGACCCACTCTGCCTTCTAAATTCCTACCAATGCTTCCCATTTACAGAACCAATTAGGGAACAGACAAGAGAATCTTGAAGTGTCATTTTCAGGCTTTCAGTACACCACCCTCCCTCCAAGTTAAGAGAAAAGCTTGGAAGGTCAGGAAGCAAGCTGCATAACAACTGATTCTATCTAGCCCAGTGCCTTTTACCTTAGCCCGCTAAATATCAAGGAGGAAGGGAGTTCATAAGGGCTATAGCCATAGAAATCTGCATTTAAATGTGTATCAACATTTTCAGGCAACTGGTTAATCGATAGTTTTCACGTATGTGAGCACTTTTCAAAGTGCTCTAGAGAAATAGATAGTAAAGTACTTGCCCTCACAATTCTTATAACTTCTTAGTGAATAAAGAAAAATACACATGGAACGTCAGTGAATAATACAGAAAATTAGGAAGCTGAATTGTGATAATAGACTATGAATCTTAAATGATATATCTGAGAACAGGAGGGAAGAAATTACAGCTAAACTAATAGGGCATGCAGTGGGGTTGAGCTTTATCTCAAAGGGTAAATAATGTTGGAAAGGGTGAAGGGGAGAAGAAAAAGCATTCTGGGAAACAAGAACAATATGAGTGAAATAACACAGGACTGAGCCATGGCATCTTTCTTTCTAAAATATTAAAGTTCTTTCTTAACCTTGACTTGAAGTATGCTTTGGAAGAATATATCAGAATCAATAAACTAAAATTTTATAACAAGATTGCTGTTAAAGGAATCTTGGAACCACATGGCAGTAGGCATAAGAGAGCTAAGATGTTTAGCTCAGAGGGGAGAAAACTAAAAGGAATGCCTGTGAAGTTGTTCTGCAGAAGAAAGTGTAAACTTTTTTTGGTTGTTTGAAAAGGAAGCACTCCAATTGGTGTGCTAAAGTTAGGAGCATTCAGCGATAAGTTCAATGTAAAAGAATTGTTATACAATTGCTATCTAATAATGGAACATATAGCCTCATGTAGGTATGATGTCTCCAGCGCCTGAGTTATTCTGATAGGAGTTAAATGACTAAGTGTACCAGAAATAGGATTCCTGCAATCAGAATAAAGAAGATGATCACAAAGTCCCTTTAATCTAAAAAATAATTTGGGGCAGGTAGAATGACACTTATCAAGAAACCTGAAAGCTGGTTAGTTTACACTTTAATAACCAAAGTAATTAGTTTTTCTTACATGTCTACTCTGCCATATACAATCCAGGTAGAATGAAGTGATTCAGTGTTCTCTAAAATAAATGAGGAGGAACCCTATACTTACAAGATGCTCCATGAAAAAAAAATTAGTTTAAGGTAAAATAATGTTGAAAAATTCTACATCCATTTACCCTCTTTTTTTTTTTTTTTTTTTTTTTTTTTTTTGCGGTACACGGGCCTCTCACTGTTGTGGCCTCTCCCATTGCAGAGCACAGGCTCCGGATGCACAGGCTCAGCGGCCATGGCTCACGGGCCTAGCCATTCCATGGCATGTGGGATCTTCCCAGACAGGGGCATGAACCCATGTCCCCTGCATCGGCAGGCGGACTCCCAACCACTGTGCCACCAGGGAAACCCCATTTACCCTCTTAATAATAAATTCACAGAATATAAAATACTTTCATGGCTCTGTGATGTCCTTCAGTAAATAAATTTGCTTAAGCTCTGCATCACCAGCTTTTTATCAAAAACATTTCAAATTTATCTCAAAAAATAATCTTCTTAAAGTCATATCAACATTCTTGAACTGGTGCTTTCACAGGACTAATTTTTTGGATACATGTAATTGTAATCACAGCTACCACCTATGGGAGCCTATGGTCTAGTGAGGGAAACAAGTACAACACAATATGAAGAGCAGTGCCATAGGGGATTGATGCATGTTCTATGGAAACACATGGAAGGATACCTAACACAGTCTCCATGATGGGGGAGGGACAGGAAAGAATTCCTGTAGAAGGTAATGCAAAATGATGACCTATAGTATATCCAGGATTTACTGGGAAAGAGAAAGAGGGAAAGCATGTTTGAGACTTAGGAAACTCTGAATGTGAGGGCCTATGAGTAAGTGATTATGATACATTCATGAAGAGCATGGCCAGTTTTTAAAGAAATGCTTAATAGGGACTTGATATTCAGAGTATATTAACAGATTTGGTTTGCGTCTCAAATTTTCTTGCAGGGCCACTACAAAGGTTACGGACGCACAGAATTATACAATCTTGAGGGTGGGGAGAAAGCATTGAGACCCTCTAGTCAGAAACCTTGTCTACAATGGCTAACTGGAAGCTATGTGTTTAGTCACTAGAAGCGTTCTGTCTCATGAAGCATTCTCCCACCCCCTTATATTAAGATGAAACCAAACTGTCTGTAACTTTTGCCTGCCCCAGGTCTGCATTCTTGAGCTGCACAGAAAGAACTCTGGGCTTTATTACTTTGGGAGTACCAGAGTCATTTTTTGTTGGTGATGGAATTTAAAATCAGATCTATTTAATGGAGTTTTCATTTGCTCTCCCTGTTCGTTTTAATACCAGACTTCTCACCATTTTTAACATGTGAAATATATCTGTATGTCCTAAAGTTTTCTTAAGACTACAATATAAATATTGAGTTTCATATAACCTTTTTGTTTATCAAGGGAGTATTTTGGGGATTTGGTTTCGGCATCTTTTTGTAAAAACGTTAGATCTTAGGAACGTTTTCATAATTCAGCAGGGTCTGCAGTGTTAATGGGCCTGAGCAGCAGGACACTTGGACCACATACTGTAATTACTCCTCAGAGTGCTTGTAATTTCAGTTCGAGAGCCTAACGCTGGCTGTAATTCATTTGCTTTTCTTCTCTTATTGAACGTGATTCGCAGCAGTCTCCTGATTTTGGAAATCTATTGCTTTTGCTCAATTCTAAGTTAGTACTCCAAATTTACATGAAAGTATGGCAGTAGAGAAAACATGGTAGGGATTGAAAAAAGTAATGGTGAAGAAGTAAATATTTCTTATAAGCAAAAGTTTCTTTTAAAACCTATAGTTCAACTGAAGCAAATTCCATGACGTTATAAGGAAAGTGAGGCCAATACAGGTTAAATGATTAGTAGAAGAATTAGAAGTGGAAAATCTCTGAGGATTTTCACCCTGGATGGTTGGCGTACTTTTTTTAACCTGGTAATAGACCAGTACTGTTACAATAAATGTAAACATGTTTTAACTGTTCAAATGGTGACTTTGGTCTTATTTGAATAAGTATGGTCAAGTTAAAAGAAAAGAAATCTAAATTTGAAAATGCAGCCTAAATATCATATGATGTAGTGCTCATCATTTCTAATTTTAATGATTTATTTTTTCCCCACCAGGGAAATCATCTTTGGGGATCTTATGAAGAACTTCCTATGGTAAGGACATTTAATGAACAAAAATTTTATAAAAATGATCATAGCATGTTTATCGCATGGCCTTACCTGTGTTTTCAAGTGGAATGTCCAGTGTACAAAGGGCTGAGAAAAAGTAGATTGTTCTTCTCCAGGCACTCTTTTTTCCCATTCAACTGTTTTATTTTTTTGTAGTACTTATCACCACCTGATTTTTACTTATTTGTTTATACCTTTGTTGTCCATCTTTCCCACTAGAAGGTACCTTCTAGGGGAGCCGGAATGCTTGCTTATTGATAAGTGTCTGGCCTATGGGGAATGTTTGTTGAATGGATGCATTAATGATCAATAAAACGATCGCCTGTCATGTATCAGCACTGAGCTAGATTATTTCAATGAAACATTTCTGCTTATCTTCTTGGTAAACCTAAGAGGTAGGTCTCAGTTCCATTATATTGCTAAGGAAATGGCCTCATAGCAGGAAAGTTATTTAATCTAGATTATGTTATTATTAAGAAGGTACTTGAACTCTTGTTTGAAAATTTCACATACCAAACACTTCCTTTCTCAGAACAGTTCCCCTGTAATTCAGAATGTTAAAATGCTAAGATGAAAAAAATAGGAAACTTATGCAAAAACCAGAAACAATATTTAAACACAGAATTTCCATTTCAAAAGACCCCACTGATCTTGGGCTGTCTGAATATGATGCAGGATAACTGATGCACTGGTACCAACTTAATCATGTATAGCTGACACATCTTTAGCAAATGAAATAAAATTTTGGGAACGAAATATGATCTAGTCTTAATTACTTAAGTGCTTATCATTAGTTTTGCATCAGTACTTGTTTGTAAATACATAGTCAGAAACATTGGTCTGACAGGACAAAGTTAAAGAAAAATATAAATATTCTAAAAATAGTTAATTTCCAGGTTTTCGTACTCTAATTAGAGATTATATTGATCTTAGCAATTGTCACATTATTTTTAATTAAACCTTTTATTTTGAGATAATTATAGTTTTGCATGCAGTTGTAAGAACTAATACAAAGAAACCTATGTGTCCTTTACCCAGTTTTCCTCAAAGTAACATCTTGCAAAATTGTACTACAAAATCACAATCAGGTTATTGACAGTGATACGTTTAATGTACAGAACATTTCCATTACTACAGGAATCCCTCCTGTTGCCCTTTTATAGATATACCCACCTTCCTATGTCCCGTAATTCCTAGTAACCACTAATCTCTTCTCCATATCTTCATACAGGTCTTTTGTCTCCTTAGGTAGGTTTATTCCTAGGTATTTTATTCTTTTTGTTGCAGTGGTAAATGGGAGTGTTTCCTTAATTTCTCTTTCAGACTTATAAGAAATATATCCAAATTTTCTTGAATATTTATAATGACGAGTTGCAAGAAATATCAATTTCTAAAATATTGTTGTTACAAGAAAGCTGTGTAAGTGGAATCGTGCAGTATGTACCCTGACAGTATTGGCTTTTTGTCACTCAGCTTAATTCCCTGGAGATGCATACAGATTAAGTGTATCAAGAGTTGATTCCTCTTTATTGCTTAGTGGTATTGCTTGGTATGGTTGTACCACAGTTTGCTTAACCATTTCCCCATTAAAGGACACCTAGGTTAGTTTTAGTCTTTGGTTGTTATGCTGTGAACATTTACATGAAGGTTTCTGTGGGAATATAAGTTTTCCTTTCTCTGGGATAAGTTGAATTATATTAAGTCTAAAGAAACAAACCATGATTTTCAAAATTATCCTTTACATAGGGCCCTCATAGCACAAGAATTAGCTAAATCAGGGCAAGAAAGAGAGTTAGAATAAGTTGAAAGGAAATTAAATAACTGCTGTTTATTGATGTATGTTAGCATCCTTACTAATATTATTACTATTAAGGCTGGCGCAACTCTGAAATTAATAATCTTGTCTTGCTTGTCTAAGAAACATGAGGTTTACAGGTTTAGTTTGCCAACCGTATGTACTGAAGTGAGTGCCAGCTTTATATCCATATATCAACTTGTAAAAAATTAGAGCTTTAGTATTTCCACTAAGAACTAAGAATACCCTTCTACTTTGCTGGGGCATGACACACCAAAGTGTCAGGACATGTTTTATAGCATTTATTAATAACCTATATTCCTCTCTTGAGGTATATTTGCTGGCCTGGTAGCTTGTTTTTACTCATCTAACCTCGAACTGTAAGAAAACAAACAAGATTTTGCCAAATAACCATATGGGAAGGGGACTGTTCCAAGTAATCCAAAAGGATAATTAAATATGTACAAATATATATACACACACACACAAACACAAAGATTAGTGTGTATGCATATATGTATGTGTTGATATACATGTATATGCCTACACGTATGTTTGTGTGTATGTATATATGACTACGAACAGTAAAATACTGCTCTATCATAGAAAACTTGTATCCCTAAAGGCTAAGATTAGGAGACTAAAAATAAGACTGTGTTTGCTAGGTACTTGTCTTATAAGAGTTACTAAAATTAATACCTGTCTTATTTATATCCTACTAAGATAATATGGGAATATACCCTAGTATACACATACTAACTATAATAGAGAATGGGTAAATGTTTCTTTACCAAATTTTGAAATTCAAACAATGTGCAGGAATTGCTATACTGATTACTATCTTTTCACCCATTGAAATCAAGAAAGACAAAAATACTGATTTCTTAATGCATTTAAAAACTATTTATTGATCACTTTCTTTGTGAAGGCTCTGGTATAGGTGGTAGGAAATCAAAGTGAACAAGATCCTTGCATTACGTTCTAGAGCTTACATTCTAGTCAGGGGAGGTAATCAATGTGCATGGAAATAAATGAGATAAGTGAATGAGAAATTTTCAAATATTTTACTGTGAAGAAAGTAAAATAGGGTGATAGGAAAGAGTGGCTAGAGAGAGTGATGATGGCTATGTTGGCTAGAGAGGTTAGAGAGACTTCCTTGAAGAGGTAACATACGAGCAAAGACATGAGTGCTGAACTGGAGCAAGCAGTGCAGAAGCACAGAGTAGAACATTCCAGGTAGAGGGAGTGGCAATTGCAAGGAGCTTAAAATGGGAAAGCGCTAGGAGACGCTGTTTGAAAGATCTGTAGATTTAGCTTTCTCAGTCATAGAAATTAATTGTCTGGAGTACTGACTTTCTGGACAGAGTCCTGACAGGCAACACTAGTCACCTGCCACACCACCATCTTGATAGCACATACTAAATGGACAATAAGAACAATTTTCATGGCAGAGAAGACATGACATATACTAGAGAATGACACAGAAGTCAACAACAGAAAAAACAGAAAACTTGAAGTGCCAAATGGACTTGTGAATTAAGAAGCAAGGAGAGTTAGAGGAAAATGTAAGCATTTCAGTTTTAAAATATTTAATAAATGAGGAGGCCAAGAGGGAGAGGAGCTGACTGTGAGAAGGGGTGGTATGCGGTAATATCTGATGACGTGGTTCAAAGCTAGAGCATTTCAGAGAGAAGGAAGGGAGAATAATTTGGAACTGGAGATGAGGCATAAAAAGGACACTCAGCTCAACTCTAAGCCCAAGTGTATAAGGAAAGAGGGAGAAAACACAATGATCCATTGGGAAAACACTATCCTCAGAGAAGATCCAGAGGTTCTTTAAGCAAGATGAAGGGAACATTCATAGTTGAGTTTGAGGATATTGGGGATTTTGAAGATGATGTACCATGAATTCCACAGAGCACAGTGGGCATGTTTAGGAACTGTGGAAAGCTGGGAGAAGGGTACTAAACAGGAGATGTGCAGAGCCTAAGGGGGTGAAAATGTGGGAAATAAGAGGTGAAGTAAAAGCTTCTTATGGTGATCTGAAATAAACAAGAACAAAGGGTGTAGAGGTGGTGGTCTCATAGCAGGTAGAAGTGATGATAACCTGTGGGTATCTGGGGGACCCTGTTTACTACTTCTGAAGGCAGTGGGGAGGTAAGGAAAGTTCAGTATTGTAATCACACATCTCTCTTGCAACCACAGTTGCTGAAGTTTTGACACCTGGTGAGGGCTGGTCTTAATTTGAATGCAAAAAGTTAGAAGTTTGTAGTGAATTTCTAGTTCATATAATAGTCATTTTTAAAGTGAAAGAGTAAAAATACTTATATTCTGATCCAGGCCAATTCTAATCACTTTGAGATTACTTGGGAAGGGATGGTGGTCACTATCCCAGTGTTTCCTGCAAAGTGTCACATTGTATTTAATCTTATTTAGGTCAATCTCAAATTATTTTTCCATCTTTGCTTTAAACAATAGGTGGCTATGCTCAGAAGCCATCTCTTTTGTATTTAATTTCTCCATTGGCTTGATTAAGTGGAACAGTTTTTCACTCTGAGATGTCTCTCACCAGGAGATTTTTCACAACTCTCCTTGTTATCCTTTCTCTTCTTTTGCTCATCTGACAGTAAAATCATAATCCTGTCTTTTACAACATCACAGGCTGATAACAGCATGAACATACTCAGAGGATTCTTGCTCTCATGAAACTTTTAATTTCTTTATTGACTTTAATTAAATTTGAGAGGCTTTTTCAATAACAAGAAAAAAACATGTTTGTATGTTGAATTAATAGCATTGTATTAGCCAGACTATAGGTGATATTTGGGGAAAAGGATAAACTTTTATCTAACCCTGGGATCACAGATGTGAAGTTTTCCATCTTGTGAATTTCTTGCTTTTAAAGGAATGGACAGTCTAGCATATGAATATAAAAATTGCATCCTTTCCTTAACAGAGCTTAAGAAGCCAGTGACTCTCAGGTGAAGCTTTCTGAACAATATTTCGGCTGATTTACTCAGTGTAAATTAAAGAGTGCCTATGCTTTTTTTAAAAAAATAAATTTATTTATTTATCCATTTAGGCTGCGTTGGGTCTTCATTGCTGCGCACGGGCTTTCTCCAGTTGCAGCAAGTGGTGGCCACTCCTCGTGGCAGTGCATGGGCTCAGTAGTTGTGGCTCACGGGCTCTAGAGTGCAGGCTCAGTAGTTGTGGCGCACGGGCTTAGTTGCTCCTCAGCATGTGGGATCCTCCCGGACCAGGGCTCAAACCCCGGTCCTCTGCATTGGCAGGCAGATTCCCAACCACTGCGCCACCAGGGAAACCCAGAAGAGTGCTTATGCTTTTAAAATGCAATGAAGATATTTATTAATTCAATGAACAAGTATTTATTGAGCACCTCTGATGTGCTGTGTGCTCTTCAAGCAATGAGCAGCAATGGTGCTTGAGGGAATAAATGGCCTGCTCTCACAGAGCCTATATTATAGTAGCAGAGATAAACAATGAACAAGTAAACTGATTTAAATAAATAGTGTATTTTAAAATAGTTTTATGAACCACGAAAAACATTAAGCAGAATTACGTGGTGGAGTGACTTGTGGGATCAATGGGAGAAGGTGGTCAGAAAAGGTTGCTCTGCACAGCTGACAGTTTAGCCAAAGGAATCATTAATTACATTTAGTGTGTCTTTCTCTAGTTTTGGAAAACTTCGATTAAATCTGCATATTGAATTAAAGTAGCATGCAGGCATTTGGAATTAAAGCTAATGGGAAGAAATAAAGGCTTATTTCGAATAATAAATTATCATAAAAGGGTCCAAATAAAACATTTTACTGATTATTTGAGATATTTGAAAGAATTAGAGTCTTGCCATAAAGGGGGAAAATGAAGTAGATAAAGATACATAAAACCTGAGATTTGCTCCGTAGTAGAAAATATTCTGTAGCTGCATTATCCAGCCTGGTCCTCACTAGTCACATGTGGCCATTGAACAGCTCAAACAAGGCTAGCTCACATTGAGATATGTACACTGTTAATGTAAAATAAACAATCTACTTCAAAGACTTTGTATGACAAAAAAGTAAAGTATTTGATTTTATTGATTACAGGTTAAAATGATAATATTTTGTATATAGTGAGTTAAATTAGTTATATTTTAAAATTAATTTCACCGGTCTATTTTTACTTTTTAAAATGTGGCTACTAGGAAATTTTAAATTCTATATACAGTTTTTGTTTATGGTTCACATTGTATTTGTGTTAGTCTGTACTGCTCAATAGAATTGTCAATAACCCCTTAAAGCATATTGCACAGAATTTATAACCTATTCATTCAAATGAATTAAATGCTCGTGAAAGATGACATGTTTTCAGATTCAGATGGCAAAATGCAAATAGAATTTATTTAAGACAAATAATACTGAATTTATATTGTTATAATGAATACTTATTAATGTTTGGGTATGACGTGCTAACACAAAATGATCTTTGAAATCTAGTAATTTTGCATTCTGTTCAGAAAAGGAACATTCTGATTTGTGGGGAGACTTGGACTTTCAAGTAGAATAACTAACTACGTTGACTAAGTTGAATAGGTAATTTTTCATTCTTTGAGACCATGTAGAACCTGAACTAAAACCTACCTATCTTTTCAGAGGCCACCTTTGGGCAAAATAAGTTTTCACTTTCATAAATGAAATTATTCCAACCAGAAGTTACACTGGTATTTTTAATGGGACCCAAATACCATTTCAAGCAGTGTTGGTCTGTGTAATTCAACCAGCCACACAATTGTTAGAGAAATATTCTCTCTAGGTTGAAACAGTCCTAATGAGAAAACGGTTACCATCTGTTGTTTTTATTTGTTTGCTTGCTTGCTTGTTTCACACAGCCATTTCCCATGCTTGTGAAGCATATTTTAAAGGCAGAAATACTTAGAAGTAAAATATTAAACATGTGGTAGAGATACTGGTTCACAATTACCAGTTTAGTCCAAGTAGAAAACAAAAATCCAGTTTAGTTAAAAAGTCCTTAAGCACATAAATTTTCTAAATAGTTCTTGGCTTGATGGAGCCCTATAATAATACCCTGTCTGGTAAATATTGTTTATAATTTCTAAATGGTAGGGTTCTTCCAGGCTAAATGGAATCCTCTTTAACAATGAGTAACTGGCTATTTGAGGATAGGCTCTTGTGATGGAGATCTCTCTGCAAGGATTATTTTTCTCTCCACATTTATATGGATCTCTTTTCATGCTGATAAAAACTTACTTATAATCTTTGCATAGTGATCACTATTACAGGCATACCACAAAGATATTGTGGGTTCGGTTGCTTTATTCCCAGTAAAGCAAATAACACAATAAAACAAGTCACATGAACTTTATTTTCCCAGTGAATATAAAAGTTATGTTTACACTATATTGTAGTCTATTACGTGTGCTATAGCATTATGTCTAAAAAACGTACATACCTTAGTTAAAACATACTTTATTGCTAAAATGCTAATGATTATCTGATGGTGTAGGGTTGCCACAAACCTTCAATTTGTAAAAAGCACAGTATCTGTGAAGCACAACAAAGCGAGCCACGATAAAACAAGGTATACCCCAACTGAATAACAATTACTCCAGTGCTCAGTGGCTTAAAACAACAGTTTTGTTATGATCGCTGATTCTTTGGGTTAAAAATTTAGGAAGGGCACAGCAGAAATAGATTTTCTCTGTTTAGAGAAGTCTGGGGCTTAAGCTGGAGAGACAGCATTTGAGGGTGAGTGTCCGGTATCACCTGGAGATATCTTCATTCACAAATCTGGCAGTTCATTTTCGTTGTCAGCTTAGACCTGAAACTTGGACTCTGGAATGGTGTATCTACATGTGGTGGCTTTATGTGTCTTGGGCTTCCTTATGGTATGGCTTCCTCAAAATGGTTAGATTCTTACATGGCAATTCAGAGTTCCACAAGTGAGTGTTCCAGTGAGTAAGATGGAAGCTGCATTGGCTTTTATCACCTAGTCTCAGAAATCAAATGGTGTCACTTCCGTCCCATTCTGTTACTTGCAAGCAAATTACAAGCCCACCCAGATTCAAGAGAAGGAGGGAACATAGACTCTATTTCCTGATGGAAGGAATATCAAAGAGTTGCAGACATGTTTAAAACCATTACACATTGGGGGACAAATCTCTCTCCAGAATGCATCCTGAAAGAAAATTATAGAATTGTAAAGGTAGAAACTAATGGAATAGTATTCTGTTAGTCTAATATTGATAATTATGTGATTTTTAAAATTACTGGGTATTGGGAGTGGTAGGAGAAATGTTCTTTGATCCATTAAGAAATGGGTAAGTATCCAGTTTTCTTGAAACTTGAAAAGAGGATTTGAAATTTAAGTTTTTAGCATGGCATCTTTTTTGCTTTCACTGTAGCAATTTTTATTTTCCTCAAACTTTCTCTTTTTGATTAATCCTTAAAAGAAATGCATTAGTATTACTTTTTTGGAGTAAATAATGTAGATGTAATATTTTCATAGAAAATTAGCACCTATGGAATTAGACTGTGATCTTTGGGAAATTATTTCTTTCATTCTTTAAGCTTTTGATATTGATTTAAGAATACTTGCTGGCTTATTTTTAAGAGTCATTCTCCTAAATGATGACTGAAATTTTGTGTGCTCATCTGTTGCCTTCATGTGCATATAACATATATATCTAGGTTAGTCCCACAGAATATTCCAGTAAGTACAAAGATATCAACCCTGCTTTTATGAAACTTATATTCTTAGTGGAAATATACATACAATAAATAAGTATGTAAAAGAAAGAAAACCATCAGGAAGGCATAAGTTTTATGGTGAAAGAAACATAGGGTGAAAAAAAATAGAGTGAAAGTAAAATAAGGTGATGTGATAGGACTGGGGAGGAGGTATGATTTTGCTTTATATTAGAGTGTCAGGGAAGATCACAATGGCACTGTAATATCTAAATCAGAACCTGAATGACAGGACAGCTGTAGTTTTGTGAGAAGTTTGGGAGCTAGTGGTGGTGAGGATGGTTAATTTTACATGTTTACTTCACTGGACCAAGGGATGTCCAGATAGCTGATGAAACATTATTTCTGGTGTCTGTGAGAGTGTTCTGGAAGAGGTTAGCATTTGATTCAGTAGACTGAGTAAAGAAGTCCATCCTCACCCATGTGGATGGGTGTCATCCAATCTGTTGAGAGTCTAAATGGAACAGAAAGGTAAAGGAAGGTTGAATTCACCCTTTCTCTTCTTTACCTGGGATGCCCATCTTTTCCTGCCCTCAACATCAGAGCTACTGATTCTCTAGAGTTTAGACTTGGACTAAATTGTACCACTGGCTTTCCTGGTTCTCCAGTTTGCAGAGGGCAGACTGTGTTGGTTCCAGGCCTTCATAACTGCATGAGTCAATTCCTATAGTAAATCGTATACATATGTACCTATATATGTCCTGTAGGTTAGTTTCTCTGGAGAACCTGACTAATACAGGGCCTATTTCAAGTAGAACAGCCTCAATCACCACATTTTTTAGTGTCTCAACTCCAATCTCATGGGATAACTCAGTGTTACTAAAACATGAAATGGTTTCACCTTGCCACACATTAGCACTTCTCCCCTTGCCTATCATGTACTCCTCCTTTTCATCAAGAAAAAATAAAACAAAAAATTGAAAAATGAAAACAACTCTTGTGTAAGATCCAATTCAGTTATCACTTGCCTTTTTCTCACCTTCAAGACAGTCAGTTTCCCCACTTTTCAGAATGTTTTACCACTTATATTGCATTACTAACTTTTAAAAAAATTGTTTCTGCTTATTTTTATCACTAAATGGTGAACTTGACTAGAGAAAATCTGTTTTTTTGGGTATGTGTATTTGTGTTTGCCCAGTGTTTGGCACATGAAAAAATGTTTCTTTAATGCAGTTCTGAATCCAATATGCAATTTTTTAATGTTAAGAGACTGCTGTTTGGTAGTAAATATTTCCAAAAGACTTCAACTCTCTCAATTATACTTGATCATGTATTTTTGTGTCTCTACCAATCCACGGTAGGTGGTATTATGGAAACACACCTGATAATACCCCTGGAACAATTAAAAAACCTGAAGGAGGGTTTAATGAAATGACTGTATTTTTCAGTCAGTGATGAAAAACAACCCCTGAATGAAAGGATTGATATTTGTTTTATGGGATTTGAAGCTTTTCTAACACATTCTACCAACTAATCACCTCCGGTTAAGTGTAAATGTGTTTTCAGTGTCCTGCTATCTGAAAAACTACTCTATTCATTCTTCGGTAATTATAGGTTAGCTTGTCTTTTAAGAACTGTGAAATAAAAATAACAGTGGTGTTAAAACCGTATGTGTACATTCTCATGCAAGAAAAAACCAGGGGAAAAAACATACTGTTTCCCCCTTGTTTTCCTGAAACTCTTGCATCCTAATGTTCCTCCTGTCTTCATCTGCTCCTTTTTTGCCTACCTTGGGTTGTCTTCCTATTTAACTATGGTTCTTATCTAAAGTTTAAACTTTTTTGATTATGTTCTCTCTAAATTCTTGCATTGTTATTTTGGCTTCCAAATTATACAAGAGGAGTGATGATAGTAACAACTGATAACTAGATTACATTTTACAGATTCTGAAGAAATTTCCACATATATTGTACATAGTTGATGCAGCTTTTATTTGTATGAATGTATTGCCTGTAAAATACTGTTTTAAAATATCTGTCTGAATTTTACTTTTCTATTTTATCCACCTCCCATATGCGCTAAAGTTAGTTTCCTGACTCTTCTGTGATGGTGAGGTACATCTGTACCTTCATACTTATGATCATTTTTATTTGCCTCTAATTCCACTTCCCTTAAAAAATTCTGTTTACCAATCTTAAAATTTCAAATTCTACCTCTATGAGACATTCTCTCAACCCTCATAAAGATTTTCATTCTTCCCACTCTAGCATTAGGGGAGCTGATGAAATAAAATTATTATTATATTCCATCGTAACTGTTAGAGATTTTTCACATGTTTATAAGTAATATTGGAAATTTCGCAAAAGAAGTAATCTGCATAAGTTAAAAGTCTTATTACTTAAAATATTGTGCAGTGTTTAACAGGGTGTACAATAAACCTTTGTGGCAATTGTTTCATTAAGTATTTGGTAAACTAAAATACAAATGAAGAAAATGATTTTGTTTACATGTTCTGATAAAATATAAATGTTACTATATTAAAATCCAGTCATATAAGAACTGGATTTTAATGCTGTAGTGTCCCTGAGTTCCAATAGTCTCACTAAAGCCTGCTTGAAGTCTATAGGTTTTACACAAAGGTAAAGTTTGAGTAAATTAATCTCGGATTAGGAACTGTATCCAAAGAATAGATTCAGGGCAGAACCTGAAGACTGAATAGCAGCTTTCTGAGAGGTTGTTAATAATACAAGAAGATGCATACGTCTTAATTCTTGTTGAGTTGATGACGTGCTTAATTAGGTGTTGACACATGCGTTCAGTTGAATTTAGTAATTTATTGAATTACTGATCATTACTGATCATCAGCCTAGAAATTCTTATTTCAACTCACAGATAGATGTAAACTTAGCATACTTCCTATAATAGGACTTATATTGAATGCCATACATTTTCTTATAAAAATGAGAAGGGAAAATGAATGGTGTTCATTCCCTGTATCATTCAGCATTTTTTCTTATCAGTCAATATGTAATCATTGAGTGCATCTTAAGTGTGTGACTCTGGTGAACACAGATCCTATGGTATTTAAGTGAAAGCAGAATCCTTGTAACTTTCAGCCAAGGGAAATGCTTAATGTAATTAATAGAAAAGAACTTGTATCTAGGTTTCTTGGCTTGGAGTACGATTTGCATTTATCCAGGTGGAAAGAGTTCTTCCAATTAAATGGTGTGGCTTAAATAAATTCACATCACTGAAGTAACTGAAGCAAGAGTTATTAAAAATATCGCCATACCATCAGAGAACTAAGATGGGGTATGAGGGGTGGAGAGATAGTGCCTTATAGTACATTCACAGACGTGCAGTTAGGAAGAAAATTCTAGGTGATAATAACTGAAGTAGAAATTTATTAGAAAACCTTAGAAAAATGTAAAAAAAAACAATGATAAAGATTCTACCTAAAAAGTCAACTTTGAGAAATTGTAGATGTAGACAAATATTTATGCAATTAAAAATTTAGACCAAATACATCGAAGTGACATCTCAACACAGACTGGCATAAATGATGATTGTAATACCCACAGTAACAAAACAGCATAAAGTGATATAGAGAGGAACTGTGGTCCTGATAGGTCACACCAAAAAAAATCCTGCCTAACGATTTTCAATGCTTAAGATATTGGGAAGTTCTGTCAGAAACCCACTCTTTATTATGATTTTATATATAATTAATGTGTAAGTAATTAACACAATAAATTAAAATCTCCTGTTATGGAATTCTGTCATTCCTAGTCAGTTGTATTGCTATTATGATAAAATTCATTCCTTAATAATCTATCAATAATTAAACAATAAAGATAACGGGGAAACCTCTCTTCTTTATATACTGTTACAGGTCAGGTGAGAAGGTCAGGTTAGAAGTATCCCTAACAGACTTTTGATTGAGTAAGGCTTGTTTTCGTCCCTGCATTATATTTGCACATAAAGCTATGGAGAATATCCTGGTGTTACAGTATTTAAACAAGGAAACCATTAGACTGGGGTGGCTCTAATGCCTTGGTAGTCCACGTAAGCAAGCAAACCAAAGTCTAAGCCAGGGTCAGTGCACTCAAATCCAAGAAAACAGAATCTAAGAACAACCAATCACCAACAGCCAACTAGGATTTCCCAAACCAGGCAACTGCTTAAACTATAACGATTCAAATGATTTCTTCACTTTGCTTTAGTGTCTTCTCTGTGAAAACCTTGCCCCTAGCTCAGTTGAACCCTTTCAACCACTCTGGTTTTGTCACTGCCCAATTCAAATCCATGTGTGCTCAAATAAACTCTTGAAGATTTTAATGTGTCTCAGTTTACCTTTTAACATTGGAGAACATAGTTAATCATAAGACAAAATTTTCCTTGTAGAAATTAAATCCTATCATAAGGATAAAAACAAACATTCCTTAATATATGCAAAATAATTTAAACTCATATATTATAAAATTCCAGTTTTAATTTCCGTAGAAAATTTGAAGTGAGAGTGATCATTGCTATGTGTCAGTTAAGGCATTTTGGTTGCAAAGTACAAAAAAATCCAACTCAAATTTATTGAAACAAAAGACATAATCATTATCCCTAGTAACTGAGACTTCCAGCAATATGTATAAACCTATTGGTTGCTTGATTCAGAGGATCAAACAGTCGCTCTCTCCAGATCTTGATTCTTTTTTCATGTTAGCTCCAGTCTCAGACAGACTTCCTGTTTGTGTTTGTAGAGTGGCTGCCACTAGTTCAAGTGCTGCAGGTAAAGAGAATAACTGTATGAGAAATCTCAGCAAAAGCTGCCAAATGTCCAGTTGATTCTGATGAGGTCATGTACCCATCCTTGAAACAATCACCAAGGCAGACAGATGTAAGGTTTTTATTGTTCAGGCTTGAGTCACATGCCAGCCAGGTACTTATGAATGAAATTAGTTTCATGGAAACCACATGTATTGAGAGTAGGGAATTTTACAAAAATGGTTAATGATAACCAAAAACATTTAGTAATCAACTACATGATAGAGCTAGAGTAATGTGGGTACCTTAACAAAGAAGCCTGGAATAGTTTGGCCTTGAGGAATGAATAGACATGACCCTCTTTACTAAATAAGAAAATGGAAACTCAAAGATTCAAAATCTTGACTGGCATGGCCACAAATAAAGTTCCTGTCAGTAAAGATACCTCTTTTAAAAAATAAAAAAAGATCATAACAAATGCATACAAACTAATAAAACTTACTTTTACTAAATCATAATTATACTGAATAATTACAGATTAATTTATTCTAGAATCAACTACATATTTCCAAGTTCCAGTTAAATAGGAGAGAAAGGTGCAGATTATTTTTCTTTTTAATTATATTTTATATTTAGGTTTTGTTTTCTTTGAATGGTTTAGGAAAAGTTAAATTTTAAACACCAGATTATTACTGTGTCCTAAAGATGTTGTATCCTGAGTTTTATTTTTTATAGAGCCTGTTAATAAATCTTTGGTGCTTAATCACTTAATTGATTTTATTGATGTGTATTGGATTAAGGCAAAGATCAAACTATTGCTTGTGGTATGATGTAGCAAGGAAATGTGGTCTGGGGTCAAGGAGGAGAGAGCAGGGAAGGGAATTGAGGGGGAAGGAAGAGAGAGAGAAAGGGGAATAGACTGAAACATGCAGTAGCTTCATGTGCCAGATATGAGAGTTTCAACTATTTCTTGATCTATAGAATGTGTGAAGTGTATTTCTGTTAGAATGGAAATGCCTTGTAATGTGAGCTTTCTGCAATATAAAGAAGGCAATTGGTTTTCCATTCATACTTCAGCCTTATCTTTTACCATCAAAGGTGCTTCTATTTTGGTATGAGGTCCTGAAATGTGATGACAACATACGACCTTCACAGACTCTGAGTAGAATCCAGTGGGTGGTATATACGCTCCACACCTGTGTTTCTCTCACACAATTATTCTCTGGATAACTTTACATCAGCTGTGTTAATGATGTTGTATAATCAAGTGATAACATGATCACAGCTTTTGACACTGATTTTCCTAGGTATGGCATCACTTTTCTTTTAAACTTATTACCTTCTTCTTTTCTTCCATTAACTTCATTTTATTTTGACTGTGAAGTTAATTTTCATTAAGGCTGAGTGAAATACTGAAGGAAAAATATAGACTCTGACAATTTCAACAAGAAAGGGAAAAGAAAAGTGCCAGAAGATTTCATAACAAATGTAAAGGAAGACAAGGCAACATTGACTCTGTAGTTAAAATTAAAAGCAAAGGAAATAGGTGGGTGGAGACTCAACTGTGAGGAAATACTGGAGTTTATCTAGTGTTCTTAAAGGGAGGTTGAATGGATCTCTACTTGCTTTTCCTCAGAGTCTGTTTTACTTGACACATTAGGTAACTAGGAAATACATAATTAGAATTGTCAATTAATTTTTAAAGAATTATTCTAATAGTTATTTATTGGAAAAAATTGAATTGTAGGTAATAAGATAAATGAATGAAGCAGAAAGGATTAACTTATTTTACTATGTGATCTACCATAAATTTAGGAGTATATAACTTGAACTTTAAAAAATATCATTCACTAAATAAGACTCAGTCTTATTTAAGTAGGTGATTTCTAGAGAATTGCAGTCTGTATGCATGTATGGATATGTGGGTACATATGTGTATATGCTGTATTCTTTCTTTTTAATTCAAGTAATTTTGTGTTGATGTGATTTAAGATTGGAGTGGCCCAGAGTAGCTATTAGCCCATAAGAACTACTTCTTGAAGATCTATTCATTTAATGCTGAGAACAGAATTTTAAAGCCAAGAAAATTAGAAAATGTCAGGCACTATACACCTTCTCTTAAGAACTGGTAAACAAATGAACAGGTCCTTTACCCTGGAACTTAGTAGCTTAAATAAAATTTGCTCAATGTTGGTACATATTGAAAATGTTCTGTTTGTCTTATATTCCTAGTATTCATATGTTAAAAGTCTTTCATGTATTTTGAAACAAACAAAAGAATGGGCAGGCATAGGAGCTTTGGGAGCTCAAGAATCTGAAGTGGCCAAATATTTAATATAATTAGAATTTTTAATTTTCCTTCTTTTCCCTGAAAATACTCTTGCTAAATTGGGGGATTACATAAAGCTCGCATCTCACTAATATCATCAGCATTGTTTTCAAAGTATAAATCCAGTAATAGGCTAGAGAATATTATGTTGATCTCATCAGATTTGACCTAAATCTGCCTTTTTATTATTTTTAAAAAAAATTTTATTGAAGTATAGCTGAGTTACAACGTTGTGTTAGTTTCTGCTGTACAGCAAAGTGAATCAGTTATACATATACACATATCCACTCTTTTTTAGATTCTTTTCCCATATAGGTCATTACAGAGTATTGAGTAGAGTTCCCTGTGTTATACAGTAGTTCCTTATTAGTTATCTTTTTCATGTATAGTAATGTGTATATGTCATCCCAATCTCCCAATTTACCACCCCCGCCTTTTCCCCCCTTGTAACCATAAGATTGTTTTCTACATCTGTGACTCTATTTCTGTTTTGTAAATAAGTTCATTTGTACTGTTTTTTAAGATGCCACATATAAGTGATATCATATGATGTTTGTCTTTCTCTGACTTACATCACTCAGTATGACAATCTTTAGGTCATTCCATGTTGCTGAAAATGGCATTATTTTGTTATTTGTTATGGCTAATATTCCATTGAATATATGTACCACATCTTCTTTATCCATTCCTCTGTCAGTGGATGGACATTTAGGTTGCTTCCATGTCTTGGCTATTGTAAATAGTGCTGCAGTGAACATTTGGGTGCATGTATCTTTTCGAAGTATGGTTTTCTTTGGATATATACCCAGGAGTGGGATTGCTGGATCATGTGGTAGCTCTATTTTTAGTTTTCTAAGAAACCTCCATTTTGTTCTCCATAGTGGTTGTATCAATTTACATTCCCTCTAACAGTGTAGAAGGGTTCCCTTTTCTCCACACTCATTTCAGCATTTATTGTTTGTAGATTTTTGATGATGGCCATTCTGACTGGTGTGAGGTGATACCTCATTGTAGTTTTGATATACATTTCTCTAATAATTAGTGATGTTCAGTGTCTTTTCATGTGCTTTTCAGCCATTTGTATGTCGTCTTTGGAGAAATGTCTATTTAGATCTGCCCATTTTTTGATTGGATTGTTTGTTTTTTTGATATTGAGCTACACGAGCTGTTTGTACATTTTGGAGATTAATCCCTTGTTGGTCACTTCATTTGAAAATATTGTTTTCCTATTGCTTAGGTTGTCTTTTCATTTTGTTTATGGTTTCCCTTGCTGTGCAAAAGCATTTAAGTTTAATTAGGTCCCATTTGTTTAGAATTTAAGGAAACAATCCCATTTACCATCAAAAAGAATAAAATACCTAGGAATAAACCTACCTAAGGAGGCAAAAGACCTGTACCCAGAAAGCTATAAGATACTGATGAAAGAAATCAAAGATAACACAAACAGATGGAGAGATATACAATGTTCTTGGATTGGAAGAATCAATATTATCAAAATGACAATAATACCCAAAACAATCTACAGATTCAATGCAATCCCTATCAAATTACCAATAACATTTTTCACAGAATTAGAACAAAAAATTTTACAATTTGTATGGAAACACAAAAGACCCGAATTAGCCAAAACAGTCTTGAGAGAGAAAAACGGAGCTAGAGGAATCAGGCTCCCTGACTTCAGACTATACTACACAGCTACAGTCATCAAAACAGTATGGTACTGGCACAAAAACAACTATAGATCAATGGAATGGGATAGAAAGTTCAGAGATAAAACCATGCACCTATGGCCAGCTAATCTGTGACAAAGAAGGCAAGACTATACAATGGAGAAAAGACAGTCTCTTCAATAAATGGTTCTGGGAAGACTGGACAGCTACATGTAAAAGAATGAAATTAGAACACTCCCTAACACCACACACAAAAATAAACTCAAAATGGTTTAGAGGCCTAAATGTAAATGTGGATACTATAAAACTCTTAGAGGAAAACATAGGCAGAACACTCTCTGTCATAAATCGAAGCAGGATCTTTTTTGATTCGCCTCCTAGAGTATTGAATATAAATCTTCCCTTTCAAAAGAGTGAATTTCTTTTTGTATTTTTATAATAAAAATTTGGAAAACTTTAAAATGTAATCATAAAATAATATTGGAAGCATTCATAATCCTGATATTTAGAGAACATATTTTAAAAGTTAATAAAAACCTTTGCATAAATATCAATTTTTTATTTACATTGAGTTCATATTATGTATGTTTTTGGTATTTTGCTTTAAAATTTTATTGTAGATAATTTCCTATCTCATAGAATATTATTCTTAAGATCATTTTAATGAATAATGATATTTCAGACTTTGAATATGCTATAGTTTATTTAAAATTTCACAGAATTTGAATAAGTTGGGTTTTTTCATTTTAAAATAAAATTATCTGTATCTGGGTGCATTAAACTTTGCAGATCATATCATTTTTAATATTCATATGTATAAATGCAACCTAAAAGATGCTAACTGGTGATGGCTTTTTAGATACAATACCAAAGCACAATCCATGAAAGAAATAACCAATAAACTGGACTTCATTAACATTAAAACCTTTTGATCTGTGAAAGATAATACCAAGAGAATGAGAAGACAACTCATAGACTGGGAGAAAATATTTTCAAAAGATACATCTTATAAGGGAGTGGTATCCAAAATACACAAAGAACCCTTAAAACTCAACAGTAAGAATGAAACAACCTGATTAAAAAATGGACCAAAGACCTTAACAGACATCTTACCAAAGAAGATATATAAATGGCAAATAAGAATATGAAAAGATGCTTCACATCGTATGTCATCAGGGAACTACAAATTAAAACAAGATACCACTACACACATATTAGAATGGCCAAAATTCAGAACACAACACCAAATGCTGACAAGGATGTGGAGCAAGAAGAACTTTCATTCATGGCTGATGGGAATGCAAAATGGTACAAGCCATTTTGGAAGACAGTTTGGCATTTTTTTTTAATAAAACTAATCATACTCTTATATAATCCAGAAATCAAGCTTCTAGGTATTTTTCCAGAGGAGTTGAAAACTTATGTTGAAGACTTATGCCCACACAAAAACTTGTACATGGATGTTTATAGCAACTTTGTTCATAATTGCCAAAACTTGAAAGCAACCTAATGTTCCTCAGTGATGAATGGGTAAATAAACTGTGGTATATCCAGACAATACAATATTATTCAGCACTGAAAATAACAACAACAAAAACAGAGCTTTCCAGCCTCAAAAAGCCATGGAGAAGATTTAAATGCATATTACTAAGTGAAAGAAGTCAGTTTGAAAAGACTATGTACAGTATAATTCCAACTACACGTCATTCTGGAAGAGACAAAACTATGAAGGCAATAAAAAGATCAGCGGTTGCCAGGGGTTAAGAGAGAGAGAGGGATGAATAGGCTTAGCACAGAGGATTTTTAGGGCATGTGATACTATAATGATGGACATGTGTCATTATACATTTGCCCACACCCATAGAATATACAATACCAAGAGTGAACTGCAATGTAAACTATGAACTTTGGGTGATTATGATGTGTCAGTGTAAGGTTCATCAGTTGTAACAAATGAACCATTATGGTGGGGAATGTTGGTAATGGGAGGGGCTGTGTGTGTAGGGAGCCATGGAGTATATGGGAAGTCCCTGTACCTTCCTCTCTACTTTGCTGTGAATCTAAAACTGCTCTAAAATATAAAGTCTTAATTTAAAAATAATGGTAACTGGATAGACAAAAATTATATCACATTTTAATTAGTATTTAAGTATAGTATACTGAATTTTGTTTCTTAATTGCATATTTACATAATTTGCCCTATTTTTTCTATTGCTTTTTAGTATTTTTTTTAGTACCCATATTCAGTTCTAAGATCTACTAGGACTTTGAGATTTTTATGAAGACTACTTCTGTGAATAAAAAATAATTAAATTCATATCCAATTTGTGAGGTGGTAGCCACTTTACCCTTCTTGCTAAAGACATCATTTGCAAAAATTGATCTTGTCCAAGCTATGTAACATAGGATTATAGTGTCATTGCAAAGGGTAAGTCAGTAGTAATCATTGAGAAGATAGTCTAAGTTAAGCATCTTCAGTAGAACTTTTTATTGCTACACTTTTTTCTAGAATTTCAGATTTGCTATTATATTTTGATAATGTATCAAACATAGTTCAACATGAAACTGAGATGAGACAGAAACCTTTTCAGGGTGAAAATTATTTTGACACACCAAAAACTTCACATAATTATGTTCCTAGGCATGCTCATGAATACTCTGGGTTGTCTAAATCATCACAGGTCTGTTCCAAAGAAACAAAAAACAAAGCCAAAATAAAGCCCAAAGAAACAAACCAAAGAACTTGAGCTTCTCTGCAGATACTGTGTTAGTCATCCAGGACTACCATAACAACCTACCACAGACTGGGTGACTTAAACAGCAGAAATATATTCTGTCATAGATCTGGAGCCTAGAAGTACAAGATCAAGGCGCTGGCAGAACTGGTTTCTGGTGAGACCTCTTCTGGCTTTCAGAGGGCCACCTTCTTGCTGTGTCCTCATATGGCCTTTTCTCTGTGCTTGAGCTTAGAGAGACAGAAGAGAAGAGAGAGAACATGCGTGAGCTAGCGCTAGCTCTCTTCCTAAAAGGACACTAGACCTATCGGATTAGGGCCTACACTTTTGACCTCATTTAGCCTTCCTTAAAAGCCTCATCTCCAGATACAGTCACATGCGGGTCAGGAGGTAGAGCTTGAACACAGGAATTTTGAGGAGACACATTTCATTCTGTAACAGTTATTTAGAACTTTTGCTAAACTAATTGATACTATATAAGGGATAGAAGAGATTCTGAGCAACTGGATTTGTAATAAGTAAAATTTCTAAAATATCAACTAGGAATCGATATCAAAATAAGCAGAGTAGTGCAATAAACAAACCCGCTTCCCTCCATAAAGAGTTCGCCACAACAAGTGGTAGCTTTACATCATCCCGGGTGACAGGATATTATAGCATCCTCTCTTGCTCCTCAGGAACATTGCAGTGCAATTGACGAGAGTAGGCAAAAATGTGCACTTTATTTTAAAATGTGTAATGTGTGTAAGCCTATATCAGGACTTTTGAAGGATAACTTAAATCCTTCATTGTGTCAAAGTAAAGGCAGCAAATGCCAGTTTATCTTCCTTTTCTTTCCTTCTGCTTATCATAACTTCTTATACATCTACAGAACAAAATTATTTGAAATGTAGTCCCTAGGAGCCATCTGCCACTCTCATTCTCAGATTCTGTTGGGTCAACTCAGAAGTTTTCCTGTAAGAAAATGTACTCCTCTAAGACCATTCGAACAGATGGTTGTTATTTTGATGGTTTCCCAGATTATTCTGTGTTTTAAATGTATTGCTGAACATCTCAGAAATTGCCCACTGAGAAAGTGATTCTTGGCTTTCTGTTTTTTAATTTCCATCCACCTGAAACATCTATTCATGAAAATGACTTTATGGGAAAATTGTGACATCCCGTAAGGCAATCCCATTACATTATCTGATGTGTAGCCATACTCTAAGCAGAAGCAGATCTAGTAGCCTAACAGAGTTGCAGATTTAGCAGAATTGTATGCTGTATTTTTTCTTTGACTATTTTCAGGGTAATGTTCTTCTTTCCTTCATCCACAACTACATTAGAATGGTAGTCTTGAAAATGAGTATCCCCTTTCTTCATACAGATTTTAGTATGTTCTAATATAAATTAGTGTCTGTAGGAATAAATTAAAGACAAGTTAATTTCACATAAGTGTAAAAAAGGTTTTTTAAACCCTCATGACTCTAGGAGTAAGAAATTGGCTTTGGAGGTGTTAAATCCTTATTGACATATGTGATAGATCAAATGTTAGCGAACTTTTAGAAGTTTTATTAGACTTTTCAGATTCCGTTTTTAGACCTGATATTATTTCTCTTATATTGATAAAATCAAAAAATCAAGTATTTCTACTTTATTTGTAACTTGTTCTATTGAATATGGATTCTTTATTATTTAAAAAAATAATAAAAAATATTAAAAGGAAATAAAAATGAGAGGCAGATATAAGGAAAAGAGTTGATAAAAGTCAATTTTTAAACATCATAATATGCCATTCATGGTTACAAAGTTAATATTACCATGCTTTAAAAACATCCCTATTTAAAACAGAGGTTTGATGTTTCCATGAATCCCAAGGTTGGTCATCACGCTTAAAGAAATGGAGAAATCATTCCATATTGCACTTGAACTTTATGGAGCATTTTACAGTATCATTTAACTAGTTTCAGGTTTTATGTCTATCATAGTAGTTGTCCTCCCACACAGATATGGTAAAAATAGTGCAGTGGGAATAAGTCTGTAGATCAAGTTTTAAAAGGCACTGTAGGAATCACGTAACCCAACGAATTTGGTATATGACACTTCCCCTATGAATTATTCATGACCAGAGGAGTGCTGAATCATTTACTGCATTCACCAGTGGGGTACTTCCAAAACGCCACATGAATAATCATTGTACATTTGTGACCAGAAAAGTAAATATAAGAGAGAAATAGTTTTTCATTTTATCTGCGTTTGCATAACCATTTTAATGTCTAAAGAATGCTAGAGGTGCAAGATGCAGAGGTTCTCTTCAACTTCATACTTCATCAGCTGTACTGAATGTGTTATTTTTACAGAATAATACATTATGTTGTAAGCGGTAGAAAGACTATATTTTTAATTAATGGGTTCCACTCTAAAGCACTTTAAAACTTGGTTCTTGTCAATCCATACCTTTAAATTGCTGCTACTAAAATCTTGGCTATTTTCAAAGAGAAAGAATAAGCAAAACCCATGAGAAATGGTGGGGCAGGTAGTAGGCATAGGGGAGAAAAATATGCCACCCCTAAATGGCTTTCTTTGGTGTGAGGATTAATTTAGACTGATTATTTTTAAGGCCCAGAAGAGAAAGAACCTTTGACCTTGCCCCTAACTGTTTGAAAGAATGGAAATAGAGGACCTGTACCAGGCAGGGAGTTGTCACCAGAGGTAACTATAGTATGAACTAGGTGGACAGGGAGGAACCTAGGAAAGTCTGTTTGTTCAAAGTCCTCTCTGTGTTTCATTGTCTTTGCACAGCCCGGTAAACATTTGTTTACCAAACATTTGCTTTTCCATCTCCATGTAAATTGCCTTCCTCCCCTTTGAAGTCCCAAGTCACTACCCTAACATCCTCTTTTGTCTTTAACTGAAAATGGTATTTAAGGTGAGAGCTTGGGCCATTTTCATGAGTTACTCAGTTTTCCTGGGTCTCTCCCATGTAAAGATGATATTCAACTTTTGTTTGATTTTCTCCTGTTAATCTGTCTCATGTCAATTTAATTTGTAGACGAGCCATAAGAACCTAGAAGGGTAGAGGACAATTTCTTCTTCCCTGACATAGGGTTCCCTGTAATATTCTCCATACATAGCTGCTTTTTGTTTTGTTCTGTCTTGTTTTTGTGGAATACAGCATTTGCTGAGAGGTCTAATTTCAAACTTTCTTTTAGGGCACTACTGTCCAGGAGAATTATAATGGGAAACACAAATATGAATCACATGTAATTTAAAAATTTTCAGAACTGTACTGCTTATTTATAGCTAAAATTATTTTAATGTTTTATTTTAACAAAACGTAAAATATTGTCATTTAAACACCTAATCAATTTAAAAATTGAGATGTTTTACACTGTTTTTGTACTAAGATGTCAATATCTACTTTGTGTTTTAAACTTACAGCACATCTCAATTCAGACTAGCAACACATTTCAAGGGCTCAACTCAAAAGCTACAAATAACTAGAGGCTACCATATTGTATGCAAACTTCTAGGTACTCAGACATGACATATTTATAACTTCTGATTATCCCAATAGATATGTGGAAATTGAGAGACAAGAGTCAGGATCTCAGGTTTAAAAATCTAATAACACTTAAAAGCAAAGGAGAGGTAGGTTACTATCTAAGAACATACAACCCAGCCTCATTATTTATGTATAAAATCAGTAAGAGTGAAAATTTTTGTGACTATAACAGAGTAAAATCCTAGGTCGTAACTAACAAAGCTGTCAGCTCTGCAAGTAAATCAGAAGTTTGAAATGAGTTATTCCTATCTGACAGTGAATGAAGTAAGCAGAGATCTTAATCACCTGCGGAGAGTAGAGAGGGGTCAGAATGGCATAGAGATCCAACAAAAATTAGTTAGAAATAAAAAAGTCTCAAAACGTAACCAAAAGTATCCCTAGGAGTTAGGTTTGTACCTACATTTAATTAACTGCAATTCCCAGGAAAGACTAGAGAAAATGATCTACCTTTTGATACCTTATTAAAAACTCACTCAAATGAGTTAAATGAGTCATGTATTGCTGGGGGATTCCAGAAGAAAAAAATATAAAAATGTTGATTTTTTCCTATTTTTACTTTTATGTACTGTACAAATCACCTAATTTTTTTTTACATCTTTATTGGAGTATAATTGCTTTACAATGGTGTGTTAGTTTCTGCTTTATAACAAAGTGAATCACTTGTACATATACATATGTCCCCATATCTCTTCCCTCTTGGGTCTCCCTCCCTCCCTCCCACCCTCCCTATCCCACCCCTCTAGGTGGTCACAAAGCACCGAGCTGATCTCCCTGTGCTATGCGGCTGCTTCCCACTAGCTATCTATTTTACGTTTGGTAGTGTATATATGTCCATGCCACTCTCTCGCTTTGTCACAGCTTACCCTTCCCCCTCCTCATATCCTCAAGTCCATTCTCTAGTAGGTCTGTGTCTTTACTCCTGTCTTACCCCTAGGTTCTTCATGACATTTTTTTTTCTTAAATTCCATATATAAGTGTTAGCATATGGTATTTGTCTTTCTATTTCTGACTTACTTCACTCTGTATGACAGACTCTAGGTCCATCCACCTCATTACAAATAGCTCAATTTCGTTTCTTTATATGGCTGAGTAATATTCCATTGTATATGTGCCATATCTTCTTTATCTATTCATCCGATGGTGGAGATGTTTCCATCTCTGGGCTATTGTAAATAGAGCTGCAATGAACATTTTGGTACATGACTCTTTGAATTATGGTTTTCTCAGGGTATATGCCCAGTAGTGGGATTGCTGAGTCATATGGTAGTTCTATTTGAGGTTTTTTAAGGAACCTCCATACTGTTCTCCACAATGGCTGTACCAATTCACATTCCCACCAGCAGTGCAAGAGTGTTCCCTTTTCTCCACACCCTCTCCAGCATTTATTGCTTCTAGATTTTTTGATGATGGCCATTCTGACTGGTGTGAGATGATATCTCATTGTAGTTTTGATTTGCCTATCTCTAATGATTAATGATGTTGATCAATCTTTCATGTGTTTGTTGGCAGTCTGTATATCTTCTTTGGAGAAATGTCTATTTAGGTCTTCTGCCCATTTTTGGATTGGCTTGTTTGGTTTTTTGTTATTGAGCTGCATGAGCTGCTTGTAAATTTTGGATATTAATCCTTTGTCAGTCGCTTCATTTGCAAATATTTTCTCCCATTCTGAGGGTTGTCTTTTGGTCTTGTTTATGGTTCCCTTTGCTGTGCAAAAGCTTTGAAGTTTCATTAGGTCCCATTTGTTTATTTTTGTTTTCATTTCCATTTCTCTAGGAAGTGAGTCAAAAAGGATCTTGCTGTGATTTATGTCACAGAGTGTTCTGCCTATGTTTTCCTCTAAGAGTTTGATAGTTTCTGGCCTTACATTTAGGTCTTTAATCCATTTTGAGCTTATTTTTCTGTATGGTGTTAGGGAGTGATCTAATCTCATCCTTTTACATGTACCTGTCCAGTTTTCCCAGCACCACTTATTGAAGAGGCTGTCCTTTCTCCACTGTACATTCCTGTCTCCTTTATCAAAGATAAGGTGACCATATGTGAGTGGGTTTATCTCTGGGTTTTCTATCCTGTTCCATTGATCCATATTTCTGTTTTTGTGCCAGTACCAAACTGTCTTGATTACTGTAGCTTTGTAGTATAGTCAGAAGTCCGGGAGCCTGATTCCTCCAGCTCCATTTTTTGTTCCCAAGATTGCTTTGGTTCTTCGGGGTCTTTTGTGTTTCCATACAAATTGTGAAATTTTTTGTTCTAGCTCTGTGAAAAATGCCAGTGGTAGTTTGATAGGGATTGCATTGAAGCTATGGATTGCTTTGGGTAGTAGAGTCATTTTCACAATATTGATTCTTCCAATCCAAGTACATGGTATATCTCTCCATCTATTTGTATCATCTTTAATTTCTTTCATCAGTGTCTTATAATTTTCTGCATACAGGTCTTTTGTCTCCTTAGGTAGGTTTATTCCTAGATATTTTATTCTTTTTGTTGCAGTGGTAAATGGGAGTGTTTTCTTGATTTCACTTTCAGATTTTTCATCATTAGTGTATAGGAATGCCAGAGATTTCTGTGCATTAATTTTGTATCCTGCTGCTTTACCAAATTCATTGATTAGCTCTAGTAGTTTTCTGGTAGCGTCTTTAGCATTCTCCTTGTATAGTATCATGTCATCTGCAAACAGTGACAGCTTTACTTCTTCTTTTCTGATCTGGATTCCTTTTATTTCCTTTTCTTCTCTGATTGCTGTGGTTAAAACTTCCAAAACTATGTTGAATAAGAGTGGTGAGGGTGGGCAGCCTTATCTTGTTCCTGATCTTAGTGGAAATGCTTTCAGTGTTGCACCATTGAGTATGATGTTGGCTGTGGGTTTGTCATATATGGCCTTTATTATGTTGAGGAAAGTTCCCTCTATGCCTACTTTCTGCAGGGTTATTATCATAAATGGGTGTTGAATTTTGTCAAAAGCTTTCTCTGCATCTATTGAGATGATCATATGGTTTTTCTCCTTCACTTTGTTAATATGGTGTATCATGTTGATTGATTTGCGTGTATTGAAGAATCCTTGCATTCCTGGAATAAACCCCACTTGCTCATGGTGTATGATCCTTTTAATGTGCTGTTGGATTCTGTTTGCTAGTATTTTGTTGAGGATTTTTGCTTCTATGTTCATCAGTGATATTGGCCTGTAGTTTTCTTTCTTTGTGACATCTTTGTCTGGTTTTGGTATCAGGGTGATGGTGACCTCGTAGAATGAGTTTGGGAGTGTTCCTCCCTCTGCTATATTTTCGAAGAGTTTGAGACAGATAGGTGTTAGCTCTTCTCTAAATGTTTGATAGAATTCGCCTATGAAGCCATCTGGTCCTGGGCTTTTGTTTGTTGGAAGATTTTTAATCACAGTTTCAATTTCAGTGCTTGTGATTGGTCTGTTCATATTTTCTATTTCTTCCTGATTCAGTCTTGGCATGTTGTGCATTTCTAAGAATTTGTCCATTTCTTCCAGATTGTCCATTTTATTGGCATAGAGTTGCTTGTAGTAATCTGTCATGATCGTTTGTGTTTCTGCAGTGTCAGTTGTTACTTCTCCTTTTTCATTTCTAATTCTATTGATTTGAGTCTTTCCCTTTTTTTCTTGATAAGTCTGGCTAATGGTTTATCAATTTTGTTTATCTTCTCAAAGAACCAGCTTTTAGTTTTATTGATCTTTGGTATTGTTTCTTTCATTTCTTTTTCATTTATTTGTGATCTGATCTGTATGATTTCTTTCCTTCTGCTAACTTTGGGGTACTTTTGTTCTTCTTTCTCTAATTGCTTTAGGTGCAAGGTTAGGTTGTTTAGTTGAGATGTTTCCTGTTTCTTAAGGTAGGATTGTATTGCTATAAACTTCCCTCTTAGAACTGCTGTTGCTGCATTCCATAGGTTTTGGGTCGTCGTGTCTCCATTGTCATTTGTTTGTAGGTATTTTTTGATTTCCTCTTTGATTTCTTCAGTGATCACTTCGTTATTAAGTAGTGTATTGTTTAGCCTCCATGTGTTTGTATTTTTTACAGATCTGTTCCTTTAATTTATATCTAGTCTCATAGCACTGTGGTCGGAAAAGATACTTGATATAATTTCAATTTTCTTTAATTTACCAAGACTTGATTTGTGACCCAGGATATGATCTATCCTAGAGAATGTTCCATGGGCAGTTGAGAAAAATGTGTATTCTGTTGTTTTGGGATGGAATGTCCTATAAATATCAATTAAGTCCATCTTGTTTAATGTATCATTTAAAGCTTGTGTCTCCTTATTTATTTTCATTTTGGATGATCTGTCCATGGGTGAAAGTGGGGTGTTAAAGTCCCCTACTATGAATGTGTTACTGTCGATTTCCCCTTTTATGGCTGTTAGTATTTGCCTTATGTATTGAGGTGCTCCTATGGTGGATGCATAAATATTTACAGTTGTTATATCTTCTTCTTGGATCAATCCCTTGATCATTATGTAGTGTCCTTCTTTGTCTCTTTTAATAGTCTTCATTTTAAAGTCTATTTTGTCTGATATGAGAATTGCTACTCCAGCTTTCTTTTGGTTTCCATTTGCATGGAATATCTTTTTCCATCCTCTCACTTTCAGTCTGTATGTGTCTCTAGGTCTGAAGCAGGTCTGTTGTAGACAGCATATATATGGGTCTCGTTTTTGTGTACATTCAGGCAGTCTGTGTCTTTTGGTGGGAGCATTTAAGCATTTACATTTAAGGTAATTATCGATATGTATGTTCCTATTCCCATTTTCTTAATTGTTTTGTGTTTGTTATTGTAGGTCTTTCCCTTCTCTTGTGTTTCTTGCCTAGAGAAGTTCCGTTAGCATTTGTTATAAAGCTGGTTTGGTGGTGCTGAACTCTCTCACGTTTTGCTTGTCTGTAAAGGTTTTACTTTCTCCATCAAATCTGAATGAGATCCTTGCTGGGTAGAGTAATCTTGGTTGTAGGTTTCTCTCCTTCATCACTTTAAATATGTCCTGCCACTCCCTCCTGGCTTGCAGAGTTTCTGCTGAAAGATCAGCTGTTAACCTTATGGGGAATCACTTGTGTGTTATTTGTTGTTTTTCCTTTGCTGCTTTTAATATGTTTTCTTTGTATTTAATTTTTGACAGTTTGGTTAATATGTGTCTTGGAATATTCCTCCTTGGATTTATCCTGTATGGGACTCTCTGTGCTTCCTGGACTTGATTAACTATTTCCTTTCCCATATTAGGGAAGTTTTCAACTATAATCTCTTCAAATATTTTCTCAGTCCCTTTCTTTTTCTCTTCTGCTTCTGGAACCCCTATAATTCGAATGTTGGTGTGTTTAATGTTGTCCCAGAGGTCTCTGAGACTGTCCTCAGTTCTTTTCATTCTTTTTTCTTTATTCTGGTCTGCAGTAGTTATTTCTACTATTTTATATTCCAGGTTACTTATCCATTCTTCTGCCTCAGTTATTCTGCTATTGATCCCATCTAGAGTATTTTTAATTTCATTTATTATGTTGTTCATTGTTGCTTGTTTCATCTTTAGTTCTTCTAGGTCCTTGTTAAATGTTTCTTGCATTTTGTCTATTCTCTTTCCAAGATTTTGGATCATCTTTACTATTATTATTCTGAATTCTTTTTCAGGTAGACTGCCTATTTCCTCTTCATTTGTTAGGTCTGGTGGGTTTTTATCTTGCTCCTTCATCTGCTGTGTTTTTTTCTGTCTTCTCATTTTGCTTATCTTACTGTGTTTGGGGTCTCCGTTTTGCAGGCTGCAGGTTTGTAGTTCCCGTTGTTTTTGGTGTCTGTCCCCAGTGGCTAAAGTTGGTTCAGTGGGTTATGTAGGCTTCCTGGTGGAGGGGACTAGTGCCTGTGTTCTAGTGGATGAGGCTGGATCCTGTCTTTCTGGTGGGCAGGTTCACGTCTGGTGGTGTGATTTGGGGTGACTGTGGACTTATTTTAGGCAGCCTCTCTGCTAATGGGCGGGGTCCTGTTCCTGTCTTGCTAGTTGTTTGGCATAGGGTGTCCAGCACTGTAGCTTGCTGGTCGTTCAGTGGAGCTGGGTCTTAGCTTTGAGATTACGATCTCTGGGAAAGCTTTCGCTGTTTGATATTATGTGCAACTGGGAGGTCTCTGGTGGACCAGTGTCCTGAAGTTGGCTCTCCTACCTCAGAGGGACAGCACAGACTCCTGGCTGCAGCACCAAGAGCCTTTCATCCACACGGCTCAGAATAAAAGGGAGAAAAAGAGAAAGAAAGAAAGAAAGACAGAGAGAGAGAGGGAGGGAGGGAGGGAGGGAGGAAGGAAGGAAGGAAGGAAAAAAACAAGGAGGGAAGGAAGGAAGGAGGGAAGGAAGGAAGGAGGGAAGGAAGGAAAGAAATAAGATAAAAATAAAATAAGATAAAATAAAATAAAGTTACTAAAATAAAAAAAAAAATTTAAAAAAACCAAAACGGACGGATAGAACCCTAGGACAAATGGTGAAAGCAAAGCTATACAGACAAAATCTCACACAGAAGCATACATATACACACTTAGAAAAAGAGGAAAAGGGGAAAAAAATAACAAATCTTGCTCTCAAAGGTCACTTCCTCAGTTTGGAATGATTCTTTGTCTATTCATGTATTCCACAGATGTAGGGTACATCAAGTTGATTGTGGAATCTGCTGCTTCTGAGGCTGCTGGGAGGGATTTCCCTTTCTCTTCTTTGTTCGCACAGCTCTCGGGGCTCAGCTTTGGATTTGGCCCTGCCTCTGCGTGTAGGTCGCCAGAGGGTGTCTGTTCTTCTCTCAGACAGGACAGGGTTAAAGGAACAGCTGCTTCGGGGACTCTGGCTCACCCAGGCCGCGGGGAGGGAGGGGCACGGAGTGCGGGGCGAGCCTGTGGCGGCAGAAGCCGGCGTGATATTGCACCAGCCTGAGGCGCGCTGTGCGTTCTCCCGTGGAAGTTGTCCCTGGATCCCGGGACCCTGGCAGTGGCAGGCTGCACAGGCTCCCCAGAAGGGAGGTGTGGAGAGAGAGACCTGTGCTCGCACACAGGCTTCTTGGTGGCGGCAGCAGCAGCCTTAGCGTCTCATGCCCGTCTCTCGGGTCTGCGCTTTTAGCCGCAGCTCGCGCTTGTCTCTGGAGCTCCTTTAAGCAGCGCTCTTAATCCCCCCTCTCCTCGCGCACCAGGAAACAAAGAGGGAAGAAAAAGTCTTGCCTCTTCGGCCGGTCCAGACTTTTCCCCGGACTCCCTCCCGGCCTGCCGTGGCGCACTAACCCCCTGCAGGCTGTGTTCACGCCGTCTACCCCAGTCCTCTCTCTGCACTCTGATGGAAGCCTGAGCCTCAGCTGCAAGCCCCGCCCGCCCCGGCGGGTGAGCAGACAAGCCTCTCGGGCTGGTGAGTGCCGGTCGGCACCGATCCTCTGTGCGGGAATCTCTCCGCTTAGCCCTCTGCACCCCTGTTGCTGTGCTCTCCCCCGTGGCTCCAAAGCTTTCCCCCTCCACCACTCGCAGTCTCCGCCCGCGAAGGGGCTTCCTACTGTGTGGAAAGCTTTCCTCCTTCACAGCTCCCTCTCACTGGTGCAGGTCCTGTTCCTATTCTTTTATCTCTGTTGATTCTTTTTTCTTTTGCCCTACCCAGGTACGTGGGGAGTTTCTTGCCTTTTGGGAGGTCTGAGGTCTTCTGCCAGCATTCAGTAGGTGTTCTGTAGGAGTTGTTCCACGTGTAGATGTATTTCTGGTGTATCTGTGGGGAGGAAGGTGATCTCCGCATCTTACTCTTCCGCCATCTTCCCGATTCCCCCACCTTATTTTTTAAAAGAAAATTCTACATGTTACAGCAAAACTGCCCAGGTAACACAGGCTTTACCAACATATCCTAAGTATTATGTTGGCATTTCTTTGCCATCTCATCTTAGTGGTTTTGATTATTCCCACAGCATCTATGATCAGCAGTAGGACAAAGGCAAAGCTTAAAGTAAGATCCTATCACATGTAGCAAAATTAATATGTTAAGAATGAACACACATGCATTTTCTCAGGAATATAATCAGGGAACTTCTTTCTTCGGAAATATGACTTATTATTTTATAATATAGATGGAAAGTACAGTCTTGTTTGTAGGAAGTAAAATATGTGTATGTTTTACTTTTTGCCTTACTAAATCACCTCTAAAAGCCAGACGTTCTGGAAGAACAATTTATAATGAGTCATTCTTTAAAATTTCTCCTGAATGAGAATCCTGAATTTCTCTGCAGGGCTAAATAAAACTTCAGTATTTGTAGTACCAAGTATTTACCAGGGTCCCCAAATTTATCCAGTCACCTTTACTGTTTAGAATCTCATGCATAGAATAGTGACCCAAGAATTGTATACTGTTCTTTTGACAATGTAGCTTCTTAAATCTTTTGAATCTGTTTTAAAGTTATATCAGTAGATAACAGCAATTAGTTCAGCTCTTTTTGTAGAAACCGTAATAGATGTGTGAGGCTTTTCCCTATATGTGTGGCTTCTCTGGCACAAACAAATCTATTTGGCATCTTCTTCAGAAGGTAGTGTCTGTATGTAGACTATGAACTTTATGTAAAAATAATTCTCACCTATAGTTTAATGGAATTGTTATCACACAATAAGAGTAAATTTTCTGAATTATGGTATGAAATATTAAAGGGGTTTTCTTTTTCCTTTTTAATTTTTATAGTATAGTAGGAATCCTGTTTTCCTTGTGAAAATAAAATAACTAATATTTAGTAATCTTTTTAAAGTTTGTCTTCTGTTAACATGCAATATGTTTGCTGGCCCCTAGGGTCCTGGACACCTTTTCTAGTCACTTCCCTCCATACCCTGTCCGACCTCAAGGCCAAATTTCTAGACCATTGTATTCATCTTTCTATCCTCATAACTGTTGTATTTCCAAAATCTTAAACTCTTTATCTGAAATCATCTGTCTTTCCAACCTTCAAATTCCCTCACTGGCATTGTTACTGAACCTAGCTCTTGACCTCCCCTCCCACTTCAAACCCCTCCCTCATCCCCTTCCATTAACTTCTATACTACCTCTGTTCCTCCACCACCAATGACTTTAGAGCTTTGAGCTCCCTTAATAGGTTATTTTGTAGCTGGCTTTCCTTTCTTGTTTATCTAGCCTGGACATATTCATCACTCATTTCAATCGTGCTCTTATCAGACTTTCTATTCTTTTTTTTTCTTTTTCTTTTTTTTTTTTTTTGCGGTACGCGGGCCTGTATCGGCAGGTGGACCCTCAACCACTGCGCCACCAGGGAAGCCCCAGACTTTCTATTCTTTTGTTCCCCTTATCGTCCATCACAGAAAATTTGCCATTGAACACAGGGATTAGTCCAAGCATATTATTTGTCGTCCTCATGTCATTTGCTGAGGATCGCTAGAGAAACATTACAGAGCCATGCTGATCAGGTCCATTAGGGCTATGAGTATAGAAGCTTCGCTCCTAACTGCATTCTTAATAATGCCTGACAGTCTTTTTCTTTTCTGTTTATTGTCTCCAGTTACTCTTTTTTTGACGTGGCTGTTCTAGTGTTATCAAGCTCAGATGACATCCACAGATGTCTCAGACTATTTCCTGACTCAGAAAACAAGTCAACAATGATAAAATGCCTTAGCTGCCTCTCCTCAACCTCTAACACAGATCCTTCACATTCAGTGATACTAGTATTTGTCTCTCTTTAATTTCTCCCATTTCAGAAAATGAAATGCCTTTGATCTTTTTGGGTTAGTTCTCCAACCATGTTCTTGATCTCTTTTCCTCCCACATACTCTAGGATCTTAATTCATCAAACTTTCCCTCACTTTCTTGGATCTGCAAATACTCCTTTCCCACAGAACCTTTCTTAAAGCAAACTAAAATGTTTACTTGTCCCTGTCATAAACAATCCCTCCTGCACTGCTATATTTCCTGAAAGTTAAATTCCCATCTTTGTCCTATTCACATTCATACTTTAAAAATGACTGATTTCCCCATTTCTCACTGATCGCTTTGCCCACTGTAATCCATCTTCTTTTATTTCATCCAGTTACTCAAATACTCTTTGGAGTATTGACTATCGTACTCCCTATATGTCTATTCCAATGGACTTTCCCTAGTGTTTATTTACCTGGACATTTAAAAATCATGCACATGGGACCACCATGACATTCTTCTTTTTTTTTTTTTTTTTTTTTTGCGGTACGCGGGCCTCCCACCACTGTGGCCTCTCCCGTTGCGGAGCACAGGCTCCGGACACGCAGGCTCAGCAGCCATGGCTCACGGGCCCAGCTGCTCCGCGGCACGTGGGATCCTCCCCAACCGGGGCATGAACCCGTGTCCCCTGCATCGGCAGGCGGATGCTCAACCACTGCACCACCAGGGAAGCCCCACCATGACATTCTTAAAACTCTCTCCTTCTTTCTATAAGTTGAACTCTTATTTCTTCTCCTACATGACTACTGATAAATCTATTCATTGAACAAAGTGATCAGTCCTTTTTATTTGGCCTGTCCCTTCAATGCTGGTATATTCTCCCTGGTTCAACCCTTGGCAACTTACTTCTGCAATTTGACATTTTTTCAAATGTGAAAAGTGACCTTGCTGGATCTTGGTGTTTTGTCTGAGATTGTTTATATTCACAAGAGAACATAACACCCTTAGCTGTGAGTGCCAGGTCAACTCCTAACAACACCAAACCCTTGCTGTTGAGTCAGCCAGTTCCTGGGTATAAGTGGCTGTTTTTCTCTTTTTCAGCAGCACCAGTGGTAGTGATGCCCGTAACAGATAATACATTTGGTGCTTATGTTGGTAATGTTTTAATTGATTGATATATATTAAATCTTTTAATCCTCACAACACTACAAGGTAGGTACTATGATTTTTCTCTGTTTTACAGATGAGGAAATTAAGACCCCAGGAGGGGGAGTAACTTAAGAAAGTGACAAAACTGATAATTTGTAGAGACCAGCTATATCAGCTGCGTCTTACATACCATTGCATAGCTTCCCAACTGCACTTGTCTCCAGGACTTGGCCACTTATTTTGCATTAGCTTCCTTGTGGTTGATTCCCACAGGCACAGCTCAGCAGTATCTTGTCTTCTGCACATGCATGCTGTATTTCTCTTGCTTCCTGCCCCAGGTCATCTCTGCTGCCACTGAGGGTCGCTTGGTTATCTCTGTATGAGCAAGCTGGAAGGAGAATTAAAGGATAATTGTACATGAAAATTAAAGGTTTTGGAGTGAATATTTCACTAATGTTGTTGAGACCTTGTTGAATAGTCTCCTTTTCTTCTTCTGCATGGACTGTCCTGAAATGCAAAGTTTAAATGGCCTCTTAGAGGATTCTCCTTTAATCAAGATGTCAAGTGTGCTTGATTTAACATTGAATGATTGCTTTCCCTACATCAGTGACTCACTCACATTTCTCCTCACTTCAGCTTCCCTGGAATTGTACTCCCTAATAAGCTAGTAGTATACAAGCTTTTACACCACGTTTTGCTGTTTGGAGAAGCCAGGCAGTCTGAATCCAGAGTGTGAAAACTCCACCTGGATTGTCCAATCTCCTTGCTTATCCAATAGAGCATAGAGGTTGCAAACCTCAGCTTTAAGAGAAAATAAATCTCAGTTGTAGCCTGGATATTGCCTCTTATAAGCAGTGTGACCTTGAGCAATTTATTTGATCTTTCTTACCCTGTCTTAAAAATTGTGGATAACAGTACAGTTGACACTTCAGCAACACAGGTTTGAACTGCACAGGTCCACTTATACTGGATTTTTTCAATAAATATATACTACAGTACATGCAGTGGGAGGTTGGTTGAATCAGTGGATGTGGAACCACAGATACAAAGGGCTGATGGTAAAGTTATACGTGGAGTTTTGACTGTTTGGGGTGGGGAGGTCAGTGCCCCTAAGCCCTACGCTAGTTCAAGGCTCAACTATACTAACTTTAAATAGCACTACCTCCGTATCAACAGTTATGACTAATTTAATAATGTTTGCTCTGACTAGCACACTAACACATGATAGCATACAGATCTTCCTCAACTTATGATGGGGTTATGTCTCAGTAAACCCATTGTAATTTGAAAATATTGTAAGTCTGAAAATGCATTTACTACACTTAACCTATTGAGCATCTTAGCTTAGCCTAGCCTGCCTTAAACGTGTTCAGAACACTTAAATTAGCTTACTGTTGAGCAAAGTGGTCCAACACAAATCCTATTGTATAATAAAGTGTTGAATATCTCATTTAATTTATTGAATACTATACCAAAAGTGGAAAATAGAACGGTCATATGGATACAGAATGGTGGTAAGTGTATTGGTTCTCTACCCTCATGATGGCATGGCCGACTGGCTGCTGTGGTTCGCTGCCACTGCCCAGCATCACAAGAGAGCATTGTACCACATATTGCTAGCCCAGGAAAATCAAAATTCAAAATTTGAAGTATGGTTTCTACTGAATGCATATTGCTTTTGCCCCGTCGTAAAGTCAAAAAATTTTCAGTCGAGCCATCATAAGTCAGGGACTATTGGTGTAAGGATTATCTTTATTATCATTGTTAATATCCCTCCAAACGTGCTCCTCCTCCTGTGTTTCGATGTTTGTTAGTGTTAACGCTATAACCTACCTCCCAAACTAAACAAATCTTAAAGAAATCACTGCCCCTTCCATCTGCTTCAGCCCTTTCTCCCTGAAAATTTCCACCACATAATTGCTAAGTAAAGCAGTACTTATTTTACCTCTCAGATTTCCTCTCACATGAATTTTTAAAATTAACCTTGCTATCTTCATTTTGATAGTCCTAGCCCAGGTCTTTCCAGCATCTCACCATAATTTGCAATAGCAGCATGCCAAGCCAAATGATTTTCCTTGCCTATTCTCTTTCTTTCATCACAATCTATCCTTTACTGAGTTTTTTAAACCACAGCCACATTTCAACACTAGTACTACTGGACTGTAGTTGATACTTATTTCTCTATGGTTCTCAAGGGTTTATCAACCTTGGTCCTGTTGACATTTTGGGATGGATAATTATCCATTGTGAGGGAAAATATTTGTTGTGTGTGCAAAATGTCCTTTACATTGTAGGATGTTTAACAGCATCTCTGGCCTCTATCCAGTGGATGGCAGTAGAGCCCTCTCCCCAGTCATGACAAAGAAAAATGTCTCCAGACATGGCCTTAGGTACCCTGAGGGGAAACTCATCCTGATTGGACATCCTTTATGGACAGAGGTTGTGTTTTATTGACAGAAATTTCTGACCCAAAGTACCGTGTTTGAAATCTGACAGATATTCAAGAAATGCATGAATAAATGAATGAATGAGATTCTTTCTAAAGTCTTCATTTTTAATCTCAGGGGCCACCCTTTTGTCTGTGCTTCCATAGCTTTTGCATTTTGCTGTGCATGTATCCTTTTCCCCAGTTACACTGTGTGATTTCCTTATATCCTCAGCACCCATAGAATGAATGGAATATAGTAGGTTCTCAATAAATACTCAGTTACATTTAATTAGTAAATTAGCATCTATGAATATGTTCAGACCACACATTTTTAAGGTACTATATAATAACAACTGTATCCTATCACATCATGCAAGATTTCCCTTTGTGGTACTTATGCCAACTATAATTAACACTAATTATGTACTTGTTTAATAGCTGTCTCTGTAAGTTATGTAAGAGTGAAGACCATGGCTGCCTTTTTTTTGTTTTGCCTCCCAGGTGGCTGAACAGAGAATCTTGTGCAGAGTACATAGTCAGCAGATTGTAAATCCTTGTCCAATGAATGAATGCATTAAACAAATTTATACTGCTGCCAAATGAAACAGAAAATTTATGTTCTTGGAGAATTTGGCTCAGTATATGTATCATGGTTCACTGATTTATATGATGCAGCTGTATTTGAACCTATATTATGCCGTTTTAGAAAGTTTCATCTTTGTCAAATTAGTGAAAAAGTAATTTGCCCCTCTAAATCACTTCACAAAATAGAGAACTTGAGGCTGTCATAAGTCAGTACAGTTGTTTGATATCCCGGGCTTGCAATCTCCTGTAGCTCAACATGTTCATTTTTTTTCTAGTACTAATGAATTAGCCCACAATCTTAATTGACATATTGACCTTGAAAACTCCAGAAAATGATCTCATCTGCCAGCTTCATTATCTATGGCTTTATTAGCCAAGGAAATTTGACAATAAAACATAAAACAGTCATAATTAATCTACATACTGATGCCATACATTATACTTCTATCAAATAAAGTAACCAGTGTAATCCTGAACACTGGATCTCACAAAAATATTTTGGTCTCATACTCCAAATATAATGGCTTTGTTCTGTTATTGTCTAAAACTACCTATTAACCCATACTTTTTTAAATCTCAAAAATGAACGTTGTATAAGCATTTCAGAATATTGTTTAAAACCTTAAATTTAGTGTCTTTTGAAAAATGTTCCCACATCAGAGGAAGCCAGCATGCTATCTTAAAGAATATTAAAGCTAAGAAGAAAAAAAAAAATTCTCATACATATTGCTGTGTATCTTCTTTACTTACCATGGATTCCTGTAGTTCCCAGTGGGGATCCCAATTTTAGAATATGCAGTAGACAACTGTACTATAGAAGCTAAAGCTCAAAATTGTTCAGGAGAAGCTGAGATATGGCCTTTCATTTGACAAGAAATTGAAAGCAAAGAAATCGTAGGAAATAGCCTATAATAAATGACCTCTAATGGAAGTATTCCATGTTTTTTATTAACTGACTTAGAAAGTTCTGATGGAAGCATTATGCCAAAACAAATTTGAAAGCAATCCTAACCATAAACAGTCATATTAGGTACCTATTGACTCTTCTGTACCATTCATAACAATAAAGACAGCCATTTCTCACAAAAGTGTATGACAGTGTTCCCAATAGGGAGTAAAAATGCAAAAGTAGTAAATTGTCATTACAACTTAAAAGCTGCCCATATATATATATATATTTTTTTTTTTTTTGGCTGTACGCGGGCCTCTCACTGTCGTGGCCTCTCCCGTTGCAGAGCACAGGCTCCGGACGCGCAGGCTCAGCAGCCATGGCTCACGGGCCCAGCCGCTCTGCGGCATGTGGGATCTTCCTTGAGTGGGGCACGAACCCGTGTCCCTTGCATCGGCAGGCGGACTCTCAACCACTGTGCCACCAGGGAAGCCCAAGCTGCCCATATTTATGTGGACGTTTTATTTTAGCCAAGAGTGCCCCTATTATGCGTGCCTTCATTCCTTTTCAGCTTCTAACAAATACACAAGTATTTTCTGGGACATAAAGTGAGTTATTATTTTGTTTATTTCCAGTGCCAATAGAGTCAAATTCAAATTTCCAAGATACTAATGGTTGGTCTAATGTCTCCCTTTCTAATCTCACTCCCATTTGTCTCTATTCCTGTCCTTGCAACTCTAAACAATACGAAAGCACCCATAGTGCCTTAACATGCAGGATTTCTGGTTGTGCTGTTGCCTCTGCCTAAAATGAAGCCCTCACTGTTTGTGCCCCTGAAAAACTCTTCTTTGCCCTTCAGATGTCATGTCAAGCCAACACTCTTCCTCTCTGAAGCTGTCATTGCCTCTTCCAGGCAGACTTAGGGGCTCATTCCTCCACATACTTCACTCCTGCTTTGACCATTTCCCCCCACTCTTTCTACTGTAGAAAGCAAATTATCAGAGGTGTTAGTGTTAACATCAGTGGACCCGGAAGTTCCACTTGCTTCTGTACTGAGCAGAGCGCATTTAGGAAATGTCTTTAATTCTTGAGTCTTGCCGAGCAACATTGATGAATCGGAGCACAGAGGAAAAAAAAGACCTTACAACCATTATCATATGAGCTTCCATTTCTGCAGGTATAAAATGGTGATAATAATATCTGGTACTTTTATAAAACTGCAGTAAAATAACACATAAAAATGCTTTGTTACCTTCAAAAATAAATTTTCATAAAAGTGTTCCATGCCTGTTTACCAACTTCACTCTCCTATTTACTGCCCACTGTCTTGAAAAAATAGACTCCCCTACATGCACTCATTTTCTCTGGTTATAAATAAACTTGTAACAAAATTACTATATTTTATTTTTATGTTATTTTTATATCCTTGATTGAATATAAGCTTTTAGTGGCAGTTATTTGTAAAATTATTTCCATATTCTTTAATTCTCACACATTAATACTAAGCCCATAATACACAGTCTTTGAAGGAATATGAAGAAGAATAGAAAAAAATGAGTTTCCACCAAGGGAAAACATTATTGTGTTCTTTCAAAGAGCTAAAGGGCTATCATGCAGAAGACTTGTAACTTCATTCTGTGTAGCTCCAAATAGTAGCTCAAGGAAAAGCGTGGGTAGCAGATTTCCTATAAGTACTGGAAGGATACTGAAAACTTTAGAAAAAGAAACACACCTGGTCTTTTATCCCAGTATCTAAATAACCTCTGCTAATTGAAATACAAGAAAGTAGTTCATACAAGTGATTAGAAAATAGAAATAATTAAAAAGGTATAAACTAAAAAGCCTAGTCTCATCTTTCTGGAAACCACTATGTATAGTATCCTTCAGGAAGGTGTTCTGCATCTAACTGTACATATATGATAGGTACATCCTTAAAATATTTTACACTGAAGGTATTCTCCCTGTTGCCTGTTCTGAACCCTCTCTCTTTGATATACATATATAATCTCCAATTGGTTCCTTATTGGTGGATATTAAATTATTGAGTTTATTTGATAATGTGTACAGTGTTGTCATGAGCAGTCTTGTGTATGGATACTTTGAAGTATCTTGGGGACTTTTTCCAAAAATGTAATGTTAAAAGGAAACCAAAGAAACGGCCTTTCTTGTGAGGTAACAATGTGTTCATCAGTGTAACTTTTGAGCCTTTTCTTTAGGGTATTCCTGCATTGGAAGTGAAGCTAGACTAAGTGATTCCTAAGACCTCTTCATAATTCTAACATGATAATTAACAAATATATTTGTTGCTATTTACACCAAGCAGTGCTTCTCAAACTTAGCTGTGTATTACAGTCATTTGGAGAGCTTTTAAAAAATAATAATGCTCTGGTCCCAGCCCTGAAGAATTAGGTCAGAACCTCTAGAAATGGGTCTCGGGCTTCTTTAAAGTTCCTGGGTTATTCTGATGCCCATTCAGGGTTGAGAATTACTGACATAAAGGTCAAGTTATTAACATTGTCTATGAGTTTAAAAAAAAAAAAGAATGGCAGCAGCAAAGGTACAAGAGCTTTAAGGAATTGATTTTCGTCTCTTCTAGTAAAATGTGGGGAGTATGACAGTAATTTAAAGAGTAGAAACACACTAGAGACAACCTTAGGAAATGCCAGTACAAGAGTTTGGTAAATGCTGATTATTTTCTCAGAGAAAATACTCCTCTTTTTTGCTTTTCTCTCTCCCTGTGCCATACACAGAGGAGGAAAGGGTCCATATCTGCCTGCACTCTTTCTCATTGCTATTCATGGGTCCAAGGAAGCTGAGACGGGCATCTCAGTTTATTTAATCAGTGGTTCTCTACAAGGAGGTTAGGAATCATCTCTGTGTATCAGAACTGATATGTAGCAATGTCCATCAGAAGAGATTAGTAGGCTTCTGTCAGGGTAGATGCCTCAGGGTAGAATGAAACCTGAAGCAGGGTTAAGTAATTGGGTTCTTGTTCAATAAAAGTGCTTGTTTGTGCCTTGTAATGAAAGATCTTTGGTGCAATAGATGTCTGAATTCAAATACCCTTTGGATATTCTGATGGATAAAGAGATAAGGGTGAAAGGGATTTAATTTAAAACTACTGAAAAACTTTAAAGAGATTAGAAAAATTGGTAAATGCACTTTCCTTTTTAAAATCAGGAAGAATCCTATCAGGACCAGTTATTTTTTTTAAAAATTGACAATAAAACTTTTTTGTTTTGTTCCTACTCCCTTTTTTTTTTTTTTTCTGTTTGTCATCATTAACTGACCTTTAAGACTTAGGTTATGAAGAAGATAATGGAGAAGCTGTTACCTCCCAGCCCATGTACGCTAACCTGAATTTAGGAAGCGGTAGCATTTTTGGGTCTCACTGGAGTGTCACAGAAAATCTGTAGACAGAACATTGGTGAATAGATTTATTTCCATAAAGTCAATACTCACTAGTGTATCTAAGCTTCTGTTTAAAAAATTGACATTTAAACTAATATTTTTAAGAACGTACTCTAAAAACATATCTAAAAAATTCATGTGAGCCTTCAGAGCAGTGTAGGTGCGAAGAGGGTGGTATTTGGTGCAACATATTAATCCTAATAAAATCATTCATGTTTTGGGTTTCTTATAACTTTGTCCCAGCTAATTTTAATAAGTGATTATTTGAATCTATTTACTTTCTTTGAGATAAAAAAATTCTGTTAGAGAAATGAGTAATAAAAAAGCCTTTTTTGGGGCTTCCCTGGTGGCGCAGTGGTTGGGAGTCTGCCTGCCGATGCAGGGGACACGGGTTCGTGCCCCGGTCTGGGAAGATCCCCCATGCCGCGGAGCGGCTAGGCCCGTGAGCCATGGCCGCTGAGCCTGCACGTTCAGAGCCTGTGCTCCGCAATGGGAGAGGCCACAACAGTGAGAGGGCAGTGTACCGCAAAAAAAAAAAAGAATAAAAAAAAGCCTTTTTCTTTTCATTCCACTCATTTTATCTAATCTGATTAAATAAAAGCCTTTATTTGGGGAAAAGAAAGTTGTCAATTCACAACTCAAAGGAGAGGGAAAAAAAAGAAAATCTCTTGACTGACCATGATCTCTATTTAAACTCCCTTTACTGCTTGGCATGTTCAGAGTGTTTTGATCTCTGGTGCAAATCACATACCTCTTTTCCTCTCAGCCTCTCCATTTCACATCCATGTGTCATACTTCTTAACGCTGTCTTCACTGGGTGATCTAGATATTCACACTTCATATACTTTTGTCCTTTCCTCAGGTTTTCCCCCTTTTCCTCCCTTCTCTCCTATGGAGATGTGTGTGTGTGTGTGTGTGTGTGTGTGTGTGTGTGTGTGTATGAAATATCAAGACCATTCTGTGAGTCACAGCTCTAACAAATAGATGCTTGTTGAATTGAGCTTATCCTTGGGGTTGTCTGGCAAGCCACACAAAACAGCAGAGCTAGGAAGTAATAACACTGGCTTGAAGCAAAAGTTCAGCTTAAAAATTTGTGTGTAAGTCTTGGCAGATCCTAAGCACTTTACAGATACATTTTCTTTCAGCACAGGGTCAAAGGCACAACAGATGATGCATAGCAGTGCTGAAGGTGGGAGTGTCTCCTGATGAAAAACATCGCTCACAGCCTGTGGGTATCATGTGAGAGGCTGAATTAGTAATACTTTAAAAAAGAGACAAGTGAGTTTTGGAGAGTAACCTTTTTTTAAAAAAACTATTCAGGAGTTGGACTTCCCATTTATCTCTAAATGAGGAAGGAGACTTCTCCCTTTTCCCTAACTCTTGACTTCATTTTGGAACTGACAAGTTTAAACAGGATGAGAATCAGATTGCCTCTGCCTATCTCATTCTTTCAATTCAAGCTGACAATGTAATTAATGTTGCTGTAGGAGAAAGAAAAAGCATTCTTGAGGAGAACTTGTTTCCTCCTTGTCTTCTACAGATACTATTCTTGAGAGAGTAGGTGGTCTTTTTGACATATTAGTAGGGGAGGTATCACACACAAACACCCTTGATGAATTTGTGTGTGTTAATTTGTAGTTAAGCCAAAATTGCCTGTGTCTTTCTATAATTTTATGGTACACAGAAATTGGTAATTATCATACTTTAAAAAAGTAGCATTGAAAGCAAAAGAAAAGAAATTACACAAACACATTCATGCATGTAGTTTCTTCACCTGGCCTCCCCTATAATATATGATTTTCTTTAGCACATTTATTTTCTGAATGTATTTCTCTGGGGAAATTAGCTAAGTGTTAGTTATACCAATAGTTATCTGGCATCTGTTATAACTAGTTCCCCTCAGTTTAGAGTTTTATTTCTTCTTCCTTAGATTATAAAAATAGTCTTTTAATCATTCCTACAAATCCTAGTAGACTTCCTATCTTCTCTTGTTAGTCAGGTTTCCTGCTCAAGATCCTTCAGTTTCTCTTAGTTACCAAACCAATGACGAATGCATTATCCTGGCGCTCAAGGTTGTCCATAGCTAGACCCAACATATTTGCTTCAATCTCTGGTTTCTAATTAAATTATTTAATGGGAGTATTTACGCCTTGCCTGTGATATTCAGTCAGCATGGGTTGCTTTTGTGGTCCACATATTTACTATTCTGCTCATTTATCAAGACCCAGTTTAAATGCCATTTCATCTATAATGTTTTTTTTCCTTTTTCCCTTCATTTACTCTTCCCAGCGGCCCGTACCCACCATCTACTACTACCATGGAGACACCATTGTAATTTTTTTTTTCTGCGTTTGTTTTGGTACTATTACAAATGCCTAATACCCTGTGATATATTTATTATTCATATGCATATCTGCCTGCCTTACAAGCATCACAAAATAGGAGTAGATTTTTTAATACACAATATACTTAAATAATTTTTTAAGATACATTGAGTGGTTTAAATATTTATTATAGGGAATACATATAAAGTCTTTTTCTTACCTTCATTTTTTAAAAGGCCTGATTAGATTATTATGAGAAAAATTTATTGAGAATGCATTTGATGCCTTCTGTAGACAAACTTATATTTTGTCAAGAAGACAAACCCACATCTATTCTCAAAGGCAGAAAATTTTCTTATTTTCTTTCCAGTAATAATGGGAAACACATTAACCTCCCATTTTTTTGTCAAAAGTGGAATGGTGTTATTTATCATGCGTTGCTTTGTCTCTGAACCTACAAAGGTGGTTTGGCTATTTACAGTCAGTGTAAGATGTTAGATATGTTCAGGGTTGCAGATGAGGACCATTACAATATGTCCCTTCGGAACACTTAGGTATGGTAAAGGGTCATATCATACAAGTAATTATGGATGAAAAAGAAGGATAATATGGAAAGATATAAGGTGGCCTTAAACATAAGCTACCTTCTAATGCAGTTGATGTCATACCATTCTCTATAGAAATCTATGTAGAATCAAATTCCAGAATTTTCATTTTGTGATCATAATTGCAATTTGAAGTGGTTTCTGTTTGTAATAGGAACCAATATTTGATCTTGTGGATCCTAAGTATACTAGAACTATTTAAGCATTTGTAATTTGGGAAAACTGAGGAATATGACAATTATGAATCTTTTTTTTTCAGCTTTAGTTTTTCTGAAAAATATTTAATGTATATTGTGAGTTAATTATAAATAATAATTTTGTTCTAAGGAATATGTAATTGATTATTTAGAGTATACAGTAAAATAATCAACAAAATGGTCTTAATACATATATTCTGTATACAATTCAAAACAATACAGAGTCCACTTGCATGGAATGAGGATGTACCATGATTCAAATAAATTGTTACAAAAGGGGACTTCCTTGGCAGTCCAGTGGTTAAGGCTTTCTTCATATAATACTTCAGTACTTCAGTTACCAAAGTTTCCTTGCTTCAGAACCATTTTTTGGAGCTGCTTTCTAAATGTTTCTTTTTGGTTGTCAAAATCAAGCCATCATTTGTAAATATCAGAGCCATCATTACCACCTACATGCATATTATTTATCCAGTTCACTGTGTATATTAATGATATCAATAGTTTTCATGCTTCAAAAGCAGAAACATTTAAAAAAAAAACTTCTCTTTTGCCTTGCTGCCACTGAATCATGACAACTATTTGTTAAAAACCTATTACAGCTAAATCTTTCTTTTTTATTTTAATTGTCATAATGCCAGCCACTTGACGAGGTGACTTCTGCTAAGTAGGTAAGAATTGCAATCTAGTAATTTTGAATGGTGCTGGAGTACCTGCATCTCAAAGATGCTGTGAACTGTTGGTGCATACAACTGTAAAGATGTTAGAGAATTGTTTTAAGGCCAAAAGAAATACAGTAAAGGAGAAGAAAAGAGTAGGGGATAGAAATATTTGTCAAAAACCTATTGGCATTCCATAGGTTATTTTAATTACTCAGTAATATCTTCATTAATCAATGAACCCTATGAAAGCATGATCCATATATATTTACTCTAAACAGTACCCAGTGCTTGGTACGTAGCAGAGGCTCACTGAATATTTATTGAATGACTGAGTGAACATTGTAAACATAATGTCCCAAAGGAATTGATAGCTTGATCACACTCTACAATGGTCAGAATAGCTGGGCAATTACATTATTTCTGATGTAATATTAACAAATTGAAATGTATGTTTACTATAGCCCATGTTGTGTAAGTATCATATCTGTTTGTATTGCCTGTCTCTTGTACTAGACTTTGATTTACACTGTTTCATTTATCTCTATGCCCTTGGTGCTCACACACAGCACATCACTGACACAACTAAATCCTTGTTTTGTGGATGAATATGTTCAGGTAGAATGCCAAGCTGATCATGACAGTGTCTGAAGAAAGGTTGAGAACTTAACGGTATACAGTATGGAATGGGGAAGAAAATAACATGATGTTTTTTAAAATATTTAAAATGTTTTAGTATGGAAGGAATATTAAACTTGCTTTATATTATGTCATATTCTTGAAACTGAGCCAACAGGTGTAAATTCTGGCAGCAAAGAGAGAAGTATGAAACATGAAGCTGAGTATTATTATGCTTATTTTTGGCAATGCACAGACTTATTTACATATATCTTATTTAATTTTATAATAACAATATATAGATAATATAGTATTTACATGTTAACAGCTGCATTAATAAATATGACACTAGTTTCCATAGCAAACACAGCAGTTATTTATCATTCTGTATAGGATTATAAATATATTTATAATTAAGTAAAATTTAAAGATGTTCTTAATTGTCAGCCAACTCCTATATGGTAATCTAGAGACCCAGGGTCTTCCTATTGTAGCTTTTCACTCTTCTATAGCCTAAAGACCCTTGCATTTAGCAATGAATTGAGAAGAACATGGAAGATTATATTTGGGTAGTTTTAAGAGCTAAAAGGCAGTGTACATCATTCTCACTCAGGTTGTTTTGAAATCAGTCTCGTTGCCACAATGTAACTTCCTGAGAAAGGCACTCAGGCTGTGTGCAACGGGAGGAAGAAGAGTTTAGAATACATGCATATATCCAGTCTCTATTAGTATATAATTATCTAAGACTTGGAATTTAAGTAGAGTTCTGTCTAATGCCAGAATCACCAAATTCTGCTATTGTATGGTGTCATCATTTAAGTACCAAGAGCTAGTTGTATGTAAACAGATCCCAGATAGCCCGTTACCAGACTTGTGATTAGAGCCATCACCACCACCACATGTGAATTATCTCCCCTGACTTTGTTCTTTGTGTTAATGAAATGTAGAGGTGATATTTATATTAGGTAGCCTCTCAGACAGAATGACCTCTAAGGTCCATATAACTTCAAGGTTAAATGCCCAGCTCTGGGTTCTACTTTGCTTAATAGGCAATGAAGCGACCTTGAATATTTTTAATGAAGGGAATGGCTGGATAAAATCTATGTTTTAGGAATATTATTCTCATCTGTTGCAGTGTACATTTAACTCTATAAAACGGAGTGACTGAGATTCAATAGTCTTTTTTGTGAAGAACAGTAAAATATTAAATACAGTTAATTGAAAGAGAATTAAATTATTTTACTTCATTTAGTATGTACTGATAAATAATCCTTAATAATTTAAGGACTAGTCCAGATTGCTACCATGTGTGATCTCTAAAATATTTTAATTCCACTTATGTATCTAATTTGTATTTGATGAGTTTGATTCTTATATTTAAGGAACAGAAAAAATGAAATAGTTAAATTGGCATAATAGTTCTTTCTGTCCTTTCTTTGAGATTTCTATTTAAAAAGTCAGTAAACTCTTATTATTACTAATTAAAACATTGTACTGAATATGCATTCATCTATTTTTTTCCAATTAAGGAAGTTTCCCTTTATGGTAATCAGTGCTATATTTTTATTTCCATAAGAATTTTTATCCTATAAACTTTCCATGAGTAGTGTTATTGATAGATTATTATTTTATTTTTTCTGTATAATCATTTATATATAAGCAATTTTGTATATTTATACTACCAACCTTCTCAGGCCACTCTATATTAATTTTTCATATATAATTTTGTCTTCAAATATTGTATATGATATATTGTTACCATTTTGAGGCTAGAAATCACACTTATTATTTTATACTCCAGTATATAATAACTAATATGGAATTGCACAATCAGTATACCAAAAGAACTTATTAAGTGAATAAAAATATACAGAAAATGTAATCATTTGTAAACATATTATTAAAAATCTGTATATTGGTACAACATGAAAAAAAACCCTTATATATATGTTGAGTAGCCAACTCCATTTATGTAATAGAGAACATTTTCTTAATATAATGTAAGGTTATTTTAACTTGTGTAATCAGATGCTAAAAGCAAACAGCAGAGCTTTGGGCAGTGAGGAACTGTACTTCTTAAAGGATATCAATCATATGTGAGAAGCATTATAGCATTTGGAAAATGAGAGACTAATTATTGGATAAGCCCAGAAAAGTTCAATTTCTTTTTAACATACTATTGTTCAGTGAGTTGTTTGTGATTCTTATCACATGGGCTCTAGAATCACAGATGATAATATTATAGCAAATATCAGTATCTGTCTCTGTATCACTTCTCTCCCCAAACTAAGTTATCCTCTCTCCCTAAATGATCAGTGTCAGCATGACCCTACTGGTAAAGAATTAAGGTACTTTAGTTCAGTATTCTATAATAAGTCATTTTTAGTTCTCTTTTGGAAAATTGACTTGTCATGACCTGAGTTGTGTAACAGTGGCAACTAGATCCCAATTTTAAGCCCCCTTTGCCTAGATCTCACCGGTCTCTAGGCCTCCCAACTGCAGAGCCTTGAATCCTTTTTTTTTCTATATTCATTTCCACTGAAAACCCTGCTATCTGCTTACAGACTTTCCTGATGCTAATGGTTTGTTGTCCTGCTTGGTAGAATCTCCAAATGTTGCTTTCTTCTAAACAGCCCTTTCAATGCTCCAGAAGTGCCTATTGGATTACACTTTTCCTCTGTATTAAAGTTATGCCAACTGCTTGCCCAGATTACCAAATCTTTTACTATGCTCTCTCAATCCATATCCATGGGATTTTATGAGTAAAATCAAAACCTAACATGATCTTACTAAATCCTGACTAAAACAATCAGGGAAATGTAAAGAAGAAAATCTACATTGGCTGTGGAATTTTGTGGAGGATTCTTTCCATACACTAAATGTTTGTTCATAATACATATAGGGACAGACTGAAACAAAATATTGGCAAAAGTGATTGTGGTGAATAGCTTTCATTAGAGGTTTGACAGAACCCTATCTATATTCATTAACCTGGTTATGTAAGATCTAGAGGCCAGAGAAAACTGGGATAGCTGTGTATCCTCCCCTTAGATTAGTGTTCTGGGTGAGTGCCCCAAGAGCACAATGGCCACTGGAAACAGAGAACTGGTTGGAAACATCTCCTTGATGTAGTTAATTTCGTCTGTGATCCACCGAGCAGTATCACCAGAACAAGGGTCCTACACAGTTCCCATTTACCTGGAGTTGATGTCGGGTTAAACAGAAAACTAGAAAGAATAATCCAGCAGTTTTGTCAAATCCAGAGACAACACTTGACTCTTTAGGTCTGTCCGTTTATGAGAATCCTGCAGTCTCTATTGGCTTTTGGGTCCTAAAACTGAGAATGTAAATGATCAAATAGCTCTGCAGCTGAACACATTGCTGGAGGAGTTCCTATGCACGGTGAATCATCTCTCCTCTTTAGACAGAAAAACTAGGCTTCTTGTTCATAATTAATAAACACTTTTATTTATTATTATTATTTTCTAAATTTATTTTTTATCTTTTTAGGAGTATAATTACTTTATAATGTTAGTTTCTGCTTACAACAAACAGAGTGAGTTAGCTATATGTATACATATATCCCCATATCCCCTCCCCCTTGAGCCTCCCTCCCACCCTCCCTATACCCACCCCTCTAGGTGGTCACAGAGCATCGAGCTGATCTCCCTGTGCTATGCAACAGCTTCCCAGTAGACATCCGTTTTACATTTGGTAGTGTATATATGTCAGTGCTACTATCTCTCTTCGTCCCAGCTTCCCCGTCCTCTCCGTGTCCTCAGGCCCGTTTTCTACATCTGCATCTTTATTCCTGCCCTGCCACTAGGTTCATCAGTACTGTTTCTTTAGATGCCATATATGTGCGTTAGCATACGATATTCGTTTTTCTCTCTCTGACTTACTTCACTCTGTATGACAGACTCTAGGTTCATCCACCTCATTACAAATAACTCAATTTTGTTCCTTTTTATGGCTGAGTAATATTCCATTGTCCATCGACAGATGAATGGATAAAGAAGATGTGGCACAAATAAACATTTTTAAAAAGGAAAATAATGAAATTAAGCCTATGTATTTTCCAGCAATAAATGAAGAATAAAACATTCAAGGGACATAACATTTTTAAAAATAAATATTAACTACAGAAACCAAAAGAAAGAGTTGGAAAAAATAGATGATTTAGGGGTTGGATATTTCAAAAATGAACTTTAGGAAATAAATATTCCACCCAAATATTGAAAAAATTGGGCAGAAAAGGGGGCAGATTGTATTACAGAAGTCTGATCAGAGTTTATGAAGGATGAAGTTGAGGATCTCTCTCAAATTGCTGAGAGAAGAAAAAGATTAAATGAGGAAGGGGCCAATAGATAAGTAAAATTCTAATTTATAAATAATTGATATTCCTGGAAAACAGACTGGATGGAATAGAAGGAAGAAAGGCAATATGAAAGATGTATTGAAAAAAACATTACTCAGCAGATTGATGTCTGAACTTTAGGTATCATCCAGGCAACCAATGGGTGGATGAAATTAACTCCAGAATGGGAAAATTGTTATTATATTAAAGTGCTATTTATGTACATTCAAACAATTTAATAATTCAATATAAATAGTTGTTGAACTATGATTAGCATACAAAACATAGAACTAAATGAAAATCCTTTTAAGTACGATCAACATATTAAGATAAAAAGCCAGAAATTATTCCTAATAGAGAAAATAGGTGATATTTTTAAAATCATTAACAAGTTTTACATTGTTGTTTGTATATGCACATTATCCTTTAGAAGCAAGAAATTCTATGTGGAAAGACAAGATAAAGGTGTGAGAGAGGTTAAAATTCAGATTAGTGACTAAGTGATAGAGACAGAACACAGTGCAGGAACTCAGAAAAGGTGTACAGTTCAAAGTGGTCAGAGAAATCATCAGTGAAGATGGGACTTATGAGTAAGTTTCTGAATAATTGGGCATCAAAGAGATGTAGGTATATAGTCTACTTCTGTCATATTCTAGCTTGAGACCAGAGACTAAATATCTGATTTCCCTGAGCCTCATTTCCTTGCCCATAGAAACAGGGAACATGAAACAATGTGGTGTCATGGGCTGCTTTCTAGGACTAAGTGAGATATTGGATGCAGAGCATCTGACACAGGTTCTGATACATGATAAACTGTTGATAAAAATCTCCTCAAAACCAATTGTGGTTATTATTATTTCCTTGGACTATATTAAGGAATGTCTTGGAAGGGTTTGCAGTATAAGCTAAGTGTTTTCATTGGAAGAAACATGATATATGGGGACCAGAGAGAAACATTTACCAGTTATGGGGGATAACCATGCTGTGTATCTGCACTTCAGATGTGATTTGTTTGATTTGGTGTCTTAAGAGTGGCACTGACTTTTTGATCTTCCACATTCTCATCATTCTGTATAGTCTTATATCCAGCTTTATAGAAGCATTTGGATTGCCTCATTTAACTTTAAAAAGTCCAGGACTTTTAATTTCTATAGCATAAAGTTTAATTGTTATTAAAAATGCAGATATGCCTGGTAAGGAAAGCGCTTTAACATATCTGTGGTCATTTTATTTATTTTTATTGTAAACATTGGGTTAAATATGACCGAATGCAGATTCTGATGGTCAGGTGTGGGGTGGCAGGTGTGAAGGACAGGAACCATGAAAACATTGATTCACCAGAGTACCCACCCTAGAAAGGGATAGATGTGTAGAAGCACAGGCAGAAAACACTGAGGACAACCTTGGCTTAATGCTCTGTTCTTCCTTAAATAGGCTTAGGGATGCATCTGAGTCAAACTTATCATGATAAGTTGTGTATTTTGTTTTGTCATGAAGTAAATAGGAAAATCTTTTCAAAGTTATTTTTGTCTTAAAAAGAGATCATTTTATACCCTTCATCTCAGGTCATTTGCCCGTGTTCAATGATTCTTGACATAGGGGTCAGAACCAGGCATCTATCAAGAATTTTGTGGCAAAAATGAAGTGCTCTATTCAAATATCTTCTGACATTTCATTACATCTTAAAGAATTTATGTATACATTTATTGGAATTATGAGAATACAACAACATAAATCCTGGAGAACTAGAGTTTAAACTAAATCTTAGAAACTTCTTGTCCAATTTTCAACATTATTCAGAAACCACTTCTATAAGTTGAAATCAATGATTATCAGTCTTTTCAAAGAAATGAATTTATTTTTGTTTATTTGAATTTTTACAAAGAACGGAACATGTAAAACAAATTAAAATTATAGGAATTTTGAAAATAGGGTGGGGAGCTTGGAGTTCCGTCTCACCCTTTCCCCTCTGGCCTCAACACTTGCCCTGCTTGGCGACTCCAGAAGGCCTCCTGGAATACAGTATGTTAACCATCAATATAAATTCATCTTGAAATCTTACAGAGTTTGGGAATTCCTACTCATGTGAGAGAGGCCTTTTTAATTTTGGGCTACCCTATTTTTTTAAAATGCATTGCCATATACCTTTTGTTATTTCCCTGTGACTTTGGTTCTAGTTGTACCCTAATACTGACCCTACTTTGAGATATTTAATATTTTTACCTCTCTTTGGCTTTATGCCTCTGTTTCCAATTCACTTATGAAAATGTTAGTAATCATACTATTGTGAATGAAAAGAACAGTTTTGTCCCTTTTCCTAAACATTGAATATATGCACATAATAAAGACGTAAATGGAAGCTATGTTTTGGAAGCTTCAAGCATATCAGAAATGGGAATTGTGTGCATACACACCCATGCACGTGAGAGGGAGAGAACAGTGAGAACAATGTATTACTGTCCCTAAAATTAATTGTTAGTCTTGCCTATGCCCCATAACACTCTTGGATCTTTAAATATCAAATGTACTCACGTATTCAAAATTAGAATCTTGCTTCAACTCTCAGTTTAAAGCTAACACAATGAACTCAGACCTCATGATAAGTATTTTAGCTGCTCCTGATGCTCAGTCCTGACGCTTGCAATTGTCTCTGACCCTCAAGCTTGTGTGGTCTGGCCCTGGAGAATGCTTTGAAGCTCTGTTGGTTCATGATGGAGGAGAATGAGCATTATAGAAGATTATCAATTGGTAGACCAGAATAGAGAAGTAGGTGAATCAGAAAATCGACTTCATAGACCAGTATAATAATCTAGAATGAGATGATATATACCTGGATCGAGGTCATATTAGAACTGGAAATTGTGTGTAATGTTTCAAAGTAAAATTCATAAATGTTAACTACTACTTGTGATGAGGAAGAGAGTAAGAAATGATGTCTAATTCTTGAGCTTAGTTGATTAAGAAAATGTAAAGAGGGAATTTGGGAATAGGTACTGGTTTTAGTTAATTGTACTTGGCATGGATTATAAACTCTGTTAACATTTGAATAAGTGAATTGAAACAGAGATGATCTGTCAATTATTGTAGCTGGCAGAGTTTTCCTACATTGAAATTTCCAAGGTGAGAGTTGAAGAATCCGACTCAGTAGCCAATCGCTGCAAAAAAAGTTTTGGTGTAAAAAGGGAAGATGGCCAAGGAGTGATTGTTGAAGACTTCTGGAAGTCATTGGATTTTTAAAAATGCAGTAAAAGGAAATAGAAATGTGGGGGGTAGGGAAGGATAGGGAGCATGAGAGATAAGGTGAGTGTTTAGAAAAGAGGCCTGGAAAGTGCACAGTCCCTGAGGCAAAGAAAGGAGAGCTTCAAGAAGACTCTGTTCGAAAGAAGGTACACTGAGGAAAAGGCCTCATACTTTGCAAGAACAACTGCCATCAATTTGTATAAAGCTACTGCTTCAGTCAAATAGTTTGTCTGTCTTCTACCAATTATTTAATTTCTCATCTTCATGTTTTCATTTCCTTCATTTGAAATCCCTACCTCTTTCCTTCACGCTTTTTTAGCCTTTCCTTTTAAAATACCTAAACAAAACTACTGTCTTTCATAATTGATGCCATTCATTACAGCCATTAATGAAATGTTGTCATAGTTGCATATCTTGCATTGTTTTAATTTTCATTTGTATAAATGTATGTGTGTGTACATAACTTCATTTAAACATGAAACGGATTATTACACTACTTTTGTTGTATACACCAGAAAAGAGTTTTGATAGGTTGGAAAGTATAGACTTAAAATCAACATCGGTATACATAAAATTTTATCTCTAAACTCTCTCTCCCCCTTGGTACCCAGTACCCCTGAATAGCATGAAATAGATCATGAATCATAATATCATTTGTGTTGTTTTATCCCATATCAGAAATCTCACCATATCAGGAGTACGTTCAAGGTGAGAATGTCGCCGGGGGGGGGGGGGGGGACATGAAGTGGAAGTGTTTAGGCAATGATTTGTTTGTACTGAGTTAACTTTTAGGGCTTGTTACCTTTCATGTGTCCAACAGCAATTAAAGAAAGAGCCTTCAATGATTTTAAAAGTGTGAGTAACATTGACTCAAATATCTTGCAAGTAAGTTGGGAAGTGTGTGTGTAAGGGGGAAGAAGGAGGTAAAGTGTGTGAGAAAAGGAAGACTGATTTTCTTTGAACGTGTCCCAGAATGCTTTAACTGTTGAGGTTTTGCTTTGCTTCACTGATTGTTACAGATACTTATCTCACATAATCGGGGGCAATACCTAGAACAGGCTGCTATCTGTACAGCTCTCAAGTCTACTATGAGCTTCATCAGTTGACTCCATGACCTCTTTTACTTTTTTTTAAGTTAAAATTTTAGAATAAAATTCCAACCTGGGCTTTTCCATATTTCCATTCTGGAAGTGAACATGCTCCATCATCCAGTGAGAGAGAGAAAAGTGAGCTGGAAAAGGAGAAAGCATCATCTCTCTCACCCCAGATATTCTTAGCAGAAAATCTAGAATAAGAAATTCAATCAAAAATTTTAAATAACAACAAATAGAACTCTGTGTAACAAGAAGTTCCATTTGGGCAGGTTCTTAGAATAAAGTTCATGATAGAGTTAAGGCAATCTAATCAATTAGGGACTATAATGGAGTAAAAGATTAAGTTAGAAAAATAAATCTGGAAATACTAAAGTCAAGACATACCCCTCCTATCTCACCTCTTCCCACTCTTCCTCTCTTTTACTGTGTTCCATGAACATTGTCCTATTTCTCCTTCAACCATGCCAAGCTCTTCTGAATCTCAAGGCATTACATACACTATGCCTTCTGTGGACACTGCTCCTCCACCACCCTGTTTTTACATGGCTGCCTACTTCTTGTCATTAGTTGAAAGCTCAAAATTTTCCTTCTTTTCCACATACTACATGTGTGGGCACATACACACCGTCGTTTTCTTCATAGTACTTAAATGTTTAGACTGAAGGATCTTGTGCAGAGCAGTAGCCTTTCTTGTCCTCTCTCAGTATTCCAGTGTATAGATCAGTATCTACTTGGAGTGAGGACTCATTAAGCATTTGTTGAATGAACGTAGCCTTTTACCAAGGCAAAGAACAGAATAGTGTGCCTAGATCCCCAGGAAATTTTTACAATTGTGTCTTAGTTAATGTTTTCCTAACATTTTGTTGACTTTGGCTGACAGATATTGGCCATTTCTTCATTAGCCAGTAATAAGATGAACAGGACTTAAATAGCTGTATGTCATTACTATGTAGATCAGCATGAGACTGAAGATTATTGTAGATACACTGCCAAGAGGGTAGCAAATTTGTGTTAAATTATGTATAGACACTCTTTTTAACCCTTGGGTGCTGTGTGATCTGCATATTTATTATTAAGTTTCACTTAATGCATTGTTGCCGTTTGCTTAATATATTTAAATCAATTCCTATGTTTTTATGGCTGAAGATAGATGTTGATACACACATGTATAGCAGAGTTCTGGAGGCCAGAACACTTGTTTATGAATCATTGCATATTTAATTGTCAATGATTTGTATTTAGAAAGCATTTATATTTAAATATGTCCTATATTAGACAACTACCAAATGCCTAAGCCCTACTGCATATTTTAAATTTTCCAAGGATGGTTGAAGTGTAAGATGGTAATTATCTTTTTCTGATGTGTTGGTGCTATTAAAATCATATCATGATAACTTATCATTTACATATAAATCTTGTTGAAATTTCAAAGCCCTGTGCTGAAAATATAAAAATAAATATATTTAATATAATTGACATAAGATTGCTATTTTCCACAATTTTTCTGACGGTAATAAGAGAGATCCACTTTTGCATGCCTCTTCAAACAGCATTTTGAATTCTATCAACATCACACTCCTTTTATCCCCAGTAGTTGAAGTCTCAAAAGACTATCTCACCACAAAAATAACATCTGAAATATCAACTCTATGCATATAAATTCAGTTGGAAGGAGAAAACACTTCATGACTTTAGAGATGTCAATTTTGTTACAAACTGTTTCTTCTACATAGAGCTATGTGAGCATGTGAGAATATATGTGTAAATTAATGTGTAATTCTTTCATTTTCCATTATAACTCAGTGTGCAAAAGAAGTATATAAATGCAGGTATACAGTAAAATCAAGAGTTACCACAGACTATATACCTGTTTACATGTGAATTCTTTATACCTTAATTCTAAATTTACCACAAAGAACTCAGGTTAACAAATGATATGTAGGCGTTCATCATCCCAAAGTTCAACTCTTCCTTTTTTTCTTCTTTTCTTTCTTTTGAAATCTTACAAACCAATTAAAAATGTCCTGCCTCTTTCTCTTCTTCCTCCCACTTACTGCATACACATACACAATCTTAAAAACCTGGATTTCTCATCTTTAAATTTTTCCTTTGTTTTTAAACTAATGTTTGCATCATTTTCCTGATTATTCACATTTAAAAGCATGTATTCAAATCTACTTTCTCCTCATCTCACACATCCATTTAGTAAACAATGATGAATTAAAATCCAAATATGGCATATATGCAGCCAGCTCATTCCAGTCTCTCTGTTGGTCTCTGAATCAAGACAATTAGCTTGGATCGCCAGGAATAAAATAGAGCACAGCTATAATTATGATGCATGTCACCCCACAAATGCCCCATGATTCTTCATTACAGAAAAAAGAAAGCCATTCTCTGGTTTTTAAATCACACTTTTAAATCAATCGATCATGCTTGTTGCAAAAATTCAAACTGAAAAATATGTAGACATAGGGATAAAAATTCTTCAGTACTATCACTTTCCTATAATACTGCTCCCATCTTAGTTAATATCTGATGGTAAACAATTAGGACGGCATGATTCCACATCTAGTTTTGAATGTGTGTGTGTGTGTGTGTGTGTGTGTGTGTGTGTGTAAAATAGTTTGTAACCATATTGAAAACAGATACTGGTATGATGAATTCACAATTTACTTTTTTATAATTAAATTGAATTTCAATTTATGTAGCCATTTTTTCATTAGAAAAGTAGATACAGTGTTTTGAACATAGAAACCTGTAAATTTAATTGAAAAACAATAAATTTGTTTAATTGAATTGTTTATATTTTACCAATATAAGACCAAATAGTAATGTAAAAATAGTTTAATTTGTGAAGTCATAAATAATTAAAAATAATTAAAACACTTTCTCTAAGTATCTTATTTACTGATAGAATCAAACATAGAGTTTTAGATTAGTTGCTCAATGAATACTTGAATCATTTAATGTATGATACTTTAGGTATCATTTTAGTTAATTTAAAGGACTTGAGGACATAGCACAATATTTTAAATAAAACATATTCTGATATATTTTATCAACAGCATTGGATAAAGTGATCTTTATTGTATACATGGTAAATAAGGGAAAATGACTTTCCTTTTTTTTCTTGTTACCTTTCCTATTCTATACTCTGATGCCTGTTATTAAAATTTAAAGATAAATATTTTTCACAACCTCCCTGCATAGTTCATATACACAATTAAGATGAAGAATTACTGCCTTTCTATGGTATGCAGTTAACACTACTTAATATTTGTGATTTAAAATGTATTTTTCAGGATGAATTGAAATCTATCCAGAGTTTATAGAGAACTCTTACAGCTCAACAAAATTTCACAGATGGATAATAATGTTGACTATCTTTTCATGTGCTTATTGGCCATTTGTATGTCTTTTTTAGAGAAATGTTTATTCAAATTCTTGGCATATTTTTATTTTATTTTTTAACATCTTTACTGGAGTATAATCGCTTTACGTTGGTGTGTGAGTTTCTGCTTTATAACAGAATGAATCAGCTATACATATACATATATCTCCCTATCTCCTCCCTCTTGCGTCTCCCTCCCACCCGCGCTATACCCACCCCCCCTATACCCACCCCTCTACTTGGTCACAGGGCACCGAGCTGATCTCCCTGTGCTATGAGGCTGCTTCCCACTAGCTATCTGTTTTACATTTGGTAGTGTATATATGTCCATGCCACTCTCTCACTTCGTCCCAGCTTACCCTTCCCCTACCCCATGTCCTCAAGTCCATTCTCTACATCTGCGTCTTTATTCCCGTCCTGCCCTTAGGTTTTTCATAACCATTTTTTTTTTTTAGATTCTCTCTATATATATATGTGTGTGTGTGTGTGTGTGTGTGTTAGCATACGGTATTTTTTCTCTTTCTGACTTACTTCACTGTGTATGACAGACTCTAGGTCCATCCACCTCACTACAAATAACTCAATTTCCTTTCTTTTCATGGCTGAGTAATATTCCATTGTATATGTGTGCCACATCTTCTTTATCCATTCATCTGTTGATGGACACTTAGGTTGCTTCCATGTCCTGGCGATTGTAAATAGAGCTGCAATGAACATTGTGGTACATGACTCTTTTTGAATTATGGTTTTCTCAGGGTATATGCCCAGTAGTGGGATTGCTGGGCCATATGGTAGTTCTATTTGAGGTTTTTTAAGGACCCTCCATACTGTTCTCCACAATGGCTGTACCAATTCACATTCCCACCAGCAGTGCAAGAGTGTTCCCTTTTCTCCACACCCTCTCCAGCATTTATTGTTTCTAGATGTTTTGATGATGGCCATTCTGACTGGTGTGAGATGATATCTCATTGTAGTTTTGATTTGCATATTTCTAATGATTAATGATGCTGAGCATTCTTTCATGTGTTTGTTGGCAGTCTGTATATCTTCTTTGGAGAAATGTCTATTTAGGTCTTCTGCCCATTTTTGGATTGGGTTGTTTGTTTTTTTTGATATTGAGCTGCATGAGTTGCTTTTATGTTTTGGAGATTAATCCTTTGTCAGTTGCTTCATTTGCAAATATTTTTTCCCATTCTGAGGGTTGTCTTTTGGTCTTGTTTATGGCTTCCTTTGCTATCCAAAAGCTTTGAAGTTTCATTAAGTCCCATTTGTTAATTTTTGTTTTTATTTCCATTTCTCTAAGAGGTGGGTCAAAAAGGATATTGTTTTCCTTTAAGAGTTTTATAGTGTCTGGCCTTACATTTAGGTCTTAAATCCATTTTGAGTTTATTTTTGTGTATGGTGTTAGGGAGTGTTCTAATTTCATTCTTTTATATATAGCTGTCCAGTTTTCCCAGCACCACTTACTGAAGAGGCTGTCTTTTCTCCATTGTATATTCTTGCCTCCTTTATCAAAAATGTGACCATATGTGTGTGCGTTTATCTCTGGGCTTTCTCTCCTGTCCCACTGATGTAAATTTCTTTTTTTATAACAGTACCATACTGTCTTGATTACTGTAGTTTTCTAGTCTGAAGTTCAGGCACCTGATTCCTCCAGCTCTGTTTTTCTTTCTCAAGATTGCTTTGGCTATTCAGGGTCTTCTGTGTTTCCATACAAATTGTGAAATTTTTTGTTCTAGTTCTGTGAAGAATGCCATTGGTAGTTTGATAGGGATTGCATTGAATCTTTAGATTGCTTTGGGTAGTATAGTCATTTTCACAATGTTGAGTCTTCCAATCCAAGAACATGGTATGTCTCTCCATCTGTTTGTATCATCTTTCATTTCTTTCATCAGTGTCTTATAGTTTTCTGCATACAGGTCTTTTGTTTCCTTAGGTAGGTTTACTCTTAGGTTATTTATTCTTTTTGTTGCAGTGGTAAATGGGAGTGTTTCCTTAGTTTCTCTTTCAGATTTTTCATCATTAGTGTATAGGAATGCAAGAGATTTCTGTGCATTAATTTTGTATTCTGCTACTTTACCAAATTCATTGATTGGCTCTAGTAGTTTTCTGGTAGCGTCTTTAGGATTCTCTTTGTATAGTATCATGTCATCTGCAAACAGTGACAGTTTTACTTCTTCCTTTCTGATTTGGATTCCTTTTATTTATTTTTCTTCTCTGACTGCTGTGGCTAAAACTTCCAAAACTATGTTGAATAATAGTGGTGAGAATGGGCAACCTTGTCTTGTTCCTGATCTTACAGGAAACGGTTTCAGTTTTTCACCATTGAGAACGATGTTGCCTGTGAGTTTGTCATATATGGCCTTTATTATGTTGAGGTAAGTTCCCTCTTTGCCTACTTTCTGGAGGATTTTTTAATCATAAATGGGTGCTGAATTTTGTCAAAAGCTTCTTCTGCATCTATTGAGATGATCATGTGGTTTTTCTCCCTCAATTTGTTAATATGGTGTATCACATTGATTGATTTGTGTATATTGAAGTATCCTTGCATTCCTGGGACAAACCCCACTTGATCATGCTGTATGATCCTTTTAATGTGCTGTTGGATTCTGTTTGCTAGTATTTTGTTGAGGATTTTTGCATCTATGTTCATCAGTGATATTGGCCTGTAGTTTTCTTTCTTTGTGACATCTTTGTCTGTTTTTGGTATCAGGGTGATGGTGGTCTCATAGAATGAGTTTGGGAGTGTTCCTCCCTCTGCTGTATTTTGGAAGAGTTTGAGAAGGATAGCTGTTAGCTCTTCTTTAAATGTTTGATAGAATTTGCCTGTGAAGCCATCTGGTCCTGGGCTTTTTTTTGTTGGAAGATTTTTAATCACAGTCTCAATTTCAGTGCTTGTGATTGGTCTGTTTATATTTTCTGTTTCTGCCTGGTTCAGTCTAAGAAGGTTATGCTTTTCTAAGAATTTGTCCATTTCTTCCAAGTGGTCCATTCTATTGGCATATAGTTGCTTGTAGTAATCTCTCATGATCCTTTGTATTTCTGCAGTGCCAGTTGTTACTTCTCCTTTTTCATTTCTAATTCTATTGATTTGAGTCTTCTCCCTTTTTTTCTTGATGAGTCTGGCTAATGGTTTATCAATTTTGTCTTCTCAGAGAACCAACTTTTAGTTTTATTGATCCTTGCTATTGTTTCCTTCATTTTATTTTTCATTTATTTCTGATCGGATCTTTATGATTTCTTTCCTTCCACTAACTTTTGGGTTATTTTGTTCTTCTGTCTCTAATTGCTTTAGGTGTAGATTAGGTTTTTTATTTGAGATGTTTCTTGTTTCTTGAAGTAGGATTGTATTGCTATAAACTTCCCTCTTAGAACTGCTTTTGCTGCAGCCAATAGGTTTTGGGTTGTCATGTTTTCATTGTCTTGCGTTTCTTGGTATTTTTTGATTTCCTCTTTGATTTCTTCAGTGATCTCTTGGTTATTAAGTATTGTATTGTTTAGCCTCCAAGTGTTTGTATTTTTTTACAGATTTTTTCCTGTAATTGATACCTAATCTCATAGCGTTGTGGTCAGAAAAGATACTTGATACGATTTCAATTTTCTTAAATTTACCAAGGCTTGATTTGTGTTCCAAGATATGACCTATTCTGGAGAATGTTCCATGAGCACTTGAGAAGAAAGTGTATTCTGTTGTTTTGGGATGGAATGTCCTATAAATATCAGTTAAGTCCATCTTGTTTAATGTATCATTCAAAGCTTGTGTTTATTTTCATTTTGGATGATCTGTCCATTGGTGAAAGTGGGGTGTTAAAGTCCCCTACTATGATTGTGTTACTGTCAATTTCCTCTTTTATGGCTGTTAGTATTTGCCTTATGTATTGAGGTGCTCCTATGTTGGGTGCATAAATATGTACAATTGTTATATCTTCTTCTTGGATTGATCCCTTGATCATTATGTAGTGTCCTTCTTTGTCTCTTCTAATAGTCTTTATTTTAAAGTCTATTTTGTCTGATATGAGAATTGCTACTCCAGCTTTCTTTTGATTTTCATTTGCATGGAATGTCTTTTTCCATCTCCTCACTTTCAGTTTGTATGTGTCCCTAGGTGTGAAATGGGTCTCTTGTAGACAGCATATATACAGGTCTTGTTTTTGTATCTATTCAGCCAGTCTATATCTTTTGATTGAAACATTTAATCCTTTTTCATTTAAGGTAATTATCGATATGTATGTTCCTATTACCATTTTCTTAATTGTTTTTGGTTTGTTATTGTAGGTCTTTTCCTTCTCTTGTGTTTCCTGCCTAGAGAAGTTCCTTTAGCATTTGTTTTATAGCTGGTTTGGTGGTTCTGAATTCTCTTTGCTTTTGCTTGTTTGTAAAGGTTTTAATTTCTCCATCGAATCTGAATGAGATCCTTGTTGGGTAGAGTAATCTTGGTTATAGGTTTCTCTCCTTCATCACTTTAAATATGTCTTGCCAGTCCCTTCTGGCTTGCAGAGTTTCTGCTGAAAGATCAGTTGTTAACCTTATGGGGATTCCCTTGTGTGTTATTTGGTGTTTTTCCCTTGCTGCTTTTAATATTTTTTCTTTGTATTTAATTATTGATAGTTTGATTAATATGTGTCTTGGTGTGTTTCTCCTTGGATTTGTCCTCTGTGGGACTCTGTGTGCTTCCCGGACTTGATTAACTTATTTATTTTCCCATACTAGGGAAGTTTTCAACTATAATCTCTTCAAATATTTTCTTAGTCCCTTTATTTTTCTCTTCTTCTTCTGGGACCCCTGTAATTCGAATGTTGGTGTGTTTAGTGTTGTCCCAGAGGTCTCTGCGACTATCCTGCATTCTTTTCATTCTTTTTTGTTTATTCTGCTCTGCAGTAGTTATTTCCACTATTTTATCTTCCAGGTTACTTATCCGTTCTTCTGCCTCAGTTATTCTGCTATTGATTTCTTCTGGAGAATGTTTTAATTTCATTTATTGTGTTGTTCATCATTGTTTGTTTGCTCTTTAGTTCTTCTATGTCCTTATTAAATATTTCTTATATTTTCTCCATTCTATTTCCAGTGTTTGGGATCATCTTTAGTATCTTTTCTCTGATTTATTTTTCAGGTAGACTGCCTATTTCCTCCTCATTTGTTTGCTCTGGTGGGTTTTTACCTTGCTCCTTCATCTGTATTTGTCTGTCTTCTCATTTTGCTCAACTTACTGTGTTTGGGGTCTCCTTTTCACAGGCTGCAGGTTTGTAGTTCCTGTTGTTTTTGATGTCTGCCCCCAGTGGCCAAGGTTGATTCAGTGGGTTGTGTAGGCTTCCTGGTGAGGAGCACTAGTGCCTGTGTTCTGGTGGCTGTATCTTGTCTTTCTGGTGGGCAGTACTGCATCCGGTGGTGTGTTTTGGGGTGTCTGTGACCTTATTATGATTTTAGGCAGGCTCTCCTCTGATGGGTGGGGTTGTGTTGCTGTCTTGCTAGTTGTTTGGCATAGGGTGTCCAGCACTGTAGCTTGCTGGTCGTTGAGTGGAGTTGGGTCTTAGCGTTGAGGTGGAGATCTCTGGAAGAGCTTTTGTCATTTGCTATTATGTGGAGCCGGGAGGTCCCTGGTGGACCATTGTCCTGAACTTGGCTCTCCCACCTCAGAGGCACAGGCCTGACACCTGACTGGAGCACCAAGACCCTGTCAGCCACACGACTCTGAAGAAAAGGGAGGGAAAAAAGAAAGAAGGAAAGAAAAAAATAAAGTTATTATATTAAATATAAATAACTATTAAAATAAAGAAAAATTATAAAGGAATATAAAAGTAAAAGAAAAGAGCAACCAAACAAAAAAAAACAAAAAAAAAATCCATCAATGATAACAAGCTCTAAAGAGTATACTAAACAAAACAAAACAAAACAAAAAAAATGGACAGACAGAACCCTAGGCCAAGTGGTAAAAGCAAAGCTATACAGACAAAATCACACACTGAAGCATACACATACACACTCACAAAAAAGAGAAAAAGGAAAAAAATATATAGTTGCTCCCAAAGTCCACTGCCTCAATAATAGAATTTGCATGTGAAGCCATGTGGTCCTGGACTTCTTTAGGGGTTATTCAAAATTACGAGTTCAATCTCTTTTCCTGTTGTAGTCCTTTCAGATTTTTTTTCCTTTCAAGTCAGTTTTGGCACTTTGTATCTTTTTCAGGAATTTGTTCATTTTATTTAGATTATTTAATTTGTTGGCATAGAGTTGTTCATGTAATAAATACCTTTATATAATCTATGTAATTCTGTAAATTTGGTACTAATGTCCCCTCTTTTATTTCTGACTTTAATAAGTTTTCTTTTCTTTTTATTTATTTCCCTTGTGGTTGATATAGCTAATGGTTTGTAAATGTTCTTGATTTTTTCAGAGACATTTGATTCCATTTATTTTCTCTATTGTTTTTCTATATACATTTTCATTTATATTTGTTGTAATCATCATTTTCTTCCTTCTGCCTGCTTTTGTTTTAGTTTGCTCTTATTTTTCTAGCCTATTAAGGTAGAATTGATTTGAGATCTTTAATGTAGGGGTTAATATAGGAATCAGTATAGGAATTACAGCTATAAATTTCCCACTAGGAATTGCTTTAACTTAAACCATTAGTTTTGATATATTGTGTTTTTGTTTTCATTCATCTGAAAATATTTTAGAATTTCACTGATTTATTAACACATTATTTATTTAGTAATGTTTTCTTTAATTTCCATGTATTTGTGGATTTCTCAGATTTCTTTCTATTATTGATTTCTAATTTCATTCCATTTTGCCCAGAGAAAATACTTTGAAATATTTTAGTCCTTTAAGTGTATTGAGGTTTGTTTTATAGCCTAGCATATAATCTGTTATGGAAAATGTTTCATGTGCACTTGAGAAGAATGTATATTTTGTTGTTGCTGGATATAGTGTTCTTAGATGTCTATTAGGTCTACTTGTTTTATAGTGTTTTCAAGTCTTCCATTTCATTCTCATCTTTGATGTAGTTGTCTAATCCATTATTTAAGGTGGGGTATTAAAGTGTCCAACTATTATTATTATTTTTTAAAGATACTTTTTGATGTGGACCATTTTTAAAGTCTTTATTGAATTTGTTAAAGTATTGCTTCTGTTTTATGTTTTTGGTTTTTTGGCTGTGAGGCATGTGGGATCTTAGCTTCCTGACTGGGATCAAACCCACACTCCCTGCATTCGTAGGTGAAGTCTTAACCACTGGACCACTAGGGAAGTCCCCCAACTATTATTGTTGAGTTATATAGATAGTTATATCTCTCTTTAGTTTTGTCAGTTTTTGCTTCATGTATTTAGGGTCTTTGTTATTAGTTACAGATAATGTTTGTAATTGTTATATCTACATGAAAAAAATCAATTCTGCCAATATCTGCCATTTGATGTGAGGTTTTAATTCATTTTTATTTAATGTGATTACTTCTAAGTTATCTACCTCTGCCATTTTGCTACTTTTTGTATATATCTTTTTGCTCCTCTGTTCTTCCTTTTCTCCCTTCTTTTTTTGTTATATAGTTATTTCTAGTGTACCATTTTAATTTCCTTGTTGTTTTTTTAAACTGTATAATCTGAATTTTTTTATTGGTTGACTTGGAAACTAAAATTAACAACTCAAATTACAACAATCTAGTTCCGATAAATACCAACTTAATTTTAGTAGTACACAAAGGCATTGCTCCTATATAGCAGCATTCTCCTCTTTTGTGTTATTGTCTTATTAATTACATCTTTGTACACTGTATGTCCATCAACACTAATTTATAATTATCTGTTTATGAAGTTATCTTAAATCAGATAAAGAAGAAAAATGTTATAAGCAAAAACTACATTTATGTTGTCTTATAGTTATCTATGTAGTTACGTTTACTGTGTGCTTTATTTCTTTATGAAGATTCATGTAGCTCCCTAGTGTCCTTTTATTTCAGCCTAAAGGACTTCCTTTAGCATTTGTTATAGGGCAGGTAACAAAGTCTTTCAGTTTTTGTGTATCTCAGTATGCTATGAATTCTCCTTTACTTTGGAGGAATACTTTTGCCGATGTAGAATACTTTGTTGACATTTAAAAAATTTTCAACACTTTGAATATGTCATGCTACTGTCTTCTGACCTCAGTGGTTTCTGATGAGAAATCAGCTTATTAAAGTTATTGAGGATCCCTTGTCCATGACAACTTGTTTCTTTCTTGCTGTTTTCAAGATTATCTCTTTTTCTTGGCTTTTACTAGTTTATGATGTGTGTAGGTAAGGATCTCTTTACATTTACTCCACTTGCAATTTGTTGAATTTCTTGTATATATCTAGATTATTGTTTATCAGTTTTTGAAAGTTTCCACAATTATTAATTCAAATAATTTTTTCTATCCCTTTTTCTCTCTTTTTTTTTCCTTCTGAGACTTTATTCATGCATATCTTGGAATGCTTGATGGTGTTCCACAGACCTTTTATTGTTCTTTTTTTTAATTTTTCTTCATTCATTCTTTTTTCTGTTTCTCAGACTGGATAATCTCAATTGATCTATCTTCAGGTTCATTGATCCTTTCTTCTCCCTGCTTAAATATGCTATTGAACCCCTGTAGTGAATTTTTCAGTTCAGTTACTGTGCTTTGCAGCTCCACAATTTCTATTTATTTCCTTTTTATAATATCTGCCTCTTTATTTATATTCTCTTTTTGGTGATACATCATTCTTCTGGTTTACTTTAGTTTTTATCAATGCTTTCTTTTAGCATCTTCAACACATTAAGGCAGTCTACTTAAAGTGTTCATCTAGTAAGTATAATGCCTAAGTCTCCACCTGGACAATTTCTGTTAATTTATTTTTTCCTTTGAATGGGCCATACATTCTTTTTTCTTTGCATTCCTCTTAATTTTTTTAAAGAAAACTGGAAAATTTGAATATTATGATGTGTTAACTCTAGAAATCAGTTTCTGCTACCTCACTGGGTTTGTTGTTATTGCTTTTTGTTTGTTTAATGATGTCCTTGAGGTAATTTTGTAAAGTCTTTGTTTTCTGTTGTGTGCAGCCACTGTAGTTTTTTCTCAGTTAGCTAAATAGTCAGGTAATAAATGGGAAGAGATTTCCCTAAATGCCTGGTTCCGATGAGTCTCCCATCCTATGTGAAGAATCTTTCTGATTATGTTGGAGCATGCTGTTAGTGTTCAGGAAGACAGTTTAAAACTTTGCCTTTTTCTTCCATTCCTACTTGTGCATAGCCTCAAATACAGGTGAAGATGAGAGTTTAGCACCTGCTCTTTCTTGGGTATATAGACTATCCTACTCATGCTTCCATACCTCTCTGCATGCATAAGGCCTTCTAGATTCACAAGAATATGTTAGAGGTTTTAAACTTCCCCAATAGACATCTGATTCTCCCGCTTTTTATTTTTAAATGTTTTTGATAAACATTTCTTTCTTTATTTCTTTTTTTCCTTTTCTCTCTTTTTTTGTTGCCCCAACTCTTTTAGTTTTCTGAGACATCTGTAATGTTAAACACTTGTCATTGATTGTTTTTACAAATGCCCCCAGGAAAAGGCTATTTACACTGGGTGATCTCTCAGACCAAATAAACACAAGTGTTGTGAGTGAAGCTGTCCAGGGGATTTCCAGACAAGTCAAATATGACAAATCATTGAGATCAGGGCATTGGTGACTCTCCAACCATGCTCAGCACCCTCCTGTGGTTCCTCAGCTCTTCGAATTTACCAGCTTGGAGAGAGGGATGGGAATAGGGCAAGTTAAAATGCCACAAAGGTCACTGTTCTTGCCTGGATTCAGTTGGACTTTTGATTAAGCACTAGATTTTTGAAGGTCTTTAGTTAGCTTCATGAGTTCTGAAAAATTTGATCTTGACAATTATTTTACTGTCCTCATTGCATTAAATGGATAAGATTTTTTAGTTTCTTATTCCATCATTCCTGCTAAAATCCAGTATACTATAATGTAATGTCCTCTTAGAGTAAATGTTGATAATTTCCTCAATAATTAAGTAACCACTGAAACAGTAATTTTTTTTTTTTTTTTTTTACTTTGTCAGAAATATTGAAATTAATTTGGAGAAAGTGAAGCTCAATTACAGGAATCTTTCTAGTTTCCCTTAGATGGAAAAAAAATTGAACATTAAAAATTATCTCTTATCATACTATTCATTCCCACATTGGATTCTGACATATATAAAGGAAGTGTAAAATAAGTCATTAAAGGTATTATGTGTTTTATTTTTATTTTCCTGTGTCTTCAGTAGAATAGATACCTTAGTCTTCCTTCAGCTGTGCAGAGTAATTTCAGTTAGTAAAGGTGAGAAAATATATTTGCATTCTACAATGTATAATTGATGACAATGACACCAACATAATGTAATGTTTTTACTGATGGCATAATAGAACATTATTATAAGACAGCATCAATAAACAGCAAAGCATCTTCCATAAAATTAAACATAATTTTGTTTATACCAAGATACAGAATATAAAAGTTACATTTTAAATTAGAAGCTTAACATAGCCTTAGGGATGAATTTGAAATATACTGTTGCTTATTTCCATACTTGTAGAGAAAAGCAGCATATTATATCTCTCAAAATTTATCTTCATTGTAACCAGTATATAATCATGTTAAATAATGTGTTTTAACACTATAATAATAAAAATAAAAATATTCATCATTTAGTACAGTAGAAACCATTTTAGAACTAAAACAAAAGTTCTCTTCCAAAGCAAATAGATCCTCTAAACTGGAATGAAGTTCCAATCCCAGTTACCTTGGTTTCATAGATATGAAACATTTATATTTTAATTTTGTCTTTATCTGTGATTGAAACTCTTTGGTTTTAAGGGAGTTTATTTTTGTACCTGTTGTTATCAGTATCAAACCAATCTGCTATGACACATTTTTAACTTCAGATTGTACACAGAATTATTCTTACATTTTCTTTTCTTTCCTTTTCAATATTATATTGAATATAATATTTATACTGCATTATATCATGCATGAAAAGACAATGCAAGGATCATTCTAACCATAATGATAACATTCTCAGTATAATATACACACACACACACACACACACACACACACACACACAATCTTAATATATCTATTTACCGTAATACTTCTTGGTGTGTCATTTAGAGCTCTTGCCTTGGTTGCAAGAATAGAAATCAACTTTACCTCATCTAAAATTATTGAAATTGTATCTGGAAGATCAGTGACTTGATAAGAGTCAGGAGTCTGGGGGAAACAGAAATGAACAGAAACAGGCAGATCTGGAAAGCTGAAAGGCTGGGAGCTAGAAAAAGAATAATGTTCTCATGAAGTTAGGAAGGAAGGAAGGCCGAGAGGTAGATAGGAAGGAAAAAAAGAAGGACATTTATAACTGTGAATTTCTTTTATAAAGGAGTAACTTCAACTTGATTTTCAGAGCTTCTCTCCTGTCTGCTGTTTTTAAAATAATCCTTATGCCAAAGGGGCATATTTTGGGGTGACAATTCTGCTCTGTTTCACCTGAAAGGATTTCAATATAGAAAATCAGATATAAGTTACTCACATGGTTTTAGAAAAATCATTTTTCTATTAAACTACTGCTGTGAAATTACTGTTGTCTTGTAATAGCACTTAGAAAATTTTATATTGGAATAGACCATTTGATTTTCTTTTAACTCTCTATTGAAAATCTTTGAATCTAGTTTAGAAACCCATTTCCCAAGTGACATTTTAGTAGAATTTTAAAAGGATTCTAGTTGTTTCTTCTAGTTGTGTGTTCCTTTTTTTTAAAAAAAACTCTGACATCCACTTAAAATTAATTTATTCAACAGATACTTACTAAAGAAACTTACCATGTATCAAGCAATGGCATAGGAATAGAATCTGATAAACACCTGGTACCAAGGGACCATTGTAAGAAAAAATTCATCATACTGTCTCCATACAAAAGTATTTAAAGTTCTCATGATGGAATTTTATTATCAAAATTAGGGTACTTTATTGGAGAGAGAGTTGAAGACTTTGTTTTCTCTAGGTCCCTAAGCCTTCTTTTGGCAGTACTACCAACCCATTTCAGAGTTGTCTTCATAGTTTGTGACATAGTTACATGTTGAGGAATCTTTGTATGCCTGATGAAAAGCACCTACCTTGTGGAAGTTTTGGTTCCTGAAAGCAGCCACTCAGTAAAATACAAAACACTTTTACATATCCAATAAAGAATTTTGAAGTTGTGGAACATGAAATAATTTCCATGAGAAGAGACTTGATCTATAAAATTTGGTATATTTATGTGATGAAGTCTCAAAATAACACGTTAAATTGAAAATGCAAGCTACAAGATGTTTCATAAGACTATAAAAATGTAACAATAATATATCAATGTGTTTGTAAAATGTAAAATAAATGAAAAATATGCACAGCAAATTCATGATTTGTGGTTAGCAGAAAAGGTTACTTTTAATAAAATTGTGATTAAGAGTGAAATGAATTTATAACTTTTCTGTTATAAAAAAAGTTTTACTCCTTTTATTAAGTGTAAAACAGTATTATAACCTAATGGCAATTTTTACTTATTATTATATGTTACTTTGTGTTTTGAACTTTTTTCAAAATAAAAATTAGAACTTGTTTGAGCTCATGTTAAATATTTTACGCTCTACCTTGAAAAATCAGATTAAGTATTTTTAATATCTAAAATTTTAGTCTAAAATTATTTCAGAATGCTTTGCATATAGGAGATATATGTTATAAACATAAGGAATTACAATGGTAAGTTTTCTAACTTGAGTAACTCTTTTAACAAGTAGTAATTCCACCTAAGGGATAACTTGGAATATAGTGTATTACATTTAGTTTCCTTTTTAATTACACTTTTAGAGAAAGACACATAGTTTAGAGCATATGTTTTGCCATTAAGGCACTGGAGAGAAAATTGCTATGTGCGGCAAACATTTAATTAGATGACTTTTCATAAAGTTTTGGTTATCTGTTGATTCTTTGAATAAATAAAATAAATGAGCTAAGAACCTGTGAGTACCTGTGTCTCAGCTCAGTGCAGAGAAAAGTGCCTGATCTCAAATTGTTCAACTACCAACTCTGCCAGTGACTAACAGAATGAGAGAAGTTACATAACTACAAATGTAGTTATTATATACACTGAGGATTTTGAATTTATTAAGAGACATCCTGTTATTTGAAACCAGATAGATAAAAACTAATTACAGGACTGTGATAATATAAATTATTACTAAGTTAGGCTTTAAAAAATATTATTTAGTGAGAAAGAACAGAAAAGTCTTATTTTTAAATTATGTTTCAAACTGTATACTTCATCCATAACAATAGTTCAGACTCTAGGACTTTCTCTTCCAGTAAAGATGGATTAGCTAGTTCATACCAACCCACTCACTGAAGATACTAAAATGCCAGAAGAAATTTAAAAAAAAGAAAAGTCTTGTTAAAAATGCCAAATACACATACACAGATACATATATACACACAAATGTACGTTTATATATATGTATTGAATATATGTATGTGTATATGTTACACATATATTTAACTCAGATTCAGCCACTCACTGCTGGAAAGCCAATACTAAAGAGGCAAGCATTGGTAGAAAGGAAAGGCAGCTTTTATCAGGTGGCCAGCAATCTGGGGTGAAGGTGGACGTGTGTCCCAAAACCCAATCCTGAGGATTCTCCTCAGCCATGACAGTTTCATTGAGGCAGGAGGTTAGGTTATCCATCATTTTCCATTGCATGCAGACTGGCTGATTCCTCATGATCTTTCTTCATTTGTTACCTTATCTGTGTGGTCTGCCTGCAGGATTGCTAAGGTCTGCTAAGGGGGCTGCTGGGAGTAGAGAGGTAGTCATTTTTTTAACTACTTAATTCTTCATTTCTACTTCTTTTCATCTAGGGAAAGAATCAACAGGTTAGGCAAGGTATTATGTGCATTTAGTAGAGCATAAATCAGGAGTGAGGTTAAATTACCTAGTGATCTCATCCCTATAATTAGGTTCTTCTAGGGTTAGAGGGGAACAGGAATGTGCAAACAGGAAAGGGGAAAAGAACCAATAATAGATCCTCACTGATGACATAGGACACTGTATTCTTAGAGTGGAAGATATTGACATGGGTCTGTAGCATCTCTTTGCTGACAGTTTAAGATGCCTGCTTACATGTATGGGCAGAGCAAGCTTCAATTATTTTGATGCCCACAAAGATACAGATTATTATGAGCAATAGTGTTAATCCCATTCTCCTGAGGCCAGTTCTTGGAATTGTGCTAGCCATAGATTCAGTACTGGTCGAGATGGAGCAGCTTATGTCATACCACAGTCTGGTCATCATACAGTAAGTTTATTGCCTCTGGTGGCAGTTATAGTATCTGTAAAACAACTCAGAGATGTGTACCAGACACTGAAAGAGTCTGTGACTCTGTTGTCCTAATCACTAACTGCTTGAGCCTGCTCTTTTGTAACTCAGGGAGACTTCAGCTTTTCTAGAAACAACAGGCAGAGGGCATGGAGGGGCCTTTGTACAGTGAAGGGGGTGTGTATATATATTTGTGTATATATATGTATAAAGGAGTGAAGATCTTGAAAATTTCCTGGAGGCATTTGCCAATCTCTATGAGGTGGCTAAGAAGCTGAGTTGTGCTTTTGGAAAACTTACAGGCATAGGTGGACCAAAGTGAGAAATCAGAATCAGTTTGCATTAGTATTGCAAAGGGCTGTACCCTAAAAGAAAGAGTGTTTTCAGAATTGCCTGTAGTTGAAAGGACTGCATCCCAGCTTCATGCCATTTTGGTACTTTGGATCATCTCAAACTGTTAACAGAGATTAAAAGAATTCCAGATTTCTGATTCTCCTAAGTTGCTGGGAAAAGCAAGCAAACAAAACCAAGGAAAAGAATCATCTTTGATTAAAGGTAACATCATTCTTGACCTTAAAATATTTCTGCAGATGACTTTTTAAATATCCAGCACACCATCACAGATAAGAAAGAACAGGAAGATTCAAGACATTATGGGAGAGAACAAAGCTATTGTTATTCTTTGGATTACCCCTCAAAGAAAAGAATGAGAGTATGTAATTCCTAAACTACCAGAGGGAAATATTTTCTTCTTCTTTTTTAAATCAATACAAAATAAGGCACAAGGTGAAAGGAAAAAGAAACAGAACAGGTAGGGCAAATAGAAAGCATAAAATGTATTAAAAATGATAAATGATGTAATTTATATGTGGAATGTAAAATAGCCGAACTCATAGAAACAGAGACTATAATTGTGGTTACCAGGAGGTGGGGAGTGGGGGTGGGGGAATAAGGGGAAATGTTTGAAGAGTACAAACTTCCAGGTATAAGATGAATAAGTTCTGGGGATCTAGTGTACAGCATGGTGATTATAATTAATAATAATGTATTATATACTTGAAAGTTGCTAAGAAAGTTGCTATGAAAAATCTTATTCTCATCACATAAAGAAATGGTAATAATGTGACCTAATGGAAGTGTTAAACTGGTAATTATTTTGGAATATATAAATGTATCAGATTATCACATTGTTCACCTTAAACGTCTACAATGTTATATGTCAAGTTATATCTCAGTAAAGCTTCAAAAAAAAAAAGGAAATATCACCTTTAAATATAAATGAAACAAAAAATTCATAATTTTTTTTTTTTACTTTATATTGAAGTATAGTTGATTAACAATGTTGTGTTAGTTTCGGGTATACAGCAGAGTGATTCAGTTATACATATACATGTATGTATTCTTTTTCAAATTCTTTTCCCATTTAGGTTATTACAGAATATTGAGCAGGTTTTCCTGTGCTATACAGTGGGTCCTTTTTGGTTATCTGTTTTGAATATAGCAGTGTGTACATGTTAATTCCGAACTCCCAAACTATCCCTCATTCTTACCCTTCACCCCTGGTATACATAAGTTCATTCTCTGTTAGTCTCTTTCTGTTTTGTAAATAAGTTCATTTGTATCATTTTTTTTGGCTCCGCATATAAGTGATAACATGGTATTTGTCTTTCTCTGTCTGACTTACTTCACTTAGTATGATAGTCTACAGGTCCATCCCTGCTGTTGTAAATGGCATTATTTCATTCTTTTTTAAATGGCTGAGTAATATTCCATTGCATACATGTACCATATCTTCTTTATCCATTCATCTGTTGATGGAAATTTAGGTTGCTTCCATGTCCTGGCTATTGTAAACAGTGCTGCAGTGAACACTGGGGTGCGTGTATCCTTTCAAATCATGTTTTTCTCTGGATATATGCCCAGGAGTGGGATTGCTGGATCATATGGTAGCTCCGTTTTTAGCTTCTTAAGGAACCTCCATACTGTTCTGCATAGTGGCTGTACCAATTTACATTCCCACCAACAGTGTAGAAGGGTTCCCTTTTCTCCACACCCTCTCCAGAATTTATTATATACATCTTCATGATGGTCTTTCTGACTGGTGTGAGGTGCTATCTCATTGTAGTTTTGATTTTCATTTATCTAATAAGTACCAGTGTTGAGCATCTTTTCATGTGCCTCTTGGCCATCTGTATGTCCTCTTTGGAGAAATGTCTATTTAGGTCTTCTGCCCGTTTTTTGATCAGGTTGTTTGTTTTTTTGATATTGAGCTGCATGAGCTGTTTGTAAATTTTGGAGATTAATCCCTTGTTGGTTGCATCATTTGCAAATATTTTCTCCCATTCTATGGGTTGTCTTTTCGTTTTGTTTATGGTTTCCTTTGCTATGCAAAAACTTTTGAGTTTAATTAGGTCCCGTTTGTGGGGTTTTTTGTTGTTTGTTTGTTTTTATTTCCATTACTCTAGGAGACGGCTTGAAAAAGATATTGCTGCGATTTAAGTCAAAGTGTGTTCTGCCTATATTTTCCTCTAAGAATTTAATATTATAGTATCTTGTCTAACATTTAGGTCTTTAATCCACTTTGAGTTTATTTTTGTGTATGGTGTTAAAGAATGTTCCAATTTCATTTTTTAAATATGTAACTGTCCAGTTTTCCCAGCACCGTTTATTGATGAAACTGTCTTTTCTCCATTGAATAGTCTTGTGTCCTTTATCGTAGATGAATTGAACATAAGTTCATGGTTTTATTTCTGGGCTTTCTGTCCTGTTCCATTGATCTATATTTCTGTTTTTGTGCCAGTACCACACTGTTTTGATAACTGTAGCTTTGTAGTATAGTCTGAAGTCAGGGAGCTGATTCCTCCAGCTCCATTTTTCTTTCTCAAGATTGCTTTGGCTATCCAGGGTCTTTTGTGTCTCCATACAAATTTTAAGATTTTTTTGTTTTAGCTCTGTGAAAAATGCCATTGGTAATTTGATAGGGATTGCAATGAATCTGTAGATTGCCTTGGTTAGTATAGTCATTTTGACAATATTGATTCTTCCAATCCAAGAACATCTTTTCCTCTGTTTGTGTCATTTTCAGTTTCTTTCATCAGCATCTTATAGTTTTCAGAGTACAGGTATTTTGCTTCCTTAGGTAGTGTATTCCTAGGTATTTTATTCTTTTTGATGCAGTGCTAAATAGGATTGTTTCTTGAATTTCTCATTCTCATCTTTAATTGTTAGTGTATTGAAATGAAATAGATTTCTGTGTATTAATTTTGTATCTTGCAACTTTACCAAATTCATTGAGCTTTATTTTTTTTCTGGTAGCATCTTTAGGATTTTCTGTGTATAGTATCATGTCATCTGCAAACAGTGACAGTTTTACTTCTTCTTTTCCAATTTTCATTCCTTTTATTTCTTTTTTCTTCTCTGATTGCCATGGCTAGGACTTCCAGAACTATGTTGAATAATAGTGGCAAGAGTGGACATCCTTGTCTTGTTCCTGATCTTTGAGGAAATGCTTTCAGCTTTTCACCACTGCGTATGATGTTAGCTGTGGGTTTGTTACATATGGCCTTTATTATGTTGAAGTGTGTTGCCTCTATGCCCACTTTCTGGACAGTTTTTATCATACATGGGTGTTGAATTTTGTCAAAAGCTTTTTTTCATCTATTGAGATGATCGTATGGTCAAACGGAATAATGGAAGAAATGTTTCCATTTGAAACAAAGATAATCAAACTGAACAAATACCAAAATCCATTTTTTCCTTTTTTAAACGTATCATAAGAGACACATCTATAACAAAAAAAAATAATATAGGAAGTTTGAAAATAAAAGAATTGAAATGGCATGTAATTACAACATTAAACAAAAGAGAGCTGATATTAATATCAGGAAATGTGGGCTTTAAGGCAATAATCATTATAGAGATAAAGGAGATTATCTCAGTATATCAAAAGGGTCAAAGGCTAATTCATGAGGAAGACATAACAGTTCTTAATTTATAGGCAGCTATAACATGGCCTCAAAGCATATGAAGTGAATATTGACAGAACTAACAGAGGAAACAGAAAAATCCATAATCCTAGTAGAAGATGTTAATAAATGTTGTTTAAAAGTGTGTTAGTAATAGAAAACACAGACAACATTTATATAAGTGTATAGAATATTTGACTCGCAAATCAACAGAATTGTTCTAATAAACGAGTTATTATACTACCCAGCAACTGCAGAATATATGTCATTCCAAGTACACACAAAATAATTACAAAATAAACACAGTATATACTAGACATAAGTCTCAAGAAATTTCAAAGGACTGAAATCAGATACGATTGTTATCTGAACATGGTCCTATTATACTAGAAATCAAAAACAAAAATAAAATGATAAAATTCTGGTACATTTGGAATTTTTAAATTTTTGACTAAATACCTATGGGAAAAAAAGTAGCACAAAATTGGAAATTAGAAAATATTTAAAACTGGATTTTAGTGAAACACTACTTATCAGAAATTGTGGTGTATAATTAAGGTTCTGCTTAGGGGAAATTAATAGTCTTATGCATATTTTTTAAGAGGCTGAATATCACTAATCTGTGTAACCATTTTAAGAGGCTAGAATCCAAGTAATATAAAGCCAATGAAAAATAAAAGGATAGAAATAATAAAGGTATGAGTAGAAATTAGTAGAATAAATAAAGCTATAGTAATTAAGAAAAATCTATAAAAGTGTGTATATATGTATATATGTCTGTGTGTGTGTATATATTTAAAGAAAAATGCGCAACATGAAAGTTGTGAGTTTAAGGTTTATTCAGCGTCTTACTGAAGACTATAGCCTGGGAGACAGCCACTCAGTAGCTTTGAGTAAACTGCTCCGAAGAGGTAGGGGAGGAGCTAGTATGTATATGAATTTTTTTGGCTAGGAAATAATATATGTAATCAAGCATACCTCTTGGTAAAAGATTGCTTATCACAAGGAACAGATATTTGAAGTTAATGATGTTAGTGCTTTTCTATCTATGGGAAGGTGCAAGAATCTGGAGTAATTGAAAGTCTTCCTGAGATATACATCTGACTCTAGAGGCCTATTTATTCAAAGCACAGATTGCCTCATCGTTTTTTGTTTTTTTTTTTCCATTCTGAATTCCTTTCAGGATGCACTGTTGATGGGCAAATTCAGTGGGTTGCAACTTAACCCTAGTATAACTGGGTGATGAGTGATGTTCTTTGTTCTTTGTATGTTCATATATCACACATATGTATGCAATAGAAAGAAAAAAATGCCCAAGTATTTTTAATAGATATGATAACTCCTTGGTATGAGTAAAGAAAACAAAGGAGAAAAGACAAGAATATCTGTTACCAGGAATGAAAACAGAATTACTATATATCCACTTACAGTAAATATTATAAATATAAAAGAAAGTTATAAACTTTATGCCAAGAATGAAAATTTGAACGAAATGGAATTTATAGTAATGTACATCAAAATTGTCACAAAAAGAAATGGATAACCTGAATAGTGTATACTTATTAAAGAAATCAAATCAGTAATTAAAAATGTTCATTATTTTCCAAGTCCAGTTGCCTTCACTAGCAGTTTCTAACAAATATGCATGAAATTTTAAAAATACTGATATTTCACAAACTACTCCAAAGAACAGAAACAAAACAGTGATATTTGTTTCTGCATTTTTTCAGACTGACCGAACTTGGACATTAAAATGCATCATGGAGTGGTTAAGAAAAGACTGTTGTTAGGTAATCTTAGTCATAGTCACAAATTTTAAAATATTAAGCAAAATTGAGAAAGTCATATCTATAAACAAACAAAAACATGCTCATTTGGGGCTTATTTCAGAGATTCACAGTTCATTTAGCATTTGGAAAAACAATAAGTATAATTTGCCACATTACACAAAAGAGAAGAAAACTCACGTTATCTGAATAAGGAAAAAAATGATTAAATTTAGAATCTATTTGCAACAAAAGAAAAAAAATCAGCAAAGTAGGAAAAGGAACTTTCTCAATCTTTTAAAAATAACAAGAATACCTAATCACCTCACACTGGTCAGAATGGCCATTATCAAAAATTCTACAAACAATAAATGCTGGAAAGGGTGTGGAGAGAAAGAAACCCTTTTGCACTGTTGGTGGGAATGTAAATTGATACAGCCGCTATGGAGAACAGTATGGAGGTTCCTTAAAAACTAAAAATAGAACTATCATATGACCCAGGAATCTCACTACTGGGCATATACCCAGAGAAAACCATAATTCAAAAAGACACATGCACTCCAGTGTTTACTGCAGCACTATTTACAATAGCCAGGACATGGAAGCAACCTAAATGTCCATCAACAGATGAATGGATAAAGAAGATGTGGTACATATATACAATGGAACATTACTCAGCCATAAAAAGGAATGAAATTGGGTCATTTGTAGAGATGTGGACGGATCTAGAGTCATACAGAGTGAAGTATGTCAGAAAGAGAAAAACATCATATATTAAGGCATATATGTGGAATCTAGAAAAATGGTATAGGTGATCTTATTGGCAAAGCAGAAATAGAGACACAGACGTAGAATACAAACATATGGTCACCAAGGTGGGAAGCGGGGGGTGTAGGATGAATTGGGAGGTGGGGATTGACATATATACACTAATGATACTATGTATAAAATAGATAACTAATGAGAACCTATTATATAGCACAGGGAACTCTACTCACTGCTCTGTGGTGACCTAAATGGGAAGGAAATCCAAAGAAGAGGGGATATATGTATACATATAGCTGATTCACTTTGCTGTACAGTAGAAACTAACACAACATTGTAAAGCAATTGTATTCCAATAAAAAAAATAACCTAGTAAAACTCCACTGAAGACACCATAGTTAATATTGGTTTGACCAAAAAGTTCATTCAGGTTTTTCCATAAGATAATACAGAGAAACGTTAACAAGCTTACCCGAACGAACTTTTTGGCCAACACAACGTTTACACTCTCAGAAACATTAAAAACTTTCCCTTCAAGAACAGGCTCAAGAGGTGGGTTCTCAGTATCACCAATGCAGTTTAATTTTGTTCTGGAAGTCTTAGAGCAATCAGGCAAGAAAAAGGCATAAAATTTAAAGGGACTAAAGAGAATATGCCACCTTTTATTTAAGTGGGTGATATGAATGTGTATTAGGAAATTGGAAAATCTGCAAGCATATTATTAAAATTAATAAAATACTTTAGCAAAATTTCTGACCAAAAGATTATATGTTATATACATAGCATACCCTATTATAGGGAAAATTAATGAATTACAGCTCCATGCAACATAGAAATGAATCTTAAAAAACTATAGAGTTCAAAACAAAGATAAATAATGTTTTAAGTGTGCATACCCAGCAAGTAAAACTATAAAAGGGGAAGTAAGAAAATAAAATTGAAAGCAGAATAAAAAGATTTCACAGTTGGGAAGACGTAGAATAGGGAAGGCAAGGCACTTCTGGACTGCAGGCATCTTTGCTGTGAAAATTACAGCAATAATGTGTTAAGCTAATCATTTGCATTTTATAAACTTTCTTTTATTGTGTTATCTTACAAAATAAAGTTTAAAAAATAACTTGAACTTTGGGAAAGTTTGGAAAGGTAGTAATACGTAGGTGGACAGAGTCAGCTCCATTTCACAAAGAATGCTTGATATATTAGCAGTATAAAAGGTATTTTACTGAAAGTTATCTTCTCTTAATTAAAAAAAAGTATATATATATATATATGTATATGCTCTTCTGCTCTTAGACCAAATACCAAAGGGATAAGGAATGTTCAAAGATTATTACTTTGATTTGAGATTTTATGCCTCATAGTTAGAATTTTTTTTTTGAACAAACATGTTTGCACCTTCTGGAAACAGCATGAGTTTAATTTGTGTCATCTGGGGAAGAGAAAGAAACTGAAATATGATTTAAACTTAATTATATATATTTGCATGATTTTGTTAATAAGTTTTAAGAAACTGTATTGTCTTTCAAAGTTAGTGTTTACCACTAAATTATGTTTTGGTTTTAAAAATGAATACATTGAAAATAAAATGTACCTAATTTTCTAAAAGGGTATTTCTATTAAATTAAAAAAATGAATTTATAAAACAGTGGTAACAGTGACACTTACTGATACTCCACTTTACAATATGTTTTCATCTCCCAAACCATCATAAAAATAGATTAGTGTAACATTAATAAAATTACTTTTTTCTTTGGTGGAAAACAGCAGGTACAGTTTTAGTTTTGCCTGAACTTACGAAGTTTGTATACTATGACTATACAGTAGCTACACAAGTCATTTGTCTGTATTTAAAGAAGGATCAATATCCAATTCTTAGATAAAAACATCTTTTTATGAAGAGAATGTCAAACCTAGTTAACTTGATCTATTATAGTTTATCAAAAATATAATGGATGGCAGTATCAAACTGTTTTATGATTACCACTCACAGATGGCTAAAGTTTCATAAAAGGATCATTTATGGCATAGTACAGTCTTTAGTTATTTGAGGAGGAGTGAACAGATCTATTGGAATTCATTACATTGCCATAACCCGCAAAAATAATATAGGGAGTTTTCTAAAATCTAAGTTCCCTCACAAAATATTATTTCCTCCCTTTAGAAGTCATTTGGTAATAATTATTTTGAATCATACATGTTAGCTACCATAGGAAAGGCATCAAATAGAGATTTCTATAGTAATTTGCTTATAATGTTCTGAAAATCAAAACAGATTTCATTTATGGCACCTAATATTTTAACGTGTTTAAGAATCATGTTGATGGCTTTTTTGTCTATTCCTATCACCATCCACAACTTCCTTCTCTTGAAAATTAGGCTGTCACAACACACAGAATGTTCCAGTGGCTGGCACTGGTACAAAATAGCTACATTCCAGATTAAGAGAGGACTGTTATATAATTAGAATTTGATATGCAGAGGTCATTTTGAAATTCTAAATTAAGAGCAAAATATTTAATATAAAAAATATATTGTTGGCAATACTATGCAGTGAGGGTTTGCCAGATCACCATGGACACAACTTAATATTTTCCTATGAATCAAGCAGGTCTACTGTTTTATTCACATATAATTCGTACATATTCACCTGGTCTAATACATTTCTAGAACACAAATTTTGATTTCTAAGTAATAGCTCTTAGGAGTTGCATGCTTCATTATTTGAATTGTATTTAATTGACAAAACAACAACACTTGCATATAAAACTAAGAGAAAATATGAATTTTTATTATGGTCATCAAATTAGATGAATGTCTGTGAGGGAAAGGCTTACATAATTTAAGCATAGAATAAAGTTATATTTTTCAAGCTAACTATGTACCTTAGGGATATGATATCAACAAAAATGAATTTACTCTAGATTGCTGCCTAATTATATGCCTTGTAGGAATTAAAAAATCCAAATTTTTGTCTTTATGATATATTAATCTAGGTGATTGTCACTAATTCCCCAAATATTTATTGAGTATATTTTATAGTTCAGGTGATTTTCTAGGCGTTGGAGATAAAATTGTGAAGAAGTCAGAGCAGTAGCTTCTTTTCAGAGTTTATATTTCGATGGAGAGAGAAAAAAATAAATAAAAGAAATAAGATCACTTCAGGTAGTAATGAGCTCTGTGATAAGATAAAATTATGTGCAGTGACAGTGCCTGCAGGTATACTTATTTAGATCTTGTAGTTAATAAAGTCCTCTTTCAGATGTGACAATTACATGAGCTGAATCCTGTACTAGAAATTGGCTATATCAAGGTCTAGAGAATGAACTTTCCAGGCAGAGTGAACAGTGGTGGCAAGACCCCTAAAGTAAGACTAAGCCCAGCAGTTATGAGAACATATTATAAGGCCAGTGTTGTTGAATCCTAAAAAAGCAAGGGAAAGAATGATAGGATATATACTGAATAAGTAGACAAGGACCAGTTTAGTAAGGGCCTTTTTGTGACATGGTAATAAGTTTGAATTATAGTTTCTATATAATGGGAAGGGAATATGATTATGATCTGAGTGACATTGAAAATGCATTTCAGTTTTGTATGGAGAATGAATTGCAGATGCCAGTTACGGGTTATTACTCTGGTTTAAGCCAAATGTGTTTGCAATAGCTACAAATACGGCAATTGTTTAAAATTATCTTTGCCAGGGGCTGTTTATCTGGGGGGAAAAATCTCAGGAGACAAATTGATTTGAATTTTATTTTATTTTTTTAGTTTCAAATGGTTTGAATGATATGTTTATGTCCTATACAGTCTTTTGATAATACTTTTCAGTGTGATATAATAAAGTAAAAAATAAAGCAACGATATATATATATACGTTTTGCCAACATTTTTATGAGATATGGTAGTTTATATAGTATAAGCTTCTTGTAGGATAAACTAAAGGGTTTTATGTTGGAATTCTTTTAGAAAGAATAACAGGGTCATTAAAGGAAATAAATCCAAAAATATTTCAATGCTTTGTTTTACTCAAATTATTATCTATTGATCCTTCTCTTAGATATGAAAAATTACTAATTTTTCTAACCCTTACTGAAAGCGTCTTCAACTCTGTAATTGACGAGGTTGAGTTCCTCACACTTGTTTGAAGAAACATTGTTGGAAAAAATATTGATCGACATGCTTCAAAAAGAGGGTCCCATGCCCACCTAGGTTGAATCAGTTGAGCCTTTAATGTGGTAACCTACATGATTGTATATTTTTAAAAGAAAGAATGCAAGCAGAATTTCTCATACATATTTGCGTATGGGACAGTTTTTGCTTTGAGCAGTGCTACTCAACTCTGTCCCACAGAACACCATTTCAGAAGGCCAAATAATTTAAATAACTAATTTAGGCACAACTCTCTTGATGAGCACTGAGCTTCTATTATTCTTAGATTTACACAGGTATTGTGTGGTTCTTATTAGCCTGGATAGGATAAATATATCATTCATGTATATTAGTATATGTATACACACATATATGTATATGTATATAAATCACTCAGGTGTATATATGGAGATCTATATACATATATTTCTCTACAGGTGGCTTTAGATGAATGCTATTTATAGTTGCTTAAAGAACATACTTCCTGTTTTTATGCAGTAGGAAACACAAACTACACATTTTCACTATTCTATAGTAAGCATCCTATCACCATGCTTCTATTAATTCTTCTCAGTCTAAATTGTGAGAACTGGTATGGTAAATAAATAATCAAAATGCCCCTGTATGGACCTTCCCTGCATGTGGTTAGCATAATGACTATTTCATAGCTTCCTTGATTATCTGGGTACTGTGTAGCTTTTCCCAGTGGGCTGCTGGGATTGACTAATACTGGTTCAGAAGAGTGTAGGTTCAGTCTTGCTTCACAATAGGTGGTTGGTTAAGGCCACCTTTCTGTTCTTAGGGAGACCATGATTATTTTTAATAACAATTCTTTATTGTTTAATGTGCTTGTTTGCCTTCTTATTACATGATTTTACTTCTACCATGAGTTTATATAATTTTCATATTATTCTGGAAGATAAAATGTAAAAAAAAAAATTACCCAAAATGCATAGCTAGCTCCACTTCTCATTCACCATTAAATGCCATCTTTTATATTAATTAGAAATAAATAATACCCCAACTGAATAGCCAATGGGTAATCAACCAATAGATTAGCAATTTTAATTGCGGGCTATTTGGGATTGGTATTATTCTTGGAGTTAGCGCATTGAAGAAAGAAATGTGTGATATAGTCAAGCAAATATGCTGGCAGATTATGGGGAATCCAAATGTTTGACAATATACTGAACACAATTATCTTGATTTTTTTTAAAAGTAGTATTTCTTAGTCATTAAATGTAGCAAAGTAGATAAAAAGGAATATTTGTTCTGCACATTAATGTAGAACTTTCCCATTTCATGAACATTTGTTTTCATATTTCCAACAATAAAAGAGCTTAATGGGAATATTCTTGCACTTTTATTTTGGCTTGGGCCTTTATTTAGTCTTTAATATTATTTTTAAAAATTGTAGGTAAGGTGTATCATGTTCTGTTTGGCCTACTTTATTTTTTTTATATTCACATTTTGATCTTAGTGCTAAAGCACGTTTAAAGCTATCAAGCAGAGGAAAACACATAAGAAGAAAGTAAAATGATCTTAAAAACATAATGTAGCCAGTCTCTTATGAAGAGATGGTCTCTCTGTATGCTCTGCCACTAGTCAGAGATAATGCTCTGCCATTATCTCAGTCAGTAGTATTGGATGCCCCTTCTTCTCTGTGCTTTGTCTTGTCTCTTTGTATTAGTATTCAGTGTCTCTCTTTTTCCTGAATACACCATTCAAAATTATGACATATTAATCACAGACATTACAGATGGGAATGATCTATTACTGTAGGTCATCTAATACCCTCCAGAGGCCAGTCCTTCTTGCTGTATTATCCAGTGCTTTTCACGGGTTATTTGAAATGATTCAAGAAATGAAGATTTCCCCTTTTTTCTTATTATGCAATCAGTTTCCCTATGGAATTCATTCTGCTTTGATACTCTGACCAGTTGCTAACAAGCAAACCATTTCTTGACACATGTAAAATTGCATAGACTTGTAATACCTCAGGCACATTGTGCTCTTTAACACTGTTATTAATATGTTAACGGGTGGAAACATTATCATCTGACTGCTTGGAGTGTGAAATGTCTTATACTCATTTCATTTTCAATTCTTTGTAGTTTGTGGTTACACTTGATTAAAGGTGGTACTGTGAACACTTCAAGTTGTTTTATTTCAAGATAAAAATGCTGCAAACTACATTAGGAAATAGATTAGATATTGATTCTCATATGGCCTTAGCACCTGTGTAATGTGAACTCAAATGCAAAAATTTTGAAACCAGTATGGAAACAGTGGATTAATACGTAACCAAACTGTAATCATAAGTAGTAAAACATATGCTTTGGAAGAGCTGTGAAACAGTAATAGGAAAATGCTAGAAGGCAACTTAAAATACTGATATGTTGCCAAATACAGATTTTGAGAAGATTGATTTTTAGATTGTAGTTTATCTGTATTGCTCTGATATTTGCAAGCCAAGTGTATACTGGAGAAGAATGGTGACATTAGGGATGCCCTTGTAAAAGAAATATCAATGCTTTAGATGTACATGGTTTACATTTTTAAGAATACTTTTTTCTGATTTTTGTTTGTTTTCTGATTTGTTCCTATAACCCAAAATGGAGTATGGCAATCAAACACCAAACAACAACAGTACCCGGAAATAAATATAGTAATTTTACCGTAAGTAATGTTAAGAGGAAGATTGTCATTATGCAATAAAACATTCCTTATCTTAAATATAAATGGAAAGTTGATGCAGTATGTAACCATTTAAAGCAGGAATCCATGACAGTATTATCAGTTAATCTCATGTCTCCTTTGTTATGGGGTAAAATTATGTTTCATAATGGGTCCAGCTGAATTTAATCTAATTTACTCATCATCAGGCCTAGAGTTGGAGCCTAGCTTAGAGGCTGATAGAAAATACAGAAAGAAGCAGAGTAGATCTAACTCCCTAGAAAGGCGAGTCCTCCAGAAGCTGCCTGTTGCTACAGTGAATGTCCTTATGTTGTGTTCTCAAATTTTCACTCTCAAGATTATATCACTTTCTCAAGATTTGTCAAGGGGGAGTTTGTCTGTATGAGCTTGAGATGTAAGTTTGTTGCCTCAATGCACTGGGGAGAAGGAGGATCTGATTTTGCTGTTTTTTCTATTGGTGGGATTTAACTTCCTCCCACCAAGTCTGTACTTGATTGGAGATCTCTGAAAGAGAGGTATGATTATGGAAAGTGGATAGAGGTGACTAGGGAAGATACTAGAAAGCCAAAGTGAAAACCACTTCAAACACCTGTAAGAGTCAGGAATTATACTAGTTATTAAATGGAATTAAAGAGAATAAGACACCATCTTTTCTCATATGGATTTAATAATTGCTGTCAAAATGTATTATAAAAACTAACATGTTTGAAATGTAGTCATAATCTGAAAACATTTAATAATTTCTTTCCTCCGGATAGTCATTATTAATTATTCGTTGTTCAGAAAAAATAAGAAAAACAAGACATTTACTTCAGAAATTTTGCCCATACTGAGAGGTTATGGAATATAATCTCCTCTTTTCTAGTATATGAAGAATAATATTGTGAAACTTATAGGGGTATTTTAAAAAAATATTTATTTACTTTTATTTTGGCTGCACTGGTTCTTAGTTGTGGCACACGGGATCTTTAGTTACGGTATGCGGACTCTTAGCTGTGGCATCCATATGGGATACAGTTCCCTGACCAGGACTGAACCTGGGCCCCCTGCATTGGAAGCACGAAGTCCTACCCACTGGACCACTAGGGAAGTCCCTTATAGGGCCATTTTAAAGGTTAAATAAGGCAATAAATATATGGTGCTTAATAATGAGTGCAGGTTGCCTCTTATTCCTTAGACCCAAAAGTGCACTTAAAGTGTTGTTGCTGCTATCACTACTACTTTCAATAATAACAACAGTAATAATATTATTTTAATGTTCTTGCATGTAGTGCAGTAGTTGTGTGAAGTTGTGCAGTCTGAGTTTCAGATTAAATTTGATAACCACTGGTAATGTACTATAAACATCTATTAAAAGTCTATTTACACATGGTGATATATAGCACATTTGCAATAGACATACACAGACCCCATTCTCTGCTATCAAATTCAATCTAAAATAATATCCATATATAATAAACACTCATACCTAAGTTTATATTATTTGTTTATTGTCTTCCCCAGTTGCCTCCCCTTGCAGAGTATATGACAATGAAGGCAGTCACATGTTTTCTCGTTTACTGTTGTATAGGCAATCTTTACCAGTGCCTGGCACATAACAAGTACCTAATAAATTGTTGTTGGAAACTATATGGATTCACCAGCAGCACAGGTTCTATTCCCTTAGCTCTTCTGAAGCATCTTTAATTCAAGGTACAAATGTATACATTTGGCATATTCCTTTTTCTACATCATCAACACACACACCCCTCCACACACACACACCCACACCCACACCCACACCCACACCCACACCCACACCCACACACACATATTACCCAGGTTTTAAAACCAGCATACATAGAAGACAGAGATGTTTCTTAGTTGACCATTATCTTTGCTAACCCTTATGTACTTCATGCTTATATTGCTTATTTTAAAGCATATTCATATTTTAATGAACTAAATATATATAATCAGTCTCTAATTTTATTAATTCTTTACTAGCAATGGCTCTTAGATTCTTTATTTTTCCACTTTGATTGCCATGAACTTGGTCTAAGCCCTCAAACACCTTTATTTTATATATTGGTTTCTGTAGTATCTTTAATCTCTGTTACCATCTCTTTAAGTTATGTTCTACTCTATCCCATATGAATCACTTATGAATCCATATTGTTTTACCAAAGGTAGTGTCCTCCATGGAATCCTCTGTTCATTCCCTTTCTTTTCCTAAAATTCATTAACAAAAAGTGGTAAGAAAACATTGCAAGTTGAGAAACAACATGAGGAAAGAGAGGGTACAAAAGTGAGAATGCTATTGTGAGAGGCACAGAGGAGAAAAACTTGATTACAGTGTTGGGGGACACACCATATTAGGTTGGATTGTTGTTAATCTTACGTACACAAGAATTGTCTTTTGATTCACTGACGCATTTAAAGCAGTAGAAATAACAGTAGTAGCAGCAGCAGCACTATCAATAATAGTGGCAATAACATTTATTAAAAGCTCATTCTTTGCCATATAGTTTCCTAGTGCTTTGTATCCGTTATTTCATTTATTTCTCTTAATAACCCTTTATGAGACCTGTAACACAAATATATAACATGGCTAAATTTTGCCTTATATTTGTAATAATTTACAGAAGAGAAAACTGAGATTTAGAGATGTTACGTGAAATGACTAAGGTGAAACAGTTACATCAAGCAGAACTTGTGGTTGAACTTGCGTCCGTCTGATGCTGAAGCTTGAGTGCTTCACCACACTGCACTCTTTCTCCAGTCTCATAAACACATGGAATATTTTTGGTGAATGAAAGATAAAAATAAATAAAGAAAGTCTATTATAAAAAATTAAGTTCTAAAAAGAGAGGAGGCAGATAAATTGAGTGACACAAAGGAAAAATGTGTCTGCTCTTTAACTTTATAAAATATAAAGTCATTTGAAAAAGTTGAATAAAAACCACCAGGATCTTAGAGGTATATTCCTATTTGACAGTAGAGAACTATGTATGGATGAAGGTGTTGGAACAAGGTCAGGGAGTGGTGATAAGATCTGGCTTGCTCTGGCATATTTTCCATTGGTAGAGTTCAAATTGTGTACTAACGTGACTGGGAAGTGTATTGGAGAAGGACTATGATTTGAATGAAATTTTGCCCATGTATTTAAGTGACTTGTGATAAAGATTTCCTATCCAGAAACCTGAAGCCTCTTTTAGAGTCTTCCTTACTCAGACTTCTGTAACAGAAACCATATGTGTTTTATCTATCTTGTCAAGATAAGTGGAGTAAAGGCTAGGCAGAAAAAGTAAAATTAGGTAAAAAGTTCTCTATGATAATATCCATGGTAAATATTTCAATTTTAGCATGAGTAAATGTTAATTTATGCAGAAATGGGAGCTATTTAAGTAGGTGATAATGACAAATTGAAGAGTGTTGTGTAGTTTAGACTGGCGAATGATGTTATTAGAAACCTATTCTTTATACTTAGTAGTAAATACTTTAATAATGATTATAGACCAAGAAATAAAGCTGTCCACATTCATTGCTAATGCTGTTATTAAACAGCCAGTGACCATTCACACAAGACGGAAGGGAATTGACCTGACATATGAAAAGCAGTATAGCTTAATTAAAAATGGCTTGAATATTTTTTAGAAGAAATAAGTTGAACATGTGAATGGCTTTTAAAGTGGCATTTGAAAGAAAAAATAAACCAGCCCATAATTTGAACTAGCTTATCTAAATCTTAAAGTCTTAGCATATTTCATTCTGTATAATCCGAGGTGATTGCAAAAAAACTAAGTCAAACAACACCTAAAATAACATTTAATTAATATCTCATGCTTAAATGTCTTTCTGGGAAATAAATTTTTGTTATTTATCGTGATACAGTAAGCATTATTGGTAGTACAAAAGGCTTACAAAAGTTGCTGAGTTCTCATAGGAAACATATAGTATACCTTTTTCTTTTGCCTTTTCTATTTTACTTGCCTTTCCTGGGAATTTTTATGGGAATTGGTAAGTTTATGTATTGCTAGAAGATACTTGTATTTCTTAATAGTGTATATAAGAAGACTTTATGAGCTAGATTCATTCCTTGATAATCTTGCAGTTAATAACAGTTCCATATCATGAGTATGTATGTACAGTTGTAAATTGTCTTGAATTTGTATGGAAAGTAAAAACTGGCTTTTATCAAGTTCTTATTTTATGCTTGGAAATACACTAAGCAATTTGCATTATTTCATTCATTCATTTGAATATCTATTTAATAGAGAAAATGAGTCTTGAAGAGTTGAAATTGTGCAAAAATCACACAGCTAATAAGAGATAGTCTCAAGATTTGAGTTCAAAATACATGACTCCTGTGTAAACCTCCTAACCACAGTACTAGATTCATATGCATCTGTCTTTATCTTTCAGTTCTCTAAAGCTGTAAGGTTCTTGTGTGCAACACACATATGTGTTCTTCCTGAGCTTTTTTCTTATCATAGATTTTTTTACTGTGTATACTAATAAATAATTTTTGCACTGTTTAGTATTGTAATATCAGACATATAAAATGTGCATAGAGGAAGTGTAAATCTTAGAGCCGAGGCAGAATTTGTGCTGGCTAGTGACTCAGAAAATACTTTTCAAGGCCAGTTTGAATGATGGTATCATTATAGTTTTTCATTTTAAAAAAGATCTGTGCATTCTGCTTTGAAGCAACTCCAGTGAACCTATACATCTGAAAATTTTCTGTTTTCCTTTTAACATTTATTCCCATGGTAATAATATGCATGCAAAGCATATCCTTAATTTTTTTTTTATAACTTAGAAATATCCAAGTAGTTTAAGAAACTTCTCAACCTCAGATTATACTAGGGGCTGTCTTGCAAAGTAAATTGTAATTACCTCTAGAGAGATGTGAGTTGAAAAAGATTAATTCCTGTATCATTTCTCTACATCAGCCTAAATGTTTTTCAGCCAGGTTTTATTATTAAGTTAAATATTTGGAACATGTTAGAAATGTGTAGAGAATAAGCACACAGATGGTTTTATTAAATGGTCAATATATGATTATAAGGATCTTGAAACCCATAGCGATAACAATAATAGTAACTATGACATCTAGTTCTTACTGATATTGCTATCCAGTGTGCTAAGCTTCTTGCATATTGAATTATTTCATTCATTAAATAATTACTTGTTGGGCTTCCCTGGTGGCGCAATGGTTGAGAGTCTGCCTGCCGATGCAGGGAACGTGGGTTCGTGCCCCGGTTTGGGAGGATCCCACATGCCGCGGAGCGGCTGGGCCCGTGAGCCATGGCCGCTGAGCCTGCGCGTCCGGAGCCTGTGCTCCGCAACGGGAGAGGCCACAGCAATGAGAGGTCCGCGTACCACAAAAAAAAAAAAATTGTTGACTGCCTGCCATTTTCTAGATGTTGTCGTAGGTGCTTACAATATGGCAATGAAAAAGACAGCAAAGTTCTTGCCTTTATGTAATGAGTACTCTGCTGGGCCTCAATACCTACTGGGAAGTAGATAGTTTTATCCCACGCTTTAGCTCAGAGCTGTATGGTTTCCTCAGAAAATAAGCCACGTGCCCAAATCATTTTTCAAAGCCAGAATTCAGCTCATGTTTGTTTCGCTTCCAATTCCAAGCACTAAAGTATTGTGTATACTACTTGGTATACTATACCAAAAATAAGTAGGTTGCGTAGGTTGAGCCACGACAACAATATTATACTTCAGATGTTAGCTAAAATGTTATCCAAATATTTTGTGTTAATACTTTGTCTTTGGGATTATGCTTTACATTTGTCATCTCTGGTTACTCAGTTCTTTTTTGGGCCTCATGTACTTTTGCCTATGAATGATATGGGTACTCTCTATATTGAATATCATTCAATATTCTTATCTTTGAATGATAAGAATATTGAGCAATAGGAGAATCATAAACTACACAGGAGGCTTGATTACAGGTGGAGCCATTCAAAAGAATTGCTTTAATAGTATAAATTTTTGCTTTGTAAACAAAATAAATCAAAGTTGTCCCAATAAGTGAATGCATTATTTGCTGAGTATTACTCAGAGGGTTATTTAAATTAAGTAAATATGCAGTAGTCTAGAATTCTACCTCATATAGTGATAAATGTGATAAATGTGATAAATGTCAAGTGATGTCCCTTTTTAGAAAAGAGAGACGTTCCATTCAAATAGTTGAACAGTGTGAAAGGAGTATATCTATCTAGTCTGTATTTCTGTCTATCTGTTAAAGAATTTGCTCTTTCAACCTCAGAAGGCAAGAACTGAGTCAATTTTAGAAGTAAACAAAAGGCTTCATTTCTGTGTTCTTCATGCTCTGCCGATCACAACCCCAAGAATGTGGCTAATATCTAAAGCAGAGTATTTTTTGGATGTCTTGCTTTTTGTTGCATGGGCTTCAGATAGTAATCATCAGCATTCTTCAATTTACAATTCATTAGTAGATTATATTGGTGAGGGAGAGGGTCCCTAGGCTTTACTATAGCAATTTGAAAACCTCAGTGTGTAAACAATCACCTGGAGAGCATGTTATAAGGGGAATTCTTGGTTGTATGCTATTAATAGGCATAGGATAGGCTTTCCATGGGATCTTCATTTTCAGTAGGAACTTAAGGTAGTTCTAAGAGAGCTTGTTCCTGGTCTCTCACTGGGTTACTATTGGCTTTACTGAGTAAACAAAAAGGACAGAACATTGCATGCAAAAAATAAATAGTTGAAAAGAAACAGTGTAATATACTTTTCCTTAAAAATTGTTCCTATGATTTGTGACAGTTACTTGTCTTTAATCTGCTTATATTTATAGAATTCATAAACTTCAAGTACCCTCACAGACCTATGCTGTCATTGAAATTTCTAATACTTGGAAATAAACAGATGGCATAAATCCTTTCTTGATAGATCAAAGTCTACATACACAATCATTAATAAAATTAAATCAGATATTTAGAGTGAATGAGTTGTCTATGAGATAAGAAGACAAACACTAGATGAGTTTGCTTTTTAAATTATTTTTTAATGCCATCTTCTAGTTTTCACAAACTGTTTTTGTTTTTGTGTATGTGACATTATGATTTTTTTTGACATTATGATTTATAATAAATATATATTTGGTTTTAGTCCCTTTCTATCGCTAAGTTCCTAAAACCCTTGGAATTTCATAAATAATAAAGAGCAATAAGGGTGAAAAGAGTACATTTTATTATTCATAACAAGTCCCTTTTAACCAAGTCTGAGGTTATGTTAATGAGGTAACTTTTAGAAAGCCCCTAAGGAGGGACTGGTTGCCAGGGGAACCAATCCAGGGAGGGAAGAGGGCCTGGAGATTGAGGTCAATCACCAGTGGCCAATGATTTAATCAGCCATGCCCCTGTAATGAAGACTCCATAAAAACTCAAAAGGACAGGGTTTGATGAGCTTCCAGAACTCTAATTACTGAACCAGAATGCATCCATGGGCTGGGACAGAAGCTCTAGTATTCAGGACCCTTCCAGACCTTGCACTATGTACAGGCATATCTCTGAGATGTTGCAAGTTTGGTTCCAGACCACTGCAATAAAGTGAATCTCACAATAGAGTGAGTCACACAAATTTTTTGGTTTCTCAGTACATTTAAAATTACATTTACCCTATACTATAGTCTATTAAGTGTGCAATAACATTATTTCTAAAGAAAACAATGTATATGCCTTAGTTAAAAAAACTTTATTGCTAAAAAATGCTAACCATCATCTGAGCCTTCAGTGAAAAGTGATCTTTTTGCTGATGGAGGGTCTTGCCTTATTGTTGATGGCTTGACTGATGAAGGTGGTGATTGATGAAGGTTGGGGTAGCTGTGACAGTTTCTTAAAATAAGACAAAAATGAAGTTTGCTGTATCTGTTGACTCTTCCTTCATAAATAATTTGTCGCATGCAATGCTATTTGATAGCGTTTTATCCACAGTAGAACTTCTTAAAAAAATTAAGTCAGTCCTCTCAAACTGCTGTTGCCTTATCAATTAAGTTAGTGTAATATTATAAATCCTTTGTCATTTCAATAGTCTTAACAGCATAATATCAGGAATAGATTCTATTTCAAGAAATCATTTTCTTTGCTCATCCATAAGGAGCAACTCCTTATCCATTAAAGTTTCATCATCAGATTGCAGCAATTCAGTCATATCTTTAGACTCCATTTCTAATTCTGGTTCTCTTGCTGTTTTCACCACATCTGCAATTACTTCCACCCCTGAAGTTTTTAGCTGCTCCAAGATGTCTGTGTGGGTTGGAATCAACTTCTTCCAAACTTCTGTTAATGTTGATATTTTGACCTCTTCTCATGAATCAAAAATGTTATTAATGGCATCAAGAATGGTGAATCCTTTCCAGAAGATTTTTAATTGAATTTGCCCAGATCCATCAGAGAAATCATTATCTATGGCAGCTATAGCCTTATGAAATGTATTTCTTTCATAATAAGGCTTGAAAGTCAAAATTACTCTTGATCCATGGGCTGCAGAATGTATGTTGTATTACCAGGCATGAAAACAACATTAATCTCATTGTACATCTCCATCAAAGCTCTTGGGTGACCAGGTGTATTGTCAGTGAGCAGTAATATTTTGAAAGGAACTTATTTTTTTTCTGACAATAGGTCTCAAGAGTGGGCTTAAAATACTCAGTAAACCACATGTTATCAACAGATGTGCAGTCATCTAGGCTTTGTTGTTCCATTTATAGAACACAGGCAGAGTAAATTTAACGTAATTCTTAAGGGTGCTAGGATTTTCAGAATGGTCAATGAGCATTGGCTTCAACTTAAGTTCACCAGCTGCATTAGCACCTAACAAGAGAGCCTGTTCTTTGATGTTTTGAAGCCAGGTGTTGACTTCTCCTCTCTAGCTATGTAAGTCCCAGATGGCATCTTCCTCCAATATTAGGCTGTTTTGTCTACATTGAAAATCTGTTGTCTGGTGTAGCCACCTTCATGAATTTTCTTACCTAGATCTCCTGGATAACTTGATGCAGCTTTTATATCAGCACTTGAGGCTTTATCTTGCGCTTTTATGTTAGGGAAATGGCTTCTTTCCTTAAACCTCATGAACCAGCCTCTGCTAGCTTCAGAGTTCTCTTCTGCAGCTTCCTTTCCTTTCTCAGCTTCCATGGAACTGAAGACAGGGCCTTTCTCTGGATCAGGCTTTGTCTTAAGGGAATGTTGTGGCTGGTTAGATCTATCCAGACCACTAAAACTTTCTCGTTGTCAGCAATAAGGCCGTTTTTCTTTCTTATCATTCATGTGTTCACTGGAGTAGCACTGTTAATTCCTTCAGGAACTTGTCTCTTGTATTCACATCTTGGCTAAGTGTTTGGTGCAGCAGGCCTAGCATTGGCTTATCTCAACGTTCTATAGGGCTTACTCAGTAAGCTTAATCATTTCTAGTTTTTGATTTGAAGTGAGAGACGTGTGACTCTTCCTTTCACGTAAACACTTGCAGGCCATTGCAGAGTTATTAAATGTACTAATTTTGATATTGTTGTGTCTCAGGGATTAGGGAGGCCCAAGGAGAGGGTGGCAGTCGGTTGATAGAGCAGTCATCAGAACACACACGTTATTAAGTTCATGGTCTTACATGGGCATGGTTTGTGGCACCTCAAAACAATAACAAAAGAAACATAAAAGATCACTGATCACAGATCACCATAACAAATATAATAGTAGTGAAAAAGTGTGAAATATTGTGAGAATTAACAAAATGTGACACAAAGATATGAAGAAAACAAATGCTGTTGGAAAAATGGCTCCATAGACTTACTCAATGCAGGGTGGCCACAACACTTTAATTTGTAAAAACTGCAATATCTGTGAAGTGCAGTAAAGGAGAGGGCAGTAAAACGAGGTATGCCTCTTTTAATTTGCCTGCTCATTTATATCCTTTAATGTCCTTTGTAATGAGGCAGTAATTTGATTAGTAAACTGGTTTCCTGAGTTCTGGGAGCTGCTTTAGGGAAATAATAGAACCCACGAAGAGCTAATAGGAACCTTCAATTCATAGCTTGTCAGAGGGCTTCCCTGGCGGCACAGTGGTTGAGAGTCCGCCTGCCGATGCTGGGGACACGGGTTCATGCCCCGGTTCGGGAAGATCCCACATGCCGTGGAGCGGCTGGGCCCGTGAGCCATGGCCGCTGAGCCAGCGCGTCCGGAGCCTGTGTTCCACAACGGGAGAGGCCACAACAGTGAGAGGCCCGCGTACTGCAAAAAAAAAAAAGAAAAAAGAAAAGAGTTAGCATAGCTTGTCAGAAGCACAGGTAACAATCTGAGCTTGTCATTGGCATCTGAACTGGGGGCAGTCTTGTAGGACTGAGGCTTCACCTGTGGGATCTGACATATCTTCAGGTAGATAGAGTCAGAATTGAGCTAAATTTGTGGGCCACCCACTCAAGGTTCACTGTAAATTGGAGAACTACTTGGAGGTGTTGGATAATACACAGCAGAGAGTGGAAATGCTATATTAACTTTGAATATTTTTAAACACTTTTTTTCTTTTGTGGCCCTGTGTTTTTGTAAAGATCATATTTTTGACTCCTAAACCCTTCTCTGTCTCTTCCTCCACTTATTTTTGCCTCCCAATTTCCTGCTACTCTGCATAGCACCTACTGCTTTTCAGGATCACTGGATTTTTTTTTTTTTAATTCCCAGTTTAGATCCTCCATATATGTACTTCTCTTTTGGTCTCAAAACACAAGTATAAAGTTAAAACTCTCAAATATTATAATACAAATCATTTGAGGATAGTTTAATATGAAAAATGTATAAATATATTCTATGTAAATGTATTTAAAGTTAGTTGTTTTTACATTTTTATTATAATTCAAAATTTTGATAAATATTTTTATAATGCAGTTTTGATATTTTTGTTAAATAAACTCATTTTTAATATAAAACTTAGTAAGAGAAAATATGAAAACTTTGGAGTTCACAAGTAATCTTATTTATATTCCAATTTTTGATATTTTGCCTGAGAAAAGAGTAGTTTGATTCAAATGAGGATAATAGTCTCAACTGAAAACTTTTCTTTTTCCACAGCAACATTTTTTGCAGTTTTTTTTAACACCTGCATTTTCTTTTTTTTTTTTTTTTTTTTTTTTTTTTTTGCGGTACGCGGGCCTCTCACTGTTGTGGCCTCTCCCGTTGCGGAGCACAGGCTCCGGACGCGCTGGCTCAGCGGCCCTGGCTCACGGGCCCAGCCGCTCCACGGCATGTGGGATCTTCTCGGACCGGGGCACAAACCCATGTCCCCTGCATCGGCAGGCGGAATCTCAACTACTGCGCCACCAGGGAAACCCAACACCTGCATTTTCTTATTGCCTCTCTTACGGTTCTGTTTGGAACCATGTGAGTGTCATAATCTAGAAGAAAAAAAAACAGTGCAGTGGAGCTTCTAGTAAAGGTAGAGTAGGTAATTCAGATCAAGCTTTTCTGCGGAGGACAACTAGATAACAGAAAATGGAGAAATGTTATAGACAGCACCAGAATTAATAGGGAACTGTCAAGGGGAAATTTATAGCCAGAATGTTTTCCCCTATGGGTGTTTTTCAGTTCCTGAATGGCTTGATAAAGGGTTGAGCAATTCTTTTGACAGCTTCTTTGGGTTCAGAGGAAAGGGATAGGTGTCCAGGGTGGCCTCATAGGGATATGGAAAAACTGAATGTAGTACCCTGCAGGGATAGCAGCTCAGTTTTTTTTATTCTCTCATACCTGGAATTGGGTTGAGGTAATCTTATTGTTAGTCTCTCTAGAGACCTGGCAGAGCAAATATTAATACTCTCTGGAGTAAGATATTATCATCTGAAAAGTCAAATGATCTATAAGCATTAGAAAAAGAAAAAAAACTGGCACCCAGTGGAAAAATCATCAAGAACAGGAATAGAGAACACATCATGAAGAAAAGCAATAAAAGCAGTAGAAGACAGAAACATACCCACTAAGTTCCAAATGGTAAAGTTATTAGACACAGATTTTGAAATAATGATCTCACTCTGTCAAAAAAGTTAAAGCAAATATTGAATATTTACAGAAGACTGGGAAATTTAAAATACCAAATGGAAATATTGGATTTCAGTAAATTTAAATTAAGAAACCAGTTGATGAGTTTAACCCATACTAGACACAGTTGAAAAGAGAAGTAATCAAAAGAGGATAGCTTAGAGGTAAATATTCAGAATAAAGGACAGAGAAGTAAAAAATGAAAATTACAGAATAATGGAATGTGACATGTATCACACAGAAAGCAGGCCTAACTTTCTGAAATTTTAATCCAAGGAAAATTAGATAGGAAGTGGGGCAGAAGCAGTATCTGAAGAGAAGATGGCTAAGAACTGAATGAAACTGGAAAAAGGCATCAAGTTATCAAGTCACAGAATCGAGAGCACTACAAAACCCAATCATGATAAAAATGAATTGAAACTCAGTTCTGTATTTAAAAACTGCTGAGATAAAAATATAAAGAGCCAGAGTTAAAAGCAACCAGAGATTAAAGACATATTATGTTTCAAAGAACAATAAGATTAACAATTGGGTTTTCAGTAGAAATGATGGAAACCAGAATACAGTGGAATGGCATCTTTAAATGATGAAAGAATACAAATATTAACATAATTTTATACTCAGCAAACTGTAATTCAAAAACATAGTCAAATTAAAGATGTTTTCAGAAAAACAAGAAATGAGAGAATTTATTATAGGAAGATGCACAGGAAAAGAAACACTAAAGGGGTTCTTCAGGAGAAGGAAACTTGTCTTCAGTGACAGCAAGAAATTATAAGGAAATAAGAATACCAGGAAGGGGGAAATATTTGGGAATATCTAGATGAATTTGACTTCATTAAACAAAAATAATGATATCTTATGGGGTTTAGCACAACTTAAAATAATATGGGTTAGGCACATTGAGTTAAAAGAGTTTATAATTTTAGAACAAAAAGAGGGAGAAATTGAATAATAAAAACATTCAAGCAAAAAAGTTGAGAGAAGGAAAATAAGAAAACAGAACAAATGGCATAGAGAATATTGAAAAGCATAGTATATTTAAAGTCAAATATATGAATATATATGTATATATATGATTAAATGTTTCAATTAAAACAAAGATTTTCAGATTACATAAAATAAAGTCTAGAGTAATGTATCAAAAATATAAAGACATACAATTTGAATTGGTGAGTTGTATATTTAAACTATTTCTCAATAAAGTTGTTAAAAAATGACAGATAATATCAAAAGAAGAGGGAAAAAAGGTAGTTCATACAGATAGTTAAAAAAAAAATTCTAAGAGTTATATTAATGGTAGGAATACTATAATTAAAGGTAAAAAGAATAAAGATAGGCACTCCATAATAATTTTAATTCACCAAGGAGTTATAATATGTCTAAAATTGTATACATTATTTAGTATTCAAGGAGATATAAAAAGGAAAATTTACAGAACTATAGCAGAAAAAGCAAGTCCACAAAGATAGTGGGAAATTTTATTATACTCCTACAGTAACTGATAGAAAAAGCAGATCAAAAATCAATCAAGCTATAAAATATTTGAAAAACAGCAAACTTGACATAGTGGATATAATGTATAGAACGTTACACCCAACAAATGCAGAAACAAACATTCTTTTCAGCACACACCTTTACAAAAATTGTAAAAAAAAACTGGGTCATTAAGCAAGTCTTAAGGCCAAGAAATGGAAATCATAAAAAAAAATGCCTTAGCCACAAATTATTTTATATAAAAATAAGTTATAAAGTTAAATAGAAAGCCCCAGTGTGTTTGGCAACTAAGGAAAATACTTTTAAATAACTCAAAAATCAAAGGGAAAATCATAATATAGACTAGAACAGGTTTTAGCCTCAATGATAATAAAAATAACACGTCAAAACTTGTGGGAGGCAGAAAAATCTTCACTTAGAGAGAATTTTTGGCTTTCACTGCATGTATTTGAAAAGAAGGTAGACAGTATTAGTGAACCAAGCATCCTTATTAAGAATTTATATAGCAGTAATTTGTATGTTTTCTAAAAATAGGAGAATTAAAATAAGACAAAAATAGAGTTAATAAAATATAAAGAATAAAGAACAATCAAAAGATCAGTAAAACTGACAAACCCTGGTGTGTTAAGGGAAAGAGAGAGACAGAGATAGAGAAAAAGACCAATTTCAAGAATATTATGCTTAGAGATTCCAACGAACATTCTGGAAAAGACAAAACTGTGGAGAGAGTAAAAAGTCTGTGGTTGCCAGAGATTAGGAGAGTAGGTGAAGGGCAGAGTGGTGGAGGACTGAGAATTTTTAGGGCAGTGTAAATACTCTCTATGATCCTATAATGATGGATACAATTATTATACATTGTCCAAACCCATATAATATAGAACACCAAGAGTGAACCCTAATGTAAGCTGTGGACTTTGGGGGATTATGATGTGTTGTAACAAATGTACCACACTGGTGTGGGATGTTGATAAAGGGAGAGGCTATGCATGTGTGAGGGCAGAGAGTATATGAGAAATCTCTGTATCTTCTCAACTTTACTGTGAACCTAAACTGCTTTAAAAAATAAAATTTTAGGGCTTCCCTGGTGGTGCAGTGGTTAAGAATCCGCCTACCAGGGCAGGGGACACGGGTTTGAGCCCTGATCCCAGAAGATCCCACATGCCGCGGAGCAACTAAGCCCGTGCACCGCAACTACTGAGCCCACGCTCTAGCGCCCGCAAACCACAACTACTGAGCCTGCGTGCCTAGAGCCTGTGCTCCACAACAACAGAGGCCACCGCAATGAGAGGCCTGCACACGGCAGTGAAGAGTAACCCCCACTCGCCGCAACTAGATAAAGCCCACGTGCAGCAACGAAGACCCAGTGCAGCCAAAAATAAATAAAATAAATTAATTTAAAGAAATAAAATTTTAATAGAAAAATTCTCAGAAACATTAAAAAGTTGAGGATGTAATGAATAATCTTGAAATCAATAATATAACAATATAGCAGACACAGGAGAAATAGAAATTTGAGCAATCTTATGAATACTACCTAAATTTAATCACTAGTTAAAAGCCTTTCTACAAACAATTTTTTTTTCAAATTTAAGGAAAACGTTACAAAGCAATGCAAAACAAAAATCTAGGTCTAGATGCTTTCATTTGGTGAACACTTCCAAATATTTAAGCAATAACTAATTCAATTTTGCTCAAAAACCTCTAGGGGAAAAAAAAAAGCCACAGCACAAATGCTTCCCAATTCATGTTATAAGGATGGACTGCTTCCAGAAAGGACATTTTTATGCCTATCTTAAGTATGAATATAGAATTCCAAATTCTAATAGAAATATTATCAAACTTAATTCAGGAAATTATAAAAAAGGTTGATGCATCATAACCAGTTAGGTCTTATGTGAGGTTAGTTTAATATCGGAAAATCTATTAATGAAACATACTAACAGGAAAATAAAAATTATAACATCATCTCAAAAGTTGCAAAAGAGAGTTGATAACATTTAATATTTAGTCATTATTTTTAAAAATGTTAGAAAACCAAGAATAAAAGGAATATTCTCAGTCTAATAAATGAATACACCAAAAAAATGTGCTATAGCAAAAATAGTGCTTGATATTGAAATTTTTAAAGTCGTCCACTTAAAATAGAGACATAGGTGGCTGCTGTCACCAGTCTTCAACATTTTATTGGAGACATTAACAGCATAGTAAACCAAAAGAAACAAAAGGAATGTAATTAAAAGGAATCCTTGGGCTTCCCTGGTGGCGCAGTGGTTGAGAATCCGCCTGCCGATGCAGAGGCCACGGGTTCGCGCCCCGGTCCGGGAGGATCCCACATGCCGCGGAGCAGCTGGGCCCGTGAGCCATGGCCGCTGGGCCTGCGCATCCGGAACCTGTGCTCTGCAACGGGAGAGGCAACAACAGTGAGAGGCCCGCGTACCGCAAAAAAAAAAAAAAAAAAAAAAAAGGAATCCTCATTATTCACATATGATAATGTATAGATAGAAACAAAAAAATACAAATGAAGTATTAAAATCAATAAACTAGCAAGGTTTCTGGATGCAAGTTAAAGCACAAAACTCAATTCCAAAGAAAATAAAATTCTTAAACAATGTCGTTTAAAATAACATCAAACATATCAAATAATAAATCTAGCAAAGTGCAGTATGGCTCTGGAAGAGACTACAAAATATTACTGAGAGAATTTAAAGGAAATATAAGTATATTCATGTGTCTATCATGTTTATGGAGTGAAACAGTCATTATTGTAAAGATGCTAACTTTCCCTAAATTCACCTTTAGATTCACAGCAATCCCCATCACAATCCCAGTAGGAGTTTTATGGAACATGATGGGCCGAAACTAAAATTGATATGAAAATGTAGAATGCTAATAGCCATTATACTCTGCCTTGAAGAAGATGAGCAAAGGGGAGGACGTGTTCCATCCGATATCAAGACTGATATCACATTGCAGTAAAGGAGACGTGTCATTTGTGCAAGAATAGATAATCATTCGAACATAAAATACTACAGCAAATAAGTAGATTTGTACATATACAGGCACAATTCAAATGTAAGTTGTAATGTAGAGCAATAGGAAATCAAAGTGTCTTCAGCAAATGATGGTAGATCCTGATGGAAAATAGTGCAGCTTGACGGCTACCTCACACCATATATTAAAAATGAATTCCAGGAGATTATAAATTTAGGTGGGAAATACAAAACTTCTGAAAGATAATATAGAAGAATACCTTTAAAATGGAGTGGGGCAATATTTCTTAAATAAGACACACAAAATGTTAATCATAAAAGAAAATATTGGTAAATTGGACATTAGATATCAGAACTTATTTTCAAAAGATGCCTGTAAGAGAAAAGGAAGCAGTTCACAGAGTGGGAGAATTTACTTACAATACATAAATGGGTAAAGGACTAGTGTCCAGAATATGTAAAGAACTCCTACTAATTAATAAGAAAAAAACCCCAAAGGAACCTGTAAGAAAGACGGGAAGGAGGCTTCAATAAGATATCCAAGTGTCAAATAAAAGTCTGAAAAATTCTTAATCTTATTGGTATTCAAGGAAATGGAAAATAAAACCTGATGAGAGACCACTTTGTATCCATTGGAATGGTTAAAAAAAAATTATTTACTTTTTAATTTTTATTGGAGTATAGTTGCTTTACAATGTTGTGTTAGTTTCTACTGTACAGCGAAATGAATCAGCTGTACATATGCATATATCCCCTCTTTTTTGGATTTCCTTCCCATTTAGGTCACCACAGTGCAATAAGTAGAGTTCCCTGTGCTATACAGTATGTTCTCAATAGTTGCCTATTTTATACATAGTATTGATAGTATGTATGTGTCAATCCCAATCTCCCAATTTTTCCCACACCCCCCTTCCCCCTTGGGATCCATACATTTGTTCTCTATGTTTGTGTCTCTGTTTCTGCTTTGCAAATAAGATCATCTATACCATTTTTCTAGATTGGAATGATTAACATTTAAAAGACTGGCAACTCCAAGTGTGGGCAAAGGTGTAGAACACTGGGAGCTCTCTTACATTGCAGAAGGGAGAGTAACTTGGGAAATCAATTTGGCTCTCTCTCCTAAATGTGAATGTTTACATACTCCACTTCCCACTAGTTATGCCCCTAGATATGTAGCAAAGAAGAATATGTACAAGAGACATGTACAAGAATATTCATAGCAACGTTATGTAGGATATTTGGGTAAATGAAATTGTCATATGTGCAAATAATGGAGTACTATAAATTAATGAAAATGAAAGACCTATAGATACACTGAACAATATGGCTAAATCTTACAAATATAATATTGGTTGAATGACACCAGACATAAAAAACTATGATATCATTTATACATATTTCAAAAAATAAACTGGTTTTAGGCTTTTAAGCTTAATTTGTACAAAATATAAAGAAATATAAAGTGCTTGCCATGAAACTCAGTTATCTTTTAGAAGTTGGGAGTGGATAGCTGGGAGGGAGTACGGGATTATATTTCTAGGTTGTTAGCAATGCTCTATTTGTTAATCTGGATGATGACTACACAAGTATTTGTGATAAAATTTTGTTATATACTTTTGTAAGATATTTTACAATAAAAAGGGTTAAAGAAAATATTTCTATTTCAGCATCTTCTTTCAGAAACACCTAACAGATTATTGGGGTAGGGATAATCTGGAAAAACTGCATGTACTAACAAACCAGAGCTATGGTCGTGGTTACCTCCATGAGTGCCAACATAATGCACTAAGGCAAATTACTAGAATCAAGACATGTCAATCAGGTGTGCAGTTCTGCAGAAACCAAAAGTCACAGCATCGGCTTTCTCAGCACTGCTGCTCTGGACAGAACAAACTAAAAACCAAACAAAACCAAACCAACAAACAAAAAACCAGAGAAACTAAATTTGTGAAGGCAGTTTTCAGCTTTACATTCTGGCAGGAGTTATCTTTGCACAGTTGGATGCGAATCTCCTACATGGTCTCTCCAAGTGGCCATCTCTAATGCATCTCTAATGTACCTGCTAAAAGAGCTTTCAGAAGTGGGATTAATTGACTTTCGTGACCAGTACTTATTTGATCACTAAGACTGTGCCATGGATGGGATGGTGGTGATTAAATTACTTTCTAAACTAATTGAGAAAGTTTCACTGCTTGTTAGCAACACTTACAATAAAAAGGCCCTGTTGCCAAAAGAAATACATGGATTTTTAAGATCAAATAAAATTATATGTTGCCTGCAGTTGTTAAAAGTCTTAAAATTGTGGTTTTAGCAGAACATCTGTTTCAAATCTCAGTGATTAGGGAGGAATATATTTAAATTTTATATAGCAAGCATATTTGAAGTATTTGCCTATTTAAGTCCAATAAAGATATTAGAAAGTATACTGGAATTAATGGCAAAATATACCTGATGTGGTCAACCCTACAATATCAGCCTTTTAGATACTGCATCACTCTTAAATTCAGGCTCCACTTTTCTCAGTGTAGTTCTCATGCTTCCATGAAGATATTCTCTGTTTTATCTTTTACGGTTATAAAATTCTGAAATGACTTCCTATATAAAAATAACAATTGCTATTTAGTTTCTGCTCAACATTTTGCTCTCCCTTTTCTCAAATTCCTGTTTACGTTGTTTTTAATTTTGGAGACTCATTTTCTTCGCTTTTTGTTTCTTTGTGCCACTCTTACAGCAATGAAGCAATAATTTGTGCAATAATCCAATCACCTTTAATATAATTTTTATTGTTCATGTATTTTTCTGATTTTATTATTTTTTCTTCTTTTTTATTGACTTATGAACACCTGAATTTTGTCTTAGACTTCTGCCTGCTACCTCTACTTTCCCCGAGTCTCAATCACTCCATGATTTTAATTACCATCTATTACTAGTAGCTACCAAGTCAGTATTTATACCCTAGATAGCTGTAGTAAACACTCGGTTCATATTAACACTGTTTCTATAAAGACATTCCAGAACTTGGTGATTGATAGGGCAGCCTCTTTTTTGTTCTTTTTTCTTAGTTGGAATATAATTGCTTTACAATGTTTTGTTAGCTTCTGCTGTACAGCAAAGTGAATCAGGTATATGTATACATATATCCCCTCCCTCTTCTGTCTCCCTCCCACCCCCCCATCCCACCCCTCTAGGTCGTCACAGAGCATTGAGCTGAGCTTCCTGTGTTATACAGCAGGTTCCCACTAGCTACCTGTTTTATACATGGTAGTGTATATATGTCCATCCTAATCTTCCAGTTCATCCCACCCTCCTTTTCCCCCTGCTGTGTCCACCCTTCTGTTCTCTATGTCTACGTCTCTATTCCTGCCCTGCAAATAAGTTCATCTGTACCATTTTTCTAGATTCCACATATATGCCTTAATACATGATGTTTGTTTTTCTCTTTTGAACTTACTTCACTCTGTATGACAGACTCTGGGTCCATCCACATCTCTACAAATGACCGAATTTCGTTCCTTTTTAATGGCGGAGTAATATTCCATTGTATAGATATACCACATCTTCTTTATCCATTCCTCTGTTGATGAACATTTAGGTTGCTTCCATGTCCTGGCTATTGTAAATAGTGCTGCATTGAACATTGGGGTACATGTGTCTTTCTGAATTATGGTTTTCTCAGGGTATATGCCCAGTAGTGGGATTGCTGAGTCATATGGTAGCTCTAGTTTTAGTTTCTTAAGGAACTTCCATACTTTTCTCCATAGTGGCTGTATCTATTTACATCCCCACCAACAGTGCAAGAGGGTTCCCTTTTCTCCATTTTCTCCTTTTTCTCATTTCAGCATTGATTGCTTATAGATTTTTTTAATGATGGCCATTCTGACCAGTGTGAGATGATACCTTATTGTAGTTTTGATTTGCATTTCTCTAATAATTAGTGATGTTGAGCATCTTTTCATGTGCCTCTTGGCCATCTGTATGTCTTCTTTGGAGAAATGTCTATTTAGGCCTCTGCCCATTTTTCGATTTTTTTTTTTTTTTTTTTTTTGATATTGAGCTGCCTGAGCTGTTTGTATATTTTGGAGATTAATCCTTTGTCAGTTGCTTCATTTGCAACTGACAAAGGGTTTATTTTCTCCCATTCTGAGGGTTATTTTTTTGACTTGTTTATGGTTTCCTTTGCTGTGCAAAAACTTTTAAGCTTAATTAGATCCCATTTGCTTATTTTTGTTTTTATTTTCATTACTCTAGGAGGTGGGTAAAAAAAGATCTTGCTGTGATTTATGTCAAAGAGTGTTCTTCCCATGTTTTCCTCTAAGAGTTTTATAGAGTCTGGCATTAACATTTAGGTCTTTAATCCATTTTGAGTTTAGTTTTGTGTATGGTGTTAGGTAGTGTTCTAATTTCATTCTTTTACATGTAGCTGTCATTTTCCCAGCACCACTTATGGAAGAGGGTGTCTTTTTTCCACTGTATATTCTTGCCTCCTTTGTCATAGATTAGGTGACCATATGTGCATGGGCTTATCTCTGGGCTTTCTATCCTGTACCATTGATCTGTATTTCTGTTTTTGTGCCAGTACCATATGGTCTTGATTAGTGTAGCTTTGTAGTATAGTCTGAAGTCAGGGAGCCTGACTCTTCCAGTTCTGTTTTTGTTTTTTTTGTTTGTTTTTTTTTTTTCCTCAAGATTGCTTTGGCTATTTAGGGTCTTTTGTGTTTCCATACAAACTGTAAAATTTTTTATTCTAATTCTGTGAAAAATGCCATTGGTAATATGATAGAGCTTGCATTGAATCTGTAGATTGCTTTGGGTAATATAGTTATTTTCACAATATTGATTCTTCTAATCCAAGAACATGGTATATCTCTCCATCTGTTTGTATCATCTTTTATTTCTTTCATCAGTATTTTATACTTTTCTGAGTACAGATCTTTTACCTCCTTATGTAGGTTTTAGGGCAACCTCTTTCATTTATTCATCCTAATATTTTTTGAGAACACATTGTTAGAGAAGAAATTTCTAAGTTATTTTAGCAGTGGCATTAGAGTATAGGAAAGCATGTTTGGGTGGGAAGAAATCACTTCAACTAAGTAAATGGCTGGGGAAATATAGATTCAAAACTAATGAATAACTGTTCAACATCAAGGATCAGAAAAAAGGGATAATAGCTTTATCCCTTTATTTGAATTTGTTCGTATTTTATTACATTTTTTCTCAATTTATTTCACCCCAAAATCTCATTGCTTTCTGTTTATGAGTCATGATTCTATTTATTAAACCCCCCAGTACAATAAATCTTAAAGGTTGAGCTCCTTTTACCAATATCAATATTATGATTATGATTAGTATGAAAAAATTATATTACACACTTAGTGCAAAAAAACAAACAGAAAAAAGATGTTCTTTTTGTACTGTGAAAAATGGCATGTATTGGTACCTCCTTAGAACCTTCTTAAAATATATATTCTTAAGCTATAGAATATGAAATATGAAATACAAAAAAATTTTTGGAAATGGGAGATGAACAGGCTTAGAGTCTGCTTATAAGAAAATTATTTAAATATAAATTGAAAGTAAAAGTTTCAAAAAATATTTTTCACATTCAGGTGAGAATGGAAACGTTGGTGTATTTTGTTGGTTTCATAAATTCTTAATCTTCAAGACATGCTAAACATTTATGACGTACTAACAGTATAGTAATGTTTGCCCCCCAGTATGGCATCCTCATAACATAACTGGGGGTTCTCAAATTTGAGCAAGCACCAGAATTCCCTGCAGAATTTGTTAAACTAAGATCACTGGGCCCCACTCCTGGAGTTTCTGATATAGTCATAAATCTGGGGAATGGACTGAGAATTTGCATTTCTAGTAAGTTCCTAGTTGATGCTTCCTAGAAGACCAAGCATTGGGAAGCATGGACATATAATATTAATAATTCTTTCATACCTCTTTTAAAACATTCTATACATTAATAGGCTACTTCAGTAAGTAGTTGAAGAAAGTAAAAAGTGTAGCTTGATTTAGGACCTGCATAATGGTACTCCTTTCACAAAATTCTTATTTAAACCTTGACCAAGCCATTTGCACATTTAAGATAAAATCATTTACACAAAGCTTCAGGGAGCAATTTTATTGTATTAATTCCTAGACCGGCTTGCTTACTGAAATATCACGAACTTTCTAGTCTCTTTCCTGGAAACAACACTGTGCAAAGGACAACTTGTTTGGAGAACTATTTCAGAAAGAGCTCCAACATCATGAGTGATTATTATGCACAGCAGGTGTAAATGAATTATTTATCAAATATGTTTTCATTATTTCTCAGTGAAAACATTGAAGATCTTTTTCCAAGCACTCAATTTCAACAATCATTTGTACACAGAGCAGGTCTTTACTTAGACAAATATTTATGGATATGCTTTCATATGAAAAATGAAAGAGCTATTACAAATACAAACACTGTACCATATTTTGAAAGCTTAAAGTGAATAATTAGTAAATAATTATGCCGTTTGATAAACAGTTTTCTTCATTGCTCACTTTTCTTCATTTTATATTTTAACATTTGGCACTTTTAAAGAATTTATTATATACCCCTTTCTTAGAAAAAAAAACCCTAAAATCATAAGCTGTTTATGCAACTTGATATTGTAATGATGACAGATATTGCAGTGATGAGCTCACTGTTTTCAAGTAAGTGTCACTGAACAAATATGCTCAGGGAAACAAGAATTTTAACTGTCTCCATAAAGGTTTTCCATACATACGTATTAATGGTATGGAGGCTGTTAGGTCAAATAGATCTATTAATTCCTCTCTAAGATCAGCAAGGATATGTTTATGTGTGAATGTGCGCGTACACACACACACACACACACACACGCTCACACAACGTAAACTCTTCTGGCACAGAGTACCTATTTCTCCTTCATATGAACCAAAATTTTCATCATACAATGGATCTGACCTGTGTAGAGATCAGTTTTTAAAATTTAAAGAGACAAATTATATCATAAGATTGTGTACTCAATGTCAAGATTATTAGCTTGCTAAATTGATATATTAAAACAAAAAGTTGTAAAAAAAAATAGTTTACAAGTTGTTTAGCTAATTTGGTGAATCAATTCAGTTTATAGAGTAATTTCAATAGTCTCACGTAGGGAACCTGAGTTAGTTATCAGTTATCAAGTATGTTATCATTCTTCAAATGGAGATAATTATCTTTGAAAATGCATTTTTATGATTCCAATTGCTTAGTTATTCACTTAGGCTGGATCCATGCCATTTCCCTCCATGAAAACTGGTCACTGCAGTAGGAAAATCAGTGCAGCCGTTTATTTGATATCTTGTAGGGTATATTTATTTTGCAAGTGATTCTTTCACAGTTCAAATTGTTTATTGATATCAAGATATCCTAACTTTAATGAAATATCCTAAACTCTCCAAGATCAACCAAAGACTGGCATGGAAAGAGATTTGTTATTACAAAGAGTAAGAGAATAGTTTACATGCTATTCCAAACAAAATTTTATTTATTATTTTCAAAGAAAAATAATTAGTAATATAGGATAAAATTATCAAGCTATCAAATCTAGGTACTTCCTAATAAAACAAGGTTTATTATAAAATGTGGCCCTTATTAGAAGAGCCATCTGGTTGCCTGGTTGTAGGCTAACCATGTTTTATCAGGTTTTTAGTACACATAATTATAGTTGAGGAAATCTGGTACAGATATTTATAATAGAAAATGAAATCTATAACTGTTGTTTCCCACGTAAGAAGAAATCATTTTTAGAAATCTGTTTCATTTAGATGAAATATCTAATTGTTGACAACAAAGTTATGGATATGAAATTGCATCCTCTTTTCTTTCTATGTACTGAAATTTTATAGGCGACTAACCAAAGACAAAAAAATACAAGAAATGCATATCATTTTTTCAAACTTGTGATCATTTGTTACCTTTCTGTTATCTTTAATGCTTACTATAACTGCATAACCTGAATTGAAATATTTACATTATTTTGTACAGACCCCAAGATACTAATACTAGATTTCATATTAGACTGACTTCAGGTATGGAAAATTATATATATACATGTGTATATTATATCCCCTATATAATCATCTCTTAAACTTAGGAATATTTTATTATTATAACTCACAAATAATAAGAAGCCATGCATTACTCTAGTAATCCTATTTTTTGTTGGGCTACATAATTTAAAGAATTCTAAAACATTGAAAAATCACAATGACAATAGAGGGATTAGAACTTTAAAAAATGAACATCTATGGAGTAAAAAGAAATTGATGATGTATCACAGAAAAGAGAAGGCAAGCTTCACTTAATTATAACTTTAAGTTATTAAGGGACATTGTGTAATCTCTAACATATGCATCTTTACTGCAGATTTAAGTTAAAATTCTAACCTGTGGTTTTGAAGTTCGAAAATAAGAGTCTTTTGAAAGTAAGAGAATTTTATTCTGTCACATATTACTAACAAATGTTGGATTTCTTTGAAGATGGATAACTCCTTCACCTCTCTTTAGCTAATTATGGGGAAATGGAGCCTGTCTTCCCATACACTATCTTGTATGCAAATATGATGGTATAGAGTACTTGGATGATAAAGCCAGGTAGAAATAGTATAAATCCCAGGTTACCATTTGTAAACTACTTAACTAAACATTTTACCTTGCTGAACCAGTTTTCTCCTCTGTAAATTTGGAATAGGATAACCTTTGTCATAGGAGTAGAATACCTTTTCAAAAAACTTAAATTTCCTAGCATAGTGATTAACACTGGAGTACTCAGTAATTGTTCTTTTTGTCTCTTCCTGCATGGTTTCTGAACACTCAGTTCTGTATGATACATCAGTCTTTTCCAGGCTTGTTTGTTATTTTGTTGGGGCTATTAGTTTAGTCATCTTTGCATATTCCCCATGTCTTTTGGGTATTATCAATTCTGTCTTTTCTACTTCATATTATATACGGTTTTTTGAATATAAAAGGAAACAAAACAATAATATAATAAAAACATGAGTTACATGAAAAGTAGTGGCATTTTCTAAGTGTCCATTTTATATACATAGGCTTTGAACGAGGAGCCTGACAAAGTTGAGAAACAGAAAGAAAAAATAAAGATTCAACCATTTTCTCCCAAGTAAATTAGTTATCCTAAAGTCAAAATATATCACTGGAGACTTTTTTACTTTTCATTTCATTGTATTGCATGATGCTTTAAAGTATAAAACCTAGCTGACTCTATAGGTCATGTTAATTGACCCTTCTGTGGTTTCAAGTTCTAATATAGAGTAAGGTTAAAAACAAAGAGTCTCAAGAAATCTGACAGTGATCATACATGTAAGAAATTATTTACTTGTTTGGCATCATTCAGCCATCCAGTAGACAGCAGCAAGAGATTTGAACAAGAGAATAATCTTTCTTAGAAAAGTTAATTTGAACATTTGATATAAGTAATTACCTCTCTGGAATTATTAAATTGTTAAAAAGTTATTCACTGGCAATCTACTCCTGGTTCCTTACCCTGAATTCAGAGGGGGGATTAATTTAGTGTAAATGCAGAAAATGTTATTTAAAGCAAGAACATATTTTCTTCCTTTTTCATAAGGACTAGCAACTATGTACATAGTGTTTCTTTTTTTCCCAATGTTTAGTTACAAGTAAAGAAATGGATAATTAATGTCTGTAGTATTAGGAAGGGGAAAGGGGACATGTTAGCAGGTTAAGTATAAGAAGTGTGTTTTTTCATTTCACAGTGTCAAGCTTTAATATAAGTAAGTAGATAAAGGAATCAATTCCAAGGAGACTCTTCTGGAGTCCCCACATTAAGAAGAAAATGCTGGATTTTTTGTATCAGCTTGTATTCTGGCAATTAAGTAATAAGACTGCATCCTGCTGTTTATATAACAACTCAAAAATGGTTTCTATTTAACTGTCAGGTTGTTCATTATCCCTTGCGTATGGTATGGCTGAGAAGGCTGGAGAATCTAAATGCATTGCTCTAATAGGAAACACTTTTGATATTACTGTCACTTGATTGCTGCCACCTGAGAGAAGACAATTAAGTAATTTGGGGACATTTTCCAGAGCTGTAAAAATGGACAAGATATGCTGTTAAGCCATCCAAATGGAACCTGACACTTGATCAGCAATTTTGCTGAGGAGGGGAGAATAAAAATCACCAATATGAAAGGAAAAGCTCGATGTCTGAAGGCTATGGAGAGTTTTATTCTCTCCTGAGAGTAAGAGGAGATGAAGATGGGACTGCAGGTTGGCTAGTCATTTCTACAAAAAAAAATTCACATCCTTCGATTGTTTCTTCTTTCTAAAAAACAAAAACAGAATTATAAAAACAGAACAGAAGCGAAAATAGAGAAATGTTTTAGAAGTGGTAAACAGGAAACAGTATTTTCAATAGTGTGACTCAAGACAAGTCAACTGGTAGTATTCAATAACAAAGAAAAATTTCACACCCTTTATTTCCTGAGGAATATGCATAAAACTCTGTATTTGATAAATAAGAATCTATGTTAAAATATATGAAATATTCTTTAGGAATCACATTCTGTCCACAGAATTGTTGCCTCCTCTGACACATGAGTACTTTGTACATGCACATAAAAAGGAATTTTTTTCCTAGGTGAGTTATTTTCATTGTGATGTGAGATAAGACATCTACATGGATTCTGATGTATTGAATGGATTTTGAAAATAGAAAAAAAATTTCAGGATGACATCAACTGAATATTTAAAAGAGATAGAGGAAATACCAAGCTTTTGCCTGATTCTACAAGATTCAATTATTAAGGAGATATTTAACACCTATAATTTGCTAGTTTTATAGGAATCAACAAAATTATAAGAAATGACAACTTTCCTAGTCTGGTCTTAAATCAGAAAATGAACTAAAAAAATCCTCACAAACTCTGAATTTCCATCACTTTGGTCAGAGTAATAAGAAGAAGACTGCATGAAATCTAAAATGGAATTGGATTCGGGAAAGATTATTGCTTTTAACCGAGTCAAAAATCTGAATTTGATTTAAGTTTTGGATAAAGTGAAAAAATTACAAATACATTGTAACATCCTATCTCATGCTAATATTATATAATATACAGAAGATAAACACATTTGTTAATGTAACCATTTCCTGCTGTGTGTACTTCCTGGTTTCAAAACCATGGTTTCTAATATAGTAACTTATTTCTGTCTAGCAGATATCACTTAATAACATTGAACATAACAGAAGACTAGGGGTCAAAGAAGCTTATGAACTCTCTCCTTCCTCCCAAATGCCCTCATCCTAGCATCACCTCTTCCCTTGAAAAGCAAAACAAAACAAAACACAAAACAACGAAATCTTGAACTTAAAGTAGATGAAAATACCTAAAGGTGTTTTTTTCCCCCTGGTAACTAGAGCATATTTTAAAAATAAGGGAGAGAAAAGCTCCAAAGTCTAAATTAAAGCAAAATGTTAGCTCATGGTGCTCTCTCCCTCTCTTCCTCTTTCTCTCTCTCTCTATCCCCTCTCTCTCCATAGACAGATAGATAACAAACATACACACACACACACACACACACACACATATCTGTATTCATATATACACATACACATGTTCATTTGAAAGACTATAATTCAATACATAATAGGAAAAATCTAACAATGACAATAATCAAGCTTAAAAAAATCAGATAAATTGTTTTAGTGATCAATATTAAATATTACAACTGATCAAGAACCCGAAATACAAGCAAAAAATATTTAAGCAACAGTTATCATAGTTAAGTAAACAGTAAAAACATTCAAAGAAAAGGTAGGATTAAATAATCAAGATATTTAAAAAAGCTATAAAAATGAGAATATATATATACACTTATAAGAATGCATATATGCTTATATGTTATATATACAAATATTTAGTTATATACACGTGCATATTTTATCTGAGACTATTTGTGTATTTATTTTACATAATTCTATATTTGCATTAAAATCCCAAAACTTTTAGTGACTTTATTCTACACTTATATATATGCTAATGTATTTTATTTATGTATAGACTGATAATATAGGAAATACTGGCAATTTCAGACCATTTTTGCAACTCTAAATTTATATATATATATACACACATATATATATTTGAATGTATATGAATGTCACTAAAGTAATGTTAAAAATCTAAAAACAAAAAGATTAATTAGATCATGCTGGCGCAATATAATGGTTATTTCCCTATAAAATTATGAGTTATTTTGTGTATGTTTATTTTTTGTTAAGGGTATATTTGTTTAAGACCAGCTTTTTAGAACAGTTTTAGGTTCACAGCAACATTGAAAGGAAGGTACAGATTTTTTAACATATAACCCCATTCCCTTACACAGTCATGGCCTCCTCCGTTATCAGCATCCCCCACTAGAGAGTTACACTTGTTACAATGGATGAGCCTACACGACACCCAAAATCATAATCACTCAAAGTTCATAGTTTACATTATGGTGCACTCTTGACGCTGTACATTCTGTGGGTTTGGGCAAATGTATAAGAATGTGTATCTATCATTAGGGTATCATACAGAGTATTTTCACTGCCCTAAAAACCCTCTGTGCTTAGCCTATTCATCCCTCGTTGTAAAGCTGCTATAAACGTCCATGTGTAGGTTTTTTTAAGGACTTAAGTCTTTGACATAAATTTTCAACTCATGTGGGTAAATACCAAGGAGTGTGATTGCTGTATTGTATGATAAGAGTATGTTTAATTTTGTAAGAGTCTGCCAAACTGTCTTCAAAGTGGCCCTGCTGTTTTGCATTCCAGCCAGTAATGAATGGGAGTTCTTGTAGATACACATCCTCACCAGCATTGGTGTTGTCAGTGTTTCAGATTTTGGCCATTTTAATAGGTGTGTAGTGTATCTTGTTTTAATTTGTAATTCCCTGGTGACGTATAATGTGGAGAATCTTAATATGCTTATTTGCCATCGGTATATTCTATATCTCGTTGGTGAGGTGTCTGCTAAGGTCTTTGGCCCGCTGTTAATCAGGTTATTTTTTTATTGTTGAATTTTGAGAGTTATTTGTATATTTTGGATGTCAGTCTTTTATCAGATGTGTCTTTTGCAAATATTTTCTCCCAGTCTGTGGCTCATTTTCTCATTTTTTTGACATTATCTTTCACAGAGCAGAAGTTTTTAAAATTTCAATGAAGTCCAACTTATCAACTATTTCTTTCATGGATCATGTCTCTGTGTTATATCTAAAGAGTCATTATCATACCCAAGGTCTCCTAGGTTTTCTCCTATGTTAGCTTCTAAGAGTTTTATAGTTTTGTGTTTTACATTTGAGACTGTGATCCATTTTAAGATCATTTTTGTACATATTTACTCTTCATTAGTTTTACCTTCCTTCATTCTAGCTTCCTTTAGTGATCAATATTCTTCTGCTTGAACAACTCCATTCAGAATATCCTTTAGTACAAGCCTGATGGTGATGAATTCTCCCAGGTTTTCCTTTTTTTAATTTAAATACTTTGTTTTTGTCTGAAAATATCTTTATTTCACTTTCATTCTCTATAGATATTTTGCTGGATGTAGAATTCTGGATAAGCAGGGTTTTGTTTTATTTTTCCTATTTTTTAAGATTAGCATTCCATTGTTTTCTGGCTTTTGTTTTTTTCTACTAGGTCAATTTCAGTCTAAATTTCAGTCCTTTGAAGATACTCTGTCATTTGTCCCTGGCTGCTTTTAAGACTGTGGTCCATTTTGAATTAATTTTTGTGAAGGGTATAGCTCTGTGTCTAGATTCCTTTTTTTTTTTTTTGGTGTGTGGATGTCCAGTTATCTAGCATCATTTTTTATGTTTCTTTTTCTCTTAAAGCATAGGCAAAAAATTTAGGTGAAGCCTATCTGTCAGATATTCACAGAAATCTATTTTAAAACTTTTCCTTTCCAAACACAAATTTGTATTAGAACTTTGAAAAAGAGAACTTAATAAAAATTTGAACATAGGTAAATTAAACATTTGTCTAGGTACAAATAACAAAATCATTGCAAATTGGCTTAATGAAACAGAGAATTTATTTGCTTACGTAACTGTAAGGCATGTTTGGTTTCAGATAAGGATAACATCACTCTCTGGATAGTGATGTTTCTGTGTGCCTATCCCACTTTTATTACCATACCCAAGATTATTCTGGTTTATGCAGTATTCCGAGAGTATTCAGAATGACATTCCAGTGCTTTACCTTTTAGATTAGTAAATAGAAAGTTTAGTTCACTATCACTTTCAAAATAAATGATTTATTTACAAAATTTGGTACATTAACTATAGTAACAAATTTCTTAATGCACATTTCACAACCGTGTAATACTAGCCACTATTATCTGGCGTGACCGTTGCATGCCCAATTTTGCTTTAATAGAGTTGTTATCCACAACACATCTCTTTGCTGAAATTTCTGATGGATTTTACATAACTAAAGGGAAACCAAGATGGTTTTATGAAAAAATTCTCTGGGCTAACATGTCACTCATGGAATAACAACCTAGAGTGGATGACAGTTCTCACACCAGCTGCTTGACATCTGAACAGCTGCCAATGCCCTAGGAAATGTCACACCATCAGATATAGGCTCTGAGTGTGTGAGCAGCAAAAATGTATCTGGTAGAGGCCAGCACCCCAGGCCATAACTAACACCCCGGGCCCCATCATCCCATAAGCTTGAAGCTGTGGTTGAGCTGTCAATTTAATAAATGAATAGCCTCTTTGTTTTGATCAGTATTGTCAAGGCTTATTTCAAAAAGGGACTCTGATTCCTCTCACAGTCTAGCCCAGCCAAAGTCAATTGGTACAATTTCAAGGTGAATTTATTCACTCTTTATAAAGTTCTGTGCGCGAATATATCAAGACAGTTGAATAAATTGAAATAAATAGACTTGGAGTTACATATTCTCCCAGTAATTGAAATAGTTTCCCCCCCAATATATTTATAGTAATAATTCTACCTTTATGAAACCTAGCCTAGCTACAGAAAGGAAAGCACAGAATTACCATTTTGATAACATATTTGGAAAATGCAACTGGGGCTAATATGTTGATAAGGGCACCTGAAAGTTGTCCTTGCCTTTAACCATTCCCTGTTAAACTTTGAGTAAAGCGCTAGCTTTACCACTTGATAAGGATGCCTGATTAGCCTGCATTGATGTGCAAATATTTGCCTTGAATTTGGTCATTTCTAAATAGAAATGCACAAACACTAGCTCTTTCTGTCTGTTTTACAGTACTTTGGATTTGAGTTGCATATACACTGAACTAAACATACACACTGAACTACAAAACAGCATCAGTGGTGATGTCCATCTGAAATGAGCAAATCTAATTAATTTGATGTACAGAATTAATTTAACATGTGTCACCTCACCTATCATTGCAATTTTTAACAATATACGATAGTTTTAACTTACAGCTTCAAAGCTCTTTTTTTTTTTTCTTTATTTTGCAAACGGGCAGAAGCTAGATCATAGTCAGAAAGGGTTACTGTAACAGAAAGGTCTCCTGATTAGAGTAGAAAAACCTCCCCAACTTTATCTGAGTGTGATGAAGAAAGAATTAATCTCACCCACTTACAGCATGCTGTTCTGAAAAGGATTTTCAAAGTATAAAATATCTTATCTGAAAATATGGTTCCCCTTAAAACCATCAGTAAGCCTTGGGAAATGCTGCATTCTGAGGTTTGGGAAGGAAAATGCTTTGACTTGATAATGAAGGACACCTGGGAGTGATTGGCGTTTGCTAACAGAAAGTCAAATAATTGAGGTATAATGGTAGGAAAGGGTTTAGGGAACAACTTAGTCCAATGCTAATCCTTTGAAAACTTGAAGTGATGTCTATGATTTCTTTTCCCCCTCTGACAAGCAATCTATAAAAGTGATCAAACTGATCAACTGAGAATGCCATTTCCCTTCCTTTTTCTTTTTTAATCTCGCTCTTTTAAAGCAAATTGAAGCTCCCTCTCCTATCCATCAGTGTGCATATAAGCTCTGATGTGTGACCCGTGGGCAAATAAGCATTTCTTAGCCACTCTCTGGAACATTATTATTTCATGAAACATAAACAATAAATGTGAGAGGCACATTCAGGCTGAGGAGATGTATGGCTTGAATAATATAGATTTCAAAAGAATATTTTTACGTCTGGGTCATTTAAAATATGTATATAACCAAGTTGCTGTTGATTAAAAGTCTTCTTTCAAAGCTCTTCCAGAATAACCGAAATAAATGTGCTGGAAATCTCAGCTCTGATTTTAGTAGATGAGTATCTACACAGTCATAACACATTATCAGAGCAGTACCTTTAATGATAGTGAACAGATATCACACCTATTTCAGAGTTCGAGCTCACCTTAAACAGAAGGGAGCCTGTGGGGCCTGAAAGAAATAGCCATGCTGCTTTGGAAATAGAAGTTCTCCTGTTGGTTTAAACTGCTTATTGATCATCAGTACTTTAATAAGGGAAATGCTGTTAAGGAAGACATGACTGTTAAACTCTGAGAACTTGAAAATGGCAATCATCTTCCATTTTTAGACGCTGAGTTGTGTCCGAACACAAAATGACCCCTTGAATAAACAATTAGAATAGTATTACCTCAGGAGACCATGTCTGAAAACATACAGAAGTTTCTCATTACCCATGCTTCTTGTCTTATATCTTAACCTGAGAATAAGTAGTTATTCTTTTCAAGGAATTTTTTAGAGTGTTCATATAAGGATTTTGTTCCTTTCCTTTCCAGACAAAGGAATTTGAGCAATCTGTGTCCTGATGCTGTCGATAATCCAATTTCTCTGTAATGTTGATGGAAGCATCTACTCTCCCCATTACTTGAAGCTCCACAAAGAACCTCTAGAACAGCAGTCAGCAAACTTTTTCTATAAAGGGCCAGATGATAAATATTTTAGGGTTTGTGATCTCTGTTGCAGTCATTAAATTCTGCTTTTGTAGTGTGACAGCCGTCATATACAGCATTTAAATAAATGTGGTTGTGTTCTATTAAAATATTATTTACAGAAATAGGTGGTGGGCTGGATTTGGCATCTGGCCTGTAGTTAACCATCTTCTGCTCTAGAATAAGAAACATCTAACTAGTGAGAATCTATTGTTCTGATTCACATCAAATACATTAATACAGACTATTGTTATCATCCCTTGGAGTTGAGATAATCCCTGATGAAGATTTGTACTAACCTCTTAAGCAATTCAACCCCTCTATTAATCTGATTAATATACTCTTACAGTTGCACAACAGAATAGCAGTCATATGTTAGACCTTAATGTTTAGCTACATGTTGCAATATAATTAAGGTTCTCTAATTTTTATAGTGGATTTACTATGGGCTAGATGGTAGAGATTAAAGTGCTCTCTCTCAGGCAGAAGAATAAAATCAAATAAACCACCAAATAAAGTATTTACATTTGTGATGAGTATTTTATAGGAAGGAGAAACTAGAGTGTTGAGTTTGAGAATAATGGTGGTGGGGATTCTATTTTATATTTAGTGGTTTAGGGGCCTCTTACATGTTTCTCTTTATTAGTTAGGAATAAGTGTATATCAGACTGGGGCCCTGCCCAGACATGAGTTCAGTGGCAAGAATAGATAAGTAAATTAAGATATTTTTAAAAGATAACTAATTTCCTGAATAGGTAAATATAAAATTCAAAAGGCACAAAAAATAAGTAGTAAAAGTAAATTTTCTTCCCCACATGCCCCAAACTATGCAATCTCCCTCTCCACATGCAGTGCTGTTACCAGTTTTTTAATTCATTATATGAATGAATTTAGGTTCTAGAAGATAAGACTTGAAAAAGAGATATACCAATTTCCTGCCTTTAGTATACATTGATATATCAGTGTCAGGGAAGGGGACATTTCCTGTTCTACCCCTCTTGAATTCTAATTGGTTGGACTAATAATAAAATTGAAACAAGACAGATTATCAGGAGAAAAAAATAACAAATTTTAATTTGTGCTCACAGAGGTCTCATAGAAATAGGACTAAAAAGTAGCCAAAGCAAGCAACTTTTATACTTTTTAGACAAAGAAACAATAAATTTATGAGGAGTTGACAGGACAAAGAAATTTAGGCTTTGGGTGCTTCGTGAAGATTCTAAATAGAGTTTGGGCTTGAGGTAGTAAATTAAAGAAATAACAAGGTTTGATAATGTAGGCTTCTTAGCTCAGAATTCCCTATCTCTGGCCATAAGGGTGCTTTCCTACCTCCAAATGCAGGGGATGCACCTTTAACATGGGAGATTTATTTCCTGCTTTCAGGGAGATAGAGAGGAGGGTCAAAGTGCCCCTCTTGCATCAGCTGTCTCTTAAGTAACTTTAACTGAAAATAATCAATATGCCATATTTTGTTGGCCTGCCCTGGTCCCCAGCAAGCATATACAAGCTCACTAGTACATTTAGAGCTTAAATATTTCTAACGGTTTGCTGTTAATACAGAGGTACAGTGAAAATACACATACTTAAAACTGTGTGAGATCATCTGTTAGGAGGCAGTCCTCTATGGGTCTGTCACTTTCCTGCATATTTTGTGAGCAGAGGCACTAGCTGCCTTTTTATTCTGGACTATTTTGTCAAGGAGGTTTGTATGGCAACTAGCCATGGAAGATGGAGGTGGTGTTTCCCTCTGGAAGGAAAGGTGGTGTACTTATTGGTCAGCATAGAAGATTCAGGTTCCTAACTTCAGGGGTTCTTCAGCTGTGATGCAAACCCATAGCATATGCAGCATCCACCTGAGCCCCTCCAAGTTACCCTTGTGGGACTGGAAGGGACACGGGGCACTGATGAAAACATGCAGCTCAGGCTGCTACTATCCCATGATAAAGTGATAAAAGTGCTTCATTTCTGCCTCAGGAATCTCCAGTCTTCTGCCAACATCCATGAAACTGTGGCAGGCTAATTATTATCTCAAAAATAGGAGAAAATCTCAGACTCTTCATAGTTCATGATAATCTGTAGCATAAAGTCCTAGAATTGGAATTGTGGGACCAAAGATTAAGTGGATTACAAATATATTTTAATAATTATATTAACATCAACAGAAATGAAAGTGCCTGTCTCTCTTTCTGCAATCTCACTAACAAGTTGTGTTACCCAACCTTTGATATTTGCCTATTTGCTAAGTGAAAATGGTATATTAATGTATTTTTAATTTGTATTTCACAATAAGTGAGTATATATATTAACCAAGTACTTAATAGCTGTTTATATATACTTTTCTGTGGAATTGTCTATTTTTATCTTCCATTTTTTTTTCTTTTTTAAAAACTGATTATTTAGAGCTCTGTAAATATTAAGAATTTAGGCTTTTGTTTATCACACATTACACATATTTCCTTCCAATATTTAACTATCTCTTTTACTTTAAGATTTTTCTTATGAGTGAGAAAATTTGAAGTAGACAAATTTATCACTCTTCTCCTTAGGGCTTTATGTAATATTAGGCCTTTCTTACTCAGATTATGTAAGAAGTTTTTATGTAAGATTATACAAGTTTAGCTGCTCTTTTTACTTTTCTGATTTTTATTTTGTGCACTTAGATCTTTGATCCATCTGCAACATGTTTTCAAGCACAGATTAAGATATAGATCCACCTTATTTTTCTGGATTGGGTTATTTTTGAAACAACCAATACCATGTTAGGAATCTTAATTGAGATTAGGAACAAAAAAAAGAATTTCCTCAAGAATCACTTAATCACACACTTGAGATAAACTATTAGCTGAATTTACTAAACCGTTAAATTAAACATTTCAACTAATTACCAATACACTATTGAATTGTAAAATTTACTTTGGACACCAGACCTTCTTCACAGAGGGAGGGAATTGCTATATATTCTCTAGTGAGGTCATTTTTTAGGCCTGTTATTTTAATCATCTTTCTCTCCTTCCCTCCTTCTTTTCCTGTATCCCCCCTTCTCCTTCCCCTTACTTCCATCCCTTCTTTCCTCCTTTCCCTCCTCCCTCCCTCCCTCTCTCCCTTCCTTCCTTCTTTCCTTCCTTTTCATGAATCAGACAAATCTCCCTCAAAGACCAATTATTACTGTTTATTACAGTGCTATGCATATCTTATAAACGTCCCATTTTTTTTTATCTCTGAGATTCTTCTTCTCCTTCTTCTGTGTCTTTCCTTCTTCAGTTTTTCACTACATTCTCCTGTTCATTGTTTCTTTTCTTGTGTTTTCTGCAGATGTCGACTCTATGCATAGCTCTTTACTGCTGCTGCTTTTTAGAAGACCTCTATCCCCTCCTGCTTTCTGAGCTCTTCTTACTCTCCTGGTTCATTCCCTAAATAACTGTTTCTCTAAAACTTTCTGGGTTATTTCCTAGGCAAAAAAATACCACAAATAATCTTAAGTTTTATGTCTCTTATCTTTTGGGCTGGTTTTGTATTTTAAAAAAAATTGTAACTCAGTTGCCCTCATCATATGTAGTCATATTTATTTTGCAACCATGAAAAAGACTATGAAATTTTTGGCTAAAAGGGAACTACTTCCAAATCTTTTGTCAGTTACTCTCTTTTTCTCACTCATCTCTGTACCAAATAGTCTACTTAAGTAATTTATATATGTTTACTTAGATTATAATTACCTTTATTTATCCTGTTTCAGAAAAGCAATATAACCTTAACTCTAGATATTATTGCCTCTGGCACTTTTCCATTACTCTGTTTACCTATGTCTGGTCTATGACTCTATAATTGTGCTTTTTATAATGATTCTTTAACTTACATTGTTCAAATTTACAGACTTTATTTCCATATGCAAAGCCATTGTATTTCTCCTTATTCCTCTTTTTCTTCTTCTTTTCTTCCTCCTCTTCTTCTTCTTTGATTTTCTTCTTCTTATACTTAGTGAGTTAGAATGAGATTGCCTTAACACTGATAACTAAAATTTTATCCATTTGTTTAACTGTCTCTAACTCATTCCAAATCTGCACAGGAAGTTTTGGAACCCTGAGGTATAGTCTTGGTTCTATGAGCTCTTATTCCTTCTACTCCCACTAGGCACTGTGCTATTTGATCATCACCTCATTGCAACATCAGCCCAATGCAGTCTTCTGCCATTACTCTGAGAGGTGTGATGATCTCTCTTGGTCTGGGTAATAGACTCTTATACTCCCTCCCTTGGAATAGGAAGCCCAACATTTCATTAGGCTCCACATCTCCCATCTTAGGTTATAGCCTCTGTTAGGGGAAGGGGGATTTCCCCCCACCCCTCATGAGTTCTTTTGGCTGATCTAATAAATAAATTGACAGAAGACAGATTAACAGGAGAGAAAAAAAAAACAATTTAATTCAATGCCTGGAAGTCTCCTAGAAATGGGACCCCCAAAGTGGCCAAAGCAGCCTATTTATATATCATTTTTAGGCAAAGAAACAATTACTTGTGAAGATTTATCATAGAGCCTTGTGCTTGGGATAGCAGACTTAAAAAGAAGTAAGAAAGTTTGTTTATACAGCTTTCTTAGCCTTGAATTACCTTTCCTGGCTTCCTTGAACATCTTGCAACCCTCATGAGACAGCTTCCCCTCTTGTTTAAGGTGAATCCTATTACCTATAGTCTAAGAGTCCTACCTAATATAGGAATTTAAATTAATTATTAAAACATGGTCACTGGATTTAGGAAAGCCATTACCTAGAAAGGTAAAGAAATGTTCAGTGCAAAGATATAGACCATATACAGACAACTGCAATTAGAAGGAGCTGAAGATCATTGAAATTTAAGAAGAGTTTCTGTAAGTGAAGAGGTCATTCCAGGAATGGGAAATATCAAGAACAGAAGCATGGAGTTTAAACAAAGCAAGAAGAGGAAGAAGCACTGTTTAACTGGAACGTGTATATGGATGGTGTGAGATGAACTTGAATATTTTGTGAGGCACAAAGGAAGGCTTTAGAATCTGGCATTAGACTTGACGCAGTGGGCCTTGTTGGTGGTGGTGCATTTTTCCCTTACTTGTTTTTAAACAGACAATGATGTGATGAAGCATGCTCCTAGGAAGATGAGTCAGGTAAGAAAGTACCAGATTGATTAGAGAGCCTGGAGCCCAGATGGAAGAGATGGATTAGGAGGCTGTATCAATTAAGAGACATTTAGCTTTAGGTAACAGAAAAAAAAACTAACTTTACCGGCTTAAGAAAAGAGGGAGAGAGAGAGGGAGGGAGGAAGAGAGGGAAGAAAGGCAGGGGTGGTGTGGGGGGAGAGAGAGAAAGGGAGAACAAATTGAATTTATCAGGTCACATAACTAAAACAGCCACAGGTAGAGCTGAAATTAGAAAATGACAGCTTTGGGGGCTCAAATGATGTCATTAGGGCTAAGTTTTCTCTGGCATCTGTCTCACCTTATGCTGGCCTAACTCTAGAGCTGCACATCTGCCAGTTCTAGACTCTCCTGTCTGGATGCAAAGATGCCTAAAGGAGCTCCAACATCAATTTCTGTGAGGTTCATGTCTAGCAGAAATGACTGGACACCTTTCTAGACTCATCCCCAAATTACTGGACTTCATTCTTATTGGCCAGCATAGATCATGGGCTCATCCCAGGACATCCACTTTGGTCAGGAAGATACACTGCTTTGACTGGTTACATTTGGATCAAGTATTGACCCACATGACATAGAAAGATATAATGTTTAACTTTGATTTATTGTTCAGTGCTAGTTAGTTTATTCCAAGGCCACTGTTCATAAATGATTTCATGTTTTGTGATGAGGGAAGCAATACCATTTGTAAGACGGAAATAATAATTTACTGAGTTTTCAGTCACAAAAATATATTTAAAACACATCATTTCAGACTTACGATTTTTAGTATAGTTTTACTTTATTAAGTATTCCAGAACACACTGCATATGACAGATTTCTTCCTATTGCACACTTTCACAGTGTAACCCCTTGAAATACGGAGTTTATAATGGAAATACTGATGCTACCTTAACTCTGCTAAAGTGAACTGTGCTGCTGTGATAAGAGGAAAATGTATGTTTGCATTTGGAAAACTCATCATCTTTCCAAATCATGATTAGTAGGTGGCAGGACAATAGAACATTGAATTGTATCAAAAATAGGCCAGATTTGAAATATGAATCTCTTGCCAGTGCAAGAGATGAAGGTGGCAGTTGTAGTCTCTTCAGATTCTTAATTTACTAAGTTGTAGGCAGGTTAGCAGTGATTGATCATCCCTGGGCAGGGTGTTAGCAATTTTAAAATCATTTTATTGTGTTACGCAAATATGAATTTAAAAGTTTTAGGCTGTCCTTATTTCTACCGTAAGCAACTCTTGGGTACAAGCTTACCTCTAGAAACTAAATGTACAAAGGGTATGCTTATTTCAGTATATCTATCTCTCTACTGTAGCTTATCATTTTGTATATTACATATTACACAGTGGATTGTTTATGGTATGAAAAGTATTCCGTTATTGTGAGGACATAAAACACTTGCTACAGAAAGATGTATGGCAAAGAACTGTATGTTTTGCTACCAAATAGTGAAATGAAATTTGTCACTGCCTCTGTAGTCAACTAAGAACGTTTGAAAATGAAATTATTCAGGGTATAGTACCAGAGGCACAAAGGCAGAACTTGCTACCAATTAAAAAGTAAGAAACTGTTGTGGTCTATCATAGCAAGGGATGTTTTCCGTTCAGAACCATCAAGGAAAGGCCTATGAAGACAGCTGAACAATGTAGATAAAGGGGTTCTCAGTGATGGCTTTGTGTAGGCTTCTGCTTTATTGTCAGCTATAAAAAGCATTGTCAAATTGGTATGGCTTAGGGTATACCAGAGGGAGTGTCCTTGGAAATATCAAAGGACATTTTCTTTTACTTCAGAAGCCTCTCTTTCTTACCATATCTCTGATTGGTTTGCAATTGCAATTCTTAAGTGTGATTGTGTGATGGATCAGAGTAATGGTCTTAGCTCAGCCTATACCACTTTGAAAGCTTACATGAACGATGTTACCAGTCACTGGGGAGGCTCCCTCCCCAAACCTCTACCCTTCTATAGCCACAGTCCCTAGGTATGTAGAGGAATGTAAATATAGGAAATAAAGATCAGTTTGCTTTAGAAATTTAGAAAGTGTAATTATCCTCCTGGCATTTCTTCATCCCATGGGAATCAAGTCGATATCCAAGATCAAGTCTGACTCAACAAAAGGGAGATTTTTACAAAGATTTGTGTGATTCAGAATTCAGTATTTGTGTATAAGACTGCTTCCTTCTTGACTTGACATGTGACAGAACAGAGTGTCACATTACTTGGGATAGATTAAGGAACACATTTTATAAGGGGCAATTAACAAATCAGGAGTCTGCAAGAAGTGATTGCCCCGCCCCCCCGCCCCCCCCCCGCCCCCCCCCTCCCCCCAGTCTCTTATCATCTGCAAAGAGCTCATGAAAGGGCAACAGTGCTCTTTTGGACAGGCTGTGAAGGTAAATTCCAGAGAAAGATATTTGACCCCCTGTTGATTTTGCTTTTATTAGGGCAAACATAAGAAGGGCTTGTCGGTGAGGGGACAAACAGATTATTTTGGGTGTCAGGCAGCCTGGGGTTGGAAACCAACTGATTGTATGAGGTTCCTGGGGAAGTTTTAAGTTTTTCTGCTGGGAAGGAAGTTACTAGCTTCTGGGTATGGTGTGAGGGAAATTTCTGATCCTGGCAAAATGATTGTTCAGGCAATCCAGAGAGAGCATTTAAGGGTGTTTCAGGATATGCCACAAGAATAAATTCATAACTTCCCCCCTACTGTCATCTTCCCAACACAGCAAATTGTCCCTCACATCTATTTGACACTAGTGAGTAGGAGAAATTGGACAAAGTCCAAATACAGTAATTTTTTCTTTTTTTTTAGTAAATTTTTCTTGTCTATTAATATTCCACATAGATCATGCCATACGTGTAGCGACACCATACTCAACTTCAGAAGTCCTCAATTCTACATTTTGTTTGTATCCGAAGAGGGGGAAAAAAAGCAATCTTTACTGCTATTTATGGGGATGCTGTAACTGAGACTTAGTACTGAAGGCTCTTTTTTTGTTTTTTAAACAAAGGCATTCTAGGTCACCTGGGAAGAAAGGCACAAAGGAAAGTGATTATGCAAATGTATGCCCATCTGCAGCCATTTTGCCTTTCAGGCTCAGGCAGAAAATGGACAGATGTGAAAGACTGGAAGTTTTCTGTGAACTTCATTTCCTCTCTTCTAACAGTTTCTCACTCACTGCTTCTGCTCTGGTCCCACTGAGCTCCTTGGCGTTCCTCAGACATACTAGTACCTCAGATCCTTTGTTCTTCCTCTTCTCTCACTCTCTCTGGCTAAAATGCTTTACCCACAGATATCATCATTGCTTCCTCCCTTATTTACTCATATCTCTGCTCAGAGTTCATCTTATCAATGAGTCTATACTACTGGTTAGCACAGGACAGAAAAAAGGTATTGTCAGTGCTTCAAGGTTAGAAAACTGATAGGATAGTAATGAAAGTTACCATTAACACAACAGATAAGAAGATTAATAAGTTTCAAGGGAAACAATTAGATTTGGGGACAAACTGAGTTTTAGGATAACCCTGTAAGCAGCAGGAAATCTAGGTGGGGAGCATAAGAGATCAGGGTGGGAGGTGTAGATTTGGAATTTGTCAGGGTAAAGAGGTGATTTTAAACCATTTAGATACCAGTGTAGAATGAAAGAGTTACGAGAGCCAAAAACAAACCCTCAGGAAAACAAACATCTAGTGGGTATAACTTGAAAGAATATAGAACAACAGAAGAGAAAAGGAAACCAACGCACAGAGAAGGAACATTGAGATCCTGGAGACGAAATTAAAGAGGAAGAAATTTCCCTCTACCCTTTCAGGTTCTTCTGCCTGGTCTAATAATTAAATTGGCATGAGACAGATTAACAGGAGGAAATCAAACAAAGATTTAATAACATGTATATGAGGGAGAGACCCAGGAGAAATGAGTAACTCTCCAGAATGGCTAAAACCCTCACCTTAAATATCATCTTCAGCTAAAGACAAAAGAAGATGTTAGGGGTAGTGGTTTGAGATTTTAAAGGGGAGGAAGGCAATTCACAGGGAGGTGGAAAACATGTTCGGTAAACAAATGTTTGCTGGGCCCCGGCAGACAGTGGGACACAGAGTGGACTCTGATCTCTGAATTTTTCCCCACCACACTTATCCCATATTCTTTGCAGACATCTTTGGTAATAGATCTATTCCTGTACCAGGCCTGGTATCTAAATTCTTCAGGCAGGAAGGGGGAAGATCAGAGTTTCTTCCTGAGTCTTTTGAGCCTTGATTGTTTTCAGCTCCAAATAATTTGCATGCCAGAGACATTTTGGGGTAGCAAATTTTGTTCCCCTGCAGAGTGTAGCTACAAAAGATATCATCAGGCCGGAAGGAGCCTTTCAAGAAGAAAGTGACAGTCAACAGTGTCAAACAATGGCTAAATACAAGTTCTTAGATTTATAAATTTGTCAGTTAATAAGAGAGAGTAAATTTAGTAGAAAAGTAGTTGCCATCATCTGTTGACAGTGAAAGTGGTAGAAGTCCAAGTTGGAAAAATTTGCTATATCTGGAACTCAGCTGGAGCAAAGTTACAGGTAAGTTTGGGTATTCTAAATTTGGAGTGAGCCCACACAGGCAAGAAGTATACTTTTCTGTTACAACATTTATTTTATTTATTTATTTTTAATTTATTCATTTTATTTTATTTTTGGCTGTGTTGGGTCTTCGTTGCTGTGCACGGGCTTTCTCTAGTTGCAGCGAGCAGAGACTACTCTTCATTGTGGTGTGCGGCCTTCTCATTGCAGTGTCTTTTCTTGTTGCTGAGCATGGGTTCTAGGTGCGTGGGCTTCAGTAGTTGTGGTGCACAGGCTCAGTAGTTGTGGCTCGCGGGCTCTTGAGTGCAGGCTCAGTAGTTGTGGTAGCCGGGCTTAGCTGCTCCACAGCATGTGGGATCTTCCCGTACCAGGGCTCGAACTCGTGTCCCCTGCATTGGCAGGCGGATTCTTAACCACTGTGCCACCAGGGAAGCCCCTCTGTTGCAACATTTAAATGAGGAAAAACAAAAAGTGCTTGAGTTGGCAAGATAGAAATTCAGTATTTTAGATCCTAAGGACATTTTTCAGGGTAATTAGATCATCTTATTATATTACCAGAATCTATGTGTAATAGAGTCTGTGTAGTGAATAAATTAAAACAAACAAACAAAATAAACCTCTGTCTCTTATTATTAAAATTTTAAAGGTAATTCCATAACTAATAATAATAGTTATTATATACATATATATATAACCTTTTTTCAAGTGCTTAGTGTGTGCCAGGCCCTTTAAAATTTTAGTTGCATTATTTCGTTTGATATATTCAAAACAAACCTATGCATCCCAAGGTTAGAAATGAGAAAACTGAAGCACATATAAAATAACTTTTCTAAGGTCAATCTGCTAGCAAATGGCTGAGCAGGGATGATGTATCACACTTCTATCAAATTTGCCACACACACACACACACACACACACACACACACACACATACATGCATGTGCCACGTGATACCCTGCTCTGGTAAAGATTTAGGACTGTTTTAATGACTCGACCTTTTATTTGGTGAGAAACACTTGTGTTATCCAAATTCTGCTACTTATTGGATAAATTTTATTTGCACACCAATCAGTTTGTTTCTAAGTTAATCTTTCTCATAGCATCTTTTTAAATGCAGATAGCCTTGAAATCCCTCCCTCAACTCTACAAATTCATTGGCTACATTTTCTTTCTTCCCAGTTATCTCAGGTGATGGCTTTATTTCAGGTGATGGCTTTATTAAATATTTTGCTACTACACAATAGTGTCACTGTTTTTCCATCCTTCTACAGCAGTTTCCTTATCAGTCTCCTAACTTCTTATAATAATTTCTAGTCACTTTGTGCCTCGTTTCAAAATCAATGCCATATATGTTAGGGTTTTTCTTTTCACATAAATTTTTATATCATTCAACATTGCCACAACAGTGCTGTTTAATCAACCAGCCCAGTATTCAGTGGCATACTTAGTTACTCACACATGTTTGGGGTGACTGTGGGTTGGCTGATCCAGGTTGCAATTACCTGGAGTTGGCTTTATTTACACATTGCGTCTAAGTTTCTCATTTTCCCTGGATGAACAAGCTAACTGGGACATCTTCCAGTAATGTTAGGAGAGCAAAGAGCAGACATGCTCAATCATAGAGGCACACTCTTTTGTATTATGTGTGCTAGTAGCCCATTGGCCAAAGAAATTCATATGGCCATGCCCAGAGTTAATAGACAGGTAGATATACTTCATCCATCATGACACCAAGCCAGTGGTACAAATGCATAGCATTACTATAGGAGACTGAAGAATTATGCCCCATATTTAACTTTCCATAATGAGATTTTTACCAGTAATCCCCTGTTTGATAAAGTAGACATGATAACCAATAACTCTCATGATTTTGACTATTGTTTTATCATATAAATTACTTCTGTAACTCTTGGGTATTCACTTTAGAAACTGAACTATGGAATATAAATTAGTCAAATTTATATCTCACTTGGTGAATTGAGGTTAGAACGTACAGATATAGTAATGATAGTTTTTAACAAAATAAATGTTTTTTTGAGTTTACAAAATTTCTAGCATCTAAAGCAGTACATAGAACATAGTACACACTTAAGAAGGATTTATTAGCTTGAATCCTTAAACGTCATGTGTAACTTGTTTTCAGTTAATGAAAACATCAAATAAACCCCATATAGGGATTTTTCATTATTTTCAATGTGAAAATTATATATTGTGTGGTAAATTAAATACAAACCAAACAAAATGTAAAACTCTTCACTCCAAATTCTACTTTCTTGTCACCTTCCACACTTTGCTGCTGGCTGTACTTTAGCACATTGGATTTTTAAGCATTGTAAAGACTTGCGCACAAAAAAGAAGCGTTGATTTTAAGCACTTTTTCTTAAACAATTGCTCTGCCCTTCAGAGATAGTGTTGTGAAATAAAATGTCCTCTCATCAGAAGGCTCAAACTTTTCAACCCCTGCTGCCTTCCTCTTTGCCTGAGTGGTTGCAGTATTTGCCTTGTGCTGCTGGAGGCTATCTTTGGTAACTTCTTTTAGTTAAGGCAGAACTCTTAGGTTCTTAAATCCTATGTCACTAATTAATAACTGTGCTACAGTAAAACTGAGATGTTCATTCCCCTGAAAAGGTAAAAGCTGATCTGAGTGAGCTGTGTCTAACTAATCCTTTGGTGTATTCCCTGCTTTTGTAGGATCACACTGTGACTCCCCAGCTTCAGGCTCAAAATAAACTCAAATCTGGTCTTCTCTCATTCAGGCACATGCTAATTCAAATAGTTCTTTCTTTTTAGTTTGCATTCTCTTACCTACTTATCCTAAAATTTTGGCTTATAATATTATGAAAGATTTTTCTTCCTAGATTTTGCGAGGCCCTAGAAGAATTCAGCTATTTTCTGTGTCCTTTTATCAATATTTGCTTTGCTTCTTTACAAAGCACAGTAGAGTTGGAAAAGATGACTCCAGGAAGTCTGTATAAGGTTACTAGCCTTCCTGACTACTGGCTCCTTGAGTTCACAGTCAAGGTCTGGGAATAGTAAGCCTATCTTTACTGTTGGTCAGTAGGGAACATATTTGAGAAGGAGAACTGGGTGTAGATCAGGAAACACTGTAGACAAACTGGTACCTGCTGGTATTTCTGCATCTCTGTTGCATCGTGGCTGCTGCTTCATTTCTGCTTGGCAAGTTGCTTGCAACTTTACTTTCATCCAGCTCAGATTTGGAATCATGTAGGGAAGGAGATTCTGGGAAATGTAGTTTCCAGTGTAACCACATTTACAGTAGAACAACCCTTAACCATTAAAGTAAACAGAGAAGTTTAGGTTAGGTGTTCAAAGACATGAACAAAATAGAAGAGGTGAAGATGACACTCTGCCAATAGTTGTAAAACAAAGCAGCATGACGGGAAATATTGTTTAGCATGATGTATTATAGATTCATAGGGGTATATAATGAATAATATATATAATTATCATATAATAGAATGTTACACACACTTCTAGAAAAAGGTGGTGACATAACAAAAATAAAGGCAAAAACTGCTGTAGTTTCCCCCTTCTCTTTTATAATATTATTTAGATAAGAGGCTATCTGATACTATATCATTATTGGATTATATAACAGAATGCTATATGGTCTTTTGATACTTAGCTTATCCAAACAGTTTCTAACAACTGTATCTTATTTTTACTTTTATTTTTTACTTTTCTGATCTGACTAGTCTTTGATTCTTGTGACTCTTGCTTGAACTCTCTCCCAGGGTTTTTCCCAGGTCCTTGAGAGTAGGCCCAGGAGTTTTCATCTGGATATTCTTAGTACATGGCCTGTTGATTGGCACATAAGGGATGTTTAGTACATATTTTTTTAATTGAGGTATAGTTGATTTATAATATTAGTTTCAGGTATACAACATAGTGCTTCACAATTTTTAAACCCTATATTCCCTGTATGGTTATTTTAAAATATTGGCTATATTCCCTGTGTTGTACTATGTATCTGTGAAGCTTATTTATTTTATACATAGTATTTTATACCTCTTAACCCTCTACCCTTATCTTGCCCCTCCCTGCTTCCTTCTTCCCACTGGTAACCACTAGTTTGTGGTGTGAGTCAGTTTCTTTATTGTTCCATTCGCTAGTCTTACTTTTTAGATATCCCATATAAGTGATATCATATAGTACTTGTCTTTCTCTGTCTGACTTTTTTCACTTAGCATAATACCCTGCAAGTCCATCCATGTTGTTGCAAATGGTGAAATTTTATGGTTTTTTATGGCTGAGTAGTATTCCATTGCATATACATACCACATCTTATTTATATATTCATCTGTTGATGGACTCTTAGGTTGCTTCCATATTTTGGCAATTGTAAATAACGCTGCTGTGAACATTGGGGTGCATGTATCTTTTCAAATTTGTGTTTTCTTTCCTTTTTTTTTTTTTTTGGATAAATACCCAGGAGTGGAATTGCTAGGTCATTTGGTAGTTTTTTGAGAAACCACCATACTGTTTTCCACAATGGCTGCACCAATTTACATTCCCACCAACAGTGTATGAGGGTTCCCTTTTCTCCACATCCTCACTAACATTTGTTTTTTGTGGGCTTTTGGGTGGTAGCCATTATGAAAGGTATGAGGTGATAACCTCATTGTGGTTTTAATTTGCATTTCTCTGATGATTAATGATGTTGAGCATCTTTTCATGTGCCTGTTGGCCATTTGTATGTCTTCTTTAGAAAAATGTCTCTTCAGGTTTTCTGCCCATTATTTCAGTCAGGTTGTTTGTTGTTTGATGTTGAGTTGTATAAGCTGTTTATATATTTTTGATACTAACTCCTTATTGGTCATATCATTTGCAAATATCTTCTGCTATTCAGTAGGTTGTCGTTTTGTGGATGATTTCCTTTGCTATGCAAAAGCTTTTATGTTTAATTAGGTCACCTTGTCACAATTTATGTTAAAGAGTGTTCTGCCTATGTTTTCTTCTAGGAGTTTTATGGTTTCCAGTTTTACATTTAGGTCTTTAATCCATTTTGAGTTTATTTTCTGTATATGGTGTTAGAGAATGTTCTAAGTTCATTCTTTTACATGTAGCTGTCAACTTTTCCCAGCACCAGTTATTGAAGAGACTGTCTTTTCCCCATTGTATATTCTTGCCTTCTTTGTTGTAGATTAATTGACCTTAAACACATGGGGATACATGTTTAATTTACAAAAGACAATAAATGTCAGTGTATATTTTTCCAACCTTCAATTCTTATACACAATATATGTCTATAATACATAATATGTAATCCTATAAATATTGGCTGATTATATTAATGACTAAATGTGTAGAAAAACATCTAAGGCATAGGTAGAACCTTATTTTATTTCCAAAAAAATTAGAACGGAGGAATAATTCAGCCTATTAACAACATGGATGCCAGTGCCAGTATAATCTATTCAACCATTGCCTTTTATGTAGTGTCACCTAATTTTTTGTCAGTTGAAATAGAACTTGATCTAAATTATGAGAAAATTGGAACATTATAATTCAGATATTAAACTAAGTAAAAATCACATTTGAAGCTTTGGGAAAAAAAACTTTCTTCCCAAAAAACTTTTTTTCATGAAATTTAATAAAACAGAGTTATAGTCAATAAAATTTGCTTTTTAAATTAATTGGTTTCCAGATATGACTGATTTAGTATAATAGAATGTTTAAAAGGCTGTTGTTTTAAGTGAAATTCCAGAGTTTGCAATGTCCAAGTATTTAAATTTGACAAGTGGAAGAAGGGAATGCTATATCTACATGCAACATATAGTTTTTGTAAAGTCAGATAAATAGTTCTCACAAATCCTGCCTGAAAATTCCAAACAAATTGGATAATAACTACAATAAACATGGAAACAATTTTACCTACATAACATTTGCTATAACTATTGTACACAGAAAGGTTTAAAGAGTTACAAAGAAAAAAAATAGGAAATAAACTTCAATCTATTTCAGTTAAGAGTTAGAAAAATCTCAAATTTTTATAACTGTTCAATGAAAAACAATTAAATAAATGGATGCAATGAAGCATGACTATGAAATTTTCTATGTCCTTAGGGGTGTTAGGCATGACATATTATGGTAAAGATTGGATTAGAAGTCATATAAATTTTTTATTTTAAAAATGAGAAAAGTAACTTATATAATTGCCTGTTCCAGTTTTTGGCCTCCTGCCTTATTCCTGCCGTGCTCTAGTAAACTGTATTTTAGAAAAGGGCATAGTATTTTAGCATTTCACAATGTAACAAGATTACATATTTGTAGAATGCTAACCATGGTATATTTCTCAGCTACTGCCTATAATGAGTTACATTCTTCTTTGAAATCTTTTAGTATGTGTTTTCCTATTAGTGAAACCACATACTAAAATCTCATGGATAAATATATATGATTGATATTTGGTTTGTGCATGTAGATGATGCAGTGTTAGAACCAGGACACAAGGCTAACAATATGAAAATGTATTACAAGACATTTGGATAATCTTTGAGAAATTTAGTATTAAATTGTAGTTAGAACAATCTTAGTTTGATAATGCCTGATTATTTCTTTTAGATGTAAATCTGGTATACCAAATTCAAAATTTGATTAACTGTGACAAACTTGGTAAGTAGAGTGAATTTGGGAAAATTATCTTGGGATTTAACCATATTTAATTAAATTGAAAATGTACTAGTGATGTTGGGAATGTTGACTTACTGCCTTATTCATTTAGTAAACATGTCAGAAACCATGCTGGGTATAAGAGAAGATTATGAACGTATTGGTAAATTCTTCCTGTGCTTGAAAAGATAATCAATTGATCATAACTGTGTGACTTCACATTTTGTAAAACTAAAAGGCATGCATTTTAAAAACTAATTTAAAGTGATCACCAAAGCTTTTCAAATAACATTAAGTACTTTTTTTTTAGGTAACTGGCTTATTTAGGTTTAAGTAGTATATATATGTGATGGTTAATTTTATGTGTCAACTTGGTTAGACCTTGGTACTCAGATATTTGTTCAAACAATATTCTAGATGTTTCCAAGAAGGCATTTTTTTAGATGAAATTAGCATTTAAGTCAGGCTTCAAGTAAAGCAGTCTACCTTCCATATTGTGGGTGAACCTGATCCATTTAGTTGAAGGCTTTAATAGAAAAAGACTGATCTTTCTGGAAGAAGAGGGAATTCTTTGGACTTGAACTACAACATCAACTCTTCCCTGGGTCTCCAGCCTGCCAGCCTACCCTGCTCATTTGTAGACTTGCCAAGCCTCCACCATCTCCTGGGCCAATTTCTGAAAATCTCTCTCTTTCCCCTCTCTCTCCCCTCTCTCCTCTCTTCTCTCTCTCTCTCTCTCTTTCTCTCTCTTTCCTTGTACAGCCTATTGATGTATTTATCTAGAGAACTCTGACCTCTGACTAATACAGTATGCTATTAAGATACCATAGTTGTATTCTGAAAACTTTGTTTCACTTTTTCATTGAAAATACCATGAAAGTTAGGCAGGTGGATGTTATTTTTAGTATGATCAGTTTCATTTTCTGGGAAAAGAATGGGCCAGGAGTTTACATATGTAAGTGATTTTTAAAACTTTTTGAAAGTTTCAGTATGGAATTCTGTTTTTCTTTTTATATGGATAAAAAGTGGGATTTGATAAAGTTGTACCACATGGAAGCAGGTAGGAGTTATCTATGATAAGAGTATACTTTTGATGGTTTCAAATGATTTAATCTTATTTCTGAATTACCATAGTGCTAAAAACAAAGCCTTAATCTAAATAGAACTCTGTGTGTTGAAGAAATAATTTTTTATAAGTAGAAATGTGAGTTCTATTTCCTTTTACTCTTTTAAACTTTGCTTAGTTTTAGGAGAAAAATATGATGCAAGCCATTTATTCTTAAGCTCTGTCCACTTTAAAAGTATTTTTTCTAATTTGTTCTGCTTAAAAAGAAATAACAAACACTGTTTTTCAGCATCCAGTTCTACCAAGCCAGGCAGATCAAAGTTTTCCTGTGTCTGAGGCACTTCATTGAACAAAAAGTCCCAGGAACCGCACGTTCCACCTGTTTCTACTTGCCACTTCCCCCAAAATTCACCTGAATTAAAGGGATGAATAACAACTGCTTTTGATCACACATCAGAAAAGGACATCGTAAGTAAATTAATATTTTCTGTCTGAAACAAAATCTTGTCCTTTGCATGCAGTAGTCACCCATGGTGACTATAGAATATTCTCTTTTATTAATTTGGGTGTCCTTGATCTACTTGACGAAATGCGCTGTATATTTCACGTTTCCTCCTACAAGAATAGCAAAACAAATGAGAAACTTCAAAATCTTCCCAAAAGAGAAATAATCTGTTGAATCAACACAGATGTGTTTAGGCCCTAATATGTAATTAGCACAAAATGCTGAGTTAAATCTTCAAATATTTCCGTTACTTTAACTCTATGCATTCAGAGTATTCTATATACAATATAAAAATTTCCTCTCAGAGAATCAGTGAAACAATATTTATCTACTGCCTGTCTATCTGTCATTTATCTAGGAAGATATAAAAGCAATATTTTAGCTCTTTTATCTACTAAAATAGTTATTTGTATAGCTTACTATGTTTCCAACCACGTGTTCAAATCAAAATACTCATCCATCCTATTTTCCTTTAACAAAACAAATCATCAAGTGCTATTGTTGCAAAATTGCCATATCATTTTGAAAACATGTCAAATTTTGACATGACTGGCTTGAGTATATTTGAATAGTATTGTATAGCAAATAGTTATTCCTCTTGCACTAGGTTGACTTATACAGTTGCCTCTGTTTGGAATTGTTTTATGTAGATGATCTCTACTAAGCCTTTCAAATCTGAAAGTCTAGTTCTCGGGTGGAAAAATCTTCATCCTGTGCAAATGAATTCACGGTAAAAGTTTCGTGACATAAATGGTATAATGACCAGCAGACTCAGGAAAAGCCAAAATTTGCTTTGGTTCAGAGTTCCTGTAGGTGCAAAAGGATCACAATTGGTGTTGAAAACAGTAGCACGTAGGTTAATGCATGACTGCTAAAAACATGATCCAGCCCACTAGTTAACATGGTCCAATCAGTAGCTCAAAACTGACAGATAAACTTAGCAGCTCCTGGATAAAGAGCAAGAAGTGTTTAGGGAGTTCAATAGACTTGGCTGCTTAAATTTAAATGAAATAAATTAAAAAAAATGAAAAGTTCAGTTCCTTAGTCACATATCAAGTGCTTAATAGCCACAAGTGGATAGTGGCTACTGTTTTGAGTAGTGCAGGATAGAACATTGTTCAGAGCCCAATTTTTGGTAGAATAATAACTAGTTCACATTTTGACATTTAAAAGTACTTTCTCGTATATTACCTATTTGTTAAAAAAACTGATGAGAATTTAAGGAGTTCTGTTTTGCTTTCTTAAACCTGAAGTTCAAGGAAATTTACTCTGTATGGCCAGTAAAATACAGAATTGTGAATTTAGCTTAAATATTCTAATTCCAAGAGACAAATCAAAAAAAACAAAAATCCTAACTTTTTTGGGTCTACATCAGCATAACATCATTTGTATACGTTTTCAAGATGGTTATGCCGGAAAACACACTTTTGTATGTATATAGGTCTTTATATTTATTATCTAATCAGTATTAATTTTTTTGTCATATCTTATAGGCTTGTGGTACCTAGCAGATATTAATTCTCTTTTAGACCTCATGCCCAACATAAAGTAGCCATCCCTTGGCCAGGGAAGGAAGTGAAAAGCAAAAATTTTATCATAGATGTTAGCATAATAATTCTTCATTGTTTGTGGCACAATTACTGTACATGGATTAATAATTATAATTTCTGAACCTAATAATTTATGCATTAGTATTTTGTCCCTGTCATGTCTTGAATTTTTGCAATTAAGTGTTTTAATAATGGAAAGGTTAATTGTGCTATTCATCAGAATTGCTTGCTGTGAGATGGTAGACAAATAAGAACTTTACAGACAAAGGGCATACTCACTAACCAAGCCTGTCATTTCTTTAGAAAATAAACTTGCTGTGACAGCATAATGGATTTATTTAATTTGCAAAATCTTGGGGTTCAGAAAAGTTCCTGCTAAAAAAAATGGAATTATAACAAATTGTCAAATTTATATTTACACTCAGACATATCCAGAGTTGCATATACTTTTCTATGTGTAGGTATATGTATACACACCTTGGTGTACACTACACATACATATATACAATGTATACTCACTTTCATTAAACTATAGCCTAGAAAACCAAGATTTTGTTCTAAAAGCATAATCAGATACCATGCTTCTTAAAATTATTAGTACATGATATAAGAAGTATTATTTTAACATATTCTTATAGTAATGACTATAAAGCTGATGAATACAGTTCTTATTAATGTGCCACTAGATATTTTTAAAAGTATGGTAATGATCATTATATGCTAGTCAACTTCTCTCTCAACTCTGGAAGAGTACTTGAAAGATTGTCAAGTAGTTTAATTTTCAAACCTCTAAAACAGTGATTCACAAAGTTTGGTCTGGGACCTAGTGACATGAACATGGATTTAGGAACTACTTTTGGGGGCTAGTACAGAGGTCTAGAATAATGGTGTCTTTAATCAGGTAGGGCTTTGCTTTCCTTTCACAAAACTTGAAGTCCAGAAATAGGTAATACTGGGTGACTGACTTGTAACTTTTTGCTCTAATGTCCTTTTCACTGGCTTTTAAATGCAAAGTTGCCTCATGCATACAAGTTGGTCATTGGAAGACCCACCATATCATCCATATTCTAGACTCCAGGAAAGGGAGAGAAATTCCAGCTGAAGCAGCTCTTTTAAAGAGCTTTTCTGAATTGCCCACAGAATAACTTAGATTCATATATTAATTTCCACATATATCAAACACACATATTACTCCCCAAAAGGACCATCCTAAAATCTCATCGAATGACTACCTCTCCTACAAGTCATAGGACATGAGTGTAAGGTATGATCTTCTCTGTCAGGGTTGGATGTTGTGTCTGATAGTCTAATCAGCTATATGGTATCCAACCCACTGAAGGCAGAATGATGGAGAAGAAACAGTATAACACAATAAAAATGTCCATTTGGAAAATGGAAAACAATAAGCAATCATGGTCTTTATAATTGATTAAATTCCAATGAACATAAATAGTATTGATGACCTGTTTCAGAAAAATTCCTTAGTTAACCCATCTGGCAGCCTTGGTTCTGCCTTCTGTGAGGCTCTCTTCTGTGATCTTCCATGGCTAGATCTAGGTACTGGAGGGTAAAGTATTGCTGGAGGTGGCACTGATCACTTCCTGTTGCTGCAGGTCTAAAGCCAAAGGATTATTTTTTACAGGTTCATATTAGTGAGGTTTGTATTGTCTTGTTCTTTTCCTTTCTTCTTTTCAATAAATTTCCTTCCAGAAACTTAGTAGAACTCCAGTCTGTTTCCAGTTATATCCTTGGTTAAGTAACCACAGACAGAATCTTGTTTTGACATAGGTTTAAGCCTGGGAACTCTTGTCATTTACTTCCTATTTTAAAAGCTCTGCTTTTAATTACTGTGATCAGTCTTTTCCTTTCTGTTCCCTAAGAATTGACCACTATATCAAAAGCTTTACTGCTACACTTCTTTCTTAAACTATTGACCCTGACAACAGTGTCTTGAGTGAGACTGCAACAGCTTTTTTCCTATCCTTTCTAGAAGGATACAGGCTTTATCACCAGCTAAAGCTTCAGGTTTAAAACTATCACACACAACCATTTTAATTTAGAGTCCAGAAGCAGTTGGTTTTTCAGTCTAATAAGTTTCCTATCTATGAGATATCTAGTCAACATAGATTGCAGGACAAGGACAGATAGCAGAATTTCCTTCCATCTCTGTTTTCAGAATGGTTAGCTCTACTCTGAGTTTATCTCTATTTTACAGAACTTTTCTAAAAGTGGCAAAAAGGGAACCAGTAAATGCCAACATGGACCCTGCCATTTACCTCCGTGTTACAGCTGGCTTCATTTTCTAAATAATTTGTGGACTAACCACATCTTCCAAGGACAGTCTTTACCATTCTTTGGAGATAACATTGTATAATGCCATTTCGAGTAAAGATTCTTTGCCTTTAAACATGGGTTTTGCCCTTTCATTTGGAAGCATTGATCACATAGATGGTCTAGTATTTGGGGATAGAGAAGCATCTATTTTATTCATGCTACAGGAAAAGTTAGTTGTATTATGGAGGCAGCTACACTAGTCAGCTAAATTCTGAGGAGTGATGTTGTCACTTCTTAATAGAAAAGTTTGATTGATAAGGGGAAGAAGAGGAAATACTCACCAGTTCAACCCATTCACAGACAGCCTATTCCAATAAGTACCCCAGACATCTGTAATCCATTCAATAAATATTCTTTGAACCCTGTTATGAATCAGAAACTTTAATAGGTTTGGGAAAATGAGGATGAAACAAGATTAGTACAGTCCTTGCCCTCAGAAACCTTAAAAGGTAGCAGGGTAGGTAGACAAAATTTTAATTTGAAAAAGAAATCCATGTTGTTATAAGATATTTGGTAGAAATAATCAGGGTGCTAGAAAGAAGCAGGGTGCTAAGATACCGATAATAAACATTGATTAGATGTTTCTCTTACTCCAGGCACTGTTATGCTTTACTTTATTAGCTTATTTAACCTAACAACCCTATGAGATATTATTATCGTCTCCATTGTTAAATTATGAAACTGAGGCAGAGAAAGTCTAAATATGTTGCTCACAACCACAGCTATCGATGGCAGGATGATGTTAATCCTGTTACTTTAATATAGAGTTCATGCTCTTGATCGTGACAGTACACTCTCTTTCATAAGACAATAAATCAGGGAAGACTTGCTCAAGGGAGATGAAAAAGTGTGGGTGACAACCAAGCTAAGACCTGAGGGCTGAGAAGGAGTCAACTGTGAAAAGAGTGCGAAAAAAATCATTTCAGGCAAATGCAATTGCATGTAGGAGGAGCTCAAGATGGGAATGGGTACACTTTGTTAAGCAAACTGAAACAGGCCAGCCTGTTTGGCGAATTGTGAACAAAAAAGGCAAGTGATGGTGGGTCAGAGAATTTTCAGGCCATGATAAAAATTTAGATTTTATTCCAGGTGCAAAGGAAAGCCATTGAAGAGTACTAAAAACCATTTTCATCTGCTATAAACATTGCTGTCCTTTTCAAGGGGTTTTTGAAATTTATGGAATACTGTAGCAAAATGGTTAAAAATGAGAAAGTATCTTAAAATATGGCATCTGGTCATTCTACTCTTCACAGAAAATCAAATGATTTCAAGTATTTTCAGAAAAAGGCACTTTAGGTTGAGATTATTTCATTCACACACATCTGTCTTTTGTGGCTTCTCAGTGGAGTACATAGCCACAAATACTTCTTGTTTCTTCAATCAGAGAGAAAGAAATGAACAGATGGGAGATTAAAGGAGCAGCTGAGCAGAGAATCTGGCAAAATATGCATCAGTTTATAGGTAGATGAATAAAAATTTGATGGTCTAGTGTAGAAAGAGACTATAAAAATGACTCCTGGTTTCTATATTATGGATATTGAGATAGCCTCTGATCTTTTCTGATAGGGTTTGGTACAACAAGTACAATTGATTTTTAGTAAGTACCTAGTGTGGTACCTTCTCATACAAAAGTACAATTATTTTGGAAGGAAATAAAAAAAAAAACAAAAACCTAACTGAACAAACATATCTTTTATATGAAGTTGTTTCCCCCTAGAAATAAACATGAAGTTTTACTACTTGGGAGCTTATTAGAAAATGTTTCTCTTTTAATTAAGTCCATTCACCTTTTCCCAGATCTAGCAGGGATCTACCAATGATTCTATGCAACAAGAGTTTTTAAGTGGAAGACAGTTTAGGAGCAAAGTCTGCTTAGAATATTTAGTCTAGATCTCACTAACCTCTTTCTGCCTAGTATGTGGCATCCTTCTTTTCCTTCATTCAGTGTTATTATATGTTAATTTATGTAGACATGTCCTAGTGTCCTATGAAGTTAGAAATTATGTTATTCATCTTTCTTGATCTTACTACAGCAATGAGCATACACTCAATAATTATAATGTAAATAGCACACTGTTTACAATACAAGACAAATAAACATTTTGACAGTAATTTAGGAACATCCAGCTCTAAAATTCCTTGCCTCCACAGCCTGCATAAGTAGGAATATATATATTACGTATTGTTTTTTCAGTGAGTATGAAAATAAAACAGCTTTTAGAAGAAAAGTGTGTTTTGTTACTTTACATCCTACTTACACTCTTTGCTTAAAGATGTGTTAGGGTGAAGAGATTTTTCAGCATTTTTTCTTTGAAAAGAAAAATTTATTCCCACAACCATGTTTTCTATTTATTCATGCCAGAATTTAAAATTTAGCTACTTTGAGAGGGGAACTTCCTTAATTTCTAAAGATCATCTCTAAAAAAATTACAACTAATAAAATGATTAATGATGATAAACTAGAAACTTTAAGATCAGGAACAAGAAAGAATGTCTTCTCTCACAAATCATTTTCAACATCACACTGGAAGTACTAGCCAATGCAGTAAGACAAGAAAAGAAAATAAAGAGTATGTGGATTGAGAAGGAAGAAATAAAACTGTTTTTCTTTGCAGATGACATGATTATCTATGCAGAAAGAATTGACCAAAAAAAGATAAAAAACAAAACAAAAAACCCACAAACCTGGAACTGATAAGCAATCATAGCAGGGCTGTAAGATACAAAGTTGATATAGGAAGTCAGTTGCTTCCCTGTATGCTAGCAATGAACAAGTGGAATTTGAAATTAAAGCCACAAAACCATTTATATTAGAACCTCCCCAAATGAAATACTTAGGTATAAAGCTAAAAAAAAATATATGTAGAAGATCTATAAGAGGAAAACTATAAAACTGTGATGAAAGAAATCAAAGAAGAACTAAATAAATGGAGAAGTATTTTATATTCATTAATAGGAACACTCAAATTGTCAAATGTCAGTTCTTCCCCACATGATGTATGATTCAGTACAATCCCATCAAGTTATTTTGTGATCATTAACAAACTGATTCTAAAGTTTATATAGAGAGGCAAAAGACTCAGAATAGCCAAGAAAATATTGAAGGGGAAGAGCAAAGTTGAAGGACTGACACTTCCTGACTTCAAGACTTACTTTATAAAGCAACAGTAATCAAGACAGTGTAATATTAGTGAAAAAAATAGACAAATGGCTCAATAGAACAGAATAGAGAGCCCAAATTAGACCCATGCAAATATAGTCAACTTTGACAAAGGAACAAAGGCAATACAGTGGAGAAAAAATAGTCTTTTCAACAAATGGTGCTAGAACAACTGGACATCCATATGCAGAAAAAAAAAGAATCTAGGCACAGATCTTACACCCTTTACAAAAGTTAACAGAATATGAATCACGGACCTAAATGTAAAACGCAAAAATATAAAAGTGCTAGTAGACAACATAGATAAAAACCTAGAGCGCCTTGGGTTTGGCAATGGCTTTTCATTTTTTTATTGCAATTTTTATTCAGTGATAATTAACAGAGTGTATACAATATAGTGATCAGATATTTTTATACATTATGAAACAATCACCACAATGAGTCCAGTTATACAAAGTTGTTATAGTATGATTGACTATATTCCTTATCCATGATTTCTATCCCTGTGAGTTATTTATTTTATAGCTGAAAGTTTGTATTTCTTAATCCCCTTCACCTATTTTGTCCATCCTCCTACCTTCCTTCCCTCTGGCGACCACCAGTTTGTTCTCTGTATCTGAGTCTGTTTCTGTTTTGTTTTGTTTTGTTTGTTTCATTTTAGGTTTCACATGTAAGGGAGATCATTTGATATTTGTTTTTCTCTGACTTATTTCATGTAGCATAATACCCTTCAGGTCCATCCATGTTGATGCAAATGGCAAGATTTCATTCTTTTTTATGTCTGAGTAATAGTCCATTGTATGTATATACCCCACATTTTCTTTACCTATTCATTTCTGGATGGATGCTTAGGTTGATTCTGTATTTTGGCTATTGTAAATAGTGCTGCAATACACATAGGGGTACATATATATTTTTGGATTAGTGTTTTTGTTTTCTTTGGATAAATACCCAGAAGTAGAATGCTGGATCGTATGATAGCTCTATTTTTGAGTTTTTTGAGGAACCTCTATACTGTTGTTTATAGTGGCTGCACAAATTTACATTTCCACCAACAGTGCATGAGAGATCCCTTTTCTCCACAATTTTCACCAGCTCTTTTTATTTCTTGTGTCTTGATGATAGCCATTCTGAAAGGTGTGAACTGATATCTCATTGTGGTTTTGATTTGCATTTCCCTGATAATTAGTGACGTTGAATATCTTTTCATGTGCCTGTTGGCCATCAATATGTTTTCTTTGCAAAAAATGTCTGTTGAAGTCCTCTGCCCATTTTAGAATCAAGTTTTTTTGTTTTTGTTTTTTTATATTGAGTTATATGAGTTCTCTCTATATTTTATTATTCTATATATTATTCACAAATATCTTCTCACATTCAGTAGGTTGCCTTTTTGTTTTGTTGGTGGCTTTCTTTGCTGTGCAAAAGCTTTTTTAGTTTGATGTAGTTCCATTTGTCTACTTTTGTTTTTGTTACCCTTGCTGAGGAGACATATCCCCCAAAATATTGCTAGGACCAGTGTCAAAGAGGTTACTGCCTACACTTTCTTATAGGAGTTTTATGATTTCAGGTCTTACATTCAGTTCTTTAATCCAGTTTGTGTTTATTTTTGTTTATGATGTAAGAAAGTGGTCCAGTTTCATTCTTTTGCCTGTAGCTGTCCAGATTTCTCAGCATCATTAATTGAAGAGACTGAGAGACTGTCTTTTCTCCATTGTATATTCTTGCCTTCTTTGTCATAAGTTAATTGACCATATGAATAAGGGTTTATTTTGGAACTCTCTATTCTGTTCCTTTGGTCTATGTGTTTGTTCCTGCATCCCTGGAATGAATCCCACTTGATCATGGTATATGATTTCTTTTAATGTATTGTTGAATTCAGTTTGCTAATATTTTGTTGAGGATATTTGCATCTGTGTTCATCAGGGATATTGGCTTGTAATTCTTTTTTTATGGTGTCTTTGTTGGTTTTGGTATTAGGGTAACACTGGCCTTATAAAATGAGTTTGGAAGCATTCCTTCCTCTTCAGTTTTTTGGAATAATTTGAGAAAGATGGGTATTAACTTTTCTTTAAATGTTTGATAGAATTCACCTGTGAACCCATCTGGACCTGGAGTTTTGTTTCTTTGATTACTGATTCGATTTTGTTGCTAGTAATCTATCTATTCAGATTTTCTGATTCAGTCTTAGAAGGGTGTATGTTTCTAAAAATTTATCCATTTCTTCTAGGTTGTCTATAATTTGTTGGCATATAATTGTTTATAGATTTTCTTCCAATCCTTTGTATTTCTGTGTTGTGGGTTTTAATCTCTCCTCTTGAATTTATGATTTTATTTATTTGGGCTCTCTCTCTTTCTTGATGAGTCTGGCTGAAGGTTTGTCAATTTTGTTTATCTTTTCAGAGAACCAACTTCTAATTTATTGTTTTTTTGTTTTTTGTTTTTTTTTGGTCTCCATTTCCTTTATTTCCTCTGAGATCTTTATTATCTTCCTTCTTCTGATTTTGGACTTTGCTTGTTCTTTTACTGGTTCCTTCAAATGTACATATAGATTGTTTATTTGAGATTTTTCTTATTCTTTCTTATTTTTATTTTCCTTTTTTTTTGCGGTACGCGGGCCTCTCACCGTTGTGGCCTCTCCCATTGCGGAGCACAGGCTCCGGACGCGCAGGCTCAGCAGCCATGGCTCATGGGCCTAGCCGCTCCGCGGCATGTGGGATCTTCCTGGACCGGGGCACAAACCCGTGTCCCCTGCATCAGCAGGCGGACCCCCAACCACTGCGCCACCAGGGAAGCCCCAAGATTTTTCTTATTCTTGAGGTAGACATGTATTCCTGTTAATTTCCCTCGTAAAACTGCTTTTGCTGCTTCCCATGGATTTTGGTATGTTGTGTTTTCATTTTCATTTGTCTCAAGGTATTTTTTGATTTCCTCTTTGATTTCTTTGTTGATCCATTGATTATTTTGTAGCATGTTGTTTAGTTTCCATGTGTTTGTGTTTTTTCCAGTTTCTTCTTTTATTTGATTTCTAGTTTCATACCATTTGGGTCAGAAAAAGATGCTTGATATGATTTCAATCTTAAATTTATTGGGACTTATTTTATGGCCTAGCATATGATCTGTCCTGGAGAATGTTGCATATGTACTTGAAAAGAATGTGTATTCTGTTGCTTGTGGAGGGAATGCGCTCTCTATATCTATTAAGTTCATTTAGTCTAATGTGTTATTTAAGGCCAGTGTTTTCTTACTGATTTTGTGCCTGGGTGATCTGTCCATCAACGTTAAGTGGGATATTAACGTTCCTTACTATTATTGTATTGCTTTCTATTTCTTTTATTTCTGTTATTATTTGCTTTAAATATTTAGGTGCTCATATGTTGGATGCAAACCAACAAATGTTATAGCCTCTTGTTGGCTTGACCCCATTATCATTATATATTACCCTTTTGTGTCTTTTGTTACAGTCTTTGTTTTAAAGTCCATTTTGTCTGATATAAATATTGTTATCCCAGCTTTCTTTTCTTTCCATTTGCATAGAATATATTTTTCCATCCCTTCATTCTCAGTTTGTGTGTGTCTTTAGATATGATTCGAGTCTATTGTAGGTAGCATATAGGTGGGTGTCGTTTTTTTAAAATTAATTCAGCTACCCTGTGTCTTTTAATTGGATAACTTAGTCCATTTATGTTTAAACTAATTATTGATAGGTGTGTACTTATTGCCATTTTATTCATGGTGTTTTGGTTGTTTCTGTATTTCTCTGTTCCTGTCTTCTCTTGGTTTCTTCCATTATGGTTTGATGGATTCCTTTAGCATTATGTTTGGATTCCTTTCTCTTTATTTTTTTGGCATGTATCTCTTGTAGGTTTTTGGTTTGTGGTTACCATGAGGTTCATACATAGCAATCTGTATGTATATAGCTGTCTATTTTAAACTTAAGTTTGATAGTAGCTTAAGTTTGCAGGCATTCTAAAAGCAGCACATAACATTTTTACTCCCTCATACTCTACATTTTATGTTTTTGATGTCATATTTTACATTTTAATTTTATATATCCCTTAACTACTTATCATAGTTATAGTTGTTTGTACTTTTGTCTTTTAACCTTCATACTAGCTTTTTAAATGGCAGATCCACTGCCTTTACGACATATTTGCCTTTACCAGTGATATTTTTTTCTTTCATATATTTTCTTATTTATAGTTGTGGCCTTTTCTTTTCCATTTGAAGAAGGCCCTCTAACATTCTTGTAAGGTTGGTTTAGTGGTGAGGAACTCCTTTAGTTTTTTGATTGTCTGGAAAGCTCTTTATCTTTCCATCAATTCTGAATTATAAACTTGCCAGGTAGAGTATTCTAGGTTGTAAATTTTTTTCATTTGTTTGTTCTTTGTTCTTTCTTTTCAGCACTTTAAATAAATCCTGCCACTCCCTTCTGACCTATAAATTTTCTGCTGAAAAATTAGCTGATAACCTTGTTGGGTTTCCCTTGAATGTAATGAGTTGCTTTTCTCTTGCTGCCTTTAAAATTCTCTATCTTTAATTTAAGCCATTTTAATAATAATACATCTTGTTGTGGGTCTTCTTGGGTTCATCTTATTTGGAGCACTCTGTGCTTCCTGTATCTGGATGACTGTTTCCTTCCCCAGTTTAGGGATATTTTCAGACATTATTTCCTCAGATAAGTTTTTTGTCCCTTTCTCTCTCATTTGTCCTTCTGAGACCCCTATAATACAAGTGTTAGTATGCTTCATGTTGTCCCAGAGGTCCCTTAATCCCTCCTCATTAAAAAAATTCTTTCTTATTTTTGCTGTTCTGATCCTCTGATTTCCACTGTTTTATCTTCTATATTGCTTGTTCGTGCTTTTCTATCATCTACTCTGCCATTGATTCCCTTTAATATATTTTTTACTTCAGTTATTGTAGTCGTCAGCTTTTAAATGCTTCTTTCTTATATTTTTTGTAGAAGTTCTCACTGAGTTCCTCCATTTTTCTCCAGAGTTTGTTGACCATCCTTATGACCATTTCTTTGAACTTTTAATCGGGTAAATTACTTATATCCATTCATTAGGGTTTCTTTTTCCCCCTTGGGTGTTAACTTTGTTCTTTTGACTGGAGTATATTCCTCTGACTCCTCATTTTCTGTGATTTTCATTTTTGTTTCAATGAATTAGGTGGAACAGCTACTTCTCCTGGTCTTGAAGGGGTAGCCTCATGTGGAAGCATCCACTGTATAGACTGCTTGTGCGTGGCAGCTTTTGAAGGCAAACTGGAGCTAAGTGGGCACGGGCCAGGGGAAGTTCCTGGGGAGCACTGTGCCTCAGGCCATTTTGGCAAGGTGGCTGGAACTCGAGTGGGCCCAGGCTAGGGGGAAACCCTGGGGGGACTCAAACAGTGACACTTGCTGGTACCTCTGACCCTGGAGAGAGCTGTAGCAGTTCCCTGCCTATTTGGCAGAAGCTCTAGGGTTAGTAAATGAATTTCCTTCCCATATACACGGCAGACTGCTATTTTATGCTCTAAGTCCCAGGGCAAACAAGTTTGCACTTGGGACCCTCAGCAATATTCCTTCCTGTCACAGGTCACTGTGTTTGGGTGGGGTTCCTGTGGATATTGTGTCTCTGTCTTTCCTACCCATTTCTGTGTGCTCCTTCTGTGTACAGTAGCTATCCAGTTAGCCCTCAGGTCTTCTTTAGGAGGAGTTGCTCTATATGTTGGTATAGATTCAGGGCATCCATGGGAGGGGGTGAACTTATGGTCTTCCTACACTGCCATCTTGGATCCCTCTCCCAGCAATGAGTTTTTAGATCCAACACAAAAAGCATGTTCCATGAAAGAAATAACTGATAAGTTGTACTTCATTAGACTTAAAAATTTCAGTTCTGTGAAAGATGCTGTCAGGAAAATAAGAAGACAAGCCACAGACTGGGAGATAATATTTGTAAAAGACATATATGATAAAGGAATATTATTTAAAACATACAGAGAACTCTTAAAACTCAACAATAAGGGGGAAATGTCCAGTTAAAAAAATGGGCAACAGACCTGAATAGATAGCTCTCCAAAGAAGATATAGAGGACAATAAGCACTTGAAAAGGTGTTCAACACCATATGTCATCAGGGAATTGCAAATTAAATAACAGTGTGATACTACTACATATCTATTAGAATAGTGAAAATTCAAAACACTCTCAATACCAAATGCTGGCAAGCATGTGGAGCCATAGAAATTCTCACTTATTGTTGGTGGGAACACAAAATGGTGTAGCCCTTTTGGAAGACAGTTTGGCAGTTTCTTCCAAAACTAACCATACTCTTACCACAGAATTCAGCAGTTGTGCTCCTTGTTATTTACCCTAATGAACTGAAATCTTATGTCCAAACAAAAACCTCACACAGGGGCTTATAGCAGCTTCATTCATAATTGCCAAAACTTGGAAGCAATCAGTGTGTCCTTCAGTAGGTAAGTGGATAGACTGCAAAACATCTAGACAAAGGAATACTATTCAGCATTAAAAAGAAATGAGCTATTTTAAACCATGGGAAGACATGGAGGAGCCTTAAATGCATATTATTTAGTGAAAGAAGCCAATCTGCAATGGCTATGTACTTATGATTCCGGTTATATGATATTCTGTAGGAAATAAAACTATGGAGATAGTAAAAAAAAAGATCAGTAGTTCCAGAGGTTGGAAGGGAAATAAGGATAAATAAGCAGAGCACACAGGATTTTTAGGGCGGTGAAATTGTTCTGTATGATACTATAATGGTGGGCACATGATTCTGTATGTTTGTCTCGACATAATGCACAACGTCAAGTGAACCCTAATGTTTAATGTGGATTTTGGATAATATTGTGTCAATGTAGGTTCTTTGATTGTAACAAGTGATCTACTCTCGTGGGGTGTTGATAGTTGGGGAGCTGTGCATGTGTGTTTGGTGGAAGGCATATAGAAACTCTGTACTTGGCTTAATTTTGCATTTAATGTAAAACTGCCCCTAAATATATATATATATAGTTTTTCAAAATTAGATCTTTTGAAATATCTTGAGCATCTAGAAGGACAGACTCATGTCTTAAACATCTTGGTATTCTGGGGTGAGACACAATGCTTGCAACAGAGGGGAGTCCCAACAAATATTTGTTATATGAATGATATGTACTCTGCCCCTCTCTAGGCAATTTATGAAGTTGATCTGTAGCATATTTTTATTAGATATCACAGTTTATGACAGTGAGTGGGGTTTTAAGATAAGGATGGAATACTAATGAGGAAAACATAATTTAATCATTTAAAGAAAGGACCTTTCTAGTCTCAATTAAATATGGTTTTATTTTATTTCTAAAATCACATATACATCTCAGTATTATTAAAATGCTTTTGAAGAATCTAGCAAGATTATCATATGGATTTTCTCCCTTGAAATTTTCATGTGATAAATATATTATACATTTTTAAAAATCCTTGAACATTGATATATCTTTGCATTCCTGGGATAAATCCTACTTGGTGATATTTTATGTATTTCATATACTGGTGGGTTTGATTTGAAAGGATTACATTTAGGACTTCTGTATCTAAATTATTAAGGGAAAAACTGGCTATTCTCATTTTCTTTTTTGTGTAGAGTGAACTTCGAAAACATTTTAAGTATATTGTTATTTTTAAAACTCACATTTTTGGTGTGCTCTGAAACATTATACACACACACACACACACACACACACACACACGATAAAATAATTTACTATTTGACATTTTCACTGAAAATATCCGCAAATCTGTCTAAGCCTGAAAAATATTTTGCTTATATTCTACTTTGACAATGCTTATCAATTTTCTACTTTAGTTTTATACTCAATTTGAATTGATTTTGGTGATTTTGATTCTTTTGAAATCTTTCAGTTTAGAATTTTCGAGCTCATTGATTTGAACATGTTTCTTTATTTTTCTTTTCCTCAATATCTGCTGTTTTACTTTTAAAAATTGTATTTGTGGTTTCTTTCTAGTATTCTTAATTAAATTTAGAGATGATTCTTTTAAAATTTTTCATAGAAGCAACACCTTGTTTTTGCACTATTATGTCTTCTTTTAGTTGTTTTGCTGTGTTTTTTCCCTTCTGTAATTAAATTATGTGTTAATTTAAAACATTTAGCACTATGAATTTACTTTTGACTAAAGCTTTTACCAGAGTTCATAAGTTTTAATGCATAGTATTTTCAACATTTTATTTCCTAAGAATATCCTGTGATATCAAACTTTTAAAATTTTTTACATAAGTGACTCAGAAAGATTTATTTTTTTAAGCTGCTGAAATTTGTCATTGATTTCTAGTTCTATTTTATTATCATAGAATGTAAATATATCTCTGTGTCCCTAGTTGTCTCTGAATGCCTATTGATTTTCTAAAAGGGAAGAATGACATTTCAGGATGGGTTCACCCTATAAGTATCTGGTGAAGGTATTCACCTTACCTAGTTTTTTTCCATCTCATTAAGACCTCTGAACCTAAAAGGGCACTGAAATGTGAAAAGGAGCAAAGTCTTTATTTAAAAAGTAGAGTTTATTTTCCAATTCCTTGACTTTCCGTGCCATTCTTTCTGAATGTTGCTTTGTAATAAGATAAGTTCTACATCCTAGTCTGGTCTGTATTCCTGATGCTTCCTGTTTAAGCCAACATGTACTTACTACCAGACCTGATATGGTTATTGGGAACTAGCTCCTGGCATATTTCTAGACAGTCTTGTGTTTTTGCTGATGTGACAGATTGTTCTGTTACACTGACAAACTATTTTTTTGCACATAAGTCTAAGCCTCTATAATGGTGTCTGGTAACTTCTGTCATATTTGGCTTCTGACTCTCACTCACACCATGATGTACATGGTTGTTTCTGTTAAAGGCTTCTTTGAAACTAATTGCCATTTACCAGGCCTGATCTTTGTTTGAAGTGTACAGACCATTGAGTGTTTCAGCAGAAGTAAAGGAAACTGTTTCATAATTATTGCTTTAATCTAAAAATAATCAATATGAAGTGATAATGATAGCAACATATTTTAGAATAGTATAAAGTTTTTTTTTTTTCAAGAGTACAGGGTGAATCAATGTTAATTTGCACCTGAAAACTAAGTGTTCTGAGAGCCTGGTTGGTTTTTGACTAGTTGACCTTCAGCCCCATTTACAAAAACCAGAAAACTTTCTTTAGACTGTCACCAGCTTAAATACAAACAAGTATATTGTTGTTCTTGGTCCATACCAGATCTGTAGAGCGTTGTTTTAGTACCACTAAATGATGATTACACAGCAAGGATTATTTTTTTCAGGTTTACAGAGTAGACTAGAGTGGAGGAGGAACATGTGTGGAAATGAAAATGAAAATGCCAGTCAGAAATCATGCTTCAGCAAAGTAGGCCAAGTTAAAAGTTGGATTTAATAGTACACTGCTAATTATGCTTATCTTTCTGTCTTCCATCATTATGTGCTTACATATCCCATATAAGAAATGGAACTTTATGACATTTCCTAATATTTTAAAGTGATAAACTGAAATCACCCTTTGGAAAGCATAATTATTAGTAATAAAAAGCTGCTGTATTCCTCTACTATGGAGATGTGTTTTAAGCATAAGCAGGATACTTTATGTCTTAGCTGTTCTTGCACATCAGTTAAATTAGAATGCTTATATGTTAATTATTTATCATTTTAAATAATGCATCTTCTAAAATCAAAGAAACACATAACCTATAATTTATTATTCATTTAGCATGAAAATGTATCTTTATGTGGCTGTTTCTCTTCTAGGTACAGAATTTCTGTTTTGATGTAAAACTTATCAACATATGGCTTTAAGAACAGGATGGAAAAGTTTAGTTATTTGAAAAAAATGCACACACAACACCTCTATCATTTGTTTTCCAGTCTGTTGGAAATTGCCACTTTATATGTCTTAATGATGTTCTAGACCTGTGCCTTTATGGATAGATATAGATGTAGATATAGATAAAGATATGGTATGGATATGGCATCTATATCTATGTCATTGCCTATGCTTGTATCTCTTTATTTGTCTGTGTATATATGTATTTAGTTTCTGTGAAAATAAATATACTTGATTTCAGACAAATGCATTAAATTCATAGCAAGTTGAAGTGAACAGAGGGTTCTCTGTAAATGTTATATGTAATTAAGAAGCATTTTCTCTACTTCTAACAGGTAAGATTCTACATTCTTATCTGTCTTTACTCTGCACTAAAGGGAACCATGTATTGAAAAATATAATATTCTTTCCCCTAGTGTTCTAAAAACAAATTATCTAATTCACCATCTAATCCCTTAAACAAATCAACACAACATACTTCATGTAAATTGTTGATGTCTATGTTAGTGATTGCCCAGAGAAGGAAGCAATAAACGTATCCAAACAGAAAGTGCTTCCTAGTTAAGAATTTGTATTATTTAGGAGTATTTATGCAAAAATTTGAGAGGCAAAACTGAGGAATGGTTTTACTGCCTTTTAGTTTTTCCCCAACTTTGTTTAATGCCATATTAGAAGTCATAACCCTCCATTGTCACACAGCCTTCCCAGAAGAAAAAGATATCACATATATTGAATACTTCCTAACTATGAACACCAACTGTTGCACTCCATTTATATTTCATACCTTCAGAGTATTTCTCTGCAAATTAAACTTTAGGCATTTTTAGTAGCAACCTTGACCCTTCTAATATGATTGTAGCTTTGAATGTCATTTCATATATATTTTTTCAAGCCCCAAATAGAATCACATGATTACAACTTTGACTGAGAGGAAAATGGAACAGAACTCATAGCAGTATAACTAATTAGAGATCTAGAACAATACCTATATCTAATACACATTTTAAAAAAAAATTAAGTATTTTGAGGATTCTAGGTTCAAACCTCAAGGAATCTCTCCTCTCCAATGTGGGATTTTGTGTACAGTCCCAACTAATTTGGAATGAGTATTTGGGTAAGGAAGATTCTTGGAAAACTTCAAAGTCTATATACTACAAGCTCAGTAATTTGAAGGATATATTGAGGGTAAATCGTGAGGTAAAATGGAGAATCTAAATGTGGCAGGTGGAGTTTAGGATGGTCCCAAGTGATTCCTACCTCCTAATGTTCATATCCTGGTATAATCCCCTGCCCAGATGTGTAGATTGTACTTAATGACTCTTTTCTGATTAAGAGAATACTACAGAAATGTTTGGATTTCACTTTCAGGATCAGGTTATATAAAGGCTGTGCCACCCATCTTGGGGGCTCTCTTTCTGTCTCCTTCTCTGTTGAATGTCTTGCACTAGGGGATGAAAACTGCTATGTTGTAATAAGCCCTATGGAGAAGCCCAAAACACGTGGTGAGGAACTGAGGCCCCCAGTTTCAACATCTCACAAGGAACTGAGGCCCTCAGTTAAAATCCCATGAAGAACTAAAGCCCTGCCAACAATCATGTAAGTGAGCTTGGGAGTGTGTCTCCCATTCAAGTTGAGCCTTCAGATGAGTGCACAGCTGTAGCCTACAGCTTGAACACAACTTCACAAGAAACCTTGAGTCAGAGATACCTGGCTAAGTGTGCTTGGATTTCTAACACACAAAAGCTGAGATAAAAAAATGTTTTTTTTTCAAACCACTAAATTTTGGGGTAATTTGTTTCACAGCCAAAGATAAGTAGTACACTAGGCAAAAGATAATAACAGCATATGCAAAGGTAGGGAGATGAGGAGGTTAGAAACTCATGTCGTTCTATAAATAAACCTGTTAGCACCTTGGTGTTTGTAAGAGGTGAATGGTCTTTTTATGCTGCTTCCTATTCCTGTAAGAATTTTCTGCTATCTTTAATCCTTTCATAAAACATTCACAAATCAACTCCTTTTCCTATTAAATACTTTGACTGAAGTATGGTCAAATATGAAAAGACCAGTGTCAACCTTAAAAAAAAATTTCCTCTCTAATAACAGTAGTATTTTACTGAGCATCTATTTAAATCACCTTTACTGTTTGGAACATTGAGATTTTACTCCCAGTATATTCTTATAAAACGATCTCCCTAATGGGAAAGCTTTAGAAAGTTACCTTTGCCAAAATTCTATTTCTCCCATCATTTCTTATTATGAAAGATAATCATACCTTATAATCTAGGCCAATATTCCCTGCAGCATAAATCACTGTAACATTAAACCTTAGTATTTATTGCATGTTCTATCTTGCAGCTGACAGTTCTATTAAAGCTTCACTTAGCAAGTCAAAAAGTGATACCTCAGTACTATATAGTACTAGAAAAGATTGAGAAAACTCTTTGTACACAAATAATCTGAAAGCATAATTTATCTATTACATCACAGGAAGATTAAGTACATGGCCATAAAATTCCCTGCAATCATGGTAACTGGAGTCGAAGTTGCCTCTATTGCTTTAATAAACCCTTTAAGTATGCTTTCAATCTCTCAGCAATTCCTGACAAAGCTTGTGTGCTGTTGTTGTGAATCTGCCTACTTGAAAGTCCTGATGGTGAATATTTCACGTGGCTTATCTCTTCTCTAATTTGGGAGAAGCAAGTGTACTGTTTACTAGTGCTTCTTAATACCTTATTAGTTGAAGATGGATTTGTACTTCCAGCCTTTAGCCACCTAATTTCCTGTTATAAAAGGTAAAAATTTCAGTTTTTGCAAATGATGAATGAGGTGATTATATTTCACAAATTTTGAGGCCACAGACCATTAACTGAGTCACTCTGAGCACTTGTCATTTTAGCCATATGTATGCAAAATGAAAGTAGAGCGCTGTGTTGTTGTGATACCTATTGCCACAAGAGATCCCTCATGAACTTTATGTGAAAACTTCATTTTAGCAGGTTTAAGGCAAAAAAAAAAAAAATCACTATAAAAATTAACCCTTTCTGAGAGAAATTAAGTGACTGCTCATATTTAAGTTTGGATTTCTCTTTATTCTTAGGATTCCTGATAAAGTGTCAACCAGAAGATTATCATAGACCATCTTAGGAGAGTATAAATAGATGATTATCCTCATATAACTATATATATATTTATTTATTTATTGAAGATTTATGAGATAAGGCAAAATATCAACACTGGAACATTGTAACAGTAGAGTAGAACTATTCTATTCTCTTGGTCGCTGTGAGTTTTACTAATAACTAGAAAATTGCAGAATTACCTGAAGAATCTATCTGCATGGTATATTTCTCCTCTGGTTACGTGTGACCATCCTGTGGCAGAGTAAGGGCAAAATAAGGAGATATCTAAGCAAGTTGTGCAGAATGTTCAAACCTGACACCAGGAGTCTTTGGGCTTTGCCTCATTCCAGAACACCATTTCCTCCAGGCAGTAGTGTCAGCAAGGAGACCAAGTCAAGCATGTAGGCATGTCACTTCACAAGACATTATATATCTTGACTTGACTGGGAATGGAAAGAGAACACAAGGTCTGTCATTCTGAAGACATTCTCAGATGCTGAGACTGGGAATCCTACACTTAAACATAATCAAACCAACTAACTGGCAGAAACAAAAATCATTAACAAAAGTCATCCTTCCTTTGCTCCTTCCCCTGATTTTACCCAAGTTTTTGTTCAGTGTCTCCCTAGGTTGGTCTTACGCTATCCCCTTCCCTATGGCTATATTAGGCCCACACTTCTGGTTCCTTCAGCTGGTCTCTCTGTTTTAATATCCTTGGAGCTTAGTTTTTGCTTATGGTAGAAATATGTTTTCTGCACTTAAAAAAATATTCACTTTTATCTAAAACATTGAGACTTATTTTAGTTTTCTCCCTACCTCTAAATACCCAGAACCAAGTAAGCTTTTCTTTATTTAGGATCCAAAAAGATTCTGGCCAACTCATAAATGCTCTAAGAACTGAATAGGGCATGTTTCTTCTGCACATTCAATGAAGAAGCTTGAAATATATACCCAGACTTCATTAACTACATGAAATATTGAGATATTTTATAACATTAACATATTTAAAAATGTATTTCTAATCAGCCAGAGTGTCTCAGTTTATAACTTACTTTCAGAAATTACTAAATTGTTGAAAGAGTTGTATTAAAATTTGAATAGAAACCTAGTCTCATTGGGATCCTTTACAGCAAATAGAACGGAATATGGTATAATTCAAGACAACAATCAGGACTTTTATTTCTGAATGTTTTTTGCTTAGCACTGTGTTAACTCCTGCAGAGAACTAAGTGACATCTCATGCACTGTGCTAAACTTTTTCAATGTGTTATCTGACTGAGACCCCACAACAACTGTGGAAATTAGGAGGGTAAGGCTCAAACTAAGAGTTTACTTGCTTAGTCAGTCAGGAGTTTGGAACCAAATCTGTCTACTTTCAAAGCCTATGCTCTAACCATTATGAAGTCCTACCTTCAAAGGCTTTTTATCTTTTTTTGAGGCACCTTGCCCATGGTAAGAGGTCCGTAGATATTTATTTAATAAATAAATGAAAGAATGAAGAGTAAAGATAGCACATGAATATAACAATTCTCTCATATGTCCTTGGAATTTGTACAGGGTTTTAAGACTAGTTACTGTAATAATGAACTCTGCCCTAAGTTATCCAGTTCTCACGACCCCAACTCTAAATGTGGAGGTGAGTTAGAGGAACAACATGTTAAATTTGACCAGTTATCATTTGCTGGTAAGAAGGAAGAAGAACATCTTTAATTTGCTAGGGATAACATGTCTTTGTAAAAAGAAATTACACTTTTTAAGCAAAAAACAGAATTTATTGAATAGGTGGGATTGACGGTTGACAGTGCTCACTATGGAAAGACCAAATCAGATGAATTTCTCTGTTTCAAGTTTGTTCGAGTTGTGAACATTTTGTGGGACTTTTTTGTGTAACTTCTATGTCTCAGGTAAGTAAAGTGCTAAGATGCTATAAATTTTGTTCTCCTGAAATTTTGAGAATTAAGGACGGAATCTTCCCAGACTCATTATAAGATGAAGGACTATACATCTAGCCGAAGATAAAGGTACATGACAAAAGGATTGGCCAAATAGAATTGATCCCAAAAGTTATGACAAATGTAGTATTTCCTAATGTGTTAAATTTATATAGTACTGTAGAAAGTTTGAGTTGGAGACAAGTGTGGATTAAATTTTCTTGAGTAAAATTCAGCATTGATAAAGCATTTCTTTAATGCTTAACCTAGGGCAAATAATGGCCCCTAAAGATGTCCCAACTCTTGGGACTTGAAAATATGTTATCCTATGTGGCAAAAGAGATTTTGCAAATCTGAGTAGGTACTAGCGCCTTCAGGAGGGACATAGACCTGCCAACACTTTGATTTCAGCCTAATGGGACCCGTTTTGGACTTCTGACCTTCAGAACAGTAAGATAATAAATTTGTTGTTTTTAGCCACTAAATTTTTGTTAATTTGTTATATCAGAAATAAAAAAAAAACTAATATACTTAATGTAGGAAAATTAAGCTATTATATTTTTGTACTTTTATATATTAAGCTGCTAAATGTTTCTGCACTCTGATTCTTAAAGGAGAAGATGAAAGAGATGACACTTTCATCACACTTTGAAGGACAGTAAGATTAGGTGGATGACCAATTCTTTCGGATTTGTTCTAGGACTCTCCCAAATTTAGCACTGAAAATAAGTCCCACATCCTGGAAATTCTTCAGCTACAGGCAAATTGTGATAGTTGGTCACCTGACTCTAGGTTGAAATTCTAGGTGAGTCAGGCTATGTCCTCATGAATAAGCAATGATGAGACCAGCCCATTGGTTGAGGGTCTGTTTTGCACTATATAGAGAAGTTGCATTCTACAAATGGACTGTATAGTAAAGCATGTAGGAAAAAAACTGCACATGGTCAATATTGCTTTTGAAAATTCCTCAGGATGATTCATTGTTGGAGACAGGCATATTTTCTCTCAGCAAGTCTGACACTGCCAGTTTTTCTCCCAGAGCTGCGACAGATTGGTCTTTCTCTAGTTAAGACCCAGAAGGAATTGACTTGTGTTTAGGGACCATGTGGTATGAAAACCACATAATACTGGTGTATTGAGTAGTCTCAACTCAGTCAGGGTGTAAACATGAAGAGTTTATTTTTTATAATCACTGCTTTCAACTGCAATCTGTCAAAATGTCCTTAATTGACATCTCTGGAAGGTTCCATAATTTTCAGTTACTCTGATTAATTAAAGTATACTTCAATCAGTGTAGAAGTTTTCTTTCATCCTATTTAAGTATCATATTCTTCCCATGTAGACTTGAGTTGGAGCCAGCCTACACTAGGAGTATTAGAGGGTGGAGAGAGAGGCAGGTGTTTTCTACCTCTGAAACTTGCTCCCTCTTTCGTTTCAAGTCCTCCCCATACCAATGTGCTGGTGAGATGAGGAAGGAGAGGAAAAGAGACAACTGTCTCCACTCAGTTGGCTGCTACGTCCTTGACTTCTCTTGGTAGTTTCCACTTCTCTGGCTTGTATATACTGGCTTGTAATTTGCTCTTAGAGGGTTTGGGTATAAATTTGTCTGAGGGGACAGTAGTACTGTGTTTACGTTTTATAATTGAGTGTTATTACATACGGATAAGATGATAAAATGTCTGGGATTTTCTCGAAACAATCAGGGTTAGGAAAGAACTAGAGACATAGATGAAATAAAATTTACCATGAGTTGTTTTGGATGGGCCCTTGGAAGTTTATTATACTATTCAATTTTTGTACATGTGTGAAATTTTCTATAATAAAAGGTTATAAAGACATTTTTATACAAAAATATTGATTTTTAATGAAATTTCCCCCTGTAATCTTTCTAAATATTGTTTTATCTGATTGTCAGTTCTGCACTTGTTGACCTGTGGTTGTGAGATGGATTTCTATCTCAAAAGAAAATTAATAATTCCTAGAACGAAAGGCCTGAGTAGAGAGAAATGTGTAGGTAGTCATCCAGACCATTCCCCTTCCTTCCCACTAAAATGATAGAAACATATATTCAGAACTTAAGGTGTAGACCACTTAGTAAGCATGTGGATATATATAGATAGCTATATATATCATATCTATCTATCTGTCTATATATATCATGCAAACCAGATTCAATTATGTATGAATTTTCTGTATTCCAAGATCCCTAGATATTCAAGAAAATCATTTTGTTTCTGTAAGATTCAGGATGAAGTAAAATTAAGCATAAATTCAGAAGTCCAGACTTGCATTCTTTGAAAATCCATCACATTGTTTGAGAACCCCAGTGTCTGTATTATGCATTGAAGCTGTAGTTCAGTATACTAAACTGATAATGAATTTAATCTAGATTAAGCATGAGTTATAAAATAAAGTTTTTTTTAGATTCCTTGAGATGTCACTTTTTAATAATGATAAATATTTCTAGTTTAATTAATCATCTCACTAATTTATTCCAGCCTAATCCTATATTTCTTAGTGATATTAAGGATGAGTATCTCAGAAGCATTTAAATAGACTCCATTGGGAATCATATTTAGCATGCAAAATAATTTCATACTCCTCATTTAGCCATACTCCAAGTATCTTAATTTGCTGTTCCTAAATCAATATATTTAGAAAGGACTAGAAAGCAATTTTCAGCAAATTAACTAATAATATGAAAACAGTTTTGATTTATGTCACCTAAAAAAGTCACATTTTTTATAACTAAGCACAGTTTATTGTTTCTGTAAGTACTTTAAAAGTGATATTTTCAAATAATGTTATTAAGATGACTTCAATTATGTTAATAGTTATACTATGGTAAAGGAACTCCACAGTCAAAATGCTTATGAAATACTAAAGATGATATATTCCTCTTAGAAATTCTTGGCACACAGTAACATAAGAAAGTCTTTGATAAGTCCTATAGTAAAGAAATCTCTAATTTATTTAACTAAATATTTCTTAAGTTTATTTAGTCTTGAAATATTTTTTGGAAGCGTATTAAAATATTTCAGAACACTAATATTCATAGATCTGCATTTTCAAAATGCTGCTTGAAAGCCTTGTTAGTAACATAAGCAGAATTTTGAAATAAATGTCTAGTCTGTTTTAATATATGAATATAATCATATCAGAAATGTATAAAATTTAAGCTTATATAAAACAATCTTTACACAACAACAAAGAATTTTATTTTACACATGATTTGCTCTCTGTGTTCTGTTGCCTATACACAGAGACATACTAAATGTACATGAAACTGGACAGTGTTACTTTTAGCAGTCTTTTTGTAGAACAGGTGACAAGTAATGAGAGAATTAATTAAAACAGAGGTAGTGGGAATGGGCAATAAAATATGGATTTGAAAGTACTTAATAAGTAACTCAGTAGGACTTGGTGAATAACTGGATGTGGGGATAAAGGAGAGAAATTACTGGTGATAGGATATCAAAAATGCAAACATGCATACAGGAAAGGAGGAGATACAGGAGGGAGATGGTGAGTTTTGTTTTGACTCATTGGGATTGAGTTTTCCTTGTAACAGTAGGAGCAGATGTACAACAGTAGTTGAAAATGTGTAAGAAGTTCAGGGGAAATACTGGGACTGAAGCTAAGTTTGGTGTTACCAGCAGAAAGTTCATGGTTGGACATATGGAATCAGATAGGATCATTCAAGAAGAAAACCTTAGTCAGAAGAACAGTGTGGACTGTGAAATGATGAGCAGTACAAACTCTTAAAATGTGATATTGGATAAAAAAGGGAACTGAAGAGGAGACAGGGAAAAAATGAGAAGAAAGAGGTCTGTATGAGGAAACCCACAACAGTTCAATATCATAGTAACCAAGTGACTAGAGGTTTCAGGAAGAAAGGAGTGATTGACATACCAAAATATAGTAGGTAACCCCAACCATGCTACCAATTTTGATATTTGGGAGCTCATCAGAGAATTCAATGAGAATATTTTCAAAATTCGTTGGTAGCAGAAGTCAGATTTCAAGGGCTGAGGAGAAAATGAAATAATAGTGATAAAATTGAAATGGTGGAAATGATTCTTTCAAGGATTTTAAATGGCTTGGAGGGAAGAAGGATTTGGTGCCAACTGGAGACAGTGAGGTGTGGAGGAGGAGTGGAGAATGTGAGGACTTAAGTTTGTTCATAGGTGAAAAGGTAGGGAGGAATGGAGGAGGCACAGAATAATGTCTTAGGGAAAACAGGAAGGAATGGGATTGAAAACATTAGTGGGTAAATTGGGCTTGAATATAAAAAGGAATTCATAGAAGACTAGAGGAAACAGTGATGTACAATATTTGGGGATCAATTTCCTTGATGTTTATAGGAAGCAAATTTTATGTTGAGAGTGAGGAAGCTGAGGGTCAAAGAGAGTAATGAAGGTTAGGGATGGTTGTTGAGGAGAATAGGAGGGAATGTCTTAACTGGTAAATTCTGGAGTGATTCAGTTGTCCTCCTCTGGATAACAGTCACGTTATTCCAACGCAGTATTTTACCTATTTTCATCTTTTGTGCTTTGCAATTTCTTAATCTAGTGATATATTTAGGTTTTATGTCTTCATTTTGTTGGTGGTTTTTTTTCCCCTCCCTGACTTTTTTTCTTCCTTTTTCCTCCCTTACCTTTCATTGCTACAATTCCATATTATAGCCTACTGCTAGGATAAGCATTATACACATATATAAAGAGCGCTATGGGTATCTAGGAGCATTTGGAAAGGTGAAAACTGTGGCAAAGTGTCCTTATTAGATGAGGTGGGTGTTTCACTTATTATAAAAGAGTCACATAATCAATATTTTAAAATATAAAGAAGTGGAGCTCTTTATCTTGTTACAGCTTCAGTATCTTTATTTTCTGTTACATTTTATTATTAGTCCCAGGAACTGTTCCTTATATGTCCCCAAACGAATATAGTATCCCCTGCCTTGGATACAGTCTTTCCTCTTTTTAAAAAAAAAAAAAATTTAGGAGAGTTTAGAACACATTACATAATAATTATTCTTAATTAATTTACTTATCTTGTCTCCCTACAAGATTGTTAAATCCTTGAAGTCAAGTGCCTGTTAAAAAAGATTAGCTAAATATTAACATCTAGTTGACCTTAGAATATGTTAGCTACTTGGTCCTTCTCTCCTTCTTTCCTTCCATTGTATCTTCCTAAAGAGTACTAACCATGGCACCTATCACATAGAGGTTCTTGTACACTCCATGTAAGTTGATTTGATAAAGTTGCACTTCCCTGGAGTGAACCAGATTTTTGGAGAAGACGCTGTTAGCTTGCTTCTTAAAATTATTACCTGTTAATCTTAACTTTTTCATCTCTCACTAAGTTTATACATAATATATACCTAGCTATAAATTTCTTTCTTTCTTTCTGTAATATAGCTATAATACATAGCTAGCTATGGATACCTCTGGGCTATTTTCTATCAAGAATTTTTGTGGGAGGAGAACCCACCTCCCATGAAGTGGGCTGAAAATGTCACATACTATTTTTTGTTTTTCTCTTTCAGCTAGGAAGTAGGCTTTAGAATGAATGAATGCTAATTTCACACCTGGTAAAGATTTGTATATAGCAAATGCAGAAAATTTATTCTGTCTGTTGGGGGTAGTAATAATAGCAGCATATCCTGTTTCTAAGGCTGGCTATGACTGTGGTTCTGGCAGCAGTGCTTAGTGCCCAATACTGTCGCAGAGCTGCTGGAGTTCAAACTAACAGTGTTTGAGGTGTCCTCATTGGACTAATGTTGTGTATGACTTTTTCTATGCAACTTTATTCATTCTTGCCCTTGCTTTTTAGGCTGCTTTTAAATTTTCATGGCAATTCAATGAACCACACAGCATTTTTGTTTTTTCTTCCAGTTTCATTGAGATATAATTGACATACAGCATTGTATAAGTTTACGGTGTACAACATTTTTTTTTTTTTTTTTTTTTTTTTGCGGTACGCGGGCCTCTCACTGTTGTGGCCTCTCCTGTTGTGGAGCACAGGCTCCAGACATGCAGGCTCAGCGGCCATGGCTCACGGGCCCAGCCGCTCCGCGGCATGTGGGATCTTCCCAGACCAGGGCATGAACCCGTGTCCCCTGCATCAGCAGGCGGACTCTCAACCACTGCGCCACCAGGGAAGCCCTAAGGTGTACAACATATTGATTTGACTTACATACATCATGAAACAATTATCACAATAAGTTTAGTATACATGCATTATCTCATATAGGTATGAAATTAAAGAAATAGAAAAAAATTCTTTCCTTGTGATGAGAACTCTTAGGACTTAATCTCTTAACAACTTTCGTATATAACATACATCAGTGTTAATCATATTTATCATGTTGTACATTACATCTCTAGTACTTAATTATCTTTTAACTGGAAGTTTGTACCAATTTACCCTCCTTCCCTCCTTCCATCTCCTACCTCTGGTAACCACAAATCTGATCTCTTTATGAGTTTGTTTCTTTGTTTTTGTAGTATAATTGACCTACAACACTATGTTAGTTCCTGTTACACAGCATAGTGATTTGATATTTCTATATGTTTTTAAACGATCACCAGTATAAGTCTAGTTATAATATGTCACCAAAGATATTACATAGTTATTTATTACATTCCCCACATGTTACATTTCATACTCTTAACTCATTTTTTTTTTGCACTGGAAGTTTGTAACTCTTAATCTCCCTCACCTATTTCTTTCCTCCCCCCAACTCTGTCCCCTTTGGCAACTACCTGTTTGTTCTCTGTATTTATAAATCTGTTTCTGATTTGTTATGTTTGTTTATTTGTTTTGTTTTTTAGGTTCCACATATAAGTGGAATCATACATCATTTGTCCTTCTCCATCTAAATTATTTCAGTTAGCATAATAAGCTCCAGGTCTATCCATGCTGTCACAAACATCAAGGTTTCATTGTTTTTTATGGCTGAGTAATATTCCCTTGCATATACATATACCACATCTTCTTATCCATTCACTTCTTGATGGAAACTTAGATTGCTTCCATATTTTGGTTATTATAAATAATGCTGCATTGAACATAGGGGTGCATACGTCATTTTAAATTAGTGTTTTTGTTTTCTTTGGATACATACCCAGGGACTGGAAGTGCTGGATTGTATGGTACTTCTATTTTTATTTTTTTTTGAGAAATCTCTATATTGTTTTCCATAGTGGCTACACTAATTTACATTCCCACCAACAGTGCATGAGGGTTCCCTTTTCTCCACATCCTTGCCAACACTTATTTCTTGTCTTTTTGGTAATAACCATTGTGACAGGTGTGAGGTGATTTCTCATTGTGGTTTTGATTTGTATTTCCCTGATGATTAGTGATATTGAGCATCTTTTCATGTGCCTGTTGGCCATCTTTATGTCTTATTTGGAAATGTCTATTCAGATCCTCCATTTTTTAATTGAGTTTTTTTTTTTTTGATGTTGAGTTGTATGAGTTTTTGTATATTTTGACAATTAACCCCTTGTGAGATATGTCATTTGTAAATATCTTCTCCCATTCAGTAGGTGGCCCTTTCACCTTGTTGATCGTTTCCTTCACTGTACAAAAGCTTTTTAGTTTGATATAGTCCCATTTGTTTATTTTGGCTTCTGTTTCCCTTGCCTGAGGAGACATTTCCAAAAAAATATTAGAGACCAATGTCAAAGAGCGTATTGCCTACGTTGTCTTCTAGAAGTTTTATGGTTTCAAGTATTACATTTAAGTCTTTAATTCATTTTGAATTAATTTTTGTGCATGGTGTGAGATGGTAGTCCAGTTTGATTCTTTTGCGTATAGCTGTCCAGTTTTTAAACTAAATTAGGAACAGATAGTTTCTCTTACTTATTGCGAATAACATTGATTGACATATCAGAGAACAACATCGTTTTTATTTTATTTTGCTTTTGTTTGTTTTTTGCTTAACATGACTTGTTCCTTGTGACAGGTTGATATAATTTTGAGATATGACACATCTAATTTGGTATATAGCTAAATAATTTATTTAAAATTACTTCTAGATAGTAAGAAAATTGTATCCTTATAAGTATTATATTACAATGGCTTAACATAGTTTTAAGTACAAATTATATCAAAGGTATATATTTACAAAATTCAGTTTTTTCTTTCTTAATATTTCACTAATAAAAAGCTAGATTTTTGAAGAATTAATTAGGACAAATTATATTTCATTTAAAATATCCTAATTAACTTTTGCTTGTGCTATAATGTTAAAATACTTTGTGGGCATTTGGTGTGCACTCTTTGCAAATTGAGGAAATATAACCTTATCATCAGTTAACATATCAAGTGTGTAGCTAAATTTAGCCAAGACTTGTCCTATTATACAAGTTCCTACTTATCCAAGTTGACTCCCATTAGCCACTGTGCCATAATGGCTTGTGGGAAGACTGAACAGAAAATTGAATTAATGAAAGCCATTTCTCAATCATTTCTCACTCTCATAAAATGATTAAAGCTGATGTAAGAGGGCTCATTAAAACAGAAAACATTAGGCTCATTAAAAAGCCATTAAGCAATCTCCCTTCTCTGATTTATTTTATTGTAACCTTATTTGGCCATTGTTTAAAAATCACTGCACCCCACATTTCCTTTTTTATCACTGAGGAAATGTTATTTAAAACGTACATTCTGGCTATGTGGCCATATGATCTTAAATCATCTCATACTGCTTTTGCTTAGTTTATAACTCTTTGAGGCTAGTATTTGACTACTACAAGCTGGAAATCAACGCACACACCCAGCTGGAATGGATTTACCTTCCAATACTTATTTTGGCTAATCTTAAACTGCACAAAAGTTCTTATTTCAATCTTGTATTGTTTAACCTTGAAGTGAATTACCGCTTATCCAGACAAAGTCAATGTCCATTGGTCACTGTATGATAATAATGTTACTTTTGTTAAGCAGCAGTAATTTCTGTTGCCAAACCAATAGAAAGATCTAATCTGGGAAAATACATCTTTATGAGCAGTTTGTTTGTAGAGGCTATACTGTAAGTATGATAAAATTAGGATGCTAATAGGTTTTCCTCTTTTTTCTTAAGAATATTTTCACAATATGTCTTTGCAAGGATAGAGCCAAATAAAACTGACTTGGTTTAAAAAATAAAGTACCTATTAGAATTCATATAGAAGATAAATACATTGTAAGATATACTTGTATTAGAAAAAGTAACACTAGCAAAGCAAGACAGACTGTGTCAGTG